>NC_066624.1:27140103-29540103 GCF_025201925.1 Gopherus flavomarginatus
AATACTGAAGATCATTATACGAAGGTTAAAACAAAAATTTTCTGGGAACTTTGGGGCTGCTTTAAGGTGCTGGCTTAATGGGTACCAACTTTAGGGTGTCGTCCCGACTAATGGGGTTGTATTCTACTACTCTAATCTTTGCTAATGCTGTTGCTTCTATGTAATGTAGGGGGCATCTCAAATCATTATAATCTTGTCTCCCTCACCAGATCAATACTGGTCTATCTTAGATATTTATACATTGACAGTCACTGTCCTATCGAGGAGCTGAGTATGAGCCCATGAGTCCTCCTTCCCGTCTGTGGTTACCGAGAACATGAGAATGAAATATGGATGAGTGCAGGAAGAAGCAGTTGCTCAGCTTAATTCGCATGTGGAGAAATATTACAATTGATTTGGTTTATAGTTGTAGCAACTAGGGAACATTTAACATATTGAAATATCATGCTTTCTTTGGGCTCTTTTTATTTTTCCCCATACCAACTGCAATACTGAGTTACTAATTAATGCAGTAGTGATGTGGCAGTAGATTTAAGGAACTGTATTCCTGTTGTTATTCCTTAATCATTTTTGTAGGAACTATTTACTTTGAGGCTTTAGTTTGGCACTAAATATGCCAAGTGACCGAAACCAGGCAATGCAGGGATGGCTCTTCATGGACTCGCACATGATTTCACTTTTGGGAAGAGACAAGAACAAAATCTTACTTCCAAATGAAATCATCTTGCATATGAATATTATGTAGTCTAAGGGCTAAGGATGATCCAGACCTCTGACAAGCTTTCACTGACTTCACCATGAGCTTAGTTGAATAAAGAAAGAGTAAACACTGAGACAAATGAGGCCTCCTATAGTAGTGCTGACATAGGATTGCCAACACTCCAGGACTGGCCTGGAGTCTCCCGGAATCGACATCGATCTCCCGGTGACTATTGAAAGCAACTCAGGAGATTTTAATAGGCTATTTTAAGAAAATGACATTACATCATGCTGGGGGGAAAAATCTCCCAGAATAGCTTCAGTCAGATTTGGCAACTCTGGCAGCTTGTGCATGTGCTATGAGCATGTGTGTGTATGCCTACTGTGAGGCTACAGCCCATTTTGCAAGGTTTGTGTTTTAACTTGGTTGCAACCCTACAGGCACCCCCTGAAGCCCAATGTGGCTCCAAGGCTGAGAAATGATTTTCTAGATATTCAGGGACCTTTTCTCTCTTAATATGGTCTCAGAGTTGAATGTACTCAGTCCCTTAAAACAAACAAGGAAGCAACAGCCTTCGGCACTGTAAGACGCAGAAACAATTTTGGATCATGGCTCAGAATGAAAAAGCTCCTTCATGAGTTTGATTTTTTTAGTATAGCTATATTATTGCTTCTGCTGTTGCCATATCCAAAGCCTGCACAGATTGAACAGCAACACAAATCTTGTATAAGGGCTATAGGATCTATATTAAAACTTTATACTGCACCACAGTATCATGTATCCCACCTATGATATTATGGTGTGGTATAAAGGTCTAATCAACATAATCTTTGGATGGCAGCATTCCTTATAAATGTCTAAACCATGATGGACTGTGCAGATCATTCCAAAGGAATGGTGATAAAGCCTTCACACCACACCATCCTGTATTCTGTATATTGCACATATAGTTCAGGAAAAAAATATTTTAGAAATGTTTGGAGCATTTTCAAATATTTTATTTGGACTCTTGTCTTTGCAGATCTTTGCCTTTAAAACCAAGTGCATTAGTTACCCTGAGTCCAGTTGTGCAGGGCTCTGGGATTGACATAAAAACTCTTAGAAATGACCTAAAATAATTGTTCTGCTTTTTAAAATGTCACAATTAAAGGTCCTCTATCTAGAAGCAGTTGGGAGAAGGGAAGTCTGCAGCTCAGGTTTTGTCCTCCACTGGCATCACTCTGCAGGTCCCTCTTGCTCTGGCATGAAGAGGGAAGTGAGGAGGTAAGGGCTTTAATCTAAAAGAGCTAAGATATTTTTCAAATCTATTTGGAGACAGTTTTTGTACACCTCATAGAATCTGTAAAGGGCAAAACCATACTTTTTCTTGGCTGTTCACCCTCCAAATGACTCTGTTGAAGCATCTACATACTGAATGACAGAGCTGCATCTTTGCTGTCTTCATATGTCAATGACAGTACAGCACTGGGGCATGGAAGACAAAACTGCTAGAGTGACAAACTAGTGATTACTTTAAGACACAGGAATCTTTCTGGGGAATCCAGAAAAGCACATATGGGTTTGGAAGAGGATTCCATGTTGTGTCAGTGCCCTGGTTTACTGTAAGAGGCACACGAAGGGAGGAATATGAATTCAAGCAGAGAATGGAAGTTTGATTTGCATTGACCACAGTGAGTAAGAGTACTGTAACAAGAAGTGGAAAACAATGGTATGTCTTGTGACCGCAATATCAAAAACATGCCTATGTCTAATGGTGAAGAGAAATTGTTTAAGGAAAACTCATGCCTGAGAAAATGCTACATCTCAGTTTCACCAAGGTCAGAGAAGACTGGCTTCATCATGTTAGCCTAGCCCAGAGATTGAGCTAATAGGAACCCATATTTATCTCTGTTTTGTGCTCAGAAACTGGTGTAAACTCTTCATGCCAATTTTTGCTATAGCTCCTTATTCTCTGTTCCTCTTTGAATCTGCAGGTGTGAAGGGGAGTGGGTGTGCTGGTTGTTTAGGCACTGGAGTGGGATTCAGGAGCTCTGTGGTTAGGTTCCAGCTCTGCCATGGATTTTCTCTGTGACTTTGGGCAAATCACCTAATCTCCCTGTGCCTCAGTCCCTCATTTATAAAATGGGGGAAATCCTTCTTCTCCTATCTCAGCCCAGTGTCCCTCTTAGCTATATTTAGGCTGTAACAACAACTATACACTGACTGCATAATCAATTTACTGCAAGGCCAACCAACCATGCTGTCGAATACCACTCTGATATACGTTTGGAGGAAGAAGGGTACCAAGAAGCTCTACTTTAAAAAAAAATGCCCACAGGAACTCTTATGATTGTACTGCTCAGTGCAGTCAGAATTTGGGAATCCCTTAAACAGTGGCTCAGAGACTTCAGTGGCTCAGAGACCTTAGCTCTGCAAGAACTATTTGTGCAGCACCTCATACCTGGGATTTGGGACTAGGGATTATGGCACTATGAAGATCAACCAGCTGCTCCCCTTGATAGGGGCAAAGCACAAGTGGCCTCTCCTGTCACTCTCTCTGGTGTAAGTCCTTTCCAAAGAACTGCAGGAGCACTGGGCTTCTCCTGCTGCTTCCAGCTCCTCCTTCTTTCTTTTCCAGCTCCTTTGACAACACTCCATTTACCCTCCTCTTCTCGCCTGCTCTATATTGGTGTCACCTGCCACACACATGACTCCTGTTCATGGTCCGAAGCTCTGGGTCTGATATCTGGCTCTCCGTCTCATCACAATCCCCTAACACTTATCCTCAACTTCCATGTTGACATCCTATCTGAGCCTTTAGCCTCTTGCCTCCTCACCCTCGCATCTTTATTTTACCTACCCCTCTGGGTCAACTCTCTCGTTCACCAAAAGGCCATTCACTCAACCCTTGTCTTCACTAAACATAGTGCTTCTCCCATATTTCAGTCCCTGGATTCCCTCCCTCAAACTGCCAGCACTATCCCATTTCCTCTCCACTCACCCCTTATGTGAACTCCAGTCCATCAATGTTCATGACTTCTCTGCCATACTCAGTTCACTCCTCCCTGCTCTGTCACCTCTCTCCTCTGTTACTGATTCTCTCCATTCCACTCTCTACCACCTGCAATTCTTTTGCCCCTTTCTCCCACTACCGTGTCTGTCCCACCACCACCAACTCCCAACTCCCAGCCCACACTGCACCTTCTCCTCTACTCCTGCACCTCTGCTTCTCAGATCCCACGAAGAAAGTCCTTTATCTCTGTGGTGACCCGTCCCTATCTGAGAGAGTGGGGTGAGAGGGGGATGAGATATCCAATACAGTGGGGTTATGGCTCTTGGGTAATCCTACACTGGTTTTAAGGCTGTTTTGTGCTGCTGGTGTGGCATAAAGCAGCCATAATTTTCAACCTTTTTTTCAAGCAAATTATGGCCACTCCACACGGGGCGCTTGTTTTGTGGCATGGGGAAGGATATAGGTAGGTAGCCCCTCCTTCCTCAGCACATCTGCTCAGTTGGCAGCAGCATGCTCAGTCAGGCACCACTGGAGCAGTGAGGTTTTTCAGTCTCCATCCACCTCAGACTGAGCATTATGAGATGTTTGAAGTGTTATCCATAGGCTAAGGATGGTTCGCTCTCTGGGCTAGATTTTTAGAGGTATTTAGGCACATAAAGATGCAGATGGGCACTTTTGTAAATCCCCTTAGGCACCTATCTGCATCCTTAGGTACCTAAATACCTTTACAAATCTGGTCCTGTGCCTGTTTTCCATCCCGCTCAGACACTGATGTTCCACTGCTCTCACAGTATCTTGTGAAGGTTGGAACCTGGATGAAATTCATCTGGCTTAAGCTCATGATGGCTCAAATGGAGGTGGTTTTTGTGGCAGTGGGGAGTTCTCTGAGGAACTTAAAAGAGGCCAATTATTATGCCTTTCTTGAGTCTGTATGTTCATTGCCTATGAAGTAACCTTGGGTTATTATGGAATTCATCTCTGCTTTGTAGCAGACTATGCCCCTTAACAATGAGATTTCTCCTAGAGCCAGAGGACTGATAATCAGATCAATTTAGAAGGAAAATACTAAGGACGTGCCAACACCCACTACCAGGGAAAAACCAAACTAAAGAGGTATTTCTTTAAATGAGACCTACATGTAGCAAATGGTCTGTGATGTATCTTCAGAAAGTGACTGCCTCTTATTATGTCTGATTAATCATCAGCTGGCATAAAGCTTGCATCCCTTTCTCTCTGATGTGGGCCTTACTATGATTATCCATGCCTTCCTCATCTTCAGGCTGTGGCCAACTTTGGACCATCCTTGAATGCCGCCTGGCAGCTTACATTAGCACAGAATACAGCTACCGCTATATTGGTAGGCATACAGATGAGAATTTATTACAGCTACACTCCAGGCTCTTTAGTGGCTGCTCTCACTTCTGAATGCTGATTTCCCACAATGCCTGAAACAGTTAGGACCCACTTCTTCCCCATAGTCTATTGATTGATAGGGAATCTGCTGTTGTTGCCCTCCAAGACTGTACTTGCAGGAGCTGCGAGAAGGTTATTCTCAGATACATGCAGTAGCTATGGCAGTAACTCTCTGAAGATACATCAAAGTACTGTTTGCTACATTTAGGTCTCATTTAAAGAAATACCTCTTTGGTTTGGCTTTTCCCTGGTTGTGAGTGTTGGCACATCCTTAATATTTTCCTTCTAAGTTGATCTGGTTATCAGTCCTCTGGCTGTAGGAGAAATCTCATTGTTAAGGGGCATAGTCTATGTATTTACTACCTCCTTTAGGAAAATGATGCATTTTTTGTTTTATTACATGCATTCATAATGCACTCACCACTATCACAGATGAGAGGCATTTAAAACTAAAGAATAATAATTGATTTGAGTTAACCAGGCCAGAGTACAGTTAATCTGGGCCTGAATTCACATCAGCCATTGCTAGTTTCAATTCTCCAAACATGCTGTCTTCCGGAATCATAAAGGATTCTGAAAGAACTATGGCTCCTTTTGTCTCTGTAATATGTCTGCTAGCCTGAAACAGGATGACCTTCCAGTTTCATTGCTGAATAATGAGGCAAAGAATGTGTTCAGTATGTTGACTGAACCAATTTCATCTGTAACAGATTTCCCTTTCATGTGTATAAACGGGCAAAATTACTTTTTGCTGGATTGTTTATGTTTAACAGGAATAGCGTGCTCTATTATGTTTATCTGTTTAGCTATTTTTATTTTGTTTTCTCCTTATCACTTCTCTGCTATCCTTTATTTATCAGTTTATTTCCATCATTGTCCTTTTCAGATAACTTAAGATTTCTAATAACTCACTTTACCCAATTGTAGGTCCTTGGATTTCTACAATCCAGCAAAGTATCTTCATTTTGGTAGTTACCACCTGTCATGCTCAGTAAGTGCACTGTCTCTAAGAATGTAACTTCAAAAGTCAGTGCATAAAACACTTAGACTCAACATTATGTATGGAGAGAGCTTTACAAATATGCCTTAGCATTTACATTTACATTGTGCCTCTACACTGAACCCTGTAGTAGTGATGCTTGATGTACCCATGTAGATGGAATATATTGGCCCACAGTGTCAAAGGTGTTAACATAACCTGTTCACTGTTTAACGTTAAGCAGTTTTAAACAATGTCCAGAGTTTGGTATAGAGCAGGGCCACCCAGAGGATTCAGGGGGCCTGGGGTCTTCGGCGGTGGGGGGCCCCCGCTTTGGTGGCAATTTGGCAGCGGGTGGTCCTTCTGCTCCAGGACCCACCACCGAAGTGCCCCGAAGACCCGCGATGGGGGCCCCCTGCTGCTGAAGTACCGCTGAAGACCTGGACCCCCCGCCACTGAAGACTTGGAGTGGAAGAAGCTCCGGGGCCCACGAGAGTTTTCCAGGGCGCCCGGAGCGAGTGAAGGACCCCACTCCAGATGCCCCGAAAAACTCTCATGGGGGCCCCTGTGGGGCCTGGGGAAAATTGCCCCACTTGCCCGTCCCTCTGGGCAGCCCTGGTATAAAGAGATATCAGGGTGTTTACTATCATGGCAAATACACCATTAAAAATCCTTTAAACCTTTTATTAAAGAGACAGAAAAGGAGGGGGGAAAATAGTAAAAGCATTTGAAATGTAAAGTATTAAGAGTGGCTTTCATCCCTTGTTCCCTTTCTCTTTAGCTGTAGAGACTCTTTAGAAGGAAAAAAAACCAAAAAACACTTGTTTGACAGTCTCCTAGAAGGTATTAAGGATGGTGATAAACCATCTTTTGGGGAAAAGAGAAGTTAGCTGAGATGGGCTGGAGCTGTTGTTGTTACAGTCCAGTCCTGTGTCCTAGAAGGCAAAACAAGACAAATAGGAAAAGAATGAGAAAGCAATGAGAAAAAATACAGCTTCTGTCTCTGGTGTTGACTCCCTCTTGCAGCCTCACAGCTGGAAAAACACAGATTCACCACAAGCCACTCCAAGACCTGGCAAACTCCTACCAATATCAGACATTGCTTTTAGGTGCTTTTTTTTGGTCACAGGAAATGCTTCAAAATATGCAGTCTTGGCCAGCTAAGCCAGACTCGTATTAGGCAACAAAGGAGAGAGAGGGGAAAGAAGAAATAATGTGGGTAAGGAAAAGAACACAGGGTCAGGGGAGACATAAAGTCTCACATCCCAAGTAGTGTTTGGTATTCAGCCAGAGCCAGTGGAGGTGGCAATATCATCTGGGTCCCTCTCTTTTGCTCGGGCTGGTCAAGATGTCTGTCAGGATTAGGATAAAGAAGGTTTGGGGTCCCAGGAGATGGTGAAGGTGGTAGCTATGATGGTGAAGCTTGCTCAAATAGCCAGTTCTTCTCCCAGAAAGAAGTGATGGGTGGAATAGTCCATCCCATCATTAATTTCTTCACCAGCCAGGCCTAATTTCTGATACACCAATTTTGGTTTACTGATTTCTGATCCCACACGTCTCTGCTTCACCAGGCATGATCTTAACCACATCTGTGGCCATTTTGTTTGGACTAAATTGGTCTGTCTCACTTTTGCATCTTTCTCCATCAACATTTGTTGTTATAGGTTATTGGGTCATTTTATAAATTTTCACTCATTTTTCACAGCTGAGCTTACAATTAGGATAAATGTGTAGGCCCAATTATCACCCCATGCATGGCTACTACATCACCTTCAGAGCACTTGTAGCATGTCCTCCTTCTCCTGTGCAGGCCTAGTTGCCCGGGCATGTCTAGAGATGTGGAACTGTGACCTCCGTGTCACCACCTCGGAAAGTCTGCTGTCAGTTGAATTGAGGTGCTAGACTCAAGCAGTGCTTGAACTCAGGGACCGCACTTCTGATTTCATACAATTTTACAATATCAAGCCATTAAAGTTAAACATAGGGAAAGGGTTTACTTTCCTTGTGTTAAGATCCAGAGGGTCTGGGTCTTGGGGGTCCCCGGGCAAGGTTTCGGGGGGACCAGAGTGTACCAGGCACTGGAATTCCTGGTTGGTGGCAGCGCTACAGGTTCTAAGCTGGTAATTGAGCTTAGAGGAATTCATGCTGGTACCCCATCTTTTGGATGCTAAGGTTCAGAGTGGGGAATTGTACCATGACACTGCACTTCTGATTTCATACAATTTTACAATATCAAACCATTAAAGTTAAACATGTGCATCCATTTTTGTAGACTCAGGGCCTTATAATCCTTTCTTAGGATGTAATTTACCCTGCTCAAAGGGCCAGCCTAAACCCTTTGCACCGCTTAAATCCTATTTAAGCCCAATTTTGAAGACTTTAGGGGTGAATTTCATGCCTATTGAATTTTAATCTCACTCTGCAGAATTGCCCATAAACCACAGAATTCGTTACGTATACATGCTTCCCTCACACTGTACTGATACAAGCCCTCCCATCCTACTAAAACAAACTATATGCAATTAAACAATTTAGTTGTGCTTTTTATTGTTTATTTGTGCTTGAGACCCAAAGCATCACTGTATTCATACCATACACACTATTGTAATAATCTTTGTGCAAAATATATCTTGAGGTATAATTTAAAAACTAATAACACACTGATCCTTAATGTGCTTGTGTAATGTATGAATGCATATTAAGAGCTATGGACATAAGCTGAAATTATGACTAAAATGTGTTCATCAGACAAGTCTGGGGGTGGGCGGAGGGTAAACTGGTTTCCCAAAGGACAAGCTGATGCCTCTAGCCTGGTGTTGTCAAAGTCGATTGGCAATCACCCATCAAGTGGCCATCTTTGGCAATGAAGAGGGGCAGGAACACATCCATCTGAATTTTAGCAAACAACCACATGCAATTTCTTTCAAACTGAGACTTGATGTCTCTGTCCTCACAGCTGGAATGAACTTTTCTAGTGGTAATCCTCAGGAAAATGCATTTGAAATGGTGACTGGACCATAAAAGTGAGGAGCAAAAACACCCCCGAGCTCTCTCTCCTGATCTGTCCCAGTTTCTCTCTCTCTCTTTCAGCTAAGATGACAAAGAAACCAGCCCTTGGACTTTGTGGGAATTCTTGAGGTGAAAATTTGATCAGTATTGTTGCTCAGAACTTGTGGTAAGGATTTTACCTTGAAACAAGTCTAGCTTGTTAAGCTTTAGCTACTAGAAAGTGTTTTATCTTTATTTCTCTTGTACGCATTTCTGACTTTAATACTTATACTTGTACTCACTTAAAATCTCTTTCTTTGTAGTTAAATAAACTTGTTTTTTTTTTAAATAAAAATTAATCCAGTGCTGTGTTTAAACTGAACTATTGGTAACTCCAGTTAAAGTAGAAAACTGTTGAATATTGACCCTTTACAGGGGCAATGGACCTTTAATATCTGAACTGGCCAGGAAAGGGCTGGAGAGTGCAGAACACATGGTTTGGGGAAAATTTGGGGACTGGGAATATGTTGGGAATGAGTTGTTTGGAAAATCTCCAGTGCCATTAGTTCTAGAGACAGGCCAGAAGTAAAACATCCAGTGCATGCTGGTGCCCCTAAAATATTGTAATTACACTGAAGTACCACACTGGACTTCCCTCTCAGAAGGAACCCCTCTAGAAGGCTGTTCTCCAAATGATGTCCTAGCAGCAGGCAATCAGTGCTTCTGCTGGTGAAATATCATTGTTGGAACTACTGCTTTTGAGGCAGAAGTTTTGGGACTAGCAAATAAAATAAATAAAAATCCTGGTAGTACTTGTGGTTCACAATTGCTCGATAATTTCAATTGGATATAGATTAGTGTTTCCATTACCTCCTTCTTCAACTCATGCAATTTGCATGTCAACCATACACTTGGCATAGTACCTGTGCAACAAATTAATTTACACTCCAAATCCACCTCTCCCACCTAGCCTTCTACTGCTGGAATCATTCTTTGGTGCACACTGCTCTGTACCTTTGAATCTGTACCTTAGACCACTACATTTTACCTATTTAAATCAGATAGCAAATTGCAAGATTATATACTCTCTTGATCAGTGCTTAAACTAGTTTGAACCATTTGTTTATATTTTTAAAGGTATTTACAGTTAGGTACACAGGAACCTTGCTAATTAGCTACATGTAAAGACAGAGGTGGATATACAGGTCAATGTTATAAATGATATACTCTTTCTTTTTGGTACACTTGCTTATATGCAGTGAGGTGTATACAATAGTGCAACATTGTTATAGCCTAACAGAAAAGCTTGTTTTTGGTATAGACTCTATCTATGTGTTCATCAAGATGTGGTCATCTATAGGTAACACCACAAGCAGATGCTGGAATTGTGTATGTATGTCAGATAGGTAGAATGCAGTTTGTTGGGTGAAAAGCCATCCTATCAGATCAAATCCTGCTTGGGTGTAGTGCAATGTGGTTTTAGCTCTCGGTTGTTGCTACATGTCCGTGTCTTGGCTTAGGATGAATACACCAATAAGCCTGATTTGACAAGGGCAGCTTCCTGTGGGCAGGGCCGGCTTTAGGAAGTGCAGGGCCCAATTCGAACAGTTTTGACAGGGCCCCGGCAGGGATGACTAAAAACAAACAAACAAACAAAACCACATGTAAAAAAACACATGGGGCTTGTACTCACTGAGTGGTCGCCGAGTCTTCAGTGGCTCTTCGGCGGTGGGTCCTTCATTTGCTCCAGGTCTTAGGCAGCACTGAAGGACCTACCGCCGAAGTGCCACTGAAGACCCAGAGCAAGCGAAGGACCCACTGCTGAAGACCTGGAGCACCGCCAAGTGAGTAAAAACTAAAAAGGCGCCTCTAGCCAGGGAAGGGATTCTCACTAGGCACGGGGCCCCCTTAGGTGTGGGGCCCAATTCAGGGGAATTGGTGGAATAGGCCTAAAGCCGGCCCTGCCTGTGGGTCATGAATTGAATGGTACCTTTGAACAGCACCTTTGAACAGCAGAGTGATTTGGGAGTTTTAGGAGTGCTCACTTTTCAAAAGCAGAGTCTTTTTCACTATGAGGAAGAATGTCCTTATTTGTCATCCATAGGAAACATCTCCTGCATATCTAGAGATGGGTCTGAACCAAAACCCTCCAAACTTTGGGGAAGTTCAGCTCCGGGTCTAAACCCTGAGGCAAGCTGAACCAACCCCCAGAGCCAGACGACTCCAAATGTGGAGAAAGTCCTGCTGTGCATCCGAACGAACTTTATAGCTCCAGTTTCTCTTTGTTTTGTGGCACCAAATCCATCTTTGCATTTTCTGCACATTCTTCTCTCACCATAGCACAGATCCATCTACAAGCTGCATACAGTTCTTACTGTCCCGTGGCTCATCTAGTTGCTGGACTCAGTTTACTACACTATCTATCCATCTCTTATCTACTTTTCTTCTTTACCTCCGGCTGCAGTTTTATGTTATTTCTCTGCTTTACCCAATGGCCCTCCTTTTAACAGGCTTCTCTGTTATTTGAAAAAGAGTTTGCAGTTTATTTTTTGATTAGACTGTCAATAAACCAGGAGGTCATAATCACACAGTGAAACGATGTGGACTTGAAAGCACTGTGATCACTCCCTTGTTCTATGTGAGCTGTAATTCAATGCAAAACCCTCTGTCATTTTACATTTTCCAGTTCTTTCATTCATTCCTGCTTAGTAATTAAAAATGGCTGACAAATAAACACTCGGGATGATTTCCAAAATGTTCTGTATTTACTAGCAAGACCGGTACTTCTGTCATTGGCCCACTTAAGTGGTTTTGAAAGATTGTATACAGGTTCCTTTTACAATATATTTGAAGTTTGTAATCCTGCTTAAATACACAGAAATAGGAAGGATTAGCAAATGGCTGTGCTGAGGCCAAAAGAAGAGAGAACTAGAGGCAATCAAGGAACAACCTATCAGATTCATAAAATATATTGGAGGAAAAGTGGAAAACTGTCAACAAAAATAATATGTTATGGATCCTCAAGCCTTTCTGTTTATGCTAGAGGAAGCCTAAAATAATCTGTGGTTTTTGATGCTTGATTTAGTTTTCCACAAGCCTAATTAACACCAGATCAAGTTTGCTGCCACGATAGTTTATTGCTGAGATTGACAAATACTTGCTGTTTATTTATTTTCCATAAAGAATGACTGGAGTCAATGACAATATGACACTTCTAATAATCTTGAAAACAATGGGGTAATATTCATGTATTTAAACGCTGGTCCTTACAATAAAAAAAAAAACACCAGCGCTGCAAATTAAGGCCCTGAACCTCTACTCTTTAGCCACAAAAAATTCCCATTGATTTAACTGCCTATGAAGTTAAGCTTAAAGTTAAACACGTGCTCAAGCTCTTTGCTGAACAGAGGCCCGAGACTCTCCACAACTGTTTCATATGAAATAATGACTTGCACAGATAGAGGAAACAGCCTAAAATGAATTCCATATGCATCAAGATGAGAATAGAGCCCTCACTGTGGGTATTCAATATGAGAGAAATAGTGAGTCAAAATCATTCCTATTGCTTGGCTTCAGTGTCATTGTACCAATGGGTAATTTGGCCTATTGCCATTAAACACCTGACTCCAACAGAAATCTTGGAAAGTGCACAGATACGCTCTGTACAACCATATGTACCAGATAAGGTCCCAATCATGCAAATAAGTATGTAAGAAAATTTACCTAGGTAAGTACACTTACTGAAGTCAATTGAACTACTGATGTGAGTAAAGTTACTCCCACATGTGTTAACGGGATCAGATCCTATGCCTGCAGCTGAGGTTGAGATCCATTCTACGGACGGTCAAATACCCCATCCAGCCCTATTTATTCATGAAAATATTTGGAAATAAACGTTATAAATTATTCAACCACATCTGGTGGTTTGGTACTGCTGCTTCTGGGCCCCATCAAAACCACGAAATACAGAGGTTGACAAGAATGGATTTAAAAAGTTAACCAAACTTTTTCAAATCTGCCAGAAGGTTGTGCTTGCGTGCAGTTGGAGATCTGGGCAAAGGTTTGTCAGGATTCAATATTTGACTGGAATTGATTCACCCGTTCATAGTTCCCATTCATTATACAATGTCAGAACCAGATAACATTTTTCCGCTGACATTTCCCACCAAGAGCCTAATACAGCATGAAATATCAAATGGTCTATGTGCCAGGTAAGTCTCTTCCCTGGGACATGACCCATATTCTGGGACTCCACTGCACAGGGTGAATTTCCCCAGAGATGTATAAACAGTTATCTCCAAGATGAAATGCTTTAAACCGATCTGCATGTGACCCTATAGAATGTTCCCTTATGAACTAGAAAGGAAGCAGCATGGCAAAGGCAGGAATGTTACTGTGTCCATGCTGAACACATGAAAAGGCTCTGAACTGACAGAGTTACTGTTTCATAATAGAGCCTGAGGCTGAGCTCAGAGATAAACAGAAAACGTTAAGCCAGCCCAACTGTGAGATAAGAGCAAAATCAAAAGGTTTAGTGGCCATACTGCTCATTCCAATTAAGCTAATACAAAACATTGATTGGAATAGTTTACTTGAGGTATGATGTAAATGGAATGACATTCCATACAAGGTTCTGCTCACACTTCTCCTTTTGGCAATGAAAAAATCTGATCAATGTTTTTAAGAGTCAGACATCAGTACCTAAAGAGACTTCTAAGTATGCAAAGCACAGCTCTGAGCCCACCTTTGGTAAGATCTTGGCAGTAAATTCTCCTGTGTTTGAGAAAATAAGAAAAGGCTCCCATGTCTCAAGAGAGAACTTTAATTAAAGTCAGTAGAGAATTTAAAAGTGAGAAAAAAATGAAGACAGCTGGAAATAATAAAAACACTAGATGCTGAAATCAGTCCAAGCAAAGTCAAAGGGGCCTGATGTTAGTCACCATTGAATCAAGGGATGGGATGTGCAAATGAAAGAGGGTATAATGTAGAAGAGGAACAAAACTAAGGCCACACTGGAGAACCGGCATCTAAGAGCAAAAGAAACTTATTTTGCATGTACAGCCTGCTCACTTACTTGTTACTTGGCATTATTGACCATCTATGATGCCACCAATAAGGCTTATGAGTATCATAAAAGCCCACAGTATCCCTTTCCAACACTTCATTATTACCTCTATGGGATCTGTTTTTCATGGATGCTGAACATCTGCATTTAGAGACAATGAGAACTGGGAGTGCTCATAACTTCTGAAAACCAGGCTCACAACACTTACTAGCTTTGGAAGATTTGTCCAATAGGGAAGCCAAGAAAGCATTGTGCAATGCAGCAGTTAGAAAACAAGAGAATAGGATTGTCTTCCCAGCTCAGTCACAAAGTCATGCTAATCTTGAGCAAGCCACTTAGTGCTTCAGTGTATGCATCTGTAAAATATCAATCTGGGTACAGTAATTATATGAACCCATCACCATAGTATGTAACTACCTTCTATGTACTTAAACATAGCGGGAAAAACATAATAGTCTCTTTCTGTTCCTTGAGCAGACAGTAGTGTGAGTAGCTTAGCCCTACACTATGAGTTTAGGTTGAATTTAGCAGATTTAACCCTTCACCCGTCCACACAACAAAGCCATTTTTGTCGACTTAAAGGGCTCTTAAAATTAATTTCAGTTTTCAAGATTAGCGCTGAAATCTACATCGCCGGGTCGAATTTGGGCTACGGTGGATGCAATTCGACAGTATTGACCTCCGGGAGCAATCCCAGAGTGCTCCATTGTGACTGCTCTGGACAGCACTTTCAACTCAGATGCACTAGTGAGTTACACAGCAAAAGCCCTGGGAACTTTTGAATTTCATTTCCTGTTTGGTCAGTGGGGCGAGCTGATCAGCACAGGTGACCATACAGAGCTCATCAGCACAGGTGACCATGCAGTCCCAGAATCGCAAAAGAGCTCCAGCATGGACCGAACAGAAGGTACTAGATCTGATCGCTGTTTGGGGAGATGAATCTGTGCTATCCAAACTCGGTTCCAAAAGATGAAATGCCAAAACATTTGAAAAAATCTCCAAGGGCATGATGGACAGAGGCTACAACAGGGACCTGCAGCAGTGCCATGTGAAAATTAAGCACCTCAGGCAAGCCTACCAAAAAACCAAAGAGGCAAACAGAGGTTCTGGGACAGAGCCCCAGACATGACACTTCTGTGGTGAGCTACATGCAATTTGGGGGGGGGGGGTCTCTACTACTACCCCACTCCTGTCCGTGGACATCTGCAAGGGGAGAGTCTCATGCAAAAAGAATGAGAATTTTTGGCACGAGGAAGATGAGGAGGTGGAGGAGGATGAGGATAGCGCACAGTATGCAAGCGGAGAAACCATTCTCCCCGACAGCAGGAACTGTCTATCACCCTGGAGCCAATACCCTCCCAACCCTTCCAAGGCAGGCTCATGGACCATGGAGCTGGTGAAGGCGCCTCTGGTGATTGTACCTTTGTAAATATAATGCAAGGTTTAAAAGCAAACATGTATAATGATTAATTTGGCCTGAAGACTTTGGATGCCAGTACAGCCCCTCCTTTTAAATGGTCAACCCAATGGGTGCTTGGTATGGGAAAAGAGGGAGCTGCTATTTGAAACCATTCCCACATGTTATGAAGGTTGAAGAAGCTGAATGGCTGTGGCTTACGCTAGCCATGGTACTGTAGACGCACTCCACCAACTTAATGTGCTTAGTGGGGACGCACACAATCGACTGTATAAAATCGCTTCCTACAAATTGTCTTTTATAAATTTGACCTAATTTCGTAGTGTAGACATACCCTTATACAGTAAATTTTTGGTTGTTTTTTTTCTGTGTGTATCTGTGTGTGAAAACTAATTGTGGGAAAGCTGCATGAAGCCTGTCACCATTCTTATCTCTTGTGGGACTGAGTCTCATAGCCTAGATTCAGCACTCCCTGAAAGTTGTCTTTCAAAACTCCTTCAGGTGGTCAACAGTCTCATTGTTCTGTAGGTGTCCTTAGCAGTCATGGCCGTGGGGGTATAGACAATATTCAGGGTATAGACAACCTTATAGAGCACTTTTAATATCAGGAAAGAGAGACCTTTAACTGGACTATGTATTCAACTGGTGAGTCAGTGTAGAGAGCAGAGAATTAGGGTGACAGACTACAGTTGGAGTTTTTTCAGGGCATATGTCTTCATTACTAGATATATTGAGCCATAATATTCAAGCCTGGAGTTCATGAATGCATGGGGATAATAATACTGTTATCCTGGCAGATGTTGCTAGCATTCACAGACAAGGGTAAAGTTGATGGGTGTACTAACCATCTTTCTTTCAGGCTAAATGAAAGGAGAAATGTAACTCGTGCACTTGAATTGTTAAAGAGAAAAAGAGTTAATATCGTCACGGACTCTAAATATGTTTTTGGTGTGCTGCATGCTCACGCAGGTCTGTGGAAACAAAGGGGATTACTGATGGCTCAGGGTTCTCCGGTCAAGCACGGGTTACAAATTCTTCAGCTTTTGGAAGCCGTACAGCTCCCCTCAGAGGTAGCAGTAATGCACTGCAAGGCTCATCAAAAGGAGGATCACAGTATTAACCGAGGCAACGCTAGGGCGGATAGAGAAGCCAAGCGGGCCGCCACTTTAAAACCAGGACTAGCCGAGGGTGTCCATCTCCACGCCTTGATTCCATCGCTAGGGGACCTCCCTACCCCAGAGTATACGAGTGAGGAGTTAGAGTGGGCTGAATCTCTTGGGCTTCAGGAGGAAAAAGAATGGTTCCGTTCCACGGAGGGAAATGTCTTGTTACCAAGGTGTATGATGTGACCAGTATTAAAAAAACTACATCAGACCTCTCACGCTGGCAGGGAAGCTTTAACCCAGCTCACACAAAAGTACTTCATCACCTCAGGACTTCGGCCCCTAGCGTCCCAGATATCTACAGAGTGCCTTACTTGCCAGAAAAATAATCCTCGACCAGGGAATCCAGTTATACCAGCTACCCTAGAACCCACTCCGGGCCCTGGGCTAGTGTGGCAAATTAACTTCACCGAACTTCCTCGAGCCCAGGGGTATAGATACCTCCTTGTCTAGGTGGATTGTTTCAGTGGGTGGCCTGAAGCTTTTCCCTGCCAAAATAACACTGCTAAGACTGTGGCTCTTAAACTTGTTAAAGAAATTTTTCCTAGATTTGGCCTGCCTCGATGGATGGGGTCTGACCAGGGAACACACTTCGCCTCAAAGATTGTCCAGAATGTCTCGGATATACTCCAGCTCAACTGGAAACTTCACACTCCTTAAAGGCCACAGGCCAGCAGAGTGGTAAAACGTACTAATCAGACACTCAAAAGGCACCTAGCCAAAATATGTCAGGAAGCATCTTTAAAGTGGCCTGATGCCCTACCTTTGGTTTTACTCTGCATTCGGGCTCTTCCTAAGGGTAGAACTGGTCTGAGCCCCCCCAACAGTTTGATTAATTAATGTTTGTAAAGTGCTTGGTGCGCCTCATATGAAAAGAGCTCTTTTTGGCAAGGATTATGCGTTCCTGTGGGTCTGAGCATACTGTGGACATTACCCACCATAGTATAGAGATTAAATAACACCAGTACCAATGTATGTTATTTGATAAGCCTGGCAGTGATTTAAATTATACTGAGGAGAATTTTCCCCCTGTATTCACCATAAGAGTTAAGTGGAATTTGTGTGGTACATGGGTCTCTTTCTTGTTGGTCCTCTTGTAGATAAATCTCTGATAATTTTCATATGACTTTACATTGTGCCTCTTCATATAACCCTGTAGTGGGTCTACCCATGTGTGACGTCTGTTTTCATGAGACTTTGTATCAAAGCCTCATATAGAGCCTTGGTATATGGAAACTTTGTATTAAAGCCTCATGTAGAAACTTTGCATTGCCCTTGGTATAATGTTATAGCCCCTAAGAATAGAATAAGATAAAAGAAAAATGTCTTTTTGCTAGCAGTAGAACAAGATCTCTCCCCCCACCCCAACTCCCTTAATCAATTGCCCTGTTGAATGAATGAGGTGTGAATGAGCAAGGCATGAAAGGCAGCACCTCCAGGCAGCCTCAACCCTTGGAGAGGGGCTGGGAGCCAGACCCAAGGACAATAAAATCTGTCAAGTGCGATTATTAAAGAAGAGCAGACATACTGAAGACCTTGGGGGTTAGAAGCAAGCACCTTCTTTTGGAAACACCCTCTTTTCTGCATTGAAACAACACCCAGAAGAAAGCAGGACAAAGGACCAATGGACACAAACACAGATTTTAAATCTAGTACAGATTTGCATGAGAGGGAAAGCTTCTATAAATGTGAGGTGTCTAGCAGAGGACCCCAGGTCTCGTCTTGTCAACATGGGAGCATTGATCCGGATCTGCAGAAGCCTGGCTCCACCCCCTCCCCCATCTAACTCACCTGGCCAGTGCAGTTAAGGGGAGCAACCGGTTGGTAACAACAAGATGGAGTGTGTGTGCTTGTGTGTGTGTGAGAGAGTGCATGAGTGTAATATATCATATGCATATGATACAGTGTTAATTAATACATGTATTGCTAATAAATGTGGTGTTTTGCCTTATTCCCCCTGAAAAGATCCTGTACAGTACTTTAAGTACAACACTCTGCACTGGGTGTGATGCGTGAGTTAACCAGAGAGCACTCGGGAAAGTCAAGGATTTTAAAAGGCTGCTCTTATGCTCAGAAACTGGCGTTTTAAGGGTTTCTTCTCCAGTATGTTCTAGCTTCTTATTCTGAACTGATTTACAAACCTTTGATCAATATCAATTTTGGAAGCAGCATCAGAATCTGAAGCAACAATTTTCCAGCAGATATGGGAAGTGAAACCATGGTAACTGAGAATAAAGGAGAAGAGAATAGGCTTTGAAAAATGTAAGAAAATTAAATAAAAGAAACCAAAATCCACCTTCCTAAAGTTTAATTAGCTTCAGGCTAAAAAAATCCCACTGGAAAAGCCATCACTTTATGTAGGAGGGTCTTGGGCAGTGGTTCTCAAACTTTTGTACTGGTGACCTCTCTCACACAGCAAGTCTCTGGGTGTGACCCGCCTTATAAATTAAAAACATTTTTTTATAGTTAACACTATTATAAATGCTGGAGGCAAAGCGGGGTTTGGGAATGGAGGCTGACAGCTCACAATCCCCCCATGTAAAAACTTCATTACCCCCTGAGGGGTCATGACCCCCAGTTTGAGAGCCCCGGTCTTGGGGAACAGCTGTTATATTGTTACAGTATGTTATACTCCATGATATTGTTAATTTTGCTAAAGAGTGAGCAAGACAAGCATTGGATGTAGAGCCATTTGGATTTAATAATACACTTCCATATCTTCTTAACCCAGATTTCTCAAGCAAATGTTTAAAGATTTATCCTTTGCTAACTGTAACTGAATTATTACAGTGTAACAAAACCTTTGGATTGCAGTGGAAAGAATGATATCTTTCATATGGGCAGGGAAGAGCATGACTATTGAGAAGGTGCCAAAATCAACCTTTGGAGAGGGCACCCCATTGTCCTGTGCAAGCTAGTCAAAGTGACATTGGCATTCCTTGTGGAGGAAACAATTCCTTTATTCATCTTCTCCAGCAAACACAGACTCTGGGAAAGGAGAATAAGGTGGACAAAAGCATCAAAGAAAGAAAAGAAAAAACAGAACAAAAGAACAGGGGTTGGGCAAAGTTGTGCAAAGGAACAATTTGAAAATGGGCGATGGAAGACCTCACAGATTAAATGGCTGGCTTGGCTCCAGTGTTCGGTTCATGTGCTTAGCTCTTTCTAATCAAAGTCTAGGAAAAGTTGTTGTCCCACCAGTGGGAAAATGGTCTGTGTACTGGTGCTTCATATTGAAATTCTGGAGACTAAATTTGGTAGAGTTTGGGAATTATTCTGGAAACCTCTACATTTGCCAGGGAGTGGCTTTTACTTATATTTTAATGAAGTGTCTTTTTATTAAAGAAAATAAATTAAAAGCTTGTCCTGTGCTTCAAATCACATTTCATTAAAATGCATTTGGGCTGATTTTCAGACATGCTGAGCACTGGCAGCTCTGAATCAAGTCAATAGGAAGCCAGGAGTGCTCAGTGTGACAGATACTACAAGCCCATGTAATATCTTTGGGGACCATACTGTATTAAGTGCGTGTATCCATGTGAACTGGTGTTGTATGCAACTCCAAGGGGGAGGGTTACCACAACTCTGCCAGGAACCAAAACAGTGTGTGTGTGGTGATTAAGGTGAACCACTTAGGTTGCAATCATCACCAGAGAGGTACCAGCCCTTAGGGAGGCTTGTACATACTGGTTCACACTGGGATGTCAAGAGAAAAAACAGACAAAGGAAGGGTTTAGTTATAAAAAAAAAGTCTGTGTTTAAACTGACTCAAGATCATTCTGATCCAGCAGACAGGATTTTGTGTTGAAGAGGAGCTCCAATCCTTGTGGGAAAGTTGGAAAGACTTTGGTCTTCTGGGACCCCATAAGACTGACCTTGGGTAAGCTTCTATGCATATAGGAACTTTTGTTGTTTTTCCTGTTTTCTCTGTAATGCTTTTACTTCACAAACAAATGGGCTTGCTTAGAAAGAGATGTGTGGTAACTTGTGACTTCTGGCAATACTCAGTTTGTAGCCCTTGGAGAGACATCAGAACACAGATGGTGGCCTTCAGGCAGGCATCCTCGCTGGGAATATCACAATGTAAGACAGGAAGCAATGCAGCCTTTAAAATCCCTGATCAGAAGGGAGTAAGGCAAGGATCCCTGCCCAGAGACAGATGACAGTTGGAGACATGAGACCTAACTGGGTACTCCTGGAGTGGATCACAGGGGCGGAAGTGTGGGGTGTGTGTGGACTATATATGTAGTTACCCTGAAACTGTGACACAGCTCTTCTGAAAATCAGGCCAATGATGGGCATAGATAGTTAGAACTTGGCAGGCTAAAACAGGCTCTGCCTGTGTGCATACTGTTCAGTTACATAGGCAGAGTTTATAACTGCAGCATGCAATTGTCCCCAGAACTCAAATGTGACTAGCCAAGCTGGCCAGCAAGCTATCTATTCAGCAGGGGGTGAACATTTCATCATTTAGGTGTAGCATATTGTTTTGCTGCATTCCACAACTCAGTGAGTGACATGTTGGTTAAATCAGTGGTTCCCAACCTCTTCTCTGCCATGGCACACCTCAAGCTCAGGGGCTCTTTCCTCCGCCCCCAGCCAGCAGCTGCAGGAGGGAAGGGGAGGGGTAGAGGACCCGACCTGTTACTCACACAGGTGAGGGGTGAGCGGGGATTGACTTCTGATTGGTTGCCCCTCCCCTGGAAGAGGTGGGGTGGTGAGGCAAATGATCAGTCAGAAAGTGGTTTACCCCCTCATCCTGTCCTCATAGTTTTTCAAAAAATTCTGCAGCACGGCTGTTCGGGCCTGACGGCAAACAGTGTGCTGCAGCATGCTGGTTGGGAAACCCTGGCCTAAATGACATAACCTTGGCTCCCACCCAAAATGGAGACTGATGGCTACACACCTATTTTGGGAAAGCTTCTGTCAATCTACAGCAGCAGCCCAGCCTTGCAGAATTAATTCCATGGCCCTAAATAGCAGTAAACAGGGGACGCATTGGCAGTAAACTTATCATCCTGACCAGGTCACCACTTTCACAACACAGTCGAAATAAAACCTTAAACCCAACCTTTTCCACAGAGCATTTCTTGGTGCAAATCAGCTATTGACCGTGTTCTGTGAGCCAGCTGTAAATATCTGTGGGTGAAACTGATCCCTCTGTAGGGGGCCAGCAAAAGGCCTATGCCCCGCTGAAGCTCTATTTTGAGGGTTATGTGGGACAAGCATCACTGGCAAGCTCAAGCATTCAAAAATCATGTCAGGTCCCCAAAAATCACATGAGATTGGCTTAAAATCATGAGGTTTACCAAATAAATAAATACATTAAACAAATGTTGGGTTCTTTTCATTAATGTTCTGCATTTTGAACCTTTTCAAGTGCACTTGGGTCATGTTTTCAAGCTTTTCTCCACATCGATGAGGGCTGAGGTTTTAAGAAATACACCAGATATTGTGACACCTGTGGTAAAACTGAATGAGTTGGCAACGCTGCTTAAGGGGTGAACAGGTCCTCTGCATGAGGTGAATTTTATCTGTGTGCATATGATTACAAAGGAACCTTTACATTACAGCACTCTATGGACAATTGACAAGCTAGTGGCACAGCTGCTCTGGGTGTTAGAGCTCTGAGGTCCTAGGCTGGCAAAGGAGGGTAGATTGTGAAGGCAGCAGCCTCAGCCTCAGGTGAGTGGGGCTGTCAGGTGACAGCCCTCTCTGGCTGAACCAGCAGTGGTGTTGATGGACTATGGAAGGAGTCATATCCAACCCAGCTAGGGGTATGCAGAGTAAAACAGGAGAGACAAGAGCCACTCCCCCCCAATACAAAATATATAATGTAACATTTATAAAAAGTAAACTTGCTTATTGCCTATATATATCTTACATTGCATCCTATAACTCAGTTATTATTTGAATTCCAGTGGTGTCTAATGGCCTCAGTCAGAACAGGGTTCCACACACTATGTGCTGTACAAACACATGGTAAAAGGTAGTCCTTGTTCTTCACAGCACAAGTTTATATACTTATTATACTAGGACTACTGCTGGAAGATGAACTGTATTGGCAGGTTTTACTCATAAGAGCATTACTTAGGGCTAGAAACAATGCAATTGATTTTCTGCCCTGCAGAAAACGTAGGAACCCAAAGCAAAATTTGCAAAAAATGCAAAATAAAAGCACTTGCTAATGCAGAAAATGTAAATATAACTTACATAATATGAGGTGAGAAATGTATTTTAAACAGCTTTAAAAACCAAAATGAAAAATGCTCAGACTGGAGGTAAAATCAGCTGGGGAATTTTCTTCTTGAGTCTATATTTTTAACAGCTTCTGCTTTTGGTTGTCTAACTTGCATCACAAAATCAGCTGAAATTTTATAATTCATAGATGTTGGAGTTGGACAAGTTGTTTTATATTATCTAGGCTGGTGGTCTCCAAATTTATCTACATTGATTAGTCACATGGCACTAACTCTCCTCCCCGTTACATAACACGATAGATAGCTAGAAAAACATAAATCCTTTCCTAGTATTTTCCACCTAGTCAGTTGCAAGGCAGTTCCATAAGGGTAAAGTGGAGGGGAAGTGATCCACACTATTCAGAACTGGAGCAGGCGACCGTGAGATTGCCTCTCGGTCCAAGCGTGGACCACGCCGAGAGGCAGTTAAGAACATATTATTATAGCCCATCCCCCAGGAAGCAGCACACAATTTGAAAACACACTTTACAGGAAACTACACTGGCCACTTCTAAATATCTGATAGTGTTTACTCTTCAGCTACAAAAATATGGTAACAGAGCCACATATAGGAATTACAGTAAAATTTCCTTTTTTTTTTTTTAAATCCTAACACTGCCTGCCACAGAGCAAGGCATGATGTTACAGGCTTTGCTTGGTTGGCAGAGGGCCCAGAGTTTGTAACACACTCAGGATTTACTGCTGCCAGTAGAGACGAAGGGTCAGATTTTAATCTCAGCTGCATGGTGTACAGGCATGGGCTGGTGCATTATTATTTTGGGTTTTTAAAATCTATTTGGATATGTAACCTATACATATGAGATTAGAAAACATCCCCTAGATATGTCACAGCAGAGATGAGCTTCCCAGTCTCTGGATGGGCTGCAGATCTTGTAAAATGCTCCACCACTGGCTAATCTCTAAAATTAATGCGGCCAGATACTTCCATTTAAAGGGTTGAGCAACATGGGATCAAAATGGCCATAGGGACAGTGAATCCTGATGAAAACAAAGGAAAATCAGAAGGAAGCTAATTTGAAAAATTCTCTCAGATCTAAAAATTGTAAGTAGTCAAGGAGAAAGTTATATGTTTTTATACTGAAGTAAAATACCTCTCACTCCCCAGAGCCACTGAGCATTGGCCTGCTAAATCCAGGGTTGTGAGTTCAATCCTTGAGGGGACCATTTAGGGATCTGGGGCAAAAATCTGTCTGGGGATTGGTCCTGTTTTAAGCAGGGGATTGCACTAGATGACCTCCCAAGGTCCCTTCCAATCCTGAGATTCTATGATTCCAGTCCTGAAAGTGTTGACTCAGACCATCCTCCTCCTCAGCGCAGTTGGACAAAATATTTTCCAAGAATATTCTTTCAAATGTGTAAATGAATTCATGTTAACTATGTTATGTCTTCATTTCCCATAACTATTTTTGCAAATGAGTTTGCTGGCAGGAATGTTTGCTGAAATAGAGTTCTAAGCTAGGCAGCAAATTCACAGAAGGTGAGTTTCCAATTAACAATCAAGAATATTTGCACTAGAAACCTGATCATAAGAGTTACCCTCATCAAGTCAGGCAACAGAAACAGATCATGTGTTCCATCAAAACTGGCTTAAATTTTGCAGATCTATTGCTTAGAACAAACTGCTCAGAAATGAGTTACAGATCAAAAACTATCTCTAGGAACTGTTTCAAATAATTTTGAACAACAAATATATTTAAGAAAAATCACAGTTTGCAGACAGACACCTTAGGAACAAATAAGATGAAATTTGTCATATGAATTATATTATAAATTATTCATGTCACTCTGCATCTGGTGGGGTGGGTCCTCAACTGGAGCTATGTCCATTTGCCCAGAGGATAGCCAAGGACCTATAAATTCTGTGCAGTTTACTGTTTGCAGGTATTTCAGATGGGATCTTAAAAAAATGAAATCCTGCCTGCTCCATACAGCTATTTAAGGTGAGGCCCATACCCCCATTCTGTAAGAGCAGCAGTGTGATCTGTGGCCAAAATGTCTGCTCCCCAATGTTGTGCTGTCCACCTATCCAACCCAGATGTGGCTGCTTTTCAGTGGTACAGTCTTTCCTGTTTGTGTATATTTGTTATAGCACTTTGCCATGGTTCATCTTGCAATAGCTCATCAACTGCCACTAGCTTCTAACTACAGCATATCCTACCTGAGTCTTCACATCCTCTGGACACCTTCTATCCCACATCCAAAACCAAAATAATGTTTTCACTACTGCTGTGTTACTAGGTAACTTTTGGCTTGTCCTGAAATACCATTTATGATTTTTAAAAAACACAACTCTACAAATTGCCTTATCAGTTTCTAGACACTTCCCTGAATGCTTCCAGTTTTGCTGTGAAAAACCATGCAAAGACATTCTGCCCAGTTCTAGTCTTGTCCAGCTTCCCACCCCATACTCCTAGAACAATAAAGATTCTCCTGGCCTGGGGCCCAATTCTGCATTGGATACACAATTTTAATTGACAGCAGAACTGAGCCTACACTCATTAAGCAAATGTCCCACTGAAACCACTGCAAGGACACACCAATAATCCTTTACTGCAGCCAAATATTTCTTTATATGTCCTAATGGCTCACTTTTCAAAACATTTTGGAATATCAAAGTCAGAACCAGAATGTAGACATCTCCAAATCTTGCCCTTCCTTCAACAAGAACCTTTAAACATTCATGCTTCCTTGGGTGCTGCTTCATTTTCTGCTTCCATGTAGTACAATTATTAAATCACTCAGGCTAGAGACTTAAACTGTGCCTTCCAGTGGGTATACACATAGTTCATGACTAATCAGACTGAAGAAAGGATAATAGATTATAATGCGTTGGTTTCATTTGCTTGTTGTCTTTCAGATACTCCTGAAATTGACTCCAGTTACATCTCAAGGGTACACCCCATATATGAAAAGATTGAACAAATTAACAAAGGGATCCTCCAACTGTAAAGTGCGAGGAAGCAGACTTCACACAAGTTAAACAAAAGGATAGGAAAATCTAAGGCCAGATTTTCAAAAAGGCTCAGCACCTGGCATCTTCCCAGTATCCTCAGAGGGGGCTACTGGAGGCTGAGTTAATCTGGAAATTCAGCTACTTGTTTAGGTGCCTAATTTGGAGAGATTTGTGTGCTGAGTTCTGATAAACATCTGGCCTGTAACGTACAAAGGAAAAAGCACAAAAGGGAAGTTGGAAAAGTTCAAAACTCTTGAATACTTAGTCAGAACAAGATTCAACTCCTGACTGTGCACCGAGTGCATTCCATGTACTCAGCCACCACACAAAACATCCATTTTGGGAATGGACTGCCACACAGATGGGTGAAGGTGAAATGTGTCCCCATATGGGTTACTGCTTCTTCATCCTCTATACAAACCTGCTTCTTAGCCTTGCCATACGCCTTATTTATATGCAACTGTCTTCCTATTATCACCTCATTAAGGCTCAGATTCATTAATGAAATTCTGGAAATTTTGTAAGCTCTTTGCAGGCTAGCTATTGATCTTCTATCTACAGATGAAAACTTGCACTTCATGCCTATCCCATTGTACTATTGTGCACCAGTAGGCTGTTGAGATCCAACTGGTTTCAGTGCACACAGTGTTTGGTCAGTCTTACCACTGCCTTCCACTTGCACTGGTTGGGACTTTTCACACTGGAACAACTTGCATCAAAATACAAAAAAAGCTATGCAAAAACAAGTGAGACTTGCCTCAATCTTTTTTTCCTTCAGCAGGGGTCTGGGTCCTGCCATACTTTTAATTCTGATCGAGAGGAGACCCTATGGCGTTCTTTACAAGAGTAATGTGATTAGCCTGGTCCTTTGTCTCTTTGGGGAATTAGCCAGTTGGCCCCTTTCCACACCTTTTGGATGATGACAAAGACAGATAGGCCTACCTCCCCATAAATTTATGGCTAAGTATCTCCTGGGCTGTTAATCCCCCATTCTTATTACTGGTTACAGAGTGGTAGCCATGTTAGGCCTGGTCTACACTAGGGGGGAACAATCTAAGTTACGCAACTTCAGCTATGTGAATAACGTAGCTGAAGTCAATGTACTTAGATCTATTTACCATGGTGTCTTCACTGCGGTAAGTCAATGGCTGATGCTTCCCCATTGACTCCACCTGTGCCTCTTGCTCCGATGGAGTACTGGAGTCGTCAGGAGAGTGATCAGCGGTCGATTTATCGCATGTAGACTAGACACAATAAATCGATCCCTGCTGGATCAATCGTTGCCTGTCGATCCAGCGGGTAATGTAGACAAGCCCTTAGTCTGGATCAGCAAAAACAACGAGGAATCTGTAATTGTCAACTGACAATTGTCAACTGAATAGCCCACTTCCATCTTAATTGAATTGGGCTCATTAGCACTGACCTCCCACTTGGAAAGACAACTCTCATCTTTTCATATGCTGTGTATTTATACCCTACTGTAGTTTCCATTCCATGCATCTGATGAAGTGGGTTTTAGCCCATGAAAACTTATGCCCAAATAAATTTGTTAGTCCTGGTCTACACTGGGGGAAAGAGGGAGATTGAACTAAGTTACGCAACTTCAGCTACATGAATAACGTAGCTGTAGTTGACGTACTTAGATATACTTATTGTGGTGTCTTTACTGTGGTAAGTCGACTGCTGATGCTCCCTCATCGACTCCACCTACGCTTCTCGCTCCGGTGGAGTACCAGAGTCAATGGGAGAGTGCTCGGCAGTCGATTTATCGCATCTAGACTAGACACGATAAATTGACTCCCGCTGGATTGATCGTTGCCCGTCGATCCAGTGTGTAATGTAGACATGCCCTTAGTCTCTAAGGTGCCACAAGGACTCCTCATTGTTTTTATTCTCATTATTGGCCTTTTAACTGAGCCCTGTGTCTGAGCTTCTCCGGAATGCACTCATTATTGGGAAATCTGCAAAATCAGGGATTGTCCAAGAGCACAGTGCACCCTGGGGCATCCTCAACCCTCCCTGTGTCTCCACCTGGCCCACATCCATTCAAAATGCTGCCACCAAAAATGATCTTCCTCTTCTGCTGCTTCACCCATGTCACTCTGTAACTGGCTTCTACTCAGCTTCCAGATCAAATTCAGGCTCCTTATGCAGCTGCTCAAACTACTCATTACAAATAATATTCTTTATAACTCTGATAGCTTTTTCAATTAGTGACCTGATTGTGAACCGATTCTGATTTTCTTTGAATGTATTTGTTTTTTGCAAATATTTGCCAAATAGTTTGGATAAATATTTCCAGAGTATGGTTCAGTTTGACTATTTGTTTCTGCTTATGTCCCTATGTGCTGTCCCAGATCAGCTAAACCTCAGGGTGTTGTTTCTGCTTTCTTTTAGGACAGACAATTGAACAGTGAATAATGAATATCACCTTTCTTATGATTCATCTGAAAATCTGTCCTAAGTTGTGCTAAGTTGTGCATGAAACTTCTGGGGTTCTCAAGCTATTTCATTCCATGGACTCGCAAACAACAAACAGTCTAACCTGCTGGATCACTGCAAACAGAACTCAATGCTTCTATTCATGAATGCACTTTTTTGCTATTTGAGCCACTCTCTCTACCAGGCTTTATATCTACTAAACATATCTCCTTTCATTTCTTCTCCCACTCCCTTCTCTCCCAGCAGCCCTGCTCTTTGAGTATGTCTTCCCTGCAGAGTTAGCCCAGGATCTTACTCAGCTGTTGCCTCTAACCCCCATCCCATCTTCATACAAAACTATCTCACCTGAGTTTGGTGGTGCTTTCATCCAGGTTAGCTGTCCAAGTGAGGGTATAGGCTAGAGCCCAGGTGCCACTTTCACTCAGGCTAGTAACCCATCCATTTTGCAGTGAAAATGCAGGCTAAAGCCCTGGAGTGCTGCCCTCCAATGCCTTCCCACCATTCCCCCCAGGTGCCCTGAAGGACAGACAAGTTCTCCCACAGTTCACTGAGAAAAAAAAATATAGAGAGGCTCAGCTTACTGCAGCACAAAGGCCCATGGGATAGGCCTCCAGAAGTCTTCTTTTAGTGTGCTAAATAGCTGCCCTTTTGTCATTCTAATACCTCCTTTGGCACACTTCTCCCATGAAGTCTTTCAAGGGAAATCCTTCATTAACAATATTGTCTACAAAAACCACCACCAAAGCCCAACAGATATATTAACTACACCATTTGGGGATTTGACGATCTGGTCACTCAGTATATTATGTAGCTGAGTTCTACTGAACTGTATCTCCAATGTATATTGTAAATTTCTTGGCACACAGACTACGAGTTCATCTGTGCACTGTACAATGCAGAGCACATTGAACACACATATAAATAATAGCTGTAAACAACAGCAAACATTTCAACATTTTGGCATGTGCAGACTGCGCATCACCATATTTGATGAAAGATTTCACAGAGCTTCTAATGTATGTCTTTTAGGTTTAATTGTTCTCTTGCTTAAATAGTTCAAACTAGTACAGAAATTAGTAGCATTATTTATAGATATAAAACAGACGCTTAAATGCTTTTCCATCTCTAAATTCTATGAATTGTTGATCCTACAACACTATTACAATATACGTCACACAGCAGAAAGTTACAGCATGCAACCACGCAGACAATGGGCCTAACCCTCATCTCACACTGGTTTACAGCAGTATAATTCTATTTACTTCAATGGAGTTACTCCTCTTTTCCACCAGCATTGAGCTCAGAAACAGGCCCGGCGTGGACCCTCTGTACTGTAGAGTACCCCTTCTCTATTCCATACTAAATTCCCTGAAAATGAACGGACATAATACTAGCCCCTATTGTTATAGCTCTCTAGTCTTCACAAGGATTTGTTCATACACAAGCAATCACGACTTCAGCCCCGTTTGGTGTTATGGGCACCTCTCTGTTTTGTACACTCGCACTTGGGGATTCCGTAATGAAGATATTTACTTTAAAGAAGGATGGATGCATTTTCAGATTAAACTCGAAGACAATCCATCTTTGCCTTGTTTAATAGAAACAAACCACAAGCTAAACTTTTAGGGCCTGATCTAAAGTACATTGAAGTCAGTGGCAAAACCTTCATTGACTTCAGTGGGCTTTGGATCAGGGCTTCAGGTTACCTGAAGCAACATTTCTGCACTTTTGACATCACTGCATCTTGATGAGTGATACTGTGTATGTGATAATATCTTATTCTTGAAACTCCATCGAATCACAGAAATCCTCTCTCCCATTACACCTTTGGCAGCCAGAGCCAGAGAACTATAGTTCAGATTTGAGCTTTTTAAAGGTCCGTGGGCTTTAACATTTTTAACTTTGCATATAACTGCGCAGGTGGGCATGACACTTTACAGAAAGATTAATATTTTAAAAAGACAATCTTATTTAATATTGTATAGTAATCCTTTACAAAACAACTTCCCACTGCTTCCTGTTAAGGTGTATTCAGAAAATAGTACTGACCTTGGATGAAGTAGAAATATATCAGAACTGTGACCTCCCTTTAAGGTTGGAAATGATTTCATTCTGGCCTGCATTAAAGATCAGCCCATTTATTTTCTACCTAATTGCATAACTCATTCTCTTATGCTATTGTTTGTGTTTTAGATCACGATACCATACTTTGGGTCAGGGTTTGTTTGGTTAGTGACAAAAGATACAACTGCGAGATGGAAATGTATCTGCAGTGAAAAGAGAGCTCGGATAACAGCAGCTTTAGAGTACGTACACATTTCAACAGTAGAAATCCTCAATGTACAGCCCTGCACTTTTCCCCCCCAACTTAATTTCACTTGTTCCTTGTTATCCATAGTATAGAATGATCCATACGCTTAAACTTTTTCATTTAATTGCCATGGAAATTTGATAATTTCATCCTAAAGCAGAGTCAAGGAAAACTCAGGAAGAGCTCCGATTACTGAAAACTGGAAAAAATTAATCTTGATTAAAGCACTTCCCCCATGAAAATAGGGACCTCCTGAACTTTGCAAAGAGCTGATTACAGGGAAGCTGTTCTTTGGGGAATGTATGACTGTACTTACTCTAGGATTTTTCCAGTAACACTGAAATGAAAGAATATAGGTATCACAAAAAAGACTTTAAAGTTGTAATTTAGTGGGATGTTGGCAAGAATTTGCCAGAGTTCCCTTCAAAAATAAAGTGCCAAAATATGCGTATTACCTTTCGAATCCATAATAGCTGTAAAAAATGTCTGTCAACTATCATCACCTATCGAGCTTTTGAACTGAAGAAATGAAAAATGGGTATCTGAGATTTTCATTACCACCCACAGAATAATCAGTAGAAAAATCAGGACTGTTGTTTATTTGTCGTTTTTAAAACTGGGACACACAAAATCAGTTTACAAAAATTAGAATAGCAAGGGTTTCTCTGTGTTCATGTATGTAGCTTCATTGTAAGATGAGGAAGAGTTAGCCTAGGAAAATTATTATTTCCTGCACATTGCAAAGACAGCTGGCAGTTTCACTGAGTCTTACTCACATAAGTATTTCAATCATTGTTTGTATCATGGCATAGGCATGCATGGCACTTTACAGCACAAGCCAAACCAGGTGTGGGCTCAGAGATAACACAGCAAGGGATGGCAATCAACAGATAGTGCAGATGCAGGCTGCGGTCACATTGATCAGTGAGTAAGTCATGTTAGTAGGCTTGATTCTGAGGGGACCATTTTCAAAGGGTGGATGCCCAGTTTAGCTTTCTGTGAGTTCAAATTATGGCCACAGTTTTACACCCTTAAAAATGATTTGCTGGCACAAATCCACCCATTTGCAAATCCATCTATTTTTGCCTCTAGCTGTCTTATCTGCACCCATATTCAGACACCAAAAGGTGCAGGTACTAACACTCATTTGCTGTGCAAACGGAGGGCACAAATTTTGCAGACACAATTTGTACCTCCCAAAAAGCAGAACACCCTCTGGAAAAATTACTCCTAAATATTTCCTGCCCTTCACCGCTATTTTAGTTCTATGATTAAATCTCAGCATACAACAGCAAGCTCAAGCCTTACTCTCAGTCTCCCTTCAGAAAGGGAGATTTACTACATTGGGCCAGAAGTATGCTGGTTTTGCTCAGTAAAAACATACGTATGATCTGGAAAATCTTGGGGCCAGATTATACCTTTTAAGGACAGGGCTGTATTGGTCTTCCCAGGCCAATAGGAGTACCTTGAGCTACCTGGCATGCAGGTTGGATTTTTCACCTAGCCCAACCCCTTCTCCAAATAACAAGGACCGTCCCCATTTGTAAGCCAAAGTTTCACCAAAATCTCTAAAGGAAAACTGCAATTTATTTGACTAGGTTTGACCTGCTCCTGCAATGAGCTCCACCCACGTGTAGCGTGGTGCAGAATCAAGGCCTCTGTAATCACTTCATTAGGTTGTGAAATGGGTAAATCAGCAAAGGGATAAATCCTTAACAACTGCTGAGGGGGCAGTTGCGTTTGACAATAAAACATAACTTCTGAGGCAAAGCAGGAGAGGGAGAAAGGTCCAGTAGTTAGGGCTCTAGACTGGGACTTGGGAAACCCAGGTTCCCTGCTCCACAGCAGACTTCTTGTGTGACCTTGGGCAAGTCACTTAGTTTCTCAGGGTCTTGGTTCCCCATCCGTAAAATGGAGACAATAAAATTTTCCTGCCTCACAAGGGTGTTGTGAGGATAAATACATTGAAAGACTATGAGGTGCTCTGAGAATATATTCATGGGGGCCATATAAGTACTAGAGATAGATAGATTAGATTAGATAAAATATGGTATTTAGGCAGGTCAGAGCCTCTCTTTGTCACATAACATGCAATTACATAGTTATGACATAAAATGATTGCAGTGAGACGTGAAAGACCTTCTGTTAGGAAGATGCCCAGAGGAGACAGCCACAGTGGAAATGCCAAATCACAATCCCAACCTCTTTTAAAGGGCAGAGACCCCTCAAACTTAACTTAATTCCAGTAGATTTGGAAAGCAGAAAAAAATGATGAAGTGAGGAGTCCATGAAGAACAGGAAATCCTCTCCTGGGTAATGGTACTCAACCAAGTTGCTCAGACAATTTGTTTCTGGCAAGTTGCGGGTTCTGAGGTGTCAGGCTTTAAGCTGCTATTCACTTACAGCAGCACTTTCAGAACAGTGCTGGGTAAGATGTGAGTTTTGTCTGTCACCTGATCATTAAAACCAGGGGAAGCTCCATTTCTCTGGCACTGCTTTGTGTGAGGATATATTTGCATAGGGTTTTTTTTTCAGTGGAGGCTCATTATTCTCGAGGAGGTCTCACGCTCCATTGTGTAGATCTTCACAGCACTCAGCCAGCTTTTAAATACACGGACTCCAGATTTGCCTCCACTGCCAGATTAGAGTAATTTAGCTGGTAACTGGGCATCTTCATAGGGGTCATGAGTGAGGAATTCTTCTGTACTCTGAGACTACAAAGTGGAAGCAGACTCACTCCACTCCTGCTACTTCAGCAGGAGGCCGTAAAAAGCTGGTCCTGACACTCCTTCTGTACCAGGAATGTCCATGGAGCTGTGCTTCAATGCACAGGGTGATGTAACCTCTGTGTGAGCTCCAGCACTGCCACTTTGGATTTATTATATTATCTTGTTAGGTAGAAGGGTATTATGTTGCTATTTATTTAACTAAAGACAAGTTGACTGTTTGGGGCTGCAGTGACTCCACTTATTTTTGATCTCTTTAGTAAAAAGTGCTGTTGGCATCAGTTAGTTCATAGTTGTGCCATGTTCTGAACCCCTAGAAAGCTCTGCACTAGTATGAACGATGGGCAAAGCGTTTCAAACATTTGCGTGAATTTTTATCTCAAACGTTGATTTCATGCCACTTGTGTTCATGACTTTTTTGTATTTATTTTCCATGGATATTCTAGAAACTGGGTTAACAAGCAGGAATATTTGTGCAATATGCACATTTTGAATTAAAAATAATAATGTACTTCTTTTTTCTTGTGTGGATCTCAAAGCACTTTTCAAAGGGAGGCTAAGGATCAGTAATATGAGAACTCGCTCGTGAAATCCAGTGCTAAGTGTAATGCTCAGCTAGGGTTTGATCCTGGTACTGCACAGTTCTCAGGGTGTCGATGAGCTCTCAGTCAGAGCCTTGTGGGCCTGTGCTGAGCACCTGCAGAGCAGAACATCATCCAAAGCCCCTCTGTGCACAAGGATCTGCCCATGCAGCAGGGGCAGGCTCCACATAGACTCCCAAACTCCAAGGTCAGAAGGGACCATTCATGATAATTTAGTCTGACCTCCTTCACATTGCAAGCCACAGAACCTCACCCACCACCGTGCCTGTAATAGACCCATAACCTCTGGCTGAGGCCTGGTCTACACCACGCTTTTATACCGATTTTAGCAGCATTAAACCAATTTAACGCTGCACCTCTCCACACAACGAGGCCCTTTATATCGATATAAAGGGCTCTTTAAACCGGTTTCTGTACTCCTCCCCGACGAGAGGCGTAGCGCTGAAATCAGTATTACCATATCAGATTAGGGTTAATGTGGCCGCAAATAGACAGTATTGGCCTCCGGGAGCTATCCCACAGTGCACCATTGTGACCGCTCTGGACAGCAATCTGGAGTCGGATGCACTGGCCAGGTAAACAGGAAAAGCCCCGCGAACTTTTGAATTTCATTTCCTGTTTGCCCAGCGTGGAGCTCTGATCAGCACGGGTGGTGATGCAGTCCCAAAACCAAAAAGAGTTCCAGCATGGACCGTATGGGAGATACTGGATCTGATCGCTGTATGGGGAGACAAATCTGTTCTATCAGAGCTCTGTTACAGAAGATGAAATAGCAAGCATTTGAAAAAAATCTCCAGGCTATGATACAAAGTCCACAGCACAGTGCTGTGTGACAAGCGTAACGGAAAGCCAAAGAATCAAATGGATGCTCATGGAGGAAGAGAGGGGGTACTGAGGACTCCGGCTATCCCACAGTCCCCGCAGTCTCTGAAAAGCATTTGCATTCTTGGCTGACCTCCCAATGCCTGTAGGGTCAAACACATTGTCCGGGGTGGTTCAGGGTATATCTCGTCAATTTACTCCCCCTCCCCACACCCCGTGAAAGAAAAGGGAAAAAAATCGTTTCTTTTTTTCAATGTCACCGTATGTCTACTGCATGCTGCTGGTAGACACGGTGCTGGGGCACTGAACAGCAGCATCCTCTCCCTTCCCTACCCCAGTGGCAGATGGTACAGTGCAGTAGGACTGGTAGCCGTCCTTGTCATCAGCCCGTGAGTGCCCCTGGCTGGCCTCAAGTGAGGTCGGCCGGGGGCACCTGGGTAAAAATAGGAATGACTTCCAGTTATTCCCAGCAGAGGGTACAGAACGACTGGTAACCATCCTTATCATAGCAACTGAGGGCTGAAGTCCATCAGCCCTCCCCTCCCTTTCATGTCTAAAGAAAAGATTCTGTACTGCCTGGACTATCATAGCAGCGGGATGCTGAGCTCCTCTCACCCCCACCATTTAATGTCCTGCCTGGACTATCATAGCAGCTGGTGGCTGCCTCCCCCTCATTTTATCTCACTAAAAAGTCAAGTGTTTCTTATTCCTGCATTCTTTATTACTTCATCACACAAATGGGGGGACCCTGCAATGGTAGCCCAGAAGAGTTGGGGAAGGAGGGAAGCAACGGGTGAGGTTGTTGCAAGGGCATCCCCTAGAATGGCATGTAGCTCATCATTTCTGTGGGATCTGACACGGAGCGGCTGCGCTCTCAGGTTCTCTGATACACTGGTTCTCTAGTACACTTGCCCCATATTCTAGGCAGGACTGACTCTATTTTTAGATACAACATAAAGGAGGGAATGCCCTGGGGGGTCATTACCATTTTTGTCTTTGCTCCCCCGGCTGACCTCAGCGAAGGCCAGCCAGGAGCACGCATGACAGCAGCAGACGGTACAGAACTACTGATAACCGTTATCTCATCGCCAATTTACAATGGCACAGTAGACAGTACAGAACGACTGGTAACCATCTCTGCTACCTTGCAAAGGCAAATGAATGCTGCTGTGTAGCGCTGCAGTACCGCCTCTGTCAGTGGCATCCAGTACACATACGGTGACAGTGACAAAAGGCAAAATGGGCTCCATGGTTGCCATGCTATGGTGTCTGCCAGGGCAATCCAGGGAAAAAGGGCATGAAATGATTGTCTGCCGTTGCTTTCACGGAGGAAGGAATGAGTGACAACATTTACCCAGAATCACCCGCGACACTGTTTTTGCACCATCATGCATTGGGATCTCAACCCAGAATTCCAATGGGCGGAGGCGACTGCGGGAACTATGGGATAGCTACAGGATAGCTACCCACAGTGCAATGCTCCAGAAATCGACGCTAGCCTCGGTACATGGATGTACACCACCGAATTATTGTGCTTTGTGTGACCGCGTGCACTCGACTTTATACAATCTGTTTTACAAAACCAGTTTATGTAAAATCGGAATAATCCTGTAGTGTAGATGTACCCTTAGATACTGAAGTCCTTAAATCACTATTTTAAGTTACAGAGAATCCACTATTTACACTAGTTTAAACCTGCAAGTGACCTATGCCCCATGCTGCAGGTGAAGGTGAAACCCCGCCTAGGGTCTCTGCCAATCTGACCCGAGGGAAAATTCCTTCCCAATCCCACATATGGCAATCAGTTAACCCCTGAGCATGTGGGCAAGACCCATCAGCCAGACACCTGGGAAAGAATTCTCGGTTGTAACTCAGAGCCCTTCCCAGCTAGTGTCCCATCACCAGCTGTTGGAGATCTTTGCAGCTAGCAGTTTCAGACTGATCTTGACTAGCTTATGGAGGGGATGGTATGATGAGACTGCCTACAATGGTGTGTAGTCAGTCTTGATGCCAGTTAAATTTTTTGCCCCTGCTACTCCCCTTGGAAGGCTGTTCAGGAACTTCACATGCCAGACAGTAGCATGTGGCTATGCAGTAGTGGGATTCTGCGGGAGGAGCACCTCTCCTGCTGTCTGAGATGGGAACACCATGGACTCGCCAGCCTTCTGTTATGTCCCTTCTCCAGCTTGGATGCTTGCGTTCAGAACCACAGACTCCGGGTGGCCCTATCCCTGTGGGTGGCCCCTACACTGGCATCCAGCATGTGTAGGGGAGTCTGACGTGAGAGAGGGAATGTCTTCCTCACACACTCACTGCATGTCCACAGGGGCTGTGGTGCCATGCCTTCACTGCCATGCCCCCTGCTATGCCTCTTCCACCCTGTGCGAAGTCCTGTGTAGCCGGTTGTGTATGGACCACCTCTGCTATGTGTCCAACATTCCACCTGGGCTCAACTGGGGATCCAGCCTGGCAGGTCACCACGATGTGCTCAGTGCTGTTGCAAATCCCCACCCTTTGCACCACTGGCACGGTACAGCCCCAAGTCAGGCAACTGAAAACATTTGTCATATTGCCTATTGCATGTGCCCTAGCAAGACCAACCAGTTCACATCTTGCATTTCTAATACTGACATCCCCCAGTGAGCAGCTTCAGGCCAATCTACGGACCAACAATTACACAGCAAAAGTCTCCAGTACATCCCAAATCTTTTGCTGACTAACGTGGCAGATTATGTTTCTTTTTCTGATTGTGAATATCCAGGACCAATTTGTCAAATCATTCCTAATGATTTATTCATTCCCCTCTAATTATCCTCATCTTCTCAGGTAATGACTTAGGCTGTGGGATGGGACAGTTTAGCAGAAGCCAAAATATGAGGCTGTATGTTCAGAATCATGAAAAAGGTATGGCAGGTACAAAGCGGCTGCCAATCAAACAGAGGCAATGGGGCCTACTGAAATGAGTACAAGAATGGAACCCTTGGAGTTCTAGATTCGAATCTTGGCTCTCCCATCATTAAAGGCCCAATCCAATTCCCACTGAAGTCATCAGGAAAGACTCCTCTGTCCTCTGGAAGTCAGTGAGAGTTGGACCAAACCCTCACTGTGCAATCAGAGGCAAGCTACTTACACCAAAATTATTACAAGCGATCACTGATTTACAGGTCTACAGTTCTAGTTCCCCAAACTGAGGTGCTTTCGGTCTCAGCACGTCTGCAGGTTCGGCCGGTTGCAGCTCCCACTAGCCACGGATCGCCACTCCAGGCCAATGGGGGCCGCGGGAAGCGGCGTGGGCTGACGGATGTGCTGGTCACTGCTTCCCGCAGCCCCTTTGCCTGGAACAGCAAACTGTGGGAGCTGCGATCGGCTGAACCTGCAGACACTGCAGGTAAACAAACCATTTCGGCCTGCCAGCAGATTTCCCTGATGGGCTACGTGCCAAAGGTTGCCGATCCCTGGGCTAGTGACTTGTATATATTCATTTTAAAAACCCATAGGTCCATTTTCCCAGCACAGACAGTGTTTATACCTGAGTTTTGATCCTTCAGACAACGTGTCTAGCAAACTGACACTAGCAAGACACTAACAATATGTCAGTTACAGCTGATAGTTCAGGTGACAAACTGAATATGTGCCTTATTTAATGAGGCTACATTTGTAGCTTACAAACCGAACCCAAACTGCATAACATCAGGTTTGGCAGACATCAGAATCCTAACTGAAGCAGAACAATAGCAAAGCTGCCAGAAAAGAGCCTGACCTTAAAGGTATAGGCAGGAGGAGAGGCTGAGTGAAGAAGACTTCATTGTCTTAGACCCCATCCATTGAACACAGCAAATAGGAAGAGGCCAGTTATAGGAGTCCAGATGATTTGGCCAGCAGGGTTGGTCATTACTGCCATTGTGTCTCTGCTTTCTAATTTTCATTTTGGGAAAGATCATGTTCTGAGTTTTGTATGACTTTGGGCCACCCAAAATCAGAGCCCAATTTTTTAAGGGTCAGCCACCTCTTAACGTGGTTCTCAGAAACAACAAACAATCTGAGTATTTAAATGGAAGGTTATTAGACGAAAGAATATGGGTAGGTATCATTTGGGAGTTTCCATTGGGAAGATGAGACTGAAATATATGAGGTAAGATACAAACATGAAACTTCGCAAGAGCTAAGGGCTGGATTTATTAGTTATAGAAGGAATGATGTGGGTTTTTTGCACAAGCGTGAAAGAATATTTTTAGGCATTCTTTTCCATGTGTTCCAGGAGTAGTTTGAGGTTCTGCAAATAGTATTGTACTCTTGTAATCCTTATTGCTTTGCTTTGGATTTTCTGTTTTGTATTAAAATCTGCTATATTTGTTTCTCATTTGATAATTGTTTTGAAAAGCCTTGATGCTAGTTTTCCCATTTACCAAGCCAATATAATAATAACTTACTGAAACTCAAAGACTTCAGCAAAGATCGTAACAAAAGGATTCCAGCAACTCGAGCTGTTAGTTTTCTTGTCATATCGCTATTAGAGAAGAAGGGAATGGCTGGAAAAAGTGAAAAATTATTCCAAAGCAGCACATATCCTAAGTGGCAAGTGTTCCGTGTGGTGTTGGCAGCTGTGCATGCCAGCTTCCCATTCAAACTAGCTCGGCCTCTAGCCCAGTATTTCTCAAATGCGGCCACCAGGAGCTTTTCTTGTGGCCACAGCCCCCTGGGGGGTGACTAGGGGGTGAAGGGCAAAGCAGGAGCCCCTCCCCTGGGGCCACTAGGAGGGGTTGGGCCTTGCCCTCTCTCTGGGGTCACAGACACTGGAGGAGCAGGCTTCAGTGAGTTTCCCACCTTCCTGGGGGCAGTGGGGTCAGGCTTCAGCCCTGGGGTGGTGAGCAGCAGACTCCAGGCGTGGGGTTTTGTGCTCCATCTCTGCCCTGGGGTACATTCCGAGGTCCTGTTCCCCAGGTGCAGGTGCAAGGTTCTATCCCCCAGCTGCACAGTGGTGGGCTCGGGTCCTGGGATCACTCCCCTTGTCCCTGCTACCTGCCAGCCCCCCATCCATTCCCCTTATTGCTCCGTGCCCCATTGCCTCCCTATCCACCTCCCCACCCAGGGCTTACTTTGTCCCTGGCCTTGGCTTGCCAGGGCTGAGTAAGTCTGCTGTGAAACATGATATTTGTATGTTTGTTAATATCACATTTCACAGCAGACTTAGCAGCTAGCTTGGAGGCTGTGCAAAGTGATATTAATATACAAGCATCACTTTTCATAGCAGCAGACTTACTAGCCAGCAAGTCTTAAAAAAGCAACCAAAAAAGAAAAAGAAAAAACAGCAAAAGACAAGAACGTGCAAAGCACCTTATTTGTGTTTCAATTCCATTTAGGTCCTGTAAAGAATAGAGACAACTGTACATTATTTTTATTATTGAGTCTGCACTCTACATAAATAAATTACAGTGATTTGGACATGGATATGTGCATATTTATTTGTTTTTTCCTAAAGTTAATTCAATATTTTAGGAAAAATTGTCAGGGTGGCCGCCAGCAAGAGTTGATGGCCGCACTTTGAGGCCACCAAAAAAATTGTCGTGAGAAGCTCTGCGAGCCACTGATGCCATTCTACTGTTTTCCTTGTAGAGTTTCAATTCATTTTTAATAGCCAGACAAGGTAAGAACAAACTGTTGCCTCTCTCAGGCCCGGCAAATTCCTTTAATCAAATTTGATGTAAACATTGTTTGCCTACAGCTATTGAAATTCAGTGGATGAGGCCAATGTCCCTCAGGAGACATCTGTGGTTCAGCTTGAAGGAATGAATATGAACTGCAAGGTTATAGGTGCTTTCCTAGAAGACAGTGGATGGGCTGCATCATTAAGCACAGTTAAAATTGCTGGGCCTTGTTAAATAGCTTCTTATATTACTACCTAGCTTATGTTACAAGAACTAGCCAGGTATACTAAATAACTAATACCGTTATTAACATACTGCAGCAACACCCTTGGCAGTTATAAAGTTCCCCCAACTTTTCTACCCATTGAGAGTTACGCTGCGTTTTAGCATGTGGTTTGAGGAGGGAAGCAATAGTTTGCTATAGTTCCAGTACTGGTCAGCAGAATTGGCTAGCGAGTTCCTTCGTCTGGTATTTATGAACATTCCAAGACAAACCAGCTTTCATCTTGACACTAACTATATCACTGAATAACCCTGCAATTTGTTATCATGGACTGCATTTAATTTTACTGGGCATAGTAATTGTACCCTAGAGACATGGCTGAGCATTGAATAAAACAATCTTACATCATCTTTAGGTAAAAAGCCAGATAAAGTAGTGTTTAAAAGACCCAACCTTTATGGGACAAATTCTACCTGTAGTTATACTGTACTGGTATATGGTATCCTGGTGTAATGCCAAGGAGTAACTGGCCTCATCAATTCCAGGTGGTTCTGTGGAATCACTCACAGATTTACACTGGATTAACTGAGGAGAGAATTTGGCCCAGTACATTTTCTACTCTTCATATTCATCAGGCTTATGAACCGAAATAAGACAGCTAAGGAGCGATGGTACTGTCATTAGATGACTGTAACGCTTGTTAAGAGCAGGACCTGGATACAGATTTTGAGAAATGAATATAAAGAACAACACACACACCTTAAACTGACAAGTTTCATTCACCCTGTCCAAGCTGTTTTCATTACATTAGTACATACTCAGGCATCACAGAGCAAACGTGGGAATCTTTTCATGGTGGGGAATGGAAATATTCTGGAATTTATCAGTGAAATTATTTTTTTATTTAGTGTTTATAATTAGTGGAGCTGGTCAATGTGAAAAATTACTCAAGAAAATTTAGTAAAAAATTGTTAGTAATTTTTTCATCAAAATTAAAAAAGTTGATGCAAATGTCATTGAAATATCAAAATTCAGAATTTTTTTGGCCAGCTCTATATCCGTGAAAATGTAATTGAAAAAATGTGTAGAACTTTTCTAGTAAATATGCATTAAAGATAAACAATAATATCAAACTTTAGCCAAAAATGGCTGGAAAATCAAGGGGAATTACAAAAATATGAAGTCATATCAGGTAGAAACAATCTGCATTTTCCTGTTCATCACTAAAAAACATTCATCTGTAGAAGATACTTTGTTTTGTACTCAGTTGTACGTCTCATGTTATCTTAATCTATTCTTCTCTCATGGGAACCAGGAATATTCTTCATCTTTGTCTCAAAACAGAGACAGCAGATTCATCTAATCTTAGAATATTAGGGTTAGAAGAGACCTCAGAAGGTTATCTAGTTCACATTCTCAGGGTTTAGCTGATCACATGCTCAGAGTTTAGCTGATCGCCATATTTGGGGTCGGGAGGGAATTTTCCTCCGGGGCAGATTGGCAGAGGCCCTGGAGGTTTTTCGCCTTCCCCTGCAGCGTGGGGCATGGGTCACTTGCTGGTGGATTCTCTGCAGCTTGAGCTCTTCAAACCACAATTTGAGGACTTCAATAACTCAGGCATAGGTTAGGGGTTTGATATAGAAGTGGATGGGTAGAGTTCTGTGGCCTGCTTTGTGCAGGGGGTCAGACTAGATGATCACATTGGTCCCTTCTGACCCTAGAATCTATGAATCTATGAAACTCCCTGCTCAAAGCAGGACCAACACAAACTAAATCATTCCAGCCAGGGCTTTGTTAAGCCGGGCGTTAAAAACCTCTAAGGATGGAGATTCCACCACCTCCTTAGGTAACCCATTCCTTCCCTCCCATGACATTTGATTTACAGGATGAAAAGAAGAGGATGAATTTAGTATGGTATATTATCAAATGAAGCAACAAAAAGAAAAACAAAGAAAGAAATATGTCAGACACATGGAAGAGATGCCAATCTATCTATTTACCTAACCAGAAGCTCTCCATGCTTATCAGAAGACCTCGATATCATCTGCTCTATGTTTTAGATGAGTTAACAAATTGGTTCCAGGTATTTATAAATCAGATCAACAATTTTCATATGTACACATCCACAAACAAAAGTGCAAGTTAAAGAATCATTCAGCTAGATAAAAATGTGATAACTGAAAAGTAATTCTAGGCAATAGCTAACCATTGAGATCCTGATCAGACAACTTACTATGGGTAAGTGGTTAAAATATATATATATGGGGCTCCACATGACGGTAAGTACTGGGGCCTTGAATAGCAAAGCATAATTGGTGAGATGGAGAAGGCCACTTGGCCACTCCCTGAGGCTCATTCACCCATACATTTGAACTTTGATTCTGAGTAGAAGACTCACCAAGTTAGCCCTGTGTCTCATACAGGGGAGGGATAGCTCAGTGGTTTGAGCATTGGCCTGCTAAACCCACAGTTGTGAGTTCAATCCTTGAGGTGGCCATTTAGGGAGATGGGGGAAAAATCTGTATGGGGACTGGTCCTTCTTTGAGCAGAGAGTTGGACTAGATGACCTCCTAAGGTTCCTTCCAACCCTGATATTCTATGAACATGATATTTTAGATGTTTATTCTATGCATGTCTTTCCTATATACCATGGGCTTGATTATCTTCATGCTTACACAAGTTCTAAATGAGTGTAGCACCATTCATTTCACTGGAGATACCCCTGATTTACACCAGATTTGGTAAGAGATGCATCAGGCCCCACATCTTTATACCATTGAACTCTTCTTGTTCTGAGTTGGCTTTTATTTTATTTTTTAAATGACTATGAAGTGGTTTTGGTGGGACATAGTGTATCCCAGAAACAGTGGGCCTTCATGAGTCCAGAGTCTTTGCAGGTATGGCCTTTTTCCCCCTGGACTTGATTATTTCATTGACAGCAGTCGATATCTCCCTGCATAGGAATGTATTTACTTATAGGCACATAAGTAATTCATTTATAAAATTGAATTATCTGACTAGGGCGATTGTGTGTTTTGATTGTGTAGCAGTACTTCTGAAACTGACTTAAAATTGATAAAAGCCAGATGGAAAGCGGAAACAGTCCATTTCATGACTCTTTAAACGTTTAAGTTTATTAACCCTTATACTTCAACATTTTTGAAGTTATAGTGTAGTGTGGAAGCAATTTGTTGGTGAGTTCTCAATACGCAAAGCAGGCTGTAAGTGCTCACAACAGCGTGTTCTAGGAAAAAATAAGTCTCTTGCTTCTGGCTAAAATGAATATTTTAATAGGAAAAAATGTTTACAAGCACAATGTTTCATTTTGGGAGTTATTGTTAGAAGAAATTTAAAGGACCTGGGCAAAATCCTGATTTAAGTGGGTTCAGTTTCCATGAAATTTCCTGGGCAAATTCTTCAGCAATGTAAATGGTGGCATATGTTACACGTCAGATATAAGATAATCAGAAAATGAGCTGCGTGTGTATATGTGGTAAAATCATGTAACTAGCACTGACTTGGCATTCAGTGGATGTACAAAATAAATATAACTTACATGCCAAGGGAGCAGGAAAGGTGAAATGGAGACGGTAAAGCAAAGGCTATTGGATAGACAATCTGTAGCCTTTATAAAAATTAAAATAAATAAAAATAAATTTGACTAGAAATTGACCAGGAACAAAAGGGAAACTGACTAATCTTTATCACTGTCCAAGCTGAAATGCAAAATGTAAATAAACAGCACAAATAGTGAAAATTAACTCAATCGTTATATTATGTTTTAATAATCTGAGAAGTTATTAGAGAAGGAAATGTATGTTTTTGAGAGGACCGTGTGTCCCTTTAAGTAAACGTACATTTAGTAAATAGACTTCTCAACCCAGCAGGAAGCTTTATTGTGCAGCATATGACTGACTAACAAGTAGGCAAGCTTTTTATGCAGCACTCTGGCAAAGGCTCTTTAAACTAGAGCAATTTTGTGTTACACTACATAGGACAATTTGTTCTTTCTGCCCATTCAGTCCTTATTTACTGAAATTGCTTCCAAAATGCTGATAGTTTTCATAGGGAGAAATCCTGGTCCCATTGAAGTCAATTGCAAAACTCCCATTGACTTCAGTGGAGCCAAGATTCCCCCAATAGTCTTTTTTTGTGCTGTAGACAAATGCCAGAGCACTGTGAACTGGAGTGAGACTAGCGAGTATCAGCTCATTTCATATGAGCCTTTGAAGAGCCATTCCATGGTAAGAGCTTTCAGACACTTCTAACCTGGACTGGATTCAACCTGGTATGTTAGGTGGTGAACGATTTTTGCAATTTTGGCTAAGAAGTAAATTATGTCAATTTCTTCCAATGTATTATTCGTTCTTATTAAATATTAGAGCTGGTAAAACTTTTTTTGTTTGAAACATGTTTTCCTCTGGAAAAAAAGGAAGCGAAAGGAGGGGAAAATGGACAATGTTTGGGTTTTTTTTTTTCAGTTTTGATTTAATTGAAAAACTGAAAATTAAGTGAAAAGCTTCAAATGAAACAAATGTTTCATTCCCTTTGAATTTTTTTGCTGAAAATATGCAGCATTTTTAACCAGCTCTATTAGCTTTGCAATTAAATTAAGCTGTAATTAATGTGTTGTCACTTTCCCACTAGCAAACACTCATCTGAGAGTATGGACGGGATCAACTGACTAGCCTCCCTGCATGTGTGATTTTCCATGCTTGTTGCACAGAAATGGGAGAGTGACATTTTGATAGCACCCGCTTCCCCTCTGCTGGGGCTGCATCCAGGCTGTAGGTTTTAAGGACAAGGAAGAGAGGACTGAGGGAACCGAAAGTAGGGGATTGTCCGATCTCTGTATCACCATTCCTTGTAGACATGTGGATATCCCAGTGGGAGTTAATGTGGCTTGAAGAAGAATTAAGTACCTTATATCTGCTGCTGCAGAGCATCCACAGGATGACCCAGCTAGTGCCAGCACAACTCCTGTTGGAGTTCTTCCCATAAGTCCCAGGATCACTGGTGATGGGAGCCCTATTTCCTGTAAGCTCTGCAGGGCTCCAAGCCCCTCTGACTGGAGCAGATGATTAGAGGCAAACTCCACAATGGGAACCTCAGAGAAGTTTCCAATCCCTAGTTTTTATGTGAGTTGGATTTAAGAGCAAAATTCCATGGAAGAATTTGCTGTGTATAGCACAGCAAATAATATGCAGTTATAGTTACATTAATTAAAAGAAGCTGTACATTCAGTAGATACTCCTTATCTGATTTTGGAGAGAGATGTTCTGTGTAGTTATTGCATTGCCTTACTCTGTGTGTGTGTGTGTGTGTGTGTGTGCGCGCGCGCGCTCACTCAGTGCCTACTTACTATGATGCTGTCGGTCTAATTGCTTTGCTATAATAAAAGTACTTGGCACAAAAACAAAATACCGTATTAGGCCCCGATTTCATACAAGTACCCCATTGAGTCTCAAGGGTCCCTGCTTGAGGATCTCGATACAGGATTGGGGCCTCATTATGTTATTACTACTCTCCTCCTGACACCCACTCTCCCGCCCCCCAATACATAATGGGAAGACAGCATTTAAGAAAGAGAGAGGAAGAAAGTAGAGATTATGCTTTCCAGAAAAATGGTTTTTCCCCTTGGGAGAATGTTCTCAAGTGAACCACATAATTCCCTCCCAGCCAAGAAAAAATGGCAGTGAAACATAAAAGTGGCTAATTGCTGTAACAGAGGGAATGATTGGTATTTTCACTCTGTGTGTGCTACTCAATAAGGCAATTGCCTGGGTGTAACTGAGAGCAGATTTTGGCTCTGTTGTAGCTTTTTTCTTTTATTTGCTGCCTGCCCCCTAGGTAGTGTCTAGTGTACCTGCACTCTACAAATTCATTCAAATGGACCTTTCTTAATCATGTCAAGACTGAAGAAACATGAAGAGTATGTAGAACTGGTTGTATTATTCATGGCATTTTTTTCATGGAATACATGTTTTTAAATTATTCAACTTGTTCTATAGATCATCAAATAAGAATCAAACCAGGGAATCCCCAGGAAGATGGTTTAGCCATTTTTGGCCCAAATCCCAAAAAGACTTATACAGATGTTTAACTTCACACATGTGAAGAACGCTTTTGAGATCAATGGAGCTACTTGGATGAGAAGAGTTAAGCATGTGTGCCAGGGGTTTTGCAGAATCAGGACCTTTGTAACATCTCTGCAACAGATTGCAGCAAAGTGCTACATCAGGGATTAGGATTTGACCCAACTATGTAGTAATTGCTAAGATTTGTCTTTTCTAGTTGATATTACATATGAGATTATCCGAATTTTCAGAACTTCCCAAATTGCCTATTGCTTTCAAAATAATTGTCAATGGTATTGCAAATCTGTATAATTCCCTTAATAGCGTAGGATACATATCATGCAGACTGGATTATTTTTTATACCTTTAATGAATGGAGGGAGGACTGACTTTGTGTAACATCTGTGTGAAATTCCATTTATGTCATGTACCAACTTTGATAAACAACAGCACCTGCAGGTGCTATATTTTGTGTCATTTATTTTAACTCTACCACAAAGTATACGATGGGTCCCTTTTCTCCATGACAAACCTTTTAAATTAGTTTGTCTTGAACAGGCAAAAATTACTCTCTAGTTTGCCTTCTACAGCGTTCACAGATTGGAATAGTGAAATCAATCCAGAATGAATTACTTTAAGATGTTGTTTTCCGCTTCATTAATTTTTCCAAACCAGTTCCCTATTTTCCTGCTATAAAACCCTGCCAGAAACACATTTTTGGCAAATAGTTAAATAATTCACATAACAGACATCTGAAATAATTTGTTTTGCTAGCTCCAGACATTAGTGAAAAGCTGACATTTTTTGATCAACTGCAAACATGTTGTGAACCTTAATAATTTCCTGCCAGTTCAACAAGATGCCTCTTCCCCTACCTATTATAAAGAAAATGTCAGACACTTAACATAACTGGAGAAACAATGAAGACTATAATTTGAATTCTAAAGCCAAGTTAACTGTGCAAAATGATATTGTTCAGATCATTGGAAAACTGGGTTTTTTTCACTGTGTGAGAAAAACTTTTTATTACAGGGCAAAAATAACTGTGCAGTTAAAGGGCAGGCAACAAGTGCTCTGATAGGAAAATTTCACGGTATCTAAAGTTACTCTGTCAGGGGTCAATTCAGTAGAAAATATTTCTGGCATTGTGCAAGGCCATGACAGGAAAAATCTTTTCACCACGGTGCAAAGCCAAGTCAGCTGTCTCTGCGTCTTGTGAATCGTGCAGATTTGAAATGCATATGGTATTCAATCAGTTGATGCTTTAGGCTGCTTATGTCCTGATCCTCCCTACCCTGCAAACTCTAATTTCCAATAAAGTTCATTAGAGTTTTTTAGAGTTTTCAGTACTCAAATAAAACAGGTAGAACAATTTTCAGAGCCTCCTTTGTGACTGAGGAGTTCCATTTTCAAGTCACTTAGGTGCTTAGAAGCCTATGTCCTATTGAAAGTCAATGGGATTTTGGCTCCTAGGTGCCTAAGGGCCAGATTTATTGAAGTATTTAGATGCCTGAAAATTCAGATTGGCACCTAGTGGGTCTTACAACAGCACCTAAGCAGGTTAGGCACCTAATTCCCATTGATTTCAGTGACTTCACTTCTGAAAGCCCCACTAGGTGCCTATCCGCATCTTTATGAAGCTAAAAACCATTGTAAATCTGGTGCAAAAAGACTTTGGAAAATTAGAGGAAGGCCCCTTAGGGCCTTTTGAAATTTTTATCCAGATTCAGATTTATAATGTAAAAATGGATTTGTCCTGACAGGGGCAATTGGTCCGAAGAGCAATCCATTGTCCTAACACATACAGGTCCCAGAATTCTCAGCCTGAGAAGATTTGCATCTTCTGACCCTACCATCCATGGCAAGGAACCTGCAATACTCAGGGGTTCTGGTTTGTAAAGACCACCGGACAATTTGCTCTAATGCAGTTGGTTGCACAGTGTAAAGTGTTCCCTAGGCTCCATTGTGTAAATTACTTGATACCTTGTCCAGATTTACCTCACATAAGTTGCCCTTATCCCAGTGGAATACTCTTGTTTGGCATAAGCACAATATACTTGAAAGGTCATAATAACCACCATGCTATATTGATTCAAATAACCATATGCTTAGCTAATGTAAAGTGAATTATTTACAAAATACCTCTTTTGGGGTTAAAAAAAAGTTATAATAGTTCCTTTTTCTCCAAAACATTAGCCTGCAGCATGAACGGTAACAAGCTTCTGATGTAAGCACAGGAAGATACAGAATATAATCACTCTGAAGCTATACATTTTCATAAACACAAAGCTGGTCCCACTGAAATCAACAAGTGTGATTCCCTTCTTAATCAGCATTGTATATTGTCTTTCATAATGTTTGTTTCTTCGCTTCAAGTACAATACCAGAGGCAAAACAGCTTTCAAAATGGAATTTGGGGACAGAGCAGAACTTGCTCCTAAAAATAATGGTGGTCATTTTGGACCTGTCACTGAAAATTATTTGGTCCATATTAATTTTTGTTTCTACTGACTTAGGGCTAGAAAATACAAAACTCCTATTGACTTTAATGGGATAGGATTAGGGACTTATTTAGAAACTAGTGCCGATTACCATAGCAATGTGTGAGTACCCTTCTGAATGAACTTGTAATCAAATTCCTGTAAACCTAACATTTGAGTTTCCTTTTTTATTTCATGTATTTGATAAATGATATTTTCTGAGATTTTCACTTATTTTTATGCTGGCATAATATGATATTAATTCTTTAAACTTATTTGGGATACACTGTCTAGCAAAAAAAAAAAAAGAGGGAAAAAAAGTATTTATTGATTTGGTCTCAAGTATTACTTAGGAATTGGCTTTACTTCCCCGAAACAGCTATTTGTTTCTGTTATTTACAATGCAAGCAGGAAGGAGAGGTAAACTCTGCCCTGCATTCAATTTTTCAAGTCACACAGAATCTGATCCAAAGCCTATAGAAGTCAAAGGGAGCCATTAGTACTTGGATCAGACCCATCTGGCTTAAGTGGGACCTAGGTGGTATATAAGTCTCATGCTTGCCCTCTGCACAAGGGTGAATTTCACCCACAGAGAAAATGAAGAGAAGGAAGCCATGTATTTATGAATTTTTGTTCCTAAAGTCAGTTTCCTTTGAGTTGTTGCCAGTCAAATCGAAATTAATAGTCCAGTAGGTAAAACCATCTTATTTCAGGATAGGAAGATAATGATTGATAGTATAATTATATATATATATATATATATATGCTCAGTTGAAAAACATAAAAATATCAGAGAAGTTCTGTTGACAGGATTTATTGGTTGGTAGTCAGATCTGTCAGAGCCTCAGGTCTTGCCAACAGACTGTATTCTTCTGGTTTATTCTGTCTCTAAAATGTAAAATAAAGATGGGTAACTGATTAAAGGCAAGTATAACTTAAAAAAACGGATCTGTCTTGAACGCCTCCAATTCTCATAATAATTCTTGTGATGATAGCTTTGGAAAAAAAGAAACATATATTGGTTTCTTATTCCTTGCCAGTCTATTCTGGTTATTTTAAAGTTAGGTTAGGGTGGGTTAGTGGAAAAAAATCTTTAGACTGGGAGAAATTCAAGCTATTGTCATGCCAAAGCTTCAGAAAGTTATAGTCTTTTAAAATGTGACTTAGACTATATTTCTAATTGAAGAGTTACACTGTCTATATTTAACTGAATTGTCTGGTTTTTCATAAGGGGACTTTTCTTCATTATTTCAGAACTGAACTCTTACAATGAGTTAGGAACTGTCATATTGCTTCTTGGGCTGTTGAAATCATGTGTCTTGTATTAAAGCAGATTGTAGCATCAGATGTTCCAGATTCAGTGTGTAGGCACCTTCCTTGCTTTGGCATGATCTCAGTGAGAAAAATACCATGAGAAAAGAGCTTCTCAATTTCTATCCGAGGAATGAAATTTTCCAAGAACAATTAATGTGATCTTTTTCAGTGCTGGACTGTTGAAATAGCAGAGAAAAACAGGACTGGATTCTGTCCCCATGTCGTTTTGACACTGGTGTAACTTCATTGACTTCAGTGTAATTACTCCTGATTTGCCCCAGTGGGAAAGAGCAGAATCAGGCCCAAGAGGAAGAATCAGACCAAAGAGGGAGAAAGAAAGAGTGAGAGACAGTGAGATGAAGAGAGAGAGCAGAGGTGGCCCATGTTTTCAGAACTTGAAGATTTTCATGCAAATTTGATTTTCAGTGAAAAAGAAAATCTGTAAAATTTTGCTGACAAGTTTTGCTAACTTTTTGAGTGGGGGATGCGATGATCGTCCAACCAGTAACTAGCTAATGTATTTAGATGGTCAAAAAACATTGTCAAGATTTTGAAGTTTTGAGATTTCCTTAAATGTTGACATTTCAAAACACTAATGAAATTTTTTGATAAATTTCCATTAACTGGGTTTTTGACGAGCTATACCAGAATGAGAGAGAGAGAGAGAGAGAGAGAGAGAAAAAACTGCATGCTCTCTCTGGGTTTGATCCAAAGCCCATTGAAGTCTTTCTACTGATGTGTGATCAGGCCCTCTTTATCATAACGATGTAAATGGTATCAAATGTGAAACAATGTATTGGGATTAGGGCTGTCAAGCAATTAAAAACATTAATTGTGATTAATCGCATGATTTAAAAAATAATTGTGATTAATTGCACAAACAAAAATAAAATACTATTTATTTTAATATATTTGGAGGTTTTCTACATTTTCTTACATTGATTTCATTTACAAAACAGAATACAAAGTGTACAGTGCTCACTTTATATTTTTTTATTACAAGTATTTGCACTGTAAAAAAACGAAAGAAATAGTATTTTTCAATTCACCTAATACAAGTACTGCAGTGCAATCTCTTTATCATGAAACTTGAACTTACAAATGTAGAACTATGTACCAAAAAACTGCATTCAAAAATAAAGCAATGTAAAATTTTAGATCCTGAAAACCACTCAGTCCTACTTATTATTCAGCCAATCGCTTAGACAAACAAGCTTGTTTAAATTTGCAGGAGATAATGCTGCCCACTTCTTGTTTACAGTGTCACCTGAAAGCGAGAACAGGCATTCATATGGCACCATTGTAACTGATGTTGTAAGATATTTACATGCCAGATGTGCTAAAGATTCATATGTCCCTTCATGCTTCAGCCACCATTCCAGAATATATGCATCAATGCTGATGATGGGTTTTGCTCAACAACAATCTAAAGCAGAGCAGACCAACCCATGTTCATTTTCAGCATCTGAGTCAGATGCCACCAGCAGAAAGCTGATTTTCTTTTTTGGTGGTTCGAGTTCTGTAGTTTCCGCATTGGAGTGTTGCTCTTTCAAGACTTCTGAAAGCATGCTCCATACCTCATCCCGCTATGATTTTGGAGGACACTTCAGATTCTTAAACCTTGGGTCAAGAGCTGAAGCTATCTTTAGAAATCTCACATTGGTACCTTCTTTGCATTTTGTCAAATCTGCAGTGAAAGTGTTCTTAAAATGAACACGTGTTGGGTCATCATCCGAGTGCAAATATTTGTAATAAAAAATAATATACGCTTTGATTTAAACTACAACACAGAGTACAATATATATGAAAATGTAGAAAAATATCTAAAATATTTAAATAATTTCAATTGGAATTCTATTGTTTAACAGTGCAATTAAAACTGCAATTAATCACAATTAATTTTTTTAATTGCGATTCATTTTTTTGAGTTAATCGCATGAGTTAACTGCAATTAGTCGACAGCCCTAATTAGGATACTTTAATATCAAGAACAGTGATCTCAATTGTATAGCAATACAGCATATGTGCACTCTAGAGCAAGAATTTCTTTTCATCAGCATGATATAACTTGGTCCTTTGTTTATAAGCATCCTCCTGGTAAATCTAAATTGCCTTTCAGGGCTCTTGTTGCTTGCATAAGTATTTACTCACTGACATCATAAATTCATGAGTCCTTTTGGAGAAACTTTTTTTTCACAGGTTTGTGCCAAACCATTTGAAGTAAACGGTTTAATAGCTGTGTCATATTATTTTAAAAGAAGATGTGAATTATACTGTAAAATAAAATAAATTTGGAATCACCAACATGTAATGGTAAAAATTTTACATTAAACTTTGGGAATGTTAATTACTTATCAAAATGAATAACATTCTTCAAAGGGACTTATTGGCATGGCCCATTTTAACCTGAGGGGCATACGGGTCTATGTTGACAGGCTCCACTGAAGGATCAGGGCCTAATAAATAAACGGTATGAAAATAAAGATTCCATAGCTTGGCTACTGTCTTGTCTGTCTTTCATCTTAAATGATTTCTGGCTTCTCTGTTTAAATGAATAAATGCCTCTCTGTTTATTTGAATAAACTCTCATATCCATGTATTTCATGTAAATGAGCAATATAAGCAGTGCTGATGAGGATAGCTTTGTTTTAGTTTAAAACACTAACTCTTTTTAATAAAATACTTAGTCCTGGACATATGAAAAAATTTATATACAGAAAGAGGGGAAAAAAGCCTTCCGGAGAAAATTAATTTCCTTCACCCTGCTCAAGTTTCAGAGGAAATTCCACGTTATCACTCTAGAGAGTATCCCACAAAAGAAAACAAGTAGAAAGAAATCTTTTTTTCCAATCATTAAAAAGAACCCAAATGCGGGGTTGCATTGTTTCCTCTGAATTGGAAAAGATTGACTACACATGCTGCTTGAGTGATTCACAATAAAAATGTACTTTTAACTCATGCCTTGGCCTGGATATGTGTAAACATAACCCCATGAAAATTAGTTATAAAAGAAATTCACATAGGCGAGACTCATTTTCTTTTTCACCCAATGGACATTTTGTCATTGAATTCAATGGCAGCAGGATTGAGCCCTCACAAAGTATAACATACTGGCAGCTCTGTTGTTCTAAAGCTCTTTACTTATCCACTGAAAATTTATACCGCGAGTAATGGCTGCGCAATCTTCCTCACGTTGCCCCATCCATGTCGCAGCCCTGATCTGGATGGAACACGTCTAGGGGAAAGATATTTACAATCAAATAGACTTCTTGAAAAGCCTTACTAGAAGAATATTGACCACTGGCAGGCCAAATCAGTGCAAACAACTCCATACAAAAACTACACCACAATAAAATTAACACTTGATCCTGAACTGACCGCAGTAAGAAATTCAGAGCTGAGGCTGTTGAAAAGAACTCCATCCACATCTTAATCTGACAACCTTTGCACAATGTCATGTAAGCACTCGGCAATGAAATCACTCACTGACACAAGCAGTTGACCCTGTGATCTGTTAACTGATGACAATCACGAATTCTGAGGAATAAAAACAGCTTGAGCAGTCTCCCATCTACATGTAGTTTGACCAGCCATTATGGGGAGAATCCAGCCAAAAAAAAAAAGTTCTAATTTTACAATGCTCAGTAACATTCCACACCAAATATAAAAGGAACCATCCCATGTAAGCCTAAAGCTGCAGGAATGGCAGACTGTTCTGGTCAGCTTTTTGCAACAATGTATTCCTCCATTATTCCAAAACAGACAAATTCAATCCCTACTCCATCTAACCAGCACAGAGCACAGGCAAGTCTTAAATACTTTCTGACAGCTCTAATCAGCACTTCCCCCTGTTTGAAGGCCAGAGATACAGAACATGTATCAAAAGTACATACAAAACCGAGGAACGCAATTTTATTTTGCTACACGTTCTCTCTCCAGGCTTGTACCTAGGCACACACATATTGAAGCATGGACATGGACAAAATAACTCACGGGGCATCAGTCTGTTTAGACCCTTGCAATATGCAGGCATGAAGGGGAAAGTAGGGACTTAGACACAGTTTTACATGATGCTGCAAAGAAATTATTTTTTTAATGAGCATTAAAAGCTACAGGGCAACACGTGCTTGCAGAAAGCTGGTCCCGTTCGTGCTGAAGTGTTTAGAGGCATGTAAAATAACATTGGATATTTGACACAGTTCACCATGTCAATCAGCACTGTGTGACCTGGGAAGTGCTGAGTACCTCTTCAGTGTGATGCAGTTGTGGTGTTTTTAACCAGTGCAACATACTGTATTGTGTCAGTCCCTGTTCTGAAGCAGATGAGACAGTACTGATCATAATTATTTCAGCAGCTTACAAAAGGAGTTGCTGCACATATGTAGTAGCTACTTCTTATATGGGATAGGAATGGAAATATTGAGCCAAATTCATCCTTGTTGTAAGCTTGTTGAAGCCAATAGAGTTAGACTAGGGATGTATTTGGCTTCTTGCCTCTCCCTGAGCAATCACTACTTTCCGTGTGCACACAAAACTCCCAGTGAAGTCAGTGGGGAATGCAGGACCAGGACCCATATGTGCTTTTCTTTCTGCAATCTGGAGCCAGTCAAAAGACCACACCACGCTTCTGCTCCCAGAAAGCTTTGAACTGTTACTATTGACTTCCCTGGAACTAGGATAGGAGCCCCTATCTCTGTGACGGCTGTTTCTCAGAGTCACTTTAGAGTCTAATGTTTGGCTGATTAAATGAATTGTATTTGCATTATTTGCTGTTTAATGTTGCATGCATGATGGTGCATAGGATTTGGGTGTGTGCAGTCTGTGTGGGTGGGTATTTGTGTTTGACTTGAGCAGGGGGTTTCTGGAGCTGTTCCTCATTACTGATGAAAGTGAAGTAATTACTGTAGGAAACACACATCTTTCTGGGCAGCTCATAAGTTACCATTGCCTTTGGGCCCATGACTATTTGCATACTCCCATTCTCCAGGGGTTATTTTGGTGTTCAAGGAAGATGGGTTTTCTACATAGAGTCTGCAAATAAGTAACAGCCACTGACTGATTTGTTGAATTTTCACGCATTAGCCCCATAAAAATACAATACTCTATATACCATACAAAGCATACAGTGTGCCAATGGCATGCATTGTAATTAAGGGTTAACAACACTTGCAAAATGAACTGAATGAGTAAAACATCTTCCTCCTATTTCTTAGTAAGGAACATAAACACAGAAATGAAATAATTTGAGTATTTTGTAGTAATCGAACTCATCAGCAGTATTGCTTTGTGGATGGAGGACTGGATTGGGAATCAGGAGACCTGGGTTTGCATCCCAGCTATGCTCCTGGCTTTCTGTTGATTTTGGGCATATCACTTCATTGCTTGGTGCCTCAGTTTCCCCAGATGTAAAATGGGGATAATGGTACTGACCTCCTTGTTAAAGCACTTTGAGAACTGCTGATGGAAAGCTCTATAAGACCTAAGTATATATTTATTAATTATTATTTATTATCTGTACAAAGAAGGAGGCTATGACACAGAGGCCAATTGGTGCCAGCTGGCAAAGAGTTCATTGCTCTGTCCGCAAGCCCAACAGGCCTGACAAACTCACTACATCTAGCATGCTCTTTCATGTTATTTATCGATTTTGTCTTGTAAGGTGTCAAAGGAAAGCTGGAGTCATGCTGGTCATTAATAGCATTATGAAATGTATGTACTGATGATAGTTAAAAGAATTATGTGTACCTACTAAAATATGTTGAAACAGTGTAACAAGACAGAGTTGACAACCAGGTTTTCTGACAGACCAAGCATGACTATTCACCTATCCCTGGCTCTCCTGTACATTAAGCATTGTAAGCCAAACACAATGGGAGCCTCATTTGCATTCCAAGACAACATGAGGATGTGAAGGCAACATGGGGGTCAGCACCCCGGAGAACAAAGGGTGTTTCAAATGCTTACTGGACTATAACTGGAGCATAAGTCAGACATTTGTGGCTGTCCATCACTGAGGGAGCAAAAAGACAGTGCTTTTTGCATCTATGAATGATGGAGCCCAGCCACGTAAGTTGGTGATGCTTGGAAAGATTGCCTTAAGTGAGAAACTCTTTTAGACAAGGATTTTAACTCATAATAATGCAAGGTCACTTTAGCCTTTAATAAGTGGATTATACTTTTGTTTTATGTGTAACTATTTCTGTTTCCATTATCCATACTCAGTATTTCTTAAATCTTAATCTTGGTTAATAAAATTATGATGGTTTTCGTTATAATAATATCTTAGTGCAGTGGTTTTATAAAGGACGTGATCGTGAGTTGTACCAGTCAAGCTATATGTGCTGTTTCTTTGTGGACAGCTTAGCTGGTAATATCTGTGCGTATCCAGTGGTTAAGGGCTGGACACTACAGGGGGATACTTCTGAGGACCTCAGGGAGTGGGGTTTACCTAATATTAACCTGCAAAGTAAAGTAAGGGCTGGAGAGCTCTGAGGAGCTTGTTTGGGTGGCTGAGAGATGGGGAATGTTAGGGACTTGACAGCCAGTTTAGCAGCAGCAAGTTGCTCTCTCGATGATGCTGGGTGGGAGAGTGGTGTGGTAACAGGGTGACTCACAGTCCTGGGCACCCTGAGAAAGTGTCACAAAAGGATTTTGAGATTTTGGAATATGGCTTTGTTCTGAATAGGAATGAAAACTAAAAATGTCAAAATTCTCTCTCAAGGAAAAATCTGAACAAAAAATGGGGTTGGGTCATTCTAAATGTTTCATTTTTCCAAAATCCAAATGTTTGGTTATGGTTTTGATTTTTTTAAATATTGTATTATACTAAAAAATAAATGAATTTCAAAATCAAAAGTTGCTTTAAAATGAAACAATTGAACTATTTCATTCAGAACCCACCAAAATGAAATCTTTTGACACTGTCAGAACGTTTTTTCTGTTTTTCTTCTAAAATAAAATTCCAGTGCAATTGCCCCAATTTCATGAAGCATTTCAATTTTAACAGAACCACATGTTCTCAGGGAATATCTAATATCTCATCTAATAGCTAATAACCATCTAAGGTTCTCTGAGCAGCTCTAATATTTACTCTATCAGCTGCTGAACATCTGATTTCATTAGGGTACAGTGTACTTTACTTCCACATTAGTAGGTCAGTGTTCATCTGCTATTTCAGAGTTTCTGTTATTTCTCTACTAGCCTTTATTTGTTGCCAGATCATTATACATATTTATAGCACTATAAATGTATATTAAAATAGCCTCACAAGTCGAAAACTAAACGCTAAAAAGCAAGAAAAATACATCAGTCAGCCCAAAGCCTCCACCATAACCCAACCTGTCATTAACAGGCCTCACTGAGGTGCCCTTGTATACTCTACAACATGTGTTGGAGTAAGTTAAGTGGCATACCAGGGTGAGGCAGGAATGGAATATTAGCCATTACTATGAATTTCCTTCCTTTTGTGGATTTAAATCAGATCGTTAGCATTATTTGCACATACTTGGAGAGTTTTATTTCCTTTAAATTTGGGGAGGTTTTTTGGCACAATATAATTAAAAGAGAAAACAAAGGGAGGCAGAAAGAAGAAAGCTCCTAACACTTTGAGAATGTACATCAGAGAATGCAATAGTCACTATCATCTGTCACTTAAGGCCCAGATTCAGGAAAGTATTTCAGCACATGCTTTAAATCTGTGTAATCCATGTATGCTATTCAAGAGAGCACATAAGCACATGCTCAAGTCCCATTGACTTCAATAGGATTTAAGTTGTTGCTTTGTATTAAGCACATGTTAAGTACTCTACTGCACAGGGATACTTTCCTGAACTCAGGCCTAAAAACATAAACACTGTAGTTATAGAGAGCCTGGGGCCTGATCCTGCAGTTTCTAAGCTAATGACATTTCTATTGACTTCACAGGGAATTTTGGCTGCATGTGGATTGCAGGATTGGGCCCTGATGTATAAAGGTGAAGTTTTCAAATGTATTGTTTGCCAAATTCCAACAGCTCCTTCAGACTCTTCACAATATAGTATTTTGATGGATGTTGAAATATCAGCCCTGCTTGTACCTACATGGTACCCCCAGCTAATCAGAAGTTGCTACCTGCCTTGCCCAGTCTCCTAAAAAACATGTGGGCTCAGAGATCAATATTCAGACTAGCTATTTCAAACTGACCAGCTCCAGATGAAATGGGTTCGGTCTCCGAGCATTCAGCACCATTTCAACAGCTGGAAGAAGCTCCTCCCTTTAAATATAAAATGGAGGAAAGAAGAGTGATTCTGTATTCAGCTACTTAAATCTTGCTTTTAGAATTACATTGGATACAAGTGAAGAGAGGAGCTTGCATCTCTGTTTGATATTTGTAAAAGGAATAGCAAATTAGCCATCTGTTTGCTGAGTACCAACATACTGTATGCATCATTCGAACTCATTTGGTTGACAGTTGAGAAAATATCAGCATTGTAATGGTTAACTGCAAAGCTTTCATTCGTGCAGAGTATAGATCTTTTGATCACTACTCTCAATCAATGATCCCTTTTTCTCATAGAAAACACTGATGTATGATTATTTTCTCTCTTTGAAAATTTAAATCCAACCACTTCTTTTTTGTAGTGTATTTTTAATTTATTGTTTCATGAAATGCTGGTACCCTGTTGATGAAATTCAAACATGAAGGTAGCTATAAGGCAACATCCATCCTGCAGCAAGTTTATTGCAACTAATGGATTTGCATCAAGAATAAATTTGGCCTATTTAATTTGCTTAAAGGTTGTCATGGTATAATCCCCCACTCTGAACCTTAGCGTCCAAAAGATGGGGTACCAGCATGAATTTCTCTAAGCTTAATTACCAGCTTAGAACCTGTAGCGCTGCCACCAACCAGGAATTCCAGTGCCTGGTACACTTTGGTCCCCCCAAAACCTTGCCCAGGGACCCCCAAGACCCAGTCCCTCTGGATCTTAACACAAGGAAAGTAAACCCTTTCCACCGTTGCCTCTCCCGGGCTTCCCCTCCCTGGGTTACCCTGGAAGATCACTGTGATTCAAATTCCTTGAATCTTAAACAGAGAGGAAAATTCACCTTCCCCCCTCCTTCTCAATCCCCCTCACAGACTCTCCCTGAGAGAGAAAGTAATCCTAACACAGAGAGAAATTAACCTCTCTCTCCCCCTTCCCTCCTTTCTCCCCACCAATTCCCTGGTGAATCCAGACCCCGTCCCCTGGGGTCTCACACCAAAAAAAAAAATCAGGTTCTTAAACAAGAAAAGCTTTTAATTAAAGAAAGAAAAAACAGTAAAAATTGTCTTTGTAAATTTAAGATGGAATATGTTGCAGGGTCTTTCAGCTATAGACACTGGGAATACCCTCCCAGCCTAAGTATACAAGTACAAATTAAAATCCTTTCAGCAAAATACAAATTTGAACTCCTCCCAGCCAAATACACATTTGCAAATAAAGAAAACAAACATAAGCCTAACTCGCCTTATCACCTAGTACTTTCTATTTTGAATCTATAAGAACCTGTATCAGGGAGATTGGAGAGAAACCTGGTTGCACGTCTGGTCACTCTCAGAACCCAGAGAGAACAACAACCAAACACTAACAGCACACACACAAACTTCCCTCCCTCAAGACTTGAAAGTATCCTGTCCCCTGATTGGTCCTCTGGTCAGGTGACAGCCAGGCTTACTGAACTTGTTAACCCTTTACAGGCAAAAGAGACATGAAGTACTCCTGTTCTATTAACCTTAACTATCTGTTTATGACAAAGGTGATTTTCATTAGGGCTCTGATAGGAAATGAATGAGCAAACGATGCAGTTAGAGGACAGTTAATCAATGAGTCAATGGCCTGTTTTTCAGAAGTGCTGAGCAACTGCAGGTGCCATTGACTTCTCTGGGAGTTGTGGTCCTCAGCACCTTTGGCAATCAAGCCACAGCTACGTAACTATTTCCTGTGCAGGGAATACATTACTCTTGACAAATGCTCAATGATCATTTACTTAATTACTTTTAAAAAATGACAAAATAACAAAACCAAAAAAAATCCCCAACAACCCGGCAATTTAACTTTGCATAAAGGACTCTTTTCAAAAGAGAGTGCAAGTTTGATAATCTATAAATCTTGGGGGGCCACGAATTAAACACGGCAATTAGTGCTGACTTCATGACATCATGCACTCCAAGATCTTGTCAAATGCTGAACTCAACATAGAAGTACTTACTATTCTGACTAATAAGCCTGTTCATGTTTGAGTACCACGAGGTCATCCTAGTATTTTTCTGGAGTCGATTTGGTGACAGGATCTTCTGCAAGAAGCAGGGACTCACTAATCTGTAGTCATCTGATGCCTCATTCCATTTGAAGATACTTACACGGAGTGTTATATCATTTGTTATTAAATCCATCATATGCTCCAAAAACGAATCTCATTTCATGCATCCGATTGTTTGGGCATAGTGTGCCACAGAACATATGGGCCTCGTTTGAAACTCCTCCAAATCATAGAGGTCCATGTGCAACTGATAAAGGCCAATTTAGTGGGGGGGGGCAGGGAAGGGAGTGGAAGAGTGATCTCTAGTCAAATCCAAGAAGGACGTCCTATATGTTTTCTAAGTGCTAAACCCAAGGGAAATTACTTCATCAAAACTTGATCCAGACCACAGTAATGAAGACTATGATGTAGCCAGTGTTCAACCATGTTGACTTTACAGTACTGGAATTAATCCATCTGCATTGCAGCTTAGTGAAATCATTTCCAGGCCATAGTGTCTCTGAGGCTGACTTCATCTTTTCAGGCCCAGATGCTGAACCCACATAGCCAGGGGAATGACTGATAGAACTGAAATGCTGTTAATGTTTTCACAATGACAGCTGTCTGCTTTGATGGGCTCCTGTCAAATTTTTATTAAGAAGATCATAACCCTGAGAGGTTTTCAGTGGCAATTTGCAGCTCTATCTATGGATCTGGTCCGTGCTCTCTGGATAGTACCACAGATCATCTTTGGGAGTTAGCCATTCCAGAACTTTGCTAACCAACTCTGATTACTTTTTTTGGAGCTGAACTTTTCATACAGCTGGAGACAGGAGAATACACAGTTTTGTTCTTCATCCTGGAGATTACTTAATTTAACCTTTCGTTAAAAAATCCATGACAATCCTCCTGTGACCTGGGGGCTAGTGGGTTACTCAGGGTGTAAATTAAATGTAATGCTATCACAGCTTGTGCATCTATAGCTCTTCTTTAAAAAATGTCATAAATGTATGCAGCTTTTCTTTAATGTATGCCATACCTGTATTTAGAATAAACATTGCACAGAATAATGATGTTGTTATAAACTAATTTTAGGCATTGACTTCTGTTGTCCAAATTGAAACGTAGCTGTTTTTCTGCAATAAAAATGTGTTTTTTCCATGGAAAATTAAAGCTACCCTACGCTATAAACTTTAGTGAACCTTCCATAACCTCATTCTAGATACATTTCTTAACCTCCAGAGACTCCAAAGAAAAACTAAACTAAACCTTAATGAGAAAAAAAGTTACTTTCAACGTTATATCTTTTTAACTGCTTATATTTCTATAGTGAAAAAAGACACACATTAACCATTTTCAGAGCCCTTTTAACAGTCCATTTAGTTTCTTCTCAATTTTATTCTTTGTTACTAGCATGACTTAAGTGTAAATATAAATATCTGGATTTCACTTGGATGATTGATACACAGCACAAATACTGCATATTTTTATGAAAATGAAGGACTTGTATAAATTGAAAAATCACAGCACAAAAAAAATCCAGTTGTATGAGGAAATCCACAGAAATTCTTGTTCTGATTTGTTTTGGGCTTGTTTCGCTAAATGAAACTAAAAGTCAAAGAGCTAGATTCTCATCTCAGTGAAAGCATTGGAAATCCATTGAAATCTGGCTCATTGACTCCAGTGAGAGTTTCATGGCTATATCGGAGGCTATAATGGCTGAATATATGCACAATCTCCCCCAGCAATGATCTCTACTCCTGACAATTTTCTATCAGATGATGTATTGAGGAATTATTTATGTCAACCCCTGTAACTGCTGAGAAGTATAAAGTTTCACCTGTAAGTCTAGTGTGTTGCTGATCCATGAAGTCTTGCAATTTCAGTGATTTTTCGCTCACAGACACCCCCAGAGCTGTTTAAACTGTCTATGAAAATAGAATTGTAAAGTTTCTAAGGCCATTTATCAAAATTGAAAACATTGCTTATATTATCATGTTCATTTATATTAGTCATCTTAACTGGTGCAAAATGCAGATGTATACAATAAATGTGACTTTCACTCCTTTAAAAAGATATATTTCTCAAAGGAGAAACTATTCTGAGAAACAATACAAAAAGCGAGTAAATCTAGAAAGGGATTTATCAGGCCTATATTTTTGTACCATACTTTCTACCATCTTATCTAAACCATGTGATGTAATTTAATTAAGTGTGTTTAATTTATTTCTATAAAAAATGCGTGTCGGGTTAGTAAACATAATTAAAAAGAAACATTGTTAAGCAGTGTGATACAGCTATAATTTGATTTAAAGTATTGGATGATCCCAACATTATAAATGTAACCAGATAAGCCTTTTTTTCTTTTATAAAGATCTAAATAAAATCCTGATAATCATTAAATACTTCTTGGTTGGTTTTGGGAATTGAGATGAATGTGAAGACTTTTTTCTCCTGTTCTGCCATCCAAGCCTTTGCTCATGTGGAGTAAGAAGTATTTTATGTTCAGAATAAACCACTTTACTCCTCAAGTAGTCCCACTGATTTCCTAGGAGAATGGTCCTACTCATTATGAGTAAGGGTAGCAGAATCTATTAAGAGAACCTGTTTCTTGTATTATTAATGATGTACTAGGGAGCCCAGAGCCTTGGATAGGGTATCTTTCTAAATTGTTTAAATCTAAATATATAAATAAATGTCTCCTTTAGGGTTTAACAGACTGTAGAAAAAAAAATTGAACTATAAATTGTTTAAAAATATGACACTTGGTGCTGGTTATATACCCATCAGCAGTAGGCAGATCTGAAGATGATGGCCCAAATCCTCAAAGGTGTTTCAGTACCTAATTTCCATTGATTTCAATGGAAGCTAGGAGCCTAAACACATTTGTAGATCTGGGCCAATAAGTCTTAGGTATCTTATATCTGCAGGAGATCAGTGTATTCCTATGTAACAATGGAATGTATGGTGCTCAGAGTTATTTAAAACATATATATTCCACAAATAGTAGTTATTGGACTATCACTGAATAGATTTTCATGTTTGTTTTCATATCCTGTAGATTCATCCCTGATGTAACTGCTCTAAATCAGTGGAATTATATAAGGAATTAATTTGACTCAGTATTTAAAGGGATGCTGTCAATATGAAATACAATAATTTAAAAAATGAATTAAAAGACATTTTAAGTACATATCCATCAATCTTCCTATGAATTTTTGTTTGTACAATCATATTGTCTTGGAGGATGGAGTGTTTAGTGTTTTTCTTCTCCCTTGGAAGAAAACAAAGGAAGCAAATGGGAAAAAATAAACATTATTATTTTCCTCTGATCTCTTTCAATAACAGTAATCTGAGGTGTTGTTTGTAACAATACAAGGCAAAATATTTTTAGGAAGAAATATATTTTTTAAGATGACTTTCTCCCTTTAAATGTAGTACTTTATAACCACTGAATAAACAGTTGTGCTTTAAGACCCTTTGAACAGGACAGCATAATCTAATGTGTTTGCACATTTAAAATTCAAAGCATGATTTATATGGTTTATAACTACTGTTAGTAAAACTGATTGAATATCATTGGTCAAGCCAAGTATTTGACTAATTGAGACCATTTTATTTGCTTCACAAATAATTCTCAAGTCAGTCCTGATTTCTGCAAATGCAAACAAAACGTAAGTAGTTTGGGTTTATCCTTTTCAAACTATGGGTTGTTCACACATACAAGGAGCTTTGGAGATTTGCAAACCTATTTGTGATACTGGCATTCATACAAATATTAGCAGAGACTGACTATTACAACTCCACAAATAGCAGTGAGTGAAACATGAGTATTTTATTCACAAATATATTTTAAATCCATTTTTCCACTAAAGAAAGTAGAGAGCAACAGATTTTCCTTATTCATTTTCTATTGAATTTTATAGATGTGTTTTATTGTTCCGATAAATTATAGAAAAATCACAGGTAGGCCTTCTTGTACATATATTTTCTATATTCCACTGGAATATGGATTCACTCTGTGTAACATGGCTACAGTCCATACTGTAACTCTTACAGGATAACAGGTTTTCAGACCTGTTACTTCAAAACTCCAGCTGTGTGGAATGGATAATACAAAGCATATTGAGCTAGTACCTTGTGTAATAGGCCTCATATCACTGTTTATTCTCCTCAGCTCAGGAATTGGTGGGAACTGTGGAAATGGTATATTTGATTATATATTCTTAACACAATGCAAGAGGCGTTAGCCATATATATCGAATTTAGCATTAGAGGGAGTCATATGGCTTAATGCCCTATACAACAAGCTGTGAATATAGCACAGTGCCTCGAAAATGGAGGCTGCATCTTCTTTTGTTTGTGCAAAAAATGTTACATTGTTTTCCATTTACCAATATTCTCCAGAGTTCTAGGATGTGAGAGGAAAATACAAAAGTGAAAGCCAACAGGCATCATAATTTTCAAGCAAAGAAACTCCTCTTTAAAGCATCTTGCCACTATGATTAACAATCACTGTACAAATAATCAAATGGTGATTATGATGTTTGAGAGTTATAGCTTCTGTTGCATTCCTTGTTTTGTGATTCAACAGTCTGCAAAGTAGGTAGGCAGGGTCAGGTGATTTATGTTTAAAAAAAATAAAATCAAAAAATAAAAAGCCTGTTCAAGAAAGTACAATAAAACACTCAAAGTTCTCTTCCCTTCAACGGCAAAGTAAAACTGCAACTGCAAGCTATTTTGGGGTTTGAGTCACTTATTTAATTTTCAATTTTTTAGATAGTTCCCACAGGTCATGAATTAAACGAAGGCTATCAAAGAAACTTAGACCATATATATTTATTATTCATAAATGCTGGGCTCCATCATATTTTTCAGTGGAACTAGAGTAATTACATTAGCCCATATGTGGAAGTGCTCTTAAGTTTATGGAATGAAAAATAATAGAAGTGAACAAATACAGCAACTTTAAAGGGGGATCCAGGAAAATAAACTCCCATCTTCTCTTATGGTGATCATAGAAAATGTCCTCTCTATTGCACGAGACAATTGTTATCTGCTGTGGGGTTATGAGATTTCTAACATGAAATTAACATAAGGCCCATACTTAGATCTAGATTTCATGCACAATTAAAGTTAAGCATCCACCTAAGTATGTGCAGGGACAGGGTCGAAAAGCCTGATCCGAAGCTCTTTGAAGTCAATGGGAGTCTTCCATTGACTGGCCAGTGCTTTGGCTCAGACCTTAAAGCAGCACCATGGATTATCCTTGTACTCTGCTGCTAAGCATACTTACATTTAAATTGTGGTTCTTTGGATCTGAAGGACTCGTGAAGCCCTATAACACAAATATGACAAGTTCCAGGAACATTTATTTAAAATTGTATGGAATATTTTATGTTCTGGGATGGAGTATATTTTTAAAAGATTTTTTGTGTGAATAACATAGATGTCTTGGCAAATTAGAAAATGTCCCATTGACGTCCCATTGACTTCATTATTGTCAAACAGCAGGTTCTGCACTAATGTTCTCAGTGTGTTGCTGTTTGATTTAATGCTACACTCAACCCTAAAACTTCAAACTTAAAAATGCTAATGAATTACCAATAATATTGAACAGTAAACTGTTCTCCAGGTTCCTTATAGTCTATTTCTGTACACAAGGGGGATATTTACTCCAGATTTGAGCACCACTGAAAGTTAATATCATCCACAAATACAACCATATGTGTGACAAATACACAACTTTTTGATGGATAAAACTTGTTGGAAATCCAAAATCAGACTCCACTGCTGGGTTCCTTATATCTAGGTCTTGAGAGTATGAGGTATTAGCATTATAACTCAGGCCTTCAGCCAAAACTGGTACTGTAGGTTATAGATAAAGGCAGATGCAATATAGGGTCTGATCTTAGACATGCTGGGTATCTGCTACTCCCAGGCCCATAGATAGTACCTAAAGTTGCATAGGTTATGGATATTATAGGGCCCCCCAATCAACAATTCTATTACCACCTGACAAATCTAGTCAAGAGTATCATATCCGTATATTGCATCCTACATAAATAAATACTGTCTGCAGTGTTGTCCTAGCAGATGAGAGAGACAAGTGGGGGAGATAATCACTTTTACTGGACTAGCTTCTGTTGGCGGAAGAGACAGAGTAATAAATTCTGCAACAGGACATGATGAAGCACATCAATACTTATATATATATATAATACATATGGAGAGAGAATTCCCCAGGATCTATTTCCTTTCCTTCAACTCCTCTCATCCTGAATCATTACTATGTATCCTTCCAGCCAGGAAAGGCAGGAGGCGGCTTCCAGCAGAGTCTTTCAAGGCCATGACTGGCATGGCTAAAGCGGGTTGCTTTAAATTTAAAATACAAAAATTACTGCTCTCAAGATGTTTGATCTTGTATCTACATATTTAATCTCTCTTAGTCATTCAGGTGACCTGGAAAAAGACAGCTACAAACCAATTAAATACTTTCCCGTGTAAATAATAGCTGTAGCTGCCTCAGAGGTGTAAGACCTAGGTGATCACCTATGGCCTGGGAGAGTGTGAACTGGTGGTGAAGCATCCTTGAGACAATCTCTTTGTTAAGATGGTACCCAGGGTGTGAAAAAGCTTGAGAATCCCTGCTCTGTGTAACTTAAACCTGCTGAAGCTTGCAGTTACCCACCACCTAGGAAAACAAAGGAGAGGAAGTTTCCCTGAGAAGGGAACTATTTCTCACAGTCAGATTCCTAGGTAAATGGTAATGTGGAGGCAACTTCTATCTAGCTGCATCTCAGCTATTTCCTCGTAGTGCTCAACAAGAGAATGCACTGACTCTAGCTGAGTCTGGGACTGGAACTCTGCAGCTAGATTGAGTGCCGCACAGCAGTGCCCTGTCAGAGTCAGCTAACCCCAGAGGTGTAACTCACTTCAGACATTTTCTCTCTTCCCTTGTTTTTACATTATCCAAGGATAGAGCTTGTTTTCCGAAGTAAAGCCCCTGCTAATGCTACTGGCATTTGAATTTATGGCCACTGAAGGTGTTGAACTACCAGACCAGATGGTTATTTGCTAATTTGGAGGGGTTGGAATGGTTTTTAAATCTGAGAAAAACTGTGCATATTTATGAACTAGAAAAAGCCATAAATTTCACTGGTCCTTATATTAAATCATTGCATGTTTCACTTTGTTCCTTATTGAAAAAGATCATTTGATTTTTTTGCTGTATAATTTACAGTCCATGCTGTATAAATCCACTGCATAAGTTACAGAACAGCCAGAAGGAAACTTTGGAAATTGAGCTAATACCATGGAGACAGATTTTCCTGTACTATGATCTGAAATTATACATGAAAGTTAAATCTTGTTGACCATTACAGCTAAAGTTGAGTTTCTTTTATTATGACTGTAGAGTGACAGTGTTTGCAGGAGTTCATTTAGAAACTACCTGCACTCACATTAATATGCAAGGATTGCATTTACCTGCTTTGTACAAAGCAGCTGGTGTTATTAGGTGACTAGTCAATCACTTACACTTATTTATTACTTTAAAATTGAAACCAGAAAATAATATCCAGTATCCCTAAGGAGATCCTTTAAAAAGCATAGTTTCACCCGGCTTTGTGCTGAGAGTTCATACGGTTTTAATTTCAAATACAAAGAATATATAGCTTGGTTACTGGATTGACATCACCTTCTATAGAAAATGTCATGTGATTCTTTTTCCTTTTTTTAGCTATTACTTTACACATCTGTTGACAGATATTTGTATTGGCAGGTCTTACGAAATATTAAAGATTTTATCTTAACTGCTTAAATGTAAAAGTTACTTTTGAAGGAAACTCTTAACCAAAGCCCAATATACTAATTTTAAAATTAGTACTCAGAGTACGAGTGAAAACTTCCTTGCAAACTTTTTGGTTTATTGTTCTGCTCCCAAATGCATTGTCCTTTCCAAGCTTTCATTTTCTTCCATATATTGTTTACATTTTACATTGATAATTAGAATAACCAAGGATAGAATGGCAAAATAAAGTTGAGTAATGAAAATTAAGAGTAAGGCTGAACATCCAGGAGTCTGGCATCCACCCAGCGCTGAAGCTTAGGGTAAATGTGCCAGAGCTGCAAAGGCAAGATCATTTTATATTAATGGCAACTTCTCCAGCACTGCTAGCTAGATGGGGCAGTAGCAGTTCACGGCACTGCCAGGTGGGAGACCCAAGAATAGGAGTGGATCTGGACCTTTCACTCTCTGGGTAAGTGGAGACTCACTCAGAATCTGAAAGCGTCAAACTGGTCTCTGGAGAAAGGAGACCAGCTGCACCATCAATTAGCTGATCAGTGAATAGATTCTGTTAGACCTTCCAGGAGAGAAAGATTTGTCAGGAATAAAAAATAAAACAATGCACACAACCCCCTCATGCCCCTCCCCCGATAACACAGAAACAATTGTCCCTGGGAGGTTTGTGAGGTAGAGCGGAGCTACAGTGATTCCACAGCTGCTCAACAGCTCCTGAAGCTGGTTTCACAGGTAAGAGCAACTGAGAAGGAATGGAGCAGAACAAACCAGTATCTCACAGGAACTCAGAGGGCAAGCAGGGTAGAAAATAGAGGTTAGCCTTTAGGAATGTGTTACGTGGAGAACCCAAAAGTTGTCGAATGCAGTTCTTGTATTATGCAGTGTTGGTTTCCAAGAGGTGAGGAACCCATCAGCTGTAATTCTTCTCTCTAGGCTCAACATGTTTGCTTGGCGCTCCTAGTCTGCCCATTGCCTGTATTACCTGAATGGAGATTTCATATTTTAGAGCAGGGCAAATTATACGACATGAATAATATTCATTGTGAATGAGCCCTTTTGTTTGTTCCTGATTCTGCAGGTGTATTCATTATTCATAAATTTTCTCCAAAAAATGATTGTTCTTTTCAGCTAGTCACTATTTAGGATGGAGGACCCCCCTCACCTAAGTCATGACATTGATTCTGTGCCCAGATTCTGTGACTGAAACACTTGGAAAAGGAGAATCTTGAGTTGGAAATAGTAAATAACACACCACCATGGTGAATTTTCAGATGAAGAATCATTTGTGGTAAAATTCCTGACACTTTTAGGAGTCATATACACTTTCACAGACCCTTGGTAGCAGGCTGAATACTGAGGGAACCCCAATAATCTGACTCCTACCAATAACAGCAGGCAAACTTGGTGCTTTTACTCATGACATGGTTCGGTGAATGGTTTTCTGTTATTTGACCAGTTCCACTGGATTTTAGCATTGCATCATTCACACGCTGAAATATTTACATTTAAATTATATTCATTGGATCAAATTCATCTTTACTGTAATTCCATTAACTTCAGTGGAACAAGGCTGACATTGGCCCTAAATTTTTATTTTCTACTGAGACAATTAATCAGGTTAGTGAGTTGTCAGTTGGGGAGCAGGAAATATGTAGTGAGGGTTGCGGCCTTTTCTCATTGCACCTCCACAAATATGCCTTATGCAAGGGCCCCCAGAATCCTTGATGCAAAGATCTCATTTCAAAGCATTAAACACTATGGCCACAGCCTTGTCTGGGAATTTGTCACATATTTTTGTATGTGTTCTCTAACTCAGTGAATCCTCATCTTCCAGCCATCCACCATAAGGCTACTGCTATGACTAGGGTGACCAGATGCCCCGATTTTATAGGCACAGTCCTGATTTTGGGGGCTTTTTCTTATATAGGCACCTATTACCCCCCACCCCATCTCGATGTTTTACACTTGCTATCTGGTCACCCTAGCTATGACCCAAACCTCCCATACATATGGCAACATATAAAATCACTCAAGATTTTGAGTTAATGGTCCAAGATACCACTATCATTAGCTTTAACAGATACTCCTTGGAATGTCTACAGTACCCTTCAATTTACATTCTCAAAGCACTCATCACATAAACCTCCCAACACCTCCGTGAGGCAGATCTGTTATCTAAGCTTCTCAGAGTGTAGTAGACCTTTAAAGGCCACTATCAATATTACTTCATGGACTTGATGATAGATGGTGCTTGAAGATCAAGGCAGATGAGTGTCCATTCCTTCCCAGTACTGAGGATGCCAATCATTTGTCTGACACCCTACATGTCCAAAGGTTATTCACATCTCTGTCCACTTTATGACAACTAAACCTTCTGATAAAGAGCTACTGCCACCAGTCTAATTGAGGTCATCCATCGGCCCATTCACTTCCCACTGAAGTCCCAAAGGAAGGCTTTCCATTGACTTTAATAGGAGTTAAATCAAACCCACCTAGACACCAGTCCCCATGAGCCATACTCAACTAAGATTGGTTTCTTCCTATCCCACAGGTTTTTCACTGGTCTGGATTAGGTTTAAGTCTGTTGTACATTTGTGTTTAACCAATCAGTAAGTTAGACATGGACTAAAATTTCTCCATGCTATTGTCAAAATAATTATCAATGTAGGGCATCTGAAAAACACAAAGTATAGAATAAAGAGGAGTACTTGTGGCACCTTACAAACTAACAAATGTATTTGAGCATAAGCTTTTGTGGGCTAAAACCCACGTCATCGGATGCATGCTTTTAGCTCATGAAAGCTTATGCTCAAATAAATTTGTTAGTCTCTAAGGTGCCACAAGTACTCCTCTTTATTCTATACTTCGTGTTTTTCAGATGCCCTACATTGATAAGTATAGAATAAAGAGGAGTCCTTATGGAACCTTAGAGATTAACAAATTTATTTGAGCATAAGCTTTTGTGTGCTAAAATCATTCTGTGTCCAGATTGTGTGACTGAAACACTTTGAACAGGAGAATCATGAGTTGTGAATAGGAATTTTACCCCAAATGATTCTTCATCTGAAAATTCACCACGGTGGTGTGTTATTTATTGGCACTTTTAGGAAACTTTCACAGACCTTTGGTAGTAGGCTGAATACTGAGGGAACCCCAATAATCTGACTCCTACCAATAACAGCAGGTGCTTTTACTTATGACATGGTTCTGTGAACGGTTTTCTGTTATTTGACCAGTTCCACTGGATTTTAGCATTGCATCATTCACAAGCTGAAAGCCCACAAAAGCTTATGCTCAAATAAATGTGTTAGTCTCTAAGGTGCCACAAGTACTCCTGTTCTTTTTGCTGATACAGACTAACATGACTACCACTCTGAAAAGTATAGAATAGAACTCAATGTCCTCGAGATGAATGCATCTGGTCAAATTAGAGACATTGCATAAAAATTGTAAATATTGGAGAGATGGACGTGAGCCATAAAGTTTGGTTTTGGATCCAAACATCCCGAGATTTGGGAGTTTTCAACACCACTATTTTGGCTTGCCCTGTTATAGAGAAAGGAGTCAGCAGTGAAATGAGAGCCAGAGTTTTGTGAGAGGGAGAGATTAATTTGGATCTGGGGATTTGGTCAGAGACCATCTGAAAATAAAATAAAATGAAATGAAAAGAGCTCCAGTAACTTTAAATTTCTGGATGGATAATTAAATAAGAATTATTGCCACTGACAGGAATAATTTTCTGATCTCCAAAGCAAAATCTTGGCTATACAGTGAAAGTCATACAGGCCAATCCACTAGAGATTTAAAGAGTTGCAAGCATCACCCATCATGTCCCAGGGGGTCTTAAAAATAAATGAGATATTCCAGAACACAGGCCGGAGCTTGAGAAGGGACAACACACTAACCATTTGCCAGATTCCAGAAAGCATCCCCCATCCCAGGTGTTATTTCCCTGGTAAAGTGAAATTTTGGAAGTGTTGGTGGCTTAAGCAACATGTATCGTCCACAAAAATCTTCCTCCTGACAATTCTGAAAAAGTACCGAAGAACCAAAGCCGCAACAGAAGAAATAGCTCCCTCTCAGCATTACCCTTTTGTTGTCTCCCATGAAAACCACAGCCCGTGGGTCTCCCTAAGGAACAACATCAGCTGTCAAATTCTATGATGAGTTAGTCTACATTTCTAATGCCTATTGTCAAGGAACGTGGACTCTGTATTCATTATTACCCACAAAGAGCCTCATTACATTTGTGTAAATCAGGAGTAATTCTGTATCAAAAAATGGAGCTGTATTACTGTAAAAGTGGCATAAGTACTGGGAAGAAGAGGCTTAAACTAAATAACAGCATGAATTGAACACACCAAGTCAGATATTCATTTCTTTATTAACTCTTTCTACACTGAATTAATGTACAATGAAAGAACCCATTCAAAATGAATAGAAAACCTGTCTCCCACACCTGGCTGAAATGACTTTTTCTCTCTGCAAACTTTGAGTAGCTGGAGAGCAATTCTAGACAAAATGATTCCCTTTGGCCTCCATTAGGTGCTAACCTTGATGGTTATGGTACCTTCCTATGCCATAGGTTCTGTCCAATTGTGTGCTATATTTATAGTTGCCTTGCGTGCATTTCTTCCTTTCTGCAGAAGGACACAAAACGACAGACCCAGCCATTGTTTCTTTTACACCAACAGCCAGGATTCAAAAGACACATACAAAAATGTTAGTCCTGTTCAGTGCTAGACCACATCAGTGACATTTTGATCCTGTTTCCCTTACTGTCTCATAAAACTGTTCATGTTTTTGTTAGGAGAACCAGGATGATCATTTCTTTTGATTCACAAATACTCGGAAGTATTGTTGCACTATGGTGAAAAAAAAATCACAGCCATCTAAACACTAAATATCATTGTCTATTAACAAAGAGCAAAAACATATCTGGGTTTCCCCCAAGTGGTACACCAGGGTCCTGCAACCAATCAGATAAAGGCTAAGGGCTAGCTGGTGGCTTTACCAATCATCGTGTGTGTGGAGTTGCATTGCACCAGCAGCAGCAGGTCAGGGCAGATAGAATAAGGGATCACACACAGAAACAGCAGCACTGCACCCTTTTCAGTGGTGCTGTTCCCAGTGCCAGCAGGAGCAGAGAGGTCTACAGCCACTCACACCTCACCCCTTAAAATGCCTAGCACCATGACAGTGCTCTCGCTGCCATTCACCTTGTGCCTGGAGAGCATATGCACCAAGAATCCTGCTGCCCCTGTGGAATTTCCAAAGGGCAAAGGGACTCCCTATGCTTTCTCTTGCCCTTGTGCACTCGTGCAAGAGCAGACAGGATCTGGCCCCAAGACTCCAAAAACTTACCTAAAGGACACATTGCTCTTCTCCTGGAGGAAGAGTTAAGCTTTCCTTCCCAGGGATGGCCCTAAATACACTAAGCCAAAGATGGGAGTAGACTCCTCATCGCCATTCTTCCATACTCACTTCTGTTCACTAACCCACCTCTCCATGTTGCTTCTTCCTCTAACAGGCATCTCTGTTTGCACAACTGAGCCCAATATGCTCCAGAATCCTTGGCAATGGCCACAATGGTGCCTCACAGTTGTTCCTCTTGCAGCTGACACCCACAGTTCTAGGCACATTCCTGACAACCATGGGTGCCCATCACCACACACAGCTGTGCTGGAAGAGCCCATTTGTATGAGGGAATAGGTGGGGAGAAACTTTGCAGATCAAAATGTAGCAGCTCAGGTGGTTGTGTGAATGAAACAGGCGGTCCCAGGGTTGGTCTGGAAAAATTCCCTTAGACCTGGTGACACGATGCTAAGGCCACAGAAAGCCTGAGGGCATAAATAACCTTTTATGTTCTAAGTAAATTAAAACCTAACCAAACAAATTGAACTTTTCAGTATCTAGGGCCCATCTGTGGGACTCCAGGCTTGTTTAGTTTTTACTTGAAAAGCTGAAATAATGTTTTATCTGATCAACTTTCCTTTAATCCAGTGTCAGATCAATAGAATTCAATTTGTTGGTGAGTACATCAAAAACCAGGTTGGAAGTATACCGAGGGTGCCCCCCTGCTCCTATTTTCTTCCACAAGTTACTCTGACACCTCCAGTTTGTAGGTATCATTGTGCAGTTTATTTATAATGCTCTACTCTAACCACCTTTACATACTAGTGCAGCAATGCTATTTACAGTCTATTCAGCTTTCCAAAGCAGGGGAGGGAAGAGATTTCTCCACCCAGCCATCTCTCTCACTCCAGCACCTTTCCCTCTCTATCCAGCCTCATTTTCTCTCTCTCTCACTTCCTTCCTGTGTGCTCATTAGCTCTCCTCAGCCAAGGCTGATTTGGAAATTAGCCACTCCTTTCCTCAATCAGGCCCTCACCAATGGAACTAATTGGAGTGACAGGGACCAATGTAAAAGCAGCAAAGAGTCCTGTGGCACCTTATAGACCAGGGGTCAGCAACCTATGGCACGCATGCTGAAGGCGGCACACAAGCTGATTTTCAGTGGCACTCACACTGCCCGGGTCCTGCCCATTGGTCCGGGGAGCTCTGCATTTTAATTTAATTTTAAATGAAGCTTCTTAAACATTTTTAAAACCTCATTTACTTTATATACAACAATAGATTTGTTTATATTTTATAGACTTATAGAAAGAGCCCTTCTAAAAATGTTAAAATGTACGACTGGCACGCGAAACCTTAAATTAGAGTGAATAAATGAAGACTCAGCACACCACTTCTGAAAGCTTGCCAACCCCTGTTAAAGACTAACAGACGTATTGGAGCATGAGCTTTCGTGGGCAAATACCCACTTTGTCGGGACCAATATGTTGGCTCAAATGCTGGTTCTCAGCACTTCATCACTGGGAACCTGCATGCCCCAAACTAGATGGCATATTTCTGGTGTATTATCCCATTTTGAGTGGTTTTCTGCTGGGCAGGGTATGAGACAAGAGTATATTCTGTCCAAAAGCCTTTTCAACATGTACACAGAATTTATTCTGAAACAAGCCCTGGAATGTTTTGACAAAATGCAAGGAGCTGGAATTTCTATTGTTGGACACATCTTAACTGACCTCAGACCCACCAATGACACAATGCTTTTTGCTACAGGTACCAATGCAATGCAGCAAGTGTTGGAGATTGTAAAAAGAGTAATGGAGCAACATGGATTCCCCTCTGAATGTGGCAAAAATTGAATGCATGCATGTTAACAGGAATAACAAAAATAGGATGCAGGTAGACATCACAATTAACTGTCAAGTTGTAGATGCAGTAGATAAATTCAGTTAATACATATCCAACCAAGAAGTCTTTTCCAATGAAATAGGAAGATCGCTAGGGATGGATTGCTCATCCATGACATCCCTTATGAAAGTCTGGAAATCTTGAAATGTGAAATGGTGAAAACTTATTTTTTTCCATAGGGACTTATCAATGTGACTCATGGGAAATTAGTGCTCTTGGCAAGAAGAAAGCTGAAATCTTTAAAATGTGGTGCTGGTGAAGACTCTTGGGTATCTCCTGGATGGAAAAGAAGACCAATGCTTATATTAGGAATATTATTGGAGAGAAGCAGACCCTGCTGTCAGAACTCAACAAGCGCAAAGTTACGCACTTTTGTCACAACAGGCTTAGAGATGGAAATAACCTGGAGAAATGGATGAATGGTGGAAAGTTATTGTACTGGGGGATGACCAGCAAGGAGGTGCACACAGAGAGTGTGGCAGCTCAAAGGGAGGTCCAGCTGCTGTATGTGCAAATTTAGTGATGGATCAAGAAAGCTTCAGGAAATTCTGCTATGATGTCACCAATATTTAGACAGGAATAAATGGATTTTCCTTACTTACTTATCTCATTTGGAGTTAGTCATAATCTTGTGGATCCCCAGCAACAAATACTTGTCAAAAATGCATCAAATAAATGGCTTATCTGCACGTGTGCCTGGATCCTATGGAAGAATTTGTTCCCCTTTATATGCACAATGCAGATGATCTGTGGTTAACAGTAACTGACAAAGACTCTTCACCTCTGTATTGATTACAGTTAGAGAGAGACTTGCTGAGGTATCTGATTACTATTTGAAGTGAACCAAATCAGAGCATATGCTATGTTCTGTGAACAGAGGATCATCTTTCCTTTTAAAATAGCCTCAGGTTTCTTAGCATTAGAGTCATCAGGGCACATTCTGCTGTGACTTACACTTGTGCATATCCAGAGTAATTCCACTGAAGCTAAGGAAGGAATTCTGGATTTATACCTGGGTAACTTGAAGGAAAAACTGGCCTCAGGTCTGCTCTGTATCTCTCAGTTGGTGGGTATATAGCGTTACTTAAGATGGCTTTTTCTGGAACTGTATTTTTAATTTCACTTGTGCTAGGATGTTTCTCTGGCAGCTAAGTGGAGAAATGATAGATTGTTTTCCTCATTACATGTGACAGGTAAGAAAACCATCAAATGCCCTTAAAAATATTTTTCACTTGCAGAAATGGGGGATTAGGTTTATTTCTATTACACACATACGCACAATGCCCTGCAGCACTGTCTGTCATTCCCAGCTTCACATCTCATCCCTGGGGTAAATCTGGACAGGATACAGCTTGGTGCCATTCAAAAAGTTTTTCCACTTTATCCATGTGGTTAATTTTACGCCCTCTAAATCCCCTATTATTACACATTCTTTAAGTATTATGAGAAAAGTTCAACATATGTTGGAAATTTTTTCCTTTACTTAGTGGAGGAAGGGGAGTTTCTTATGTCTATTTTCTCCACTACAGAGAAATCTCCGTTAAAGAAAGGGTCTTTTATATGTGCTTCCAAATTATCTCCCAGTAAATGTTAGTAGAGTAGCTGCAAAAAGAGTTGAGATTTGCTTCTGAGAGAGGCCAAACTGAAGAGGAATCAGGAGAACATTTTGCATTAGAAATTGAGGACCAAATTCAGCCTTACCATTAGCAGCTGCAACTCAACTCCCATTGAAGCCAAAATGTAATACAGCCACTTGTGCCAAGGATGAATTTTCCCCTAAAGGGCTCAGTTCATGGAGGTGATTTTAATTGAAGTAAAAGAACCTGAGTTTATGGCAAAGCTCCTCGAAGATCACAAGCCATCCATTATTAATCATAGCTGCCAGAATCAAGATGAACACTCTTTAATAAAGTTACTGTGTTGTCATGCTAAGATTAAAGACACTTTCGCCTTCATGACTATTTGGGAAAATAAAAACAGTTCCACGAGTAGTATTGAATAAAAGAAGCCACAAATATTAGTAAGTGAATCAGCATGATTTATTTGTAAGAATATTCTCAAATACTCTTGCTGTCTTTGTCCAGCTGTAGTGTGCAGTATGCAGACTAAAATCTTATTTAGATGCAGAAGCTCTGAATTGTTCTGTAAGTTAGTAGTAGTGGAAAAGAATGGGTGCTTTTTAGTTCACATTTACTTCTTGTTTCAGTTCCCCTCAAATGTAAACTAGAATCAAGGAGCTAGTTCATGAAAGGCAATCTGGTAAAATGTATCAAGATACTAATGGAGATACTAACCGTATGTATGTATAATGGTGACACAATTCAATTTCTGTAGTCATATAAAATGTCTTGTGAAACCTCACAATGGACTGAATTATTATAGTCAAGGGATGTTGTAAAGAGACACATTAATGACACAGCATTATGGCTTGATAATGGCACCACTAATGCATATACTTGGTGCATCATTAGCCTACCAACAGGTGTTGATTTTTGTCTTTACAATAATAACTAACCTTCTTATTGTAATGGAGAACAGAAACATCAGTCTGATGAACGCTCCTTCAGCAAAAATCAGGTTTTCTGAGTCAACTAATTTGATTTAGCTACCTCCAAATACTGTATACACTGTTTTTGTTTCACTGAATCATTTCCTTAGAGTTTTACCCTATTGCCTATATAGGCTTTTGTATGCCTATGCATAAAATAACATAGTTGACATTTATTTCAATATAATGTTAATGTCGTGCATCTGGCAGGTAATGGTACCCAAGAATCTCTTAAGAACCTTCAGAGTTATCAGTAGCTTCTGTGGAAACTCTCAGGCCTAGCTTTGAATGTTCTTACCCTTAGGCCTCATAGTCTTGCCAGTGAAGTCACTGGGGCTTTGCCATTTACAAATACCCTAAACATTGCTGGTATGTACATGTACCCACACACACACACACTCACCTAGTGCTTAATTTTAATGAAAGAGGTGCCAGGGCTCAAGCAATTAGGTATTGGGACTCAAGCAATTTTTTTACTTTCATAACTGATGTGGCGAGCCTAGAACTGCCGGGGCTATGAACTGCCAAGCCTAGAGGTGCCGGGGCTCAGCCCTGGCAAGCCCTGGCACAAATTAAGCACTGCACTCCCCCGCTTCAGTGTCCCCTGCCTATATTGGCCTATTTTGCTTGTTCAGTTACTCCTTGGGCACTTCAGACTGTAGTTTCACATGCCGGTCTGGCTGTCTTGTTATAATCCAAGCTTGTGCCATCAAAGGCCCTGCTAGCAACTTGCCAGGAAACCAATGACTGCACCTGATTTGCATTGGGATTTGCCTCCACTTGTATCACTGTTGTGGAAGAACAGAAATTCCTTCTTTGGGTTAACCAGTAACAAAAACCTACAGTCGATCAGTTTGGGCCTCATGATGCATTACATAGTGAGAACAGCAGGGGAACAGTGCTCATTTTATGGCGGCAGTTGCGTTATGCTGTGTTATGGCTTTGAAAGGAAACCATTAACAAGTGTTAACTCGACTTTTTAGCTTGTTGTGTATTCTACTACTTGTGGATTGAAGAATCATGACACAGACACAGTTGGGATTTCTTACTTAACTTTCATTTAAAGACAGACAGGTTTCCAAGTAGCAGTCTAACAAGCTTAGACACCAACATCCTTCTACTAACAGCTCTGAAGCTGCTCTTCTGTTCAGTTCTATATACTGGGGTGAGCTAGGACATTAGAGGAAACAATGTGGCACCTTTTGCTGTTTCCATGCTCTTCAGGCCAAGAAGAGTGCATGTGCAGTTCCTCTTAGTAATGGCCAAGTAGGAACCTTGCCATTAGATATCTTGGTCCCTGCCTCTCGCTCCCAAGACCAGAGGAGGCAGCGGTTGCTTCAGAGAGAGCTAGAGCGGAATGAAAGAGAGAACCTCATTCTGTTCCACAGAAATTCCTCTTTCTAATTAAGGAATCTCACAGCTATGTTATGACTATGCTTGGCAGATTTTTTTTTTATCATTTCAGCAGATAACATTGATGTTTATTTTTAAGCATCTTTTTCTATTATCAATTTAAAATGTCACAGTTGCACAAAATTATGGGTTTTAAGCATTTTTTTATTATTTTTAAATACATTTTCACAGTTGTGGGAAATTATAGTAAATCAGACAATTATTTAATGACAGTGATTGCTGAGATTCACAAAATTAAAGCTTTATAACCATTAAAGGGTACATTGTCAACATCCCATGTCAAAATATACAAAGTAAATATCCTTGAACTCTAAGAAGGTCTCAAGCATGATTTTTCTTACTTTGACTATCTGTAAATTTCAACTATGATCGATGGAAATATTTCCGTGTGTGTGTTGAAATTGACATTTACCAACATTTATCGATAAAAATCTAATCCTTCCGAGCCTAATTATTAGCAAAGGAAATACCATCCAGCTAGCACGATAGGGATTCCAACACAATGCCTCAAAGCAGAAGAGAGGGCTGAAGCAAGGTTCTCTGGGATGAAGATCTGAACTAAAGAGGAACCCTGGGAAAAAGAAAACGTAATTTTAAAATGCAAGGTAGGACTCCCTTCTATGGTGTAAATAGCTAGAAGTATAATAAAAGGCTAGGAACTTAATTAACTGGGGCCCAATTCCTGGTCCTTTAAAGTTAACAGCAAAACTCCCTTTGGTTTCAATAAAATACATTGGCCATTTACACAATCCTGATTTCACATGATTTCACAATCAGCACACAATTTCAACCTGCTTTCCAGGACAGAGTTCATCACAGACTTTTATCTTGCTTTTGTTAAGTGCTACAGGACAGCCTTAGTGTACATGTACTTACTGTACTTGATATAAGACCAGAGGTTTATAGAAGTTCATTATGGGCCAGATAAAATTGAGAATGAAATTAAAGCTATGCAGTGGGACTTGACATTTGAGAAGATAAGGGAAAATAATCTTGTAAATAATAGAATAGGCTACTATGGCTGTTGTCTGTCAAGGTTTACTCAGTCTTTGGAGCTTTTTATGAAAAAAGGCTTTTTGAAAAAGAAACATTTGTTAGCGTGTTAATAAGCAATCAATTAATAGTCCAAATAAACTGGTAGTAACATTTTGCAAAATAAAGGCTTGATATTTTCAAATTAAAGTCCTCCAAACTCTTCAAAGAATCCAGACTTTAAGTGAGTTATACCAAGACCTTTCACCATATAGAAGGGTTGTTCTGTTGCTTACTCCCACTTCAGTTGTACTCTGCATACCATATGAAAAGTTTAGAGGACATTTTTATTACATTAGAGCTGTAAAATTCCCTTGCATACAACTTTCTGTCCCTCTGTTGATAGCGACAGCCATGCAAACTGTGTTCGATCATTTGTAACATTTACTTTTTATCAACTAAAGGACATTTGGTCCATGACAATAGCTTTTTCATTTATATTTCTTACAGTTATTAGGTTTAATCTTATCAATATTGAGGAACCACAACAATTTATATTAATTCAAAATCATTACAAGTGAATATACAGAATTTCTGAAAACATTTAGCTGCGTTATATAAATTATTATTATTATTGAGTTTAGGAAGTTTGACAAATTGCAGAACATTGTGGAAATGATAAGAAAGATCTAGTAAAATGTATAAATATGGCAGTATGAATAGATAGATTTGAAAATAATTTTTTTTAACAGAGGAGACTGATACGTGTAACAGAAAATATTTTGAATAAATGACCTCTTCTTCAGGGTGAGATTATTTTATTTTCCAATTCCTCTAGCTATATTTTTGATTGTAAGAGTCCTTCACCAATTTAAACCAACAGCTACCAAAAACAAAACAAAAACCAAGTACTCTGCAAACTGCAGAGAAACATAGACATTATCCCCAATGTGTCATCATCATTTATGTTCTGAAATTACATATTCTGTGTAAATAATGCATTTTCAAACTAGGACAGAAAATCAGTCCCATGCAGGTTGCTACAAGCCTGTACTATTACAGAATTGCCTGATGTGTAATACTAACTGTGTGACTGGGTACCTCAGTCACATGGTATTGTTTCTGCTCCATCACTTCATGGCTCCCAAAACCTCAAAGACCTTTCAACATGGTCGCATGAACACATCTGGTACAAACACTGGTAAGAAATACATTTTTGCATGAACGCTCACACACTTTCTCTCCCTCCAAACATGTTAGGTGAGGGAGAGAGTATATGGTTACTGAATAGTGACCATTGAGAAATTGAGTCACTAATGCAGTTGAAGTGAATGTGTCCTATGTAGTCTATTATTGTTAGTTATTTAATCCTTATTTAATGCCAGTGATGGGCTCGCGGTTGTACAAGACACAAAATAAAGACATTCCCTCCCTGCTCTGAAAATTGTTCAATCTAAAAGACAGGCACAGCAAAGACAGGATGAACAGGAACCTTAAGCATAAAGGATCATTTGGGGGGGGGGGGCGGAGGTGAGTGCTGTAGACAAGAAGACACACCTTGCAGGGTGATGTGGTAGAGGTGTGTGTTTTAGCTGGGAGCTGAGTAAGAAGGTGATGACTTGATGAAGTGGGAATGGGGAGCCATTCCACATGTAGAAGGTCAGCATGACAAAAGACAAGAAGATGGGAGTGTAAGGAGGAAGTGAATGGGGCTTTGTGGCTTGCATCACTGATACAGTGGAGGGAGGGCAGAGGAAAATGATAAAAGACAGAAAAATAAATAACGACAGAGTGTGCAAGGCCTTGAAGGCATGGCTAATATGTTGAAATGGTACCAGTGTGTGCCAGGACAGCTAGTGGAGGGATACAAAGAGTGAAGTGACAGGGTTAGAGCAACAGGTGAAGAAGATAATATTAGCAGCCATATTTTGGATGGGCTATGGGGGGATGCACCTATTTAAACAAGCATTCGTGGATTTTAATTATCTTTTTGGTAGCATTTGCCCAGTTCTAGTCAAGACTGTTTTTCTTGTATTAAATTCACCTTGTATGAGTTGTCATTGGTTTCTCATGGCCCCAGTAAAGCAGAGCACTTAAGCTTATGCTTAGTCCTGAGTATATGCCTAAGACTCACAGAAGATAATGTTTAAACTTAAGCATGTGCTTAAGGGCTTTGCTGAATCTGGGCCCTTATCCTTAGTGGGACACTTAAGAAAGAATTAAAACACAGGAACAAATTCCTCAGAGCATCTCGTACATTACTGTGAACCCAATGGGCACCAATGATGGGTAATCACAGATTTGTAAGCCTTCAACGTCTGTTGCCAGAGTTTGACTATCTGGCAGATAAATGACTGATGCTCTATTTATACACATCACAGCTAGTTTTTAATCTCCAATATGTAGTGCACGTCAGCACATATCTTGCAAAAGCCCTGCTCCACTTGAGCACACAATGAAATAGCAGATATTTTAAAAGATACATAATATTCCAGTGCCATAGAATCTGTCTGTAAGGATGCATCCAGTTGCACACAGAAAAGAAGAAAAAGGATGCACCAGAGCTTTTTACTATAGGAAACAGCATTCATTGCCTATGAATACCAAAGGTATAAGTTTGAAATGATTAAAGAGACTCTTTTGAAAAGGCTCACTTATTATGAATAACCCAGAAGATCAATATAATGTGGGGGCTGTAGTCTCAGAATATAGTCAAGATTAACTGAATTTGGACTCTCGTGTTTTTGTTGTCATGTAAAAAGATAGCAATATTTTATTTTGGTTTATATTCTGAAATACAATTTAAAATGTCTGATTCAAGCAAAGCTGTTTTTAGCTGAAAACATCTTTCTAATTAAGAGTATCATAATCATATGGTATAAATTCTGCTGCATTAGAAATTTTTTCTGAAATGCTAAAAATGTTTTTCTTTGCTAACAAGTCTTCAAGCGTGCAAAAATGTATGGAAGTTACATCTTAGTACTAAAAATGCGTTAGTATCAAATTTATAACTGCAGCTTTGTATAACTCTATGACATGATATCAGATGTAGATATAAAAGATAAAAGTATTAGATGCCTAATTGAGTGCAGGTGATTTGTAAATCTGAAGTATTAGCCATAAGCCGTAAATCTTTTTTTTTTTAATGCAAAGTAATCTTGGCAGAAGCAAATGTGTCTTGAACAAAATTAAATCTTCCAAGGGCTGGCTGGCTAGTGCGCAGTAAAGCCTGTGTTTTAGACTTACCTGCATGTTTTCAGAGATTAATAAACAGTATTAACAGATCATTTTCAAGGTAAACAAAAAGTATGTGACTCTCTGGGCATAAATATAGAATTCACTTTAAAATTAAATTAGTTATTCCTCACTTTAGGTCAATGATTATTTGTTCTACTTTCTGATGACGAGAGCACATTACATACCATAAAATAATTTGTTAAAATTACAAACCCCAAGAATGGTTTGAGTCAGTCTGGCAAATTAAAGTTCTTCAAATCCATTGAAAAAAACTATGCTAATGTATTAATTAGACCTAAACCTCCAAAATGTTCCTGATTATATCATCCCAATTGTGCTGTATTTTTGTTTTATTTTTCACCCTAGGAAACTAAAAGGGTTTGGTTGATCCTTGTCCAAGTTTTTGAAATGTATGGCAATGCTAAGGAAATAAAAGATTACTTGAAATACTTTTCAATAATATGTCATCTCAACAAAGATAAAAGTTTATACGTAAAACCCTCAGCTGTCTTCTATCAGTATTGATATGAGAACAAAAAGTCAATCTTGTACTCACTGAGAGAAGGACCGATAGTTTATCATACTGTTAACTCATGAGCTCATGTCATACTTATGATCGTGTTCCACTAAATTGGTTTAATTTCTGTTTTTTAGGGAGAAATAAAGAATCAGTGGCCCCACTGAAATTAATGGGAGTACTCCCATTGGGGTACATCTTCAGTTGGCGTAACAGAAGTCAGTGGAGCTGTGATAATTTACATTGCCGACTATCTGCCCTGTCAACTTTAATAGGGCAGGATTTCACCTCTAGACTTCAAAACTGGATCAACACTAAAACACAAGGGGGCTAGGACTTTCAAAAGTGCCTAAAGGATTTAGGTACCCAGCTCCAAGTGCAAATAAGAATGTAACCTTCAGGTGCCTTTGAAAATTCCAGACCACATTAAGGTAAACTGTGTAAAAAGGAGCTGGGGGCTCTGCAGGTCCAGTTCCCACTGAACTCTAGAGGAGATGAGGATCCCAGAATAGAACTAAGGCAAATAAGGGATACAAAAAAATAAAGAATTCTGATAAGAATACAAAACTTTTCATTCCTTACTGTCAAGGTATGTTGCAAAGGTAGGAAAGTATCACTGTCCCAATATTACAAAGGGGGAAACTGAGGCACATAATCCCAACAGAAACAATCTCTCAATCAGACAGTCTATAAATATTTGAAGAAAAGCTCCAGCAGAAGAGTCTTCAGAGAATCTCTTTTTTTCTACTCGAGCAACTTATTTAGGACCTGACCCAACTTCCATTGACATCATATTATTTCAAGGGGAGTTGGATTGAGCCTTTAAGACCACCATTTCCAAGACTAATGTTTGGCACCGAAATCTATTTTCAGGCACCTGTAGCAGGAGGTCCCCCGCTCCTGCCTGGAAGGGCTTGAAAGCAGCCCTGGAGAGGGCTGTGGCTGGGGACGGCTGATTGGGGAAGTGGCCACAGCTGGGCCATGCCCCAATCAGGCCTCAGATGGCCCTATAGAGGAGGCTGGGAGTCAGGATCTCAACAGTCTGTCTCTGCGTTCAGAGAGAGAAGGGCCTGGCTGCAGGGAGCTTAACCAGGTATCTGGAATGGAGCAGGGCTGGGGAAAGGCCAAGGGAGCTGGGGAGCTCTGGCCTAGGAAAGCCCCAGGCTGCAGGCCTAGGATAAGACCAGAGAAAGAGGCACCAGGGTCCTGGGAGGGACAAGGGGCCAGCGGTAAGGCAGATCACTGGCCTGCAGAGGGTGCTCCGATGGCTGGAGAGTTAATTCCTGACAGAGACCAGCAGAAGGCGCTGCAGGGGTGAGTCCCACATGCTTACAGCACCTAAATAAAAATAGCCTGCCCATCCGAGATGATGAGCTCCTGAAACTAACTCCAGTGTGAATGGGAGCTGCAAGTGCTTAGTACGCATAGAAATCAGGTCACCTTCATTCCGGTTCCTAAGTGTGGACTTAGGAGACTAACTTTAGATACCCAGGTCTGAAAATGTTGGCCTGTCAATCTCACTCAGGGTCATTTTGTAAATATGAATATTGACGTTTATCACTGGATTAGCTATCTCAAACTCACTGAGGTATGGCCAGCTGCTTTGTTGCATAATAAAAATCAATGTATTTAAAGCAAATGAACAGAGATTTAAACAATAGCAAACCTATCCGTGGCTAGAAAAGGAATTTCTTTCGGGTGCTCAATTTTAAAAAGCCAACAGCATGATACTGCAACATGTAAAACATGTGTTATCACAATCAGAATAATAACAACATTTCACTGAAACATAAATATTTCACATACATGTCTAGGTCTCAAACTATATCATGGATTTAAATCTGCTGCCAGTGAAGTCAATCAGATCATCAGTGTATTTGAATGCTGATCATAGAAATGTAAGACTGGAAGAGACCTCAAGAGGTCATCGAGTCCAAGTTCCTATGCTGAAGAGAACAAGGAAACCTAGACCATCCCTGACAGATGTTTGTCCAACATTTTCTTAAAAACGTCCAGAGATGGAGAGTCCAAAACATCCCTTAGAAGCCTATTCCAGAAATTAACTACCCTTATAGTTAGGAAGTTTTTCCTAATATCTAACCTAAATCTCTCCTGCGGCAGATTAAGCCCATGACTTCTTGCTCTACCTTCAGTGGACATGGAGAACAATTGATCACCATCCTCTTTATAAAACCCCTTAATATATTTAAATATTGTTATCAGGTCCCCTTTCAGTCTTCTTTTCTGAAGACTAAACTTTTTTTAACCTTTCCTTATAGATCGGGTTTTCTAAATCTTTTGTCATTTTTGTTGCTCTCCTCTGGACTTGCTCAAATTTATCCACATCATTCTTAATATGTGGCACTCAGAACTGGACACAGTATGCTAGCTGAGGCCTCACCATTGCCAAGTACAGAGGAACAACTACTTCTTGTGTCTTGCATACGACACTCCTGTTTATATGCCCCGGAATGATATTAGCCTTTTTCATAAGTCCATCATATTGTTGGCTCATATTCAATTTGTGATCCACTTTAACCCTCATGGAGGAGGGATAGCTCAGTGGTTTGAGTATTAGCCTGCTTTAATCCACAGTTGTGAGTTCAATCCTTGAGAGGGCCATTTGGAGTAAAAAATTTATCTGGGAATTGGTCCTGTTTGAGGAGGGGGTTGGACTAGATGGCCTCCTGAGGTCCCTTCCAACCCTGATATTCTATTATTCTATCCTTTCAGCAGTTCTGCTGCCTAGCCAGTTATTCCCACTTATTTAGTTGTGGCTTTGATTTTTCCTTCGTAAGTGAAGTACTTTGCACTTGTCTTTATTGGATTTCTTCATGTTGATTTCAGATCAATTCTCTAATTTCTCAAGGTTGCTTTGAATTCTAATCCTGCCCTTTAAGGTGTTTGCAATCCCTTCTGCCTTGGTGTCAGTTGCAAATTTTATAAGCATATTCTCCAATCCATTATCTAAGTCATTAATGAAAATGTTAAATAATATCATGCCTAGTACTAGAGTCCTGTGGGACCCTACTAGATACATCCTCCAAAATTGATGGCAACCCATTCATAACTACTCTTTGGGTAGGTTTTCAATCACTTATGCACCCACTTCATAGTAATTTCATCTAGACCACATTTCCCTAGTTTGCTTATGAGAATGCCATATAGACTCATAGACTCATAGACTTTAGGGTCAGAAGGGACCAATAAGATCATGTAGTCTGACCTCCTGCACAAAGCAGGCCACAGAACCCTACCCATCCACTTCTACAACAAACCCCTAACCTATGTCCGAGTTATTGAAGTCTTCAAATTGTGGTTTGAAGACCTCAAGCTGCAGAGAATCCACCAGCAAGTGACCCATGCCCCACGCTGCAGAGGAAGGCGAAAAACCTCCAGGGCCTCTGCCAATCTGCCCTGGAGGAAAATTCCTTCCCAACCCCAAATATGGCGATCAGCTAAACCCTGAGCATGTGGGCAAGACTCACCAGCCAGCACTCAGGAAAGAATTCTCTGCAGTAACTCAGATCCCGTCCCATCCCACATCCCATCACCAACCACTGGACATACTTATCTGCTGGTAATCAAAGATCAGTTGCCAAAATTAAGCTATCTCATCATACCATCCCTTCCATAAACTTATCAAGCTTAGTCTTAAAGCCAGATATGTCTTTTGCCCCCACTACTCCCCTTGGAAGGCTGTTCCAGAACTTCACTCCTCTAATGGTTAGAAACCTTCGTCTAATTTCAAGTCTAAACTTCCTAGTGTCCAGTTTATACCCATTCCTTCTTGGTACTAAGCTTAAATAATTCCTCTCCCTCCCTAATATTAATCCCTCTGATATATTTATAAAGAACAAGCATATCCCCCCTCAGCCTTCTTTTGGCTAGACTAAACAAGCCAAGCTCTTTGAGTCTCCTTTCATATGACAAGTTTTCCATTCCTCGGATCATCCTAGTAGCCCGTCTCTGAACCTGTTCCAGTTTGAATTCATCCTTCTTAAACATGGGAGACCAGAACTGCACACAGTATTCCAGGTGAGGTCTCACCAGCGCCTTATATAACGGTACTAACACCTCCTTATCTTTGCTGGAAATACTTCGCCTGATGCATCCTAAAATTGCATTAGCTTTTTTAATGGCCATATCACATTGGCGGCTCATAGTCATCCTGCGATCAACCAATACTGCAAGGTCCTTCTCCTCCTCTGTTGCTTCCAACTGATGTGTCCCCAATGTATATCTAAAATTCTTATTATTAATCCCTAAGTGCATGACCTTGCACTTTTCACTATTAAATTTCATCCTATTACTATTACTCCAGTTTACAAGGTCATCCAGATCTTCCTATATGACATCCCGGTCCTTCTCTGTGTTAGCAATACCCCCCAGCTTTGTGTCAAAAGCCTTACTAAAATCAAGATATATCACCTCTACAGCTTTCACCTTATCCGCTACAAGAGTAACCCTGCCAAAGAAGGACATTAGGTTGGTTTGGCATGATTTGTTTTTGACAAATCTATTTTGGCTATTTCTTATTATTGTAACATCCTCTAGGTGTTTACAAATTGATTGTTTAATAACTTGTTCCAGTCTTTTTCCAGATATTGAAGTTAGGCTGACAGGTCTATAATTTCCTGGGTCCTCATTGTTCCCCTTTTAAAAGGTAGATACAATGTTTGCCCTTCTCAAATCCTCTGGGACCTTGCCCATCCTCCATGAGTTCTTGAAGATAATTGCTAATGGTTCTGAGATTGCATCAGCTAGCTCCTTCAGTACCTAGGATGAATTTCATCAGCTCTTGCTGATTTGAATATCCCTAACTTATCTAAATATTGTTTAACCTGTTCTTTCCTAATTTTGGCTTGCCTTCTTCCCCCTTTTTGTTAATATTAATTGTGTTGAGTGTCTGGTCACCATTAACTTTTTTAGTGAAGACTAAAGCTAAATAGGCATTAAACACCTCAACCTGCTTGATATCATCAGCTGTTAGCTCTCTCTCCCTTCTATGCAGAGTCTACTTTCCCTCATCTTTCTTTCCTTCCTAATGTATTTAAAGAGCCTCTTCTTATTGCTTTTTATGTCTCTTGCTATGTGTAATCCATTTTGTGCCATAGCCCTTCTAATTTTGTCTTCACATGTTTGTCCTGTTCTTTTATATTCCTCCTTAGCAATTCATCCATGTTTCCATTTTTTATACAATTATGTTTTGATTTTCAGGTCATTAAAGGTGATGAAGCCATATTGCCCTCTGACTATTCTTCCTGTCGTAGTGAACATTGATATAAATCCTGAAATGTAAAGCACTTGAATAAATTAAATGACTGATCAGAAATTGTAGGTTTGCTTAGAAATGTAGCATAAAGGAAAGATGACATAAGATTCAGCATAAAAGAAGTTCCACTTTTCCAAAAAGTATCAGCAGCAAATAGTGCATAAAAAGGTTATTCCTGCATCCTATATCTTAACCATGCTATTATCTGAGCTGACCAGTGAATTTCATTCTCTCATACCATTTTTCATTAAACTTCATCTGGTCTATCCAGATCCTGCTCCATACTGGTGGTTTTAAATGGATAAAATATACTCTCATTTCAAAACAACGTATATTTGTCAACATCATGACTATCGGAATACATATCACAACTAGAAAATGCCACGTTTGCCAGTGTTAACTGATTTAGGGCCTAACTGACCTCAATTGGATTAATCGCCTGAGTAAAGAGAGCAGGATTTTGCCTTGTATGTTGATAACAAGACTGTTACCATCTTTTTGTTATAATGAAAGCCCACTTCAGCCTCCTTTGGACAGGAACATGTGGGATGAAGGAGAGTAACACAAATGATCAAAAGAGGGTATTTTTGCAGGTCCATTTAAATTAACTAATGCATTTAAAATTCAGCAGAAACACTAGTAAACTCCACTGGGTTTTGTAACTGGCTCACAACCATCACTCAGTTTTCCTGGATTAAGCAGGCATCTGTAGTCTCCTGAGGACAACAGGATCAAAGGGAATTCTCAGCTTGGCTTGGAAGACCATACAAATGTACCAGCAATTCCAAATGTGAGTTCTGAGCTTCCACTCCTTATTCAGGCAAAATTGCCAGTGATTTTTAGGTCCCCTAACTCCCACTGAAATTAATACGAGTTAAGTGCCTAAACATCTTTGGGTATCTGGACCTTCCTGTCTGGAACTGCTCCAAAGACTGTACAGTACAGTGACTGCTAAGCTCACATATTGTAACGTAAAAGATAGTTATAAAGAAGCAGTCATGATACATCACAATTATTGATGGGAATTAATCATTTTACCTCCTGCTCCACACCCACCTATTCACATCCATGGGCTGACATTGTCTTCAAAGGTTATTTGCCAAGGCCTCAGATGCCGTGTCCTTGCAAGATGATCAGACAGAGTTTCTCTGAGAGCACTAGCTCAATAAGGTCCTGTAAGCCCCAGTAGACAGAGCAGAGTGGAGCCCTCTGTCTTTACCACTCATTTTCTTTTCAGTTTGATTTTTATGTTGTTTTGAAAGTATTGCCTGAGGAGGACAGGCCTGTCTGATATGCACTCTGTTCACCACCCTCTCCTCCCATTCAGTCCATTATGTATGTGACACAGAGATGCAGAATGCTGTAGTTCTTAGTATTAATAAGGAAAAATCCAGACAATTTGCAAATCTAGAATCCTCCCAATATTTATCATATCAGGATGTTATTGTTTAGATTTATTATGTAACTGTGTACCTGCAGTAGGTAATGTCTCCTATATGTAAAATCAAATAAAAACTCTTTCTTTCTCTGTGTGCGTATACAGATGTGTATGTGTACCACAGCCATGGTGTATATGTGAAAATCAAAAACACCAGAGAAGGAAGGGAAAAGAAGTGAAAGGACAGATTTTTCACAAAAGTCCTTTCTACTGCCAACCTAGACTCAAATAATTGTGTTTCAAATTACAGAAAGCACAGACCCAATCAAAAGTCAGGGACTTTTAATTGCAATGATAACCATTTAGCCAGAGCTTCAGCAGAAAAAAAAATGAATCACTGATTGATTTCAACTTCAGGTGTTGTGATTAAGTCGTGGGAGTACGGACAACGTGGAAGTTCCGTTTGCCCATCAGCAACAGAAAGGGTCTCCTAAAATACCCCCAGGACTTCTGCTATTTGCATGGGCTGAGGAATGTCCAATGAAACTTTGGGCTTCCTTTGTCTGCAGTCCTGAGGTTGCACCATCAGCTGAGGACAGTGGTGACACACACTGCTGAATACCCTTTCTAATGTTTTGGCTGGGAAAACTTTTCTCTGCAGATTTGATGTTTCATGCTCCAGCTTTGATCTTGCTTCTCCTGCCCAGCTGCCAGGAAGCTTTGCTGTATCTCAGTAGGCCTCACTGTTTCTCCTCTGATTGATTGAATAGGGGGACTGTCAGTTTCTCTCCAAAGCTATCTCAGGCCCTTTTTCTGACTACTAATTGAGAACGGAATAGTTGAGTCCCCTTTAAGGGGAAATTGAACTATTTGATTGCTTCTGTATAGTTCTGGGATATTGCAGGTTTTCAGGAAACCTCCTTCCTGCAACAGAAGTGGCTTGTGATTTGCTTGCAATCTTAGATTTAAAATAAAGAAGCAACCAGAAGTTGAAGAGGATACTACTGATGGGACAAATCACAAAATAAAAATGGACAAGAGTTCAGATCACAAACCACCAGTCAAGCCAGGAAGCTGCTAGGGAAGTCTGCAGAGCTTCCTCTAGGGCCATTAAAGCCCCGGCCTCTTGGTTCTTGTTGTTAATATTGTCCTTAGTGTTAACTTAGTCCTTTCACCTCTTCTGTCTCCTGCACTGTTCAGGCCTGGAAAAGTGGAGCTTTGAGAATGAGCCCTAGGATGGCCCTGGACCCATGCTGACTAGCATTTGGAAATTGTTTGCCGCCGAATGCTCACCTTGAGGCCTAGGATCAGCCTAACAGCTGCAGGTTCGTGTGTCTGAAGTTACACGCCCAACACATTACCAGGCAATGGCACCTCCCTACTTCTTCGCCTGTTTATTTGCTTAGGGGTTTGTTAGTTGGTCTCACGCTGGGGCCTCCCCCGATGGAAACAATTCACAAATCATTGCCAGGCGCCTTCCCAGCACTGCAGCCGCCCGGGTACAAATCACTGCGATTGCCGATGTTTGGGGCAATCGCCTGGCTCTGATCAGCAGCCACTTCCTTCCCGGTGAAGCAAATCTCCGCCCGCTCCACTTCGAAACCGCTCCAAGAGGGGCGCAGCCCCAATAAGGACAGGAAACACATTGCCCACATGAAAGGGTGGGACTGACCCAGGCCGCGGCGCTGTATTGTTCCACTGGCGGCCGCGCAACAGACCCCGCACATTGTTCTCATTTGCAAATATACCTGCTTTACCCCCCGGCCGCCGGCTTTCGCTTGTTGATGAAAGTCCCTTTCCTGACTTCTCGCCAAACCCCGATTGGAACCAGCACCTTCAACCGGCGCTTTGCGATTCGGGGTTGGAGGTAAAGTGAAAAGGAAGCGTCTGACTTGGATCAAAAGTCTGCTATATGTTTAAGCAACTGAAAGGAACATGTTGCTGGTAGGGGAGAATGGAGTCAGTTCTGCCCCCGTTTACACTGACTGACGCTGTGTAACCGAGGGGAGCAGCCGACCCGTTTTCATTTGCGATGCTTGGCTTTTGTCGGACCCGTTTGCACAAACCTCCTTGCACACACCCGCTGGCTCTTCCCGTCCCTGGTGCCTAAATGCCGCCATCCAAAAGGCAAGGGGAGGGTTAAACCAAGCGAAGAGCTGGCGATTTCTGGGGGCAAATAACCCTGCCCCCCCCAACTGATCGATGTCGGGGGCAATGTCTCTGCTGGCATCCCAGCTCCTGCAATAACCCATTAAACCATCCTTTAATTTAGATCCCCCCACGGTACGATACCCGCATCCATTTCTGTGGCACGAGGCCGCTCTGTTTGTTTCATTCCCTCCGCTCCCCAACCGAGCCAGGGCTGTGACATGTGTCCCCTTGCAGCTGCCTGGCGCTGGCCAAAGAACCGAAGGCGCCTGTCCATTCCCAGCGGCCGAGTCCCGCTCGGACTGACGGGGCAGGTTCGGTTCGCGGCAGGAGAGGAGCAGCTCGAGTGTGTTGGTGCCAGTTCCGCTCGCTAAGAGCTTGGCACGTCGAGTCACGGTGTAAAGCAACGTTTTCTTTACAGATTGACTGGAAGCGCGGGGAAATATTTCCACCCCCGCGGATTATAACCCTACTCAGCGGTAACCCCGGGAGGAAAATTCCTGGTAATCGGTTTGCGGCAGATGGGGCGCCCCAGACCTGGCTCTGGACTAATGTGTGACCATTGGGGGGATTGGGATGATGTGCGCTTGGTCTGTGACACGACATTTATCACGTGGGTGCTAACTGTGGCGCATCAGGCCTGGGACAATGGGGGCTGAAATGAGGGAAAGCAACGGCGAGGTAATGAAATATCGGAAACAAGTGAAAATAAAGCGAGCTGATGCATAATCCCCCCACCCCAATAACCTCTTTGTAAAGCGTCTGGCAAACAGAACTTCCCCAGAAGATTTCGGGGCTAGAGCGGGACGTCCCCCTGGTAGAAATGGCTTTGAGTTCAGTTTAAAGGTGCCTGGGTTTTGTGCAGCTCGGGGAAGTTTTGCTGCTGCCGCGGTCGGAGGTTAGGTCAGGCGGGTTTCCTAGTAGAGAGAAACGGATTCGAGTGTCTGAGAGACGCTGAAGTGTCGATTTTCAGGTCTGGTTCTAGCTGCAGCCCAGCCACCTTACAGAGAACGGGACTGCGCTGAAATGTACTCTCCTCTCTCCTCCATAATTCATTCGCTCCTCAGGCACCTGCTGCAGTGAGTCGAGGAGGGATTCTCTTTTACATGGACTCTGATCCCAGCTCTGCAGGTCACATCTTCTGGGGAAAGCCGCGTTTCTCCCCAGAGGAACGGCCAAGATTTCAGCACCTGAGTACCTCGGACGGCATCTAACAGGTGACATTTTTATGTCAGATCTCATCATGTGTGAGCAGCTGGATTACAGCAGGATTGTAAAGTCAATCCTTTTGCTTGAACCCTGGTAGAGAAAGAAGCGGGGAGGGAGGTGTATGTTACAGGGCAATCCTGAGACTAGAAGTGCAGTAACTCCCTGATTGTGATGAGTGTATAGCGCTTCCTGCACATGTGTTTCTCCCTGGAAGGAGGAAATCGCTCACAGTATTTTGGGTGGTTACACGCCGCCCGCTTTTCAAAGAGGACCGGGGGAAGGAAACGACAGAATTCTCCGTAGCTCTGTTTACAGAGATTCAGTGGAAAGCTCAACGCGTTTGTTTCCACGTGTTCTTACGATGAAAGTGTTTTGCAAGGCAACGCACATGTCGCCCTGGATGTTTTGCAGTGCAATGCGCCCTTCCCCCCGCCGTGTTTCATTGCAAGCAGCGGCTTCTAACTGGTTTCGGCGCTGTTTGTGCTCCTTGGTTCAGCCCCAAAGTATCGAGGTCAGGTGACCTTCCAGCGTAGGGGGAATGAATGAGAAAGTCCCGCTCTCCAGATGTCCCTTTCCCTACAAACAGAGCGCGGCGCCTCGTCCAGCTTCCCTTCCCAGAGCCTCGGGTGGAGCTCAGCGCCGAACCCCGGCAGGGCTCGCCTGGGTGCACTAGCCACCCACTTCACCCCTTCCCCGTGCGTCCCGGTCCACACACCAGTCCCTCCGGGGCCGACTGCCAGGAAATCAAAGCCTTTTCCTTCTCTGTAAGAGCATTTGCCATCCTCCTGCTCATGAAAAGGCAGCGAGGCAGACCCCTCTCCTGGTACTCTAGGCCGCTTCTGAGGATGTTTCTGGCTGGAGCAGGAGAGAGATGCTGGGGCATCCTAGAAGAGGGAAATAAATACACCAAACGCCAGCAAGAAGTATGATACTCTTTGATCCAGCAGATTCACTTAGTATTAAAGGTGTATACGGGTAACAAGAGTATCCAGAGTTATGAGTAAATATTTACATAATTTAACACCAGGAAGGAGGCAAAAATAGCCACTGATTTACTGACCCAATTAGAAAAGCCTGGTACTGCGCATTGAAAACAGCCCTTAAATGACTCCGGATTGAGCTGTGCAGGTCATGCCCCTGAACCAAGAAGGTCCTGCCTTTAGGCTGATCCATAGGGTAGACAGAGTAGACCACAGGGCAGACAGTAAGGACAATCCCAGCCCCTCTGATATCATTTAAAAAACACAGTGGGAAGGAGGGTGATCCCTGAGTCAGCACATACCCAGATTCAGAAATAGGATCAGCATGACTTTCAACTGATTCCACTGATCCACTAAGAACTAGCGTAAACCAGCCCTATCTCCCAGGGTTGACAAGAGGGTAAAGACTTTAAAGGTTGTGAAGCAGTTTGAGCTCTGCTGATGAAAAGTGCTATCTAAGAAATAGGTGTCGTATTATTAAGAAAGAAAGACAGACTAGTGTAAGCCTGCCCAGCAACTAGCTAGTTGGCAACCAGAGCGGATAATTTAAATTTCCACCTTCAACATGCACTTCTTCAGTATTTTACTCAGCACTTCCTGTCACTTCAAAGTTATTTGACCTGATTCTCTTCTCACTAACTCAATTTCTGTCAGTGAAACTCCCTTGATTTCAGTGGAGTCACTCCTGATTTACATTGGAGTAAGTGAAAATATTAATAGACCCATTATGACCTTATGTTTTAGACAAAAAAGATTAAAACATTCTTTGAAATGCATTGTGGAATTTACATTGATATTATTATACTTCATAATACCTCCTGGATAGCTGATTTGAAGCTTCTCTTCTTCTGTTATAATTCCAAATCAATCTGAAATTTTCCTGTTCCTTCCTCTCTCCCATTACAGCTAACAGTAATTCTTTCATGGCCTAATCTTGCACAGTATTCTCATTAATTCAAATGGGAATTCCATGTGTGGAGTACTTACAATAACAGGCTTGCATATTGTAAGGAACTCATAAGTAAAAATAGCAGAATTGCAATCTAAGCCAGACATATTTGGTGTCAGGAAAAGAACCTAGGACCTTCAGTTCCCAAACCACAGGTCTCTGGCACCCAAGTTCTATCAGCTGTAAGTAGGCCTTTCATCTTCCCCCTAGAGTGCAGCCAGCCATTGTAGAGTGGTAGGGTCTTGCAGCACTCCCCATTATATTAATATATAAAATGTAATCTTCAGCAGGAGCTACATTACCAAGCACTAAATAACCTCAGATCCCTCCTGGCAGAGAAGGTCCTGACACATAGGAGATCTAGGTTTTGAACAGAGCTGAGTAAATAATTGATTTTTTCGTTCAGGAGCTGACCTGAAAAATGTTTAAAAAATATCAGTTTGAACCTTTGCTGATTATTTTCATTATTTCTCACCATAATGAAATAAACAAAAAAAAACCCAGTTTAGTTTCAATTAAATGTTTCATTTGACTTGAAATTAATTCTTTCAGTTTTTCACTTTGTTTTCAGTCATTTTATGGGGTGTTTTTCACCCCTTTTTGTTTTGTTTTTTTCATAGCTAAATTTTGAAATGAAACACGATTTCAAAACAAACGGTCAAAACTAACTTTCCCATTTTTTAAATAGGATTTTCCTTGTTTGTTTGTTTGTTTGTTGCCAAAATTATTCACCCAATTTGACTCAAATTTTCAAATAGTTTTGGTGTTCCCCAAAATGCATTTTCCAGCAGATTTACTATTTACTATTGACTTACGCTAGTCTTTCTTTCTTAATAATACAACTCCTATTTCTTATATAGCACTTTTCATCAGCAGAGCTCTAACTGTTTCAAAAACTTCAATGTCTTTACTATTTACTGCTATTACATACTATTGACTACTATTTACTGATTGGTTTAGTATTGGCTTCCTCACTGTAAATATGGGCCCTGATTGGCTGAGGAGCAGTCTCTTCAAGTAGAGGGGGCTTCGTGAGACTGAGCCATTCTGCCCTCTACCTCCCAGTTGGTGGGAGTCCTTTCCCAGCTACCCACTCATCTGCTGGAGCAATGTGTAGTCAGTACAATTGTTAATTCGCACTATGCATCAGGTTATATTTTTCACAGTGCGGTTCATTGTAATCCCACAAGCTATTTTTTTTTTCATCCCAAGAATACCAATTTGTTAAACAGTCCCAGGTAAATTATCCCTTCTGGTTCTAGTGATGAATTTGTTGTTGAAACTTGTTTTTATTGGGCAGATAATGGGAGCTGGGCAGGAGAGATAGGGGAGTTTTCACATATAGGACACTTATGAAACACATCAGTAAAGACAATGCTTCTTACACTTTGTACTGGAGCAGAGCTTTATTTCACACAATACACAGTCAACCTGTGGAACTCCTTGCCAGATGATGTTGTGAAGGCCAAGACTATAACAGAGTTCAAAAAATAACTAGATAAGTTCATGGAGAATAGGTCCGTCAATGGCTATTAGCCAGGATGGCAGGGATGCTGTCCCTAGCCTCTGTTTGCCAGAAGCTGGGAATAGGCTACAGGATGGATCACTTGATGATTACCTGTTCTGTTCATTTCCTCTGACATTGGCCACTGTCGGAAATCAGGATGCTGGGCTAGATGGACCTTTGGTCTGACCCAGTATGGCCATTCTTTTGTTCTTATGTTCTATCATGCATGGATCTGGGAAGCTGAGAAACAAATGCTTTTGGAACAGTGGATTCACTTGGATTCTGCTTTATTTGGTTCAAGAGATTTTCCCTGGTCAATGACTGTGGTTTCCCCATGTTTAAGACCCATTTTGCTGTGTTGTGTACTCTGTTCTGTTCAGTAAAAGTTGCACCCTTCACACCATTTCTCTGCATAAATGTGTCATGTTCCCCTTCAAGTCATATGCATATTCCATTATTCTGATGAGTTAGAGATAATTTTATAACTCAGAAGTAGCAAAACCACATGCTAGGCCACCTCTAAGAAGTAGAATGACAAGGCACATTCCACACATACGGTTTTCTATTTACAGCAGTTCATGCCATATATCCTACTTTCTATATATAGATATAGATAGATTGTCCTGTAATTTAGAATTCCATTTTGGTGTCTGGCTTTGTAAGAGCTGGAGTCAGAAGCTGCTGCCTATGCCCTTGAACAAGAAATGTTCCACATCTTGCAAAGGATTCAGACAGTCCTGAAATTTCATTGCTATTGCTGCAGTGTCAGAATATTATACATTTATCCCAACTCGCTCTAGAAGTTGATAGTGACACTAGACTAATGTTCCAAATGCTGGGGACACAATTAAAAGGCATACGAAAATAAAATTAGACTCTTACACCTTTGTAATCCACGAAGCCACTTCTATTGTGTATATTTAAGGCTGATGCCAAGAGGTAGAGTAGGGAGGTGGTTATGCAAGAACACCCTTGACAACTGAATAACACTTCTTTGGGCAAACTGTTTAAGCTTTTCTATGCCTCAGTTTGCCCAGCTGTAAAATGGGCCTGTACAAGCTTTGTGTATAATGTAATTACGCAACCTTGGAAATGGCTGTGGATGTTACCTTTTATTCAGACTGCAGCATAAATCCCTGTTTGTGGCACATGAATGCATACACATGCTGCGTACCTCTGCTTTTAAGTTTCTTTTACGGCCTTTATTTCTATTTGCTCTCTCCTTCCCTGTCTCTTTCTTTGTTTTGTGCTTTCCCCAGCAGGAGAAGGGGATGGATTTCCTATGACTATTCCAAGAATGCTGTCCTTAAAAATACAGAGCGAGAGGCAGCAAGATGGTCTTTCCAGAGTGAGGACACCAGCAAAGGCAAAAGTAATTGCCAGTCTGTCTATGCCTTCTCTCAGGGATGGTTGTGGACTTTCCACTCTAAGCTTTACCAGCTGGGGAAAGGAGAAGCATCAACAATTTATAATCTGCCCCTTGCCAGTGGGTCTTACAAGCCCTGCAGGAGTGGAGACTGTGACCAGCTGAAGGAGTGGGGGAGCAAGGTCAGCAGTGACAACGGGGCTTCAATATTTGGGGGATGAGAGGACGCAGCAGAGGCAGTTGCTACTTAGGGATCTAGTTGCCAGATGCGGATCCTGTGTTCTAACAAGCCAAAGCTTTGCTCCCATAAATGGCTGCACAATTCCTTTTTGCTGCATAATTAGGGTACAGCTCAGCCTCATGAACCCTGTGATGTACATGTGTGTCTCTGTGGGAGCTGCTGTCTCATTTAGGCCTAAGGCTTCTATGGGGCCTTGGGTATAGGGTAAAACCCCCAAATTAGGACTGACTTACTCTAGGCCCAATGTCAGTGCTGGGATTCAGAGGGTAGAAAGGCCACCCAGAGGCTTGCTCTGGTGCAAGGGGCCTGCAACTCCTGCTCTGGCTGGACCCCGGAGTCAGGCAGCACAGCTCCAAAAAGTGGGAGGGGTTTCGCCAAGTTGCTGGGGGCTGCTGATTCAATGCGGTCTCCAGGCAATCTCCATTGGTGGGGCGCCTATGGAGACCTAGCCACAATATGGAGCAGCCCTCCTCCCGTAGAACCCCAGGGAGCACGGGAAGACAAACCCTGCCTGCCAACAATTGCTGGGGAAGGGGAGTACAATTTGCAGCCACTCTACCAGCGGGGCTGAATCAAGCCAATTGATTTCCATGAGTGGCTTACCTGAAAATATTTGTGACAATCAATCATAGAAATAGAAATCATAGAAATGTAGGGCTGGAAGGGACCTTGACAGGCCATCAAGTCCAGCCCCCTGTGCAGAGGCAGGACCAAGTAAACTTACACCGTCCCCAACAGGTGTATGTCCAACCTGTTCTTAAAAACTTCCAGTGAGGGGCATTCCACAACCTCCCTTGATGGCCTGTTCAAATATCCATGAGTTTGCTGAAACATGAAATCAGCACAGAAATTGGTACATCCGTTCCCAGTGTCTTCATGAGAAATGTCTGGAAATCTCCCTGCTATAAAGAGTGGCATAAGAGTCACAGCTGCTTCTCCTTTTTTCGTTTTTTAAGAGCAACTGACACGTTGGGAAGGTGAAGACCAAGGTCCAGAACAAAGCTTTTAATACACCTCTGTTGAGCCAGTCAGGAGACAGAGATTTACATAGGTTGGCACCAAAGGTGAATAATCTGGTTCACTGAATTCAGTGGCAGCTGATCAAGATGTATGTAGGGGCTTGGCCCCTGCTACCTGAGAAACTACCTGTCTTTGTGGCTGTTTAGATCAGCTGGAACACTCTTACTAAAAGCCTTTGGATTTGAACAGCTGGGACCACTAGGCAAGGGGTCCGGAGCGGGTGGGAGACTCAGGTCTGGAACTCCCCTCTCCCGTTTGTCTGGGAGAGATCAAGGCCACAGGGCGTTGTATAAAGGCCATCCCTTCACTCGGAGTGACTTTGCCCTCTGTATGGAGCTCACCCACAAAATGCCCCTGAGCAATTTAAGATGCAGATGGAGGGCTAACGTGTGAGTGCATTCGCTGCTCCAGCCCACGGATAGTGACCGAGAACGGGCTGTACCACAGCTTTGCACCCAGGTCCCCGGTTGGAAAGTGGCTTCTGCCCTCTTTCCCCCAAACGCATCTGTGCACATCGCTGGCAAAAGAGCCTGATTGCTCAGTCTGCTTGGGGCACGTTAATTTTATCTCCCAAAGCTTTTGCTGGAGAGGGACTAGGGTTGAGCGGGTCTGTTCGTTGTTCAGCAGCTCATTTTGTCTTGTTTTTAAGAACGTGTGCGCGCGCCCTAGGGACAAGTGTGATGGGTGCATAAAAACTAATCAATAAATATTCGATCAGACGGATTGAAACTGCTGTGGTGTTGACCTCTGAAGAGGTTAAAAAATAGTCAAGTTCTGATTCATCCTCAGGACTTCCTTAGCCGATCAAGACCAGACTGTACGTATCTTTTTACACTTACCTATCACCCAGGAGGTCTGGGAGGTTAATTCAATTAATGTCTGTAAAAGCGCTTTGAGATCCCGGAATGTAAGTGGCTATTGAATGAGAGAAATAAGAGGATGTGGATTTAGAGCAGGATGTAAATCCTACTGTTTGGTTTGATTTTGCTTTTTAAATCGAGGTTCTTTATGAATCAACTTTGCTGATTTTGAGAAGTATTATATTTATTATAAAATATACTGGCTGAAATGTAAACAATAGTATCGAATATCTACTTTCCCTAATTATACAAATATTCTCAATACACGACATAGCATTTTTATCCTAGGAAAGGGGGAACGAATGATGTATCGACATTCTCAGTAGTCCTCAATAATGAGTGAATGATATTTGTATAAATTGGTTGGCAAGGATAAATATACAGTTATTTCCCTTTCAGTCACATTTTAAAAGGGATGGAAGTTTTTTTTAAGGCACTTTTCAATAACATTCCCAAGCAGAAAGAAGAGATTTGTAATATTTGGAAACCTAGTCACTGGAGTTATGGCTGAAATCGCTTCAAGGGAAAGGAACTATACCTTCGAATGACCGGGTTTTGCAGAGCTCGGGTTATATTTCTGTTCATCAGTAAATGAGGGGAAGATCTGTTCTGAGAATTGGTAACTTAATCGTTGCATTTTTATTATTTTAATCCTCCGAAGCCTTGTGTTGTAGCCTTGCCTTTGTCTGTTATATGGACATCTGCAACACCGGGAAGCTATTCGAATTAGTAACTGAAATGAACAATTTGAATCAAATATTTGGATTTTTCCCTTTCTAATCTGCTGCAGATGCTGGCTCCTGGGTGGCGGTGATGCAGTGTCCTTGTCCTGCCTTGGGAGTGAAAACGTGTAAATGTTACATCCTTGATCCTGTTAAAAAAATCCTTCGTCTTGCCCCTATTCTCACATACGAAGGAGTCGCCTACACCTCGGGGTAGGGGACTATAGTGTGACTCGATGATCTTTAAAATCCCCAAAGAAGTCGGTTTGCTTTAATAGCACCGTTTCGGTTTCCGAGGAGGGAAAACAAGACAGTTGAAGTGAATCACACACGTTGTGTCTTAATTGGGGTAGCAAAAGCCTAGAGAGATTTTTGCTGGTTCTGGTTAAACATTATTTGCACTTTTGTTGGAAAAGTGGCCCCTAGTGTGCAATTATGTCACATTTCTTTGGCTTTTACAATTGAATGCAGAACAGTGACCTCTTTGATTTATCCTAGACGGGGCAGACTCCCTCTTTTCTCCACTCCCTCCCTCCTTTTCTGTCTTCCCCCCTTTTTTCCCTTTAGCCCTAGGAACTGTCACTCAATGTTTTTTACGCTCCCAACAGTTTCCAAAACAAACAGTGGTGCCTGCAGCCTTCTATTGATTCAGTTGGATGCAACAGTATCTCTCTCACGCGGCTGCTCCCCAATCGGAGCTGCTCCGCTTGCCAGTGAGGGCAGGTCTGTTCCCTAAAAAATCCTCCCCTTGCCAATCTCGTAGAACGAGCAGGAGGAATAAATCGAGGGATTTAACCTGCCGCGGGTGCCCGCATGCACGATGTGGAGGCAGTGCGAGGGAAGGGGCTGTCAGGAGCAACCTTGCCGCTGCTGCCCGAGGGGGCTTTTCGCTCTATTTTAGGATTTGGGGGATTTCCTCCCCGTTTTTAAAGGATCAGGCTTGAAGTTCCGCTCTGGAGGATCCAATTTGCGCCGGGATGGCTCTAAGTTCCCGAGCTCACGCTTTCTCCGTGGAAGCCTTAGTGGGGAAATCCGCAAAGAGGAAACTGCAGGACTTCAGAGATGAGAAACAACCGCATCGCGCAGAGAAGGGAGAGGAGGACGGGACCGGCTGCAGAGGGATCGGAAAAAGCCAGGAACCTGGTTAGTATCCCCCGTTTTTCTCTTTAAATAACGTCTGACGGGAGCTGGCGCAGAGATTCCTTCGTGGCTAAAGGCTTCGCGAACTCACGCAAGATGGGTTCAGTTCCTCAAACTCCGCAGCCAGGTCACAGGGAGAGGCTGCGGGGAGCCTGAGATCTGCGTACGTGCAAAACCACAGCCATGTGTGAAAGAAACCTCCCGAGCTCTCTGGCTGACTTGCGGGAGCTGAGCCGCATCCAGCTGTTCCCCTGCCCTGCAGAGCAGCAGGTTTCATAGAAACAGAGAGTGAAGAACTTGCCCGGCTGGTGCACGCGAAACTTCCCGGCGGTTGGAATAAAGTCCCCGAACGCCCTGTCTCACCTGAGCGGCTTCCCGGTTCCTTTGCAAACCCTAACTAGAGAAGGGAGCGCTGCCCTCGGCTCAGGTTTGACACGAGAGGATTTGTGCCTGCCACGGAAAATAACCCTTGTTTTCCTTTAATCTCCAGGCGCTCGCAGGGATGGTTAGTCTAGATTTAGAGTAAGACGAAATATTCTGTATAATAGATTAAATATTTTCCCTTCTGCTGCAGCCCGTATCCGGAAAGCCAATGCCCAGGGCTGGGGGCGGGGGGGCTCTGCAGGCTAATTCGGGCGGGGGGCATTTCTGTACATGTAAACTTGCTCTGAACAGCAACCATGCAAACGCTTCTCATTTCTGTTCCTGGCAGAAAAGCGACCTAAAGCAGGCACATCGGCTTCCTTCTCGGCTAGCGCCGAAAGCCGAGAAGCGAAGGATGATATCCACGTGGAACTGCAAGGATCTGAACTCTGGAAAAGATTTCATGAGATCGGCACGGAAATGATTATTACCAAAGCCGGCAGGTATGGCAGAGCCAGTCAAGCCCGGGGGTCTGGGTGTTTGTATGTAATTCATGGGTGATAGCCATAGGGTGTCTTTTGGCCCAAGAGAAAAACAGGTTCTTACATACGTGTTGTGCTTTCGATTGCTTGTGCTAACGATTCAGAAACTACGGGACGCTCCAGAGAGCGTTGTAAAATATGAAACTGAATCCATTCATTAAACCCCTTTGTCACAGATTTGGCAACTGGACCAGAAGCAAACCAGTAGCCATGCGTTCAGAAAGAGGGTAGTATAAATGTATGCAGGATAACTGGAATAGCAGCCTATAAAATCTTCAAACTTAATGTTCCAATATATCTCCTAGAGACTATATTTGGTGTGTGTTTTCTCTTAAATATTGTAATCAACACACGTATTAGCAATATCGATATGAACAACATTACAAATGTTAGAAACTGCGATCCGTGGAATTCTGTTTTCCTATAGCGATCGTTTGTTCATGCATATACTTTAATATTTCCCACATAGTAGATCTTACGGCAACTGTTCATATACAGCTAAATGTTCCTTATCTCCAGGAACACCCGCGCCTAACAGATATTTTACTCCGCATGTTCTGTGTAGTGTTTTGTGCTAAGAGCGACAACCCCTACAGGATTTCACTCCTCATATATTCGGTGCAATCCCGTTTCCCATTCCTCGAAAAGGATTATTTTTTTTAAAAAAATCGTTTTCGACTTTTAAAGTGGGAGCTTTGTCCTGAAACTTTTTACTCCCGCCTTACAAGCTTCAGACGAAAGAGGGGGAATAACGGGCTCCTTTCTCCATCCCGCAGGAGAATGTTTCCCTCTGTCAGGGTGAAAGTGAAGGGTCTGGAGCCAGCGAAACAATATTACGTCGCCATTGACGTGGTCCCCGTGGACTCCAAAAGATACAGGTAAAGAAGCGGATCCATCAAATGCCGCGCGTTTTACAGCGAAACCAAACCAGCCTGCACCACGCAAGTTGATTACAATAACTAGCTGATTACCTGCGACAAGCAACAGAGCCTTCTCCCCACATCGTTTCGGTGAAACTCCCTAGCGCCCAGACTCAGAGCGGCGGCTCTCACTCGCGCGTTTCGAAGCGCACCCCGCTGCCTCCGCGCAGCAAACACCCCGGGAGTGTTTTCTAGCCTAGGGCGTCTCTGCGCTTGACCGAGGCATCTTGCAGCTCCGTAGGATGCCTCGCCTGTGGCCCTTGACCATCCCTGCCCCGGGTGCGCACACCCCCCCCCGGGCAGGGCAATGCGTCCAGTCCCCATCCCCTAAGCAGGTTCCTTGTGGCCTGGTGCCCCCGAGGGTGCTGGGGACTGCGGGGAGGAGAGGCCAGCCCGCCGGGTCTGTGCGGCTTGCCCAACAGTCACCGAATGCCAGGGGTGTGAAAAGGGACACGGGGCAGGGGGTGATCGCCGCCCGGGGGGGACAGGCCCTGGCTCCCGAGTAACAAGGGCTATTTCGGGAATGTGTATGCAAAGATTATCGGTGTAAACCGAAGAGGGAGGTTCAGAGCCGGCCTTGCTTTGGGTGCAACAGCGAAATGACCCAACACAGACACAACAAGCAGCCTTGCCCAGGGCACCCCACCCTTCCACCAGTGCAATCAACCCGCAAGGCCTGGGGGTGCAATGAAACTAGCGCCCCCGGGGCTGTGCGCCGGCCGAGGGACACTTCCACTGCCCAGGAAGAGGAGCTGAGAACGGGCAGGAAACCTAAACCCAGGAAGGAAATGGGAGTGGGGGGGAGTAGCGGGGGAGTTTTTTCTCACCTAAAACCTCCCCCTCACCGGTGACACAGATGACGAGGCAGAGGCCGACAAAGCAGCGGGAGCAACTGATAACTCCGATTTTGAATTGCAGCCCTTTAGAAACACATTTGTTTTAGCGGCCGCACGTGCGCACAGGGAGAGTGTCTGTGCAGCGCCGAGAGCCCGCGGGGGTCCTGCTTCTCCTGGCCAGGATTACCCACATCCCCCGCTCTGCCAGCCCTGAAGGGTTGGGTGAGGCCGACCCAGCTGCTGGGTTTCCCTGTGCAGGGCGCACACACCTCCCTGCAATGCCCGGCTGGGCACAGCCTGGCCGGGGAAACAAGCCCCACCGCTGGGGAGCTGAGGCGCCCTGCGCGGAACCCAGCCCCGGCTACGAGCAGGCAGAGCGCTCGGGCTCAGCGGATCTCACTCTGCGGCGCAGATCGGTTTCGCTGCGGCTGGCGTCCGGAAATACAGGCCAGCCCCAGCGACCGCCCTGGCCCTACCCCTCCCTGCTGCGCCCCTGGGGCGGGAGCCACTGGCCTTCCCTAGGCCTGGCAGCCGGCCCGGGGTCCTGCTATTGTCTGCTGACCCCGCTGTGCCCTCCCGTTCTAGGTATGTCTACCACAGCTCCCAGTGGATGGTGGCTGGGAACACAGACCACTCCTGTATAACGCCCAGGCTCTATATCCACCCGGATTCCCCCTGCTCGGGAGAGACCTGGATGAGGCAAATCATCAGCTTCGACAGGGTGAAACTCACCAACAATGAGATGGACGACAAAGGCCATGTAGGTGTGGACTTAGCCCGGTCCTCCTCCGGCAGGGGAGAGGGAGGCGGACCCCCCATCCTCCCCCGCAGCCCCTTCAGTTTGATTTCTTGTCTGGGGAGAATCGTTACTTGCCCCTGGAGGGGCAGAGGTGGGAAGGGGTTTAGCCGGCCGCAGTGCCGGCTGTGGCATAAATGCATGGGTCTTTGTCTCGCCGTCTCTGGGCCTCCTTGTCCCTTGGGGATCCCGCTTCCAATCTGTGGCTGGATCCGGGGCACATGCTTCCAGGGGAAGCTGAGGAAAGAGGGACTGACCAGGAACCGCTCTGCGGGCTCCAGGCCCACCTTGGGGCGAGGCCAGGACCCTAAAGACGCAACGCGTTTTGCAGGCAAGTCAGATGCTAACCAGGGAAGCCCCACGCGGAATCAGTGGGTGTCCATAAGCACCAGCCTGAGTGAGACCCGTTATTCCAAGTGCCCAGCACGCAGCAGACATCGGGAAGGGGGGTTGTGTCTGCACACAAGAGCCGCAACCTTACAGCCTTTCCACTGCAGTCATTTGTGACAGAAAGCGCCTAAATCCTGCACGGCTGGGGGGGGGGGGAAGGGTAGATTTTAGGGAATATCCCACACTCACCTACAATCTGTCCCTTTCCTCTTGAGTTAAACGAACTGGATTTTCGAGCCCCCAGTTCCTATCCTGATGTGGGGCGCGGGGGCTTGTTTTCCGCCCTAAATGTTGTACGAAGATCGAGAGAGCAGTTTGGAGGAGGCGCTGCCAGTGCTGCCCTTTGATGGGGATTTGGGGCAGAGGAGAAACGATCACCAGAGAGTCGAGCCGTTGATTTAAGCTCTGTGTGTGTGTGTGTGGTTTTTTTTGCTGGTATTTGCAAAATAAAACAAGCAGGGGGGCTTTAGCAAAGCAAAATGGACACCACCAGCCCCCCGAATTTTCCCAGAGGCGAACACAAATTTGAGTTTACTAACGCGGTGTTTAGAGTCAGTACTGATTTCGAGGCAGTTAGTTCAGCTCGGAAAACAGGAGCAGACAGGAGCTACTCGGCTGTTGCTAATGGGAGAAGAATTTCAGTTGGACACGGGTTCTTGTCCCTTTCTGTGCGGAGGGGAGAGCTGCTCACCCTCTTTTCCTTGTAATTTACAGATTATCCTGCAGTCCATGCACAAGTACAAACCCAGAGTGCACGTGATTGTGCAGGATTCCAGATTTGATCTGGCCCAGATCCAGTCTCTGCCAGCGGAAGGGGTTAAAACCTTTTCATTTAAGGAAACCGAATTCACCACTGTAACGGCTTATCAAAACCAGCAGGTAAAGCGGCCCGGGGAACAGGGAGACCTTCACCTTTTCTGGATTCCCGGGAAACAGAACCGCAGCTGGAATCCTGAATTTTTAACTTTTTTTTTATTATTAATTTTGAGCATGTTCCATAACACACACTAGGATATATTGTGGCCAGTTTACGCAGGGCTGCTATTTTCAGTAAGAAATCCTTGGAGATTTGCTCTTCCCGGGGACTTGACAACAACAATAATAAATACTAATTGTATTTAGAAAAGGCCTGATGCTGCAAGGTGCTGAGTCCTAGTCCTATGGACTAGGTGCAATGGTTCAGTGTTATGGAAATAGCATTAAAAACATGTGCACAAAACTGCAGATAAAATAAATAGAAGGGAAACTTGTTTAGAAAACATCAAAGGGAAAGGAATTCAATCTGCCTTAGATTAAGGAATCATCATAATAATTAAGTGCTGCTTTAAAGTGCATAGGGAGGGAGGGATATTTATAATAGCAACAATAGCCATATTTGAGCCAAATCTTGTCCTGGCCTTCCACTGAAGATAACAGGGCTATGTGTAGCATCCAGGAAAGCAGATTTTCATCTAAACAATATAAACTATACGCCCATTATATAGTTTTAATCCTACTTTCACCTGGCTTTATTTACTCACTACAATTATTTGATTATTGTAACTTTTTAATCTCTAGATTACCAAACTGAAAATAGACAGGAATCCCTTTGCTAAAGGATTTAGAGATCCTGGGAGAAACAGGTAATTTTTATAAATTGTCAACCACGAATTCTGTACATTCTCATGTGTGTAAACAGATCTGTGCTCTATTTCTTACTACTTTTAATTTACTATTTTAATTTTAGATTTGAAATGACTTAGTTAACTGACTGGAAAGAAAGAAAGAAAGAAGGAAAAGAGAGAATGCTTTAGAATATTTATGTAATCTTTCTTTATGAAAGATATCTAGTAAGGCAGGAAGTCCGCAAAGGTAATTCTCTGCAGGAGCCATATCCACCAAGTCACTGAATTCCAAATTCTACTTTATAGGGGAGTGCTGGATGGACTTTTGGAAACATATCCATGGAGGCCACCACTTACTCTGGATTTTAAGACCTTTGGTGCAGAAACCCAAGGTGAGTTTTGAACGTTCCAGTGGTTTCTAAGATGTAAACAAAATATTAAGCATAAAACAGAAATAATCTAACTGTTGTGCATGTGTGAAATGACATGACAGGAGCAGGATGCCATTCTAGGTGACGGCACTGTGACAAAAGGATTAGAATTCAAATTTACTGCCTCTGTCCTTTCTTGATGTTTATGCTTAATAACAACTACCTAGTTGATTGTTTCTGTGAGCGAGACAATATTTTTACATTAACTCTTTATTAATTCTCAAATCAATTGACATTGAAGAATAAACAAATATCTAAAAAGGACAAAAAAGTAACATACTAAATCAACAATAACAACAACTAGTTTAGGGACAGTTACCTCAGGCCCTGATCCTGCAAAGAGCTGTGCCCAGAAGGGTCCTTGCAGCATTTCAGTGGGGCTACATAGAGGTACAAAATTCCACCCTCCTGGAGATTATTGTAGGTCTGAAGCCTTAAAGACCATCTATCACATTATGTTTTATCTGGTGACTAAAGGCCATCTTGAGATGCTTGAGTTAACGCCATCATATTTGAACATCTGGTGGTGGGGCATTTTCAGTGAAGGACCTTTTGCTATAAAATTCATTCCCTCTGCTGGTCTAATACAGGCTGTGCCTGTATTCTTTCCATGCTAATGTGTCAATTAGTTAATTATTAAGTGCTGTAGTTAATGTATTTTAGCATTGTGCATAAACTTAAAGATTTTGATAAGTCCATGTATTAAATCTAAAAATAAGAGTACATACAATAAAATAAATATTACACAGAGGAAGTGAGTAGATACCACACAACAGTTCTGTAGACCCAATTCCACATACCTAATGCAAGAAAGACTCCTGTAGAAATTAATTTAAGGAGCATGAAACTTGCCCCATGAACATTTTAGTAATGCTTTAATGTACACTAACCATTCAGCTGGAGCTGAGAATATTGAAACAGGATTCACACCTATAACTTGTATGAGAAAACAGTATTCAGCTATTTTGGAGGGATATTTAGAATAGGTTTGTTATTTTGCTATCTTGTTACACAATCCTTAAATTTCTTGTGATTGTCCACTCCATTCTAGAAAATTATTTTGAAATAGGATCATAATAAGATCTAATTATATTTTCTATGGTTTGCTACTATTCTTTTTTTGGATAAACAAAATCCAATGTTTAAATAGTAAAGAAGATGATACAATATCTAGAAATTATCAATAATATGACATTTAACTGCTGCAAAGTTGCAAATAAGTGTTGCAAGATTTTTCAAATAAAAATTATCTCCACTGAGAAATTATTTGTTTGGAGCCCAATCCTGCAGAATTTATACAGGCAAAATGTCCACTGGAAGTTTTGCTTGAAGAATCTCTGCTCATAGAGCCAGATGAAAAACTGTGACTCTACCATTGGAAAACACTATACTTACTAATTTAACACAGTCATTTATCTTATGAAAAATGTGAAGATTTCTATATTGTGGCATATACATCCCACATTATCTTCAAAGTGAATAGTTCTTATTTTATAAGATCAAGAACTCAAGATACATGGACACAGAGGCTACACACAGAAATACTGTATAGAATTAATGATGGTGTGGGATGTTATAAAAGTTTTTTCAGCATGAGTTTTGGATGGCTGCATAAGCGGCCGTAAGCAAAATATAGCTAATACTGTTCAGAGGTTTGTAATGCTAGAAATAGTCCTAGAGGAGATGGATAAGTGGGCAGAGTGCAGGCAAGATAGTAAAAGGTGGATGATGAGAGCCATTTATGATATGCATTTCATAGAAGTGCCAACTTTCCTGGGTTTTATTGCTAGTCCCATGATATTTAGTGTTTTTCTTAAAGGCCAAATTTCCTGGCCATATGAACATATCTGAATCTCAGCTTTCATTTAAATAAAAGTGAGTTTCTGGACATCATGGTGGTGGAGAAAAGCTTGAAAACACACATCCTAAGGGCTTAAAACCTAGAAGGCAAATGATTTATTTAAAAAAATCTCATGATTTTTCAAGACAATTTCATGACTTTTTTGGGTCCAAACGACTTTTGAACAATTGGGCTGAGAATACTAATATCACCTTCACTTAAATGATATGGGCACACACACACACTATGATACATGTACGCACAGCTTGGTCTAAATATCCATTGTATTCAATGGGAATAAGATCAGGTCTAAATATTTGTACTGCAAAGAAAGTTAAGTGACCCAGGAAAAGTTTTTCAGTGACTTGGTGCAATGATTTGCTATGCTCTGCTTGCATTTGTAAAACACTGACAATGTGTCCATTAGCTACTCCTAAACAGGACTTGTATTTTTTTTTGTTAATAATTTAACTAAATAATTTCAGAACATGACAAGGCCATCTAGTCTAAACATGCCTACATAAATCCATCAGAACTTAGAGCAGCTTATGGAAGAGCAAGAATTTTCATATTCTAAAAGTTAACAGACTTTCCAAGGAGTGGTGCACTACTGATAATGACACACACAAAGCGCAGACAAAATGAATGCTGTAGATGCTGAAAAAATCTCAGCAACAATCTATTTATGGTACCTAATAAAAATGCTGAACCAGATTTGCAATGCTATTTTATTAATTTCGCACCCCACAAAATCCAAAGATCTATTGGAAACCACTTTATGTACATTTTAAGGAGCTTTTTAAGTTTATAATAATATTCTACACACTGTCCCCGACTTAGCTGCATTGAGACGACTTGTGCAAGTTTAGATAATGAACTTGCCATTACAGATGTGATCTTACATTGCTTAAGTTGCCCCTAAAACACTATAATATTAATGAGAATTAGGTAGGAGGAGGAGAATGGGTCCCTTCTGTTGCCTGCTCCCTCTCCCATTGAAATCAATATTAAAACAGCAATTGACATCAATGTGAAAAAGATGAAGCCCTTAATGTGCAAAAATATGCCATCATTCCTGTATATACATACATGATATGGTCTGCAGTTAATCTGAGAACAAGAATAGTTTCTACATTGCATCATTTCTTAAACTTTCACATTATATCAATCTCATATACTGACAGCAAAAAGTATAGAATATCAAAAGATTTCTTATAGACCATTACACATAAAACCTGACCAGATCATGTCTTGCGTACATGAATTTGAATTATAGTGTAAATGAAGAAAGATCCTAAACATGCCACAACCATTTTACAAATGTGACAAAAAGCAACTGTGGATATTTTGGTTTTTTTTCCATGACAGCATTAATACGTATAAGTAAATGAGAAAAAAAGTAGATCCAAAATTTTGTGATATATAAGGTGCAATGGAGCTGTGCTAATACATCTGCAGAAGAATGGGGCTTTTAAATGATGCCATCTTAAAATAATGTCAGCTTAGTAACAGGAATGCACATTGCTGAAATCTTGTGCTGAACAATGGCATTATACACCAGTGACCTAATAAATGTAAAATAAGTGGATGTTGTTTTTCTAATAAATTTATGAAAGCACTCATTGATCTGCGTCAGAAAATAGGATGTTAAATTGAAAAGAACATTTAAAGTTGTTTTGGAAACAGTGATTAAAGGTGTCTTATAAACTGCAGTGAAAACTAAATAAAATGAGTCAATTCCTGTGATCGGGGGTGCAAGGCAAAAATCTCCATCAATGCTGAATAAGAAGTATTTCTATTGTTATATGCAAGGAAAACCCCTGCAAATCACAAGGAAAATAGAGCACCTTAAATGTGACACTGCTCATTTATAAAAAGATGAAGAGAATTGATTATACATAGAGGCCTGATTCAACAAGGTATTTAAGAATGTGTGTGAGTTTCAGCACCTAAGAAGTTCCGATCAAGTTACTGGGACAAAAAAAAGAGATATGTTAATGATATAACAAGATATGATCAATATTCAGGATGTTGCTTAATACGGTTAATTCTGTACTAAGATATGTACCTATACATGTCAAGAGAATGTAATTGTAATGTCTTATTGTAAATGACCCAAATATCAATAAAGAAAATCTTTCTCTGTTCCTGCTGCAAAAACGTTAATGGAAGTAGTCACATGTTTACACACACATGCATGAGTACCTTGCTGAACTGGGGCCTAAATAACAAAGATTTGATGCATAATTTATGGATGGATCTTGCCATAGAACTGCTTGCAGAATTCCCTTTGGAGTCAGTAGATATTTAGATGAAAATGATAGCAGGCTACGCTGACTTCAGTGTGGTCAGGATTCCAGCCATAATTCTCATTTGTTAACATTCAACAGCAACATTTTGATGACTTTTGCTTTCTTTTTTAGATGGGAGTTCTGGTTCTTCACCTGCAACCTCAAGTGGTGGGACGCCATCTCCTCTGAACTCCTTGCTTTCTCCATCTTGCTCACCTCCTACATTTCACTTGTCAGCAAGCAACATTGGAGGGTCATGCCCTGAAACATATCTACATAATCTCAATTTGCCCCTTTATTACAAGATTTGCCCTACAAGCTTTTTGAGACAACAGTCACTTGTATTTCCAAGCCACGAAAAACTGGGAGGCACCAATCCACATATTTTACCCCACTTCATGATGGATATGCCTGTGCTATCTTCCCTTGGCATAACAAATCTGAAAAATGGTAAATCTGAAGACTTAACTGGGCAGTGTCTACAAGTACCCAATTCTGCTAATCAAATGTTGTATGGATTACATGCATCTGGAAACATTTTCCCATCAAGTCCCATTGCTCGGGAAGCACTTAATTGTTCTTTACATTCTCCATATGGCTTGTGTGGTTATAACTTTTCTATGCCATCTAGACTGATGAACGCAACAAGCCATTTCAAAGTGAATGACAGCATTCCGACTTCTTTTAGAGATGGCAGATGTAATCATTCTATCTGGCACTCAGCAATTAACCATTGCCTCTAATGGAACTACATAACATTTCTAACGCAGTGACATGTAAGCAAGTCTTTTCTTCAATCATTCCCAAAGGTTTGCTGATTATTTTATATAAAGTGCCTCATAATACAGGAGTGACCTGCCTTGATATTTAGCGGTTCATATACAACTGTGTTGTAAAAAATGTTCTGAGCACGGGGAACAACAAAATAGCCAACAACAGAGAGATGCCTTTTGGTAAGAGTTATTTATGTAATGTTCATAGGATAGGCGCAAACTTTACATTCACCCTTTTAATATTTGCACTTGGCAGCAGGAATGAGAGAGGGGTGGAGGAAGTGATCGGAATTTGCAAGGCAGGGAGCTGACACAGCGTCGGCTCCAAAAATCCACTCTCTCTTTCTCCCCCACGCTCCCTGTCACACTCCACCCCATCCCTCTCTTTTGAAAAGCACGTTGCAGCCACTTGAATGCTGGGATAGCTGCCCATAATGCACCACTCCCAACACCGCTGCAAATGTGGCCACACTGCAGCGCTGGTAGCTGTCAGTGTGGCCATACTGCAGTGCTTTCCCTACACAGCTGTACGAAGACAACTGTAACTCCCAGCGCTGTACAGCTGCAAGTGTAGCCAAACCCTCAGTGTTAAGGAGCAACTACGTGTAATAAATGCACAGTACTTTAAACATTTTCATGAAACTCTTTCTCTAGCTTCCCCTTTATTATCTTGAAGATGAAGGGCTGGCTTCTGCTCACCTTACTTGAGTTGTCCTACTGATGTTAATGGGACTATCTGAGGCCCTGATTTAGCAGACCATCCCTATTCAGCTATGTGCTTAAGCCCATGCTTAAGACTTATTGACTTTATGGGGCATACTTAGAGCCAAGCAAGCATCTTGCTGACTCATGACCTGAATGAACCAGCTTAGCAGGATTTGTTCCCAAATCTAAACATTTGATGTTGAAGGAAGCAAAGACTGACCAAAAGTCCAAGGGCTTGATTATTCCCGGCCTAGAGTGGTGGGGAAAGGGCGTCTGATGAGAGAAGAGTTTAAAGTGCCTTCCTGTGCCTGTGCCTCTACACAGCACAGTCTGCTCATTGTGGTTTCCTAAGGACTCCACTAGATAATGCTGAAAGTGGCACTAGCCTGTCCCAAAGTGGGCAGGGAGGACAGGGCAGGGCCATGTCTCCCTTTGTGTTGGCCAGCTGGTCCCATATAAGGGGAGCTCAGGATGCAGATCTCAGAGCTCCAGGAAACATTGAGCCTAAGTGAGACAAAACTTTTCCTGAAGCACTTGCTGGGGGAGTGCTCATCTGCATTTCCTCCAACCCCTCGGGGCATGAAGGTAAATTGGAAGTGCCAGACTGGATCAGACCCATGGCCCATCTAGTCCATTATCTTGTCTCTAACAGTGGCCAGCATCAAGTGCTACAGAGAAAGGTATAAAAACATACAGCAGGAAGATATGGGGTAATCTGACCCCCATAGAGATCTCATACTGATCCCTAAGAGCTAGCAATTGACAAACTCTGAAGCATGAAGTTTTAATTCCCTCCCAATTTTTCTGTTAGCATTAACTGTTCTAATGCTGGATAGTCTTGTTATCCATGGAAATATTCTCCACCATGCAAGGGCACAATATAACACTAACAGTAATCCACAATTGGAGGCATGATATTTATTTTTCTTTATTTGATGTATGTTCAGACCCTTCCTGAAGTCAGTTGATTTGTACATCTAACTCGATATATAATAGACATTTGCAGAGAATATTTGACAGGAATCAGACGGGATGTGGAATTAGAACAAGAGAGAATCCTGAATTTACAAACACAAAAGTGGTACTACATTGCAAATACACGTGGATTTAAGAATGAAAAATTATTGGCAAAATTCTATTTTTACTCTCGTTCATAAATTTTAGTGAAACTAGACCAAAACAGGAGCAAACGCTATTTAAATAACACAATTTGAAGATTTACTGTCATAGGACTTTTCTAAAATGCAATTGCATTCCGGAGATTGGTAGCCTTAACATTTCCTGCTGGTAGAGCTGCCTGTGACCTATTCACACACCTCTCATATATATGAATAAGAGATGAGTGCTTAGGTTATACATAACTCTGTTAAATTGATATAAAAACAGTTAGTAATATTGGAAAAAGGAGAATATCTGCAATCTAATGTTATTTTTTAGCAATGTCTAGGGTTGTTGGTTTTTTTTTAATTAAAAGTGAAACATTGCAACCAAGCACTGTTTATAACCAAATGTCTTACAACCACCTTCACCCAAAATGGGACAAACTCTGACTGCTTTACTCATGTGAGTAGTTCCATTGAAGACAATGGACCAGATTTTGCACCTTGGTATCACAGAAATCAGAATCTTGTTCATCGGATCTGCTCACAAGAATAACAGGAGCAAGACATGGTCCTAAATCTTGATATATTACTGGGGGAGCAGGAGGAGGCTCTTCTATATTAGTCATTTCTTTCTGGGTGGATGCAAATGGTAAATCTCAAATTCTACAATAACAGCAGTGATTAAATAAAATATTACAATCAAGATAGATTTGAAGCTGTGGAACAAAATTGGTATTTGTCCACCTAAAAGAATTGGTTGAAACCTAAGCTATACATTTTTGGCATAGAAGACTTCATGAAAAAGTATCATTTAAATCTGGATCAAATAAATTATATTTTTATTTCCTAGAGCTGAGCAAACAATTTATTTGTCAAAATCACCCTCTTTTTCCATTCGCAGAATGTATGATGTAAACAGAATATGACTTCCTCAAATGTATTTGTTATCTGATTAACTTTTCTCCACTTTTCTTTTTACTTTTAAAATTAGCAATCTAATATTGGAGTTGTATTGTTTAGTTATGATCATGCTTATGAGTCATGTTATATTGTTTATGGTTCCTGATTGGATATGGATAATTCAGGTTCCTGCTGTGAATACAAACAGAAAACAAATTTAAAATGAAGTTTTTCATAAGCAGGCAAGCATAACATTTGTGTTCCTTGAGCATTCCAGGAAAACCCAATCATGCAATTATTTGCAGAGAGCAAAAAAGGGAATGCAAACATCGCTAATCAGTTGTTTAAAATGAATATTTATGGGACATTTTTGTTGTGCTCGTGCAGCTCAATGTGGTGGTGCAATTGTTAGTCACTGAGAGTTTACCGTAAGATACTTCAACTCAATTCAAATGTACATTTCATTGTGAACTGGCAACATCTAGTATGAGCCAAACCTATTCACCTTACTCCCTCCTAGAGCGACTTCAGTGATACAGCATGAGGAATCTGGCCCAAAGAGTGAATATTCAATTCAGTGAGCCAAATTTTGTTCTTGGCTACAAGTGTGGAACTCCACTGGCTTTATCCTTCAGGTCCAAGCCGAAGGAAAAAGTAGATTTGTTAGATGTATAAAGGATATAATAATAAGAAGAATAAACTCTGTATCAAAAGGCAAATAATATGAAGGCAAGATGTTAGGATGTAGATGATATGCATTTATTTTACTGTTTTTTCTCTCCCCTTGCGCTTAGCTCTTAATTGTATCATTTCAAACACCAGTTCTGCTCCTATTGAACTTAAAGAGAGTTTTACCAGGAATTTAAATGGGAACAGACTCAGACCAGTTCTCTGATTCATGAGACCTCACAAAGGGGAGTGGAGCATTCTCTACCATTGGGCTGTCGTGGTATCACTGTAGACAATGAAAGGAGCGAGGCTCCTGATCTGGCTCCCTCTGAAGACAATGGAAACCCCCCACTGACTTCAGTGGAAGGCCTATGAAGGGGCTTCAGGGGTTCTAATTCACTGGGCCACAGGTATGAGGTACTTACAGAACCAGACATTGGTACAAACAGTCTTATCCAAAAAGGAATCAACACTTCGAGTGAAAGTGTCTGGAGAATATTACGCACTTTACACATATTACAAAAGTGAAAGAGAAAAGTCTTCTGACTGGCGTGATATTGAACATGTGATTCAAGAACCATATGAAATACTTTTTAACACAGCTCTGTTGAGCTGTTTCTAAATGTAATTCTGCTATCGTCACTGTTCAACCAAAACGTTCTATGGAAGTTTGCAGATTTTGACTCTGCTGCTGGACAAGTGATTAATGAGAAATACATAGATAAGCATGGTACCAGGGGAGGAGGGTGAAGGCGGCGGGGGGTGGTGGTGGAGGAAGATGCCACATTTTGATTTATATAGCAAGCACTATATAGGCCTTTCAAAAACCTAACAGCTGACCAGACTGAAATAAATGACCCAAGGTTTTCGACCTGTGGCTAGACATTTCTGCTTAGGTGGCAAAACTCAGACTAACTATTCCAGGTCTGATTTTCTTCTCTCTTACACCAGCTATACAGCATTGGCTTGAATGGGATTTCTCCTCTCATTTATACCAATGTAAATCAAGAGTATCAAGTCCTTTGATTTTAGAACATATAACATATTTTTTTCCATTTCACTGAACGGCACCAAGGCCATTTTATCCACATTTCACTGTTCTTTCCAGCTCCATAATGATTCTTTTTAAAGAGTCACCAGTTTATGACAACGGCCTTGGGAATTATGGCCCCATATCAATGAAGGTGCTTGGTGGAGTCCACTAACATGGCACATGCTGGGCTTACTCCGTGTACAGTATAGCTATTGGAAAGGATGTGATTTGAGATTCCCTGTGGACAGTTGAAGGACATTTCATAATCTGTGGAGTCCATGCAGGTCAGGAAACCAGAATTCCAATCAGGCTGTGAATAGCTAGCCAAGGAGACACTATCTGGATGCGAGGGGTCCAACTTTTGATAAATTGGGAGAGTGCCAAGCTGAGCTAAGAGCTACATTTGTAGTAGCCATGATGGTATGTTTGCCAGAATCTGAACACCATTGTATATATGGGTTTAGTTATAGTAGAAAAGCTATGTTCAAATGATCAGTGATGACTTAACAAGTTTCCTTTTAGTCTTACTGTTAAACTGCCAGCAGTGATAACTGAGTAACAGAACATGAGAAAATGAATCACCACCATTACTTCAAATATTCATAATAGTAAATTTTTTTTTCAATATGCAAAAGGGATGAATGAAAGACAACTTCAAAAGGACAATATGTCCATAACATTCAGGTATAGTCTATATACTGTACCAATGAAGTTCTTTTCTTTACTATTATGTGGAAATATATGACAAGTGCAAAACTTCCAACTTTCTAGCCTCGGTCAGTGGATTGAAAATAAAATAAACATAAAAATACTGTGTGGGTGAATTAAATAGAGAGGGGAATACATTTCTAAAAAGATGAAACTTATTCCACAATTAAAAATGTTAATCCAACCTCAGATTCAAAGCTATTCAGAAATATCTGATTATATTTACAGTACTCAGTGAATTGAATTGACAACACTTAAGCACTGTTTTTGTACTCCGCTTTGGAATATTCTACATTTGTGTTTAGAAACCTCTTCTTCAACGAGACAAAACAACAATAGTGTTTGTGAATCCAGCCATAGTTTACCAGTTGGTTTCACCAGAATTTAATATGTTTACTGGCTATGTTTAAAATAAGCCAAATGCATCGTTTGAATATTGGTGGTAGTTGCTTTGATATAAGTGCCTTAATATATATTTAATCTTCTGAGGTTTGGGCTGCAATTAGATGATAATTTGTATTAAAATGATATATACAAACCTGGATTGGATGGGAATATAAAACAGACAAATAAATGTATAAAACACTTGAAACATATCCAGTATTAAACATATTTACATGTGTGGTTTGGACCATTTCAGACATGCTGTTCCAATAAAGTTATAGAAAGGAAAAGGGCTAGTATCACTTCCTCCAAAAGTTTCGAATGTTCATGTTTACAAATTTGTACTGCACATTAATATGTAAACATACTGTATTGGGAACAGATGGAGATACAACATTTACATGTTCTTTCTTCTTACTTCATATATGTATGCTGGTTTAGTCTCTTAGAGCACCTGAAAGATGTACTGACTATTTAAAAAAATACGGATGCAAAACCAGCGCAATCATACCACATTAAATTGTTATTTTAATTTTCTTGTATTGCGGTCGTTTATTTGTCTACTATATGGCCTCATTTTTTTATTTTCATTCAATATCAGTTTGAAGAACGTGTGTACTGACAAGGGTAATGATCAATACTGATGCTTTTCACCAAACAGAAACAAAACCTTTGTATGGTGCATATGGGAAAAAGCGCTGTAATTTGAGCATTCTGAAAAGGATAGCCATAAAACAAACCCAAATATTATTTCACAAAATGAAATGGCCTTTCTGACACTTAAATATGCAGGTACTATATATTGTTGTAATTATTAGTAATTATTCGTATTGCAGTAGCATGAAGGAGTTCTTGTCATGGACCAGGGCCTTGTTGTATTAGGCACTGTACAAATTTGCAATAAAAAAGGATGGTTCCTACCCCAAAGAGCTCAAAATATAAGACAAGAGACAACAAGTGGATCCAGACAGGTGGGGAGCACCAGGAAACAATGAGACAATACTGACCTACATGACTGACAGTGGTCTCAGGATACCAACTGCTTAACCATTAGCAAGTTTTCTGTAGACATAACTGCAAAGGAGAATTTTACGAAGGGATTTGAAGGAGAACAATGATGTAACTTTGGAGATTTTCAAGGGGAACCTGTGTCTGAGAGGCAGCATGGGAAATGGCACAAATAGCACAAAGGTGCTTGTTTGCATATTTAATAGGAGGTCAGTAATAGCTGGCTTTACTGGGTGAGCAAAGGCAGGGTCTGACATCTTAATAGTATAGGAGACTATAGGTAGCATGCAGATAGGCTGGGGGTGGAGTGGATTTTTATTTCAAGTTTAGGGTTTTTCTCTTTTGAAAAAGAATTTGTTAAAGCAACCTAGCCCTCTGATTAGCTCTGTTTATCTCTGTATAGCTGGGCATCTCCCTACTTGCTGGACCACTTTTTATTCTGGTGATACTGACAGAACTGTGATGAGCAGAGGCTCTCCTTTGGTTTCCAAGAGATGAGGCTTCTGGCAAAGCTTACTCTGGGAGGAACCCCAGCTCTGGAATTTGCTCCCCTATTGATGTGAAACAGCCTGTAGAGGGTATGCCGCAAAGCCCTTTCCCCCTGGATTTTCAGGGTGGAAGCAATTTGATGAAGACTGCTACATATGAGTAGGGTGGTGTTTTGTTAACTTAGATATTTATTATCTGGTTGGCAAGCTCTGGCTGAGGATGAGTGGAAGCTGCTGGTTTTATTTCTGCTTTTAAATATTTGCTGTAAATATTTGCTGTGCTGTAAATATTTGCCAGAAATGCCTAGATCTTTGGGCCGATGCTTCCATTGTTTTGTATAAATTAAAAATTACATAAAATATAAAATAAAGTATATAAGATATGAACATCGATGTACATAACACATAGGGCTTGGGTACTCAGCACCCTGCTCATGGAGTGGGGAGAAGAAATCAGGCCATTCCAACCCCTTGTGTAATTTCATTGCCCACAGTCTATTTAGTCAGGCTGAGTGCAAGGATTGGGCCCAGTGTGCATGTTTTTGACAGGAATAGCACAAGGTAGAGCTGCTCAGAAGGAAATAAGACTTTACTTCTTAACCTGAGCCTCACATCTATTCTGATTTTCAGATGTAATAGCTAAAGGGCTAGCTAGGTATTTCATAGTAAATAAAATTTGTGCGTGAACATGAATTAGATCCTTAAACTTCAAGTAAAGTGGATTTTAAATTGATTTCAAAGTGGATTAAGATTTAGGATCTTGTAGGTGCCTTTTGTGAAGAAATCACTTCAATATATGATTCCAGGCAAGGCTCCTTTTATTTTCAGAAGAACCCAGGATATTTGACATACATCTTAGTGCCTCAGTGGGCTAATCATTCAATTTTGAAGAAATGAGTTCAAATCCTGATTTAGTTCATAAATGAAAATGAATTTGCATGTATCATTTTATTCCCCATTTGGGCATTTCATAAAAACAGATTGACTGACTGACAGCCTTTGCTCAAGAAAGGCCAAAGGCCTGAATTAAGGGACTATTGTAGGTCATAACTGTGATGCATTGCCACAGCAGTGAAGGAAAGCTTCTACTACCACAGCTTGCAAGTATGCCTGCCAGCCACCTCATGCCTGTGAAAGTAACTCCCAGATTTCATCCCTGAACTTAACTGTGAAAGAAAAGGATAGCGGGAGTTGAAAATGAAGTACAGCTGTGAGGCCTGAGCTTGGGTCCTACGTTAAAGTAGTCTGATCATTTTAATAATGCTCTTTCTACTCTCTCTCCAAATGACATTCAGGACATTCCTGAGAACTCTTTAGAGCACAACCACCTACAATAACTACAATCTATTTTGGAGCCAAGGTCTTCCATGATGTCTGCAAAAGGTACTAACATGCCAAAACCACGTCCAGTTATGGAAAGATGTCCTTATTCAGCAGCTATGCTCTATTGCAGTGGTTTTCAAACTTTTTTTCTGGCAACACAATTGAAGAAAATTGTTGATGCCCATGACTCAGTGGAGCTGGGGATGAGGGTTTGGGGTGTGGGAGAGGCTCAGGGCTGGAACAGAGGTTTGGAGTGCAGGGGTGAGGGCTGTGGGGTGGGGCCAGGGCTGAGAGGTTTGGGGTGGAAGAGGGGGCTCCAGGTTTGGGGGGGTATTCAGGGCTGGGGCAGAGGGTTGGGGTAAGGGAGGGGGTCAGAGCTCTGGGCTGGGGGTACAGGCTCTGGGGTGGGGCTGAGATGAGGGGTTTGGGGTGCAGGAAGGGGCTCTGGGTTTTAGGGGGGCTCAGGGTTGTGGCAGGGGATTGGGGCATGGGGCTGGGGCACAGGCTTACCTTGGGCGGCTCCTGGTCAGCAGCGTAGCAGGGGTGCAGGCACCGCGGACCGTGCTGCACCCCAGAAGCAGCCAGCAGCAGGTCTGGCTCCTAGGCAGAAGTGCACAAGTGGCTCCATATGCTTCTCACCTGCCAGCACCGTCCCGCCCCCAGCTTCCATTGGCCACAAACCGGCCAATGGGAATGTGAAGCCAGTGCTCGGGGCGAGGGAAGTGTACAGAGCCCTGTGGTCCCCCCGCCTAGGAGCCAGACCTGCTGCTGGCTGCTTCTGCAGTGTTGGAACAGGTAGGGACTAGCCTGCCTTAGCCGGGCAGCACCACTTATGGGACTTTTAACTGTCTGGTCAGCAATGCTGACGAGAGCCGCAGTGATTCAATGCCTTCCATTCCACGACCAGTTCTGGGTTGCAACCCACAGTTTGAAACCACTACTCTACTGAGTCACAACCCTCCTACTTCTGCAGCCACGTCACACAACTTTGCTACTTCGGCAACAGCCACACTACACTGATTCTGCAATCACACAGTTAAAAAAAATTACTTATTTTTTGTCCACAATTTATAGTAATATAAACATGAATAGGAAAACAGCTTCTTTGTGATTTGGAACTCTTTTATTAGCAAAGGATATCACATTTTCTCGCTGCTAGGGCTGCCATTTCATGATTAAACGCTGAGCCCAATTCCTTCCTTCCTTACACTTGTGACAATCATGAATAACGCTACTGAACTAAATGGAGCTACCTCAGAGAAAACTGGTATAAGCGAGATTGGATCTGGCCCTAAATATTCTTGAGGATAATCCTGGCCGTAGGGTTTTACACATGTTGGCTATTATATCAGTGTTCCTTAGCTTTCTGTTCATGTTTCATGCAGCTTATTTTTCGTTGTGCCTGGGTAGCATCTCATTTTGATAGCTATGTATTAAAAGTTCTCAAAGTTCATTGTACTGCAACCCCCTTCTGACAACAAAAATGAGTACACAGCCGTACAAGATTGGGGGGGCCTGTATCCTGAGCCCCACCGCCCAGGGCTGAAGCAGAAGCCTGAGCCTCGCTGCCCAGGACTGGAGCTGAAGCCTGAGTCTTGCAGCCCAAGTTGGTGGGGCTTGGGCTTGGACATAGGCCCTGGGCCCCAGCAAGTCTAACGCCATCCCTGCTGACCCCATTAAAACAGGGTCACAACCCACTTTGGGGTTCCAACCCGTAGTTTGAGAACTGCTGTATCCATCCTTTGCCATGTCCTTTCAGTGACACTCACAGGAAGGAACTACCCTCTACTTCGATATATCAAACCAGTTTCCCTTTCCATGAAGTAGATTTCACATCCTAAAATGCTAGGTAAAGTTCCGAGGTTTAAGTTTTTGTTGCAATTTAGGAAAGTAAGTGTTCCATACTTTGTACAGGACCCTTTATGTTTATAAAGCATAAAGCAGCAAATCAAATTTAAGATCTTTCTGTGGACTTGAAAGTAGATACTGCTCAGAAACAGCAAAATCCCCAGAAAGAGCAATACTGGATCTCTAAAGTGGATAGTTTGTTAATAACAACAGAACCTGATGTATTTTTTTAAAGAAAATTTCCAACTCTTTGCAGCATGAAGATATATTACATTCATAAAGAGGGGTTCAAGTAGTTTCTAAGATTTTAAAAACTTTTTCTTTAACATTTCTATAGTACAACTTCTCAGAGCAGTTCTATGTTTTTCTTTTTGGTGTTTGATGGAAATCTCATCTTTTTGTAGGGCCTGGTCTCCAACAATTTCCTCAATGCTTCGCTTTACAGCTGTTAGCTCTTAGCAGCTAATCAGCTCAATTCAGCTCACCTGTGAGAGTGATCTTTGACAGATCCATCTGCTTTGAGTCAGGTTTGTGAATAAAAAGGGCTTAGACTCAAAAAAGAAGAAAATAGTAATGGACTGGCAAGATTACTTTCAGTTATTCTTACTATTACCCCAACCCGTGTTTCAAAGATGGTCATTTTATTTTTGCTTTGGCCGTTGAGTGCATTAGAGCATTGCAACCGCATTAATTCACCAGAATTTCTCATACTGGAACCTATAGAAATAATATTTTATGAGAAGGCTGGAGATTATTTAGGAGATCAGACTAATTTCCGTCATGTTTACCATGAATATTTCAAGCAACAAAACCAAAAAAGGGTCAAATGACATGTCAATAAATATAATATAGAGAAAAAATGGACTAGGCCTGTTTCACAGAGTTAGGCACTACAATGGCAGCAACTGTCAATCTGTAGGCCTTTTGTTAACCTGCATATTCCCCAGGGCCATATGTTGCATCTCTTTTTAGGAAAACTTCCATTGAAATGCATATGGCTATTTATTTCAGTGAGAAAGAAGCAAAGAGAAAAAAAGTCCTGATGTACCTCTGTTGAATATACCTCACCTCTCATCACATGCTACCGTACAGGCCTTTGTAGGCCTTTCCCCTTGAACATCATGTTAAGTATGATGTTCCTAGGTTTACATAGATTTGATGCACATTGAAAAAACTAGAGTTGTGTCTATGCTGAAGTACCTAAATGTCTGGGAACTCATGAACAAAACTGCTGTTTGTCCAGTGTTTCTGGATCAACTTTATTTTGTTGGGCCAATGTATATTGTTTTGTCATGGGCTCAGCACTGAATTGCTTTAGTTTCACTAAGGTATGATGCCAAGGTCAGCCTTGTCCCCTTCCTACCTATAGGCACTAGATGAGGGGCTTTCAGTGCGTGAATGGGAACAAGTCTTGAAGCCATCATCCCTCTTTGTAAACTCCACATAAACACCTGTGCCCTAAATCTCCTTCCCTTAGAATATCATAGAATATTAGAGTTGGAAGGGACCTCAGGAAGTCATCTAGTCCACCTCCTGCTCAAAGCAGGACCAATCCCCAGACAGATTTTTGCCCCAGATCCCTAAATGGCCCCCTCAAGGATTGAATTCACAACTCTGGGTTTAACAGGCCAATACGCAAACCACTGAGCTATCCACCCCCCTTCCAAGTCTGCTTCCTACTCTTTGGGAATGGTTTTCCAACCAGTTATGTAGACACCATAAATTAGCAACATCTAGGTTGTACTTCCCTAGTTTGTTTATGAGGTCATATGAGACACTATCAAAAGCCTTAATAAAAGTCAAGATATACCATGTCTACCACTTCCCCCTATTCACAAGGCTTGTTACCCTGACAAAGAAAGCTATTAGGTTGGTTTGACACGATTTGTTCTTGACAGATCAATGCTGACTGTTATGTATCACCTTATTATCTTCTAGGTGTTTACAAATTGATTGCTTAATTATTTGATCTATTATCTTTCCAGATACTGAAGTTATTGTTATTGAAGTATTATTAACCTGTAAGGCAAAGTAAGGGCTGGCATAGCCCGGAGATTGTTTGGCCAGCTAACAGTCTGGTAGTGTCAGGGAGATGAAACCCAGTTAAGTATAAGCAAATATGTCTCTCATTGGAAGTGGGAGGAGGGGCGGTAACTAAGTGATTCACCATCCTGGGGACCCCAAGAAGCATCACAGTATTACATTACTTTTCTGTTTTAATTACAAAATAAGTTACCTTTAAGGCTAAAGAAATTATATGCACATTCATAGTGATTTTTGCTTAGCACAGGAGGTGACTACTAGACATTTCTGAACCAAACTGAGGCATATTACAAATAAGCTTGAAAATACAGTTCTTTTTTCCTCATTTCCATGCATAAAAATGAGTGCCAAAGCTATATGGGGTAATTGCCTCTCCGCAATTCTGGAAAAAAGATCCCACTTACACCTGCATATACAATGCTTCATCTGCGTGTTTAAAATCAGCCTTTTATGTCAAAATCAGAGGGCATTTAAATATCAGCGTGGTTATAGAAGGAATTTCCACTTAAAGTTAAATTGAAATCTTGAACAAAACAACATTTGTTGAACACATTTTAATGTAATATATACTGCCAGATGACCCTCAGAAGATAAAGAAGCCAGTACATGTCTCAGCAAATAGGTTAAGGATTTCTAAACTACACCAAGACTTGGTCCCAACTGTGCAAATCAATAGGAGTTGAATGCACACATTGCTAGCTGCATCATGATCTTTGCTTGTTGTATACTCCCTTATGCTCCAGCTGACCATCATTCATTGCTGTTAGATAACATATATGATACATATATGGTGCATGGCTGGTAAACATTCCGTGCTAAGGTTGCAAAATTAAGCACTTAGAGGTCAGAAAAATAAATGATAAGGTTGAAAACTCCACCCTAGTTCTGTCCCCTTGAGCTTATAATTTAAAATGGAATGAAATCCTGTAAATTCAGACTGAGCTAACGTGCTTCATAGTGATCCCAGTAACAGCCGTGTTAGACTGAGCTAAACAAACGGCACAGCTAATTCTACATTTTTCTGTGCATATGTGAAATCTACCAAAGAAAAGACCAAGACAACAAAATCAGTCCCGTCATGTTTGGAGGAAATGAGGGATGTTACAACGGAAGCTGTAATTCAACTTTAACTAGAGCACTGTACAAAAATACAAGCTAAGATACAGCAAACTTTGGTGTGCAAATCCTGGAACTGTATTTCTTAGGTAAGGGACTGTTCAAAAGTCAAACACTACTGACTACTCACTACACTACTGAGATTTATTAGTTATCAAGATAAGAATTCATTCTAAACACTGAGATCTTCAAATTTACATCCTAGGTTATTTCCCAATAATATTGCAAACAACTCAAGCCATTAATAGCTACTGTTGGTCCAATCTTGTTACAGCTAAAGTCAATGACTGCAGGAAGTTCCATTGAGTTAACTGGAAGCAAGAACACAAGGACTAAATAAAGAACTGGATGTTGCTAGGGTCTAATATATATCTTTCTGTTTCTGGTATTCACAGCCTTTTTTCTTGCTTCAGGGACACCCTAATGTGGCCTAAATAATATGAAATCTTGTCTTCTGACAGCATTTCACCACCTACATAGTGGAAACATCAAAAGAAAAGATTCCATGTTATTTTAGCCCTATTAATGGCTCCCTGTGGCATTAAAAAAAAAAACACGTGAAAGCTATAAACACAACTGCACATGCAGAGATATCTGACTTTCTTCAGGTTTACCTGAATAGCTTTATTCTAGCATCATTCCAGGACCAGAATGCAGAGAACTAAAATGTTAATGATATTGAAATGAAACTCAATACTTACTAAAACTGTAAATGATTAGACAACAACTTTACTAGTCTTGCTCCACTGGACAAAAATCATTACAAAATGTTTAATTGCAGCAAAGAACAGATATCTGCTCTGAATTCCTCTCTCTCTTTTCATTTTCAGGTAATTATTGTTAAAAATGTTACATATAGCCATGCAAATTTGCATTTTTCTTCCTTTATCATCATTTAAAGCCTTGTCATTTTGATTTAATATTATATTAAATACAAACCAGGAAATAACTTATCAATATTGCAAATAAAAAATGAAATTGAAACAGGAAATTCTAGCATCCAGCATATAGACCACATCTGCTGGCATTCAGGTGAATAAGAATTCTGCCATTGGCTTTGCAAGGAGCCAGGATAGGCTATTGCTTAATAGCTGGCCCAGTCCCCCTCTGCATTCTCTAACACTTCCTTATGAGGTGTAGCAGCTGGTATGCTCCCCCTATGCGCTAGGAAACTCACAATGCAGCTTCCTGCTGATCCTGCTGGGGCAGTACAGCCAGGGCAGCTCCAAGCACCAGCGAAGGAAGCAGGTGCTTGGGGCGGCCAATGGAAAGGAGAAGCATGTCCGGGTCTTCTGCGGCGGGTCCCTCAGTCCCTTCCTCTTTAAGCTGCTGCCGAAGTGCCACCAAAGAGGAAGAAAAGGAGTGAAGAACCTGCTGCTGAATTGCCACAGAAGAATGAAACGACGCGATCGAGCTGCCACCGAAGTGCCACCTATTGGCTTTATTGTTTGTTTTTTTTCCGCTTCTCCACTTGGGGTGGGAAAAAAGCTGGAGCCGGCCCTGAGTACAGCTCTCCACTTCCTCTAGCACAGGGCTGTGGGTTTCAAGGCCTTCTTTCAGAAGGCAGGAGTGGATTGTAACATCTGTGCTCCAGACAAATAACATTTCCCTCCTTAGTGCTAGCAACTATTTTTCTTCACCATACCCTCTGTGAGGAGAGAGGCCCCAGATTATGCACTGTTTGTATGCTGCCTTATGCCCTGCAATAAGCCCAGAGACCTTCTGCTTCCGACCAATAAAGCTAAGGCACTCGGCATTGTGAGACTGAGCCTTCTTCTCCTCACATCCTTGTCACAAACTAGATGTTTTTCCAGAACTGTGCACAAGCCATGGCTCTTTCCATCAGTGCAGTGAGGTCTTTCTTCATACAGGTTTCCCCAAGGAGTCGTCAAGTGACCAGATGCTCCATGGTCTGCACTTCACCACACTCGCGTCTATTTTTGTCATTAGAGTAGACCCATTTGATCATATTAGTCTTTGATCTACCAGTTTGTACGTAGGCAAAGGACTGAGCCAAGATTTTAAAAAAATGAGTGCCTACAGCTGGTGTCATAAATCCATTTCAAATGTACTCTGACCTCAGTGACGTCTATGGGGCACCCAACACCCCCGAGAATCCAGGCACTCTTTTTAGCACCTATATATTGTAGTTCCTTTTGACCAGAGAAGCTAGCCAAAAATTTAGGATCTTGTAGATTTTTCCAGTTAGGAAGAGAAATTTAGTGATAGGTATTTCTATGAAGCAGTTAGGTTTATCTACATGCAAAAAGTCCTGTTGCCCTAAACACAGTAGGAAGCAAGCAGCAGGAAATGGTTCCTTTGCTCACTGTTCCCAGCCTCTTTCAGCCAGAACTCGCTATCAAAAAAGCTTTCTCTCCTAGCTCTGTCTCAGGGTCACATTAACAGCCTTCTGTTACTGTCTGCTTGTCGTTCCCTCACTGCCTCTGTCTCTCTGTGGGACTTCAGCTTGTGTTCTCTCTCTTCCACATGCACACATAGATCAAAATGGTTCCACCAATCAAAACTGCAGCTGCCCCTGCAACTGAAACCCCTTGGACCACATAATCCAATTTCTATTCAGCTTTTCCATCTGCCTCTGTTTGACTGCTACAGCCAGCATTTCAGCCACCTGATTACGATGGCTTCTCTACCCAAAACAAGTTATAATTCAATCCATAATAAAACATATTTAGGTGTCTAATTTTGGGTTCCTATCTTTGCAAGTTTTGGCCTTGGCCTTTAGCACACTGTCTTGTGGTCCATCTGATCCAGCAGTGGGTGAACAAAGCTACTTAACATGGAGACGTTCTGCAGTGGTGTATTTAACATGTGTGCTGCTCTTTTGGAATGAAAGAATCAGGTGCTCTTTTGGGGATCCTCACTCTTCTAGCCACTCCCACCTCTTTTTGAAGCACAGTTGGTTTCAGCAGAACATCCTCCCAGAATTTTCTAGGACAATTTTTCTTTGTATTTCCCTGCTTATTACCTAGGTTTTCCAGCCTTGCTTTAGTCTTTTTTCCTTGCACCACTTCCCATACAAACATTTGGCCTTCAAATTTTCCCCTGCATATTCTCTCCTTACAGAATCAGAAAGAAAAATCCTAGCAGCAGGATAGCATGGAGATTAAATCCTGAGCACAATGGGGCTTGAAACATTTTTCTTTGATAGGCAGAAGAGGTTTGGTAATAATGATTCATTTTCTAATCACAGGAAAGAAATTTGGAGGCCTCATGACCAAGAGGTTGAAAATGGATTTGCCTTGAAGCAGGTGAAAACATGAAAGAATGATTTTAAAGTAATTTGTACTCTAAAAAAAATCAAAACATACATGGAGTGAAAGTAAAGCATTTTGCCTGCTTTATTTCCAGTAATTGTACTCGGTCACTTTCAATCTAATGGTTTTTATTTTGACAGCCACATGCCAACATTAGATGCCTGTTCAGCCTATAGATTTTAATCCTGTCTATTTTCTTAAAATAGAACACACCTGTGTGAAAAGCATTTTTCTAAAAGACATTCCTAATCTGGACTGTATTTTTGATTGTTTGCGCCAGTGATTACACAATGGCATGACATGTTGCCTGGGATTGATTAAAGCATTTCTTTTGATCAGTGTAGTGGACTGAAACAGCTATTTATTACTGAACAAATCTTCAAGAGCTTTGGGATTGTTGTTGAGTCTGCTTTTGCCCAGATTATTTCATCCACTTTTAGAGACTGAGAAAAAATTTAAATTTCCCTTGGTGTCTATTCTTTGCCATTGCAATACTGTTTTAAAACTACCGTACCAATGATATTAACCTCACAATCAGATTATGCAGCCTGGTTTACAAATACATTGGCCTCAAAACTGCCACCAAGAAAGATTTCATTGATTAAATATAAGGTCACCAAGTTTGAACCCATGGGACCAGATCATCAGGTGATCTAAATTAGCATTGCACTGGAGCTGTCAGTTTCCTCCAGTTGAGGATTTGGGTACAGAAGCAGGCCCAACCTGATTAGTAGCACAAATATATGTAATTATTTTAATAAATGGAATTCCTTTGAATATCTTGTACAAAAAGTTCTTAAACTTAGCTGGGTGTGACACAAAGAAAGAAAAATGCTGTTGTCTAACTCTCACATAGAAGATACAATTCCTCACAACCAACTGAAAAGGGATTACATTACTTATTTGCTTTCAGTGTGCCATGTTTATTGTATGTAACAAAGCATTTTTTTAGTATCCCAGCACAGATTTTTATCCCAAAATTATGACATCAACGAATTTTTATAACCAAATTCAATTGTACAGAGATTATAAACTGTGTTATTTTCCAGAAACATATTCTTATTAAATGGTTCAAAACCACTGCATATTTCAAACTTGCTATATTTTAAATATGTAAGACACCAGCTAAGAACAGTTTATTAGTTTTATAATTTGACACCAACATTATCTTGTTACAAAAACTGGCAACCTTTGAATACAATTTTTTTTATTCTTGTTTAGTCTCTTACTAAAAAGGCTTTCAAATATAGAGATTTTAATTGCACGAATATTTTTTAATAAAATCCTATAATTAAGTATTGGCAAGATTGTACGGGAAAACATTGACAGCATAATTCTTTAGGTTACATTCAGCACATTCACACAGCTGTGACCAATAACTCTGCTGTCTTTATTATTCTCCTATGATATGAAATTAAAATGAACTGGAAATGTTTATGCCCTAAATGGCATGCAACAAATTAAACAGATAATGCAAGCTAAGGTTTTACTTTAAAACATACAGTTTCCCATCCAGCAGAGCTGAACTGTAACTTAATACAAGCTTTTCCCAGTCAGCAGAGATTGCTGTTCTGTCGAAAGCTTCAGACCCACAACAATATCTTCATTAAAGGGGAATTACTTCCATCTCACCATTCCCAGGTGCCACTGAAAATAAAGCTTTGTTTCATGTGGCCAGTTTCAATCACTAAGTTTACATCAGCAGATTCTTTTGCTCCCTGAAACTTTATGGATAAATCTATTTTGGTTCTTGTTTGCTTCCTTTTAGAAATTTCCCTGCAGCATGTTTATAAGCTGCATATTAATTCTTTGGTCATGGCTTTGGTATATTTTACTGCTTTAAAAAAAGACCCCATCACATTTAATCATCTCAACGCAACATTCTTTTTGCTTGTTTGCACCAATCGATAAATTGAACTAAATCAAATTATCTAAGGTTGTTAATTCTGCAGCATATAAGTGCTCTATTTCCAACATGTGCACCTGACATATATTTTCCTTGAAATCGGATACTTCTCCTTCAACAGACACATGCCAATCAACACAGCTACATGAGGAAATACCATAACTGCATCAAGAAGACTTGCTGACATGTGTCTGCAAATTGATCTTCAAGATGTACTAAGTCTCTGGGGTGAAGCCATGTGGAAAAAAGAACAAGAATGGCAGGAGTTAAAATTTGTTAAATTTTATTTCAAACATCCCTAACAGATCAATATAGCACAGCCCATGCACACTATTCTAGTTAGGGGGTCAGGAGTATAAAGAACTAGTATATAGTGAATGTATTAAATGTAGGTTTCAAAGTAGCAGCCGTGTTAGTCTGTATCCGCAAAAAGAACAGGAGTACTTGTGGCACCTTAGAGACTAACAAATTTATTTGAGCATAAGCTTTCATGGGCTACAGTGGTCTCTAAGGTGCCACAAGTACTCCTGTTCTTTTTGTATTAAATGTAATAAGTTTGCAATAAAAAGCATTAATGAACTACCTCCTCAGCTGGTGTAAATCAGCATGACACCATTGACTTTTGTGGACCGGTCCGTTAGCATTGCTATTTAACTATATGCCTGAACTAGAGGAATTAACACTTCCTTGTCCTGGGGTGTTCACTGAATCTCTTGTACAGGAGAAGAGAGCATTAAAAAGGATTAGGGTAGCCATAACATGTAGGACGCTCAGACAAAACACATAGATCAGCTATATAATACCTGTAATTTAATTTGCATTGTATTTTATTGACCAAAATCACTGACACTTAATTTCCAACAACACTTGGTGGGTGCTAAACAGTTCTGTGTATATTCCCAGCATTAACTAATTAGTCCTGCACTCCAAAATTGAAATGTAGAATGTACTATACCAATCTCAGTAAAGTAGAATTTTTACTATCATTGTATTCTAATCTCTTACCCAGTCCTGCAGTCCACTCTCTAGTTTACTGAAGTTTTGCCTGAGTAGTCCCAAGGGCTTTCTGGTTCCTTACTGCAGTTTGCCATTGTTATGTGATTTTTACCACATGCTGCTCTTTGACTGTCACCATCAATACTTAGAAAAACCTGTCCTTTTTGTCCTTTTCCATTTGGCAAACTGTTTTTCCTCACCCCTGCTCTGGTGTCTAATGAAGTTGGAACTAATAAGACTTTGTTCACTAGTACGATTTAAAATATATTAGCATGAGTCCAAGAACAGTGCTTGTTAAGTAGCTGGTACAGAAGAACCAGCAATGGGCTTAAATAACAGGGTTTCTGTAATAATTTTACAAAACTGGCAACAATGGGCCAATGCTCTCATCTCTGGATGGGGCTGTAGTGGAGTAAAAATAGATACAACACAGGCTGGAGGAACAGGGACTCTGCTGACAGCTCCTTCCTCCCCAGAACCAAACAGATGCCCCTTCTTTTATTGTTGTTTGTATTACAATGGTGTCAAACAGCCCAACCAGGTCTGGTCTCCCCTGTGCAGTGTGACGTATGTACACATAGTTAGAGACAACTCTTCAGTCACTCTGCACAATCAGAGCTTTAAAGGATTTAGAGGGCCTGATTCTCCACTACCATACTCCTAGCATAGTTATTTACAACTGTGTGAAGTGAGTGCAAAGCTTAGAGGAAAGATCCAGGTAGCAATATTAACAACATGTAGATTAGAAGAAAAGGTGATTTTATTTTGAAATTAAGCCACAAAACAGTGTAGAGTTAAAAAAATTTAAAGATCTGCTGGCTATATCATATCTCTTTATGCACATGTAGATAAATGACCAGTGGAATTGCCTGTTACTGGCAAAAACATGGACCATAGGAAACATCATTCTACATGCTTTAAGAGTGCTTCAGATTGTTTTCTGGGGGATAAAAGATGTCCCTTTTCCTAATAATAATAATAAATATAAAGAATCCCAACAGATTTCTATAACAAATGGCTGGAGGGCCTGATGAAAATAGCTGTGTATTAAAGACTCAGACATAAGAAGAAGTCTGAAAAATTTAATTCCATTTGGGAACTCTAAAAAAAACACCCAACCAAACCCAAAAACCTATAGTTATCTAGAATGAAATACACTCCCCATTAGTGGCAGGTGAACTACTCCTCAGCCTGACTCAGGAGACTACCAATCTTGAGACAATGTGTTTTTTATTCCCCTACACAAAGCTAACCTCTCATGGCCTTTCAGCAAACTTCACATGGAAAAAAAAAACCATGTAAGGACTTGGGGAAGGAGGAAGAAATATAGAAGAAAAAACAAGAACCAGCTATGTTAGAAAGGAAAGAAAGAACGAGCTGGCTGGCTGGCTGGCTGCCCACCCTCAAGCACCCCACAACTCATCAGAAATGCTAAATTACAGCCAGCCTCCAAAGGCTGCTTTTATACAACTGTACTGGAATCACCTGATCCCTAGTCCCTTAAAGTAACCAGGCCACAGGTGGATGCGTTTGTGAAAATCCTTTTTCTCAGAGCTCTCTGCATTCCCTCATAAAGCTCCATCAAGTGGGTGAATTCAAAACACTAGCTAAAGTACCCTACACATCTGAGAATTATATGTCTCTAACAAAGTGACCATGGATACTGACTGTGGCAAACGCAGGTGAACCTCTCCACCCCCCCCCCGGAAAACAATTAAAATACAGCTACTGAAATATGCACAATTTTATTATGTAAATAGCTGGAAGGACCTAATACTTATGGCCTTTTAAGAGTACTGCTTGAAATGGACTTTTGTCATTTGCAGAGTTTTGTCTCACGCTAAAATTAAAAAAAAACATTAAATGTGTTTGCATAGCTAACCTCTGGGTTTTTTTTTTGTTTGTTTGGGTTTTTTTGCTACTATTCCTTCAAAAAGAGAGGTACCCCTGGTATTCTGACTAAATTAATGTAAAGCTAAAAAAACAAACTATAGGGCCAGACTGTGTATCTTTCCCCCCTTATTAGTTGATTAAATAACTCTCACAAGTCCCATTGAAACTGGTGGCTCCCCCATACAATCTGGCCCCATGTTGTATTAATATCTAATATATATTTATCTTATGAATAAAATAAATATTTTTTGATCATAAGCACTTTTTGTTTTTTCTCAACTAAGTTAGGCATTTGTTATTAAAGTTTTCTGAAGATAAACATTGAAGTAAATTATCACTAAAATATTGCATGTATCAGAGAATAATGATGATTAACAGTGATGGATAATAAGTATGGTATCATCTAACTACATCTGAAAAGTTATACAACAGCAAAATTCAATGTGTTTGTTAAAAGAGTTTAATTGGGATCTCAAGATTTGTAACTATTTTCCTTGATCTTGAATAAAAAGCTTGAAATAGCCGTCTATTGATTTAGCATAAAAATGTTGATTTTTCTTTGCAGGGTTGTCACTTTTCATAACACAAAAAGCCAAAGATGTATAATTCTCTGATTCTGAATGCTTTTCAGATACAGATCTTGAGGCAGTTGGTAAGAAACACAATAGTCTCAAATTATCATTATGGTGAAAGTAAGGATTGCCTGATGCTGACATGTAATAGGGTTGGAACTTTCACCAGTGGATTTTGTTTATGTTTTTCACAGCTTGTATTTTGGGATATTAGGCTAAGAAATATCAGAAAAATATTTAATATCAGATGTGCAAGCATAAAAACCCAAATGAATGCTTAGAGTGTATTTCTCTGAGCTGTCTTTCATTTCTTTTATATAGTAGCTTGTGTATGATTAGAAAGGGGAACCCTCTACACTGTCTTGATAAGGCATCTTTGTGTGTAGCTTTTAGATCTGGAATTGAGATTTAAGCAAGAATTTTGTTTCCCTCTGTGCAGCAGGATTGCCACCTGCTTGTTCAGTCTCTAACCAAACAGTGTGGGTTTCAGGACTGCTCCTTTGGAGGTCAATGACCTACAGTAAAGGATTGCCATTTGTTCCGTTTGTTTTTCCAGTAACCTATAGACACTGATAACGGGGAATCTCATTTTAAAAATGTTATCCAACATTTTCAGTGTAACAATTTGTCTCTCTCTCTTTTTTTTTTAATCTTGGCAATGGGATGCAGTTCTGCGGCAACAGAAGCAACTAGGGTAGATACAGTTAATACAGAAGAGCAGATATGGAGGGGGCAATCAAAATTCTAATAAATTACAGTTCCTTTATAAATCAGATCATCTCGTTTACCCTCATGAGCATGTGTTTGGTTTGGAAATAGCCATGGGCAATGCAGATGGTTTGATTTGAGCTAGGGTAACCAGATATCCCAATTTTATAGGGACAGTCCCAATTTTGGGGTCTTTTTCTTACATAGGCTCCTATTACCTCCCATTCCCTGTCCGGATTTTTCACATTTGCTGTCTGGTCACCCTAATTTCAGCCTGTCACCCAAATACACATACATTTTCTGGTAATCTTACCTCACCAGCACCTGAATAACAAGTTAGGCATTCAGTATCACCACTAAATACCTAGAAGTAGCTCTCCAGGACATTCTTTTACTGTTCCAACTATGTTGCCAAAGTCACTGATAAATAATTGTATGAATAGCAACTACTCTTTACTGTTTGTACTATGTTTACACAATAAATCTAGGGCTTGGGCCATTCTTAACTAGTGCCTGTAGTAGGCTAAGTCTAGTACTGTCAGAGTCTGTAAGGCACAGTGTGATGCAGGGCTTGTTTCAGAGCCATGGAGGAGAAAGGTTTCAGACAGGATTATTGCTCAATATGCTATGTCAGGCATGTGACTGAAAATGTTGACAACCTGTCCAAAATATTTTTAATGATGTGGACATGACAGGCTTCCTCCTCTTTGTTTTTCTCCTTTCCACTTCTTTCCTTTGTGATAAATAATATCTAACACAATAAGTCCCCAGTCTAGCTGGCTTATAGGCACGCCTGTATCATAAATGTTAACTAATAAGCAGCATAACTTTCTTCTACAGGCAGGATGCTTCAGCACTTTCTCCTACTCTTCCTGAAGCTGAGGAGTGCAATCTGATTCTATCCTGTGTTTCCTTCAGTTATGAGAGAGAAAAAGGAAAATATATGGTGGCAATAATAAAAAAAAATCATTACCTTTCTCCACAATAGGTTCAGTGCTTGAATAAAGGCCACACCCTTTATCTTCCCTGTGTCCTTGATGGTCTATTGGTCCTGCTCCACATGCTATAAAGGGTTATGTTTCAGCAGGTTTAAAGTTGCCACATGGCCTGCAGGCCTCTTTTCAGGGCTACACTTCCTCCTGATTCTCAGGCAGGAAGAAGTTGCAGAGACTGAGAATACAGCCAGGCTAGGTTACAGCAGCATCAGTACTGTGCTTAATTTCGACTACATCTTTCTTAGGTAAATAGATTATCCCCAACCCTGCCTCACTCCTCAATTAAATACTCCACTCCACAGCCATGTAAAAGCTAGCTTTGGCTGGAAGTAGGCAGTCAAGTAAAACACCCCTGGAAGTGCTTTGTTTTTTGTTATATCTGAACCACCTTTCTGGTGTTTCAGTAGTTTGGTGGAGCAGGAAGAATGGTCTTTAATATATTGGTGGGGGTTTTTTAGACTGGTGACCATCAACATTTTCCAAAAGAGGTTCTGCTTGTAAATAGTATCTTAAAAAAATGTGCTACAACTCAGGTATATTACCCCAAAGTCCAGGAAACCCTTGCTATGTTAGACATATAAATGACTTTGGGGCTATATATTAATGACTTTGGGGCTTTTCCAGCTAGGAATAAATAGTCTTGTACATGGAACAGTGTACACACACACACACACACACCTTTCAGGAGAGTCCATCAGCATGCTCTTCCTTCTCTCACTCACCTCTCCAGATTTCAGCTACTTCTCCTTGCTTCTCCCCATAGCAAAAGAGGCCAAGTTTTTAATCAAACAAAAACCATCATCTTCGCTGAATAACCTATTTAGGTTAATGTACACGGAGAGCTGAAATAGATGGACGTGCTCATTAAAAAACAAAACTCTGCCCCGTTTGACTCTGAGAAGCCCAGACCTGTGGAACGGAAAGAACTTTTCATGGCTTTAGAGATAACAGGCCTGATTTTCTGTTCTGTCCTTGTCCCTTTATGCTACCAGGAAAGGTGGTTGGAAAGAGTCTCCAGGGAATGCTATGTAAGAAGGATTTCCCCCCACTGCCACAGAGTTGGTGGAGTAGCTCTTACCACCACTTTCATTCTCAATCTCCCTAGAACCTGTCAAATGCTTTGTAGGCCATTTCATGCAGATTACTTGGGAAACAATCAAACAATGGATACCTGCCACAAAACACACTAAATACTGTACTGACAACAGCAACAAAGCAGGACGTTGTTTCTGAGGGGGCTCAGTGGGTTCCTAACTTAGTGATGAATGCATAAAAGCTTAAAGTATGTAGGACACACAAAGATAGAACTGAGGCCAGATTTCCTTCTACAGGAAAATCTCAATATGTGTTTTGGTGGCTAAATTGCTGTTCTTTAAAGCCATCCCCTCTCTCATGTGAATGAATTAGGAATAAAGTTATAATGTTCCTGGTTAGAAATTCTTCTGTTAATGAGGCTTTGTATCGATTAGATCAAGTCCCCATTATGAGCCTGGTTCTGTCAAGTGCTGCACGCTCTCAACAGGGATTCATCTCAGACCCCTTTTCTCTTCCTTGCAGAAGATATTGTGGTTCATTTTCTGGGAAGAGAAGGCCTGAAAAATGGCTGACACTCCACATCATACTGGGTGCCAACTGAGCTTTGAAAGCATTAGCATTTCAGTAGACTGTTATTAAATAGTCACCACCATACTCTGACACTTGGGAGCAAAAGTCTCAAGGACTTCATCTGTTCTTTGGCCTACTCTTGTAGTGGATTAAAGTAGCAGTAACAACACACCTTATTTAGCTTGTGGATTTGTAACATGTACCACACAGAACTGAATTCAGAAAATAGGAACAGGACAGATCAGTGAACAGATTTGAGTATCAAATGTTAAAAGTGCAGCAGAGGCTAAGCTGTACATTTGCCTAATGATTTTATGATTGTCTTTGTTCTATTCTCTATAGTAGTGAGGATCGAGCCAGTAGTCTATTTTTATATAGCTTAGAATTTTTTTTAGCTGGCTTTATTTACTTTACAGTTGAAATACATCCTAAACATGAAATGCTAGATGAACAATTCAAACTGCACTCTCTCTGTGTTAAATACAAATGATCCAGGACTGGTCTGGAGAATGCAATTCCTCTCTTTTGCCCAGACAGCAACAGGATACAATGGCAAGGCACAAACACTCTTGGCTTGATAGGCTGCTGTTATATTTTGACTAGGACAAAGCCAAAAAGTTTTTTTGACAAGTCTAAAAGTTCTCACTTGTTAACTGCCTGAAATATCAGCTGAAACCCCAGAGATTTGGTCAGTTTGAGGCAGACAGGATCTCCTACATGGAATCCACATTGGAACCATCAGCCTTTTGGTAATGCTCTGCCCCTATGAGATCTGTTGAAAATCTGCTAACAAATTAATGGTCTGAAAGGTTAAGTGACAGTTTGGCAAACATGTGTCAGGGAGGGGAGGCACATGGCCAAGGAATGCCCTTCTGACACACAGCCTGCGGGGGGCAAGTAGGGCAGCATCAAATTGCAGGCTTTGGGGCCCGTTCAAGTAACCAGAAGAAAAACAGCTTAACATGTGGTAGACTATCTACAGGGAGGGAAACAGCTAATAAAAAGTCTGTAGAGAATCAGCTGAAACACCTTTTCTGGTCAGATCTCGATACGGTTACGATAATAAACACATTCTGTACTTGGTTTGCTGCTCATGCTACTTGAATTGCTGATGATACACAGACATTTTTTGAGGAAAATCATTATGGAAGACGTCATTAGGAATAAAGTGTAATTTCAAAAAGTGCTTCCTGGAAAAGATTTCCTCTGAAATTTCCTGTTCAGAACTCTGCTCTGTGTTCATCTGTGCTTAGCCATGCCCTCTGCCAAAAATGGAGAATTTACAGTTCTCACAACTCACATAAGATATTTGACTTCCTGCTCAAATGAAAACATCTAGCTGTTTACATGACATCCTTTCGTTTAGAAAGCATTTACACTGATTTGTATGAAGGTTTTGGAAGATTGAGACTACTGCATAGAAGACATGAACAGAGAGAGAGAGGCAGGTTCTGCAAGGATGTTTTACTGAAGTAAGGACTTTAGGATTTGAGCTATACATAATATTGGCCCTGATCCTGTTCCCATTTAAGTGAATGGCAAAATTCCCAATGACTTCAGTGAAAAAGCAAGATTTGATTTGACTGATCCTACTTTAACTGAAGCATAGATGAACAGAATACAAACTACAATTTACTCTAAGCTATTTAATGTGAAAATATATCGAATTTCATGGTTTGGAACAAAGAAAACCATAGTAATTATCTAACTTGAGCTTTGAGAACATTCATCCTTTTTATGGGGATGCAGGAAAATGCTGTTATCACTTAATCTCATAAAAGCAGGACAACTTCCTAAAGCCATTTTCACTAATGATTTTCATATTTTATTATTAGAAACACTCTATCCAATAATTTTATCTAAACCCCTGGACAATGGACAAGACTAAAACCATAATGGGGGGCTTTTGAAAGGCTCTGATCTTCCTTACTTCCTCTAAATTAGAGGCTATTCAACAGCCAGAACCAAAAGGTCCCAATCTGAGCTACAGGAAATGGTTCCTTCTGAAACTGGAAAGAGCTCTGTACAGCCTGCCAAATGTCCACAGCATGTTTTGAAGGCAAATTCTGTCTTGGCTACCTTCCATTTTAGGAACTAGCAATGGGACTGAATTTTACCAAAGGGATTAGATGCATTCACTTCACAGAGGTGTCCAGACATGAAAAAAGGGAGTGATGAAAACTGATTGTCACTGTTTGAATCCTTATCTTTTTTCAGTTTGGCTTTCATTCATTCTGTAACTTCTTTCATCTTAGGAAGAAAGACGAAAGGTTGACTCACCAAAGAAGAAAGGCCTCTGCACTACTCTACACTGTGATTTAAGTTAGAGATATTTATAACATTTGGTTAATTTTATTGCCAATGAATCTGATTTTGTTTTAAAATAGAAGTAAGTTTGTTTTGATCTCAGTGTTCGTTAGTGATGTCTGAGCACTGATGTTCTCCATTTATTCACTGTAAAGATGGCAGCAGTGCAGGCTTCCCTCATGTTGCCCAATTACTAGGCCTCAGCTCTGACCTGGAGATGTCACCACTAGTGGTGAAGTGAGACACAACGCATTAGCTATGCACGTCCAGTCCTTGGCTTGTATGTGAACTGAACCAAGAGAATCAACACATATCACACTTCAGGTGGTAATGTTGACGTTCAGTTACTATCAATCTGGGTCAAATTTAAAGCAGTATCCTAGTGGTAAGAGCCTTCATTCCCTGTTGTCAATCAACTTCTCCACAATATTATCTCCAGGTTTTTGTTAAGCAACATTGTGAACTAGATTCCATGCTTTTCTCTGCCCAGTATAATTTTCATTATAATTTGCATATTAATCATCTTCAAAACTACAATTGCTATACAACATATCACCAAGTTTTGAGTTGTTTTTTTTAATGCTCAAAATAACTGGAAAGTGGTGGGAAGTGTTTTTTACCTCCCATAAATGAATCCTTTGAGGAGTAAGCTACACTTCACTTCTGATTGAAAGCATCCACATAGGGATTTAATGTGCTTTAACGTCACACCTTTAGTTAATTTGTCTTGACTTTCCTGGGTGTTCCCATGTAGACCAGCCCTCAGGGTAACTGAGAAAAAGGCCCACAGATTACCAGGCCATCTGGCTACCCTGTCATGAAACTAAGACTTTGCCTATACTAGCACTTTTGTGGGTCAGGGGTGTGAAAAAAAACACACACCCTTGATCAACACAAGTTTCACTGGCAAAAGTGCTGGTGTGGACAGTGCTATGTTGGCAAGAGAGGTTCTCCTACTAACACAGTTAACACCGCTCACTGGGGGTGGTTTAATTATGCCAGTGGGAGAGCTCTCTCCCACTGGCAAAGAGCGGCTACAGGGGAGAACGTACAGCAGCAGAGTTGTAACAGTACAGCTGTGCCACTGTAGGGTCCGTAGTGTAGACATAGCCTTAGTAGAGAAATTCAACAAGTTCTACAAAAACACAGTCCTTTGGGAATTTCTGCTGAATGAAGATGGAGGAATGAAATAGTAGTTTAGGTCCCAATCGACCTAGCACAGTGCCTACCAGCAATGGCTCTACGCTGTTCCACACAGTCATAAACAGTTTACATCAGATCTTCGCTGGTGTAAATTGGCACAGCTCCATTAAGATCAGCTGAAATCAGTGGAGCACCATCAATTTACGCCAGCTGAGGATCTGGCCCTAAATTATTCCACAACATAATGTATTAAAATAATAAAAACATCCAAAAGTGATTTTTTTACATGAGAAAGTTAAGTAAATATATAATTTTAATTTTAAAAAAAGCTCACAACAACACCCAGCACAGAGCCATGTATCAATTTGTACATTTTTTCTGCATCATCAAAATTTTAGAGGAGCCTTAAACATATTTAAGGAACTTCCCCATGACTCATTGGTGCCCTTATAACTATATATTCTGCAAAAACTAAATCCAAGGCTTGACATAAGCCATTTTTCTATTATCGTTTTATTGAAAGTATTTTCCTTATTTTTCCCCTTTTTTCTTGCACTTCATAATCCCATTTAAAATACCAACTAAGAGCATCACTCTCCATTGTTATTACTTGGCCAGGCCAGCAGTGGTGCAAGAGATGGAGCTGCTACCTACAGTACCTTTCAAATATCTCCTCTCCTGGTCGATAAGCAGGCTTTCAGAAATGATCTTGAATTTTCTTCTGAGAAGTGCTATTTGCTGCTAAGATCCCACTGGCATTAAAGCAGTCAAACTCTCAGTGTGTTGTATAAACTTTGCTTCAGTATTTCAGGGTGTTGTGAATGATGTCAATTAAGGCAGTGGTCTTGTAATAGATTTACACGCAGACACCAGCTAATTCCTATAAAATAAAGGTTATGTTTAATAATACAAGCTGTAGGATTTTTTCCAGGGCAATTTAAATGACTATCCCACAAGCAATGTTTAATTAGCACCTTCACAATTGCAGCATAAATCTCACCAGTGCGAGAAGGAACCAAACCGTAGAGTAAGCTGTCAGCAGCTCACTATGATCTGACAGAGCCCAACAAATGCTTTCCACATTCTGACCCTGGCCGTCAATCAACGTGCAGTAAGAAAACACACTTCTTACCCAACTGTCATCTGTTCTGCAGACATCAACATTTGGCTATAATTTTTACTCGCTGTCATTTATCATTATTTTGGAAATAAGAGACGGTGAGGCATTTTGCATGCAGAACATTTCGCTGCATCGCGAATATTAATCTTACACAGTAAAGCAGAATGGAAGATGATAGGAGGAGATTTCCAAAGGCACAAAATAGGAGTAAGGCTCCCAGCTTTCTATGCCACACTAAACATCCTAAGGCTACAACTGGTCCTGCCACTCCCAGGTACTCACCTGAATTCAGGGTGTAATACTATATTTCAGTTACAATATAAAATTCTACTTTTATGATTGAGAAATCATTTCAGTTTTATATGGTTAGCTAACAAACATCTGTCAGTGTATTAAGTAAAATAAACACAAACATCCATGTATAACTATGATTTGTCTATTGGGTGACTGACTCAATTATATGGTTACATGCTCATAGGCGCTGACTCCAGGGCTGGAGCACCCATGGAAAAAAATTAGCAGATGCTTAGCACCCATGGCAGTTAGTTCCCCGCCAGCACCTCCCACTGGTAGCCCCACTAATCAACTCCTCCCCGTTGCTCCCAGTGCCTCCTGCTCACTACGATTAGCTGTTCCATAGCAGGAAGGAGATGCTGGGGGGCAGGAAGGAAGAGCAGGGATGGGGCACACTCAGGAAGTGGGTGGAACTGGGTGGGAAGAGGTGGGGTGGAAGTGAGAGCTTGAGGGGAGGGCTAGAGTGGGGGCAAGGTCCTGGGCTGACCAGGGGTTGAGCACCCCAGGCAAAGAAAAAAGCCAGCACTGTGCATGGCACTGAAACGATATACTAAGGGACCTATTTCATGTCAAGTGTACCCACAACTGCATGAAACAAGTCCCCCACCCTCCTCTGAACAAACATGCTTTCTGGTTTATGAATTCCTTCAACTACCACAAAAAGCCTATCATGTGCCCAATTAAAATCTTTCTATCCTAATTAAGGTTGTAGTTCTCTTAAAGTGGCTTTAGCTTTAGATCACAACAGCATAGATAATTTCTTCACTATGAGAAAGGTTTAAAGTCAGTGCACTAATACTGTACTACAAAGGAACCTCTTCATTTGAAACAGTATTAGAGATATATCCAAGTCTACAGAAATAGTTTAAGTAGTCGCCCCTCCACTATGCTCTCCAGCGGAACACCACATAAATTTAAAGTACACCAACAGTGCAATTTTAAAAAGATATTATTCTTAAATCAACCTCTGCTATGCAGTATAGAGCTGATCCAGCAAAGCACTCAAGTATGTGAGTAAATTTAAGCACGATATGAGTCATCCCATTGCCCGTAATGGGACAACTCTCCTACTGACGTGCTTTGTTGGGCAAATCCCAGCCCCAGTGTGACTGGCTGGACCTCTGTGACATGGCTGGAGTTGCATCTACTTACACCAAGACTGAATTGGCCTGATTCACTTACATATATGATTTAGGATCTCATCTCCTGAAGGATTTCTAAATGCTTTCCAAATACATACCCATCACTGAACCATTATTCCCTTCTGGGGTGCAATATGGGAACCATACAAAGCCACTGCACAACAGCGTAGTAGAATAGTTATCTAATTACAACTGTAGAAGAAGTTTTAGCTCAGTGGCCCTTAGGAAACATTGCCACAGTATTCTGTAGTAATTGCCCACAAGACAGCACTATTGCTATTATAAGAAATAGTGCTTTGGACCATTAAAGCAGAAGCTGAAAAACAGCACATCCAGCAGCACAGAGCCTGTAATACTACATGAGAGCGTTTGTGTAGTACTAGCTCAGAAAAAATAGTCACCAACATTATTGTTCACAACATAGGGACTTTCTTAAAGGATCCCATCAAGGGACTGACTGGATGCTTACATAGTTCTTACGTGGCTTGTTACACACTGTGTACACATGTCAAAGAGTCAAATAAGCTGACACTAATTTTGGAACATGCATCTGCTACCAGTTTGGCTGATGATGTGTCATATCCAAAAGGTGATTGTTTGTACGAATGGAGGGGTGGATATTTTATTATTATCGTTAGGATGGGATATTTAGGCTACATCTACACTAGCACTTTTGTCGGTAAAACTTCTGCTGGTCAGGGGTGTGAACAAAACCACCCCCGTGACTGACATAAGTTTCACCGACAGAAGCACCAATGTAGATAGCAAGCACTATGTCAGTGGGAGATGCTCTCCTGCCAACATAGCTACTACCGCTCATTGGGGGTGGTTTAATTAAGCCATTGGCAGAGCTCTCTCCCATTGGCATAGAAGGGCTACATGGATTTCTTACACTGGTGCAGCTGCAGTGGTACAGCTGTGCCGCTGTGAGATATCTACTGGGGACCTAGCCTCAGACTATGGGCCGATGTAAAGATCATGTGTGACTAAGCGAGCCTTTTGGCTCAGACGATTGAGTTCCTGAGCTTTACAAACTGTTCCTTTTATTATTTGTTTTTATATGCCATGCTGACAACCCTTTCAGTTTCTTTAGTGCTGTAAAGCTGATATCAGTGCAGCCTGTGGGGGAAAGGAATCTAAAAAATAGCTATTTGTTGTTCATTTTATAAAACCACTCCCTTCATTATGCCATCAGGTCTATAAGTCAAATATACTGTGAAACTTAAAACACTTTAAAGAATGAATATTCTAAAGCACTATGTTCAGGGGGTTGTTATTTGATAGTGTCCAGGAAGATATGCTCATAGACTTTAAGGCCAGAAGAAACCATGATGATCCTTTCACCCGGCTTTCTGCATGTCTCAGGCCATGGACCCTCACCCACCCACCCACTCCTTCATTTACTTTGGTCTTGGAAATTCAATGTTGTTTGAAAACACATATTATATTGATCATTTATATCACCATAGGATCAACAATTTGTGCATCCCATTGTGGTAGGCACCATACAGTACATGACAATCCCTCCCCCAACAAGTTTTCATTCAAGCATTGTTGGTGCACACAGCAGACGTGGTGGCATTAGAGGAGGGTGTTTTGGCAGGCCCCCTTTCTCTTTCCGTCTACAGGCCTGATCCAACTTCCCAAGTAAAATGGAAAGACTTTCATTAACTTCAGTGGCATTAGCTCAGGTGCTATGCACCTAATAAAGGTGACTTAATTTAGTTTAATGGGTAAGGTGATGGTCTATGTAGTATTGGCACAGTCATTAGGAAACCCATAACAACAATAAAAGAGCTGATCATACGTAACCAATACAATCCTGTCAGTGTAACTTCTCACACATTTTCTTCATTCGTTTTCCTATCTTCTAAAGGGGAACAGAAATTACAGGCAAACAAACTAACAAAACCCAAGCAACAAAAATCAGCTTCACATAAGCCAGGTACCATCACCTAAAACACAAAGTCTTTAGCATGGGATTGGTCCTATCACCCGACAACTCATATCTAAAAAGAAGAAAATCATATTGCCAAATATACTAAAAATGAGTGGAAACGAGTTGAATTGCTTTGTTGAGTTTAGTGAGCCTTCAAATATAGGAGTGTTTGGATACCATTAGGGTTGGATTAAGACTAAGTATAACTCAAATCAATAAAAAAAAATTATTGGGGTGATGCTGTGGTAAAATAATTAGGGATGCCTTCTTCCAAGCACAGGATCCAGATTTTCTGACCATTTCAGTCTTCCTTGAATCTACTATGGGATGCTTTGGGGATAGACAGGCCCCTACATTAATCACATATTCATGTGCCACCTACCCACTAGTGGTGGTTTACTCAGATCATATGCCTTAGACTAACAGAGTATCACTGCTGAATATTCTATAGTTAACAAGAAGACACTGAATAGTGCACATGTTGCTTTGCCTGCATCAATCTATTTACATTGTAATTTTTCAACTGCTTTTAACGGCTGGTTCAGCTGGAACTAACTAGTTGTATAAATTGAACCCACATTTCTCACTTTTGTGTGCTGGAAGAGTTGTGGCGTGTTTTGCCCCAGGCTAGATAGCACCTAAAAAATACATGAAATCTTACTGAGGGATCCACTTCCAATATCTTTTGCCTGTGCTCACTTACAGCCTTCCTTTAAACTCCAGTATTGGATGGGCTTCAAGGGGGCGGTATGTTCTAAATTGTATTCTGAAGCACTGATGTCAGCAGTGCATGGACCCATGCTGTTGGGAAGATAGGATTTAGTTGGACTAATAGTTTTATATAGGGACCCAGGGGCTGAGTGTTGTAACACCTAACTTTTAGGCCCCTAGAAAATCACAGGAAGAATACTGCGATCCACAAAGCGTGAGTTAGGCACCAGGCTCCCTATGCAATGAATGGGGAGAGACAGGCAACTAAGAATGCGATCCACAAGTCTGAGCCACTGCAGGGAGGTGCCTTTCTCTGCTTGCTATCCACAAAATGGGAACGCCTCTTCTGAAGTCTGATGGCTTAGATGCCTAAGTCACTCCTTGCTAGACTGAGTTAAGTGCTTGCCTCACACCACAAACAGGCTGGTGACGGTGGTAGTGGTCACCTTATAACTTTTATCCCAGTGGTTAGAGCACTTACCTGAGATATCAGAGATCCCTGTTCAAATCCTTTCTCTCCCTCTGCTTGAAGCAGGAATTAAACCTGGGTTTCCCACATCCTAAGTGAGTGCTCTAACCACTGGGATAAAAGTTCTAAGGTGGGCACCATTGAGACACTTCTGGGGGCACTCAGGTACCACCTACTTCCAGTGTGAGGAAGTCTTGCTTGTACCAGCTGGGTGTTAGCTCCCTAACACAACCAGCCTGGCCTCAACTCAAGCACTGCCCTCTGGGCTACACAAGCCCAGTAGTTCCCTGCAGGTTGACAATAGATGCACTCCAGCCCAGGGCCGGCGCTATCATTTAGGCAGCCTAGGCAATTGCCTAGGGCGCCAGGATTATTGAGGGGGCGGCATTTTGCCGGGGGGGTGGCAGGCAGCTCTGGTTGACCTGCCGCAGTGGTGCCTGCAGAGGGTCCGTTGATCCGCAGCTCTGGTAAAGCTGCCGCAGTCATGCCTGCGGATGGTCGGCTGCTCCCGTGGCTCCGGTGGACCTCCCGCAGGCATGCCTGCGGCAGCTCCACCAGAGCCACAGACCAGTGGACCCTCCGCAGGAATGCCTGCGGCAGCTCCACCAGAGCTGTGGGATCAGCGCGGGGGGGCGGCAAAATGACCATGCGCCTAGGGCGCGAGAAACCCTGGCGCCGATCCTGTTCCGGCCCCTGAGGCCTTTCAAAAAGTCCCTGGGATACTGCATATCCAGCCCCTGACCACTGGATATCCACAGAAATCCCAGCTCCTCTTTTTGCAGGACTTACTAGTTAAACTCCTGAAGCCCCAGACCTTTCCTTCACCACATATTACTGATAGGTCACTTAATATCCTTGCTCACAGGCTTTGTCAGATCATCCCGACACCGTTCCCTGAACAGCCTGATTTGAATAAAGTTTCTTGGCAGGGCTCTACCTTATGTTTAGGGGAATTCAAAAGTGGCAAAAAAGCTTTGCACAAATTAGGCAGGGTGAGAAATATTGAATACATATGTTTTCCCCAGCAAAGGGAGAACGGAATTTGGAGGGAAATGTCTCTTTTTCACTGGAAAAAGGAAGTGTTGAATTATTTAACTACATCCATGTTAACCTGTCTTTTCCTAAGCTACCAAAGAGACTGGTCTCATCTACACTTTTGGCACTGTGTCTTCAAGAAATCGAAATTCCTTCTTTTCTTCAGACCTCAGGAAAAGGTAACCCAGGAGTAAATCCTCCACAAGGAGGCCTGAGGCATGCACTGGTGAGATAGCACTTATTGTTCACACTTCTGTAGACATTCTGAACCTCAGCATGTATTTCCTGTGCAGACTGTTCTGTAATTTATGAAGCTGAGGTTGTTAGAGGTAATCCCAACATTTGGAAGAGCTAGCCTGGGCCTCATTATTTACTTGTATAGCATAAACAATATACCCAGTCCTGCATCATAAAAATAAAGACAGTCCTTGCCAGGAACAGTTTACTGTCTAGGGGAGACACCTATAGAAGGTGGGACTTGCTGGGAAACCAAAAAAGAAGGAATGACATAGAAGACAAAAACATACAAGGCCCGATTCAGCTCTTACTCATACACCATTGACCTCAAGACAGTTATTTATATAATTTGGTCCACAGTCTAACAGGTATCTCTAACTGACATTTGATTACACAAGTAATTAAACTAAATATTTAAGGAACTGGGATTACATTAGTTATTAGACCAGTTCACAGATATGGAGCCAGTTTGAAAAGTAACATCAATTTGTCTCAACTTTATTTGAGAAGGATAAAGGCCAGGATGAAAAGGCAATAGCTGAAAGGAGAACTGTGACAATTTTGAAGAAAATTCACTCAATGCATTTAGCCTTTCTTCTGCTCATGCAGTATTCATTAACAGATTGCATTTGAGGTAATTTCATTATTTAATTAATAACTCTTCAAATATTTTATTCTGCAGATGGATCATGAATATCCAAAATTTAAGCTATATTCCTTCTTTGGGATTGGCCAGAGAAGTCACATGGTGTTATTTCTGTTCCCTGGTTAGATGAGCACACTGGCATCCCAGCACAAAATATTTGCTCATGTAAATTTATCATTCAGCTACTGCAAATACACATGCATAAATCTGAAATTTCCTTTGTGCATGTTTTTTGGCCAGTAAAACAGATTAACTTAAATGAACAGAAAGAAGAGAGTCAAATAAGCACAAAGCAAATTTATTTAAAAAATTAGAATAGTCATTGACCAATAAAAATGGAAAATGGCCAGACCTTTGCAACCAAATCTAGACGGTGGATCAATTTCTGCCCTTAGTTACTGCCACGCAGCCCCAGTGATTTTTGTGGAGTTGGGGATGCATAGGTGCAGCTAAGAGTAGAATCTGGTCCAATATCTATTAACATGAAACACAAAAAGCTTTGTGTTAACTTTACTTCTAAACTAATCTACTTGGTCTCAGTATTTCTAATGCACCTATCACCATATTATTTAAGTGCCTTGAACTTTATTCCTAAAAAAGACCAAGTGTGTGTGCACGTAATCTGGTAGTTTATAGCTAATGCAGTTTTGACTCCATAAAACCAATTGTACCAATACATTTCCAAAGTTTTAGGCACAAAGCTTGCAACTGTTGACACAATTCCCATTTAAGTCAATGGGAGGTTTGACATTGACAACCTCATAGTGTCTTCACTGAAGTCAGGAAATCAAAAAGATTTGGGATGAAATATATTCCAGATAATTTAAATGTCCAAAATGGTCTTCTTCCACTGATGGGTCTGTCTTCTCAATGACCTGTCTTTACTTTCTCTTGCTAGGTATAAAATCTGATATGTTGGTGTTGCACTTCCTATAGCAAAAATATGTGTCATGTGTCATTGCTGCAAGACTCTGTGCCCAACCTGAGAGACTGGAGGAATAGTGCTACTGCTTCTTTAACCCTGAAAAGATAACACACAGAGTTAAACGCTTTTCCAGGTCCTTTGGAAATAATATGGGACCTGTAGATGGAGGTTTAAGGCAACACTACCATTTGCCCAGCGACTTAAATATCAAGTGAGCTAACCTATTTATCACAAGTGAATTACACCAAATCAACAGCGTAACACACTAAGTATGCTCAACTAGGACCTCTAGGTGCTATGATAATACAAATAAGAAATAATCGATAGCCTTGCAGACAGTTTGTCCTTGTGAACTATCTATGCACTGGAATTTTGCTACATACAATGGTAAGCTGCTAGATTTGATACAATGACAGCCAATACAACTATTTATCTAATAGGCAACAAAGTGACATGTGTTTGCAGGATCAAGCCCAAACAATACAAATTTATCGGACTCTTGTAGAATCATAGGACTGGAAGGGACCTCAGGAAGTCATCTAGTCCAGTCCCGTGCACTCATGGCAGGACTAAGTATAGAAAAGTCTGACAGGTTGTCATTTTCTGTTCAATATAACATAGAAAAAATGTAACAAAACCAGAGAACACAACACATTTTTTTCTCTCCTATAGAATTCTAAAGGATGGTTTAAAAAACAAACAAAACCCCCCAAAAACACAAAACCCCACAGAAAGACTATCATTTTAGTAAATTCTTTAGGTTTGAGATTAATTTCTGTAAAACCTTATGGGTTTCATCCCTATGAAATTCTATAGATCTTTCTCTAAAAGCTATAGGCCAACCTAAGGGGGACTCATGCAAATTATGTGTGCCAAAGCCATATTTTAGTGGAGGGGATGATAATAGAAAGGGGGCAGGGGTAGATCTAGGAGGTATGTGGCAAATCAGTGATCCATAACTTATACCCCGCCCCTTAGAACAGCTTTCTGCAGTTCCAAGGAGGAAAGACCTATGAGGAAGGTTGTAGGGTGACAACATAGTGGGTTTTGTGGGAACCCAATCTGAGTGCAAAGGCAAAGGAGAAGCCTGCATGCCCCCTTTTTGGTGCACATTTAGCTTGAAGCAGAATTTGACCCCATGCATGTAACAATTTTATAAAAAGGATTTTTTTTAAAAAAGTTGTATTTATTTCTAGAGTTGGTCAGAAAACAGCAGTTGTTTCCCCTGTGAAATTTTTCAGTCAAAAATTGGATTTTTTTAATAGAAAAAGTGCTGAAAACATACAAAATTTCCATTTTCACTTGAGAATTTTCAGCCTTTTAGTTTTCTAACAAAAATTGAAAATTTGAGAAAAGCAATTTGTGTAGAAAATTCTATTCAATCAACACCTAAATTAGCCATCTAAAATCTTTTTGACAGAAAGTTTTCAGCCAGTGCTACTAATTTCCAATACATCTATAAATAATGCATGAGTTAGAAATTGATCAAGGGATTTGGCAAAGGTAAGGTAAAGATTATAAAAAATAAAAACAGAACTAAAATCAGTATTAGAGAGTCATAGCTCATGATGTCCTTTTTCCAATTTAGTAGCACCTTACCCCACAGATAGACTCACTGACTGGAGTGGGATCACTCAGTTAAGGCACTCTTCAATGTAAGGGTACTAGAAATAATCATACATTCATGATGCTAAAAATGTAATATTAAGGCTAGGTTGCTGTTGTGCTCTGTTACTTTTGTTTCCTATTTTGTTTCTCACATTAGCTTTGACTTCTCTGGCTTTTATCAGTTTGTGTCACAAACCCAAAGTTCCAAAAATGGTTATTTTTTGTGTATTTAATTGTTCTTTCACTAGCATCTGTGTCCCATTACATGCTTTAGCTGAGTAGTGCACAGAATCATGTTGCAGTGAGGCAAAGGTCAGAGTAATCACCATCTCCTTATTTCGTAAAAGGTGGATTATTCAGATAACAAACAGCCATCCAAAGAGAGTGAACATTTTTCTGAGGAGCTACAGAAAGGATTGTCATTGTACCACCTCAGCAGAAAAGGTAATTTATTCCAACTGGCTACCTGCACATCTCTAACTAAAATAAAAAGCCAGCAGATGTTATTTCTTGCAGTTTGGTCCTTCACTGACATGGGACTGGCACCTCACAACTGTATCTCACTTTTAATATACTGCCTAGCATCAATCAAGTAGTCTGGAAGCATCCTATATCAGTTCTGCAAAACAGAACTTAAATGATTTACTGTCAGATTCTTTCAGCTCCTGTTAGGCTCCTGTTTTTCTTTTATGTGTGGTAGCAGAGGTCAGCAGCAGTAAGAGATGTATGCTTTCACTTTGTCTCACATTTGCTGCTGTCATTCTAATCCTGCCCAGGTCCCCAAGGAGCAACAGGATGTGTTCATGCTCACAACCTTATATGCTAATTGATTTTAGGGAACCCATTAATCAGTTTAATTTAGTAGATCACCCACTAGGTTTGCTGTTCATTGTCAAAGGTAATTAAATTAAAACTCCAGAAGTGTGACTAACTATTCAACCCCAAATATGTTTACCAGCTGCCCTGCAGCAACCTCCCCATCCTATTGTGACTGTGAACCAATCCTACCATAATATATGACCAAGTCATATACCATAGTTAACTAATATATACAGACAACAGCTTTATAATGATACTGGAAAATATGTTCAACTACTTTCTGGAGTATGTAATAAAATTCCATGTCTACACATAGACAGTTACTGGGGAAAATAAAGCCTTAGAAAAACATGAAAGGCTAGCAAATGTTATGATAGCTGAATTAACTGTGTGCCTACAAATTATATCCTTTAAAAGAATCAAAGTTGCATTTTTAAAGCCTCTGGAAATATATGGTATCTCCTGAGGCACATTTTAAAATAGTATCTGATCTTATAAATATTTGGCTCTGAGTTTATATATTTGGCTCTGTAAAGTTGCCCAACATGAATTTCTCTCAACAGGTGAACGTTTTGTAAACAAGATATTAAAGCACCTGTGAAATGATGTTTCTATTAAAGAAGGAAAAAATTAAATGGCTTTCTGAATACCTTCTGGCTAACAAATCATGTTTTGACATTTCATGTCTGTTTGCATCAGTCACATCATATATTGCTTGGCAGGAATTAAATGCTTCGCCAGTGACTCCATACTATGACATGAGACAAAATAGAGAGTCTGCCTAAGAGATCAAAGAAAAACAATCTGAAAACCTCAGGTAAACAAAACACACATCCCCTAGCCTTTCACCTTTGGAGACCTAGATTCACATCCCACTTGGTCACAAGCAAACAGGGAGCCTATCATCTCTTGGACTCATACTAGTGGAGATTTTATATTCACTATAAGACTGCTGCACAGTTTAGTATAACTGACAGTTTCTGCTCATGGGGAACCCTGTAGTGACAAGGACATAATAGGCTGGGAATGGGCTGCTTTGGCATCATTCTGTGAGAAGACTTTCAGTTAATCACCTGCAGCATGGCCAGGTTACCCTCCTAATTCTATTTTAGGTGCACAGTTGCTGAGTACTCAACACCTCCTATATGCTGGTGCTTAAAACCCCAATTTTACAATTTGTTCCATATGGGCAAACCGGTGCCCGCACAAAGACTTCCACCTGGGCGTAGGGGTTTGCTTGTGTGGAATTAATTGCAGAATCAGAGTCTAAATATGTACTTAGAAGACTAGTTTAGGAAGCCTTTTTGAAAAATCTTGGCCAGTAGGATTCAAGTCAGTGTTATTTGTTCATTCCTTAAAACACATGCTTACTGGCTATCCTGAATAGGGGCATTCTCCTGAACTGAGGCCTTTTAGGAATGGAACTATTTAAAATATTCAGTTCTGGAAAACTGTGAGCAAAATCATATTTTCATCATTTTAATGAAAAACCTCAGATTTCACTGTTTCCTATGAAATTGAGAAGCAGTTTTTACAAGACAGCTACTTTGCCTTGGAAAGCTGAATTCTGCACCCAAAATGGTGGTATTTTCTGCAAAAATGGTGACATTTCACTTGAGGCAAGCTTGCAAAACAATTGTTCTAAGATGGAAGTTTGCCATTTTTTGCTCAGGTCATTCTGTCTTCACTCGTGGAAATGGGCCAAAATTCACACATTTTCACAAAGAAGTCAGCTCCCACACACAGAATTTCACAGCGCTAAATGGATGGACTTGCACAGCTCTCTATAGGAGCAAAAAAGCATGAGCTACGTTTGTCACAATCTTGCAATCATTCTCGGACTGATTTTATACCCACAATCTTATTAATCTATATATAATACTTCCTACATGGAGAACCTCAAAGCACTCTACAAATAATAAGCCTCATAATACCCCCTCAAAAGGGCAGACTGGCACAAAGGTTAAGTGATGCACTTGTTACAAAACAAGCTAAAAGTGGAACTGAGGATGCCTGTGTCCTAATCTTCATGTTCTGAAAATACCCGTTTATCTGTAATCCCCCTGCCTTCCAGGTCTCTTTAGTTTTCATCCCATTATTTCCTTATTCACTTCCTATCTGTCTTTTCGCCTCCGTTCTTCAGCCTCTGAACAGAACAGCTCATTACTGGGTGAGGAGCTTGAGAGAGCAGAGGTAACATCCACCTTACCGCCCGCCCCTTTTTTTTCCCTCTTCATAGACTACTCACTGCTAATCACTGATGAGTTGAAAGGAAAAAGTGCATAACACTGAACTTGTCTTTTCATGGTACAAATTTGCCTTCTTCTAAGGGTATTAAAGAATGAAGCCAATCTTAAATCAGTACTGGTCTTGGTTGTACAGTAAGCTCTTGAGATTTTAGTGAGAATATTGTTCTCATTTTTAAGCTCACAATAGTTTCTTTTTCTTTAATATATAAACGTAACCCTTTTATCTTTGCAGACCAATGTGATTTTTCTTTTTGGGATATTTCTAAATGTCATTTTGCATTGAGTAGATCTAATAATTATATGGTGTTAGACAATTATGGCAGTGTCACCGGATAATCAATTACTTTGATATGTAGTTTCTGACAAAGATCAGACTTGTTGTTATTGAATATCCTCCTCCTTTCTTCTGGCATTAATAAATTAAGGTACCTGCTGTACAAATCAATAAAAGTCTGGAAAATCATCACTTAAGTGCTGAAACAATGCCCATTGAAAAAAAGTGAACAAGGTCTGCAGTCTACATGGGACTTTAAAAGAGATTATATTTGTCAAGTTATTGGAGGAAAGGTTGACTTTGCCTTTATGGACTTCGTCAACTTCCAGGTCATATCAATTAGTTACAGCATTCTCCTGTAGACTGGAACAAATTGGCAACACTTATGATGGAAATGTCTGCTTTTCCTATGAGTTTCAAATCAAACGTTAGGCCTTTATACGGATAATTGAAACTTCCCGGAAAATAACTGATTTTAGTAATGAAACCTAATTATCATTCCAGCAGTAACCTGTTTTGCAGCAACTGATGAAAAATTCCCTCACTATACTGATAAGAGCTAAGTGAATACCTACACAGAAAATATAAATCCCCATCTAAAATTTTGAAAATAATTTAAAAAAAATTAAGAAAACATTGAAGGTTCTTTTGAGTGCTTTCTTAATATTCCCTATCCCACTGCTGCTCTGTTCTAATATAACCTCAAAATGTTTGCTCATAGAATTCCGTTATTTAGTAAGAATTATATCAAGTGGAAAAGTATAGTCCTATTGTATCCCTTTGATGTCATTTTTAAGTTTCAGAGTTTTGCAAAACGATTGTTTCATCCTAATATTGATCTGGATCTTCCCAACAGAAACCCACTTGTTTTGATTAAAAGTCTATAGTAGTGAAATATTGTCATACTCAGAAATAATTATTTTGATGTAAGGAAAAGGCTGAAAATGGACTCTGACCATATGCAAGACAAAATGTGGTTACGTACCTGAAAAGAATGGTCCACAGCCATAAGAGAAAGCACTTTTGTAAAATATGGGTACAGTTTAAGTCGCTCTGGTGCTTTTAAGAGCCTAAGGCCCATTGGCTTTCTATCTTTAAACTGTATGTCATTGCTGATTCAGCATGACTTGCTTAATAAAGAAGAGTAAAGGTCAAACTAAAGCCTGTTAAACTCAGTTATTGCATCTTCCTCCAAGTTAAAAAGGTCCAATTGACAATTGAAATTAGTTGCAGATTGCCCAGATAGGTCCTTTCCTTTATTTGAATGGTAATGGAGAGCTGCTTCCGATACAAGTAAGGCCACTGACCCTTCCTGTGGTCTTACTGAAAAAAATATATCAGTTGACAAAAAATAAAAAGAAAGTATCGCACAGCTCACTCCATGGAGCTAAAACTAAACCTTTGCATGTGATAAATGCAAACACTAAAGAACAAATACAGGTATAGACTTGGAGAGCACTTGAACCAACAGCAAATGGGCACATTCTACCTCCAACTAGTTTTAAAATGAAAAAATCTATTTTAACATAGGTGACACTTTCAAGCAAGGATATAATCATGCTTGCAGGATATACCGTTGACTCAGCAAGCATGCATGCATATTTCCTTACATAATAAACATTGTCTTAAATGTATTGTCACAGGTTAAGAGGATAAATTAGAGGGAAGCCAAAATATATTTCTAACCAGCTCTGATCTGCATATTATTTAACCAAAGATTACACTTCAAAAATTCCATCGGCCCCTTCCTACCAGAAATATTGAGACCTCCAAGGAAACAGCAAGGAAAAAACCAAAAATTTAATCTTGGACAAAAACATTTTAAATACTTAAAGCATTATGCAACATATTTGCAGTTTGCATTTTGTATATTTTGGTGTTAACTGAAGAAAGTGTAACTGCCTGTTTAACTGATACTACATGCATCTGACAAAGTAGGTATTCACCTACGAAAGCTCATGCTCCAAAACCTCTGTTAGTCTATAAGGTACCACAGGATTCTTTGCAGCTGCTACTATCAAGTAGGTTATGGCCCAAAGTTGATGTACAGTAGCTTTAACTGGTAAGAAACTGGTGGATAATGCACTCTGAACCATTTGTCTTTACTTTAAGAAAACCATTGGTGCAGGACCCACGAAAAAATCAAAATCTTAGGCTCCCTCTACTGGTGCTTAAGCAACAAAGGAAAGAAAAGTTAAAATAAAAGCAAAATTGCTTAGAGACAGACACACCACCAATGCTGAAAAAAAAAAAATCAAAAATAAATTGGAAGGCCTTTTTCTTTGTTGTGGTGATGGTTTTCTCAACTACATTTCTCTTTTAAGTGTGCCTGCTCACAAATGTTAGCAAATAATGCTTCAGCATTTGTGCTTCAGACGATATATTTTACACCAAGAATTTCCACAGCCCCATACAAATAGCCCTGGAAGTCTAAAGATGGAGGACAGAGAAGGAACTAGCCCAGATACACACACAGGAACATAATGCCCAGCACACCACCTCCTTTTGGCCCCTAGAAACATCACTGGAGTAACAATGGGATCCATAAAGGCTGGGTTAGGCACATATGCTCCATTTACAATGAATAGAGAGAGACAGGTGCCTAAGAATAGAAAGAATCCTGTAGCACCTTATAGACTAACAGACATTTTGGAGCATGAGCTTTCGTGGGTGAATAGCCACTTCGTCAGATGCATGTAGTAGAAATTTCCAGGGGCAGGTGTGTGTGTGTTGCTAGAGATAATGAGGTTAGTTCAATCAGGGAGGATGAGGCCCTCTTCTAGCAGCTGAGGTGTGAAAACCAAGGCAGGAGAAACTGGTTTTGTAGTTGGCAAGCCATTCAGTCTTTGTTTAATCCTGAGCTGACGGTGTCAAATTTGCAGATGAACTGAAGCTCAGCAGTTTCTCTTTGAAGTCTGGTCCTGAAGTTTTTTTGCTGCAGGATGGCCACTGACCAGACTTCAAAGAGAAACTGCTGAGCTTCAGTTCATCTGCAAATTTGACACCATCAGCTCAGGATTAAACAAAGACTGTGAATGGCTTGCCAACTACAAAACCAGTTTCTCCTCCCTTGGTTTTCACACCTCAGCTGCTAGAACAGGGCCTCATCCTCCCTGATTGAACTAACCTCATTATCTCTAGCTTGCTTGCATATATATATACACACAGATATATATACACACACACACACCTGCCTCTGGAAATTTCCACTACATGCATCTGACAAAGTGGGTATTCATCCACGAAAGCGCATGCTCCAAAATGTCTGTTAGTCTATAAGGTGCTACAGGATTCTTTGCTGCTTTTACAGATCCAGACTAACACGGCTACCCCTCTGATACTAGGTGCCTAAGAATGTGAACCACAAAAGCCAGCATGCTAAGTGGGGAACCACCTAAATTAACCAATGGGAGATGCTAATGAGGGGTGTGTCCTGAACCCTGCCCCTCTAAAAAGTTTGGTGTCTGAGTGTGGACTGCAGGGTGGCACTTATCTCCCGTTACAATCCACAATCAGGAATGCTTTCCTGGAACCGTTGATGACGAGATGAAGAATTTATTCCAACTATCAAGGTCAGCTCAAGTTTGTTCCTGCTATGTGTTCCCACTATAAATTCTTTCTTGCAACAGAAATAAAAGGCCTTTTATTGGATGTTTGAACCTCCCATGCAAAACAGCACCAAAATAAACTAAGCCTCTACAAAAAACTCAATAAATATGCCTAATTCTATTATATGAAAAAAAAAATCTTGCTTTTACTTGAGTTTTAAGCACTTCCAAGGACTCATTAGAAATAGAAAATCCACTAGCACTAAACATATACTACTGCTAAACATTTCTGGATCCAAATCCTTTCGGCTTACTAGGAGATAAGGAATAATGCCATTTTCCCAACATAGGGCAGAACTTCTATACACAGAAGATGCTAAATATAAGGCTGGGCTGAAATCCTGACCCTATGGACGTGAATGAAGTTTTGACATTAAGGTCAGTGAGGCCAGGATTTCATTCTAGGCACTGAAAATACACACTCGTTGCTCAAATCAGCAAAGCAGGTACACTTCAGACAACTGGACCATAATTCAGCAGCCTCAATGCTAAATGGTGATCTGAATCATCCTTCAGGTCTACTTACTTGTTGTGAATTGCTTTGGAAAAAAATGACATTGGGAAGACTCTGCTAAGCATTTTGGAAGGTTGGTTAGTACAGCTCTTTGGAGGACTTGAGAGCCATAAACATGTTCATCTGTTATCTGTGTTCATCCTAGCAAAAAAAATATTTAATTGGCTGCTAGCTGTAGTTAAAATCATTTCTTCATCCACTGTTGAAAAGCTACAGAAAGCTAAACACATTCACTTCACAAGGTAAAATGCAACATGCTCAAATAGTGAAATCAGAGAATGTGTTACTTGCTTCCTCGGTAACTTAAGAAAAGCCAGGCAGCCAGGAGAAGTTTATTAGCAGCAACAGACTAAAGAGATTTAATAGTGGGGTTTAATGCAGGCAGAATAGGATGAAGAACTGACTGATTCCAGGGATCCAAACCAACTGCTAAGCAGCTGATAAATGTAATTGATTTAAAATATCATTCTGAAGAAACTGAAAATCTATTTAGCCCATTGTGATTCATCTTTCCTACATTGTTGTTCTGCTTATCCACAGACATGATGGGCACAATGTAAGAACTTAGATATAATGCACCTTGTGTTCAGCTGTCAATATCTTGTTTGGGACTTGTGGACTGTTTTAATTCCTCCCAGAGATACAGTTATCCCAAACATACTTTCAAGGCTATTTTAATTTTCAAAGCAGCTTTCTTTGAATGAGGAAGCCAATGAGAGGTAATAGCGCAAGTCCAATAGAACATTTTCATATGTGCTGTACACTGTTATGTGAAAGACTTGACAATATCTTCCAAAACACAAATTTTCAGGACATTTTGTTTAATAAAATTATTAGTCCTGGTGTAGTTCAAAAAAGAGCAGCCAGACCGCTACTGACATTCAGCCTTCACATTATTTCACACTAATCTGATCTTGTTTGATAAATTGGTAAATGTGTCGACTGCAAAAACAATCGGAAAACCAATACAGTTTTTAACTCCTGAAGTTAATTTCATGCTGATGAAAGGTGCCAGATTTAAAGACCTAATCCCTCTGTTTAGAGACAGAACAGTTAGAAAACATGTAGCTGCAGTGCAGTGGCCAGCATGACAGGAAATTTTTTCTGGAGGGGTCACTTTTATGAATGATAACAGTCCAGCATAATCAGCTAGTGGCCTTTTTGAGATTACCACTATGGTCATTACTTGGCAATTTTTTTGTGAACACATGGATACTTCAACCAAAAGCTGCACTGAGCTCAACAAGTCATTTTACATTAAGGGAAAAACAGCCATCAAATAATTATGTTTGGCCATTATAGACCTGAGAGAGAAGAGTCTCTATATGGCATTTTCCACTTCCTATCCACACAAACCAGATCTTTAGTTCCTACAACTTTGTTGGGGAAAGATGTCTACATGTTTAGTACGAGTGCATAAAAATAAAAATGTTAAAGGTCACTCCTCATTTTCCAATCTGGGATATTTTAAAAAGAAAAATTATTTCATTACTGAAAGTAGCAAATAAAGTTAAAGGCTACCAGATTAAAAACCATCTGTTTCCTATTTTAATTATTCATATTGGAGGCATTCACAGTTTGATAAATATATACAATGCATTAACATTCCAGCAAGTGACACACATCAAAATAATAATCATTAGACAGTCAAAATAATTTATTCATGGAAAATAAAGATAAATCCATATTCCAGGAATATTTTTCCCTGCTTTGATCTCTACCTTAACAGCCTAGGACTATAAACTGTACTTTATACAGATGACAAAGAGGACTGTTTTAATAAGATGAAAACAACACTTGGTGGACTATCTCAAAGTAAGTAAACTTTTGGTGTTATAGCAAATACATCCCAAGAAACCTATGGATCCAAAGAAACCTATGGATCCAAGATTGTTGCTTTGACCAACAGCAGTTTACCTTATTGCACGCAGTTTTAACTATTCTTTGCTGAAATATAACCTTATTCTCAGTGAAGAATATTTTGTATGAATGCCAAATGCTGAGTTACGTATCATTTTGTGAAAGCCTCTAATTGTACTTGGAATGCCTTTGTTATTTAAACAATTTCATGAATGGATTGGGTTTTCAGTATAGGGTTATTTATACATTTACAGAGAAATCCTGTTTGAATTATGTAAAGATTTTTGCAACATTAGAAAGACCGCAGCTATGTGACACCCTGCACATCTGTCAGTTAAAGACTACTTCTAAAAATCTAAAACTTCACTATTGCTTACTGTAATGTAGAGGCGTCACTACAATACAAGAAGCTGCACAGTAATTAGGAGTCTGAGTAATTTTTTTTTTGGCACAAATCATTGTTTTGCATAACATCACAGGTAGTTCTAACTAAAAAATTTTATAATTATTTCTCCGAATTAGGACTGTATGAAGAGTTTGATACTTCTGACAACATTAGATTGAAGTTCATAGTAAGAAAGAAAATATTTGAATTGGTTTACTTTTAAAGTAGATAGTAAAATCTAAAATAAGCTACCAGCTATCAGCAAAAACATTAAAATGTGTGTTGGTGTTACATCTGCAAAACTCAGTCCATATTCTTATAGAATATAAGGATGACAGTTAAAAATTTTTTAACACGGGTGCCTTAACATAATATGGAGTCACTTTTCTTAACTAATACACATGTATCAAATAATCTAGACAAAAATGTTGAAAAACAAATTTTATTCCTCCTGTACTGAAGTGATGGTACTATACAAGTTCCCAGTTCGGTGAAAACAGCTTTTGGTAGCTAATTTTTAACTAGCCCATTAAGTTGTTCTGCAAGTAATGTAGTTTTAAAAGACCAAAAAAACAGATTCAAGTCCAACTATATGTTTTAATATGGTTATTAACAAAGACAACACGTCCGTGTATTCTATGAATTTTGCTGTGTAAGCAAGTTAACCGCAACCATCATCTGAATTGCATGCATCAGTTGCCCTACTGTACATGTTTTTCATAATTTTAAAAACCCACTTTATAATTTAAAATATTATATATCATGTTAGTGTTCAGCTTTTCCTTCAACTAGAATGAGCCAACATTATTAGTTGACTGAGAACTGTAGCTTGGTTCTGTGAAAAGATAATTGCAAAAATATATCCCCAACTTCAAAATGTACTGTACAGACCTAGAAAAACATTAAAAGGCTGTGATACCTTTGAATTTCTTAATGTATTTAGAAAGGACAGCAAGCCAAAAGTGAAGTATCATATAGTACAAATATTTAGACATCCAGGGCATACTGCATACAGGATAAGATGTATACAGTGGGAATGCTTCAGAAGCATATACAGAGATCCACAGTTTTGATTACTTAAGTTAAACTTGATCACGTAGGCGGGCCAGTCTCTGTGACAGCTCATCCTGCAGAATGTCAGAATAAACAGTTATAATCATTTCTACGTATTAGTTTTAAAAGAAGATAAATGCAAACACACGTGTACTATCCAAGGTCACACCACAAACACAACAATAAATAAGACACAAGCAAGAGCCAGATAAGAATTTGCATTTCTAGGAGACAAGTGCTAATTGACTCCACTGTAACTGAGTCATTGGGTTGCATCCTCAAATGAACTAAGCTCAAACTGAAGTTGAAGTAGAATGGTGGCTCTACACCACCTTGTACCTCTGCCATTCCCAGAACCATCCAATGGCCAAATCAGACCTTAGTGCAAGCTGGAACTGTCCTCTAACATACTCTGGCTAAAATGGTTCCCTAAAGGATCATTCACCAATGCAAGATCACTGAAGTACATTATTCTAAAAGCTAAGCCCCTCAAATCTTCTTCCGCTGGAGCAGGGGGTGTAAACAGCAATGCCAGGTTTACCTTTGCTGAGGATCTGCCCAGGGCCAGAAAAATTCTGAGCTGCTCATTCAGAGCTAGTTTAAGGCCCCTTTTCCCTGCTTCAGAAGCATAGGGGACCTTAGCAAGAGAAGAGGACCTGACCCAGTATATACATCGGATGATCCAGTTATTGAACAGAGGAAAAGTTAAAGGTACGTGTACAACTGGTAGACTCATTAAAACACAAATACACACCCCTTATGCCTGCAAGCAAACCTTGTTTTACTTACAGACTGCATTTCTTTTTATAAAAATAAAACTAATTTATTACAAGGCCCTAGAAGTTTGCAAATAAATTTCAATTTTAAATATCACATATAACAATAACTCTTCTACATAAATGTGATAAATGATCTATTAGAAAAACTACAAAGCAATATTTACCTGCTCTGCTGAAGCAACACTTGTGCCAACAGAACCTGTTTGCCCCTGGGGTAGTTCCATGTTCAGATCAAGGCTACAATTAAAAACAGAAGACAAATATATATCACAAAAATAAATACAGTGACAGATCACAGCAGGGTGTACAATAGTTGAAAAATGGTGTTCTATATAGCGTGTGGCCAGTGTCTCAAGCACATCCTGATACTTTGTACTCCAATTAATTAGCCAAGCTTGATCAGGAAAGTGGGGTTATCACCAAGCAAAGAGTTTGTCTAACAATAATAATTGCTAGGACAATTAGCAAAATTTCTGTTTACTGGGGATGCTTTTGGATAGTACCAGTGCGTTAAGCAGGGCTCAGACTGGTGATAAGGCATCAAATTCTACATCACAGTTTTAATACAAAATCTGTCAAATAAAAGCAACCCAGCAGCAATAGTAGTATGGTGCACTAATTCTCCATCCCTCTGTTATCCCCAGCAAAGCCCAGTCCAGCAGCAGGGACACCGTTTTCATTCCTATAGGGCAGTGCATTTATGGCAACAAAGCAGTAACACCAGCTCTCGTCTTACAAAGATGACATGAAAGGGGAATAATGGGAACATAGGGCAAAGGACTGGAAGGGACCTCCTGGGTCATCAAGTCCAATCCCCTGCTATCACTGGCACTTTTCTCAACTGAAATTAAACAGATTTAGGAAGGATGGATGGATGGACGGACAAGCAGAGTTGACTGATCGCCTGACTGCACTATCCTGGGCTCGATCATTTTTTAGTATTAAGCCAGATGTCCCTCACTGCCTTTTTAAAGGCTGAGAGAACAACATTATTAAACATCTGTACTTCAAAATAGTATGCAGCCTTGTCCTCACTCATTGCTATTGTAAGATAACTATAAAGAAATGGATCACGCTGAGACAGTTAAACCTATTCATACATACATGAAGTGCACCCTAAATAAGTTTATTATATAGCATGGTCCATTTCTGTAAAGTGCTTTTATGACAGAAATGAGCTGTTCTAGTTCTAGACTTTAGCATAAATAATCATGCCAAAACTACACGGCGGTTTATGACCTCTATCCATCTTCACTCATGAAGATTTGAGCCATGGTATCCAGAGGTGAAAGCTCAGCATATAGACAGCCACTGGATTATTTAGCTCCACAAGGCTAGCACATTTAAAGTGAGGGAAATCTGATAATTTAATTAAAATCAAGTATAAGAGCCAGATTTGACTTCCCTTAAGGTACACAAATATTACTACTCTTCAATAATTTTTATATTATACTCACCCTGCTTCATCCGCCATTTCCTGTAGAAGCGTATCCACTTGGTTCTAGAACAGGAAATCAAAACTGAATCAGTTTCTGTTATTGTATTTAATACAAGATTAACCATATGATTTGCAATAAGCAAAAATGCTACTGTCTTAATAAAACTGATTTAGAAAGGAGCTTCTGTGGATTTTGAACATTTACAGTCTTCACCACCAGAGGGAGCTACAGGAATTCAGAATACAAGGAGCACATCTCATACTGTGGCTGCCATGCAAATCAGTTCTCCAAATTCAATTACTGATCCGTAATATTTCCAAATATGATTGAGTCTAATCCTGTCTGTACAAATCACATCTACTTGAATATCACAACTATAGAAATGTTACTATAGTCATCACTATTATGAAACAATTCTTTTATCAGGACACAGGAAGCATCTTCCCCATCATCAGACTTCTTTATATAATCCTTTGAACAAAAACTTTTTTACTCTTTTGGAACTATGTTTTTTTAATTGTGATATAGCTGACGGTGGTGTGTCTTTTGACTAAAAATGTTTATTAAAAGTTAGTCAAAAGTTCCATAAATTTCAACAGAGAGGCAGAAAATTGTATGCTATACCACCATTCAAACACATTAGGTGTAAGAGGGGAGCTTAAGACCGTATACATAACATGTACACTTTTTATCAGAGCATTTAGCAGCTCAAACTATTCTTTTGGTCACAAGGTAGCATGTAAATATTTCTCACATTAAACTAAGAATGCCCCAACTCCTGTTATAGCTTTCAAAAGGCAAAGTATAGAAGAGAAAATCTCTTTGTACAGTTGAGTAACATGGTATTTTATTTGCTGCAATATCAGTTATTCTTACCTGTGGTGTTGTTAACGTAGTAGTATTACTCATTGTGTCTTCCATCTGTGCTGTCTGAACATCTAGTGTTTCAAACTGGTGCTCAAATTTGTCCATTAAGGCAGATATCTGCAGACAAACAAATACTGTCAAAGCAAAAGTATAAAACTGAATGTATACCTCTGAATTCCAAATAATTAAATGTATGCCTACCTTTTCCAGGTTCATGCTCTTCAATGTAGCATCCATAGATTTAACTACTCCTGCCATTGATTTTGTTACCTAAAAAAGATAAAGTAAAAGATATAAACCTATTACAAAATCACATAATAAACTATCATTAGTTTGGTTAACCGCTCCTGTTTTTAAGTAAACTTGTCTGTTCTCATCTCTGTCCAAAGAACTTTTACAATTCTGTAACAGTAGTGTCACACAGCTGTTTTCAGGTCTATCAGCTTTTTACTATAAACTCTGCTTTTCAGAAGTTTACAGTTTAGCTGTAAAAAACCAAAAAGCTCTGGGCTGAATCTCTAGAAATAAAGACATTTCACAAATCATAGGGAACTGAAATCTATATAGCATTTTTTGAGTTATGATTGTAGGAATAACTGGGGCCAAGTAAGTCTACCCTAGTTGTGAGTAACTGTGAGAAAGTGGATAAAAATTCAGAACATGTCACAACAGCCTATAACAAATGAATTTTGAGGGTAAAAGATGTAAAAGGGAGACCAACAAACTGAATTAGCCTCAACAAAGAGGCCTACTAATATAACTCAAGCTCTGTGTTAAATTCATACTTAATAAACATGAAACCAAAAGGACCCAAGTTGTTGTGTTGGAAATTAGGTCTAATTGGTGAAGAAAAATAGTAAGAGGATCGGCCAGGGATCAGCAACCTTTTGCACATCCCTCGGCCCGCGCTGCTTCCCACAGACCCCATTGGCCTGGAGCAGTGAACCGCAGCCAGTGAGAGCCGCGATTGGCTGAACCTGTGGATGTGGCAGGTAAACAAACTGGTGCGGCCGGACAGAGGGCTCACCCTAGCAAAGGTTGCCAATCCCTGGGATAGGGTATTCTATCCACTGATTCCTATTGGTGTCCTCAAAGAGAGACCTGGGAACATGAGGGATGTAGATGCTGACTGACAAGACGAGAGAAGGGGAAGGAGTGAGCTTTATCATCATAGCTGATACTCCCACGGTCTCCTGGAACCCCAGGATTCATTGTCATACCACTGGGCTTTCACTATTCTGACTGGAAAATGTCCTGATCACACCAGGCCCAAGAGAGAGGGACCCAGATGACACTGTCACCTCTACTATCTCCAGCTTACTTCCAAATGCCACCCGGGATGTGAGACTGTCACTCCTTACCTCCTGACTCCTTTTCCTTCTCCACCCTATTTCTTCTCTTTCCTAGCCTTCTTTTTCCTTCTGACTGATAAGATTCTGGTTTAGCTGGCCAAGACTGTACATTTCACAACACTGCTGTCAGTCTGTGACCAGAAAGAATCAGCTAAATGTAATGCCCTAAACAGCCCATTGCTGGTACAAGTTTGCCAGGTCTTGATAAGACCTTCGGCTGTGCATGTTTTTCCAGCAATGAGGATGCAAGCAAAAGTCAACACCAGAGACAGAAGCTGCAGTTTCTATCTTTAACATTTTGTTTTCTCTGTGTGTATTTGTCCTGTTGTGTCTTAAAGGAAGCAGGATCAGATTAACAGCAGCAACAGCACCAGGACCCTCTCAGCTAAGGGTATGTCTACACTACCCACGTTACAGTGCTGCCACAGTGGTGCCATGATGTGGACAGTGTAGACACGCTTTATCGCTGGGGGAGAGCTCTCCTGGTGATTAAAAAAACCTAACCTGAAAGAGCAGTGGCAGCTTTATCACTGGGAGCTATGTTTTTTCACATCCTTGAATGTCAAAAGTTTTAGTGCTGAAAGTGGCTGTCTAAACACAGCCTAAATTCTCTTTTCCCTAAAAAGGAGAGTTATTACCATCTTTAATATCACCTAAAAGACTATCCAACAAAGAGGGTTTTTCCTTTCAAAAACTCTCTCCAGACACAGGGAAAGGAAACAAGGCACATTCAAGTAAAAATCTTACTTAATACTTTACATTTCAAAGGCTTCAACTGATTTTCCTACTTGTCTGTATCTTTTAAATAGTTTATTTTTTTTTTTAAATGTAATGGTGTGTCTGCCATGGTATTAAGCAGGCTGAGGTCTCTGTACACCAAACTCTGTTTAACATTGTTTAATGTTGGACAGTTACAAAGTCATATTAACACCTTTAAATCTTTGAGCCCATATAGTCTATCTAAACTAATACAACAGGATGCAATAAAAACAAGACCACCACAAACAAGCCCAGGAATCTTTACAAAACTAAGTTTTAAAGAAGCTTTTCAGGCCTTTGATCTGCAATAATAATCTCATGTTCCTTTTCTTCCAAAAGATAACTGTTACATACTTCAAATATATAAGAATTATTTCATCTGCCACTGAAGTGTAGCCACTTCTGGAGTACTTAACAGTGAAGAGGAACACTGTACAGCAGTTAGAAAAAACAAAAACAGCATATGACTGAAACTGCACAGGGAACGTGGTATGTTTACCTTAGGTATTTCTAAGCCACTTATTTCCAACAGTATAAACCAGGAACAACATCACCACTTCTTACCATAGCATCTTTACTGACCATAGATGCTCAAGATCTCCATTTTATTTTTCATCTTAAAGACAGCCCATTTTCTAGCATCATTGCAAGGAACGGATTCAGTATGGAGAGGTAAGAAATCAATTTAATTAGTTTCCTACAGTACCTACAATTTCCTTGGATCTCCCAGCCAAATGCTATCTAATAAGATAGTAAACTAAAGTAACAGAATTGCAGAAATATCCTTGACAGTCTATTTAACAATGCAGTCACTAGACAGGTCATTTTGAGCTGGGACCATAAAAGGTAAGTGTACTAGTGTCTAAAAGATTCTAAACTATTATTACATATCTATTTTGCAGACTCTATAGTACAGGAGTGGGCAAACTTTTTGGCCCGAGGGCCACATCTAGGTGGGGAAATTGCATGCAGGGCCATGAATGTAGGGCTGGGGCAGCGGGTTGGGGTGTGGAAGGGGGTGCAGTGTGCAGGAAGGGCTCAGAGCAAGCAGTTGGGGTGGAGGATGGAGTATGGAGTGCAAGAGGGGGCTCAGGGCAGGGGGTTGGGGTGCAGGAGGGATGCAGCAGGGGGCTCAAGGCAGGGGTGCAGCAGGAAGTGCAGGGTGTGGGAGGCGGTGTAGTGTGCAAGAAGGGGCTCAGGGCAAGGGGTTGGGGTGCAGGAGGGGTGTCGGGTGCAGCAGGTGGCTCAAGGCAAGGGGTTAGGGTGCAAGAGGGATGTGGGGTGCGGCAGGGTGCTCGGGGAAAAGGGTTGGAGCGTGAGGTGCAGGAGGAGCGGCTCCGGGGCGGCAGTGGCACACAGCAGGGCTAAGGCTCCCTGCCTGCCCTGGCCCCGTGCCACTCCGGGAAGCAGCCGGCTCCATGTCCCTGTGGCACCTGGGGGAGGCAGAGGGCTCTGTGCGCTGCCCTCGTCTATGGGTACATCCCCCAAAGCTCCCATTGGCTGCAGTCCTGCTCCCAGCCAATGGGAGCTGCGGGGGGTGGGGGGCAGTCGGTGCCTTCAGGCAAGGGCAGTGCACAGAGCCCTCTGCTTCCCCCAGGGGCCGCAGGGACATGGAGCCAGCCGCTTCCCAGAGTGGCACAGGGCCAGGGCAGGCCTCCCCCAGTGGCTGCAGGGACATGGTGCTGGTCGCTTTCTGGAGCAGAGCGGGGCCCGCGGCGCCACAGGGGTGGCAATCCTGCAGGCCGGATCCAAAGCCCTGACGGGCCGGATTCGGCCCATAGTTTGCCCACCTCTTCTACAGCAGATTGAAACAGAAATACTTTCTATATGCCTTTTTGGAAACCCACAAGAAATCAATTTATTAAGTGTATCTACTTGTAAAATGGAAGGGACAGTTATCTTTAAAAATTTGTGACACAAGACATTGATTTAAATTAGGACACATTGGTTAGCTAACAAGAAACATTTGTTTCCTGTAAGTACTAGGAGAAACATGCAACAGCACCAATACCATATGAAGGATGGTGGCATTAACCCAACTAATTAATTCATAACTCTCACAAGCCAATGCTTCATACACAACTTAGTTTACTGCGGGCCACAATTGAAGACTGTCAGGCCATCCCAGTAAGCTTACTAATTCATTGTTTTAGGGATAGAATTAAGACAGTTTAAAGGAGAATTAGAGGCCTCATCTATCTGGAGAGTTTATACATGGAAGTATGAAAACATGCTTACCTTGCCCATTGTTACTGCAGTTTGAACTCTTGCTGCTACTGCATCTACCCTGGCACTCATGCGCAAGAAATTGATTGCCTGATTCTTTTGTCGGATTGCGTTTTCTGCATGTATTCTTGCAACTTCAGTATTACCCTTCTGGATTGCCTGTTTAAATAAAAGCAAACTATTGCTAACCCTTCTTAGCAGTAATTACCCAGCAGCAGTAAGCCCTTCAAAAAACTTAGACTTGCAAAACAAACGAACTCTAGGTCCAATTCAACTCCCATTGAAGTCAATGGAAAGATTGCAATTGATTTGGATGTGAACTAGATGGCATCTTCTATGCATAAGAAAGTATGCCTCAAACTTTCAGCTACTCCCAAAAGCATCAATATCAGTAAGTCTACAGATGTATTATGGAGTAGCATTCTGGATTTATATGCTCACAAATATCTAACCTTCAAAACACATTAAGCACCCAGTTTTTCATCAAATTCATACTTTTAGTACTACTAAAACAAATAACTCAAAAGGAATATGTATACCTCATTACAGTATCTTTCTGTTTATGAAATCAGAACAAAAAGTATTCCTCCCTCATTGTGTATATGGTGGATGCTGCTTAACAGCAATCCATATACAGTATTAATTTTTGTTTAATAGCAACATTTTGCCAGGAACCAACCCCATCCCATTGATTTTAAGGTTAATAGGATTTGGATAGTGGCAACAGGCAGGTCATTTGGTAACAACTTTGTTTTTTTGGAAGACAGACCCTGGCTGCAGGCAGGTTTATGGGGCAAAGGAAGCCCCATAAACCTGCCTGTGGCCAGGGACCCGCTGCCCACACTGAAGGTAAAGGGCTGCAGGACCCATATCCACATGCAATGGGATCTCCTGTCATTGTGGGCTGAGAGGGGATGCTGCAGGCAAGGTAGAAGCAGATGCCGGGCTTTTCATGGAGAGTGGGGGTGCTGAGGTCCCCTAGAGTGGTATGGTTCCTTCGCCTGCATGCTCTGATCGCACTCTGCTCTCAGCACATCCCAGAGCTTCCTTTCCCGGGCTGTAGCCTGAAAGCCGGGTTTTCATGGCTGCAGCCACAGAACGAAGCTCTGGGAATGCTGAGCACCAGCTACAGGCAGGCTTGTGAAGCTGCAGGCAAAGGTTGTTTGCCCCAATGCTTCCTTCCCTAGGTGCAGCCTCACAAACATGCCTTTCGCTTATTGGCCACTCTTGGATAACAATAAGTTGCTAAAAGCAGAACCCACTGTATATGAAGTGCTTTAGATATTCAAAGAAATGCAAACACATTAATCCTGTCATTATAACCCAACATTACAGGTTAACCTTAACACTGTTCTTTTAGTTATGAGAAAACTGCTGCAGAGAAATGCAAAGGCAGAGCTGGAAGTCAAGTTACTGGCTCCCATAATCCATGTTATCTGTGTCAAACAGGGAAATGAAAGTCTCTGCTTGGAGATGAAAAAAGTCTCCCAGTAACAACAACAAAAAAGCCAGTCCAGCAGCAATGAAATAGGAAGCTGGACTCTATTCCTTATTATTCTCATAGATCAACAGAACTAACAATTAAATTCAGACTGAAAGATCAAGTTCTGCCCTCAGTTATAACCATATAATCTGCATTGAAGAAGAAGAATTTAGTAAGCAAGATCTATTACTAATAATGAGTCAGAGACTTTAGAAAACACTAAAAAATCTTCCTCTTTGAAAAGGCCTTTCCACCATATTCACAGTCAATTTTGAAGAAAAAGTTATGAAACATTCCATTTCAGTGTTAATATGTACAATATTTTAAGAATATAAAAAATACCATGACAAAGGGCATGTCTACAGTACAATCTTAAATTGACGTAGGCTAGATTGACTTACAGGAACTGCAATAATTACTTACAGCCAACAGCCAATGTAAGGAATGCAGTGTCTACAGACACCATGTCACTAAAGACACTGATATAAGCCTCTTGTGGAGGTGGAATTATGATGTCAATGTAGTAGGGCACTTAGGGCTTGTCTACACTATCGGCAGGCAGTGATCGATCCAGCGGGGATTGATTTATCGCGTCTCATATAGACATGATAAATCGATGGCTGAGCACTCTCTCGTCGACTCCGCTACTCCACCAGAACAAAGAGCGCAAGCAGAGTTGACAAGAGCGTCAGCTCTGTACTTACAGCAGTGAAAGCACTACGGTAAGCAGATCTAAGTACGTCGACTTTAGCTACGCTATTCACGTAGCTGAACTTGTGTATTTTTGATCAACCCCACACGGTAGTGTAGACAAGCCCTTACATCGGTGGCAGTAAGGCTGCAGTGTAGACACTGACATAATTAGGTTGACATAAGCTGCCTTATGTTGACCTAACTGTGTAATGTAGACCAGGTCACAGTCACAAATGTGTTACAGTCAATAGGACATACTATGTTGCCAATCTACATAGATTTCCTGTTTTATTACAATGCACACCAGGAAAACCATTACAAAATACAAGTTAAGGACCTGCCTAGCATAAAATAGAAAAATTAAGTATATACGCACAACCTAGTTTCGTTAGTTACCTTCTTAATTTTAGTCTTTTCAATCTTTTCTTCTTTATCACATTTTTTTGCATTCCTGCTGAGCTCTTTGGCAGCAAACTTCAAGTTAAACAGGTGTTCTGCAATGCATATTAAGGATCTACAAAATACTAGCAATACTTAAAATACGAACATGTCGCTTTCGTTGGATTTAGTAGCCCACTACATGCATACTGTATTTCCTTCGGCAAATTTTAATATTGGTAGGTCAGCCATTTTAATTTGCAAGAAACAAATTGAGCAGATACGGTTTTTTGTTTTTTTTAATTTTACATAACCCATGTTCTTTTGTCATCTTAAGCTTAAAACCATAGTTTGGACACTTTTTTAAAAAACAAGTTCAGAACCAAAATTAGCTTACTTTGATGAAAGACCCAATTCAAGTAGTTAAAAGGAATAAAAAATGCTGGTCTTTAGAACATATGCACTTACAGGTAGGGTGATTCTGAAGTCCTGGGAATCTGAAGAGAATGATAGTTATATCATAGACTTCAAAGGGAGCAGTCTCATCACAATGCTAAGTGCTTCTGAAAATTCCATCCCTAGCACTCACACAGAATCTATATAGTTTTAACTTTAAAACCCTACTAAGATGCTACCTCCTGCTCCAAGGAATGCTATGGTGCCACAAACCCACACAGAAAAATCAAGGGTTCAGCTTAAAATTATGGCAAAATTAAGATGAAAAGCAAAGCTACCATGACATTCTTTTTCAGATCACCCATCTCCCTATCAGGTAGGGAGAAAAATGAGAAATCTTACCCACCATGTGTGCTATAAGACCTGGCCGTGACAAGGTGAGGCTTTATGACATCCTTCAGTTATAAATTCTCTTTACTCTTACTAGATGACAATGGATCATTTTGTCACACGTGCTGTTTAGTGGAATAGCATTGCCCTTAAGTACCCTACTAACCAAATATCAAAAATTCACCATATGTAAATAAGAAATTGTTCCCTGTCATAAATAAATGTTTACATAAGTCCCTGGAAAGATGAATATTTTCCTTTTAGGAGGCAAAGAATTATTTTGCTGAAATCATGTGTGCATTATTTCTATGTAATTCTTCACCCTAACATCCACTCATCAGTTGGCACACTGATCACTAGTGAACAATCTTTTCTTCAATAGGAAACGTTAACTGACTAAACATTAATGCAATGATAATTCTCTGCAGAAATGCAGAATTTTTTTTCCTAAATCACCACTCTAGTCTCTGGCTTGTGCATCAAAGTTCCATAGCTGACCCTGGCTTGAAGGTGAATAGGAAAAAAACATTTAACAACTGACTTCATCATGATGCCTCATTTTTGTAACAGAGAGGTGTATAAGTTTGGTGTGCAAGGCCAAATAGTGTCACTGTACCCTCACATATTTAAAGTTTGAGCATTATGGGAATATTGATTAAATCATAAATCCATTTAAAGGTGAGCTGCAAAGGAAAAATGATAGCTGTATTTTTTTGTTTGTTTCTAATGTGTAAAAAAGGCCTGAAAAATTTCTCCACCAAAAAAAGCATTCTGTTTGTTTTTACATTAGCATTTTAGGTCCTGACAAGGCTGGAAGACAGACACCACAAGAGAATGAAAATAGTGGGAACAAAAAGAGAAGGGAGATTTAATCAGGAGAATATAACATAAGCTAGACTGATTTGGCCTAGGAACTGATAATAGGCTATGAAGTATTGCAGCTACAGATTGCCAACTGCAATCCAGCTCAGGTCAATGATCAGAATGACCATGTAAAGTATTACATCACTTCCTTAAATCAATGGCTTTGAGTCATTGTGACACACACTAGGATTTTATTTTTAAACTTCCTCAATTACTCACAATGTTTCTACGTTAGATAGCACAATACATCATCTGTTGCCTCACAGATCTTTCATGCCATGGTACACTTGCTCCAACCTTTAAATGTACCTGTCTCAATATAGGATAACTCAAGTGAAATCAAACTACTTCTTATATTCACCATAATTTATTTAGAAACCTGTTCAAACATTTCATCTTATCAACATCCTTAGAACTACTGATGAGGATACAGCTGAGCCAAACATATAGAAAAAAAGCATTAAAGGTAAGATCATTTTATACATCAGGGAAAAGTTTATTCTGTTTTTGTTTATAAAGGACGTTAAGTATGATTTCCTATCATTACCAGGAAAGGGAAAAAAGGACCAATTCTTAGCTCCTGCCACTGCCTCAAAGACACATGATCCATCCAGCTAACAATTCCTGTTGTGTGGGGAAAACCCCAATTGATCAATGTCACCCCTGTCACAGACTCTGGCATAGGGGCATAACCAGAGTGCTATGGCATTTCAGCTATTCCTGGCTGGCAGAACAGCCCTTTGGTGCTGCTGGCAGTCAGGTGCAAGTTTGCTCCAAGGACTGAACTGGCATCCCCCAGCCCAACCAGGACTGGGGGAATGCTGCTCTCCCTGTCCCTCCACTAAGATACAGTGCTAAGTGGATACTGATCAGATATTACATAAAACAAGTCAGACTTGGAATGGAACAGGAGTCTGAAGAGTAGCATGATCAAATGGATGAGAGACTTTAGATATAAGAAATCTCTACAGACACATTATAAAATGAAGATAAAAATATATATTCTTGCAAACAAAATAATTTTCACCCTCTTCACATTCCACTGCTAAGAAAGGGGGGGAGACTCAGGGGAGTGGGGGGACATATACTGCTAGAGAAAAGAGAGTTTTCTATTAGCCCTGAAGCAATAACTTGATGTTAGCCCATCTGGGAAGCTAAGTTTTGACAGAAACACTTATGTCATTCATAAATACAGGAAAAATTCCAAGTCCTTCCTTCTCCCATCTAGCAGGTTTATTTTCCTTGCAAAAATGGAATTATTCACTTCTTTCCACCTATAATCTATATTAGGGCTGTCAATTAATCAGTTAACTCATGCGATTCACTGAAAAAGTTAATCGCCATACAAAAATTAATTGCAGTTTTAATCGTATTGTTAAATAATAGAACAATTGAAATTTATAAAATACTTTTAGATGTTCCTCTACATTTTCAAATACATTGATTTCAATTACACCACAGAATACAAAGTGTACTGTAACTCCCCACTTAACGTTGTAGTTATGTTCCTGAAAAATGAGACTTTAAGCAAAACGATGTTAAGCGAATCCAATTTCCCCATAAGAACTAATGTAAATATGGGGGGGTTAGGTTCCAGAGAAATTTTTTTCACCAGACAAAAAACTATATATTATATAGATATACACATATTATACGTTTAAAACAAACAATTTTATACTGTTCACAGCTATGACGACTGTGAAGCTTGGCTGAGGAGGTGAAGTTAAAGGGTGGAAGAAGGAGGGATATTTCCCAGGGAATGCCCTGCTGCTAAATGATGAACTAGCACTCGGCTGAGCCCTCAAGGGTTAACACACTGTTATTACTGTAGCCTCTCACACAAGGCAGCACGAACAGGAGGGAGGGGAGACAGTATAGCAGACAGAGACAGACACACGTGTGTGTGTGTGTGAGAGAGAGAGAGAGAGAGGCACACTGCCCCTTTAAAGTAAGCTGACCCACTCTTGTGTCTTTTTAAATGGATCAGAAAGTTAAGAGAGCCCCAGGCTCTCTCTGTCTCTCTCCATGTGTCCCCTCCCTGCTCTATATGGAGAAGGGGTAAGCAGGGTGCAAGAGCAGGGGGAAGAGGGACACTCTGACATTAGCCCCCCCGTCCCCCTTTCCTTCCATGGACAGGAGTCTCTGGGAGCAGCTCCAAGGCAGCGGGCAGGAGCAACACATGGCAGTGGGCGGAGGGACAGCTGAACTGCCCAGCGACTGATAGCCTGCTGGGCGGCTTCAACACAGGGAACTTAGGGGAGCAGGGAGCTGATAGAAGGAGCTGATAGGGGGGCTGCCAGTCCACCCTGGCTACAAGCCCCAACCAGCTAGCTGCAACGGGCTGCTCTAGCAGCAAGCAGTGGACAAAGCAGGCAGCTGCCAAATGACCTTAGTAGGGAGCACTGCACAACTTTAAACGAGCATGTTCCCTAATTGATCAGCAATAACAACATTAACTGGGACGACTTTAAGTGAGGAGTTACTGTTTTATATATTTATTTATAATTTATATTATTTTTTATTACAAATATTTGCACTGTAAAAATGATAAACAAAAGAGACAGTATTTTTCAATTCACCTCATACAAGTACTGTAGTGCAGTCTCTTTATCGTGAAAGTGCAAATTGCAAATGTAGATTTATTTTTTGTTACATAACTACACTCAAAAACAAAACAATGCAAAATTTCAGAGCCTACAAGTCCACTCAGTCCTACTTATCCTTCAGCCTCTCTCTAAGATAAACACGTTTGTTTACATTTATGGGAGATAATGCTGCCCACTCCTTGTTTATAATGTCTCCAGAAAACGAGAACAGGAATTTGCATGTGATTTTTGTAGCCAGCACTGCAAGATATTTACATGTCAGATATGCTGAACCAGTGGTTCTCAAACTTTTGTACTGGTGACCCCCTTTCACATAGCAAGACTCTGAGTGCGACCCCCCCCCCTTATAAATTAAAAACACGTTTTTATATATTTAACACCGTTATAAATGCTGGAGGCAAAGTGGGGTTTAGGTTGGAGGCTGACAGCTCACAACCATCCCCTGTAATAATCCTGTGACACCCTGAGGGGTCCCGACCCCTAGTTTGAGAACCCCTGTGCTAAACATTCATATGCCCCTACATGCTCTGGCCACCATTCTATAGGACATGCTTCCATGCTGATGATGCTTGTTAAAAAAATGCTTTAATTAAATTTGTGATTGAACTCCTTGTGAGAGAATTGTATGTCTCCGGCTCTATTTTACCCACATTCTGCTATATATTTCATGTTATAGCAGTCTTGGACGATGACTCAGCACATGATGTTCGATTTTAAGAATACTTTCACTGCAGATTTAACAAAACGCAAAGAAGGTACTAATGTGAGGTTTCTAAAGATAGCTACAGCACTCGACCCAAGGTTTAAGAATCTGAAGTGCCTTCCAAAATCTGAGAGGGATGAGGTGTGGAGCACGCTTTCAGAAGTCTTAAAAGAGCAACACTCCGATGAGGAAACTACAGAACCCAAACCACCAAAAATAAAATCAACCTTCTGCTGGTGGCATCTGACTCAGATGATAAAAATGAACATCTGTCGGTCCACACTGCTTTGAATTGTTATCAAGCAGAACCAGTCATCAGCATGGACACATCCTCTGCAATGGTGACTGAAGCATGAAGGAACATATGAATCTTTAGTGCATCTGGCAGGTAAATATCTTGTGATGACAGCTACGATCGTGCCATGAGGACACCTGTTCTCACTTTCAGGTGACACTGTGAACAAGAAGTGGGCAGCATTATCTCCTGCAAATGTAAACAAACTTGTTTGTCTGAACATGAAATAGAACTGAGTAGACCTGAAGGCTTTAAAGTTTTACACTGTTTTATTTTTGAATGCAGTTATTTTTTGTACATAATTCTACATTTGTAAATTCAACTTTCATGATAAAGAGACTGCACTACAGTACCTGTATTAGGTGAACTGAAAAATACTATTTCTTTTGTTTTTTACAGTGCAAATAGTTGTAATAAAAACAATATAAAGTGAGCACTGTACTTTGTATTCTGTTATAATTGAAATCAATATTTGAAAATGTAGAAAACATCCAAAAATATTTAAATAAATGGTATTCTATTATTGTTTAAACAGTACGATTTTTTTAATAGCATGATTAATCGCAATTAATTTTTTTAATCGCTTGACAGCCTTTGTATGCAAGAATAGAACAACACAATTTCTGTTGTGATACTAATAGAAAATGAACAATTTATAATTAAAACATTGTCTTCATCATGTCTTACAATAAAGGAAATTACCAGTTTCTACTATTGATCATTTCAAGATTCTTCTAGTTTCCCACATGATCTAAGATCAAAACAAAAGTGGATGAAACACTCCACCCTGAGCACTTGCTATTACATCCACCCTGTATCACATGCCTCCAGCAGGCCTGGTGTGGTAAAAGGAGAAGGTTGGAGCCCATGTCAAGGCTTGAATGAATATTCTGATTTCATGCTGAAATAAAAGACTGGGCTAGAGGAACCCAGAAGCGGTCACAGGGTTCAGGCCGCTCCCTGCAATGCAGCCAGTCCCTCTTCGGGGTGGGAGAGGTTGACAGTCTAGCCAATGGCATCGCCTGTCTGGTGAGGAAGGGGTTTGGTGTGTCTGTCACTCAGGGGAGTCCTTACACTCAACAACAGAGACAGGCTCCAACTCAAAGGGAGGAGTGGGCAGCCTCCCCCGCGATGGGGCCCTTTCCCCCGAGGGGGCTCGCCCAGCTCTCGGGGGAGATGGGCCCTTCCTCCCCCGAGGGGGCTCGCCCAGCTCTCGGGGGAGATGGGCCCTTCCTCCCCCGAGGGGGCTCGCCCAGCTCTCGGGGGGAGGGGGAGATGGGCCCTTCCTCCCCCGAGGGGGCTCGCCCAGCTCTCAGGGAGGTGGGTGTCTCCACCTTGCGGGGGCCCCGTGTGAAGCAGGGCCGGGGCTGCAGACACTCGGGGGACCCTCCCCGCGCCTCCTCCCCGCCACGTCTCGCGCTGCCCTTCAGCCCAAAGGATACTCTCCATGCTGGACATGGCGGCGGCTCCTCAGGCCCGACCCGGCCGGCGAAGGCAGACGCTCTGGATCGGAACTCAGCGCCACCCGGCTCTCGGGTGCTGTTGGGAGTCAACTTCCGCCTTCCCCTCCCCGCGCTGCGTCTCGCGCAGGGAGGGCGGGACCTGGCGCCGGAGCGGTGGGGTGGAGGGAACGTGCGCGCCGCCGCGGCGGGAGGAGGCGGAGCGGAGATCCCCGGATGAGACGGAGGTGATGGTGCTGTACTGGGGTTGGGTGCGCGCGACGCCCCACCTCCTCGCTGCCTGGGCTGTCGGGACACACAGACTCTGCCCCCCCCGCCCTAGCCGGCAGCCCCGCATCCCCAGTGGTCTATCGTGACACACTAGGGTGTTCCCAGTGCTGGAACAATTTGTATAATGGGGGTGCTGAGAGCCCTTGAACCGAACTGGAAACCCTGTATATGATAGAAACCAGGCCAGGAGTGAGGTAGCACCCGCGCCCTCACTTCCAATACCTGGGTGTCCTCGGTCCTGATACAGCCCCCACCCCACCTCTCCCAGCTCTGTCCCCACACCTACACCCCCTCCAGCCCTGACTGACAGGAGTTAAAGACTACAGCATATCATGAAACTTCAGGACACCCCACCCACCCACACTGCACCCTTCCCCTCTATCCCAGCTCACACATAGGGAGGGGGCACACAGACACCCTGAATAACTAAGTAGAGCAAGGTTGCAGAGAGGCAGCTCCCACCTCATGCTAGATCCCTTTTTTTCAGGTCACTTCAAGCACTGAACACCTACACCCGCTCCCCATTCTTTCCCTTACTGAAGGTCTCTTCCTCAACGATAGCCTGAATTAGGGAAAGGAATAGGGATTGCCTCTAGTCAGCCTTTCATCTAATACTAATTGTAGCCCCACTTTATCTGGCAAGTCCTCCCAGTGGGGCATCAAGCTGCCTGGCAGTGGAAATCAACTCACTGATGTAATGGGCCTCTTCCATTTCTCATGTCGTTACCTAAAGTAGGAATCCGTACAGGTTCCATGCTAAGCTCTGGGGGCTTGATCCTGCAAGGTACTGAACATTCAGGATTAGAAGTGGGTGAAAATTTCCATCCAAACCCTTTTCCACAGAAAAATGCAGATTTGGGTTGACAAACATTTTGTGAATTCATGTCATTTTCACTCAATTAATTGTAGTCAATCAGTGCCTCTAAAGTTTAGTTTTGACAGATTTTGTTTGTTTCAGTCAAAATGACTTCATTTTAAAATTTACTTCAATTTTATTAAAAATGTTTTCAAAAGCTCAAAATTAAAATGTTAATTTCAGGTCTAATCCAATGTTTTGTTTGACCCGACCCTGTTTTTTCCAATTTTTCAGTTTGCTTAGTATGTTTATTTCAGGTTGACCCAAAACTTTTTTTATTTTACAGAACTACCAGCTCTAGTCAATATCCAATCCACCAAAGCACTTAAGCATTTGCTTAATTTTAAGGCAACGGGACTTTTTATGTACCTAAAGGCAGATGGATGCTTAAGTGCTTCACAGGATCAGACCCTGAGTGCTCAGCACATTGCAGGGTCTAATCCACAGGAGTTCTATTGTAACATGGATAATAGTAGGCATATGGTATGTTGTGCCGAGTTAGTTTTAATGTGATGGTTCTTTCTAAGTATGCCATTGTGAAAGTAGAATGAATTATATTGTGAAAATAGAAAGGATTAAAGAAATGTTGTCTGTACCTTTAAGAAAAACTGTTGGAATGCTGCAATCCAGGTGTCAGGAATACAGACATTCACATAGAACAATTGCACCATTTAAGGGCAATTGGTGAAGTATTAGCCTCAGATCCATAAAGAGTTAGTAAGGAAGTAGGATATGCATGCTGTGCCCCAGGTGAATTTTACAGTTTTGCTTTCTTTGTTCCTTTGTCTGATTCCCGCTCTTTTATCTGTATAAATAAGACTGTTTTGGCCTTGCATGGCCGCTCACATATTCTGAATGTTATTGGCAGAGCGCTGTGCTAATAAAACAGAGTGGTCTGACAAATTGTGAGTCCTGATTCTAACTTTGACAATTTGGAGGTTCCACCGAGATGGCAAACGTCTTCACTGGGGCTGTGTGATTCCTGACTGTTTTTGTGGGATGACCGTGGCAGCCGGCACCTGGGCATTTGGCCCAAGCGGTCCCCCACTAGAGCGGAAAGGCGCACAGCCACAGTGAGGTCTACGCCATCGAACCTGTTGGTTCCCACTCTGTTCTGGTAGGGATCCCGGGATCTGACATCAGGAATCTGGTCAGGTAATTATTTCTGTGTTTTGTCCGGACTGAGGACTGTCCTGTCTCTGTGTCTATCTGTCCTCTTGTGGAGTGTTTGAGTCTGGGTGCCGTCTCTGTCTGGGGATCGGCCGACCAAGGGGTTCCTGTCCCCGCGGTCTGAGTGAGTGAAATCTGCACAATTGCAGCCGCACCACACCTTGGGTAAAACCCTTAGTGTGAAAGCAAGGGCAATTGAGGCAGTAGCCTGTGGGCTCCTTTTATGTGTTGCAGCAGGCATCGCTCTGACGAACCTGAATTTCCTTCTTGTGTGATTGGTGTGTGAAAGTCCTCCTGTACTGGTAACCAGACGTCTAAGTCGGGACAGTTCCCTAAATGAACGCCGGCTCATTTTATGTATTTAGGATGGGTCCAGACTCCTGTAAAAAGGGTCAAGACTCCTGTAAATTTCTGGGAAAATGGTCTAGGCTAACTCAGGGGGATCCCAAAACTCAGTGGCCACTGTTAAAATCTTGGAACAAAGACTGAGTGGACGTCTTAAAGGACAAACTCGGCCAACCTAAAACTAAATTGGCTAAAGGAGAGGTTAATTGTTTCATGCAGTGGTGGGAAGAGGCAAATCATAGGTGGACAAAATCAAAACTGGCCTCTCTCACTTATTCAAATAATAAGTTAAAAGCTTTATTAAAAGCCTCCTCTCCCACCACTAGACCGAGCGCTCCCCTTTACCCCGTTCTCCAAACCCCGGATCGATCCAAACCCCTTCATACTCCCATCTCATTGTAAAAAGGACAAAAAGTCCCTTGTTCTGTTCCTCTTTGTTGTCTGCCTCAGAAACTGATTCTTTATAGTGTCCCACTACCAATTCAGCAAGGCTCGGGGCGGGGGGAGCTCCTCAACTAGCCCCCACCCTTCCTGGTCCCTTTCCTTGAACTTTTCTTTCAAAATTGTGAAATGACCACAATATCATTCACAAACGGTTCATTGAAAAAAAGCAGGATCGGGCCCAGACAAGCAGGCAAGCAACAGAAAAGAAACAGGTTGAAAGCCCTAAGGGAATAGTGTCAGGAGTAAAAAAAAAGTAGTAAGTGCAGGCATGAACCCCTGGAACAATACTTAAAAGGGTGAAATCTAAGGTGATAAAGGTGTCATTTTGGAACATAAACAAGTGATTTAAGAAAAGAGAGTGAAAAGTTAACTATAGAGGCTGGAGAGAATTAAGCAGTTAAACTTTGTGGAAAATGTTAAAAAGGACCATGTTAAAGAGAGAGAATTCTTGGTTTCTTTGCAGACATTCTGAAGGGAAAATGGGCCCTTTTCCAGAAGAGTGCCTGTAAATAATCCTTATATATATACAGCTATGCAAAAACAAAGCAGTGTAAAAAAAAATGTTAAGGAAAAGAAAATGTGTATGTATCTATTTGTCTGTGTATGTAAAGTTCTAAGAATCTAAACCAACACATCTGGTTTGTAAAACTACTGTTTTGTAGGTGTAAGATAAATTGATTTTGTTTTTGTTTTTAATGCCACTAAAAATTCATTTGACTCTTTGATTCAAAGTTGCAAAACTGACAGACCTTTTTGCAAGACACAGGTAATTAGTGTTGTTTGGCTTTGGGATTTAGCATTTAACCCTTAAGGGGTAACTTGATTCTTTACAAAAATTAAAATGTTTTTAAATAAAGACCAAGTCATGGCTGCAATAGGGCAGTCAGAATCAGGAGAATAGGTAGAGATTCTGGAGTCTTTTTGTTTGTTTGGTTTGTTTTTTTTGTAACAATAGCAGATAAGAGCTGTAATGACAGAATAAGAAGTTAACAGTGACCCTCTGAAGCAACAGCAGAGGTGAGGTGCACAAAACAAAAAGAAGCAATGTTAAAAACACTGAGCCTTAAAATGACTATGTGTAATCAGACTGTCACTTTAATAAAAGTACATGAAAACTCTGTAAAAACAAAACAAAGTTATACCTTATGTAAAAATTAATATGGCTAATGTTTTTGAAAAGTTATAGTATAGAAAGAATGTGCATTTTCCGTAGGACATGTGCAGCGTATATTGTAGAAAGGGATGTAAAAAAAAAATGCAAATGAAACATGCTGCTGAATTAAAATCCTATTAGGGCTCCAAAAAGAGCCGCAATAGGCTGTGTTTTCTTTTTCAGATCCCTGTGTGTTAAAACAGAGCCTCTGAGCTCTGCTGATGGCTTTGAATCCAAAAGCCTAGCCTGTGTTGATGCAAATTACCTAACTGATAAAGAAAGGTGAAAACTGCCAGCACAAATGAAGCTGCAAATAAAGAACATACCTGGTCAGCAAACAAACTGCCTACATAAAAGGCATGGTATAACAAGATACCTTTAATTAATTTGATGCTAATGTTACTGTTAATATTAAACATTAAAATAACTTTAATGTTAGTGAGTACCCCTGTAACAACTTGTAGTGTGTATGATTTTTGGAAAAATCCTTTAAAGTAATATGGTAATGATGCTTCTCAGCTATTACCTGTGAATAAACTTAAAGCTTAACACAGCAGGGAAAACATTACAAACTTGGTCTGCTATATAAGAGGCAAAACTTGAGGTACACCACCTCATGAATTTAATAACTAAACAGTGAAATAATTTTTGCATAACCCTTAAAATGTAGAAGCCATTAAAACCTGGCCTGCCTTAATAAAAAAAAAAAAAAAAAAAAAAAAAAACCACACAGGAAAATATGGGGGTAATTCCTCTGTTTTGCCTGCAGTCAGGAAGGGTATTTGTAAAAGAATGAAATCTTTAAGCAATAATCAATGCCACCCCAAAAGGGGTAGAAAACTGTTCTTTTTGTCTTTCAGATAATCCAAAGTACTGTATAATGGACTATGTGTATGTGTTAATTCTTGGGGAAAAGTGTTTAAAAAGTGCTAGCAACCCACCAGAAGACAAATGTAAATGTAATGTAAGTACTGTGTTTACCAATAATCACATTTACTATTTGCCACAACAACAACAAAAGAGTCTCCGCTTACTGTAAGCACTGATTTAGCTGAGTTCTCTATCAACCTTGGCATTAAATGGCAAACAGTTACCAATCATCTGTTAAAAGGTAAAAAGGTAACATGGCTCCTAAAAAAAATAAAAACAAAAATGTGGAAAACTGAACTGTTCATATTATACACGCAAATGGGGACATGTTAAAAATTGCCACTGCATAAAAGCATAACAGCTTACCATTGGTATAACATTTTCTGGATGATCTCCCACAACTACTGGCATACTAATATTACTACCCTAATTGTTTTTGGTTTTACATTGTATGTGTTTAATTGAAATGTTTAAAATGTGCTGGTGGATAAAACAAATGTATGTAAAGCTAAAGCCACAGGCCCAAATCACCTCCCAGTATTTTCTATTACGTGGACTAAATAAGAAGTGACACTGGCGATTAATAATCTTAGTGTCAAAAGGGGGATATGTAGGAGCAGGATTTTATAATATCCCATAAGAATTAAAGTATAATTTGATTTCATCCTGCTAGTCACTATTTTTAAATAGCAGAAAGAAATGACCCCCTGGGACTATAGGATTCTGTTTTCCCATATGCATTACAAATTGGGCCCTCTCTAACTCTTTGTTTTAAGATTTAGGTAGTAAGAGACAGGATTCTCTATTGTGTCTGTGTTAAGTAAATTAGAGAAACATTGAAGGCCTGGGTCTCAATGTAAATTGTCTTAGTTATCAATTGTAAAACTTAGCAAGGTTTAATTTGCAATGCTTTTTTTGTTCTATATAAAATACTACTGTTTGTATTCTCAAATCTATTTGTGTGAATGAGGAATGTATGCATCAGGAAAAGATAAGGTGTGAAGGCCATTGTTACAGCCAGAGTCAAGGGACGGCTGTTAAACTGTCTGGCATCTCAGAGTGGATACATGCTTCGCAGTGTAAGAATGCACAGACCCCAGTGAACCAATCACCACCTCAGGACCACGCAGAGTCAATTTTTTTGACTCCAGAAGAAGACGTAGAGGAACAGCCTGCAATACCTTACAATCTACGCTCTCGTAAGGGTTGCCAGAAGCAGATGACTACATAAAGCAAGGCCCAAGAAGAAGCAGTAGTGAGCCAAGCGCCTGCTGCCTGGTGGACATAAAACTGTGAGTGCAGTTCCCTCAGTTGAGGTTGTCAGAACCAGAAGGGCCTTGCCTCCAACATGCAGCTCTGGTAGCGCCTGTTCCTCGGCTGCTGGTATCTTAAGGTCTGGGGTGCACACAATGACAATTCTTTTATCCAGCAGCAAGTGTGGATAGCTCAGATCCTTATTATTTCTAAATGCTGGGTCTGCAGCCACATCCCAGCCCACTCTCAAACTGGTGTTCCTGTCCTGGCTATCCCACTCAATTCCCCAGACCTCACTGGAGGACCTTGTCTGTTTAAACACAATATGGAACAGTAATGACACCTGGGAAGAGGCTATTGGCAGTTCCTTTACCCCACTTGGGGGAGCAATACACCAGGCAAAAAGGCTCCTAAGTAGTTAAATAATGGCAAATAAAACCAGAGAAAGTTTAAGAGCCCTGGCCAAGGAAACAGAGGCGATCGGACAGGTGGCCCTCCAGAACCGTCAGGCATTGGACATAGTGCTCACGGCCAAAGGAGGGACCTGTGCTCTCACTGGAAAACAATGTTGTATGTTTATACAATACCAATAAGGTAATAGATCGCTACAGCCACTTAGAACAAATCGCATATCTTCCTCATGAAGAGCTGAGTTCTTTATGGAAGTGGCTAAGTAACCTGTTCAATTTCTCTGGCATAGGAAACTGGTTGTTTCAGGGAGCCCTAACTATCCTGTTTGAAATCTTAGTGATTTTTGTATGCTTTCAGTTAATCTGTTGTATCCAGAATTGTGTCACCCAGATGGCTGCCCCAAAACAGAGTGCTAATATGATGATTTTGAATATCACTGATGAACAAAAAGATAAGAAACGGTTAATTTGTGGAACCCAGCAATTGTTGGTCATGGCGTGCGCTTGACCAAAAGGAGGGATTGTGAAAGTAGAATGAATTATATTGTGAAAATAGAAAGGATTAAAGAAATGTTGTCTGTACCTTTAAGAAAAACTGTTGGAATGCTGCAATCCAGGTGTCAGGAATACAGACATTCACATAGAACAATTGCACCATTTAAGGGCAATTGGTGAAGTATTAGCCTCAGATCCATAAAGAGTTAGTAAGGAAGTAGGATATGCATGCTGTGCCCCAGGTGAATTTTACAGTTTTGCTTTCTTTGTTCCTTTGTCTGATTCCCGCTCTTTTATCTGTATAAATAAGACTGTTTTGGCCTTGCATGGCCGCTCACATATTCTGAATGTTATTGGCAGAGCGCTGTGCTAATAAAACAGAGTGGTCTGACAAATTGTGAGTCCTGATTCTAACTTTGACACCATTCAGTACCATTAGAAAACATACCATCTTTCTGCCCTTACTTCTGTTCTTATCTACCTTACATTTAAAAATAATGGCTTTACTCATTTTGTTTATTTATGAAGCTAGTTAAATTAATAGATACAGACTTTAAATAAAAAACAGTTTAGCTCTAATGTCTTGTGACCCTTGTGGTGCCCCATAGAGCCAGAGAACAGCCACTGGCATACTTTGTGGAATAAGATGTCAGTAACCTTTAAAGGGGGGTGGGGGAGAAAACACGCACACACACACACTTGACTAAATATACATAGGAAATACTTATTCAAAAAGTTTCCACTGAGATCAATGTGGGTTTTTTTTTATGAATTGTATAGCATTATAAATGTACACGGTGCTTCCCAGAAACAACAAAATTAGAGGGTCTCCATCTGAGGAAGTTGCAATCTAAAACACCTATACTGCAGACACATATGCCTGGGCTTAGAATTATACATCCATGTCAGTGGGACTACTGTGAGTATGCAAAGATAAAATTCAGGGATACTGATTTACACTAGTTGAGAATTTGACCTATAATTTTTCACAGTATCAGAGAGGCATTTACAAAAGTAAAACTTTTATTTGTTTTGCTAGAAGACCATATAAAGGTAACCAGTAAAAGTATACATTTTTCCTCTGGAAAAAGAATTAGCTGAACAAATTTTGACTAAATTATATAAACTAGTTTCTAGATAAAGAACCTCTAAGTTTCGGCTTAGAACAGTTTTGATTGGCGATAAAGTGTTGAATATTGATTTTTCTCGTGGAAGTGTTATGTGTAACAGTAATGTAAATATGACTGACTATTCAGAGAGCATGCATGCATGATCAACCAATATTTTTTTATTCCTTGGTGAGTATAAAATAACTTCCTATCTGCAAAAGAAAAGGTTTTCTAAATTCTAATTGATTTAGGCAAAGATTTTAAGCACATACTTAACTTTAAACAGGTGAACAATCCCACTGAAATCAATGGGATTACTCACAAGCTTAAAATTAAGCATGTATTTAAGTACTTTGCTAAATTGGGGCCTACACCATTAGTGTATTTTTTTTTTTTGCTATAGCTATTTTATATAGATAAGGAGACTGCACTCAACTGCATATATATATATATATGAATGATAAGGATACCACAGTCAAAGGGCATTTGTATTGGTTTTCTTACCTATATGTTTTTCTTTATTCTCCTAAGTTTATTTGCTGTCTTGTGTATTATTTGTTTTCAGGATATGGTGTTGTTTCATTTGAAATGTAATATCTTTTTATAATGCCTTTTTAGTAGTAACTTTTTAAAAAAAATTGATGACAATAACAAGAAATTCTGATATGCAGGGGAAAATATGTTGAAAGCTTAAAACAATAAATGTCTGCTGCTGCCAATAGCTAACAGAACAGAACAGTTATAATACAAATGCAATGGAACACAATATATGTAACTGACTGAAGTTAACCATAAACAATTTTTGTACATTATACTGAAGATGGACAGCTTCACTGGTCATGTTGCTGTAAAATAAATCCCACATCATCATTTTCTCTAGCCATGGAGTTCTTGCATTTGAGCAGATTTACCATTTTTGCGATTTTCTACAATGTGATTTGAATATCCTGGGAAAATAGTATCTAAAGTAGACATATTTATAACAGATGAACAAATTCCTCAAAAAATTGTTTGTGAATATTTGTTTGAATAATGTTTTGAATTCTTTTTGGCTGTGTTCACTCCTCTTTGTATTTGCTTTCCATGAACATATTTCCCAGCAGAAAGGTCTGTGGAAACAGTGGGCCAAATTTTCTGATGGTGTAAAAAGGTACACTTCCATTAAAGTCAATGGAGCTTCACCAATTTACCCCAGCAGAGAATCTGATTCAATGAATTTTAGCTGAATATCAATGAATATTCCTGGAAAGTGAAGTTTATGTACAAAATGTGAATATTTGCACCAGAAAGCTTATGAGAGTTATGGTCATCTGTACAGGGACCAGAAATAATACTATGTGACCTGTATAGGTCCAATATAACTAGCCAACACTGAATTTGATTATCACATGTTCATATCTACAAATCAGGAATTGCCAGTTGAAATTATTCAGTGAATAAATATGAATAAAGAATAAGACTCCAATCCCATAAACTGCTCTGTGAAGATGCATATGCAGAGCCCAGTTGAAGTCATTCTCCTGGAGCAAGTTGTGGGATCAAGTCCTTTATTTGCAAAAAAAAAAAAAAAAAGAAAGAAAAAAAAACAGTTTTTCTCTCGACAACAGAAGGAACATTCACTGAACACATTCATTGCACATTACTTTCTCATTCTTAATAGGTAAGTGACCATCCAGAGATCCCAAAACCACATGCCTACAAAACTCCCAGAACAGAAGCTACTTAGAATATCTTCCTAGCCTTTAAAAATGCTGCCAGTATCTATATACTACTTTCAATGTTCACCATGTCTGCTCATAGTCACCTTGTCCAACTATCCTGATGAAACCATTGGGTCAGTTCAAAAATGGAAACTAGCATAACAGATGGCAGGCAAGTAATCATAAATGGATTCTGTAAATATACTACAGAAGCAAATAAGATTAATAAAATTATTGTTAATAGAGTTGAGACAATGCAGGGTGTTCTGGCTTTACTGACTTCAGTGGAGTCAGGATTTTATCTAATGCTCAGCTGGCACAAATTGTCATAGCTTCATTGATGTCAGTTGAGCTATGACAATTTGGATAAATTGAGTATCTGGCACCAGACTTGTATGAAAGACCTTTACTTTAAAATGTTACATTCTCTTTCAAGTTAGATAGTAGTTTCAGGATTTTACTGCATCAAGAAGAAGGAAATCAAGGGCTATGCTTAGGATGAACAGGCACACCACACGATTAACTTTCCATACATGGGGCTTGATCTGACACTCACTAAAGTAAATGGAAAAGCTGTTGACTCTAATGGAGCAGGAGCAGGACTATGAGTCAAATGGTATCACTATAATGGCATCTGACACAAAAACTGTATATCCATCAGGTTAGTCAAAAAGTTAATTCAAGTTTTGCAGGTTTGATTGTTTCTTCAGAAGTATAGCTAATCAAAAAATATTGCTAATACATGTAAACATTTTATTGGGTTGCTTGAAATGGAAAGAACCAATGGGAGTTCTTATGCTCACTCACTAGTTCTTGCAGGTACTAGTTTGTAAAATCATGAAAAACTATTTTGGTAAATTATGACAAAATGGAGTTATGTTCTTGAGTTGTCTTTCAGAATTTCAAGATATTAGGGTGATTCAGGGTCTTCTGAAGTTATATGTTTACTTAAATGTTTAAGTGCTATGGACATTTTAGCATATACAGTGCTTTCTATTTTGAAAACTTCAAAAAAATAAAGTAATTCTGATATTCCTCCATCCCTTCTCTCAGTTTTCAGTTTTTACTGACAATACAATTTATTTTGTGTACATATGAATTGTGACTTCTTTTGTGTTATTATGGGTGCTATGACCAAAAAATAAATAAATACAGTAATACTTCAATTTGGATGTTATCTGCTTGGTAATTTTGAGAAACAAAATTGACAAACTAGGCTGCATTAGAGGATGAATTAGAATAAAGAATTCAATTAAAGAATTCCTGAAGATCCATGTTGGACAACTAGAGTAGAAGTATTCAGTTTCCTAAAGTGATAAAGGTTTAGCCAGGCCTGTCATTTTACCCCACATGCTCTGAAATGGTGGTGGTTTTCAGGATATAAACTAATGTAGCAAGAGTTAAAATGTTCCTAGAATAAACACAACTAGTTTTATTTAAAGTGCTGAGGTATGAAAATAAAGCAACAAAAATATTAAACTTCAGGTATGAAAACTCCAGCTTTAATTCAGTTATAAAAGTGACAGCTTTTAAAAACTCCCAGAGAGCAACTAGCTGTCCATATTATGTTCTAGGAAAGTAACCACCATGCTTTTAAGCTATCATTCAACTCTCAAGAATACTATTAATACAAAAGATGTGAAGGCAAGGAGTTGGATTTGAATCATATACTTGGCAGAAGGTCTACGATTCCTTACCTGTAAGGTATCTGAAAAACAGATGTGAAATATGTTTCCCTTTTCTTCTTACTCTTTACATAAAATAAGTATTATTATTGTTTAGATCAGCTGACCTAGACCTCAACTATCATGTTTTTCTTTGTTTTCTTATAAAGACAATAGTTTGACAAGCTGGTTTTCTCCACCTTTGTTTGCTTTCCCTCTCCTACTTTCCCCTGTTCATTCCCCCTTTCTCCCTAATGTCTCTCATCTCATAGGCCTAGTCTACACTACGCATTTATACCGATTTTAGCAGCGTTAAACCGATTTAACGCTGCACCCGTCCACACAACAAGGCCCTTTATATCGATATAAAGGGCTCTTTAAACTGGTTTCTGTACTCCTCCCCGACAAGAGGAGTAGCGCTGAAATCGGTATTACCATATCGGATTAGGGTTAGTGTGGCCGCAAATCTACAGTATTGGCCTCCAGGCGGTATCCCACAGTGCACCATTGTGACCGCTCTGGACAGCAATCTGAACTTGGATGCACTGGCCAGGTAGACAGGAAAAGCCCCGCGAACTTTTGAATTTCATTTTCTGTTTGCCCAGCGTGGAGTTCTGATCAGCACTGGTGGTGATGCAGTCCCAAATCCAAAATGAGCTCTAACATGGACCATACGGGAGATACTGGATCTGATTGCTGTATGGGGAGGCAAATCTGTTCTATCAGAGCTCCGTTCCAGAAGACGAAATGCCAGAGCATTTGAAAAAATCTCCAGACAGAGGCCACAGCAGGGACTCAGCATAGTGCTGCGTGACAAGCGTAACGGAAAGCCAAAGAATCAAATGGACGCTCCTGGAGGGAGGGAGGGGGTACTGAGGACTCCAGCTATCCCACAGTCCCCGCAGTCTCCAAAAAGCATTTGCATTATTGGCTGAGCTCCAAATGCCTGTAGGGTCAAACACATTGTCCGGGGTGGTTCAGGCTATAGCTCGTCAATTTACCCCACCCTCCCCGCCCGTGAAAGAAAAGGGAAAAAAATCGTTTCTTGACTTTTTTATATGTCACTCTATGTCTACTGCATGCTGCTGGTAGATACGGTGCTGGGGCAATGAACAGCAGCACCCTCTCCCCTCCCCTCCCCTCCTCGGTGGCAGACGGTACAATGTGACTGCTATCCATCATCATCATCCGCCCGTGAGTGCTCCTGGCTGGCCTCAGGTGAGGTTGGCTGGGGGCGCCTGGGTAAAAATAGGAATGACTCCCGGTCATTCCCAGTAGATGGTACAGAACGGCTGGTAACCATCTTTGTCATAGCAACGGGGGGCTGAGCTCCATCAGCCCCCTCCTTTCATGTCTAAAGAAAAGATTTTGTACTGCCTGGACTATCATAGCAGTGGGATGCTGGGCTCCTCTCCCCCGCACCGTTTAATATCCTGCCTGGACTATCATAGCAGCTGGAGGCTGCCTCCCCCTCATTTTATCTCACTAACAAGTCAGTGTTTCTTATTCCTGCATTATTTATTACTTCATCACACAAATGGTGGGGGGAACACTGCAACAGTAGCCGAGGAGGGTTGGGGGAGCAGGGAAGCAACGGGTGGGGTTGTTGCAGGGGCACCCCCTAGAATGGCATGCAGCTCATCATTTCCACGGGAGCGGCTGTCCTCTCTGGTACACTGGTTCTCTAGCACACTTGCCCCATATTCTAGGCAGGACTGACTCTATTTTTAGATAAACCATAAAGGAGGGAATGACCTGGGGGGTCATTCCCATTTTTGTCTTTGTGCCCCCGGCCGACCTCAGCCAGGAGCACCCATGACAGCAGCAGACGGTACAGAACGACTGATAACCATCATCTCATCGCCAATTTACAATGGCATGGCAGACAGTACAGAACAACTGATAACCGTCTCTGCTATCTTGCAAAGGCAAATGAATGCTGCTGTGTAGTGCTGCAGTACCGCCTCTGTCAGTGGCATCCAGTACACATACAGTGACAGTGACAAAAGGCAAAACGGGCTCCATGGTTGCCATGCTATGGCATCTGCCAGGGCAATCCAGGGAAAAAGGGCACGAAATGATTGTCTGTCATTGCTTTCACGGAGGAAGGAATGACTGACGACATTTACCCAGAATCACCCGCGACACTATTTTTGTACCATCATGCATTGGGATCTCAACCCAGAATTCCAATGGGCGGGGGAGATTGCGGGAACTATGGGATAGCAACGGGATAGCTACCCACAGTACAACGCTCCAGAAATCGACGCTAGCCTCGGTACATGGACGCACACCATCGGATTATTGTGCTTTGTGTGGCCGTGTGCATTCGACTTTATACAATCTGTTTTACAAAACCGATTCATGTAAAATCGGAATAATCCTGTAGTGTAGACGTACCCAAACTTTCTCTTTGACACTCTTCTTTCCTTTCTTCATCTGTATTCTCTACCCTTTTACCATTCTCCCTCATCCCTTCTTGTAACCCCACAGGCTCCAACTGGATATAAATTCATAATATTATAATGTTCATTGTTGCTTGTTTTTTGGCAAGCTGAACCATACAAAGCAGAGTATGAAAAATAACACTGGTCTACAATTTTTGAGAAGTTGTCTGCTTCAGAGATAAAATGTGATATTTATTATGTATTTTGATGTGCTGAATTCAAATATGACAATTAAAACAACTGATTGGCTACTGTTTCTAAGATATTTAAGTTTTTACATTTTATGTCTATGTATATTGTGTAGATAATAGAGTTTTAATCATAAATTGTAAACCTAGGTCTTTTCATGTGTTTATGGTTGCTTTACATGATAATAGTTCACCTGTCCTGTTTATGTAACACTTTAAAAATCAACAAAAGGGTTATATAAATAAAATTTATTATGAAACAAAAGGCAAAAAACTATTATGTACATAGTTTAGTCCTATTCAGTGTCTACTCGGCGCTTCTTGGCTTGTCTCTTGTATTCCTTAAATGGAGCATCTCTTGTCAAGATCCAGCAATAGTCTGCAAGCACTGATGGGCTCCATTTGCCCTGATAGCCTGCCAGGAGATTCCACTGCTGTAGTCTGGAGCCCAACAGCTCTGCCTTACTCTTTAGTAGTTCCAAATCCCTGACAAGATCATTCAGTTCACCTTGGGTTATGAGGTGTGGTTCAGAGGAGTAGGATGGGAGAAAATGTGGGTCCTGTGACATTGATGGTTCAGCACCAGAAGTTTCATCCTCTTCCTCTTCCTCGTCTGACTCAAGTGAGAATGATTCTGGTGCATCAGGAACCGGCAGTCCTTCTCCGTGGGGTACTGAGCATATAGCTGATGGAATGTTTGGATAATGCACAGTCCACTTTTTCTTCTTTGACACACCTTTCCCAACTGGAGGCACCATGCAGAAGTAACAATTGCTGGTATGATCTCTTGGCTCTCTCCAAATCATTGGCACTGCAAAAGGCATAGATTTCCTTTTCCTGTTCAATCACTGGCAAAGATTTGTTGCACAAGTGTTGCAGCATATGTGTGGGGCCCACCTCTTGTCCTGATCTCCAATTTTGCAGCCAAAAGAAAGGTGATAGGCTTTCTTAACCATAGTGGTTAGACTGCGCTTTTGTGATGCAAAAGTCACTTCACCACAAACATAGCAGAAGTTATCTGCACTGTTCACACAAGTACGAGGCATCTCTGCTCACTTTGGCTAAACAGAAATGTGTCCCTTTGCAAAATCAAACACTGACAAATAAGAGAGCACGACACTGTATGATTTCTAGAGCTGATATAGGGCAATTTGTTCAGCAGAGTGATGTAAGCTTCGTTATGATTGCATCATCCATGACTTCTAGGAATAACATGATGCAATTCATATCATGTATGATGCAATACCAGCTTCAGATTGCATCATTCATTGTTTTGCCTAAAAAGCAAGTACTATCCAAACCCAGTCATAGATTTATTCATAGAGCCAGTCAAAGATGTATTTTAGTCATTTCTGGTTTAAATTGAGATCCCTTCCCTTTATAACTCACTTATCCTCTGCCATTCCCAAGTCAAGGGTCGTATATACTGATCCAATAGCATATCTTGAAAACTAGAGCCAATCAACAATTTTAAGCATCATTTTCGTTCTCAGTGACCCAAAATTAGTAAAGTTGGACTACATTTATTTCAGAAGCATTTTGGCTGTAGAGCAGTGTAATTAGTGTTTACCTGGTGCCTTTCATTTGAGGATTTCAAAGCACACTATATAGATGGGTTTAACAAGGAGCTTATCTTTGGGTGGGAGAGTCTGGGGCTAAACTAGTTCTGATTACAAGATGAGTCTCACCTGAGGGGAATCAGGTAATTCAAGTATAAAAGGCAAGAGGAAGCTGTATAGAAAAGGTGTGGTTGAAAAAGGGCTGTTGAAACTGTCAGAGTCAAGAAGGGAATGCTCAGAAGCCAGAGATGCTGTAGTTGGCTGAAGAAGTTGTTGCAGGAAGCAGGAAGCTCCTGCAAAGAGATTGAACTGTGATCCAGCTCTGGAAAAGAGGACTGGGACCCCCCTGCACCCCGCCAACTGAGGGGAGAGACACTGAAATGGGATTAGGGCCTGGAGTGCCAGTGTGGACTGCATAACCTGAGATGTTTTAATCTTCCTTTGGATTGTGTGGAGTTTAAGGAGCCCTGTGAAGGAGAAGACAGGACTGGGTAACTGCAGAGGCACCCTTGGGGATGATGAGAGGATGCAATGAGTGTTCTCACCATGCTGCATAGGTGTTGTTATCCTCATTTTATATAAAGAGAAACTGCGGCACGCATCTGTTAAACAAGTTGGTGGAGGTCACACACTAAGCAAGAGAAAAAACTGGGAATAAAATCCCAGAATACTGGGATTTAGAAACAGATATGCAGTCTGTTAGACTCACAACAAACAAATCATACATGTGCACTTTTTCCTATTGATAGGTCCAATTTTGCAGTTTCTACTCCAGCAAAAGTGCCGCTGTATTAAATGTTTTTTCCTTAATGCATAAGGCTGCATTATCAGGACGAGTACACACATGCATTGTTTTGTCTACTGTGACTCTAACAGCAGATTGCAAAGAGGAGAGGATTGATTTGAATTACAATAATTAATCAAAAAAAGAACAGGAGTACTTGTGGCACCTTGGAGACTAACAAATTTATTTCAGCATAAGCTTTCGTGGGCTACAGCTCACTTCTTTGGATGCATAATTAATCAGTACAATTAAATTGTCGTTCATATCAGTCATGCATGAAGAACTAAAGAAAGTGAATGTGGAAAAAGAAAACTGGATGGATTCAAACCAGCAGACTAGTGGAATAAGCATACGTATAATATAGACACCCCTGAAAACTCAGGGGGAACATTGTGGAAATCATTGTGATGATTAAGACATACCATTTTCCTGCCAGTGGCTGAATAAAAGTAATATAAGGCTTCATGTCAAGTTGTATTGAACATCCATAAATAACAAGAAATTTAAATAATACAAACATTTGGAACAATGGTGTTTTTTTTAAATCAGCGCATTATAGCTTTTCAGAGGCAAAGAACTGGCTACATAAAGCTGAATTATTTTGGATATTTAAGTTAGTCAGACACTTTGGCCTCCTCAGTCTTCTCTAATAGGGAACATGGGCATGAGAAATTTCAATCTTTGCCCACTTCCTACTTGCTGCAATATTCATTACAACAGATGGTCTCTGAAACAAATGCAGTTATACCTGAAAATTGCTTATGGTAGGAAACAATGAGGACACACCAGATATATACTGAAAATGGCTACAGGCCACAGAGCATGCAGTTCTGTTTAATAAAGTTAGTAGCTAAGTGCAACTGGTCTGGGCTGATAGCGGGGAAGTGATAGCACTCCACTTTTTGTACTCAGATAAATTGACTGTCTTAACTAGGTTGAGGCCTAACTATGTAGGCCCACCTTAGGGCCTCTTCTATGCATGGATCTGCAAGGGATGATACTGGGAAGAGTACATGTTGGAGTTCTACAGAGTTGCTTGCTAATGTTTGTTAAGTCTTGGAAAAAGCAACTGTGAGAACAAAGATGCAGAACTGGGAAAATAAATTAGGGAACAGGAAAATCTGATCATGTGCTTTGAGGCAAATTGATCATGCAGGTGAGGTGTATTTTGGCAGAGATGGTAGTAATTTATTAACAAGCATCATAATTATTAAAAATCCCAAGGTGCCTACCACCAGCACTAAACTGTGTTCCTTTAAAAAAAGGAAAAAGGAAAACTAGTCCTATAGATTTCCATTTAAAAGTTCATGTAGCCAGCCAGAACACTGACGACAGCCCTCTTGACAAACAATGAATAGCTTTTCTTATAAGTGAAATACTGTAAATACCTTTACATTCTGATCCATAATCCTAACACAAACATGAATCACTTTGTTGCCCAACAGTTGACAGCCACGGGACTCCATTGACTTTAATATAACCTAATGGGTGTAACTGAGGGCAGAACTTGATCCTTAGAACCCAATCCTGCAAATACTACTAGAGAGAGGGCTTGATTCAAGGTTATCCTCATAGACTCTAGGACTGGAAGGGACCTCGAGAGGTCATCAAGTCCAGTCCCCTGCCCTCATGGCAGGACCAAATACTGTCTAGACCTTCCCTGATAGACATTTATCTAACCTACTCTTAAATATCTCCAGAGATGGAGATTCCACAACTTCCCTAGGCAATCTATTCCAGTGTTTAACTACCCTGATAGTTAGGAACTTTTTCCTAATGTCCAACCTAAATCTCCCTTGCTGCAGTTTAAGTCCATTGCTTCTTGTTCTATCATTGGAGGCTAAGGTGAACAAGTTTTCTCCTTCCTCCTGATGACACCCTTTTAGATGCCTGAAAACTGCTATCATGTCCCCTCTCAGTCTTCTCTTTTCCAAACTAAACAAACCCAATTCCTTCAACCTTCCTTCATAGGTCATGTTCGCAAGACCTTTAATCATTCTCGTTGCTCTTCTCTGGACCCTCTCCAGTTTCTCCACATCTTTCTTGAAATGCGGTGCCCAGAACTGGACACAATACTCCAGTTGAGGCCTAACCAGCCCAGAGTAAAGCGGAAGAATGACTCCTCGTGTCTTGTTTACAACACACCTGTTAATGCATCCCAGAATCACATTTGCTTTTTTTGCAACAGTATCACACTGTTGACTCATATTAAGCTTGTGGTCCACTATGACCCCTAGATCTCTTTCTGCCATACTCCTTCCTAGACAGTCTCCTCCCATTCTGTATGTGTGAAACTGATTGTTCCTTCCTAAGTGGAGCACTTTGCATTTATCTTTATTGAACTTCATCCTGTTTACCTCAGACCATTTCTCCAATTTGTCCAGATCGTTTTGAATTTTGACCCTGTCCTCCAAAGCAGTTGCAATCCCCCCCAGTTTGGTATCGTCCGCAAACTTAATAAGTGTACTTTCTATGCCAACATCTAAATCGTTGATGAAGATATTGAACAGAGCCGGTCCCAAAACAGACCCCTGCGGAACCCCACTTGTTATACCTTTCCAACAGGATTGGGAGCCATTAATAACTACTCTCTGAGTACGGTTATCTAGCCAGTTATGCACCCACCTTATAGTAGCCCCATCTAAATTGTACTTTCCTAGTTTATCTATAAGAATATCATCTGAGACCGTATCAAATGCCTTACTAAAGTCTAGGTATATCACATCCACCGCTTCTCCCTTATCCACAAGGCTCGTTATCCTATCAAAGAATGCTATCAGATTAGTTTGACACGATTTGTTCTTTACAAATCCATGCTGGCTATTCCCTATCACCTTACCACCTACCAAGTGTTTGCCGATGATTTCTTTAATTATCTGCTCCATTATCTTCCCTGGCACAGAAGTTAAACTAACTGGTCTGTAGTTTCCTGGGTTGTTTTTATTTCCCTTTTTATAGATGGGCACTATATTTGCCCCCTTCCAGTCTTCTGGAATCTCCCCCGTCTCCCATGATTTCCCAAAGATAATAGCTAGAGGCTCAGATACCTCCTCTATTAACTCCTTGAGTATTCCAGGATGCATTTCATCAGGCCCTGGTGACTTGCAGGCATCTAACTTTTCTAAGTGATTTTTTACTTGCTCTTTTTTTTGTTTTATCTTCTAAACCTACCCTCTTCCCGTAAGCATTCACTATATTAGACATTCCTTCAGACTTCTCAGTGAAGACCGAAACAAAGAAGTCATTAAGCATCTCTGCCATTTCCAAGTCTCCCATTACTGTTTCCCCCTCCTCACTGAGCAGTGGGTCTACACTGTCCTTGGTCTTCCTCTGCTTCTAATGTATTGATAAAAAGTCTTCTTGTTTCCCTTTATTCCCATAGCTAGTTTGAGCTCATTTTTGTGCCTTTGCCTTTCTAATCTTGCCTCTGCATTCCCGTGTTATTTGCCTATATTCGTCCTTTGTAATCTGACCTAGTTTCCATTTTTTATATGACGCCTTTTTATTTTGTAGGTCACGCAAGATCTCGTGGTTAAGCCAAGGTGGTCTTTTGCCAGATTTTCTATCTTTCCTAACCATCGGAATAGCTTGCTTTTGGGCCCTTAATAGCGTCCCTTTGAAAAACTGCCAACTCTCCTCAGTTGTTTTTCCCCTCAGTCTTGATTCCCATGGGACCTTACCTATCAGCTCTCTGAGCTTACCAAAATCCGCCTTCCTGAAATCCATTGTCTCTATTTTGCTGTACTCCCTTCTACCCTTCCTTAGAATTGCAAACTCTATTATTTCATGATCACTTTCACCCAAGCTTCCTTCTACTTTCAAATTCTCATCGAGTTCTTCCCTATTTGTTAAAATCAAGTCTGGAACAGCTTCCCCTCTAGTAGCTTTTTCAACTTTCTGAAATAAAAAGTTGTCTGCAATGCAGTCCAGGAACTTATTGGATAGTCTGTGCCTCACGGTGTTATTTTCCCAACATATATCTGGATAGTTGAAGTCCCCCATCACCACCAAATCTTGGGCTTTGGATGATTTTGTTAGTTGTTTGAAAAAAGCCTCATCCACCTCTTCCACCTGATTAGATGGCCTGTAGTAGACTCCCAGGACGACATCACCCATGTTTTTTACCCCTTTTAGCCTAACCCAAAGACTCTCAACACTCCCATCTCCTATGTCCATCTCTACCTCAGTCCAAGTGTGTACATTTTTAATATATAAGGCAACACCTCCTCCCTTTTTCCCCTGTCTATCCTTCCTGAGCAAACTATACCCATCCACACCAACATTCCAGTCATGTGTATTATCCCACCAAGTTTCAGTAATGCCAACAATGTCATAGTTGTACTTATTTATTAGCACTTCCAGTTCTTCCTGCTTATTACCCATACTTCTTGCATTTGTATATAGGCATCTAAGATACTGGTTTGACCTTGCCTCCCAGCTTTGCCCTGACCCTCCTTTCTCTCTGCCATTATAGCCCGTGCTCCCTCCTGTTTCCAACCCATCTCCCAGGTCTTGTTCCCCACTTACCTGTGGGCATTGCTCACCTGTCCCCGTCGAACCTAGTTTAAAGCCCTCCTTACTAGGTTAGCCAGTCTGTGCGCAAATAAGGCCTTTCCCCTCCTCGAAAGGTGAACACCATCTGTGCCTAGCAGTCCTTCCTCGAATAGCATCCCGTGGTCGAGGAAGCCAAAGCCCTCCTGGTGACACCATCTTCGCAGCCAGGCATTCACCTCCACGATGCATCTGTCTCTGCCCGGGCCCCTACCTTCGACAGGAAGAATCGAAGAGAATACCACCTGCGCTCCAAACTCCTTAACCCGTACTCCCAGAGCCCTGTAGTCACTCTTGATCTGCTCAGTGTCACACCTCACAGTATCATTTGTGCCCACATGGATGAGTAGCATGGGGTAGTAGTCAGAAGGCCGGATAATCTTCGACAATGCCTCTGTAACATCTCGGATACGGGCCCCTGGCAGGCAGCATACCTCCCGGGGTGAACGGTCAGGGCGACAGACGGGTGTCTCCGTCCCCCTCAGCAGAGAGTCTCCAACCACCCCTACCCTACGTTTCTTATTATCAGTGGTGGCAGCAGACCTCCCAGCCTTAGGGGTATGAGGCTTCGCCTCCTTAACTGTTGGGGGTGATTCCTTCTCTCCTGTATCAAGAAGAGCATAACGGTTATCTATTACCACAGCAGGAGGGTTTGCAGCAGGGGTGGAGCACTTTGCCCCAGAAAACACACTCATCACAAGATGCCCTCTATGAAGGGCACAGAGCCAGCTCTGCACCCCCTCAGCCCTCTTCTCACACTAGGACCCAGTGCAGAGAGCATTCCAGGGTGATCTGGAGAGGGCAAAAAGCAAGTGCACAGGGTAACATTTCTTAGCAATTCTGTGCCACAGCAACCACTCTTAAGGGCCACTGCAGTAGGGATACAAGTTAGAGCAACCTTCAGAACTTCCCAAGCCCAAGACAGTTCCCAGACTGGTACCCAATTCACAGCAGTCTCAGAATAGGGGGAAATACATCCGCCTCTCCCCCCCCCCGTACCAGTCCTAAAGCACCAGGGGGGCCAAATTACCCTGACAGTTCTTGCTAATGGGGTAATCGCACAGTGTTAAGGGTCAGTCCTGCAAACACTTACCAACATGACTAATTGAGAGCAATAGGGGTTCTCACACGAGTGAAGTCACTCACAGGCAAAAGTGTCTACAGGACAATTAGACTTGTTTGCCAATTTAAGAGTTTTTTCATTAGAAAATGCCGATTCATCAAAACTGAAACTGTTCCCAGGAAAAAAAATTGAAAATTGTGAAAACATCCTACTCTGACATTTTCTAAATGAAAATGTTCCATTTTTTCAGGTCAAAACATCTTTTCATTTAAAAGAATTAGTTACTTTATTTTTTAAGTTGTTAAAATATAAAGTTAATGAAGTGGTGAACTCTGAGCACTTTAAAGGATTGGTCCCTTAAAAATTAAGGGTCTGATCCTGCCCCACTGAGTCCAATGGAGTTCTGTATTTGATTTTAAATATTAAGGACAATGAAATAAATTTGGGGTTTACAAAATCAATCACTTATGTGTAACATTTTCAAAAGCTGTTGAAAGTCAATGGCCCTTAGGCTCTTAAGTCACTTAGGGATGTTTGAAAAATTTACCTTAGATTTATTAGTGCAAGCCTACCAATCATCATTCCAAGCCTACTATGTCAAAAATAGAATCACTCCCAGTAAAGCTATAGCTCATTTATTATCCCACATTACAACCAGGCATGTATAAACAGTTTAAAATGAAAATATAAGCTAGAGTACCAGTCTGGGAATAAAACAAACATGTAGTTCCCTGACTCAGAGGTGACTTCAAAAGGAGTGGGGAAAAATATATTTTTTCTTTTGTTGAAGGGGGTGACTGAAAGACTCTTTCCTCAAAAATATTTAAGGCTTTTTAAAAAAACATTAGTACTGCAGAACCTTAGAAGACTCTATGGACAACTGAACAACTTTAACGCTTCTGACAAATAATGAAATAAAACTTCATTAATTGAGAGGGGAAATGATTTTTCTACATAGTTATATTACATTAAAAGAAAGACCAGAGTTGATATGGCTTGTCAGAAAGACCAACATGGAAAAAAGTGCAAAATAATTCTTTTAAAAAAGAAAATATGTAACTTCTTACATATGTTCATTCCTGGTCCTACAAGTCACCTGACAGTCTGTCAGTGAGGGGGGAATAAATCTTTGAACAGCATAATTTGGATGGACTAAAATGTCCATGAATGTTAAATTCTGAGCCCCACTGTGCCTGGCTTGGTAAGGCCAAGAAGGCACAAGGAACCTCTTCCATCACCTCCAGATATCCCATGCAAGGTCTGCATCCTAAATCCTAGTCCTTGCCCTCAGACACTGCTGTGCAACCACTTTAGAAGTCTAATCTCCACTTGCTGGCTATCTCTTGAATTAGAGAAAGGAGGACTTTGGCCTCAGTCTCCTCCATAATAGTCATTAGTGCTGGCCCTGTACAGCAGAGAGGGGGTGATGACCTTTTCCAAAGGGTGGCACACAGGCTGCACTCTAAGGCATTGCACCTTGGATGAACATAGTGCTCCCCAGAATTCCCCCAATAGCGACTCCTCTGTATTCATCATATTACTTCCACAGATCTCACTGTTGGAAACCAAGGCAAGCTTAATCCAGCCATAACCAGAGCAAAATTGAGACAAATCCAGCTCCATCCTCCTTGAGTGCAGAAGCTCCCAGGGCAGTGGAGCTGGTATATTACTGCAGTGCTGGAGTGGGGCTGGACGCATGGAGCAGGAGGGGTTGGGGCTTGGGTAGGTTAGGGGGATAGGCAAGGTTGGTAGATCTGTTCCCACCATATTTTCTCCATTCAGGGGATCATGTAATGGCCTACCAAAAAAAAAAAAAAGTTACTTCATCTATTAGGCTGAGCTAGCACTAGCCTCCATGGAACAACTCCATTGCTACTTCAAGGACTTCAGGGAGGATTTCTCCGCAGTGGCCAGTCCAGTGACTTGCACTGAGTGCTGGGCAAAGGGTTTGGCCCTGTATGTACAGAGTCCTGTTAATAACTATAATGATGTCAGTAAAATGCAAATTATCCATTAGCTATCAGTTGGTCAAGTGATTAATAAATCAATATTTTAAAGGGAAAAAGCTATTGTTTCATGTCTTTTATTATACAAGTTAATTATTGATGGCCAGTTAACAGCTGAAGAGTTGAGAAGTAATTACAGTGCTAATGAACCAGGTGCAGCAGTTACTTTTGTCTCCCTTCTTCGGAGCTACTGTTATAATTTCCCAGCTTGCTGTCTCCTCTGTTAATGTCAAGTGAAAGACACTGCAAATCTAGGCTGACTAAAATTAGCCAATTTTAAAGTGTCAGTAAAAGTTAATTTCTAATCATTTATTTAACATTTCTGTTTTTAAAAAAGTGGTGTGTATTTCTAAAATACATATTAAGACAGTTTAAACTGGTTTCTTCACAGAAATGGAATATTCCTGCAGTTAAGGTGCAGGACAAAGTCAAATGATCTGTGCTCTATTCCCAGAATTCTCAGGACCTGATTTCCAGAAATGCTGGGTTCCCTCAGCTCCTGTTGACTTCAGTTAGGAGTGGTGAGTACTCAGAGCCTCTGAAAAACCAAGCTCTAGAGATAAAATCCACAAAGGCACTTAAGCACCGAAATCCCATTTTTAGGCACCACCACTGCGATCCACAAAACTCCCGCTTGGCTACTGCCTAACCATTTAGGCACCTAAACTCATTCAGCTCTTATGTTTTTGCAGTAAAAGGCACCTATATTCCTGCTGCTGCGCATGCACACTATTGCCTCTCTCTGGTACGGTGTACTAAAATTGACATGTTGACACTTAGGATGAATGTTTATAATCTTATTACTTACTACTTCAAATGAGTTAATCCTTTGCATTTAAAAAAACAACAAAAGAATGACACACACACTTACTCCTAAAGATCTGTTTTGGCAATTAAATGTTTCTACTAAAGGAAACTACAGATTTGTGATTATGTACAATACATACAATCAGTTGCTGGGATTTTTGACAAGTGAGAATTTTTATGACTCAGTCAAACAATCTCTTAGCTCCCCATAAAATAATCACCACATGAACAATATCTGAAAACCTTTAGGACTGCTTTCAGTGAAATAAGGGATCATTTTGGTTGTACTCTTTCAATTCAATATTTATTTTTGTATTGACAATGTGTCACAGAAGACAGCTGCACAGCACAGCTCAGCTCTCCTTTGCATCCTTAGGGTGAGTTACATATTGGGTTCAGTTCTCACTGATTCAGTGCCAGGCCTGTCCCTGTATTAATTAGAGAAGCTAAGGCTAGTGGAGAATCAGTGTAACAAAGCGCTGCTGCTTCTGTCTCCCACACCATGCTCCCTACACCAGGGTTGGGGTGGCGAGCCTGCTGGTTGGGCAGGCTCCACCAGCATTATTGTAGAAGGGAGCTTGCCTCCGAAAGGGAAAGTCTTCACTGGCCATTTCCCACCATAATCTGGCCATTTTGCATTGCTTGAGAAGTGAAAAAGAGATCTGGGCCATTAAATTATGTGACAGGGAATATGCGGATGGGTCAGTGAATAGGAGAATGAGGCTTTCATCTATGTTACCTGTTCAAATCCAGCCCCATTCAGAAATGAATTAAAAGTTATTCTCATTGGTGGAAGATATGAGATGAACAGAGTTGTACAAACTTTTCATTTAAACTCATGTCCATCTGGCCTGCTTGCGTTACAAATCTGAGCCCAGTTTGCTAAAAATTGCATGAATACAGACCTAGTTTATGCTTTTGTTTGAAGCTTAGTTTGCATGGGTTTTCACATGAAACTGGGCCTGTTTAGTTTTCAATCTGTGGGATTGATTAAAACTGAAAATCAAGGTGAAACTCCAAGTGTGAATCCATTGAACTGAAATCAAAACTGAAAGCTTGGTATGAACAATGCTTCTCAGTCCTTCGAACTGCCAGTGTGAGACACATGCACTGAAATGTGTAAAAAGTGACCAAAATGTGGGCATGCATTTCATGTTGCACCATAATTGAAAGATTACATTAAAACTTGATTTACAGAGTGACAAAACAGCCTTAAGGTAGTTTTGCAATCTGTACCAAGTTAATTGCAACAGGTTGTGGGGGACAGCTGTTTACAGATTGCAGAGCTGGTTGAGTTGATTCAAGGTGAGAAAGCAGTCTTAAAACATATTTCAGACAAAAAAATACTGTTTATGGTGTGATGCAAAGAGATACACTTGTTTCACTTTGGGTCATTTGGGAGGTCCTGCTAGAAGAGAGGTTCTTGTTCTGCGGGTGTCTCATGGAGCATCAGAGGAAGAAAGTCTGGAGGGGGACAGTAAGGACCTGCTGTAAGTGTCTCCAAAGTCAATTAGTACAGCCAACCCATTCAACCCAATGACATGAAGTTAATTCCAGCTGCCTCGTCCCACATTATTGCTGACTGCCCTTCTCCCACCCCCAAAACTAAAGCCGCCCCAACCCTTACTTTAGGGCTGGTGCAACTGTTGCACTGCACATTGTAGCCTGTGGACCTTCAATCTGCTGCTCCTCTCCAGGGAAATGGTGGAGAAGTTGGTCCTGCTACTACTGCAGTTTTTCTGGGCTCCTTGCTCAGCAATGCTCCTGAGACACAGAAGCCTGAATGGGAGGAAATAGAAAGCCCACCAGCTAGGCTGACCAGATAGCAAGTGTGAAAAATCAGGACGGGTTGGGGGATGAGGTGGGTAATAAGAGCCTATATAAGAAAAAGCCCCAAATATCAGGACTGTCCGTATAAAAATCAAGACATCTGGTCACCCTACCACCAGCTCAGAAACAGATCTTCTCATTCCTCCCTGCCCTCTCATGAATAAGGAGTCAATCTTTCTCCTACCTAAAAATATAATATCAGTTCCTGGGCAGCCCTCTTGTCTGGTGGAGAGATGGGGAAGATAGAGATAGGAAGCCTTGGAGAGCTGCAACAACAGGAACATTTCCCCCCACCCCGCAGCCAGCCAGCATCCCTTCCTGGGGAACACAGGAGAGAATGCTGTGCATCAGAGAAAAACAGCAATGTAAGATGCCTTACAGTTGAGAGCTCTGAGCAGGAACCTCTGCAAATCACAACTGAGTTTTGCTCAGCTCTAGGCATGAGCTGGTGGTTTCAACCTCTCAAAGTTACCATCACAATTGTCATTGGTTGGCACTTTTTTTTTTTTTTTTTTTTTTTTGAACTCCAAACACCTGACAGCAGTGCAGGGAAGCCTGCAGTACTGTTATTCATGCTCTGCCAGCTTGGTGAATCAACAGAGGATGTGCATCATTAGGGCTGTCAATCCAATACCTTTCACAAGTTAATTCACTTAACATGTTTTCCATATTTTAAATGCTATCTCAAAACTGATCAAAATACAACAGAGTTTGTCAGGGTGGTTTCTTCAGTAAAACACTGTCTTTTGCTCTGTTTGTCACTCTTGACTATTCTTTTCAGTTGTGATTGCTACAGTAGTTCATATAACACAGTAAATTGTCACAAGATGCATGAAAATGTTTTTAAATACATGGATAGCCCTGAAGAGACAACCTACTGTATATGCTTTGCTGTTTTTCTGGGCCATTTCTCTATTAGAGATACCATATAATCTGGTCCAAGATTTTCCAGTTTGTAAATGTGGAAACCACTAATGTTCCTGTCTACTCAGAATGACTCATGAGTTGCTGATGTCATGCATAGGAGAGGGAAATGGGCTCTGAAGTCAGTGTGAGCATCACAGCTGCATACCTGTCAAGTCATATTGATTTTCCATTTGATTACAAATGAAGTCACCCAGGGCCAAGTCCTACCCTCCCTTACATCTGATGGAACTCAGTGACTCTAGTAGGGCTACACTGGTTGTGACTCAGAGCAAAGTCTGTCCCCCAGCTACTAGCACATATGCTGCTCATATGGAGAGCTTTGTAAAGGACTGTCTTAATTCTTTTCTTCTCCTTACAAAATGGTAGCTGGCACGTGGATTATTCAGATGGGAAACCCTGAAGTTTTTATCATAGGTACTTGTTCCAAATAAACACTAAGAGTCAACAGTTAGTCAGTCCTTCAAATATCTTTTCCTCTACTCTTCCTACTTTCTTCTTATACCCCTCCTCTTCTTTGACTGTTACCTCTCCCTACCAATATCAATTTATCTCATTCCTTTTCCTTCTGAAAGAAAGAGGAAGGAGGAGGATTGACAGGAATCAAGCAATGGATAGGTGTAGTCATCCATACTGTTCCAAAGGTTATACTCCCTGCAGTGTTTTTATAGTGTTCCGCAATTAGAATGTTGTTACACACATTAGAACTTTGATCATTGAGGGGAGGGGCATGAGCCTTCTCTCAGGTGACTTCATTATAGCTACCAATCTGCTCTCCACAGCCTCTTAGAACAGTTTTTAAATGTCTTTCTCCCTCTGTCATTTAATTCTGATATCCAGTGAATGTATGTGACCATCCGGCACTCAAGAAAGCACTGTGTATGCACAATTGCTATTGGTTCATGCATTAAACCACAATGTTTACTTTGAACAATAGCAGGAAAGGAACAATTGGCATGGTGCCGACGAAAATGGTGCCTTGTACTGTGAAAATATTTTGGAGATCTTTTAAGAGGGGCTTATATCACCAGTCAAAGATTGTTCAAGTAGGACAGAGAAAGTTTGAAAGGATTCAAGTGGGACTATTCATATTGCTGTAACAGAAGATTCTAGAGATACTACTCTATTAAGACAAATATGGATACATATTAAAGAATGCCCATCAGCAATGGATATATTTTGGTTATTCTACTTCTGACAGAATGTTCCACTGGTAGTTGTGAAGTTACACAGATTGGCAGCTCTAAAAATCCCACCCCAGGGCATTTGAAAGTCCCGCACAGCACAGTTTACAGTTAAGGTTTCTTGACATTTATTATAAAAATCCTGTTTTCAGTTGCTTATAACTTTGCCAAACCTATACTGTTTGGGATAAAGTTTCCTATGCTGGGAGTCTGCCTCAGGCCAAATTCTTTTGAAAAGTTTCAACTAAAATGATTTAGTTATTTCCAACAGGGTGATTAGAGAACAACAACGTTTTGCCCAATAAACCTTACCCTTTCAGTGAGAAGCTTTAGTGCCTCAAAACTCTGGAGCAGGGACTTGAAATTTGGCAGAGGGGTTGCCCTCATGTCATGGACATGACTTGTCATCCCTGGGCTGCCAGGGTGCCACTGTGGTATTGGGCACCGGAACTGACAGCAGGAAGACTTTCTTGTGCTCTCCATGCTCCCCCTGCTGGTGCTCAGACACCGTGGAAGCAGCTTGATTTGAACGTCAATGGGTGAAGAATGAGGGTAAAGGAGGGGGATAAGAACCAAGGCAAAGAGGGTTACGAGTGGGGGCTGAGAGGTGAGGACAGGTACAGGAGAACATAGAAACATGGGGGAAGTATAGAGTGGAGGGGAAGGCAGAAGTCATGGGGCAGAAGGATAGGAGCAGGGGGACAGTCAGAGTCAGGAGTTGAGTGGGTGATGTGGACAGGCAGGAGCTGAGGAGGGGATGGTGACAGGGGAGTTGGGAATAGAAGCAGGGGACAGGGAGAGATTGGGGGAACATGGGCAGAAGGGTCTGTAGTCACTACAGCATGCTTCGCTCCCAAACCTGGAGCTAAACCAATTATTTATGAGACTCAACTTTCCTTTGCTGTCTAGCAAATAGATGTGACTACCAGTGCTGTGTTTCCATACCCTTCTAGTGACAGCTCCACATAGAAGACAAGACCCTTCTCCTGCTACCAGCTACCATTAGCCCAAGTGGTACAGGACAAGGCTGTGAACATTAAGAACCCAACCCTGTTGATTACCCAGGAGGGGGTCAATATGGTTTCACGATGCAAAATTTAAATATTAATTTTTAATAGGAAATTACATTTAAAAAACAATGTTAAAAGAACACTGAGGTTGCAAAGTCAAGCACTCAAAAGTTTGGCAATGCCAGAATTAAAGCTGACTGTACAATGTTCATTCAGCCCCCTTAAGCATTTGCATTAGGATACCATCTTTAGTTACATGCACTTATAGAAGCAGGTCAAATTAAGGTTCCATATGCAGCTTTAATACTGGCATTTCCAAACTTCTGAGTGTGAGACTTTGCGACCTTGAAGTTCTTTGAACATGGGGTTTGAGGGTTTTGGTTGGGGTGAGAAGAAGGGGTTGATAGACACACATACAGATAGAAGAGAATCTGTTCATGAAAATCCATTCAAGCCTCTGATGAACATGACAGATTATACAATGAACACCTGATTTTCTCAGTCTGCCTATTTGAGACTGCCAAACACTCAGCGCTAATAAGGTATCCAAGTTCTGTGCTGTGAAACATTTCCACCTGTTGACAAAAATAGCCTTATTTACTCACATAAGAAAGGAGAGAACAGTGCAGTGCTCTGTCAGTATTTACATCAAGTGGCATACATATGCCACCAAACATCAAGTGATAAACTGCATTAGACGTTACTCTTTAATGTTCTTTTTAAAAAATTGGTAAGACCATATTTTGAAGTTTTAGGAAAAATGATTGCTTTGCTTCTGTAAGAAGCAACGTCATCTGACTCAGAACCAGAGCAAGTATCATTGATTGTTAGAGCCACAAGATCAGATACTTTGTCAATTATATGGAAATAAGGTGAACATTCAAAATGGGGTTATTTTGGCTTATTGGGGCTTGTGTGATCTTTTATTGAGTTCTCATCTGCACACAATTAGTCATAATATTGAGTTTTACTTTGAGTTTCAGATTCAAACAAACCCCCAAACACAAAGTAAAACTCAGCTGAAACACCAACATTCTCCTAGTTTTAGTGTGAAATTAATATCACTGTAAAGTTCACACGGATGTTCAAGAAACTTAGCGAACCTTTCAACTAACCTGGACTGAGTTTTGAATTTTTACCTAAATCAGACATTGAGAGTTTCTTGTAATTGGGTTTCATAACAAAAATGTTGCACAACTCTAGCTGGAAGCAACTATGGGATACCTTCAAGTAATCAATCAATTAATTGCTTGCAAATAACCAACATGCTGAAAGTCGTTTTCAGACTTTTTTCAGCAAATATCATCAAGAATATTGTAAGCTGCTTGTGGAGAAGCAGAAAGGAGAAAAAGAAACTAAGCTGGTCAAATCAATTTATATGTATTATTTGCTCAGGTCTGATCATGATATCCTACCTGACCAAATAAATGTTTACATATATTTCTAATACTAAACATGAGAACAGTTATTGAAACACCCTGTGCCAGGAACAAATTCAAATTAATCTCGAAGACCTTTCTAAGTGCTAGATTGCTCCTTGCTCTCATCAGCTCAGACCGTGGCAACACTCCAATTTAACCGGCCCTTTCAGCGCAGTAACACATCTGGCCACAACAATTCCTATACCTTGATCCCAGAGCAACAAGATTAAAGGGTAACGTCACTGTGTGGCATCTTCACATACCCACGCTGGGGAACCAAAATCTGGCCCAAAATCATTTGATTTAGAGGAAGATTTGGAAACTGTCAGTAATGATGAAGATTTAGTCTGACTTTAAATGAGGTTTTGCAACTCCTTGATTTTATGAGTACTCCCAGTGTACTGGATGTTGTATTGTGCTAACTGTGACATTACACCCCATATTCTTCACAGAAACATTGCTATGATATATGGCAATACTAAGATAGGTTTCATGCAAGATGGGCCATGTGAGGTATCACTGAAAAAGTTATGATCTACTGAATGTGTTTATCCAGTTTGTACGCATGTATCACTTCTGTATCTGAGGTTAGGAATATTGACTTTGTAACAATTACAACTGTGTGTTTTTGGGGGAACGCCCACCAGACAGTAGGCAATCAGCCTGAATGAGCCATTTAAGGACAATAGAACTTTGAAGATACTAATCTCCCACCATCCTGAGGAGCTTCCTGGGATGTTGCTTTGACACTGCAGGGTCATCTGATGATGTCGCCTGGCACAGAGTACAACCTTGGACACTGCTGGTATTTTTCCACTGGAAACAAAGGGTTTCCGTCTTTTGTAAATTCTATTTAAGACTGGGGAGTAAGGCAACCAGGACTTTTCTCCATTGCCTCCCTGTTCAAGAAGGAAGATTGCTAAAAACACCTGAAGGGAAAGGCAGGGGTTGAGTCCAGACTGAAACTCTGCAATCTCCCTAAAACATTTAAGATTACAAAGTGAAATTTCTTACCCATTTCGTGAGTGTGTTGCGCTAAATTTGCATGTTTTATTTTATTTGCTTAGTAATCTCCTTTGTTCTGTTTGCTATCCCTTATAATCACTTAAAAATTACCATTTGTAGTTAATAAACTTATTTCTTGTTTATTTAAAAACCCAGTTTGTATAATTCATATATGGGGGGGGGAGTAGGAGGGGGCAATTTTTTTATGAGCTTGCGCTGTGCAGATCTTGCTATACAGTGCAAGACAGTATTATTTTGGGTTTACACCCCAAGTGAGGTGTGCACATGAGTTCTGGGTAAATTCCCAAACTGAATCCTCTCTCACAAAGATGATTTCCGTTTATGTCTGCAGCTGGGTGTGGCCTTACCTGTGTGTGGGCTAGAACAGGCTTGAGGACCTGGCCCAGCAAGGACAGGGTGAGGAAGCCCAGACTGGTGGAACAGACAAACTCAGTGGAACAGCACATCAGGTGGCATCCCACATGGGAGGGCTCAACCCATCACACTAACTATCCAGTATAGTTAAAGCTGAAAAACTTTTGTGTTTAGACAAGTTCTAAGTAAAACTTTTATTTTTATTTCAATGCATGGTTAAGTGTATGTCAAACATAATACTAGAAACAAGAGCATGGATTAGACTATCTAATGGATCTCAGTGTGATCAGTGAATAGGGCAAGAGATTAGGAATTGGGAATCATTAGTTTGTTGTGACTATAAGCAAAGCAAAGACTCTCGGTGCTCAATTTCCCCTTCTAAAATGGGGAGAGTGATACTTACCCACCTCTGTAACATGCTTTGAGGACTATCAATGAAAAGTACTATAGAAGTGCTGAGTATTATTACCCGTTCTAATTTCTACATTGATATGACAAAATGTATGTGATTTGACCAACAAATACCATTATATATAATGTTCATACAGATCAATATTCTTTTAAACATTTTACTTGTATAAAATATTCTGCACCTGTGTTTAACTTAGTGCACGCTTAAGTCAAATCATGGTTACAGGTGCACTTAGTCACTTTGCAACGAAACTGGATTCAGAGTATATAAATTGTTTTACGGTAAACACATCACAGCCATTTCATATTTTACTCGTATTATCGTGGAGGAATGAAATCATACTGACAGTCTAGTTATACTTATTCAATGGGGACCCAATCCTAAACAGAAAAGCTTTGTCTTCTTGAAATTCTGCTGCAGCTTGTTGGAGCTCAGGAAAAAGAATTTTCAGACCCTACATGTGATGCTGATCTAGAATACTCAGGTACTTGGCTTGCAGACAGATCTTGCTGTATGGGGGCCAGACAGTGCTTAATTTGTTGCAGGGCTTGCCAGACCTCTAGGCTTGACACTTCACAGCCCCAGCACCTCCGGGCTTGCTGTATCAGTTACAGAAATTTAAAAAAAAAAAAAAATTTGCTTGAGCCCGGCACCTCTTTCATTACAAATTAAGCACTGGGGCCAGTGTATTGGAAACACCTGCTGCTTCTTACTGTGTGTAGTTTGTGCTGTGAAGATTTCCACTATACTTGGAACCACTGCTTGCTTTCTAATGTGCAGGAAACACATCCACTTTTCGTCCCCCTCATGTTTCCTTGTACACACCTCTGACATAAAAATCATTTATTTAGCACACAGAGGGCTGGGGAATTCTTCTTCACAGATGGGAGGTTCCCCCACCACCATTTCCCAAGAATTGTTTATTTTCAATTGTATTTTGATCTTGGCTGACTGCAAGAGGCATTTAAGGATTTAGGCCTTAGGTGAGTAAATCTAAGTTACTTAGCATACCTACTAGGCTTCATGCTGACTATAATTTTGGATGTTAATACAGTACCTTCAGCTGAAAAAGGTGAATTCAAAAAGCAGGAATTGTCATTACCTGCTCTGCCAGGTGTTCAGTAGTTTTCTTAAAAAAACTTTTCAAACCTCTTGTAAATAGGGTCACCTCCTCTCTCCTGGCACCTTAATAAGACTATAGAGAGTTCAAAAGTATAAGAAAGTTCCCTTTCTTGGGGTCTACTTTAAGTCCAAAGGAAAGTCTCTTTTGCCCAGTCCCCAGCAAGGCCTGGTTCCACCTACATGCAGAACTGTCCTCTCTGGTTCTCTGCTATCTTCTCTTCCTCACAAAGGAGCCCCACAGTCTCCTCAAGGCTGTTTTAATCCCAATCAGCTGCAGCCCTCACTTCACTGATTGCCTTCCTCTTTGTTTTATTCCTCTCCAAACTGAGAGAGGACAGCAGGCACCTTCTCTCTCAAAGCCCATTCCTTATCTATGCTAGACCTGATCTGGCCACCTGACCCTCCTCATTCTCCCTACTTGGGGAGGAAAGTTGGTTATGTGACAGGTGGGGCTGGGCCCATCTCCTCTTAAAGGGGCCAGCCACCATTTGACACCTCGCCACAAGGCTCTGATACTTTTTGGCCAACAGGATGAATGCAGAATTAGAATTTTGTGGCCAAATTTTGCCCTCATTAACACCCAGCCAACTTGATTGATTTCACTGGCTTTTTACAAGTTTTCATGTGTATAACTAAGAGGAAGATTTGGCCCTCAGAATATGCACACATACACATGCTAATACATACTGTGTACTGACTTTGTGTACCAGTGAACTTCCAGATTTATTGTTTCTCAAGGTAAACACTGACTTCAGTTTCACCTTGGTCAATATTTACACCTCAAATCAATAAATATTGATGCTCTCTTCTACAGAAGTCAATATCTACTTAAAATATATATGGCAAAGGTAATCAGTAAAAGTAAATCAAAGTCATTAATAAACATTGCATCATAAGTGAGGTCTATCCTCCAAAAATAAGGGATGCTTTATTATCTGTGCCCATTAGAAATAACAGAATTGTTTTCCCTTAATATTTTATTATTATTTTAAAGATAACATGTAGTTTGTTTGATTGAGTTGGAGCTACTTAATATGGCAAAAGATAGAGGTATTCACATAATTACTGTACAAACACTGGGCCAGATCCTCCAGTTTGGCTGAGCTATAATCAGTACGTGATTAGAGGGCAGGAGAATCTAATCCTGTGGCCATCCTACTTCCAATCCACCTCCTAGCATGTTAGAGCAGCCTGTAGGCTACTCTGTCTTGCAGCATCTGCCAATAGCCCCGCAGAGGCAGCTACAGCAGCTAGGGATCAGGTGGGTGCAGGAATATCCCACACACGACTCTCACTTCCTCAGGTCTGCCTCCTGTGCCAGGGGCCAAGAGAAGGCAAGACAACTCTGTGCTGTCCAAGGATTCTCCTGTGCAAGGGGAAATCATCCAGTGACTGCTTAATCTGAGTTTATAGCTGCTTGACATTGATATAGCAGCACAAAAACAACTACAGCATACTAGTAAATCTAGCCCAGAGACTGCAACAAGCTGTTTACTTATGAACAAACATTTATGCTTCCTGTCAGTGGCTTTGTGTGGTTCAGAGTGCAGAAATATTGTTTGAAACAGACAAGGATAACCAACAGAAAGCTCCACATTCCCTCTGTGCCACAGAGCTATGCTCCAAGACAGCGCACCATCCATGATAACTTCAGAGGGAATATTGGAAAGGTATGGGATTGTATTTGGGTTTAAGAGTGACCAGTGGAACCCTAACTCTGTAGTTCCAATAGCTACGCAGGGAAATAGTGACATCAGAGTGACACCTCAATCAAGCCACAGCATGCAGGGCAGAATTTCATCTCTTCCCCCAGCTCTTGCAGGACCTCCTTTGCACAAAATCAAATTCCCTAAGCTTTGCACAAGTTGACCCCTAATAGCTAAAACACCAGGGCAAAACAGTTATGTCTCTGCAGTCCCATTTCCTACCATGTGGCTGCACAGTTCTAAATCAGACCAAAATTTGACTGGGAATGTTTTAGCAAAAAATATATGGAATCTCTCTCTTGGATTTCTTGAGTGTGAATGTTTTTCTCTGGAAATAACATTTTGAAGTCAAGAGAAGGTTAGAGGTCCAAGCAATTCTATACTTTGCCTCTGATAGAACAACTCTCCAATTGTCTCATCACAGGTGGATAATAGTTTCCACTGAACTCGAATTCAACTGTTGAGGACGTATTCTATTTACATATGCAATCAAATTAGTTTAAATTGCTCCAGACTTCAGCATTGTCAACATTTGAGGAGGTAAGCAATAGTACTTTGCTGATTCATCATAATACTCTACTATTTAAATAAAAACATGATGCAGGGTCTGCTTCTTTCATGTAACCATGTAATTAAGTTTATATGCTGTGTTGTGCACATTGCACTGGACTATGTGTGTTTCCAATACTGTCTAATGTTGCTACAGGCTGTATTTAGAAGGATAATCAGGTTTATGACCCCAGATTCTTTCCTGTTTCTCAAGACATCCCAGAGCAAATGAAGCAGAACTGAACTCACTGTGCTTTGTTCTTTGAATTATCAGCTTCTTCCCCACTTCACTAAAGTCTACTTGGTCATGATACCCAGCTCATTCTCAACAGCATACAGCCAGACAACAAGGGGCATTGTTAAAGTTAAGTTTAAAAACTGTAATTTTGTGTGCCTCTGTGAAATCCAAGAGATGGATCAGAGACAGGTAAATGTCCCAGAGCCATTCCTCTATCTTGGGCTCCTCACTTGAATCACAGTACAGGGAACCATATCTTATGTCACATCGTTCATCCTCTTTCTGAATAATGAGATATCTCTTCTAGTTACAGTCAGGGGATTCCCCACTCCCTTTCAAACAGCACTATTTTGGTTTTCCTTTATTCATCCCAAACTCAATTCTGTTCAAACTGGACTAGACTGAAGACAGCACATCTTTGAATTGACATCTATTGTATTCATATTTTTCATGCAGAACCTACCAATTTAAATTCCCTTTAAAACTAAACCTTACACATATGGCCCATTTAAACTGCCTTATAGTGGGTTGCTTATTACAGCTGCAAAACCTGCTCTTGTATAGGGCTCTGAATGTGCCTTTTCCCCTTTCTTACAATTTAGAAGCTATTTCAAACTAAAATAATTACGATAGAAAATTGCTTCAGAACACACACACACACAAAATTTTCTGACAAAAGTTTAAAATATTGTTTTTTAAATTTGGGAGTTTCAAAGTTTTTCCCTTCAGCACAGTGACAAAACTCTCTAGCTCCTTACAATGCAAAGCTGAGCCTCTGGGCAGGAAAAGACTTGAGACAAAAGGTCTAACTGTTACCATGAGAACATATGAATGGCCATATTGGTCAGACCAATGGTCCATCTAGCCTAATATACTGTCTTCTGAGAGTGGCCAATGCCAGATTCTTCAGAGGGAACAAACAGAACAGGGCAATTATCCATCCCCTGTTGTCCAATTGCTGCAGCTGGCAGTCAGAAGCTTAGGGACACCCGAGCATGGGGTTGTACCCCTGACCAATGATCAATCTATCCTCCATGACTTTATCTAATTATTTTTTTGAATCCAGTTGTAGCTTTGGCCTTCACAATATCCCCTGGCAACGAGTTCCAGAGGTTGACTGTGCATTGTGTGAAGTACTTCCTTTTGTTTGTTTTCAACCATATGCCTATTCATTTCATTGGGTAACCCCTGGTTCTTATGATATGTGAAGGGGCAACTAACTCTTCCTTATTCATGTTCTCTACTCCATTCATGATTGTATAGACTTCTATCATATCCCCCTTCATTCAGCTCTTTCCAAGCTGAATAATCTCAGTCTTTTTAATCTCTTGTCATGCCACTCTGATTCTTGCTATTGCTCTAAGCAGCAGTAGTGGAAAAAACAACCTGAATTTTAAAAGTACATACATTTAAAATGAACTGAAAGATATCCCTAGCCCTTCCCCATTCCCACCTGAGGTCTATACAAAAAATAAATAAACATAAAAGGGTAGGTGGAAAACCCATCCTTTTCTCTTCACCCATAAAAGCAAAACTTTACAGAAGTCCAGTCAGGCAATAGGATTTGTAGAAACTCTCAGCCTAGGGGACAGCACTTCTTCCATTCTCATTAAGAAAGATGTGCACATTAAATGGTCCCCTGCTACTCACTCTGACTCAATGAGATCTGATTATCACACAGTACCTCATATATATATATATAAACCCAGATATCGAACAGGAAAGAAAAGTGAAAATTGTCCTTTGGCATTTGAGTTTAGGGCCCTCAGCAATAGAGGGTCTTCTGTAGCAACAGGGAAAGCAAAGCATAGAATGGGATGACAGCACTGTGTGGAATCTGGTGACATCATTGTGCTGGTTTGGAAAGGACTAGCTCTTTGATTTGTGTTTGGAAGCATTTTGTGGAGCAGCTAAGTGAATGTCTAAAGTTGCAATAAGGAAGCTGCATTTCTTTTTTCTTGTATTAACTTAGCAGTCAAGTCATAGGTTTATTTCCTCTTACAACAACTTTTGGAACAGAGAATACATCATATTACATAGAATCTTGGAGCTTTTGAAGTAAAATGAACTTCAGTGGTGGAATTTTAAAAGGTAACAAGATTAACTATTTTCTTCCACTACAGTTATGCATGATATAGAGAGGGGGTCTTGTTATATAACCAAGATCTAAACACACTTGAGCACTATGGAAATTCAGATCAGGATCTGACCTTTACATTTCGGACCTCTCTCTACAATACAAAATCCCTACATCTAAATCCTCAAGAAATTTGGGAAAATTTGAAACTTGGACTGGGTCCAAAGCTTTGCAACTAGGGAGGATGTTTAACACAATGTAAGTGTTTTTATGTCAACAAAGATATTACTCTACATTAAGTTATCCTCAGTACAGGTACATTATTATGGGCTTTGAGCTGTTTATTCATAAAAAGAGTCTGAAAATATAATTCAGGCTTTTGTGGGAAACTGGCTGCACATCCAAAGCTTTATTCAGCAAGAAATCATTGATCCTGTGTCACTTTGCCAAACGACGACTAAGCTGAGGTTATAATAATTGATATAAACAATAAAGATTCAGAGCTATATTCTTGCATTCTAAGTCACAGTGAGGAGTAACTTACTCCATAAGTAGTTCCACTGAATCAATGGAAGTTAAGCACATGTTTAAAACTAAGCTTAAATGTTTTGCTATTTTGGGATAGATTTAAGCATGTGCTTTCCTGAATCAGAGCCAGAGTGAAGGGAGAGGACAGAAACCCAGATTTTAAAGTGACATTGCTTTTACATTCTGCAATGGTGTGCTAAACACTGTTGCAGTGGAGAACTCAAGCTTGGGGTCTTGTCTTTAGAATCCTCATTTCCAAAACAAATATAAAGCAATTATGGGTGAAATCCTGGCTCCAGTGAAGTGAATGGCAAAACTCCAGTGACTTCAGTAGAGCCAAGATTTCATCCTGTGGATATATTTCCCCATGATTTAATGCCCCCTGTCATGTTTGTATTGTTTCAAAAACATGTGGATAGCTGCTATTCCTTTGACTACCTCCGGGCCTGCCTGACAGGTCTGTTCATGGTGACATCAAGGATGAGCTATGAGGCTGTACATTTACCTCCTCTACAATGCTTAAGGAGGTAAAGGCACGTTGCCAAGATATACAGCTCTGCCTGGCTGACATCATAATTAGACCTGTCAGTCATCCAGAGAAAGCCCAGCTCTGCATCTTTAGTGGAGTCCTCCCTTCCAGCCACCTGACATTTCTGGCAACTGCCTAATGATATTTAAATAATAAATAAATACATATGTGAATAATATTTAGTCCTTATTTAATACTTTCTTATTTTCAAAGTGCAGAAGAACCACTAACTAATTAATCTGACTGACTAATCACCTGATTGCTATGGAAGATCACTGGGTTTTGCCGAGCTACAGGCTGCCTTCTGATAAGGGGGTTGGTTTGAGGGAGCAGGTAGAATACCTGCTGTGATAATGTTTTGTTTATTTAGGGCTACTTAGCTTTTAGCCAGGTTTCAACAGGCCAGCAACAGAGCCAATTAGCTGGAAAACAGAGCTGTTAAACCAAGAATTGCTTTAAATTTCAGTTTTAAGAGCACCTGGAAGCAATAAAACATCTAATTTTAATTTATTTTCATGGGGAAAACTCCAAACATAAAGTAATGAGAGGTACTTATTGTTTATTTGTGACAGCTTAAAGATTTAAAGAAGGCCAGTCCCAAAAAATATTTTAAAATTCCTGTACAATTATGCAGTTTTACTGTAACAGCACTTAACACTGAATGAGCAAAATTGTTTTTGAAAGGGAAGGAGATATAGTGTTTGTTAAGGGCCCTAAAAAGTAGCAGCTGATTTGGAGGTTTTATATTTAAATGTGCCAGATTTCATTGCAAAGGACTGTACAGCTCCTGAGATATAAGATGAAAATGATGAGTCTGTACTATGCCCAAGAGCCAGCCAAAGAGTAGATAAAGTGTCTACCAATGAGTAGTACTCCTATATATTATTTAAGTAGTTATAATAAAATATGGTTTAATATATTGCTGAAACCTTTTCCCCAAGTATGTCCATTGGTATGAGTCATTGCAGTACTAAATCTATCTTTTCTTTTAAATCAGTCACGACATAAGTCTTAGCCATTTTAGTTGTCTGTGGTTCAACTAAGGAGATGTACAACAACAAAATTAAGACATTTAATATTACAATAAGATACAGATGATTAAAAAAATCACAAACACTGTAACCTCATTCAATGTAGACTTTATTCCAGTCAATTAAGTAATTGATCAAAGATAATAAAATATAAAAGCTCACGGCTGGAAGACTGATTTTTATAATCTGCCATTTGCAACTGAAACCGAACAAGTCAAATTTCATATTACACCAAAAGGGGGCATATCTTGCTTGTATAGAGGGGCCCTCTTACAGCAAAGCCAATGTGGGGCAAGATCCACTAGGACATAAGAGTGCAAGGGACTTGGGATTCCCATGTTCAGCTCCTGACTCTGACACAGATTTCCTGTGTGAGTTTGGTCAAGTCACTGGGTCTCTCTAGGCCTCAATCCCCCTTCTATAAAATTGGGATAATGATATTGTCTTTCTCCTGCTCTCTCTCTGTCTAGTCTATTTAGACTGTAAATTCTTTGGGACAGGGATTGTCTCTTATGTGTACAATGACTAGTGCAATGGGCTAGAGGACCTATTGAGGTCCTTTCCAGTCCTACACATCTATGATTCTATGAAAAGGCCTTATAAAGGCCCTCTGCCCCATAAGGAATTTCACCCTCGGCAGCCAAGGGAAAGAAATGTTTACATTTTAAAATTAAGTTTACAAGAGATACATTAGCTAAGGATAGATAGGGGCTTAAGAAAGTTTTGTGGTTATCAATGCAGCAAGATCTGTCACTGGAAACTTGCCCAGTCTGAAGTTCCTTTCTCATCTCTCTATTAATCTTTTTTTGGAAGCTGTGTTGGGTCCTGGTTTCAGGTAAAAGGAGCAAGCACACCAAGCAGACTTATCTTTGCTATTCACAGCTTTCTCCAATCAACCCAGCACCCTTTCTGGACCAGAACAGAAGCTAAATAGTTAAAATCACTCCCTATTAAGAAATGTATTACCATGAACTGGTAAACCTGCGTGTCCCGCTGAGGGTCACAAAGCACTGTAACTCGTGCAGTCCTCCTTTACTCACATTGCCTGACAAGGAAGTGTGGGCTGAGGCAAGACTGCGCGGTTTGTGTTTTTCATTCATTATTTTCCAAGCTGCTTCCGCCTTAAGCCTTGCTCGGTTTTCCCTTGGGCCAGATCCTGGCTCGGGGCAATGTGAATGCATAAGGCACACGGGAGCCTTTGCACACGAAAGCCAATGCTGGTAATAGGGGCAGGAGAGAGAATAACTATGGGGAGGAGAACTTGGGGGGGGCGGTTCTGCTGCTGTTTATTCTGGGTAGGAGACACCCCCCCCCCAGCAGGCGGGAACTCAGGTTCTTGCAGGAGTAACAGCCCCGTAGTATGCCCGCGATAGCCCCCCCGCCGAGCTAGCCACGGCAGCGCTGGGGAGAAGGGGCTGCCGGGTCCCTACGGCCCCCGGCCCGGAGGGGCTCCCCGAGCCGGGCGGAGGGCTCGCGCTGGGCGGTGCCAGGGGGCGGGCCGGGGCGCGGCAGCCGAGCGAGGGCTGCCCTGGCACGCGCAGATCCCCGCCACCTTAAATTGTGTGACGCCGGGTTGCCATGGCCACGGGTTTACGCTACAAGGGCTGATCCGGGGGAGGGGGCGGTGGCTCATTTCAGCACCAGGCTGGCCGCGGACAGCAGCGGCGGCGGCTCAGGCTCGGCGACTCTCCGCTTCTCCCCCTGCGGGCTCCGCTTCGGCGCTGCGGGGCCGGCGGGTCCCTGCCCCTGTGCGTGTCTCTCCCCCCCCGGGCGCCCTCCGCGGCGCAGGCTGAGCCAGCCCCGAGCGGCGCGGACGGGGCGGTGAGGGGCGCGCCTCCCTCGGCCGGAGACTGTCTGTGGGGCGGAAGGGGGAGAGAGGACGGAGCGAGAAGGGGGTGCAGCTTCCAGCCCGGTGAGTCCCGGCTGCACGCCACGTGGGTGTCGGTGCCGTAGGGCCCCTGATCTCACAGGGTCCCGGCGTGCTCGTGGGGTCCGTGGGTGCTGAGGGATCCTGAGCTCTATAGGCTCTGTCTGGCGCTATAGGGTCCGTGGGTGCTGAGGGATCCGGAGCTCTATAGGCTCTGTCTGGCGCTATAGGGTCCGTGGGTGCTGAGGGATCCTGAGCTCTATAGGCTCTGTCTGGCGCTATAGGGTCCGTGGGTGCTGAGGGATCCTGAGCTCTATAGGCTCTGTCTGGCGCTATAGGGTCCGTGGGTGCTGAGGGATCCGGAGCTCTATAGGCTCTGTCTGGCGCTATAGGGTCCGTGGGTGCTGAGGGATCCTGAGCTCTATAGGCTCTGTCTGGCGCTATAGGGTCCCTGGGTGCTGAGGGATCCTGAGCTCTATCGGCTCTGTCTGGCGCTATAAGGTCCGTGGGTGCTGAGGGATCCTGAGCTCTATAGGCTCTGTCTGGCACTATAGGGTCCCTGGGTGCTGAGGGATCCTGAGCTCTATAGGCTCTGTCTGGCGCTATAAGGTCCGTGGGTGCTGAGGGATCATGAGCTCTATCGGCTCTGTCTGGCGCTATAGGGCCCTTTTGGGGGTCGTGGGGACTCTTGGGCTGTTACTTCTCTCGCAAGAGTGGGCGGGGTTGTGTGCCGATCGCACTCAGGAAAAGCAGAGCAGTTCTTCGTGCCGGCTGCTGTTCACCCCAGTCTCTGCCTGCACAAGCTGGATACGTAGTCTGCACCGCTGGTTTGGGTTCATTGCTCTTTACTCACCATTTTGCGGGTAAGGGGGGGTTAGAAATAGAAGTCTATGGGGAGCCCACTGGTTTATTTGGAGTGAAGCAGCATGTGAAATTTCTTCCCTTCGTCCTTCCTCCCCTCCAATATAAACTGTTCTGTAGCTCTAATTGTTCAATAACTTCGCTGCCCCAAGGAAGTATGTTTCCTCCGTGCTCTGTATTGTAGTGATGTATATTATCATTTGCTTAAATATTACAACAGGCTATTCGCTTTGGTCTCTACTTTCAAGAACATTGTGTAACTTCTCTCCTACCCCTCCTGTATTAAGGATTTCACAAATAAATCACTGGTCAAAATGATTTTCCTCACTGGAAAGCAAGGGATCCGTTGATTTGTTGTTTTTTTTTAATCATAACCAGTTGAAGCTGGCACCTGGCATAAACAATAGGAAATGATAGCCCCCTTTGGATAGGAGGGTGCAAACACTCTCCCAGATATTGACACTATATTTTGATCTTATGGAGCAATGGTGCGTACAGTCTCCTGGTTTTGGTTTTTAACTGAAAACTAGATCCATCAGCTTGCCTGGAGGAATTATTACTTTCCCAGAACTCATTCATCTGTAATCTAGTGTTGGTCCCAGGATAGGAGAGAGACAAGGTGGGTGAGGTAATATCTTTGATTGGAACAACTTCAGTTAGTTTAAGAGACAAAAGCTACTTGTGAAGAGCTCTGTTAAGCTTCAAAGCTTGTCTGTTCTACTAACAGAAGTTGGTGTAATCAAAGATATTACCTCAGCCACCTTGTCTATTATCTCAGTGCCTCTAAATAGGAATAGAATATTAGTTGAGTTTATAGTAACATTTAAGAACTCAGACTTAAAAATAATCCTGTAGTAGATGTGAATTTAACTGATAAACTATCTTATAAACTATGAACCAGATTCAGATCTCAGTTACACTGGTGTAAAATCCAGAATAACTACATGACTTTGGGGTCTAGTGTTTGTCACTAGAGCAGATTAAATAATACAAAAAGTGAATTATGAATATTTTTGTGAATGAATGTGGCCAATTTGCTCTGCTATAATTTGTTGGATTTATCATTCACTGCACAGTACTAGTGACTTATTTCTGGACAGTTGGATGAATCCCAAAAGTTTTATGAATTTTGGCACAAATGATAATTTCCCCCCAAAATCATACTGGACATGTGCTGTTTACTATTCATTATCCATTCAACTAGGAAGTAGAAATCGATATCATGTGACTTAAGAGATAAATCACACAGCACAAATAAATTGCAGGTAGTTTAAATAGCAACCAATGTTGTTATTGATTATTTAGCATTCATGATGTGTTAAGCCATTTCAGAAAGGGATAGTCCCTACCCCAAGGAGCTCAGGGTCTGTCATTGGACAGACAGACAATGGGTTGCAGTTTGTTTACAGAAACTATTTGGTGATGACTTCCAAATAAGGAATGCATTTGCAGAAATCAAGATTGGCTCACAAACAACCTCTGATGAAAAAAAAAGGGGGGGCTATAGATTTGTTACATAATTTCTTCTTCTTCTAAAAAAAATGAACTGGGACTTCTTATCTCCTTCTGCCCAGCCCTGCCAATCCATCTCTTTGTGGTACATTTGTAACTCTTAAAACTAAACGTGCTTATTATTCCATCAAAAGGAAGATGGTTTATTAAACAGGCATATGCTTTGTATTCTGTGCTTTATTCCAAAGAACAGGTTTTTCAGGACTGATTTTAAAAAAACACAATGTAGTTGTCAGTAGTGACATGGATCTGTGTTAATTCAGAAAATGAATGAGAAATCAAAGTGAATTGATGGTGCAGACTCCCTAACTAAGATTTAAACTATGTGTTTTTGAACTTTAGAGCCATATTGTGATTTGGGCAACATGTCACACAGATGGGTAAGAACTCCACCTCTTACACTCTTGTGTCACTGCCCAAACTCTGCACCTAGCTAGCACACAGAAGTTAGGGCCTGATACAAAGTCCATTGAAGTCAGTGGGAGTCTTTCCATTGAATTCAGGGCATTTTGAACTAAACCAAGCCAAGCCTTAAGTGGATGCTGAGCAGTATGGGGGGGGGGGCGGGTTAATGAGTGGAGCCTGGGCAACACTTTCCCACAATTTTCTGGCCAGCACAGCTGAAACAGCATGAGTGATGGTGGGGGAGTTCTCTAATTTCTTGCTGGTCTAGATCAGCATCAGATTACTACCCCTTGACACAGAGATGGAATTGTGCCTCAGAGGGGTGTCTCTGAGGCATGAAGCCTCACAGGTGCAGCTTACACAACATCCTTGCTCTAGTCTGTGTCTAAAGGCAATTTTTTTCAGGGCATTGTGTTTTGTTGCCTCATAGTGGCATAAATTATACAGTGTTATATTATATATTGTATGGGGAGCAATTATTCAAATAACAGAAATGAAAGTAATGTAATGACAGTCCTCATGGGCAGAGTAATGAACCTAGAACTTCCAAAGGTAAAAGTAAGACCACTACTTCAGTTAAGAAGGAACTCCTATAGCTAGTATCTAGAGTAGGCTCAGGTCTACTATTGTCCAACTGTTAGAGTGGGACAAGTAACATAGCGAGTAGTGTTACAGATTTCAAAAATGGAGCAAATCACATGATTAATTATAGTAAAGTTACATTAAAGTTTACTTATTTGTTTGTAAGGCAAGCAGGATTTGTACCAATATATTCAGAGGATATTAAAATTCTAGTTCCTACACACAACAGTGACATTCAGTATTCTTTGTGCTTATTTCCTCCATCATCTGTGTTCTGGGGGCAAATTCTGCCCTTAGTTATACTGGTGTAAATCCAGAATAGCTCTTTGGTTTCAAAGACATTACTTCAGATTTTCAGTAAGGCAGAAAGATGGTCATATTCTGCTCTCAGCTATACTCATGGAACTCCTTTGAAATAAATGTAGTTGCCTGGATGTACCAATAGAATGAATTTGAGCCCACAGGTTTTTCAGTCCTTGGGCATAATGGGGTGACGTACAGTGAAAGTTATCAATAGACACTTTGTGTAATACCCTGCCACCCTCACTCATGCTGAGTACTACTTTATTCTGTGGATCCCATTGAATCCATTGGGACTACTTGTGGAGAGAAGCAAGTCAGCATGTGTAAAGGTGACATGATCTGTTGTACGTCCAGTGTCGATTAAGAATTTGCCATTTAAATATATTGTACAGTATATGGAAACCAAACAGTTCATCATCTGCAACTTCTATGGAAAACATGAATTTCAAGCATGTTATCACAATACATGATAAAGAAAACAAAAAAGAAAGAGGATCTGTTCTCTAGTTCTTACTCAGAATACAACTCCTGTACAAGCGTTGCCTGTATTAGGACTGTACAATTTGGCTAATGGTAAATGAAAGGCAGTATATAAAGAAAACAAAAATAAAACACACTCTCTCATTTGATTTGCTTCATCTTTCTGTGTGTGGAACTCCCATTGACTTTGGTAGGAGTTCTGCATATGGGATTTGCTGCTGCTCCCATTGCAGTCAATGATATACCTTCCTTTAGATTAATGGTCAAGATCAAGCCCGTGGAGACTTTATAGAATTTGGAACCAAATATTGGGCCAAATTTGGCTCTTACACCATGGGCAAACTAAATGTATGCATGGTTCTATGGTGTTCAACAAGATCTAGGGGACAGCAGAATTTGTCGCATTTATGGTAAAATGTTTGGTCATGAACACATTTGGGCCAAATTCTGCTCTTAGGACCCATGTAATCCCACTGATTTCCAAGGAGCAGCATGGGTGTTAGAACAGAGTTTGTCCCCCCTCTTGCTGTGTCTATTGTTTTTTCTCATGTTTCATATATTTTACTCAGTATTTAATCTGACTCCTTTCCATTAGCCAGAATGGGTTTGTAACTACACAAATGTCTATTGCAAGCATCAGTGCAGGGGTAGGAGACAAAAATTCAGGGACCTTTCAAGAAAAAACAGATTTATTTACATCAGTTATCACAGGATATCAGCAGTTTATTCACAGGCCACTGATCTACAAAACTAGAATGTAGCATCTAAAATATTTGTAAAACTAGCCTTTATAAATATTGAATATCAATAAATAGAATTCCACTGATAAAATAGAATTTAGTAGTAGTATTGTTGTTTTTATTCAAAGTATTTATCTGGCAGCAGACACGATTTCTTCTTTTGAATATCAACAAAAGGATGTGATTTTTCTATATAATACTACAGAGCCCCAGAAAAGGTGTGTGTTATCAGCTAACATTGTCACTCTTTTTCTACATTGTTCTCTTTCTCTACATCTGCACCTGGCATACAGGGACTGGCTTTTGGACATCCAAATGCCATGGTGATTCCTCTTTTTACAAATTTGGGTGATAGAAAGCTTGAATAACACTATCTTCAAAGTTGATGTCATCAACTGCCTGGCATTCAACATCCATTGTTGATAGCAGCATGAAACTGATGAACACACACATCTGTGCTAGGCTTCACACTTTTCCTTGGTTCATCAGTTTTACTGTCTTTCATCATTGTGGCAATAACGTCATCCGTGACATTTCATCCTTCTTTCAGCATGGAAAAATAGCATTACTATGATATTGTGGTTGCAGCATTGTTCCTTCTTCCTGATGTGATTTGAGTGAAATGATGCAGTTTACTTTATTATAGAATTGTAGAAAAAACTTGTTCTATTTCTGAATGAGACTTCTTTAATTATAAAAGAGCTATGTTATGTGAAGTGCTGTAGGGGAACCCCAAGTCTTACTGATGCAAAATTAAGATTAAACTCTTATATAGCAGGTACTTAAATTTGTAAAATATTTAATGTATTAGCTCCTCTTCAAAAATGTAGCTTATAAAGTAAATGTAGCATTAAAAGGAAAGTCCAATATTACATTTTGTAGTCATGGAATAGTGTTTATAATTTGAAAAATATAAACATGAATTAATAATTTATTAGTAGCTCTACTAATTATATATAATTTATATATAAATATATAAATATGTATGTAATGATAGTATTCTATAAAAAATCCAAAACAACTGAAGGCAAATTCACCCATGAACAGGAAACTAATTTTATGTGTAATCAGTTACGCAAGATGTACCCTGTTATAGGTACCAGGACTACATTATTCTAGGGTTCTGAAATTATCTTCAAAAATACTTAAATTAAAAGCTTGTTACAGCAGTAATGGCCAAATTAAGGAAGCTCTGTTTAATAAAGATATGTTGATGTCCCACTGTGGTATGAAGTGGTCTTACTTTAGCATTCAGATGCTTTTCTTATATATTTAAATAGCATCAACATTTTATCACTTGGAGAAATCATCACAATGTGAACAGATATTTTAAAGGTGAATAAAATAAGTTTCTGCTTATTAGACACAACAGTTGTTATGCTTTTATACAGCAGTGGTTTTGTTGGTGCAATAATGATAATGAACTAACTTTTAAAAAAAACTACATCTTTCATCACAAAGGATCCCAGGATGCTTAATAAACTGATACATAGACTATACATACAGTATACACAGGAATTATTTCTTCTATCATGAAATGCAGATAATTTCTGGGTGGATTTTAGAATAGGAAGTGAAGAGAAATTAGATAGGCAGAATGCACCTGCCTAAATTAGAATTAGGAGATCTTTGTGAACCCCAAGTGGCTGTGTCCTTAGTTTTACATCTCATCCAAGTCCCTTGGCTTTGTACCCTCCTTTGTCTTCAATAGTCCAAATTTGATAACATTCAGGGCACACTGCAAAGCTCACGTTTCCCCCTCCCCCAATCACTTGAAAAGGAGAAAGAATTATGAGGATGGTTAATAGATGGAAAAGGAGGTTTGTTTCAGTCTGTAACTTGCCTGCTTTTGCTGGAGATTAGTCATATTGACAGGCATTTTTGATATGTGAATTTTAAAGAGTCAAGGTGCTAGAGAGAAAGGATAGGTTTTACTTTTTATTAATCTAAAGAAATAAATACAATAATTGCACTTAGAAACTGGAACGCAGAAAGATAAAGGCCAGAATTTTTGGAACAGGCCACTGATTTTGAATGCCTCAGTTCTGGGTACTCAGTTTGGGACAGAAGGAATGAGCAGCCATGACTCCAGCTGAAGTTAATAGGAGCTGTAGGGGCTTAACAGTTCTAAAAATCAGTGCCACAGTGTCTCAAAGTGGATATCCAGGCATGGAGAATAAGCATTTTAACAAACTGCCTGCATGTGACCTGCCCCACAGTGAGTCAGTTGTAGATCAGGGAACAGAACACTATAAACCCAATCCCATGTTTTACCTACTGGGCCATTCTCATTGTCACTATGTTCTATCAATCATTATGTATACATGAGTTCAGAATTAGGTCTAAAATGCATCTGGCTCTACTTCATCATAATCACAGCCCAAATTTTGTAATCAAGAATCAAAAGTATTCTTTTTAAGATAACAAAACCAAACTTTGCCTATGACAGCTTTTGAATATTTATTCATTTTGAAAAATATTGGGAACAATCTGAGTGTAGAATAGTTAAGGGAGATACACTATCTTTCTCTGCAGCATATGAATCAGCAATAGAACACTACTGAGATTAATATGCAAAGAACAGCTTACACATTTAGCCCCAAATGTTGCTTTTATGAGCATACTACAGAATAAGAAATTTTGTATGTTTCATAGCAAAACTCTGTCCTTCCTTGTGAATATTCCCTAAATGCCACAGTAACAACCCCTAAGTTCTAGTGCAATATCAGTTCTAGCACCATGAAATATCCATCATCTCATCCCTGCACAAATATACATCCATATACCTCACTGTTGAAAATACTCATTGATGTGAAATTCCTCCATTTATTTTTTACAGTGATTATTTTTGAGGATGAGTATTTTGCTGTGCTCTCCAGTTGGCCTGACCGACTCTGCTCTCTCAAAGTTGGCAGGGAAAGGACATTCTGAGCAGGACTCCTGGACAACGTTTCCCAGGGATAGCGAGAGCTTGTAACCAGCAGTTCATCTCCTAGGCTCCCTGGGCCTCAGCTGCTGTGTTGTTCTGCAGCTGCCAGCCTATACTTCTGCCTCCTTTCACTCTCTGCCTGCAAACTGGATTCCTGCTCTGGCTCCTTTTCTGTGCTGCCAGGCTCAATGGAATAATGCAGGGAGTGTGCACTTTAATTAGCTGACCATTGTGAAGAGCTGGAGAGCAAAAGGTAGCTGTGGACAGATCCAGGGAAAGGAGACAGAAAACAAAATGTCAGGCTTCTGACTGCAGCTAACTGGCATATTCTGCAGCCAAAACCTGAGTTCTGTGGCATCTTTTTGAAATTTGGCATCTAATTGAAATTATTAAGGCAGCTCATACCTCAGAGCAATTATTTTGGGCTCTTTGCAAACTCAGGTAGACATCGCTGCCTCAGTTTACACTCAGTTCATGTTTTCAAGGTTCTCTCTGCAATCATAAAGATTAAAAACAACTATTTTTTAAATAAAAGCAGAGATTGTGGCGCATACTTCGGTGGCAAGGAATAAATTTTGTGGTTGAAGGATCACAGACTCCCTAGAGCCCTTCTTGTGATGGATTGTGGGTCCTGGCTGTTTCTTAGAGTTTATACACACTGGGGAATATATAGCTGGAATAACCAAGTGTTGGAGGAAAGATTAAAAATGATCAGATTGTCAGTGTTTCTTGAAATAAGCTCTTTGGGGGCATGGACCATCGTTTTGTTCTGTGTACATACACCACCTAGGACACTGAGGTATTGGTCTGTGACTAGGGCTCCTAAGTGCTGCAGTAATATAGATGTTAAATAATAAGTGAATATTGTATATAAAAGGGATTTTTGTGATCACACATATCTAGTGTTAATAAAAATTCCTTATAATTTATGCAGAGCTGGTCATAAGTCCATGCAACACACTCAGATGCATGGAGTTCCCACTTGCGCCATTTATGCTTGTCTTAAATGAATTGGTTGCTGCCTGGCTTGCCAAGGGAATGAGAGCCCTCTGTGATTCATAGACTTCTTTGGAAAATGTGCAAGACCTGCTCTGCATTTGTGAAAGAAAAATACTTAATTTTGCTGGGGTTGTTATTGGTTCTAATTCTTTGCTTGTATAATGCCACAGCGTCTCTGTTAATTTGCTTATAAGTAATAATTCTTTAATCCCTCGGAGAAATAGTAAAATATTAATGCCTTGCAAGTTACTGCCTGAGTAAATACACTGGCAGAGGATTAAGAATGTCCTGAAGCTCATATTCTTTCTAAGTACTGCTCTGTTTTCCCATTCATAGCTCTTACCTTATCATTTATGACTTAAAAGGCTATTGTCATGATTGCAGCACTGTCAGGCTATAATGCATGATTTATTATGTACAGCAGGTGACTAGTAGTTAACATTTAATCTCAAAAAGACTGTTATTGTTTGTTTTTTCCTGCAGCTTTCCCTGGGTGGTTCATGATTTTATTGGTGACAAGATGACGATTCATATTTTTACCAAAGGACCCAGTGAGTCATCTTATTAACTCTACTGAAGTACATGATTGGCAATATTCCTACCACAGTAAGTGTCTATTTGTTTCCATTCTCCTGGAAACATGGTTCCATAATTGAGTGAGACTGTAGTATGCATTGAAGAGTAAAAATACTTTTCTTTACATAAGGTAGTGTCATTATAAGTTAATAGAAATGATCATAGCCAAAAGTAGATCTAATGTTGTGCATTCTACCTTAGTTTTTAACCTAGCTGTAGGTTAAAGTTACATTGTAAGAGAAAGTTGTACTAAAGGCCACATTATTTATCAGGAGTCATATATGTTGGTGTACCTTGCATGCTATGTAGAGAAGAAGATAAATGAAAAAACAACCATATTACATTAAAGGGATTACTTAGGTATAATGGCATACAATATCTAACCTGAAAGTGGATCCATGTGCAGCTAAAAAAGGGTGTTCTGAGACATGATAGAAAGATTCAGGGGGAAAGAGAAATAATCTGTGTGAAACCAGCAACATGAACTGCAAGTTAGTGCTGCATGCACAAAGCAAGCTCCTCATTACTCATTCGTTAACCCTGCCTGCCAACCACCAGTTCAGGCCTTTGGACTGCGTTTTGTACAATTTTGTTCACCTTATGCTGTGGGGTTCCCTTTCCCAAATCCACAGCTTTGTGCCATGGTATATTATCACTGCTTCTATGATTCACAGTTCTGCAAACTGATGTACTTGGGCAGGTGCATGTGTGCATGACAGTGCTGCTTTTCCAATTGCTTTGATCTGGTTGGGAGAAAGATGAGGCACATTTTATTTAGTTATGCTCCTGCTCCTCTTTTGAATACTCACTTGTTCTATCCTTGAAGGTGATATGCTGCAGTACAGCCTGAAGTGCTTGGTTCCTGTTAAGGTTTACTTGCAGTGCCATGCAACCTTTTCTCACAGGAGAGCAGGTGGCCTGGAGTTACATTTGTTATTTCAGAGTAACTAGATTGTAACTGTGCTGATTTATTGCAATTTGTGCATAATCTCAGAATAACAGGGCAAAAAATCTCCTCACTGCATCCATTAACATTAGTTTACTGGAAAAGAACTTGAAAACCAAGATTGAATTGGGGCTGGTCAGAAGATTTCCCTACTTGGAGTGCCTCATCTCCACTATTGTTTAAATTTCACTCATGCACACTTGTGCTGTGAATAGAAATGCATACTTGCCAATGCTGGCTGTAGTTCCTGAAGTCAATGCAGATTGCTTCAAGAAAGGGTCCTACCTAATGGAGAAATGTGTCTTTTAATTAGCTATACAGATAACCAGCGTATAGTGAACCAAAACACAGAACTACAAAAAAAATCACAATATTATAGAATAGAGCAAGGCTAATTAATGTAGCTGATGAGACATTTTAATGTAATCTCTGACAGGTCTCACAGTGACTTGTGTCAAGTACAGACAAAAAGTAAAGATAAATGGAGCATCAAAATATTCAGTGTGCTTGTTTGTATACTTAGTGTTGATAAAAGCTAGCAGATCAGAATAGAGCAAGCGTATCTTTACAAAAATGTGTTCTATTTGAAAATGTTAGCATATTATAAAGCCCCTGAAAATGCTTTGAAACAGTGAGACAGAGCATATAAAAAGAGGATGTTAAAAAGTTTATAGTCAAAACATGGCCAAAATTGGAAGAGAATGTCCTCCAGATCTTAACTATCTAGATTGGTTTGTATCAGAGGGGTAGCCGTGTTAGTCTGGATCTGTAAAAGCGGCGAAAAGTTCTGTGGCATCTTATAGACTAATAAACATATTGGAGCATGAGCTTTCGTGGGTGAATACCCACTTCGTCAGATACAAGATTTCTTTGGAAGTTTATGAAGTAGACACCGCTTGTCAGTAAGGTTTTCTTTTTCCAGATATAAAATCCCATACCTATTTTTTTGGTGGAACTTGCTTGTACCTGAGGACTACGTAGTGCACAGAATTGGTGAACTAACCATTTGCCACTGTAGAACTATATTCAAATTCTGTAACAGGAGCCTTATTTAAAGCTCATTGAAATCAGTGGGAGTTTATCCATTTAAGTCAATGGACTTTAGATCAGGCCTTTAATGTGGCTAAGTATTTCTCTTCCCTCAAAGTTACAAACTGGGTAAAAAATATTATTAGAATTGGAAATTCTCATCATGACAGTATTTCACAAGACCTTTTATATTCCTCCACTGGAATAAGATTTTCTATCTAAAATATTTCCTATGGGAATGTAAGAAATTATGGTGTCATCCAATTTAAACCCAGCCCAGGGTACTGGGATTTGAAAAGAATTGTGGAGGGAGGATCACAGTTTTCATTATAACAGATTTTAGTAAATATTATAAATGTGCAATGATAGCTGCATAGGGAATGAACAGGCAATTTCTTTAGTTTTCATGCTGAATACTGTCTACCCTAAACTCACACAGGGGTACAATGTTTATCTAGACAGGAGTTCAGACAAGATGATCAGAATGATCCCTTCTGGCCTTGGTATCTATGAATCTATATATGTCACACTAAAATAAGGGGAAGTTCGGGCTGTGTGAGGGCTATGAGATTGAGTCTAGCACATGAAAAAGTCTTTTCAGCAGCAGTTTAAGAAAACAAACTAAATACTAACCTACTTAGGCCCTGATTCAACAAGGTATTTAAGCAAATGCTTAAAACATCAAACATATGACTAGTTCCATTGATTGAAGTAGGACTGATCACACATTTAAAGTTATGTATGTGCTTAAATAGCTTGCTGAATTGAGGCCCTTTACAAGCAATATTAAAAATAAATATAAAATGGTTTAGCAACCACCCAAAACATTCCTAAGTTCACAAGTTACCTGAAATTTTTCAAATATATAGAGTGTATAGAACTGAAGACGGAAGGGAAGAAAATACACATCAGTATACATGTGTTATCACTGTGGATTATAAAATAAAATGAAGGCCAGAAATGTTACAATAATATCATTACAATTTGCTGATACTTTGTTTTGCCAAAAGAAAATGGAAGGATTTTCCTTATCACTTGAAGGGCTTATCGCTTGATCCATCAGTGGTGTGCTTATTCAATTATCAGACATCCTCAATAAAGCTACTGCTTCCCAGCTAGTCAAACAGCTCAGATTTCATGATGAGCTTCAAATAACCAGTCCATTTTTTGAAGTCAGTCAAGTCCTTTACCTCACCTTAAATGGAATTTAAGAAACAAAGTTCTCTAAGCAAAAGCGCTACATGCTTTCTTCTATAAGGACCTAATCCAGCAAACATTTACACACATGCTTAACTTTCAATATGTGTGTAGCCCCACTGAAGTCAATAGGATTACTCACTGCTTACATATAAGTTAAGTTTTCCTCTTTTGGGGAAGATTTGGAGGTTAATTGTTACCCACAGAATATTGGCGGCTGTTATACCTGGATGAGCTGGAATATTGTATATTTAAAAAATTAATATGTTGTTCTGACCAGTATAATGGTAAAACATTCTTTTTCTTTTACAAAATCTTTATAGTTACCCTTTAAAGCCTTTATGTCTGTTATTTAATAGTGACCTTTTGGTTCTAAGTCTCCAACAATTTAATGTATCAACTTAATAAAATATCCATGTTACAATGAATTCCTACCAGGGGCAGCTCCAGGCACCAGCACGCCAAGTGCGTGCTTGGGGCGGTAAGCCACGGGGGGGCGCTCTGACGGTTGCTGCGAGGCCGGCAGGCAGGCTGCCTTTGGCGGCATGCCTGTGGAGGGTCTGCTGGTCCCGCGGCTTCGGCGGACCTCCCGCAGGCTGCCGCCAAATCCACCAGACTGGGGACCTCCCACAGGCAAGCCGCCGAAGGCAGTCTGCCTGTCGTGCTTGGGGTGGCAAAATACCTAGAGCTGCCCTTGACTCCTACTAATCCAAAAGTCGTAATGAAGAAATTTGATATTTTACTTTTAGAAGAAATTCAATTAATTACACTAACGCCAAAAAACACCCATTTTGTTTATATACAGTGCTCAAGTATATTGTAAGGGTTGTCTTCCTTATCCTTCTATTGTGTTACAGTAATGTGTTTTGAAAGTAGTCACATTAAACTCATTTATTACTGTTTATAATTATAAACAGCTGACACAATTTAAGGAACAAATTTCAAAATATGAATATCTTCAGTTTAACATAAACCTCTACAAGCTAATCATTCACAAAACCAAGGGCAGTGTATTCTAAAAACAACACTTCAACTACTTGTGCAATATAGGAGTAAAAATTATATTGCATGTACAGGAAAATACAATAGCTTCCATTTACCAAAGCCAATTTTTAGCACTTATCTAAACCTATGTCCATAAGATGTCTGAGCAACAAGCTCTCATATGGTGAGGAATTTCTAGTGCTCACTCCTGAGTATTTGAATAGTCTCAGGAGTGAGCATATTAACTAAAGATTGCACTCTCCCTTGGGCTGGGCAGGAGGGTCCAACCATTTTCATAATCACTCTTTCCATCACCCAGTGAGTCAGAGCAAACACAGCCTCACAAGGCAGCTTCAAACTCAGCACTCTGAGTCAGAGCAACCAAATGTTGAGTTTAATTGAAAAGTTATCAACAAATCACAGTATCAATCCATGAGTTATGATGGGACTTATGGAAGAGTGATGAAAAATGATATGACCTTTAAGGGAGAAGCTTGATAGCATTTCAGCAATAAAACTCCTTCACTAAGTACGTATTTGGTGGTTAACTGCTGCAGAGGAGTTGAGGAGGCTTAGGCAGGCAACGGGGGAATCATCACAAAGTGGCATTAGTTATTTATTTAGTAATGGAGTAATAGATTCTGGGGGAAAAGGTTAGAAATGTGGAGAGTATTTTCCACTCAATAATAATAATATTTAGGTTAGTAATTGGTAATGTTAAGATAGTGCTTCTCTCCTTACATATTGGAGGTCTAACACTCAACTGTGAATTTTCTTCACTTTGTAGTTTTTTTGAATGCAGTTCTTCACTACTTATGTAATTACTATAATTACACCTAGTTATCTAATTGTATAATTGTGTTTAATTACATTTGTAGTGTACATACTTATAATCTCAAAATGAGAGTATTAAATTACATAAAACCTATTATGAAACTTCATTTTCATGTTTTGGACATGTTTAGTTAGCAATATCTTAAACACCAATTTTTTCTAATTATAATCCTAAATCAATTAATCCACAGACTGGTCTAACTGCCTGCTTATCTTAATACAATGATACAAAAGCAAAAAATAAAATAAAATAATTAAGATGGTAAAGCCATGATTTCACCCAGTGCCTTTTGTACTGATTGCCAGTCGCAAATATTGCAGGGTCAAGTGAGAGGCTTCCAGAAAGATTCTACTTAATGGAACCCAAACCTCAATGCAAACAAGAGGTAGGTTCATTATCTGCAAACCAGAACTTGCAAGGTCTGCACAGTCCTGCCAGGCAATTAATTGGACAGGTCAGATAGACTTGCCCAGAGATTCTATGAGAACAATTTTACAGATTCCTCAGCATCCAGCTCTTAAACCATAATGAAAGAAAAGAAAAAATATGAGATGCTGTGCACCTCTACATTTAGCAGACTCCAGCAACAAATGCATTAGAAATACTGAGGTAAATACATGAAGATCAATATTTTTCATTATTTCTACTTTTGTTAAATAATTCACTTCAGCAGTTCCACGTGTGTAACAGCCATTGAAAACAATGGATGCTTTTCATTCAGAACTGAACTTGCCCATTTAATTCTGGAGGTTGAAAACTATACTCAATTTAACTGTAACAATGAGGAAGCTCAGATTGTTAATCTGCGAGTGGTTTTGCACTGAATCATATACTGTTTCCTAAATTTACTTCAGAATATTTTAGTCACTGGACTAAACAATAATGTAATGTTATTTGATAGGGTTAAACTTTGAGAAAATCCAAATTCAGCTATGGCCAATGAAAATGCAATGGTTATTCAGCCATCCAACTCATGATATAGCTCAATGCAAAATGTATTTCTTTCTTATTGTGCCTAACAGTGCCTTCTACAGGTAAGATGTGTGTTTGTCATGGCATATGACAGACTTTTGTATGTTTGAGTGGATCCTAATGTTTTCCTCTTAATATTTGTGTTGTTTTTTCCTAGTTAACCAACTGACTTCACAATGACTGAAGATTTAGATCACAGATTCAGTTATCTCACTTGGGATCAGATAAAAATACTGGATCAAGTATTAACTGAGGTAATACCCATTCATGGAAGAGGAAATTTTCCAACACTCGAGGTAAAGCCAAAGGATATCATTCATGTTGTAAAGGAGCAGCTTATGGAGAAGCAAATCACCGTTAGAGACATCCGCCTGAATGGTTCAACAGCTAGTCACATCCTTGTGAAACAGAATGGAACTAGCTACAAAGACCTGGACATCATTTTTGGTGTTGAACTACCAAGTGAACAAGAATTTCAGGTTGTTAAGGAGGCAGTGCTGAATTGCCTACTGGACTTTTTACCAAAATGTGTCAATAAAGAAAAGATCACTGCTCAGACTATGAAAGATGCATATGTGCAAAAGATGGTCAAAGTCTCCACTGATCACGACCGCTGGAGCCTCATCTCATTGTCAAACAACAGTGGGAAGAATGTAGAACTAAAATTTGTAAACTCACTCAGACGACAGTTTGAATTTAGTGTTGACTCCTTTCAAATAATACTGGACTCCATGTTAAATGTTTACAGTGATACAGAATGTGAATTGACAGAAGACTTTCATCCCACCATTATTGCAGAGAGCATGTATGGAGACTTCAGTGAGGCAATGGACCATTTAAAATACAAACTTATTTCCACAAGGAACCCTGAAGAAATTAGAGGTGGGGGCCTTCTGAAATACAGCAACCTTCTGGTTCGTGACTTTAAGCCAGCAGATGAGGCTGAAATTAAATCTTTAGAACGTTATATGTGTTCCAGATTCTTCATTGATTTTCCTGATGTGGCTGAGCAGCAGAGGAAAGTTGAGTCATATTTGCGCAACCATTTCATTGGGGAAGAAAAGAGCAAGTATGACTACCTGATGACTTTGCGCGGAGTTGTAAATGAGAGCACAGTGTGTCTCATGGGACATGAACGACGACAAACTCTGAACATGATTACAATACTTGCTTTAAAAGTACTTGGAGAACAAAACATCATCCCAAATGCAGCCAACGTAACATGCTACTATCAGCCCGCTCCATATATCAGTGACAGGAACTTCAGCAATTACTATGTTGCTCATGGACAGCCACCTGTCATCTACCAGCCATATCCATTTCATATACAAATGCAAAGTGGAATGGTTTAGTAAAAGTTAGCCTCCTCACTGCCCACCCCGCTACCCCAGTTGTCCAAAATAAAGGCCTCATTACAGCAAGTGTTACATCACTCAATTTCATTTTTTGTGCAGATTGCCAATAGTCTTTGATCAGTCAGGGCTGAAAACATCAGTAAGCATATCATGAAATTTTGTTTATGTAAAATCACTGGCCATTATTCAACAAGTTCACGATGACCGTCATATGTTCTTAATGCAGACATACTCTATGACTGAACTGTCCATCCTTTTTGGCCAAAAAGAGAAAGATATTAACAATTCTAATTGTACAAAGTGCCATACACAATTGTTCTAGGTTCTAAACCATTCATTAACATAACTTAAATAGTGCATCTGGAAAAAATATGCCACTAAGATACTTAAAGTTGATCAGTAGAAACACCTGATTTAAAGATGATAGATTTAGAAAAACATTGATATTATGGATACATTGAACCTATGAGGGCAAATTTGTTCCTCAGCTTCACTCATATAACTCTGCTAAAGTTCATTTTGCAATGCAGACTAAAATCATTTTTGGAATTTGCATTGATTGACTGAAATTATGAAATACCCTCATGGGTTAAGTGTTTCTCTATGGACTTCATCCTGCAAGATGTCGAACATTTCTCACCTCTCATTAAGGACATTAGCAGTTGAGGTCATTCACGAGGGTGCTCATCATCTTGCAGGATCAATCTGTACTGAAGCCCTATCCTATATTTCTTGTGCACCCATTGATTTCAGTAGGAAATTTGAGTGTGCATGGAATGCAGCATTGGGTCCTGAGTCTGAACTACTGATACTGAAGATTGTATAAGCAGGTGATTTAATTATTCTGCACAATTATATATGAAAAGTATATTAAAAGTATGAGGGAGAAAGTGAACATTCAGCATGTGGAAACTTTCTTCCTATACATATTTGATACTGACCAGGGGAAAAAAAGTAAGTTAAAAGGTGGAGCATATGGTAATAATGAGAACAAACAAAACCCCACCAGAACAGTACTGTGTCATTTTGAAGTGATTTTAAAAAAATGTTCTTAGTTGCATTTGATATGACATTTTATACTAGAAATGTCCTGTATCCATTTAGATGTGTGTGCACATATACTAGTAGCAAATTAAAATCTCTCGCATAATCAGGAAATAAAACATTAGTTGCAAGGTTTTTTGTGTGTGTTTACCAAAGATAAGTTTTTAAACATATCACTCAAGTGCCTCCTAGTGCCAATTGTTCCATGAAAGCTGTAATGCATTCTAGAATTGGTCATGCTGGATATATGGAAAACTGAAATATATGCTGTTGGAATTCCACCCATGGATTATCTAATGTATCCTGTACTTACACTGGGTCTGATCCTGCACCAGTGAGGTAAATGGGAGTTTTGCCATTCACTTCGTTGTGTGCAGGATTGGGGCCAATTAACCTGATCCTGTTCCCAGTGAAACCGACTGAGTTTTACCAATGACTCAAGTGGAAGTAGGAGCAAGGATTGAAAAAAAAAATCACTAATGACAAAACCATTTAGAGTGGATACTGTTACAACGCTAAAGCTGTTCGTCAGCATTAGGTTTTTTTTTTATTTCTGATGCTTCGTGTGTCACTCTGCCATATAAAGAGCTCATGATGTTACAGGATGTAACATTATTTCACATCATGCCACGTTATGCTTCATTATATTATGAAGTGTTGACTATATTTTACCTGTATACAGACTCCCAGGTCTTAGAAAAATATCACCTGTGTGCAAAATATTTGATTTATTTTACATAGAAATATGCTACATATTGGTATGTTAACTCAAACATTTCCAAGTTTATATTTTCTATGATCTATGATCATTTGCTTGCCAATGAAATGTAACTCTGCGTACCGACACTAAAGTGTCTGTAGAGTAGAACATAAACAGCTGTTTTTTAAAGAAGATTATGTTGAATCTCAGTACTTGGGCTATCCCTTTTCTGTATAATGTAGAGCAATATAAAAACTACTCAATAATATGGAATGATGCATGTGAAATGATTGTGCAAAGGAAGAAGGGTGCAATAAACCACTTAGCGGCAAATGAATCATGTGATGTCCATCACGAATACATTATTTATTATCTGTTTCTTTTCTTGATTTATCAAATGTGCCCAATTGCTTGTCTCACGACACATTTCATTTCACTTCCTCCACTATGCTCATGGATTTCTTACCCTGTCACTTGTGTAAATTGTACTTAATAAAACTGGCAACTTAAATTTCTATCTTATTGTATTTGGTAAGGCTATATGGCACTTAAGCATTTTCAGAAAATGTTCCCTAGTAAAACACCAGATAATCCACATACCTGGTGTAGTCAATTTTCATTGATTCCTCTAGATAAAAAATTGAATCTGTAATTTTATTCTACTTTTCACAAAAATAAACAGCACCCTATAACCCCATGTAAACTTATTTAGACATGACCCTGATCATACATATGCTCATGCTTTAACTTTCAGCATATGTATAATGTCATTGACTTCAATGTGACTACTCACAAGGGTAAAGTTAGGCACAGCTGGAATTTTCAAAGAAGTCTAAAGGTGTTAGCCTTGTAAATCTCATGGAGTTTAAATGGGAGTTGGACTCCTTTCCTTGGGTTCTTCTGAAAATATCGGTCCACATGCATTGGTGTTTGCAGGACTGGGGGTCTTAACATGATAATGTTACACTAACTTACCAAGAAACACCCAAACCTCTTTGGCTGTTACTAGAATTTTGTGGAGAAATGTTGTGACCTTCTGAAGAACCAGAAAACAGGTCTGCCAAGAAGGAGAGGTTTCTTACAGCCTGTGCATACCCAACCACCATTAACTGGAGAGACATTTCAGAATGTTAGCAGTTTTCCCTAACAAGCAGACACATCTTAAACGTGATGTCTGTGTCTAGTAGGATTATGATACTTATTTGAATAGTGAAGATCTCATTGTGTAAAATACAGCTTGTAATGAAATAGCTGAGGGTATGCATAAAGCAATCATATAACAGTGGCTCAGGTTGATTTTTTTTTTAATTCTGACACATTTCTGTTTATAAATTCATCCAGATTATACAATGAATTCCTGAACCAAAGCCTATTGAAGTTAATGGAATTAGTTCAATTGACTTCAGTGGGCTTTGTGTCAGGCACCAAGAGACCATAAAGGACATACTATAGTACATACAGGTAAATGTACAAAGACACCAATATGCAAAAATGTCTCAGGTATAATTAAACCCTTTAAATTTATTGAAAAGGTCTTGTATTTCTTACCTAGAGGTAGTCTTTCAATTTCGGAGGTTATTGGAGGGTAATAATTTGATATACACACATGCACGCATTACGAAATGTAACTTTTTTAACATTTCGTTGAATAAATTATATTGATATTTAGCAGCAGTATGAACCTGGAGATTTTTGTAAAAGTAGTACTGATTCTGTAAATTAATATTAAAGCAGGGATGGGATATTTTTAGACTGCTGCTTGCAAAACATTTACATCACCCTGAAAGATACTATTCTGTAACCTCTTTTTCAGTTCTTATCTATTTTACAACGTGCACATAAAAATCTCTACAGAGTTAATTCTAAGAGACTTTTTTCAGTACCAGTATCCTGAGCTACGTTTACATTATTTCTTGTTACAATGTTGCAATCTGTTTAATAATTTTAATGACTGGAAATTGTAATGCTGATTTTATTTAATCATACTAAAAACTTCTCAAAGTTTACAGCGTAAAGTAACCTAATGTCAGCACATAAGTGTAAAGGTTTTAAGTGCTTTCTTAAAAAATGTGTCATTTGAATTTTGTGTTAAATTGTAAAAGGTCCATTTGAAGCATATATGTTCTGGTATTTTGTTTAAATTGTAATTTGTGAGCTTTATACTCAACACATTACAAGGTTTTTTGTGATGGATAAAAAAGTGTGAAATTGTTCTATGTTATGTTGTCTGTTGTGTTACACTGATCCTACAGATGTGTAAAAAGTAAAACTAATAGGCCTGATTTGCCACTGAATTATTCCAGGTTCACACCTGTGTAATTCTACTGACATCAGTGGAGATGGAGTGGCAGAACCAGGGGGAAAGGGGACTAGCTCTCACATAAACTCATACCTACCCAGGGAGGTGGTGAGCAGATGCGACACAGCAGCACCCCAGAGGGGCTGGAGCAGCTGCCATTGTGCCTGTGATTGTGCTGGGGAGCAGGGAATGATAGAGGGGCTGGAATGGGATTGTCATTCCCAGCTTGGTCCAAGCTTCCCTCCCTCTCCATCCTCAGTACCTCCCCACACCCCCCCTCCATTTATAGGAAGCTCCTGCTCCTGCTGAATGGAGTTACACCAACACATAACTGGAGTAACACATTGGTGAATCAGGCATGTTTGTATTTAGAAATATTCCTGGGAAAAGAACAGCAAAAACAGTTTAGGCAGTTCAATGCGACCAGAATTCCTACAGATGATTTCTTGTTTGGTCAGTGTGTTTTTCTACTAATAGATTAGTATCCAGAAACAAAACTATGACAGTGAGGATGTATTTCATGTAATGTGCCATCTGAAGTTGTTGAAAAAATATTGTAATACTAAAAATTGGTACTAATCACACAGATTTGTAGGTGATGAGTCCACAGTGTTGATGAGTGCCTTTGGGTATCAGGGGAAAGAGCATTAAAAACAACCTTCTGTTTATTCCAGATGCTTGGTTTGCTTGTAAATAGTGATTCATTATTTTGTACAAAAATACCACTTTTAGCATGAAGACACCTCAGTGTGGAGTGGATGCATGGTAGCGAGATTGACACGTTACAACTAAAAATGTCATTACGGTTACTTAAGTCAATAAACCCACAAACCCAATTTTGCCATTGAGCCACACTCAAAATTACCATTGATTTAAATGAGTTGCATATACAGACTAACAGCCCCTAAAGTACAATATTTTTCATAAATTATAACAGCTTTATAGTCGTCATTAAAGCATCTTATGTCTCAAATTCACATTTTGAAGTGCCTAAATACATAAAAAATCCATGATTGTCTAGGGGCAAATAATATATGCATCAAAATACATATTGAACTGGGCAATTTGGCATTACATAGGCTTAAATACATATTTTAACCTAGTGTGAATACATATTAATGTAAGCCTAAGTACATATTTATCCAAGACATTAGAATGGCTCTGAAGGAACTAATGGCCTTATCTAACACCTACTGACTTTGGATCAGGCCCTAAGTTACTTGTGTAAATCCTGCACTTTCCAAAAAGCAAACACATTTTACTGAATTTAATTTGTATTGCATTTAATTATTCCTCCTCTGTCCTCAGCCTGCATTCCTTACTTAAGTAAAACTCCTTTTCGAGGTCAAGGGAGAGAATTAGATGGTTGTTTTACCTGAGCAAGGCCTGCAGGATTGGGCCTGTCTCTCAGGAGTGCTGGAACAATTTGTATAGTAGGGTGCTGAGAGCCTTTGAACCAAAGTATAAACCACTTCTAGCCAGGGAGTGCAGGAGTTCCAGCACCTATGCTCTCTCTCTCCCACTGTCCAGTTTTGAGCAGCCTACAACAGATGCAGGACTCTTAGCAAAATTACACCATTAAGATTTGATAGGTGAGCTGGATTTTGGACCATTATTCATTATTTACTATGAATAAAATGAATTCATTCTGATCGTACCTTATAACAAACCTGGACAATAGTAAACATACATTCTTTTGGGTCAGTAGGCCATCTGGTCATACAAACGCCATCAGTATAAATGAATGTATGAAATACAGGCATACTGTCCTTCGCTCCTGTTCTAATTTAGTGTAGGTGGGTACCTTCCTGTCCTCTATGTTTTAGTGATGAATTTAGTTTCCCCTCCCAGATTTTTCAAGGTCATCTCCCTGAGTAGTATAGAAGGACAATACAATTGCTAGCAGGGTCTTCATCTCTCCCTGTGTGATACCATGGCAGCTTAGATCACTGAGGCATTCCAGCGAACATCACTACTTGTTTGACTGAGATGGGGAATTCTAATCTTAGCTGTGAAATTTATTCCCACCTTGGTTTATCTTCACTTCCTCTTGAAGTCATGTTGCAAGATTTATCAAATACCCGAGGCTTTTTCTAGGCAGAAGGGGTGGAGACTTAGTGGCCATATGGTTCTAAGAAGGTAGTGGGAGAACTCTGTGGGAGATCCAGTAGGGTTTGGCAAAGGGTTTATTTTTTTTATATCTTGGGCTGATTTGTTTTCATTTTATAATATTTGTACTTGTGCCTAGAGCACAGGAAATCATTTAAAAATGTACATCAATAAAATCATCAGTTTGAGAGGGGTAGCCTGGAGGGGTCAACGGCGCTACACTGATATTCACCAGTGTGTAATCTTGCCCATGTACTTCATATCACTTTTTAAATAAAGAGAAGCTGCGATCCTCTGTGAAGGTAAATAGGGAGTACAAGACAAGCAGGGATTAATTTGGGGGATGCTATGTAAACCTGATTTATCTGAGGAAGCAAGTGGTTTAAATGCTTCCTCTAGTCTTGTTAGTTACTCTAGTATACCGTGGTAATATTATTTTCTTTGCAAGAATTGGCTAAAAGCACTATAATAAGGAATTGTTTCAGGACACAGTTTTTTTATATATATTGTACATGGCTATTGTAATTTTCAAAGACATTTAGCAGTAGCCTAACTCTGTTCCTACCAAGGCTAATAGAAAAAAGTCCCATTGATTTCACTGGGGGAAAAGTTAAGCCAATACCGAACATGTTTGAAATTCCCACCTGATATACATGAAACCCCTGAAGCTACAAAGCAGAGACTTAGATTTTTAGTCACGAAGAATTATTAGAAATAATCAAAATAATAAATCAAATTATAGAAAGCACATGGAATAGTACTTGAGATTTCTGGTTGGTTTTGATCGGTCCACTGAAAAGAAGATTATATGTATTACAATACACAAAAATGATTATACAATACTGATTTCTGCCAACTCTAATATCTTTAGTATTATTGGCTTATTCATTTAAATAAGTTGATGCAGATTCATATTGCACAACATAGCTTTCCAGAACAACACTTGAACAGCCAGTTTCTACTGTCAGCACATTCAAGAAGCATTCCTGTGTTTCATTCTCATGCCAGGATCAGGCAAACTTGGGTATTTTGTCAGATGGTGGTGTTCAGAAATTCTGCTCAGAGCCCTCTGACAGGATGAATGTTGCACTAAGAGTAATGCCAGATATTTCTGAGTATCAAGAGTCCAGTTGCACAACTCTTACCTTGGTAAGCGCTTACTCATGAGTGCAAACAGTGGGACTGCTCTGACAAAGCACTCATCCCTGTGACAGCATGAAACACACTACCCAAATGTGACTTTGTCTCCATCTACTGGCTGAACCATGTAAAGAGTTTTACTGCCTTCAAGCTACCAGGCCTGATTATTTTCATTCCAGTAGTAGAAGCTGATGCTTTTAGATCCAGAGGTCCTGGGTTCAGGCCCCACTCACTCCCCTATCAGCGATATTGTTACATAAAACTTGCACAATCTAACCTTAAATGATCTGATATAGGTTGAAATTCAACTGAGAAATTAGGCTTTGTATGGGGAATTTTGTAGGAGTAGAGATGAAAGTCATACTCCCAACCTGAAAGCCCTTTTATAACAGTTATCTCTGCCTGTGGCTGTATTATAGTATAATTCCCAATTCTGGACCTTAGTGTCCAAAATATGGGTACTAGCATGAATTCCCCTAAGCTTAAGTACCAGCTTAGATTTGATAGGCTGCCACCAATCAGGACTTAGAGTAGAGCGCCTGATAGACTCTGGTCTCCCCCAAAACCTTCCCTGGGGGTCCCAAGACCCAAATTCCTTGAGTCTCACAACAAAGGGAAATAAACCATTCTTTTCCCCCTCCCTTCTTCCTCTCAGCTCCTTCCCGCCCTGGGAACACTAGGAGATCACCTGATTCAACTTCTTGAATCACCACACCGAGAGGAGTGTTACCTTCCCCCTCCCTTCTTCCCCCTCACCCAGAGGCCATAAAGATTCAAGCTGCATGAATCTAACACAAAGAGAAAAGTAATTCCTTCCTTCTCCCCACCAAGTTCCTGGTGAGTACAGATACAATTCCCTTAAACCTTAACTAGGAGGAAAAAATCAAACAGGTCTTAAAAAGCAAAACTTCTAATAAAAAAGAAAGAAAAAGTAAAAGATTTATCTCTGCACTTTAGATGGTAAAAAGTTACAGGGTCCTTCAACTTATAAACAATAGAAAGAAACGTTCTCCAGCAGAAACACAATTTAAGCTACTTCCAGCAAGTACGTGTACCTGGTTGCACCTCTAGCCCCGTCCAGGACCCAGAGAGAACAAAGCCAAACCCAAAACCCACAAACAAAGGCTTCCCTCCCATGAGATTTGAAAGTATCTTGTCTTTTGATTGGTCCTCTGGTCAGGTGTTTGGGGTCCCTGTTTGTTAACCCTTTACAGGTAAGAGAGACATTAACCCTTAACTATCTGTTTATGACAGGCTGGAATAATCTCTACATCCTCAGCAATGAGTTGTGTGACCACTAGATGCTTTAAGTGCAGATCAAATAGGCCCTTCCCTGGGATACCTCAAACACCTCTCCACAGCTGCTGTCATTGGGTCAACACTGGACCCCACCACAGCGCAGAGAGGGGTAGAGCTATTTTGTCTACTTAGCCCACCCTCCTGCAGAGGATTAAAGCAGGGCTGGAGTGATGAGCAGGAACTCCATATGGGTAATTTTAAAAAAACCATCTGGTTTTAGAAAAGAAGACTCCCTCAGCTTGCAGGAGCTCTGGATCAACAGACGGGCAACACACTGTTTACTTTTCCTCTGCTTCCTGTGGGCTCACAGTAAAATTGAATTAACATGACAAGAAGTGATAGCCCTAGTGTCAGAGCTCAGAAACTCCAGAGTGGATTCTTTTATTTGATTTTTGCATTGTTTGCTGTCTGTCTACTACAACACACACTGAACTCATTCACATACTGCAGGGGCTTCCTGCCTACTTTAGGTCTGGTTGATCCAGTTCAACTGGCTATTTAATAAAAGATGTGGTCTGTCACGTGTCTTTGTTTATTTTATGGCCTAGCCCATGATTGTGGCCCATGTTACATCCCAGACAATGCTCTTTTTGGAAACAGGTGTCAAGTGTAGAGCAGATGCATTTTCATGTTTCTTTCTAATCTGAGAATACACAGACACCATGTTACCTTTGCTATAGACATTTTGAATAATTCTAAGAAAGCCCCCTTACTACCAAATGTGTAATGAGATTAAATGAACCTTGAGCAAAATGGAGATGGAACACATGAAAAGTGAAATAAAATTCCTCCATTTGGGAAATTAGGTAATTCTCCTCTCTGCTTTAATGTTGCTTCTAAGTATTGAATCAAAGTGCTCCTTAACATTTTGTTATTGATGTTCACTGCTCATTTTGATTAGTCCTAGATAGCTCAGACCTGCATATAATTTTTGGAAAGTTCAATTTTACAGTTAGCAGATAATGTGTAACCATCATACAAACAGTTGAAGGGTCCATTTTGTGATAATTTATTTTAAATATGACGTAGGTACTCATTACCTCTTGCAGAGTCACCCACCCACAATCTTTTTTATTAGACTTATTTCAAGCATTTTGTGCATTGTATTGAACAAGTGCTGTAACTATTACTTTGTTGGATGGAAGAAATTTTCAAATAAAATTACTGGGAACTATACAGATATGTGCCAGCCACATAACTGAGTTCATGCAATTTCCACTACTGAATGCCTGGTTGTAATAGAGAGAAAATACTTCCAAACAAATGGGTCATACTCTACCCCTAATTTTTGCACAAAACTCCAATGACTTTCATAGAGTCATAGTCATAGAGTTAAGACCGGAAGGGACCACCAGATCATCTAGTGGCCTCTTTAATCATCTGTATGTGTGACTTGAGGGAAGACTGTCTCTCAGAGTCAGAATAAATCATTTTTACATTTATAATCAGAGATGGTAAAAAAAATTCAACATATTTTTCAATGAGAAATTGGAAAACTTGTACAAATTCTTCCCCGTCTCATTTTCTGATCAGGTGACTGTAAAATATTTCAACCAAATATAGGGAAACATAATGAACATTTCTCCCCAATTATTAAGCCAGTTTTGTTTATACTACATTAACCAACAGGTCCAACAAGTATAATTACAGCAGCCGTTAGTGCTTAGCTATTTCCTACCCTATACCTCAGATAAACAGTATTTGGAGCAGAAGTAGGGGGAAATGAAAAGCAACCCAGGGAAGTGGGGAGGTTTTCCTTTAAAATCCCACCAGATAAATTCCCAATGAATCAAACATATAGAATCTCAGCAAATGGTATTAGAAGAAAGATGACTAAGAGAGGGGTTTGGGCTGTTTTTTTTCATTTCCATCATTCTTCATCACCTTATCACTTGCTTCCATATTCAGTTCCATTACATCTTGTATCATTACAGAAGCTGTGCTTATGAAATCACAATTAGTTGCTAGGGACAGCAGTGTGCCATCATAATAGATTTTGAAGTTGGACATTCAACTATATATTATAAAGAAACTCAGGGGAACTGGGTCCACATCATTCACATATATACTGATACGTTAAAGTGACAATATTCAAGACAATAATTAGTGAACTGCCATCACTGCTTTACTACAAGCTTGCCAATCAGTCCTCAGGTAATAATCCCCTTTCTCATTATATAAACCAATTCTTTAATCCATCCATTCCCCACATGCCTGGGGAGGCAAAGCTCCAACCTCAGAGGTTTACAAATCCAGGCTCTGGTGGGCCAATTTGCAGGCAGAGAATTTCAAAGCCAAGATGCCTACACAGAGAATGCCCTGCCAGCTGCTCCCTTCCATTTATAACGAACTCCTGCAACTCACATAATTTCAACTGCAGTAACACAGCACAGAGAGAAATGTTGCTCAAGAAATCGGGTCCCAAAGCAATTAAGGCTATTTTAGGTTACACTGAAAGCTGTTTCCATCTCAGAATTTGGCCCTTGAACTGTATTTTATTTAGGATCATCCTGAGTCCAAATCTTATTGAACTTCTTCCTATAAATATGAGTTCTGAGGCCTTCTTTATTAAGGTCCAGGCATGGAACTCCTTTTGATGTTCTGCTTGAAAAGAGTTTGCAGGAATGGCTTCCACAAGGAGGCCCTATTAACTGGGAAAGCTTTAACACTTTATATGGATGGCAGAGAGGTAGTCTAAAATATAACACTGAGTTGGGATTTTTGATCATTAAAATCAAAGTACAACACTACAGGTGCTTTCATAGATAATGTTTGATGAGGGGCAGACAAAGTGTAAAGAAAAAAAAATATTTTGCCAGTTCTGGCTGCAGCTACGTATTTTTCTAACCTCCAAATGTGGGATCCTCTTTCAGTCTTATATAATTGTTTTCCTGTAAATGAACATCCAGCAGATCCACTCCTCATTAGATTTGTTTTGCTTTCTGGAGAAGACAAGAACATTACGTTGCCCATATGTTCATTTATTTACTTTTCAGATTCCAATGCAGCTGTCACTGTTGCTGTTTTTTTCAGTGCATTTTGTGGTGATTGTGCATAAACAAATAAATAATAATCAATGGACACTATGATAATACAAATATAATAATAATGATAGTGCACATGCAGATGAGACCACAGTCTCTCTGTGTGTGCATATAAAAAAGATCTTCTCTCTACATACTACCACACAAAGATGAGCAAAACAGACTAAAACAAAAGGAGTCAGGAGACTTATTGCTTTAAACAGTATATTGGAGACTTCCATGCATTGTCCCTTATTCATTTTCAGTCTGAGGATACATAGTTGGCTAACAGTTGATAGGTCTCACTAATCTCTTGGCACCAACCTGTACATTCCCACTCACATGAATAGACTCAGTCACCTCAGTTAATTCCAGGAGTAAGAGCTATGTATGTGACTAAGGATTTGCAGGCCCTGTACATACCTTTCTCTCAGGAGACTCTGATCATGTCATTTCCTTTTACCAATCACTTTGATGGCTGCTTCTAATCCTCCATGTCTAGTTCCAATTCCTTATCCTCACCTTCAACTTCAAGGCACAACTCCATTCCTAGATTCCAGTTCCTGTGATCATCTAGTCTGATCTCCTGTGTAACACAGGCCCTGAACTTGCCTAAGACAGATCTTTTAGAAAAACATCCAGTCTTGGTTTTAAAATGGTCAGAATCCACCACAACCTTTGGTAAATTGTTCCAATGGGTTCATTATTCTTACTGTTAAAAAATTATGCCTTATTGCCCATCTGAATTTGTCAAGCTTTAACTTCAGTCCTTTGGAACGTGTTATACATTTCTCTGCTAGACTGAAGAGCCTGTTATCAAATATTTGTTCCCTGTGTAGATGCATATAGACTATGATCAAGTCACTCCTTCACCTCTTCTCTGTTAAGCTAAATAAACTGAACTCTTTGAGTCTGTCACCGTAAGGCACATTTTCTATTCTTTTAATCATTCCCATGGCTCTTCTCTGAACCCTCAGAGAATCAGCATCCTTTTTGCATTGTGGGCACCAGAACTGGCCACAGTATTCCAGTAACGGTTGTAATAGTGGCAAATACAGAGGTGAAATAATCTTTTAATTCTTATTTAAGATTCCACTGTTTATGCATCCCACGATTGCATTGGCTCTTTTGGTCACAGAGTCACACTGGGAGCTCATGGTCTGCTGATTATCCACCATGACCACCAAATCTTTTTCATAGTCACTGCTTCCCAAGATAGAGCCCCCATCACATAAGTAGGGCCGATATTCTTTGTTCCATGTGGTCATATTAAAATGCATATTGTTTGCTTGAGCTCAGTTTACCAAGAACTCCAGATTGCTCTGAATCAGTGACCTGTCATCAGAAGGCCAGTTATTTCATAATTGTCCATGTTGGGTTTCTCATACCTTCCTCCAAACCATCTGGCACTATTGGGCAATTGGCTACTGGTCTAGATAGACCATAGCAATTCTAATGTTCCTAGGGAGTAAGCTTGGCAGAGCCAGCAGCATTCTGTCCACAGCATTAATGTCTACATGACATTATGTGGATTTGTGTGGGACTTGATGGCCAGAAACAAGGCAGATAGAGATCAGCAATCAGTAAAGCATAATGCTTCAGCAACAGTCATTACCTTGTAAGGCAAATTGCTATAAAATTGGTGCTGTGCTTTGACTGGCTTCTATTCTCTTCATTCTCTGCTTCTGGAGTGGGCAGTAATGTACACCCATTGTCTGTAGAAGCCAACAACTCCACAGCTACCACAGCCAGATTAGTTCTGGGAGGGGCAAACAGGGTGGTTGCAGGAGTGCAGGCCATCTGGGTGACTGTGCCAAAATCCATGGATGTGGGGCTGGGATTCCCTGTTGATCCTTGGATCTGCACTGTCAAGAGGACATCCCTCTTGCATTGTGCTTCCCGCTGCTACGATCTCATACAGCAGAAGCATGTGGCACAGTTTCTGTGCCCCCATCTAGGTGGAGGTTTGGTGTACATTTGTGCAGAAAGACACACTAGGACACAAGGTCCTTTAGGGGAAATAAAGTATAAATCCTGGAGCCTGTTGCAGATAGATGACTAGAGGTGAGCAGCAACAACCCTGACAAAATAACACATTTAAACAAACCTGATTGGCCAGCTGAAGACAAGCAAGGATAGAACTCTGGGCTGCCAGGACAAGCAACACAGGGTGCTGCTGGCTGGTGAGCCATGATGCTCTCTTAATTGCATGCAATGGAAGGCTAATCTGATTGAGCTTTTGAGGCCATATCCTACATAGTGATGAGTACCCTCAGCTCCCACTGAAGTCAAACTGGGAGTGAACATGAGACCTGAGGGCAGAATTCTAAGCAGCAGTAATTTCCTTGCAGGAATTGAAAGGATGGGTAATTCACTCAATGTGACATACAGCTTGTGGTCAAATCAGCTGGCTTGCTCAGATACCAGCTGACATTCAAAACAATCTAAGCAAGTTAAATTAAAGAGCTCAGATGTGCTTTGTAAGAGTTTAACAAAACATTTTAGGTCTCCCTCCAGGACTATTTCCATTACATTTTTAATAACCAGCATGAAGCACTTGGCAGTGATCACAACAAAGCTACATTTAGATCAATGATAAATAAGCAGCAGGACTATTGTTGTTTTATTCGTGTCCTTTATGTGGCATTTCTGAAGACATGTCAAATAAATGAATACATTAATTTCAATGCAATCAACTGCATAATAGTTTACAGACTTTTACACTGATGGGTGGATTGTAATGCATTTGTATCAGAGTGAGCCATGGATTACAGATTTCAGTTACATAACACAGCTACTCTTCATCTTTTTCTGTAAATCATTCCACTGGCTGGGTAGGGATGTGGAACATTTTATAAACTAAGAATAAGAATTGTGTGTGGAAGTTCAGTCTTATTTGTGATCTAGGCAGTACATTAGAGCTGAAGGAATCATTTCCAATGATTAATTTATTCAGCAAGTTTAGGCCCAATTCAGGATAGCATTTGCTTAAGTCCCATGACTGGAAGCCAACTCCAACACTGAGTTTCACCCATTGCTAAATAAAAACTAACCAGTTTAATAAATGTTGAGAATATTTTGAATTGTTGCTTCTAACACTAGGGATTTCTGTTCGCTAAGCACATTCAGATCCTTTGTGATAAAAGGATATAGTGCAATGTAGGACATTATTATTATTAATATATACTAACTTCACCAAAAAGTCTTCTGTCACTCTGATGTAAAGTAGTGAGACACAAAAGCGCTTGACATTTTTACTGATTGGGGGTTGAATGCATGTTGATTTACTGTCACCATTGAATAGAATTTTAGCTCAGATGAAATTTTTTTTAGACGGCACAGAGTAAAATTTGAAATTAAACAAGTCAAGTTTGTAATCAGCAGTGCTATTACCGAGACCTCAACCTTTTTATTCACGTTTTGATTGATCATTGATTTTACAGTACTTTAAAAAACAGAACTTATTTTTTATTAGTTCTCCTTCCATGAGAGAAAGAGAGAGTTGAGACCACATCATGGACCATAGCTTGACCTTCTGATAGACAGGAATAGCAAATCTCTTGGCTCTATATCCACCTGACTGATCCTGGTGTGGAAGGGAGCATGGGGAGCGCCACAGGCAGGACCCAAGCAGCTGCTAAAGGAAGAAGTTGCTCCTAATATTGAGGTCCCTGTCTTCTCTCAACCATTCCGTTACGGACTCTGCCCTGGTCTCTTCCATGAGCAGGGCTTGTGATATTCTAGCACCAGAGCTGCAGAAACTAACACTCGCAGAGCTATGTGAAAGGAGACAGGGATGGTTGAGACAAAGTGCTCCCCTGATGGAAGGGAGGTGGTTAGGAAGGATGTTGTGCTGTTCTACCTGTCCCTGTGGGGTGGGAAGATATTAGGCCCTTATGGGACTAACCCTACTGGCTGCCAGCACCATTCCTATATTGCTACATGGCCTCTATGAGGCTCTGAGCAGCTGAGTGTCAGCTTTAAAAGGATTTGGCTCAACAGATGGAGAAGGTGAGCAAATGCCCCATCCCATCATGGAAGAAAGCAGGAGAGAGAGTTGGGTTGTGCTTTGTTTTTGGCTCCTTCGGTAGCCTCAGTAGGAGAAAGAAAAGGTTTGCCAGGCACCAGAGAATATTGGTGCCATAGAGACATCAAGCTTGATACAAAAGTTGCAGGTCCACAGAATCATGGTTTTACCACCTTTATTGTATGGCAGTGAAATGTGGGCACAGGGGAAGGCTGAAAAGTGGTGGATTGACATTTCTGCTTTTCATTGTCTTTGTCAGCTGCTCCATATTAAGTGAGAGAACATAACCCCAAACACCCTCAATGCTAACTGGCAAGTGGATTACAAGGATATCCTGATTTTGTTATGTACATTCTGGTTCACCAAACAATGTCACATGAGGTCTTAAATGAAAACCAGGGTTACACTGGTCATCAACATTGTTGTGAAATGTACGTACAGATACTATGTATGTACACTGAAAATATGTTCTTAGATTCTGTATCACAACAAGATGGAGAAACATTTCCTGTCAGACAAAAGACATTAATTGACTTGTCTCTCTGTTGGCAAATAGTTTAAGCATTATAAGCTAACACAGTGGAGGCACATTTACATACAAAGTCAATAAAGAGAGATGAAGTCTACAAGGAAGAGCAAACATCAGAGGAAGAAACCCTTATCTCAGCATACATTTCAAAATTTTGCTGGACTATACTTGGGGGACAAAGAAAACACCCAGTCATTCTGCACCTAGGAAGTAAACTGACAGTACATTTACACTCATGAAAATGGTATCACAACCAGCCTCAGCTGAAATACTGAAGAGGACATGAGTGTAAGATTAACTTCTTTAGACAGGAGGTTAACATATTAAGTCTCCAGAAAATGTGTTATGATTTTATACATAATCTTTTATTTTCTTTATCCTTATTCAATATTTCTTGAATCTTTGATAATAAACTTACTATGGTTTTCACTATAAATATATCTCAGTGCTGTGGTGTTAAGCAAGGAGCAGATCCTGAGTTAATTAACACAAACTGGTGTGTACATTGTTCCCTTGGGGACAGCAGACCTGGTTCTTCTGTGAGTGTTCAGTGGAGAAGGGGCTGGATACTATGGGGGAGAACTTCAAAGGTGCCCGGGGATTGGGGTGCATCTTTTTTTAACCCTCAAGGCAAAGTAAGGGCTGGCATAGCCCAAAGGAGAGTGTGTGGGTGGTAAACAGGCTGTTGATATCAGGGAGCTGATACCTAGCTAAACACAAGCAAGTCTCCCTGATGCAGAAGGCAGAGGGTAACAAAGTGACTCTCCATCTTGGACACCCTGAGAACCATCATATGGAACAAGATAAGTACTGAGGATATTCATAGCTAAACCCACCAACTGCACTGGTCATCTCTGGTTCAGTTTTGTCAGCTTTCTTGGTACAGACATATTAGGACAGAAGACCAATGAATTACAAAGTGCTTTTATCAAAGAATGCTGTTACGTGTCTGGTGATCACATGAGAGCCAAAAGCTTGGGTGATGCCACGAGATTACCAGTGATGGGCATAAACTGAAAATCTAGCCAGACTATCCAAAGAACCTAGCTAGAGATTGATCTGGGTGGTGTTCAATCTGCAAAAACGCTACATCCCTTCGGGATACTCCTTGATGATGGTGATGATGATAGAATATTAGTGTTTTGTCTCACTTAGAGGTGCTTCACTTTTTCCATAGTTAGAATGTGCCAAACTTTGTTAACCCACAGCTGTGTAGTATGTAAGGAGGGATGTCTAGCATTTGTAGCTATAGTTAATCAAGCTGCCAGCAATAAGTGACCTTTCTGAATGTCTCTTGCATGGAGACATTCTGTCCCTGTAACAAAGTACATAGTTCAGGTGGAATCTTCTTGTTCCTAAAGATCATATATTTAAAAATTATTCACCCAGAATTAAGGATTACTGGGCATTTTCATCAAATATAGCTAAATTTTCCCACTGTTCCATAAGCATCTATTACTGCAGAAACAAGCCTCTGTAAATAACAGCAGAATTACTCTAACATTTTATAGTATGTTTCTCAATGTCCCACCTATACATTAGTGCTTATCCACATTGTATTCTAGTGATAGCTTCCCCAAAATCAGACTCCACCCATATTATACATGCTCCTGGACAGAGATGCCAGTAATATCTTTGTAAAACATGGGTACTAGTATCTTAGATTCTGCTTTGGGATACCTGAGTGTTTGCTCTCTGTGTATTACACCTTTATTTGGCTAAAGTAAATATCTCAGTGGAATATATTGATAACAAGGGATTTTTGGTGCATAACCAGCCAGGAAACTAAAGTAACAAGACAACCCCTTTAAAACTCACAGGAACGTACCTTCCTCCTAGACCATGTCCATTAAGTGGCTTTTTCAACATCTCAGGAGGAGGTCATTAAGTTGGGGCTGTTTCAGACCAAGTTTGGGAGCAAGAGTCTGGGAGCCCACACAGAGAATGGCCTGCCAGCAGCCCCTGCCTCTTACTGTGAGGGTAGGTTAACCAGATAGCAAGTGTGAAAAATCGGCACAGGGGGTGGGGGGTAATAGAAGCCCATTTTAAAAAAAAACCCAAATATCAGGACTGTCTCTATAAAATCCAGACATCTGGTCATCCTACATGAGGGGAACCCAGCTCCAGCACTTCTCTGTAGCAGCTTGCTGATGTGTTTACCTTGACTGCATGGCTAATGAGCATATATATTTCCATATTTTCTTGTCGTTTTGAAGCTCATTCAGTACAATGAACTTTTACCATTAATGTGAGGAAGAAAATGAGACTTTGTAAAGGATTAAGTTGTATAAGAGCAACATGCACAACAACCCCCCTGATCAAATTCTATTTCTCCTCACTGCCAATTTACTCTAAAGAATGTTTTTGGAGGGTTTTTTTGGCCAGCCTTTGCAGTATTATAAAACTCTAAATCCTATAAATACTCATTGGAGTGAAGCTTTCACTCAGCTCCAAAATACATTTTAATGATAATTTTTTGGGAAAAGTCAAATCCCTTCAACATTCGGGCCTCAGGTGTGTATATAAGGCACAGCCCTCCACATGGACAGTGTAGAGTCACACCAGTCCAATAGACATCCTGGGAGAACAAAGGCAGGCAGTGCACCTGCTGCAGCATTCCTTCAGGGGCACAGCTATCTCCTCCTGTGTGACAGGCCAGCTTACTAGTCAGGGCCTGGGGATGGAATTCCATGCCCTTCCCTGTCCCCTTTGGGGTATCCTGGGGAAATGGGGAGGGAACAGTCCCTGTGTTTCCTTGAATGCAGGGACTGCTATTGTGGCTGGCTGGGAAAAGTAGGGGGAAGGCTCCTTTCTCTGAACATACCCAGGCTTGATTTGGCCAGTGTTGACATTCAGGGTCAAAACTGTTAAAAGCCATTTGGCCAGTTACATGGTCTGATCTGCCCAGCCAAATGGTTAGATTTGAGAGCACAAATATCATAATACTCAAATGTCCTGAACATGCAAATGATGCTTACTTGTGCAAATCATATGCTCCTGGGGTCAAGGACTGATTTTTTTGTTGTGTGCATGTACAGCACCTAGCACAACAGGGTCTTTGGGCATTACCTCAATAATAAATAATAATACCTAATCTTTTGGGTAGATGAATTCTTGGACTCACAAAATCACATTTACAGAAACTACTGGGATAGGTCCCTGAGAATTCTGCCGGTAAAAGTCAATTAAAAAAAAGAAAAAGAAAAAGAGAGAAAAAAAAAGGTTATTCAGAAATAACTTGTTCCTGAGTGTTGAGTGAACAGGCACACCCAAGAAATCAAAACAAATATGCAAAATTAGGAAGAGCAATGAAAACAAAGCCATCCAAAGCCAATGTCATACATACATGATGTGTATTTTTAAATCACAAATATAGGCCCCAATCTTGCACTGTGATCAATGCAAACAGAATACTGCATCCACACAGTGCCCTTTGACTTCAATGGTTCTGCATGCAGGCACAGCACTCAGCCTTCAGGATTGGGGCTTTATTATTACTATTATTGCTGTTTTAAATGTCCAGTCCTAGTAGTGTTTTTAACCAGTGATATAATGGGCTTTTAAAATTAGGTTGGGTAAAACAAACAAACTCAAAAAGAAGAAAATGCCTGCCCGCACACATGTATCTTTGATCTTTTACCAACGTAGCTTATGTAGCTGCGTAGTTAGGAAAACAAAACCATTCAAGTGTACATATTTATAGACCTTTAAGAATGCACATTAAAACCAGTTTGACTGTAATGGAACTATTAAAGTCAGTCATTTCAATCCCTCTTCTGTGGTGGGTAATAGAGGTTAATTCTGCGGAGGCCTCTTTTGTAGTTGTTATGGTTTGATCCATCAATTTATCTGAACCATGTTCACACTAAGACTAGGGAAAAAATCCTTGGGAATGTCCTGAGGCACACAAAGCATGTGCTCATTAGGCTAGCTTTGACTTTTATCCCTGCATAAGGCATATTGTGTAGGTGCACTGCCCCCGCAAGATTATTAGGAAGGAATCCTACTCACTGGCACTTGGTTCGCTCCTGCTCTCTTCTTGTTCCATAATGGGGAGTCACTTGCTGCTGGAGCATACAAATGGAAGATTACTACCCTCTCTGCCTCAGCCAGCACAGGCGCCAAGGCTACACCCATTGCTCATCCAACCCTGGCAATCTGCTCAGGGAAGAAGTAACAGGTGCACAGAATCTTCTCACTTCTGCAAACCCAGACTCAAGGTCGAGGGAGGCCGTGCAGAGCTGAATGGGAGGCTTATTTCCCTGACTGGCTGCACAATTCAAGAGACAGCAGCACTTATAGAAAGAACATTTGAAAGTAAGAGATTGGTGTTTTTCATTTTTTTTCCAGTTTCTCATAAGCAAGAGCCTGCCTCAGAAAGCAGTGCCTTTTAAGGGTTAATTCAACAAGAAAGTCTTGTTTGAATTGCATGGACACAGCAGAAAGCTCTGAAACTTCTGCTTTATATATTTTGGGAAAACTAATAATATAAAATAATCTAATCTCTTTACACTCATTTTCTGCCAAAACTTAGATGCAGCTTGACACCTTGCCTGTCTTTTGAGTTATTGTTCATGAACATTATATCATCTAGCATGCTAAAAGCATTTATATTGAAAATCTGTGACTCTTAAATTGAAAATATACGTCAGCTTTGGTTGCAGAGATAAAACTGAAAAAATTTACTTGATTTTTGCACAGGCCAGAGAGAATTTAAATAAAAAAAACTGAGTCAGATTTGGCTGTTTGGAAATAACTTAATAGTTTGCAAGGCTGCTTATTAGCACTAATCGTAATGTGATTGAATTGCTCTCACAATCGTACTGGCCACGTCAATTTAAAATGACTCTTGGTACTTGCTCTGCCTTGCTCTTGCAAGATGGAGATTTTGCTTGCACATATAATTCTGATATATGATGCCCCCTGTTAAAAATTTGCACGTGGACTCATTGTTACAGTTCAGGGTAGCTGTGCCTGTATTTCTCCTGTATGGTCCAGCAAGGGTATCCACTCTGAGGCCTCCGGCTTCTCAGCCATTGCCTTTCTTGGATGGAAACCTGTCTCTCTCTTCTTTCTGATCAATATTTCCAGGCTGACAAGTTCCCAGCCTTCACTGTGTGATTCCCAGCAAACGACAGGCTCCCTATGCAGACCTGCTTTGCTTTTCTCCTCTCAGAGATGATACCTGGTGTAATTGCTGCAGTTATAAGTTACCACTCAGATGTTTCTAAGCAAGCATATTTTATTCTTAAGGTAAATACACTACAAAGAATACATATTACAAAGAATAAAAGAACCTACACACATGGTATCAAGCTTTCCAGAGATCACCCACATCACTCCAACAAGTGCTCTTGCAGGAGCAGTCCTTCAACCACCACCCAGCTTTTCCTGTGCTTTCAGATTCATCAGACCCTTTGCTCTGAATAACAAACTAGTCTTATGGGGCCTCGGTGGGACAAAGTCATTCTAATCCTCCCCTAAAGATTGGAACCCTCTGTAGCTTGGAGTTCCTGTCTCTTTTCTGGATCAGAAAGGAGGCTCTGAGTCAGCTTAGGCTATTTATTCAAAAGTTCTTTCTTTGTCTGTTGTTCCCTGGAGAATCTAGTTTGGGTCTTTGAACTATCATGTAACAGGTGATCAGCAGACAAAACCCCCCCAACACCACACCCTCACCCTGAGCAAAACTTCAAAAGTGGATTCCATTGATGGGGGTTTGCAATACCCTCCCCCCAGTACTTACTAGGAATTCCACGCCCCATGTATTGTCCCAAAAGATCAGTTGTATCTATTACATTGTTGAACATAGTCTTTTGAAGTTCACAGTACCTCCTAGATATTGCATCTTTCTCCTAAAGATGTTCCATACAATCCTACATTAGTAGATACATATTTGCACTTTTAACATATTTAAAACTTGATTCAGTAACATTTGTCCAGGATATTGCAGAAAATTGCCACCTGCCATATGGATATCAGTCAGATAGAATTATAAAAGGAAGTACTACCCACAGCAATCCTCATAAGCAAGTTTCACAGCATGGATCAATCAGGTGTCTTGTCTGGATGACCAATAGCAGGAGTAGATCTGTGGTCACCTTGACATCTTCATTCACTTACCTTAAAACCATTATTTCTCTTTTTTTCCAAAAGGAGAAGCTGTCTACGCTGAAGGGACTGTCACAACCGGATATACAGCATTGAAAATCCCATGAAGGAAGTGAAATGCACAACCATACTGTGTAGAGAATATGTCTTCTTCTAATTCTGTAACATTTGGGGCACTGCAGTGAATAATAAAAACATTACCTTTCCACTAGATAAGATGATCTCTCCTTTATTTCACATCTGCTCTCAGGCCTTTCACACAGTACTTTTTTCTTTCCTAACAGAAGACAACTGGCCACACTAGCAGATTCTAGGGAAATGTATGCCTGAGAAAGGCCAATAACAGTCAACAGCAATGATAGGCCAGTTTTGGACAGATTTCACACTTCTGCCTAAATATCAACAAAATATAAACTGGAAATGTTTTTTTAAAAAATCAAATCCAAGATGCTTTTTTTCTAGCTAGCTGATCCATCACAGGCCTGCTGAGCTGGGAGTAATATGGAATTGCACTGCACCAAGGGGAGCCAGAGTTGTTTTTCTCATTGCTCTTGCCTACAAAAGGCTCTTTTGCCCCCAAAATGCCCTCCATTGCTACCCCCAGTTCAGTTCCACTCAGTGGTGACAACAGTGGGAGTGTAGACTAGACATGGGTGGCCACCACAGCAGCATGTTGGACACACCTGCCGGGTGCTAAAAATGCCCATGACCGGTCTGCTGGTGGAGCACTGGTGGTAGCAACAATGGGAACGGGAGTGTAGACAGTCCCACAGTCTGAGAAGGGCTCACAGGCATGCAGGGAGAGCATGGAGCCCTGAGAAAACCACTTCATGTTTCCCCTTGTTTAACTGGCCAGCATGGAGGAAGAGCATGGTCATGATCCCATCTTCTCTCAAGTCCTTTCTTGGGATCCTAACTTCCTTTTGAAGGTCCGGAGATTACAGGGACTGCAGTTGCAGCTGACCTTTATACAGGGGGACAAGAAATAGAGAAGTTGCCTTTTGTCTTCTCTTCTTCTCACAGTTACCCAAAAGCCAGGCACAATCTGGTTTTTAATGCTTGAATTAGGGATGTCAAGCGATTAAAAATATTAATTGCAACTAATCACACTGTTAATAATAGAATACCATTTATTTATATATTTTTGGATGTTTTCTACATTGTAAAATATATTGATCTCAGTTACAACACTGAATACAAAATGTACAGTGCTTACTTTATATTATATTTATTACAAATATTTGCACAGTAAAAAAAAAGAAATAGTATTTTTCAATTTATCTAATACAAATAATGTAGTGTAATCTCTTTATCATGAAAGTTGAACTTACAAGTGTAGTATTATGTACAAAAAAACCCTGCATTCAAAAATTAAACAATGTAATACTTTAAAGCCTACATGCCCATTCAGTTCTACTTCTTGTTCAGCCAATCGCTCAAACAAGTTTGTTTACATTTGTAGGAGATAATGCTGCCCACTTCTTGTTTACATTGTCACCTGAAAGTGAGAACAGGTGTTCGCATGGCACTGTTGTAGCCAGAGTCATAAGATATTTATGTGCCAGATGCACTAAAGATTCACATGTCCCTTCATGCTTCAACCACCATTCCAGGGGACATGCTTCATGCTGATGATGGGCTCTGCTTGATAACTAGCCAAAGAAGTACGAAACAACAAATATTCATTTTCATCATGAGAGACAGATGCCACCAGCAGAAGGTTGATTTTGTTTTTTGGTGGTTCAGTTCTGTAGTTTCTGCCTCAGATTGTTGCTCTTTTAAGACTTCTGAAAGCATGCTCCATACCTCATCCCACTCTAATTTTGGAAGACATTTCAGATTCTTCAGCACTTGGGTCGAGTGCTGCAGCTATCTTTAGAAAGCTCACATTGGTACCTTCTTTGCATTTTGTCAAATCTGCAGTGAAAGTGTTCTTAAAACAAACAACATGTGCTGAGTCATCATCCAAGGCTACTATAACATGAAATATATGGCAGAATGTGGGTAAAACAGAGCAGGAGACATACAATTCTCCCCCAAGGAGTTCAGTCACTAATTTAACTAACACATTTTTTTAACAAGCATCATCAGCATGGAAGCATGTCCTATGGAATGGTGGCCGAAGCATGAAGGGGCATACGAATGTTTAGCATATCTGGCATATAAAAACCTTGCAATGCCGGCTATAAAAGTACCATGCAAATGCCTATTCTCACTTTCAAGTGACATAAATAAGAAGTGGGCACCATTATGTCCCGTATATGTGAACAAACTATTTGCCTTAGTGATTGGCTGAACAAGAAGTAGGACTGAGTGGACTTGTAGGCTATAAAGCTTTACATTGTTTTGTTTTTTGTGTGCAGTTATGTGTGATACAGCATGGCCAGAGGGCAGCAAGAGAGGGTTAGAAGGGAGCCTTATTCCATGTAAGGGGAAGAAAGTTTGCTATAGATTAACTAGAGCACCTGAAGCCAATTAGAGCACCTGCAGTCAGTTACTTGATAAAAACCCATGCTTCAATCAGACAGTGTGGGAGTTGGAGCAGAAAGGATTGGTGTTGAAGCAGAGGACAGTTTGGAGAAGTGCTGCGGTGGGCTAAGAAGTCTTAGACCCTAGGTAAGGGGCACCTGGCTTGTGCAGAGGGAGGGCAGGAAGCCCCGACAAGCTGAAGGGCAGGAGAGGAAAGTAACCCAGGGGAAGGAACCGTCAGTTCAAGTGGTTCACCACTATCCTCAGGACCCTTGGGCTGGGACCTGGAGTAGAGGTGGGCCCAGGTCCCTCCCTCTCCACTCTCCTCCTCTAGGACACTAGTGGGGCAATTAACATTCCAATTTAGGGGCAAGAAATGATGCCCTGAAACCCCACCCCCAAAGAAGAGAAAGCATGAGATACACCATAATAATGCTGGCAATTTGCCACATTATGTAACACTTCAAATTATAGAGAATTCACACTTTACACTAGTTTAAGCCTGCAAGTGACCCATGTCCCATGCTGCTGAGGAAGGCGAGAAATCCCCCAGGGTCTCTGCCAATCTAACCCAGTTTCCGACAATCATGTTTATCAATAGAGTGGAAATGGATGTGTGGGTACTTACAACCATATAGGGGAATAAGAAGATCCAGTCATAGCTGAATTCTGTGATGTGGAGCACTCTGACCAAAGAAACTAATGCCCCATGGTCAGATTCTGAATGGGGACTAATGGCAAAAATCAGAGTATAACAATTGTACAAACAGAGGAATTTCATTGCAATAAACTACACAGGGGCAGCATGGTCCTAGGATATGCATGTATGTGCTGGGTACATTGGTTATATTCAGTTTTACACTGGTATAACTGGGAGCAGAATCTGACCCATTGCCCTCACTGCAGTGGCCATTTTAGTTAATTTCTGGGGGTATGTCTATACTACCCGCCAGATCAGCGGGCAGCAATCGATCCAGCAGGGGTTGATTTATCGCATCTAGTCTAGATGTGATAAATCGACCCCCAAACGCTCTCCCGTCGACTCCTGTACTCCACTGGCGCAAGAGGCGCAGGCAGCGTAGACAGGGGAGCAGGAGCAGTCGACTCACTGCAGTGAAGACACCGCGGTGAGTAGATCTAAGTACGTCAACTTCAGTTACATTATTCACATAGCTGAAGTTGCGTAACTTAGATCGATCCCCCCAGTGTAGACCAGGCCTGAGAGAGAAGAGAACACCAGATTTCTGGTGTCTGGTAGATCAAAATCAAACAGATACCTCACAACCCCACCAAGCTGATTCAGTTTGTGGTGAGCTTTTCCATTCTATGTTTTCTAGGTTTTAATTTCTTGAATTACATAAAACTTGCTGCAAAATCGACAATATTATTTTATCTTTTCAATACACAGTCAAGAGAAAATAAACTATTGCTGCTAGGGTCTGATATTTCTATAGTGCCATTGTCTAACTCAAGAATTGCAACCTGAACTTGCAATGAAGCTAAAGCTACCTCTACTAGTTATAAGTACAGCCTTATAATTGTGATATTAAAACATTGATATAAATATCTGTTGTATCATAGCCTCCTTTTTTAAGTCCACTTCCATAATTGTATGTGAATCAAAGACTGATCTTAGAAATTTCAAACACAGAAGTTCACAAAAGAGGAAAATGACCACAACTGCTTATCTAAGTCTCACTCACTTCAGATTCTGCTAGTTTTTACAGCAAACTGGCAAGTCACCATCACATCTACTGTTGTCCTTCCATATGCTGTCACTGGGCTAACATCAGTTCAAGAATGTCCCAGTGCACCTTTCAATATACTCTAGAAAAGAGACTCTTTAAAAATGTCATTGTGGGGGTTCCATTTTATTTATGCTCAGTCCACAAATCCCAGAGTAAATTATCTCAGTTTACAAGTTGAGAGTTGATTTTAAAACACCTTGACAGAATGGCAAACTCAGCCTGGGATCTGGAAAAGAAATTCTGATCTTTGTGCTTTTTAGCTCATCACCAGTGACACAGATTCTGCAATTGCAAATTGGCTGACAATTTGGTTGATGATGCATGACACCTAATAGAACACGGCTCAGTCTTCCATTGCTTCACTGGCTTTGCAGTGCTAATAGCAGTAAAAACTTATTTTGTATTAAGCAATAATGGCTTATATTTTAAAAAGGGAATTCTCTTTAGTGTGTGATAAATCCCATGTTTCAGGCATGTATGTGCAACAAGAAAGGGGTATGGAACTGGTGAATCCCTTCAATTATTTTCCTCATTTAAATAAAATCAGTTTCTTAAAACCAAAAGCAAGGAAGGAAGCAAACTAGGCAAACAAAACCCTGCTAAATGCACTTCACTAGAAACTTTTAAATGCTCTTGAAAAACATACTTAGGGCATGTCTAAACGTACAGTGCTGCAGCAGCACAGCTGTACCGATACACTACACCGCTACAGTGTATCTGGTGTAGATGCTCTGTGAGAGAGCTCTCTCATCAGTATAATAAAACCACATCCACGAACAGCAGAAATTATGTCGGTGGGAGATTATAGGGTAACCAGATATCCAGTTTATGACCAGAACTCCTGATTGAAAAGGGATCCTGGTGGCTCCAGTCAACACTGCTGACCAGGCCATTGACTGTCCAGTTGGCATGCAGTGGGGCTGGCAGGCTCCCTGCTAGCCTCCACGCCACACTGCTCCCCGAAAGCGGCATGTAGCCCCTTTGGCTCCTAGGCATAGCAGCAGCCAAGGGGCTCTGCACACTGGCCCTGCCCCAAATGCCGCCCCCACAGCTCCCATTGGCCAGGAATCGCAGCCAATGGGAGCTGCGGGGGCAGCGGCTGCGGATGGGGCAGCATGTAGAGCCACCTAGCTGCCACTACACAGAGGAGCTGGAAGAGGGACATGCCACTGCTTCTGTGAGCTGCTTGAGGTAAGAGCCTCTTGGAACCTGCACCCCCAACCCCCTCCCATGCCTCAACCCCCTGCCCCAGCCCTGATCCCCCCTCCTGCACTCTGAACCCCTTGGTCCCAACCCAGAGCACCCTCCTACACCCCAAACCCCTCATCCCCAGCCCCACCCCAGAGCTTGCACCCCCCCCCGAGCCCTCACACACTCCCATGCCCCAACCCCCTGCCCCAGCCTGGAGCCCATACCTCCTCCCACACCTCAACCCCCTGCCTCAGCCCAGAACCCCCTCCCATACTCCAAACCCATTGGCTCCACCCCTCAGCCTGGACCCCCCCTCCTGCACCCCAAACCCCTCATCCCTGGTCCCACCCCAGAGCCTACATCCCCAGCCAAAGCCCTTGGCCCCTCTCGCATCCCAAACCACTGCCTCAGCCTGGAGCCCCCTCCCACACTCTGAACTCCTCATTTCTGGCCCCACCCCAGAGCCCGCACCCCCAGCCGGAGCCCTCACCCGCTCCCGCACCACAACCCCCTGAACCAGCCTGGTCAAAATGAGTGAGTCAGTGTGGGAAAGTGAGTGATGGGGAAGGCGAATGAAGTGAGCAGGCACAGGGCCTCAGAGAAGGGGTGGGGCATGGGCAGGGCCCCAGGGGAGGGGCAAGGGTGTTTGGTTTTGTGTGAGTAGAAAGTTGGCAACCGTACGGGAAAAGCTTATGTCAGTGTAACTTATGTTGCTGAGGTGGGTGGTTTATTCACACCCATGAGTGACATAAGTTATGCCAACATAAATGATATAAGCCAGAGACAGTGTTCTATTATCAACAGACTTCAGTTATGTCTACACTACAGCCTGAGACAGGGGCTGCTGCATGGAAACGCTGGAATACAGAAGCAGGAGATGCCAATGGAACTTTCTCAGGGAGAGAAGGCAGTTTAGGGAGATGTAGCCAGGGCCGGCTTTATCACCTGCGGGGCCCGACTGGAATACTTGGCAGCAGTCTGGGGCTTTGGCAGCACTTCGGCAGTGCGGGGTCCACTTCGGGTCTTCCACGGCACCAAAGGACCCCCCCCACCGCTGAAATGCCATTGAAGACCCCTGGAGTAGGGCCCCCTTAGATGTGGGAACGGGGTCCTCTTCGGCATGGGACCCGATTCTGGGGAATCGGGTGAATTGGTTTAAAGCCGGCCCTGGATGTAGCAAATAAGCAGGGTTCCAGAATAGGTCTTGTGACTAGAAAAATTAGGCTCTTGTAATATTTATTATCTTAATGTAGAGTTTAGGTTTATTTATCTCTTCTTGTGTTCACAAAGTATCAGTGGAATAATTCCTTGGCTACACCAAGTTGAGACTCAGCACAGATGAGGAGAGGAAGGGGAGGTGTCTCTGCTTCCCTAGACCTAAGCTACCACAAGTTTACTCTAAGTTACGCTGCCTGCAATGCTCCCATATGCACTGTTTTGACAGCCAAAGATCTGGAAAAGTGTGGGGCACGATGCTCATTCCCCTGACCCCTGATGTTTAGAGCAGTGTCCCATTCCCATATAAAATATGCCATGATTCCCGTGTGCCTCGTTGAATGGGCAAAATTAAAATGTACTTTCTGCAAGAATTCATCGAAGCAAACCTATCCTGTCCATGGACAGGCTAAATTGATCCAATAAATTCCCAGGTATCTCTCAGGAGGCTGAGCTCCACCTGTGGGAGACCTCTGAGATAATCTTCTGCTACATGAAGAGCCTGGTTCTCCTTTAAACTAAGGCTTCTTTACCTCATACTGGAAGCGTAGAGAGGACTTAAAGTGTAAAAAATATAATTTACTCCCACTTTAGGGCCCTTTCCCATTGACAAAGAACCTTAATGTAAATGAAAATCAGGCCCCTTCATTTTATTTTTAAGGCTAAACACTAAGCAGATATATTATGCAAATATATGCAAAAGGCAGCAGGCCAGGTCATACAGTTCTTAATGCTCTATGGCAAAGTATTCCATTTATGACAAATACTCTGAAATGGTCAGGCTTTTTCTTTTTTTCTTCAATTCACATCCAGGGAGACCTTCTCATAAAGAATTGCCCATCTTTACACAATCAGTTTAATTACATCACTAAAGATCTCTAATTAGCAATTCAGAAGCGCTGAATTATTCAAAAATTGCATTTGTTATTGTGATAAAGGTCAAGTCAAATCACATTTTCTGCTGACAAAGTTAGTAGATACAGAGGTCCTGTGGTCCATGCTAACAGTAATTAACTACAGTTTTACAGTGCAGTGCTATGGTTGCCAACCCACCAGGATTGTCCTGAAGTCTCCAGGAATTAAAGATTAAACTTTAATTAAAGATTATGTCACATGATGAAACATCCAGTAATACCTCCAAGCAAAACTGGCAACCCATGCTGCATTTAGAGTTATTTTTTCCAGTTAAACTGTAGTTCTCAATAATAGATAATAATAATAAACTGTAGTGTTCAATAAAAATCTCTAATAAGAGTACACAAGAGAGCAGCAAACACTCAACCTCTGGAATATATACATTTAAACCTCCATATTATTTATGGCTGCATCTTAATCAGATTGGTCACCTGATCCAAATCCCTTGGAGGTCATTAAGAGTCTTTCCATCAACTTTAATGAGCTTTGGATCAGGCCCTGGTTCAGTCTTATTTAATATAGAATGCATATGTGATTTTCCCAGCAAGCTATAATATGGAGGCTTTTGAAATTGCCATTACTAAAAAAAAAAAATTGTCCTCCTCACCCCTCCCCTCCCCTTCCCAGCTATTTGTTCAAGCCCACAGTGACTGCCCTTTCACCAGATCAGGGTTCTGTAAATACCATGAGCATGGCTTCATACTGATTACTGAAACACATTTCTGGAAATCACCTGCTTTCATCCCTTATGGCAATTTGTTTACTCAACTACTGAAGTTAGAAGAGGGATTGAGTAAACTGAAAATGAACTCTACAGCACTCATTTATGTAGCCAAGTGGCTGAGCTAAACCTAACCTTCCATGTAGGGTACACCTACACTGCAACTTGGAGCATGCTTCCTAATGCAGAAAGCCAGACACAAGGTACAAATGTCTACACTACAGTTGCTATAGCTGCCCAACTACAGCGTTGTAGCTATGCTACCGCACGCCACAATGTAGATGATTCCTACGGTGACAGAAGGGGTTTTTCTGTTGCTATAAGTAATCCACCTCCCCAAGCAGTGGTTGCTAGGTCAACAGAAGCATTCTCCTGTTAACTTAATCATGTCTTCACCAGGGGTTAGGTTAGAACAGCTACTACCTTCAGGCTGTGAATTTTTCGCATCCTTGAGTGATGTAGCTATGTCAGTCTAAATTTTAAGAGTAGACGAGGCCTAGCTCTGCTTAAGCGAGTGTGCTAATGATATGAGCATAGCCAAGTTAACACGTCAGGCAGCTGCACAGGCTAGTTACCTGGGTACAAACCCACCCAAAGCCCCTGGGTACTTATACAGGCAGCCAGCTTGAGCTAATGCCTGTCCTACCTCCACCTACTCTGCTATTTTTTAGCACCCTAGCTCAAGCAAGGTAGTGTGTGTCTGTCTACCCATGCTGGGAAGGGGGCTCCCACCTCCAGTGTAGACATACCCGTGGGTTATTTTTCTGTTAAATTCTTATGGGCTTTTCTATCTGAAGGGTGGGGTTTGTTTTTGTTTTTGAATGAGTCTATTCCATTTAAAAAAGAGTGATATCCCTATTATAGAATTCTATAGGATGCTACAAAAAACTCTGTACAAAGTTTCAATAGTTTTTTAGAGTAATTGCTATTTCATCTTTAAGGAACCCTATTGGTTTCATCACCTTCTTTACAGAAAGGCCCGTTGGAATTTTGCAAGGGGGAAAACAACAGGTTTCTATGGGAACATGAGGATTTAAGAATAATTTTCAAAGAGCCCTATCAATGTTAATAGAATATAAGCTCCCTTTTAAAGCCAGTGAGTCTTTCCATTTATTTTAAAGGGTTTTAAATCAGGCCCTAAATGTTTTTGAACCATCCTACTGAATTCTAAAGAAGAGATATAACTATAGATGCTTCCATAAACCAATGGAAAAAGGTATCCTTTTCTAGTAAATTCTATTGAACTTTTCCATAAGGATAGCTTCCGAGACAAGATTTTAAAGACCAGGGTTGTCTGCATTGTGATGGCCTATACAAACCCCACACCGGCTGCATTGAGCACAATTAGCCCTGACTGCTACACTTGCTGTGGGTGCTGGGCCTGCAGGAAGGGGCTGAAAAGGGAAGAGCTCACTCAAGTGTAAGTGCCTAGGAAGTGGAGCCCATCTGCTCTTGCCAGGGGAGAGAAGCCTGGTTGGACACAGGAACTGAGTAGGGTTATAGTGGGTCAGAGCCTCTCTGGAGGGAAGGCAGGCCTGACACTGGAGTATTTGGGTTTATTAGGCACCTGCAGTGGTTGTTAAACCAGGCCACAGCAGGGGATATGATTCACCCAAAAAGAAGGGTGGGGACTGAGAGCTGAGCCCTGAGGACAGGTGGACATATAACCTCAGAAGGACTGAGAAGTCCAGCAGGCATAAAGACTCCTTTATTTCATGTTTGCAATGTTGATGTAGCTGTGTTGGCCCAGGATATTAGAGAGACAAGGTGGGTGAGATAATATCTTTTATTGGGCCAACTTCTTTTGGTGAGAGAGACAAGCTTTTGAGCTACACAGAGCTCTTCTTCAGGTCTAGATCAGCTGATAGACATGAGGAGGGTTATGGGGGGCAGCAACCTGCTGATAGAAGACTTTTATAAATTCCCAGTTCAGGTCAGCAGGAAAGTTGCCCATCTGCAGCACATAGTCATGTTTCTGTTTTAGAGCTTGCCCATTTTGTCTGGTTTGAAAGTTCCCCCATTCTTGTCTCCATTCCTTTTCCATGCTGCCCTTAATGCTTGGAATTTGCTCCCAACCCTAGTTTGCAAAGCCATTACCCACATTCAGCTCCCTAAAAAGACTGATTCTACAATGTCCTCAGAGGTCACCATATCAATCATAATGAAAGCAACGCAAACAAACCCCCAAGTTATTCCCTCTTTTAGATTCCCCATCTCCTCTGTATCCTCTCAATGTCTACAAGTTCAACAGTGAAGTTCATCTCTGTGTCTTGTACAGCACTGATCACATTGCCAGCACTAAATAAACAAATCCAGAGTAATAACATCTCAAAGGTGTTTGATTCAACTACCCTTGTTCCTTTCCCTCAAGCTGAAAAAGAAATTCCAACGTAAAACCTTTGTAGTCTTTACACCTGATCCAGATTGTGCCTTTGACATTACTGAAGAGGCATAAATTCTGTTTGTTAATTTTCTGCTAACAAAGGAGACAACCTCTAGAAACTGGGAAAGCTTACTATAAATGGCCGATGACTCTGTCACACTGTCTGGAGTGGCTCACTATGGTGAGTGTCTACCTCAGGGCAGACTGTCAGAAAACAGGGCAGACACCCCAACCTGGTGGTGTGTTCTGTAATTAGATTTCACCAAGCCAGTAACAAATGTGAACTCCTGGATCACTATACCAGTCTTACCATAGAGTCACAGACAGTCCCCCTTAGACTTTCCACTCAGACAAACTGAACTTTGTGATAAAAAACTCACTTAAGCCAAAAATCACACCACATCAAGCTGCTCCCAGTCCCAAAACATCAGTCACTTACTGCAGATCAATTGCTACTCTAGATTTTACCCCAAAAGACAATGCTTGTAGCCAAATCGATAGTAAACTAACTAAAGGTTTATTAGCTAAGAAAAGCAAGTGAGTGTTATTGAGAGAATAAAGCAGGTAAAATATGTATACAGATGAGTCACAGTCTATAACTCCACATGGTAGCAGAGATGTAGTAATCTGCCAGCTTCCCAAAAGTAATGCACTTTGGAAAACATAATCCCAACAATACATATAAAACAATGGATCTAAATTAGCTGTTACCACTCAAGAAAGAGGTCTTGGAGTCATTGTGGATAGTTCTCTGAAAATATCTGCTCAATTTGCAGCAGCAATCAAAAAAAGCAAACAGAATGTTGGGAATCATTAGGAAAAAGATAGATAATATCATATTGCCTCTGTATAAATCCATGGTACACCCACATCTTGAATACTGCATGCAGATGTGGTCGCTCCATATAAAAAATAGATATATTGGAATTGGAAAAAGGTACAGAAAATGACAACAAAAATGATTAGGGGTATGGAATTGCTTCCTTATGAGGAGAGATTAATAAGGAGGGTACTTTTTAGCTTGGAAAAGAGACAAATAAGGGGGGATATGATTGAGGTCTATAAAATCATGACTGGCGTGGAGAAAATAAATAAGGAAGTGTTATTTACTCCTTCTCATAACGCAAGAACTAAAGGTCACCAAATTAAATTAATAGGCAGTATGTTTAAAACAAACAAAAGGAACTCTTTGACAGAGGATTTTGTGAAAGCCAAGATTATAACAGAGTTAAAATAGATAAATTCATGGAGAATAGGTCTATCAATGGCTATTAGCCAGGATGGGCAGGGATGGTGTCCCTAGCCTCCGTTTCAGAAGCTGGGAATGGACATCAGAGGATGGATCTGGTGCTCCAGCATGACCTGGCACCTGGTCTGCCAGTGACATAGATCCCACCATAATACCCCTATCTCAACCGATGGCAAGAGATGGGGAAAGGGTAATAACAAAACAAACCATATTTCTCTCTATTTTGCTGTGATATGTGAAATTTATGACTGTGCAGAGGACCTGTACAAGTCACATGCACCACTTCCTTTATGGCTTTGGTGGGACCTAATACATAGGCATAAGACAAGCCCTAATGAACAGGGGTGAATTTCACCCTAAGTGCTCTGCAGAATAACAAACCACTCTCTTTGTAATTGTGATAAATACAAGGCAAATGACATTACCCTTGGAGTAAGAAGTGTTTGGTTCCTCAGTTCATACAAAAATAAATTCTTAAATAGTTTTAATTTCATACCATTTGGCAATATGTTTGCTCCCCAAAAATTATATAAGCCAAAGACCAACTCCCATTCTTTAATAGAAGTTGCAAGTGCTCAACAGTGGCACCCTGCTTGGATTTGCTGCTACAAGCTACTAAAATTGCATCTTTCAATTACTAATTCACACCACTGATTCGCAGTTGCTTTTGATCAGAGTAGCGGTGGGATAGCTTTACAAGGCAGCTCATCATTCTGGCATCGAGCTTTTAATCCAAGATTTGTGTGAATCTTTTCTGGCAGTATCTTGCTGGTTACTTTTAGTCACAATGAAATATTGTACTCAGTGGCACATGTGAAGTCTGGTGTTAGCAACTGTCAATCTATCCCTCTGGTTACATGCTTATAGAGATGAAAGGATGGCAACTAAAAATCAATAAAATATTACACAATAATCTTCAGAGACAAAATATCTGTGGAATGCCAAAGATCACGGGCCGGATCCAGAGCTGGTGTCACAGTCAACTTACAGCTCTTAAGGACTGTGCCATAAAGATCTTTGAGGAGATGATGCGGGCTTCAGTATACAATATCTGGAGTCTTGTAATGTAACTGACTTGTAACTAAATGTCTTCTTCAAACATTCTCCAACAAACACAAATTACTCAGATCAAGTTCATAATAGTTTCCCTTCCTATATTTCTCATTAAATTACCCACATCTCCTCTTTATCACAATAAGAGTTGGCAATCTTAGCTTTGCTGAACTGTGAATCATGATGAAAACACTTCTGACATTTATGTGCACCTCAGATGAGCTATATAAAAAAACAAATCCCTATAACTTGCTTTGATTATGGACAATAAGTCTATGAAAACACTGCTGGACATTATTATTAATATTTTTTTAGTCACCCTGGAAATAAAGTAGATCCTACCAGACTTGACTTTTAACACAGTTAATTATATCATTAGTGTCAGTACCACTTAACAACTAGCATAAACCTTCATGAGTCTAACACTGGAAATGTTGCTATGGAAATGACCTGGTGGTGTGACTTGTTTCATACATGCACAAGATGATCTAAAACCATGGTGAAGTATAGCAGGTTTATGCATTTGTGTCACTCTTAGACAGGCCTGTTATCTAGCTTAGCTGAAAATACAGTTCATTTATGCAGAAATTGCAGTAGCTTCTCAGCAATATGACAAAAAGGCCATTTTCAAACAAGAGGGAGAAAAGTGTTTCAGTTCCCTGCAGTTAACTAGTGATTATCACACATATTTAATAGGCAGGAGTGAATTTATCCTGTGGCAACATGGGGAAAGCATGTGCAAGTAACTGCTGAATCTTCCATGCTAGAGCAAGGGCATGAACTGTGAGCCTTTAGATTATGAAGTCCATTTTCAGAAGCGCCTCCACTTGTGCAAATGCATATATGTGTTGGAACTTTGCAACTGCAAAGTGCAGGAGCTTGCACTAGGCTACTATCTACACTCACACAAATGTCAGAAATAACACCTGCAAAATCCTGTGGCTCAGAGGCTCCTGCAAATGATTTCAGCTGTAGCACAGGAACCCCAAGTGTATGTGCAATTTTGTAAATGCACTTACAGAGCCATGGCCTAAACCATCTGAGAAAGTGTTGAGGGACAGGATTTCAGCATGGTGGTCCCCAGAAATTGAGAATGTAGCTGTGGGAGTTGAGGCTGGGAAAGTTGTGACAGTAATGAGCCCCTCACTCGGATAAAATGGGCAGTGTCTGTCTCAGCTAGCAAATTCCACAGAAACACTAGAAACACTTCAAGAGCACATTGTAAGAAGTTCCTCCTTGTTACAGGAGAGGAAATAAGGCAGGGAGTGGAAAGCTCTAAAGAGATTTGAATGGAAGTAAAATTGTTTTGGGTTGGTGCTGTGAAAATATCCTGACAAAAAGACATATGTGAACATGTAAATAGTTAAGGGTGTAATTTGTAATTTGTGAAATTATTTCTTTTCCTTTTGTCTAGGAATCTAGGAGGGGTTGCTCAGGGTGTCACCATTTTAGAATGCTTTGGGATGACGGGCAAAGCTGAGACCAGGGGAGGGGGGAGTAGAGGAGGGGTTAAACTCCTTTATGGATGCAGGTAACTGAAACAATAGGGTTTCAAACAAAGACATAGGCATATGTCAATGCCCAAAACAAAGGCCACTCAGGAATTCCATCTGTGGGCAGAGGGGTTTTGCTGGCTACTGTGCCAAGGAGAGGTGTGCATGTGAGACAGTCAGTGGTGAACAGCGGCTGCTAACAGGGAGTTTCACAAGGGAGTTCTCCAGGTGAAGGAGGACCAAATACAGCACCCTTGGGGTCAGTGACTGTCTGTAGTGTGTGTGTGTGTTTGTGTTTGGGGGTTACTCACTGCTTGCTGAGTTTGTGTTTGTCCAACTGTTTGTTTGTGTTTGTTTGTTTGTTTGTTTGGTTGGTTGAAGGACCATGTGCTGTGGCTGGCAGTTGGAAGCTGTGAGCTTCAAAGGAAGGTTTGAAAGCTAGAAGCCTCTGTTAACTGGCTGAGCCTTAGTCAGTGGGCAAGGCTATCAAGCAGACCAGGGCTTTATAAAGTGGTGCACAAGTGACTAGGGAGCTTTGTGAACAGGGGCTGCTAATAGGGAGTTTCGCAAGGGAGTTTGGAAGGGGAGTGGGAAGGGGACAAGGGCCCCTTGCTGTTTTTTAAAACTATAAACTAAACTACATTCAAAACTTCTTGATTTAAACAAAACCCTTTCAGTAACTAGGAGACCATGCAGGCAGAAGCCCAGCAGCAGAGTGGGGACTATCCAGTTTATTGCGCTGAGTGCAGCATGTATGATTACCTACCCTGCAGGTGGGTGGCATATGTATGCATTCGGTGGAAGGAGCTTCTAGCCCTCAGAGACCACATACAGGCTTTGGAGGCCAGGGTGACGGAACTGGAGGAGGTAAGGGAAGCAGAGAGGTATGTTGATGAGGCTTTCCAGGACACTGTAGAATTGTCCCACCTCCTGTCAGACAGCCCCTGCGCTGTTGAGGAGGATGAAAGGCCCAGGGAAGCAGAACAGTCAATGCGAGCAGAGGGAAACCTTCCCATAACTGGGACCCTCCTTCCAGATGGTGTTAGAGTATCCTTTCAGACTGAGGTTACCTCTCCAGGGGAGGGAACTCCAGTCACTAGGAAAAGGCAGGTGTTAGTAATAGGAGATTCAATCGTTAGAAATGTAGGTAGCTGGGTTTGTGATGACCGGGAGAACTGTATGGTGACTTGCCTGCCTGGTGCGAAGGTTGCGGATCTCTCAAGGCATCTGGATAGACTTATGTGTAGTGCTGGGGAGGAGCCGGTGATCGTGGTACATGTAGGTACCAATGACATAGGGAAGGGTAGGAGAGACGTCCTGGAGGCCAAATTTAGGCTGCATGGGAAGAGACTGAAATCTAGGACTTCTATGGTGGCATTCTCGGAAATGTTCCCAGTTCCACCTGCAGGGCCAGGTAGGCAGGCAGCGAGTGCTTCAGAGTCTCAATAGGTGGATGAGACAATGGTGTAGAGAGGAGGGGTTTAGATTCATTAGGAATTGGGGAAACTTTTGGGATAGGGGGAGCCTATACAGGAAGGATGGGCTCCACCTAAACCAAAGTGGAACCAGACTGCTGGCACTTAACATTAAAAAGGTTACAGAGCAGTTTTTAAACTAGCAGATGGGGGAAAGCTGACTGCTGCAGAGGAGCATGTGAATCGGACAGAGATTTCTCTTAGAGAAGAATCTATTGATAGAGATTCTCTAGGTTATAGTCAGGAGCAGAGGATGGGAGAGGATAATGTAAGGACCAGATCAGATGAGAAACATTCACATAAAGAATTGGACACATCAGAAAAGGGCAGACAAATAAACAGTAACATGTTTTTAAAGTGCTTGTACACAAATGCTAGAAGTCTAAATAATAAGATGGGTGAACTAGAGTGCCTAGTGATAAAGGAGGATATTGATACAATAGGCATCACAGAAACCTGGGGGACTGAGGACAATCAATGGGACACAATCATTCCCAGGTACAAAATATATCGGAAGGACAGAACAGGTTGTGCGGTGGGGGAGTGACACTATATGCGAAAGAAAATGTAGAATCAAATGAAGTAAAAATCTTAAGTGAATCCAGATGTTCCATAGAATCTCTATGGATAGTAATTTCATGCTCTAATAAGAATATAACATTAGGGATCTATTATTGACCACGTGACCAGGACAGTGATAGTGATGATGAAATGCTAAGGAAAATTAAAGAAGCTTTCAAAATTAAGAACTCAATAATAGTGGGGGATTTCAATTATCCCCATATTGACTGGGAACATGTCACCTCAGGATGAAATGCAGAGACAAAATTTCTCAATACATTAAATGACAGTTTCTTGGAGCGGCTGGTACTGGAACCCACAATGTGAGAGGCAACTCTAGATTTAGTCCTGAGTAGAGCACAGGAGCTGGTCCAAGAGGTAACTATAATAGTGACCATAATATAACAACATTTAACATCCCTGTGGTGGGAAGAACATTGCAACAGCCCAACACTGTGGCATTTAATTTAAAAAAGGGGAACTATGCAAAAATGAGAAGCTTAGTTAAACAGAGATTAAAAGGTACAGTGGCTAAAGTGAAATCCCTTCAAGCTGCATGGGGGCTTTTTAAAGACACCATAATAGAGGTCCAACTTAAATGTATACCCCAAATTAAGAAACACAGTAAAAGAACTAAAAAAGAGCCACCGTGGCTTAACAACCATGTAAAAGAAGCAATGAGAGATAAAAAGGCATCTTTTAAAAAGTGGAAGTCAAATCCTAGTCAGGTAAATAGAAAGGAGCATAAACACTGCCAAATTAAGTGTAAAAATGTAATAAGAAAAGCCAAAGAGGAGTTTGAAGAACGGCTAGCCAAAAACTCAAAAGGTAATAACAAAATGTTTTTTAAGTACATCAGAAGCAGGAAGCCTGCTAAACACCAGTGAGGCCCCTTGATGCTCGAGAAACAAAAGTAGCGCTTAAAGACAATAAAGCCATTGCGGAGAAACTAAATGGATTCTTTTCTTCACTCTTCACGGCTGAAGATGTTAGGGAGATTCCCAAACCTGAGCCAGATTTTGTAGGTGACAAATCTGAGGAACTGTCCCAGGCCATGGCTACACTGGAGAATTGCAGCACTGGTGATGGGGTTACAGCGCTGCAACTCACTCTGTGTCCACACTTGCAAAGCACGGCTAGCGCTGCAACTCCCTGGTTGCAGTGCTGGCTGTACACCTGGTCTGCCTGGGGTGTAGCTATTCCAGCGCTGGTGATGCAGCGCTGGTCATCAAGTGTGGACACCAAAAGCGCTTTTATTGGCCTCCAGGGTATTAGGAGGTATCCCAGCTTACCTTTTCAGCCACTCTGCTCATCGTTTCGCACTCCACTGCCCTGGGCTCAGGTGACCCACCCTTTAAATGCCCCGGGAATTTTAAAAATCCCCTTCCTGTTTGCTCAGCCAAGTGTGGAGTGCAATCAATCAATTAATCAATCAGTGACCATGCCTCCACGCCCCAAACGAGCCCCAGCATGGAACACTTCCGAGCTGCAGGACCTCATCAGTGTTTGGGGTGAGGAAGCTGTGCAAGCACAGCTGCGCTCCAGCTGTAGAAATTATGATACCTATGGGCAGATATCAAAGTCCTTGCTGCTAAGGGGCCATGAACAGGATGCATTGCAGTGCAGGGTAAAAGTAAAGGAGCTGCGGAGTGCCTATTGCAAAGCCCGTGAGGGAAACCGCCGCTCAGGAGCTGCCCCCATGACCTGCCGTTTTTACAAGGAGCTGGATGCCATACTTGGTTGTGACCCCACTGCCAATCCTAGGAGCACGATGGAGAGTTCAGAGCAGGGAGAAGTGGGGGAGGGTGTAGAGGAAGCCGAGAATGAGGTTACTGGGGTGGAGGGAGACACCCTGGAGTCCCAGGAGGCATGCAGCCAGGAACTCTTCTCAAGCCAGGAGGAGGCTAGCCAGTCGCAGCAGCTGGAACTTGTTGGTGAAGAGAAAGCAGAGGAGCATGTTCCCGGTAAGCAGATTTTATTTTTAGGATGGAAATGTTTTGTGAGAGGAGGGTGGGGTTATGGCTGCCTGCATGCATGCCTAGATGTGGAATAGCCCATTGATTTGGTCTATCACATCTCTGTAATCGGCCTCGATAATCTCTTCAAAAGTTGCAGCCAAAGCGTGGGCAATGTGCTTGCGCAAGTTTATAGGGAGAGCCACCATGGTCCTTGTCCCGGTCAGACTAACTCGTCCGCGCCACTGTGCAGCGAGGACTGGGGGGACCATTGCTGCACACAGGCAAGCTGCATAGGGGCCAGGGCGGAATCCACATTGCTGTAGAAGACCCTTCCTCTCTTCCCAGGTAACACGCAGCAGTGATAAATCTGGCAGTAGAAAATCCTTTTGAAAATGTAGTGATGATTGTTCAGTGCAGGTCCCCAACTATCTGCCCTCTGTTTTCCCCACTGCAGGTCCCCGACTGTCTGCCCTCTGCTTTCCCCACTGCAGGTCCCCAACTATCTGCCCTCTGCTTTCCCCACTGCAGGTCCCCAACTGTCTGCCCTCTGCTTTCCCCAATGCACAGAAACCCCAGCCCTCAGGCAGTTCCCCTTCCCAGGTGAAGTCGCGGCAGAAACACTCACCCCATTGCCTTCGCTGCTGTGGCCTCTCTGTGCTATGTTAGGTATGTGGGAATGATGCTACAAAAAGTCTACAAACTCCTTCACTGTGATAATAAACAATGTAGCCTCTGTATTAAATGTTTCTATTTATGTTTTTTTAAGTGTCCTTGAATAATCCAGCCCTATCACCGCCTGCGTGAAGACTACAGAACTTGAGGAAAAATCCTAGAAAATCAAAAGAAGATTTGATTAAAGCAGTTATGAATCAGTACGCCAGAGACAGTAAGAGGCTGCAGGACTGGAGAGAGAAAATGCATGAGTGGAGGCAAACACAGAGCAGAAGAAAGGAATTGGCTACCAAGAAAAGCACAAAGCAGCTGATAAGCCTCCTGGCTCGCCAAACTGACTATATGCAGTCTCTCATAGCCATGCAGGCAGATCAGTACCGTGGTAACCCCCGCCCCTCCCAAAGCTCTCTCCCTTGTTCCCCAGTGTTTGCACAAAACACCTTTCTCCAGCAGCCTGGTTCTTACCACCACCAGCTGCCCCCAACACCTGTACCATCACCTACCAGCCCTGAGAACTACAACCCTTACCCTATGCACTCAACCCCCATCACGATGCAGCATATTAATCCTGCAGTGCAGCAGACATTGAACAGCAATCCAAGCAGGACATATTCAAACCTCTGAATGTACAGTCCACCACCCTACCCCCCTGCCCTTTTATGTACTGTATTTTGAATAAATGATTTCCTGGCTTATAAAACATTTTTTATTATTGCAGAAAGTGAGAAATACTGTACCCCAAGGGAAAAACAGGCACAGCAAAGGCACCAAACATTACTGTTGGCTTTCAGCCTCAAATTGCTCCCTTAAGGCATCCCTAATCCTTGAAGCCCTTTCCTGGGCCTCTCTAGTAGCCCTGCTCTCTGGCTGTGCAAATTCAGCCTTTAGGTGTCGAACCTCAGAGGTCCATTCATCACTGAATCTTTCACCCTTCCCTTCACAAATATTATGGAGAGTACAGCACGCGGATATAACAGCAGAGATGCTGCTTTCCCCCAAATCTAGCTTCCCGTACAGACACCTCCAGCGCTCTTTTAAACGGCCAAAAGCACACTCCACAGTCATTCTGCACCGGCTCAGCCTATAGTTGAACCGGTCCTTGCTCCTGTCAAGCTTCTCTGTATACGGTTTCATGAGCCATGGCATTAAGGGGGAAGTGGGGTCTCCAAGGATCACAATGGGCATTTCAACGTCCCCTACTGTGATCTTGCGGCCTGGGAAAAAAGTCCCGGCCATCAGCTTCCTGAACAGTGCACTGTTCCAAAAGATGTGTGCATCATGCACCTTTCCAGGCCATCCTGAGTAAATGTCAGTGAAATGCCCACGGTGATCCACAAGCACTTGGAGAACCACAGAGAAATACCCCTTGCGATTAATGTACTCAGATGCCAGGTGGGGTGGTGCCAGAATAGGAATATGCGTCCCATCTATTGCCCCTCCACAGTTAGGGAAACCCATTTGTGCAAAGCCATCCACAATGTCCTGCACGTTCCCCAGAGTCACGGTTCTTCTTAGCAGGGTGCGATTAATGGCTGTGCAAACTTGCATCAACACTATTCCAATGGTCGACTTTCCCACTCCAAACTGGTTCGCCACCGATCGGTAGCTGTCTGGAGTTGCCAGCTTCCAGATTGCAATAGCCACCCGCTTCTCCACTGGCAGGGCAGCTGTCATAACTTTATTCCCAGATTTGGACCTTAGCGTCCAAAATATGGGGGTTAGCATGAAAACCTCCAAGCTTAGTTACCAGCTTGGACCTGGTACCTGCTGCCACCACCCAAAAAATTAGAGTGTTTTGGGGCACTCTGGTCCCCCTGAAAAACCTTCCCTGGGGACCCCAAGACCCAAATCCCTTGAGTCTCACAACAAAGGGAGATAATCCTTTTTCCCTTCCCCCCTTCAGGTGCTCCTGGAGAGATACACAGACACAAGCTCTGTGAAACTACACAGAGAGACTCCCCCTCTCTGTTCCCAATCCTGGAAACAAAAAGTACTTTCCTATTCCCCCAGAGGGAATGCAAAATCAGGCTAGCAATCCAACACACAGATCTCCCCGATTTCTTCCTCCCACCAATTCCCTGGTGAGTACAGACTCAATTTCCCTGAAGTAAAGAAAAACTCCAACAGGTCTTAAAAGAAAGCTTTATATAAAAAGAAAGAAAAATACAAATGGGCTCTCTGTATTAAGATGATACAATACAGGGTCGATTGCTTAAAAGAATATTGAATAAACAGCCTTATTCAAAAAGAATACAAATCAAAGCACTCCAGCACTTATATTCATGCAAATACCAAAGAAAAGAAACCATAGAACTTACTATCTGATCTCTTTGTCCTTACACTTAGAAACAGAAGACTAGAAAGTAGAACTACTTCTCCAAAGCTCAGAGAAAGCAGGCAGGCAGAAAACAAAGACTTAGACACTCAATTCCCTCCACCCAAAGTTGAAAAAATCCGGTTTCCTGATTGGTCCTCTGGTCAGGTGCTTCAGGTGAAAGAGACATTAACCCTTAGCTATCTGTTTATGACACGCCCCCCAAATTGCAGACAGTGGGGAAGCTCACTGGCGGCGATTTCCTTCTAGAACTTTAAAATAAACAGATTACTACAACACATGCACCTTTACATATACTACTAAGTATATAACTAACAGACTTGTACATTTTAAGAACACTTTTTAACTACTGAATTCTGGGAAACTCTCACGGGAGAGTGCATGAGCTACTTTGTTAGAAGCTCCTGTGATGTGCTGAATTTCAAAATCAAAATCTTGGAGAGCTAAACTCCAACGAAGAAGTTTTTTGTTGTTCCCCTTGGCAGTATGAAGCCACTTTAGTGCAGCATGGTCAGTTTGTAGTTGGAACCGCCGTCCCCAAACATATGGGCGTAGCTTTTCCAGGGCGTACACAATGGCATAGCATTCCTTTTCACTGACTGACCAGTGACTTTCCCTCTCAGACAGTTTCTTACTGAGAAACACGACAGGATGGAAGTTGTGATCTGTTGCTTCCTGCATGAGCACTGCTCCTATACCACGCTCAGATGCATGTGTGGTTACTAGGAATGGCTTGTCAAAGTCCGGGGCCCTGAGCACAGGGTCAGACATGAGCGTTGCCTTAAGTTGGGTAAAGGCCTTTTGACACTCATCAGTCCACTTAACGGCATTTGGCTGGGTCTTTTTGGTCAGGTTAGTCAATGGGGCAGCGATTTGGCTGTAGTGTGGTACAAATCGCCTGTAGTATCCGGCCAAGCCTAAGAAGGATTGGACCTGCTTCTTTGACTTTGGGACAGGCCACTTTTGGATAGCATCCACCTTGGCCTGTAGGGGGTTTATGGTTCCTCGACCCACCTGGTGCCCCAGGTAAGTCACTCTGTTTTGGCCTATTTGACACTTTTTGGCCTTAACAGTTAGTCCTGCCTGCCTGATGCGCTCAAAGACCTTTTCCAGGTGTAGTAGGTGTTCGGGCCAGGAGTCTGAAAAAATGGCCACATCATCGAGGTAGGCAACTGCAAATTCTCCCAGTCCAGCTAGTAGACCATCTACCAGCCTCTGGAAGGTGGCGGGTGCATTTCGAAGGCCGAAAGGAAGGACATTGAATTCATACACCCCCGCATGGGTGACGAATGCTGACCTCTCCTTGGCAGGTTCATCTAGCGGTACTTGCCAGTACCCCTTGGTTAAGTCTATTGTAGAGATGAACTGGGCACGTCCCAACTTTTCCAATAGCTCATCAGTGCGTGGCATTGGATAGTTCTCCGGACGAGTTACCGCATTTAGCTTATGGTAGTCCACGCAAAAGCGTATTTCCCCATCTGGTTTGTGTACCAGAACCACTGGAGATGCCCATGCACTGGTAGATGAGCGGATTATACCCATCTGTAGCATGTTCTGGATCTCCCGTTCTATAGCAGCTTGGGCATGAGGAGACACTCGGTAGGGTGGGGTTCTGATTGGGTGAGCATTACCTGTATCAATGGAGTGGTATGCCCGTTCAGTCCGTCCTGGGGTGGCTGAGAACAATGGGGCGAAGCTAGTGCACAGCTCCTTGATTTGTTGCCGCTGCAGACGTTCCAGGGTGGTTGAGAGGTTCACCTCTTCCACGCCACCGTCTTTTTTTCCGTCGTAGTAGACACCGTCAGGCCACTCAGCATCATCTCCCTGGACTGTAAACTGACAAACCTGTAAGTCTCTGGAATAGAAAGGCTTGAGAGAATTAACATGGTACACTTTAGGCTTTAGTGAGGAATTGGGAAATGCTATGAGGTAGTTTACAGCTCCCAGGCGCTCTTGGACCGTGAATGGCCCTTCCCATGATGCTTCCATTTTATGGGCCTGTTGCGCCTTCAAGACCATAACCTGGTCTCCTACCTTGAAAGAACGTTGTCTGGCATGTCTGTCATACCAGGCCTTTTGCTCTTCCTGAGCATCCTTTAGATTCTCTCTAGCAAGGGCTAAAGAGTGTCGGAGGGTGCTTTGCAGATTGCTTACAAAGTCCAGAATGTTAGTTCCTGGAGAAGGCGTAAACCCCTCCCATTGCTGCTTCACCAACTGTAATGGCCCCTTAACCTCGTGACCATACACAAGTTCAAATGGTGAAAACCCTAAACTGGGATGTGGTACAGCCCTGTAGGCAAACAGCAACTGCTGCAACACTAGGTCCCAATTATTGGAGAATTCGTTGATGAATTTTTGTATCATGGCCCCCAAAGTTCCATTGAACCTTTCCACCAGGCCATTGGTTTGATGGTGGTACGGGGTGGCAACCAAGTGATTCACCCCATGAGTTTCCCACAGTTTTTCCATGGTCCCTGCCAGGAAATTAGACCCTGAATCTGTAAGGATGTCAGAGGGCCAACCTACCCTGGCAAAGATGTCTGTTAGGGCCAGGCACACAGTGTTAGCCCTGGTGTTGCCTAGAGCTACTGCTTCTGGCCATCGGGTAGCTAAGTCCACTAAAGTCAGTACGTACTGCTTTCCTCTGGGCGTCCTTTTTTGGAAAGGGCCCAGAATATCCACAGCTACTCGCTGAAATGGGACCTCAATTATGGGGAGTGGCTTGAGAGGGGCCTTGACCTGGTCTTGGGGCTTTCCCACTCTTTGGCATACCTCACAAGACCGGACATACTTGGCAACGTCCTTGCCCATCCCCTCCCAGTGGAAGGACTTCCCCAACCGGTCCTTGGTTCTGTTCACCCCAGCATGGCCACTGGGATGATCATGGGCTAAGCTTAAGAGCTTCCCCCGGTACTTAGTTGGAACCACCAACTGTTTTTGCGGCTGCCATTCTTCCCGGTGTCCACCAGAAAGAATTTCCTTGTATAAAAGTCCTTGGTCTATAACAAACCGGGATCGATTAGAAGAGCTGAGAGGCGGTGGGGTGCTCCGTGCCGCCGCCCAAGCTTTTTGAAGGCTGTCATCCGCTTCCTGCTCAGTCTGGAACTGTTCCCTTGAGGCTGGGGTCACCAGTTGTTCCTCAGACTGTGGACTTGGGCTTGGTCCCTCTGGAAGCGATGTAGGTGATGGGGTTGTTTCCGTTGCTGGTGAACCGCTCTCCGCTGGTGCACCTGAGGGTATTTCAGGCTCTGGCTGAGCCTTTTGGGTATGGCTGTCTTGTGCTTCTGCCAGTTCTGGCTCGCTGGCGCCCTCTGGCGTTGAGTTTGAAGATGTGGTTGCACTTGCTGGGGCTGGTTGCTGTTCCAGTTCCGGGCCTGGGACTGGAGATGCTGTGGCTGTTTCAGTGGTTGGCATGGAATCTGGATCCACTACCTCTGTCTGGGTCTCTGGTAACACAGACGGGGCGTCTGTGGACGGCTCAGGAACAGGAATGGGTCTGGAAGCTTGCCTGGTTTGGCTACGTGTAACCATTCCCACTCTCTTGGCCCGCCTCACCTGGTTGGCCAAGTCTTCCCCCAGTAGCATGGGGATAGGATAATTGTCATAGACTGCAAAAGTCCACATTCCTGACCAGCCTTTGTACTGGACAGGCAGTTGAGCTGTAGGCAAGTCTACAGCTTGTGACATGAAGGGGTAAATTGTAACTTTGGCCTTTGGGTTGATGAATTTGGGGTCAACGAAGGATTGGTGGATAGCTGACACTTGTGCCCCCGTGTCTCTCCACGCAGTAACCTTCTTTCCGCCCACTCTCAAATTTTCCCTTCGCTCCAAGGGTATTTGAGAGGCATCCGGGCCTGGGGATCTTTGGTGTGATGGTGGTGTAATGAATTGCACTCGCATGGTGTTCTTGGGACAGTTGGCCTTGATATGTCCCAGTTCATTACATTTAAAGCATCTTCCATCTGATGGGTCACTGGGCCGAGGTGAGTTACTGGAGACTGGTGAGGTTGAAGGGTAGGGTATGTGTGGCTTTACTTGGGTGGTATGTGGGGTCTTTGGCTGTCCTCGGTTGTAGGGTTTATGGTCTGTGTGCCCCCTGGGGTAATCGTTCCCCTTGACAGTAGCTTTTTTGCTTTCTGCCAGTTCCATTCATTTGGCTCCAATCTCCCCCGCCTCAGCGATATCTTTGGGGTTTCCATCTTGTATGTACCGTGTGATGTCTTCAGGAACACCATCCAAGAACTGCTCCATTTGTATGAGGAGGTTCAGTTCTTCCAAGGTTTGAATGTTGTTTCCTGTTATCCAGGCCTCATAGTTTTTTGCAATGTAGTAGGCGTGTTTGGGAAATGACACCTCGGGTTTCCACTTTTGGGTTCTGAAGCGCCGACGGGCATGATCTGGGGTTATCCCCATTCGGTATCTGGCCTTGGTTTGAAAAAGTTTATAGTCATTCATTTGCAGCTTAGGCATTTCAGCTGCCACCTCTGCTAAAGGTCCACTGAGCTGTGACCTCAATTCTACCATGTACTGGTCTTCGGGGATGTTGTACCCAAGACAGGCTCTTTCAAAATTTTCCAAGAAGGCCTCGGTGTCATCACCTGCCTTGTAGGTGGGAAATTTCCTGTGCTGTGGAGCAATATTTGGCGCCGGGTTGTTAGGGTTGGCTGGCACAGGCAGCCCAGCTTTTGCCAACTCCAGTTCATGTTTTCTCTGTTTTTCCTTCTCTTCATTCTCTTTTTGTTGTTTTTCCAGTTCTCGGTGGTGGGCCGCCTCCTCTTCTTCTTGCTTCCTTCTGTGGGCCAACTCTTCTTCTGCTTGTTTCCTTCGGTAGGCTACCTCTTCTTCTTCTAGTTTTCTTTTGTGTGCTGCCTCTTGGGCTGCTTGTTCTCTTTGGTAGGCTGCCTGTTCTCTTTGGTAGGCTGCCTCTTTGATCTGTTCTTCTCTTTCTTTCATCTCCATCTCTTTTTGTTTTATTTCCAGTTGTCGCCTGTGTTCAGCTTCTTTGATTTGTTCTTCGGCCTCAATTTTTGCCGTAGAAGTCATGATTCCTGTTTTCTTGTGTTGGGGTGCCCTCCGGTGTTTATCTTCTGAACTGCAGGCTCTCTGTTGCCTCCTGAAGCCTGCCTAGCAACAGTGCTTTTTTCCTTTTCTCTCTCTAGCTAATGTTCAATGAAGGGAAACCAGAAAAACCACTTTATTTGCATGCATATAAGTGCTGGTACTTGCCTCCTAATGGGAGGGCTATTGCATGACAAAAGACCCTCAACAGTCTCTTAATGGCTTCTCGCTTAACATGCAAGCCACAAACTGCCAGAGAGAGCAGAAAAAAAAATTCTCTCTGGTTCCCTTTTAAAACCAACTGTTTCTCTCTGCTAAAAAGCCCTTAGCAGAGAAAAGAAAAATATAATATTCCTACTGGCTTCTGGATTCTGTCTATATCCCACCGCTGCCACCATGTCATAACTTTATTCCCAGATTTGGACCTTAGCGTCCAAAATATGGGGGTTAGCATGAAAACCTCCAAGCTTAGTTACCAGCTTGGACCTGGTACCTGCTGCCACCACCCAAAAAATTAGAGTGTTTTGGGGCACTCTGGTCCCCCTGAAAAACCTTCCCTGGGGACCCCGAGACCCAAATCCCTTGAGTCTCACAACAAAGGGAGATAATCCTTTTTCCCTTCCCCCCTTCAGGTGCTCCTGGAGAGATACACAGACACAAGCTCTGTGAAACTACACAGAGAGACTCCCCCTCTCTGTTCCCAATCCTGGAAACAAAAAGTACTTTCCTATTCCCCCAGAGGGAATGCAAAATCAGGCTAGCAATCCAACACACAGATCTCCCCGATTTCTTCCTCCCACCAATTCCCTGGTGAGTACAGACTCAATTTCCCTGAAGTAAAGAAAAACTCCAACAGGTCTTAAAAGAAAGCTTTATATAAAAAGAAAGAAAAATACAAATGGGCTCTCTGTATTAAGATGATACAATACAGGGTCAATTGCTTAAAAGAATATTGAATAAACAGCCTTATTCAAAAAGAATACAAATCAAAGCACTCCAGCACTTATATTCATGCAAATACCAAAGAAAAGAAACCATAGAACTTACTATCTGATCTCTTTGTCCTTACACTTAGAAACAGAAGACTAGAAAGTAGAACTACTTCTCCAAAGCTCAGAGAAAGCAGGCAGGCAGAAAACGAAGACTTAGACACTCAATTCCCTCCACCCAAAGTTGAAAAAATCCGGTTTCCTGATTGGTCCTCTGGTCAGGTGCTTCAGGTGAAAGAGACATTAACCCTTAGCTATCTGTTTATGACAGCAGCTCTCAATCTCGTGTCCCTGCGCCGCAGGGTAGGGGCCATCTCAGCACACAGTCCCATGAAAGTGGCTTTTCTCATCTGAAAGTTCTGCAGCCACTGCTCGTCATCCCAGGCTTGCAGGACGATGTGATCCCACCATTCAGTGCTCGTTTCCCGAGCCCAAAGGTGGCGTTCCACGGTGCTGAGCACGTCCATTACTGCCACAAGCAATTTAATGTCTTGCGCGTCAGGCGAATCAATATCATCGTCTGACTCCTCACTGTCACTTTGGAGCTGAAGGAATAGCTCCACTGCCATGCGTGATGTGCTGGCAACATTCATCAGCAAGGTCCTCAGCAGCTCAGTCTCCATTTGTAACAGAAATCACACTGCAGACTCACGATGGCGCAAAACTGCTTGGAATGTGTAGCAAAGCACCACGGGGCGTTGGAACAGGAAGCAGAAAGACCCACACCCTTGCGTCCCCTTCCCACAAGCCACAGCGCCAAAATGGGATGAGGTGCTCTGTGGGATAGCTGCCCACAATGCACCACTCCCAATAGTGCTGCAAATGTTGCAAATGTGGCCACACTGCAGTGCTGGCCCTACACAGCTGTACGAACACAGCTGTAACTCCCAGCGCTGCACAAATGTAAGTGTAGCCATACCCCCAGATTGAAGTGTCACTAGAGAAGGTTTTGGAATTAATTGATAAACTCAACATTAACAAGTCACTGGGACCGGATGACATTCACCCAAGAGTTCTGAAAGAACTCAAATGTGAAGTTGCGGAACTATTAACTAGGGTTTGTAACCTGTCCTTTAAATCGGACTCTGTACCCAACAACTGGAAGATAGATAATGTAAAGCCAGTATTTAAAAAGGGCTCTAGAGGTGAGCCCGGCAATTACAGACCGGTAAGTCTAATGTCGGTACCAGGCAAATTAGTCAAAACAATAATAAAGAATAAAATTGTCAGACATATAGAAGGATGTAAATTGTTGGGCAAAAGTCAGCATGGTTTCTGTAAAGGGAAATCGTGTCTTACTAATCTATTAGATTCTTTGAAGGGGTCAACAAACATGTGGACAAGAGGGATCCAGTGAACATAGTGTACTTAGATTTCCAGAAAGCCTTTGACAAGGTCCCTCACCAAAGGCTCTTATGTAAATTAAGTTGTCATGGGATAAGAGGGAAGGTCCTTTCATGGACTGAGAACTGCTTAAAAGACAGGGAATGAAGGGTAGGAATTAATGGTAAATTCTCAGAATGGAGAGGGGTAACTAGTGGTGTTCCCCAAGGGTCAGTCCTAGTACCAATCCTATTCAACTTGTTCATAAATGATCTGGAGAAAGCGCTAAAAAGTGAAGTGGCAAAGTTTGCTGTTGATATTAAACTGCTCAAGATAGTTAAGACCAAAGCAGACTGTGAAGAACTTCAAAAATAACTCAAAAAACTAAGTGATTGGGCAGCAAAATGGCAAATGAAATGTAATGTGGATAAATGTAAAGTAATGCACTTTGGAAAAAATAACCCCAACTATACATACAATATGATGGGGCTAATTTAGCTACAACAAATCAGGGAAAAGATCTTGGAGTCATCATGGATAGTTCTCTGAAGATGTCCACGCAGTGTGCAGAGGTGGTCAAAAAAGCCAACAGGATATAGGAATCATCAAAGAGGGGATAGAGAATAAGATTGAGAATATACTATTGCCCTTATATAAATCAATGGTACGCCCGCATCTTGAATACTGTGTACAGATGTGGTGTCCTCATCTCAAAAAAGATATAATGGCACTAGAAAAGGTTCAGAGAAGGGCAACTAAAATGATTAGGGGTTTGGAATGGGTCCCATATGAGGAGAGATTAAAGATGCTAAGACTTTTCAGCTTGGAAAAGAGGAGACTAAGGGGGGATATGATAGAGGTACATAAATCATGAGTGATGTGGAGAAAGTAGATAAGGAAAAATTATTTACTTATTCTCATAATACAAGAACTAGGGGTCACCAATAGGCAGCAGGTTTAAAACAAATAAAAGGAAGTTCTTCTTCACACAGCGCACAGTCAACTTGTGGAACTCCTTACCTGAGGAGGCTGTGAAGGCTAGGACTATAACAGTGTTTAAAAGAGAACTGGATAAGTTCATGGAGGTGAAGTCCATTAATGGCTATTAGCCAAGATGGGGTAAAGAATGGTGTCCCTAGACTCTGTTTGTCAGATGGTAGAGATGGATGGCAGGAGAAAGATCACTTGATCATTACCTGTTAGGTTCACTCCCTCTGGGGCACCTGGCATTGGCCACTGTTGGTAGACAGGATACTGGGCTAGATGGACCTTTGGTCTGACCCAGTATGGCCGTTCTTATGTTCTTATGAGAGAGAGAAGGAGAAAAGACCACAGAAGGATACAGAGAGAGGGAGCAGAATTTGAAAGCCAAGGACACAGCCTGGACAAGCACTGTGAGCACTCCCCTAAGAAAAAGCCTAGAGAGAGGTTTTGGGTTGGGTACTGCCTGAAAAAGGCTTGGGTCTGTGAGTAAAGAAAGTGTCTCCTGTAGTTTGATTTGTCTTGGGAAATAAATGAGATTGCACAAACAGAAATTCCTGAGTCCATCACCATTTTCTCCTCCTAACTCATACAGGCTGCAAAACTGAAAATTTTCAGCTAACTGCTCAGGTCAAAAGGAGCAACAATATCAATAACCCCTGCAATCTAAGGGATCAGGGTGAACTGAGTTACTACTGAAGTTCTTCCATCACTCTGGTGATATGTGAAATGCTTTCCCATTTCCAGATGCTAAATACTTGAATCCCAGACATTTCTGGTGTAGCACCACACATTTTATTGGCATCACACCAGGAATAAATTTGGCCTTTGGTTTCCAAGGAGGAACAGCAACCCAACTGCTCTGTAATGAGCTTAATAAAGGATACTTGGAAAAATAAGCGATTAGATCCTTATCCAGAAAGCTAGACACATCAGTTCTGCGGTCCTATCAATCTCTCTTTGCCATAGGAGAAATGTTAAAGATTGTTTAGTTTTAGTCAATATTCAGGTTATTCCCTAAACATACTGTCACTGAGACTGCGCTGTCTATGAAAGTATTTAATGTGCTGTATGTGCATTTTGACATGCTCATACAGATGTGGTGAGAAGGACAGCCCTCTTTTAATGTAGTTTAGCAGATAGAGACAATAGGGACATCTAGGACCATGTGTAAGGGCCCATAGGTCTCAAACCTGGGCACCGCTGTTCCCAGGCAGCCCTCACACCCTTGGTCTCTCCTGGGCAGCTCAGCCAGAACTTGTAGAATTGAGGGACATACAGAACTCAGATGCTACCTCTGGGAGGGGTCAATGAGGATACTGACTGGGGGTGATTACAGGCCCTACAATTGGCTGGACCGGATAATTTAAGCCAGAAGGAGGCACAGGAAGTTGTCCAAGCAACTGAGAGACTTTTTGGCTGGCTTCTGCGCTGGACCTGATTCTTGTGGAGCTCTGGTTTCTGAGTCTGGCTCTGATCACTAGAACTGACCACCCCTGCTCTTATCAGTAGGCCAAACTACCCATGTCCTGCTCCTGACACTATGTGATCTGCCAGCCCATTTCTCCGCAGACACTCACTACACAATAATGACAAAGGACTGGGAACCATGACTTCTAGGTTCTATATCTGGCTCTGTCGCTGACTTACTGTGAGGCCTTGAAGAAGTCATTGAACTTTTATGTGCTTCAGTTGCCTCATCTATAATGTGAGTGTAATAAAGCTTACCTGCCTCATGGTGGCTTATTTAATTTGAGTGGGTGAAAAGCCTTGAAATCCTTTGGACAAAAGATGCATATAAGTGCAAAAGTCTTGTCATGGTATAATTCCACACTCTGAACCTTAGCGTCCAAAAGATGGGATACCAGTATGAATTCCTCTAAGCTCAATTACCAGCTTAGTACTTGTAGCGCTGCCACCAATCAGGAATTACAGTACCTGGTACACTCTGGTCCCCCCAGAACCTTGCCCGGGGACCCCCAAGACCCAGTCCCTCTCGATCTTAACACAAGGAAAGTAAACCCTTTCCCTCACTGTTGCCTCTCCCAGGCTTCCCCTCCCTGGGTTCTCCTGGAAGATTACTGTGATTCAAACTCCTTGAATCTTAAAACAGAGAGGAAAATTCACCTTCCCCCCTCCTTCTCTCTCCCCCTCCCAGACTCTCCCTGAGAGAGAAAGTAATCCTAACACAGAGAGAAAATTAACCTTTCTCTCCCCCTTCCCTCCTTTCTCCCCACCAATTCCTTGGTGAATCCAGACCCAGTCCCCTGGGGTCTCACCAGAATAAAAAAAAACAATCAGGTTCTTAAACAAGAAAAGCTTTTAATTAAAGAAAGAAAAAACAGTAAAAATTATCTTTGTAAATTTAAGATGGAATATGTTACAGGGTCTTTCAGCTATAGACACTGGGAATACCCTCCCAGCCTAAGTATACAAGTACAAAGTAAAATCCTTTCAGCAAAATACAAATTTGAACTCCTTCCAATCAAATACACATTTGCAAATAAAGAAAACAAACATAGGCCTAACTCGCCTTATCTACCTAGTACTTACTATTCTGGACATATAAGAGACTGTCTCAAAGAGATTGGAGAGAAACCTGGTTGCACGTCTGGTCACTCTCAGAACCCAGAGAGAACAACAACCAAATTCTAACAGCACACACACAAACTTCCCTCCCTCAAGATTTGAAAGTATCCTGTCCCCTGATTGGTCCTCTGGTCAGGTGACAGCCAGGCTCACTGATCTTGTTAACCCTTTACAGGCAAAAGAGATATGAAGTACTTCTGTTCTATTAACTCTTACTTATCTGTTTATGACAAGTCTGTTTTTGATAATCTCTTTGGAACAGATCACAATGTTTTTGTTTCTCATCTGTAGCATTTTTTTCAGAGCCGATCCAGTCTGTGGAATGAAAGAGCTCGGTTCCAAAGTTTGCTGCATTCAAAATATTTTTGATTGGCTTGGCGGTTTTCTTCTGTGAGTTTGTTTTCGTACTCTATTAATGGGAGGGTTCCTGTTATTTGGTAGAGGTTAATAGCTTCATTGCCAGTTGATTTCTTGTATATTCAGTGCACTTGGGAGGTCTGTCTCAATTTGATGATAATGCTTTGTTGCTGAACTTTTTATTAAAGTCTTGAGGTGAGCTATATGTAAACTAGCAAAGAGATAGATGATGTTATGGACATGTGCCCAAAGCATTGGTAATGTGTCCAAGTGCCCAACGGATACTTTTTAGCAAAGAACAAATTGTAACTTTTTGCAAGGGCTGCGGGGTGGCAGGGATCGTTCTCTTGGAATATTAGGTTTTCTACACAGTGGCAGATATAATGGAAATGTCTGGTCTTCTGACTTTGCTTATATTTATCTTCATTATGTTTTACAGTGAATATTTGAAATACTGGTGGTTTGGATTCAGAAAATGAAATCTCTAAATTATGTCAATAACCATCATTTTAGGGAAATTTGCCAGCTCTACAGCCAGTTAATAAAACAGCTCTGTTGCAGCTACAGAACCAGCTTGATTTAATTGCCAATAGTTACTCTACAGAAATCCGTGTCTCTCATAGGTGTCATCATAATCAACTTTCTCTTCCTGCACTGAATTTCCACTAACATCTGTGTCCTATGGAGTTGTGAAAGTGGGATGCCTCCTTTCTGTGGACTACACCATAAAGTTTATAAGAACTCTGCCTGTGAGCAAAGACAGTGGGTATTTTGTGTCAGACTTACCACAGAGAGTTACGAAGGAGACACGCACACACTATGCTCTCGCTTAGATGGACATCGATGGAATTACTTGTGCTTGAAATCAAGTGTGTGTTTAAGTGCTTTGCTGGATTGGGGGCCTATGTAAACTTTCCTTTCGTGTTGAGTATTTTTCCTTAGTCTACAATAAGTCATTTGGTTATAGGAATGATCTTAATGAATGGAAAAGCTATGTCAATATGAAGTATGTTTGTTAATCAATGACAGTAGATAGCTCTATGTGAATAAAATGTTTGAGTGAAAAGTTTATATTTCAATAGTCCCTATTTCATGAAAGTAGCTTCAGGACATCTTATCTCAGTAGCCATGCTTTTGAAGCCCTCAAACAGCAGCATAGCTTCACTGTTTCAGATCAATCAGTTGGATTCAGATGGCTGTGCAATATCCTTTTTTTTTTTTTTTTGTGGATCACTTATTTTATAAAGTTAACTTCGCAAACACTCTGTGGCATTTAAAATGTAAATCTATCAATACATTTCAGCTATTATTCACAGAATATCTATGCCTATGAACAATGATACATGGCAGTCTAACTTTTCAGAGGTGGTCAGGTAAGACAATTTTCCATTTAGAGTGGCCTTTTGACTTACAGATCTACGTAAAAAGAAATTAACATCCCCAAGAGGTGTGACACATGCCATGAAATCCTGCAGTTTCTACTGAAAAATAATACTTAGTACTTAGGTAGTACCCATTCATCTGGGAAGCTTGACACATAGAGGCCAAGTATGATTCCATATATTCATAAACACCAACAGAGGAAAAGAATTTTAGAAAATGTTTAACCATTTAAATGGGATAGATCACAAGACACAATTAAGGCTAACTTTCTCTTCATTAATTTCATCAATGCCCACCTTGCTTTCGGGGCTGAGGCTTTGACTGGGACAGCCAGGGGGATGGACATTGGTGGGGACTTTCTAGGAGATACAGAGCCGACTCCTATCTCTTCTCACTGGGATTCCTGACCACATGGGAGCAGTGGGAGAATACAGGGCCCACAGGTGCTGAGGGACAGCTGGGATGAGGTGCAACCTTCAATACCATGCACACCCTGAGGGCGCTCCTCATCTTCCAACCTTACATGAGAAAAGGATGGAAGGGGATTTTGTCTGCTGGAGTCAAATCCCTTTTAGGGTGAGAGGAGGGGTCGGGGGTAGGGGTGGTGGCTAAGGGCTATTTATCTCTCTCCTCTTTTTTTTTTTTTTTTTTTTTTTTTGCTAGCCAGCTTAGTATCTGCAGTAGAATAATTCCTAATACATACTTGAACTTCCTGGGGTCCTTTTTTGCATCCTTTTAATTGGATTGTGGAAATTAATTAAATCCCAGTCTCTGATTTTAACCACATACTCATGTCTGTATCTTATTTCTCTCCTGTGCCCAGGTCAGTAGCTCTGACTTAGGAAGGCAGGACCATTAGTCCATAACTATGTCTTTTTAATGTAACCATTTAAAGAGCCAACAGTTTTAGGACTTAAAATTATTACATGCTAGAAAAGATTGCCCCTAATTGTGTAGAATGCAGTTGTGGATAGTTTGGGTGTTGTTGTGGAGGGCATTGGTTGGCATATTCTAACAAGCAGGACTATTTATGGAGAATAAGTCACCGTGCTGTTTCTTATGCCCTCTAAGTCAGGATTTGGATCATATATCCAGAGCAACCCAAAATTACTGCAGCTCCCTCCAGGATGATTTTACTACTTGTGGATAAAATGAAGCCTGGAAAACAGGTTAAAATAAAGTTAATTCTGTAACTAAAGCAATTTACCAATACCTAAAAATATCATCTTAAATATACATGTGCTTTCTTTTGTCCTAAATGATTCCAAAGGGCCTTGCTAAGTGTAGCGCACACCCACACACCTTGCTTTACACAGAAACCTTCAAATAGCACACAGTAGGCACTGTGCAAAAGTCAAGAGAGTTAAAAGTAGTTTATCTATCTGCCAGGGATTCTGAAATAGGCAGAAAGCAATGAGCATTTGGATTTTAGCAAACGCAGCCACAGAGGACTCCCCCAATGTTCAGAAAGTGACATGAGATTTTAGTGACCATATGCAGTCAGGATGGCCTCAGTTTCCCAGCTAATCTGAAACAGGACACACACTGCAGCACAGTGTCCCTTTGTAACACTATACCAGAGTATTGGTTCAGTAATGATTCAAAGGGAAGAATTCACTAGCACCACTTCATGCAGTACATAGGTTTTGCCACAGAAGTCATTCAGCCACATTTGTGACCAGGCCCAACTCTGTTTAGTACCGTAGAGATCAGAGCCCATGGTGATTTGAATTTATCTATCCATTGACAGTTCTTTGAGTCCCCTCACAGCCTCATTTGAGTGTAATGATCATTCTAAAGGGCCTACATAATACAGGTACAGTCTATTTTTCATTGTTGTCATTTTCCATGTAACTCACAGGCCTGTTCATTAAACAGTAAGGAGTGACTACTGCAGTATATTTAATCCAAACCACAGCAACTCTTGGGACCTCTTTCTGAAATAGAAGATATGGACCCAATTTTGCCCACTAAGTGGTATAAATCTAGAGTAATTTCATTGAAGCCTCATGATTTACACCACCATAAATTAGGGCAAAATATGGCCCTACAATTGTTAATCATTTTGAAATTGAATCCAACGATAGCGCACCTTCTCATAAATAATAAATCCAAGCACATCCTGTTGACATCACAACAGCATACACTGATGGAAAAGAACATGAATAAATCACTCATTCATAATGGATTATTTATCAGATTTCATGCAGTTTTAGAGTTTTCCTTGTATTTTGCATTAAAATAACATTTTGTATTAAAATATTTGTTCCTTCTACAACATTCAGCACCCATTAGTAACAATGCCCAAAGACACAAAGAGCTTTGGAGTTATGAACAGGTAGCAATTGATCGTTTTTGTTTTGCAATTATTGTGATGAACGAACAGAATATTTCAGTAATGCCTGTGTGTGCTCCATAAGTAATGATTCTCATTGCCCTTTAATTGTGTGTATTTGGTAAATGAGCTTTAAAGGTCACATTAGTATTCATTAACCACAGGTTACCATACAGTTTCTGCTAAATATAATGTTTATTAATACAATTTAACTGCTTTCATTTGATCATGAGAGTCAAGTTTGCAGTTTAGTGTTAATATTAGCATATGTTGTTTTCTTTCTTTCTTAATAAAATCCAGTCATCCAGCTCTGGCAATCTTTGTTAATTAATAGTTGAGGAACACAGGTGTGTGTATCGGTGATGGTGGTGGGTTTATTGTCTCGTTCTCCACCCCTGAATGTTTGTCATTCAAGTTACCAAACTCAGCACAGGGCTAGATCCTCAGCCAGCGTAAACAGCTGTAGCTTCACACTGGTCAATGAAGCAGCACTGCGGTGTTATTTCTATTATTTTTCTCTAAATCGGTTCTACAATCTGGTACTCAAAGACACTGTAATAAGATAACCCAATAATACTAAAGTTAGGAATTATATCAAAATGGCAGAGCAGTAACTCAGTGAGTCATAAACCAATAGCCTATCTAGCAGATGGATAGACAATATTAGAAATAAAAGCACCACATAAAAGCAGTGATTTACTAATGCTGCACATTTTAAATCTGGAAATAGTTTGGGAATCTCAACCACTAATGCTGGTCCCTAAGAGGCATTGATAATAAGAAAAGTGAATCATGCATTCTTCCCAAAGAAGAATGACTGAACAAACCATTTCTGCGTTGATTTATGTAAGGTAAATGCAGTCTCCAAAAGTGATGATTGCCTGCCATCCACGAACACTCAGACAAAGCAATTCAGCTCCACTTCTCATCTCGTGAATTGATACTGGCAAATTCAATGACTAATATTAGTCAAAGCCCTAACGAGGAGAAAAGGAAGAGATGCACCCATTAAGCCCTGTGGTTCCCCCCACCCACATGGGAGGTCACGGGCAGAGAAACTGCACTTGCTATAGGAGGGGGATCACCAGGCCTGTGCCTAACAGAGCAATACAGTCTACTGGTTATAAGGAAGAAAAGAAAGAAGGAAAACTCACATCAAGCTGAAATCAATAGGATTTGGAAATAACATCTCAAAATGAATAATCAAAAATAACGAAAGAACATAAAGAATCTTGCTTTCAGGTTTGGGACTCCAAAAAGGTAAATAATAGAGTACAGCCATTAACTGATTGTCAATATTTATAAGCTGTTACTTCTCACTCCATTTACCATTCATGAAAAATGAAGCACAAACAGCAATCTATTCCCAGTGCAATCATTAACCTACACTCTGTCCTTCTGGAGTGCCAGCCTACTGAGATACGATTTTTTTCCAGTGTCATAAGTCTCACTCTTTAATAACTGTCTCCTGAAAATAACCCTTCTGATGTCACTTCTATTAGGTCCCAGAAGCCTTTTCTTCTATCAGCTCTAGATTTCCTCATTCACCAAACAATTTCTCAGCTGCTTTTGTAAAAATCCATAGGCAGGATGCTTTACCACCATTACCTCTTGAGGGATTCTCTCAAATTATTCATACTGTAGATGGAATAGTCTAAAGTAACATTTGAACAGTTTTAATAATTCTACCTGTATACCAATATTTTAAACTGGAAATGGCCTTTTTGTAACTTGATAGCCTCCAAACTATCTCGCATGCTGCATCTGGAGAAGTTATCTTCCAAAATCCTTTATCCTTTGTACAGCACATGAATAATGCTTTCTTCCCAACACCCTCATTGTTCAGTGTGAAATTGGGTAAGGATGGGTTACTTACCTTATAGTAACAAGTTCTTTCAAATGCATTGTCTCTATGTGTCATGCACTTGAGGTTGCTCATGTGCTCCATGCACCCAGGACAGGAGATTTTTCTCTAAGAGTATCTATTTGGTCCATGTATGCACCTCTACTTTCCTTGTGTTCTGCACTGAGGTGATAAAGGCAGATGCTGGACCGCTGCCATTTTACTTCCTTCTCTATTACCAGTCCCCAGTAGGGGGAACAGGCAGTGGGGCAGGCAGGCAGGCAGTGCACCACATATAGAGACAACACGTCTTGAAGAACTCAAGCTACTACAAAGTGAGTAACCCCTCCTTCTTGAAGTGATTGGCAGCTATGTGAAGTGCACCTCTGGTGAGTCACAAACAGCGTCTCTTTAAAGGAGATGAGTGCCTGGAGTCCTCTGACACAACAGATTGCAGAACTGCCAAGTCTAAAGAAGCTTCTGAAGCAGCCGTTTGTACTGGTGCATAGTGTCTAGAAAAGGTGTGACTGGAACTCCAACTTATTGGTCCTCAGACATCAGTAATGGAGACATCTCAAAGGGAAACTACCAGTGCTACCTGAGCTCTAATTGAGTGTGTTCTCACACTACCTTCAAAGGGGACATAGTTCATCTTGTAACATTCAGCATGTGTGTAGTCCCACTGAGTTCAATGGGAATATTCAGGTTCTCAAAGGCAGGTATGTGCTTTAGTATCTTGATGAATCAGGGCCTAATATTGGATCTTGGGGCTTAAACCTGTTCTCACATATGCAAGTTTGTGTTTCACATATTTCTGTCAGTATCTCAGTAGTTAAACTAAGGGACTTGTGCACCTTTCAAAGTGTAATTTATGTGTAATTCCCAATAAAGTTAATGAGAGCTGGTAACATGACTGCATCAGAAAGAGAATTGCTACAAAAATGTCATAGCTCTGAATTAGAAACACAAATGGTGTACAATGTATTATACAGTTCAAGTGCATATAAACCCCCAGATTCACAGAACTAATTACTATTTATTCCCTACTTCTAACCCTACTTTTGATCAAAAGCATGAAGGTGGCTTTCAGTTGATTTTTTTTTCTTTTTAAAACCATTATGAGAATAATAGTTTTTCCTTGTGTCATAAGTGTTTCTGATCAGTCAGCTGACTTGGCTAATTAAGTCTCCCTTGCTTTTTGACAAGTTGTGCTGCAGAATTGACAAGTTATCAAGAAGGTGGAATCTACAGAAGAGCCAAAATTTCAGCTGACACATGAGTCACATACTACTGAATTTCCATTAAACCTGCAAATAACTGTTAGTCGATTGTGTTAGAAAAAGTAAAACAAAGCAAAAAAAAAAAAATCAACCCACTAGGTTTTCTCAAACTGTGGGTTGGGACCCTAACGTAGGTCACAACCTCATTTTAAGGGAGTCGCCAAGGCTGATGTTGGCCCCGGGCCTCAGCAAGTCCAAGCACAAACTCCACCACCCAGGGCTAAGGTTACATGCCCCCCACTCAGGGCAGAAGCCCTTGGGCTTCAGCTTTGCCCCTTGCCCCTCACCCAGGGTGGCGGGGCTCCGGTGGTGGGGCTTGGGCGGATCTGGTCTTCAGTCCCCCCTCCTGGGGTTACGCAGTAATTTTTGTAGTCGGAAAGGGGTCACAGTGCAATGAAATTTGAGAACCACTGAACTACACCATACTGAAAAGCTTTAGAAACCTAAGACATCACTGAGGATTGTTTTCTGGCAAACTTAATGAGGGTTCATTCCTACAAAGTGTTGAGTCCTTTTGCACCAATGCAGTAAAGCATTTAAGTGCTTTGCTGGATGGGGCCAAAATCTTTTTCATCTTGCACAATCAAGCCATCAATGTACAATTGTTTTCTTCTGGCAAAATAATAGGAGTATAGTGTATAAGTCAATATATTTGCCAAAGTAAAGCAAACTTGTTTTCACCTCTTACTAATATGACCATGGTGAGTAATAATTCATATACTGGAGCTCGTCTTTGCTGTTGCCTTGTCCTCCTTCCCCCCCTACTCCCATTGGTTGTCAGTTTAGTCATCTGTTCTGTCTTGTCTAAATTCTAGACTGAATTTCTGGGCAAGGGATTATTTTTGTGTGATTTGTTTGTTCAGCCACCACGGTACAAAGAGGGCTCTGATGCCTGACTGGAGTCCTTAGGTGATACTGCAAAAGAAGCAATAAATAGTAATAATGGTAATATGGCATTAAAATTCAAATACAAGCCTAGGAGGGAAAGAAAAATCTAAATTAATGTTTCCACAGTGTACGTATGCCAATATGGCTAACTTCATTGAGCTCATTGGAGTTAGTCCAGGGATGACTGAGTATTCCCTTGAGCACAGTACTACAGCATATTTTTCCTTCAGTCTATAGAGGACAAGGTGTCTCAGAACAGTGGGAAATCTTATTTATTATATACTATATGCCACAAGGCTTAGAAAAAGATGAGGCCAAGCACCATGACAGGGCACCATGGCTCATGAAAGCCTAGGAGCAGCTTGCTCCACACTCTCCCTATGCTCCTTTAAAAAAGACCAGTGCACACTCTATTATAGTTCCTTTGCTGAACAGGCCATGTGAACCAGTGGCATGGGCCTGACCGCTCCCGCCCAACAACTTGACAATGCCTTTGGCGGAGGGCCATTAGGTCAATTAACAGAACCTTTCCTGGTTCTCTCTAATAAAAATTCTTGATTGTCTAGAATAAGAGAAAAGAAATGAGTGGGGTAGAGTTAGTGTAAGTGAAAATCAGGTCCGGTGAGACTGTGGGGAAGATTTTTAAGGCACACATGGCAGTTACGTGCCTAACTCCTGTTTATTTCAATAACAGCTAGTGGCTGAATGCCATTTGTGCCTTTGAACATCTCCTGCTAAGTGTGTTGCAGCCATAATATCTGATATTATTCTAGGCAGGTAAGAGTTTTATTTCGTATGAACTTCCAAACAATTATTTCACAATGGATGATAGAACACAGCAATATTTTGAGGCAATGGATCTTCAGAACAAAAACCACTTTTCAGTATAGACATGTGCTATGGCTTAAAAAAAGTCTGCTTTAAAGGTGTTATAGTTTAATGGATAATTTTTTAGAATATATTTGATGTGTATAATAATTGCCACTTGGAAAGTTGGAAGATTTGTTATGAGTTTGTTCTGGACCCAGGTGATTGGTTCTGCACAAAAGTCAAATGTCTGTCAATCAGTCTCAGGGACAGGTAGTTCAATGAAAAATTAAAGAGGCATAAAGAGAGTAAAGATTGCAGAATACATTAGATTTCTTCAGACGAATTATAGGTAAAAATAGAGAAAGGGTATTTTAAAAGCAACTCAAAATGAAACTGGAAAAATATAAAAATACCCATTAAAATAGAATGAACACTAAGAAATTCATAATAATACACTTTTCAGCTTACAATGCTGGCTTCTCAAAAAGGCTGTTAAAAGCCAATTGGCATATAAAATGCCTGAAATATGTGCTCTAAATGAAAAAGCACACTTATTGAAATAATAGTGCATCAGATGGAGAGGTTTATAACTAGATGATTATATATAGTAATAAAATAGTATGCTAAGCCCCAGAAATTTAACATGAAGTTTGATTCCCCTATACAACTTTAATAAAGTGAGTAAAAATCTACATCTCTATAATATATGTTCAAAATTATCATTCACTAAAACTACTCAGACCTGTCTAGACAGGCAGCGATAACGATAAATTCGAAAATCTTATATTTAAATAGATCCTTCGTCCCCAAATAGCTCATAAATAGGAAATAAGTCACTAGGATTATTAATTATTAGCTGAAAATGCAGAACATAGATATGGTAGCACTTGTCAGGAGTGAGAAGATTAAATCTCATTGGAAAGTAATGTTAAGTTTTGACTGATGGGTAGAAAGCCATCCAAATGAACTGGAGGGAGGTATGGATTCTTATCAAAAGTGCTTACCCTCAACAATTGTGCTCAGAGTTCAAAAGTAGTGTGTAAGATCCCTGCACTTCTCAACCATTACTTATTATTTAATGGTTAAAAAATTAAAACCCAAAACAACTATTGAGTTCAGCCCAATGTTGTTGTAATAAAAATCAGGAGCTAGATTCACATTTGCACTGAGGCCTCTTTACACCATTCTGGCCGTGCCATGAGGGGAGCAGAAATATAACTGACACCCCACTTCAAGCCTCCTTTACACTAAGAGAGGTGTACAGTGGCCTTAGCATATAAAAAAATCAAGCCCAAATCTATTCTGTAGGGCGGATACTGTTCAGAATATTTCCCCATCAAAACAAGAGAATATCTGGGCCCAAATTCTCACCTCAGTGAGGATAGAAACAATACAGCTGTCAGGATTCAAGAAGGGCAACAAAGGCAACAATTGATACAAGGTGTGAAATCTTGGCTCCATTGACATCAATGGGACTTTTACCATTAACTTCAACAGGGCTACAATTTCACCTCAGTATTACCAAATATTATTTAGAGTACAAAGATACAGTAAAGGAAGCCAGGGGTCTGCTCCGAAGAATTTATACTGTAAGGATTAAACCCTGCCAAACAGGGCCGGCTTTAGGCCTATTCCACCAATTCGCCTGAATTGGGCCCCGCGCCTAAGAGGCCCCTCCACCCAGTGAGAATCCCTTTCCTGGCTAGAGACACCTTTTTAATTTTTACTCACCTGGCAGCGCTCTGGGTCTCCAGTGGAACTTTGGCGGCGGGTCCTTCAGTGCCGCTGAAGACCTGGAGCGAGTGAAGGACCCACCGCCGAAGTGCCGCCAAAGACTCAGAGCACAGCCTGGTGAGTACAAGCCCCAGGTGTTTTTTTACAATTTTTTTTTTTTTTTTTTTTTTTAGTAATCCCTGCCAGGGCCCCGTTGAAACTGTTTGAATTGGGCCCTGCACTTCCTAAAGCCGGCCCTGCTGCAGAACACTGGGGTTTGCCTCTAAATCATAAGGAGGAGAGGCTGAGGAAGTCACGTTTGTTTAGCCTAAGAAAAATATTTAACAGAGGAGAAGGGACAAGGAGAAGATAACTCTGCATAAATATTTAAAAGGAAACAGTATAGCCCATCACACCTAGTACCTAGGGATTTGGACCAAACTGAAGCTGCTCTTTCCAACACTGTCACCTCAGATTCTGTAAATATTTGGGGTACTCAGTAAGTAACCAGTAGAGGCTGTTTGGAAAAAACACATTTACTTTCAAAAAGTAAATAACTTTACAGTCTTTCATTTTGTTTTAAAAAGTAAAACAATGAAGAATTTGTTTCTTATTTAGCTGTTGATGTAAAGGCATCTGAAATTCTAAATAAGATGTATAAATTGCAAGTCTCATCAATCTTTTCGTGATCCAGTCAAACTAGTGCTAGCGCTCTGGAGATCTCTGACCTAGCTTTCTTCACACAGAAAGAGAAATAAAAGAATATTGCCCACACAGATCCAGAATGCAATTCAGACTAGTGGCTAGTAAGGAGATGGAGAAAAGTCAGCCACCTAGTATTGATTTGGTGAATCACCATGATTCTGCACGGAGGGTGCAGTAATAGTACAAATGTTATGCTTATAAGAATCACACAGGATCTTCTTCAGGGGAAAAGGCAATACGCTGCATTTGTTGGAGATACAAGAATTAGCATATGCATTTAATATCTCTCTCTCTCTCTCTCTCTCACACATACACACACACACAGGCCCGCCAGTCGATGTTATAGTTACCAGTCCAGTGTCCAGATCAATCTAGTGTCCAGCTAGGTTGCTCACGGGTATGGAGGAGCCAGGTTCTGTCAGTTGCAACACAGTGCTCTGGGGAAGTCTTGGGAGGATGAACCCAAAATTTCATAGCAAAACACCGTCTATAGAGTGATCTTCCTTCATTGGGACCAATGAGTTTTGCATGATCATGCTGAAATCAATCACCATTTGACAAATGATTGTTTTCTTAAATTGTTCTTCTCATCCTTTATCTTGTTTTTTCATCAGTCTCTCAGGGACTTACCCCATGCTGATTTTGATCACAGTTATCTTGTACTGATTGATAGGTGTCTGCCTCATCTTTCAGAGTCGTCAATCTGCCCTCCTCTGACATCTCAATAGGGGCGTGTTGCAATCTTCTGGCGCATTTACGTCTATCCTTGGTTCCTCCCTAGAACATCTGGTCTGGTGATGATGGCCTTCACACTTATCTTCTAACACACACATTCCTCATTCACACACAAAACAGGATTGATTTACACAGAACATTTGAACAGGATCATCAAATTGCAATGCAGGAGAAAATTATTTTATTTATTTCAAAATGCTAATTTTAAACTTACAAAACAAAGTGGTGACCCTAAAGGTCTATTACTGCCTTGAAATCAGCTTCAGACACAAGATTCTGGCTGATGCATCTTTACCAATGGCACACTAGGCCATTCCTTTCTGCTTTCAGAAAGGGTGATTTGCAGAATATGGTAAAATCATCCACCAATACATGTAATGCATGCTACATTATTATTCTTTATTCTCCATTCTAAATTATACAAAATACAAACAAAACCCTATTACTACACAAGTAAGGTCTGACATTCACATTATCATACTACAGTTATGTAGTAAAGACAGCAGGCCTCAGTCTGAGCTTGCATAAACTAGTTTTATTACCAAGAAACTCTACGGTCCCCCATGGAGTGCCCATTTTAAGGAAGTATCAGCAAGAATTACTTTTAGGACTTGAAACATGACATAATTGTGATGTATTAACTACTGAGATGCATGCATGGTGCATGTACTGTACTTACTTTCCTAAAACCCTTGGAAAAGGGCAGAGGAATGTTGACAAGCCCTGGAATAGCACTCCCCCTTTGCTGTGGGAAGCCAGCGACTTCAATTACACATTTGTCTTCCTGTTGGTTGTAGAGTTCTTTAAAGCACTTCTCCTCCTTTGTCTATTCCAAAAGACATATCTTTATGCAAACATGACTGTGTCTGACTTTTTGATGAGAGAAACTCCGAAGGAAACATATATTCTTTCCAAATGTTGTGCAAAGTGTGACAGGGTCAGGCCAGATGGCTATAGGAGAGTGTTAGAAGGCAGATATATTAGTCCCAGATTAAGTTGATCCCTTTTCCCTGGGTAAAGTAACAGGGGCAGTTCCAGAACAAGCAGGAACTTGCTGGAACCAACTAAGACAGGCAGGCTAATTAGGACACCTGGAACCAATTAAGAGGAAACTGCTAGAATCAATTAGGACAGGCTGGCTAATCAGGGCACCTGAGTTAAAAAGGACCTCACTTCAGTTTGTAGTGTGCATGCGAGAAGCTAGGAGCAAGAGGCACTAGGAGCTGAGTGAGAAGACATATTGCTGGAAGACTGAGGAGTACAAGCATTATCAGACACGAGGAGGAAGGTCCTGTGGTGAGGATAAAGAAGGTGTTGGGAGGAGGCCATGGGGAAGTAGCCCAGGGAGTTGTAGCTGTCACGCAGCTGTACCAAGAGGCACTCTAGATAGCTGCAGTCCACAGGGCCCTGGACTGGAACCTGGAGTAGAGGACAGGCCCGGGTTCCCCCCAAACCTCCCAACTCCTGATCAGACACAAGAGGAATTAACCTGGACTGTGGCTTCTACGAAAGGCGAAGGTCTCTGTGCTGTTTCCTGACCCACATGGTGAATCTGTGAGGCAAGCAAATCCGCCAATAAGCACAGGCCCCACCAAGGTAGAGGAGGAATTTTGTCACAAAAGATTAACAGGTTATCTTTCCTTCTCTATATGGAGGATTCCAAGCATGGAGACAAACTGAAAAATAGTTCCAAAAGATGCAGATGTGATTCCATGTAAAGAAATGCAGAGGCTCAGTCAACACTGTATAAAAAAGGAAACATTTCCTAGCAATAAGATTATATTTACTGCTCTTTATATAGTGAGTCTTTAACAAAAAATTGGTTATTACCGATATGTTCTTGAAAGAAAAATCTTTGGAATTACTTGGGACCAATGGATCACCAATAAACAGATCTTGGGGAAAAATGGCCTACAGTCTAGGCAGACCATGCTGGATGTTTGCAGGCTTCGCTGGTTGGGACACCTGAAGTGCATGCTTCAAGATCAGCTGTGGATGGCTATGCTCTATGGCCATCTTAAGAACTATCCATGACACAGAGGAAGGCCAAAGCTCTGATACAGTGACAAGGTCATACAAGGCCTCAAGAAATTCAGCATTCTCACTGACAACTGGGAAAATCCTGCCCACAATTGTTCAGATAGGAGAAGCGGATTAGGACTGGTGCAGTCACGGTGGTCCATGGAGAGCCATCATAGAGCTCAGGCTGAGGCCTGCATGTGAGCCAGGAAACAGAGTATGTTTCAACTTCCATCTGGTAAGTGTACCTGTAGCCACTGTGGGAAGGTTTGCTGCTCATGTATCAGGCTCTTTTCCCATACCATTGCTAAGTACTATTGATGGACCGACTTTGTTGCATCTCCTTTCATTTGTCAAGATGTTAGATGGCCATATAATATAACTGAATGGGCACATGTAAAGGGATAGCTGCTCACCACTAGCATACCGCCTTGCATTTATTTTGGGGAATGTAGCTCTTGCAGTGTCAGGCATCCCTTTGTTACTCCCTCACTCTGCAACAGCTTTTCTTCTGGTATCTTGGCCCTTTAGTCAAGTCATCATTTAGTCCACCCGTTCCGGGGTTACAAAGTCCAACAGGACAACTGCCCAAATGCTGTTGCCAGATGGTGTTCAATCCTTTTTCAGGCTCTCTGCCACTACACCAGTGGCTGGCATGGGAACCTGGGCCCACCCACTACACTGGGTTCCTGCCCAAAGATGCTACAACCAGCAAACCAGGCTCAATTCCAATCCCTGGTGCTGTTTTCCTGGGCCCCTTTCTATGTAGCCTCTTGGTATTCTCTTGTGTGCTTCTGGGTTTACACTGAGAGTCTACTCTACTCCTCATGGCTACTTCATCCTTCCTAGCCATTTGCCAGACTCCTTACTCCATGACAGGCTCAGAAAGCTGACTGCCCATGTGCTTCCTTCTTGTCCCTGGTGACCTCCCTCATCCCAGGGAGTGACTGAAGACTCCTTCCCCTGCAGTTGCCTCCCTACTCTCTCTTCCTGGCTTTATTATCTTCTCCCAGCTTTTTCCCCAGCTGGGCTTCATCAGCCATTAGGCCCTATCAAGTGTTGGCTTCCCTGCAGATGCAGTATATAAGGTTAATTGGCCCTTTCTGACCCACATTAACCCACTCAGGGCTTGTGTGGGGTAGATGGCCCATATCTGCACATTGCCAATCTAACAAATGATCTTGAGTGTAGGCTACCAAAAGAACCAATATATGAATGTGTGAGTATAAGGGACCAAACTACCAACCATAAATTTCCAATTAATCTATAAATAGCATCCATGCCAAAGAAATTTCTTCTCTAGCTCAGTATTAAATGAAGCTTGAAGATCCAAAATAGTTTCCATTTAATGCAATTTTAAGTATTTAATTTTAAATGCAAAAACTTCTATTTCGTAAAACCACAAAATATTGCACACACGGTTTTAGGTGGTTAAAATAGCATGATCTTTAACTAAACACTTAGACTCTACAAAGGCAGATGGCTAGAAGAATAGATGGAAGTACTTCTATAGCTACCACAAGTCACCTTTCAAATAAAATTCTGTAGTGTGTCAAGGTAATATATAATCAGTGGGTGAAATTCTGTCTCACTGAAGTCAATGGTAAAACTCCCATTGACATCAGTGAGGCCAGGATTTCACCCAATGTCTTTTTCACAGATTTAGCCATTTAAAATTATGTTCTCTCTCTCTATGCTTATATTATTTTTCTTTAAAAATAATACATTGTTAAGATAAAGAAAGCTGAAGGATTGAATGTAACACATATATTCCATTCATTGTACTCTTTTCTGCTCCAGCTTTGGGAAGCAAAATTGGCTAATATGCTACTTGAATAAAAAAAATCCAGGTGCATAAAAAATATGAGTTTTATACTGAACACAAATTCCTAAAATGGCCCCATATATAATATCTTTACTCATAGTATGGAGTGTATCAGAACTTACCTAGAACAGAAGAAAACTCAAAATACCAGCACCATAGGCACTACTTGAAGAATTGTTCAAAAGCCATGACAATTTTCTTGAAGAGTCATAAATAAATGAATATAATAATAGAGTATTGCTGTAGAAAATGCATGTTCAGATTGTAAGAGTTTGAATGATGAATAAGTATTTGAATTACAATGTCTTCTGCAAAACACTATGTAAGATTACTTAAGTACCTGGGGAAATCATGTCATGACAATTCAGGTTAATAGGCTATTAGTGTTGACTGAAAAGGACGAATGAATCCTTATTAAATTCACATATTATTCAAAATGCTTTTTGTGATGTTTAAACCTGGCATAGAGGAAAGCAAAGTACACAGAGGTGTATGCTCAGCTTGTACTCAAATCATATGTAAGTAAAATATTCATATTATATACAAATCTAATAATTTTTTTATCATAGAAGTGATCATTCAAATGACCTTATTAGTGACAGACACATCATTGTTGAGATTAGGAGTCTGTATTCTACAGCAATAGCATTTACCAAGTTACTAGTTCTTCCCAGGTGAAGACACTGCCTTGCGCAGTCACTTAGGGCTGGACTCTCTTCTGCTAGCCAGCTCCTCTGTGCCACTCAATGCAAAGGAGGTGGATCTGGCCGTCACTGAGCAGCTGACAATTTCTACCACAGGGGGATCATTCAGCTGGTGAAAGGCAGTTCCTGCTCCAGCTGCTCCATCACACCACTCACCAATGAACAGGACATATAGGGCTTACAGGACGCATGCCAGCGATGGGATGCAGCACAGCTTTGCTTTGCCAATTCTCAGTTGGCATATGGTCTCATAGAAATCATACACAGCAAGCCCATAGGCTGCACTGGAGGCTGATACTGGAACAGCTGTGACTTCAGAATCAGAGAGCTGTAATGGCTCCCTGATAGCACCCTGATCAGATCTCAGTGCAGGATGGAATCTAGCCCTCATTTTTTGGAGGGTTTATGGATGAAAGTAATCCATAACATGATTTCAGTGAAGTCAGAATGGATGATATGGCCCTCCGACCTTGTAACTGGGCTAGAGAGGGCTGCCTTGTAGTAATTATTAGATGGAGATTTGAGTTCAGCCTCTGAGAGAGGACACTTTTAACAACACATGTAAGCAACTCCCTCATGGTGACCCAGGTTTGGACGCTGGAGAGATGAATGCAGTCTTCTTTGACTGGAAGGAGAAAAGGAGAGACATGGGAGAGAGTCAGAGCAGCAACCAGCTAGTGGACAGTTACAAATCTCTTACAATCTCACAGAAAGGGAGTTAAAAAGTAAACTTTTCAGGGCAAAGACCATTTCTGTAAATCACCCAGCACACTTACTGTAAAGGCGACTGATCATCTTAGCAATAAGAGGATTTAATTCTAGTTGGTGGGACATGGAGTGCAGCATATACACTGTAACCTGCATTGAAGTCAATTATCCGTAACAGGAACACACTGTTCCCCCATGTAGGGTAAACAGAAGAAAGTAGCTTCTGAGTATCCAGACATTTAATCCTCTTCTTCACTTACAGCATCAGGTGTGATTTCTTTGAAACTTACAATACACGAGACAAATGGGTAAATATTTTCCAAAACATCTTCTTTGTATGAAACAATTTCTAAGATCCTGCTCCATGGAACTAGCTATTAACATCTGAAAAAAATCCCAATTAAACTGCACAATGAAATTATGGGACATTTATGAATAAAATCATAGAGGAAACGATGGCTAAATGAGGAGTCTACAGTCTCAATGGGATCAAGCAACTTCCTTTATGTGCAACACAACTGCCTCAGACAGCAGCTATCTGCTTTGAGTTACATGTCATTAAGAACTAGGATAGTTAAAAAAAAAAAAGGCAAGCCACAGACATGCTGACTGAAACTATTACAGAGTTAGATAACAAATTTGTCATGCCAGGAAGATGAAGCATGAGCCAGTTTGCTAAGCAAACCTTCAACTCCCATTGACTTATGTGGGAGCTGACAGAGTTCAATATCTCAGAGAGGCATTCATCTTGTCTCATGCTCTAGGCCTATATAAAGAACACTCTGGTCCCTTGTTTTGGTTTCTCATCTAGTTTGAGGCTGCAGAAGTACATCAAGAGTTAAACAAAGCAAAATTAAATGGGACAGATTTGGGCTCAGGGGCAGAAAGCAGTCAAGAGTCAAAGGCTTTCATATGCCCTCAATGACCACACAGAATCCACGCTCTAGTCTTACCATGGGAGGAGAGGGGAAAACTTTCTGAAGACCTGTGATCTTCTTTATCACATCAATCAACAAGACATTAAACAGAGATTTTGAGGATTTCAGGAAATCATCATCCGGTTGCACAATAAATCTGAGTCCAAAGGCGTTCACCTGGAAAGTAAAATGCCAATGATGGATGGAACATGGGACACCTCTGACCCAATATTTACTGAACTTCTGAAAGAGGATAAAGTGATGAGAAAAGAGCTAGATGGATGACAAGGCAGAATGTCAGGTTTCTGGATAATTCTTGAGAATTTATTATCTAGAAATGTGGAAGAATGTCAAAATGGGTTATTGGAATGTTTGACATGAATAAAATAACATCTACTCATCTCAAGCAGGGAACAGGTTTGGTAATATCAATTGCTTTACCTGCTCATTTGAAGCTGCAATATGGTGGAATGACACTGGAGTTGATGCTTGTCCTGAGTTACATGGATATAAATTAGCATCTACTCCACTGAAATCAACTGAGTTATACCAGGATAAAATTAGTATGAGGACTTGGCAGAATTCCATTTTCAATTTTTTATTTCAGCAGATAATATCAATGTTTATTTTAAGCAATTTTATCATTTTTTTTATCCATTTAAATTTTCACAATTGTGGGAAATTATATGGGGGGGGTCAGACAATGATTATTTAATGACAGTACATGTTGAGATTCACAGAGTTAAAGCTTTATAACCATTAAAACACAAATTGTCAACATCATATGTCAAAAACACAAAGTAAATATACTTAAATCAAACTCTAATAAGTCCTCAAGCAGCATGTTTTTTCACTCTGCCTATCTATAAGTTTATTATTATAGATGGACATTTTTTTGACAGTTTGTGTGTGCATGGTAAAATCGACCTTTACTGACCGACTGACCTTTACTGATAAAAATTTAATCCTTCTAAGCCTACATATGCATTTGATTCTCCAAAAGAGGCAAAACTTTTTATTTAATCAAAAAATGCACAAATCAGCTCAAAGGAGCACCAAGCTCTTAACTAATAGATTGTATCATATCGTCTACACAGCCCAGCTACATGTCTTAGATATTTATATGGGTGTAGAGGCAAGCGACTCATTTCCTTGGGTGCAGTGTGCGTTGGCCCTGCTTCTCCTCACTAGGTTCAGTGTTGCATAGCTCAGGCTGCTTCATCTCCAAGGTCAGGGAAGTGAATGTGGTGGTGCAAACTGGCCAATCTGGGGCTTTCATACTGCATTAGGAATGGGAATGGAGCTTTGGCTCCAGATATAACCAGGTGGACAATCCACAGAAGGGGACTGGGAAGGAAAGTGGTGGTTCAATTTGTGAAACCGGAGGGGCCTTTAGGAAGAAGCAAGTGGCTGAGGTGGACCAATACTTCAGGTAGAAGGAGGGGGATAGCTGGCCTCTTTGAGGAAATACCATGAGGATGCGATCGATCCTCACAGTGAAGAAATAAATGGTCTACAGAAAGAAATTGAACGTCATAAGAACAAGATCCAGAAATGTAAAAATGATGATGATTAAATTGCTGCTCTGCTGTTGGTTTGTTTTCATATAAAGCCAGTGATGGTTTCAGCGTAATCAGTGCATTCAGTACTGTATGCTTTAGCCAAAAGGATCCAGATTTGTTCTGTTATTGTGTGAACTATGAAAGAATCAATAAACTATTTGGATATTTATATGGCCCCCACTACTGAGCGCCTCACAAACAGTAATGCACTTATCCTCACAACACCACTGTGAGATATGGCAGTTCTATTATCCTCAGTTTACTAGTGGGGAACTGACGCAACAACTAAGGGTCTTGCCAAGCTCAGACAGAAAGTTTGTAGCAGACTCAGAAATTAATCTGGGTATCTGAGTGTCTCCTTTGATTCAGTTTGCCCTGCTCAGCTGTACTTAATATAGATTCTGTGTCTTTTCTTCCCGTTATGCCATCCAGATGCACATACTAAGCCTCAAATGCTCTTCCTCCCCACGCCATCCCTGAAGTATTTTATATCCCAAGGACTTAGTCCAGTAATAGGAAATCTCTATACATATTGCATATGGGGCTCATAGGGGGCTGTTTCAGTGGTAAGAGAATTGCTTCAAGCAGATAGTTATAGATAGTCTGCAAAGCACTTGTTATGATGGAAGATAATACATAAGAGTGTCATTATCATTAATATTTTGGACTAAGAGCTTATGTGACTAACTCTCCTTGGGCACCGACTTTTCTTTTCAATCAAGGCACTCTAAAAACTCTAGCAGCACAACTTCTTCAGGCACCTAACACACTCATCCAGAGAGCTCCACTCAGAAAGCTAAATTACAAGAAAAACACTTTAAAATGTTAAAACATTTTTTAAATGATTGGAACATTTTTCTAGAGGATTCCTAGGACAAGAACAGCAAGGATGAAGATGGAGAGCTCTTTTTCTTCTGAGGTTCCCAGAGGAAGGAAACGCATGGAATTTGCACTCCAATTCCTTAGTCTCTTCTACAATATTTACAGTTATGTCTTCACACTCCATCCTGACCACAGATGACTCATTCCACTATATCAGGTGAAGGAGGAGCAAATACAGCATCTGTGGGGTAAGTGACTGTCTGCAGGGTGTGTCTTTGTGTTTGGGGGTTACTTGCTGTGTGCTGAGCTTGTGTTTGTCAGTCTGTTCGGTTGTTGTGGTGGTTTGTTTGTTTGAAGGACCGTGTGCTGTAGCTGGCAGTTGGAGGCTGAGCTACCAAGGAAGGTTTGAAAGCTAGAAGCCTCTGGTAATTGGCTGAGCCTTAACTAGTGGGCGGGGCATTCACTCAGGCCAGGGCTTTATAAAGCTGCGCACCAGCGACCAGGGAGCTTAACGAACAGGAGCTGCTAACAGGGAGTTTCGCAAGGGAGTTTGGAAGGGGAGTAGGAAGGGAGTGGGGGTCCCTTGTCGGTCTCATCTGTGACTCATTGGTCCCCTGAACCTATAAACCAAGCCACATCCAAAACCTTTCTTTTTAAAGCAGAGCAGAGCGGACAGGGAGCTGCAGACGGGAATTTGAGAGAGTTTGACAGAGGGAGGCTTATGATGGTTAGGAGGACCCGCAACACCTGTGGCAGCACTGCTCCTGTCTCTTGCACCTGTGCCTGTAGCCAGACAGAGCAACAAAGCATGAATGCTTTTACCCAGATTCTGGAGTGGGTTTGCAAAGACTGTAACTTGCAATTTCCAGTTACTGATATCCAGGCTGGGGATGGCATCCAATGTGAAAAGTGCCTACTGGTGGAATCTCTCAGGCAGCAGGTGGGAGAGCTACAGGAGGAGGTGGCTAGGATGAGGAACATCCGTATCCATGAGCAATTCCTGGACAGTATCCATGTGGAGACAGCTGACGCAGCTGTCCCAGTTCACAGGACTACTGACACATCAGTGGAGGAGGAGATGGTTCAGAGTGGACACTGGCAGCTGGTTACTTCTGGCAGCAGGCAGAGCTCCACCCCTGCTGCGAACCCTCCTGCTGTGGTAATAGATAACCGTTATGCTCTTCTTGATACAGGAGAGAAGGAATCACCCCCAACAGTTAAGGAGGGGAAGCCTCGTACCCCTAAGGCTGGGAGGTCTGCTGCCACCACTGATAATAAGAAACGTAGGGTAGTGGTGGTTGGAGACTCTCTGCTGAGGGGGACGGAGACACCCGTCTGTCGCCCTGACCGTTCATCCCGGGAGGTATGCTGCCTGCCAGGGGCCCGTATCCGAGATGTTACAGAGGCATTGTCGAAGATTATCCGGCCTTCTGACTACTACCCCATGCTACTCATCCATGTGGGCACAAATGATACTGTGAGGTGTGACACTGAGCAGATCAAGAGTGACTACAGGGCTCTGGGAGTACGGGTTAAGGAGTTTGGAGCGCAGGTGGTATTCTCTTCGATTCTTCCTGTCAAAGGTAGGGGTCCGGGCAGAGACAGATGCATTGTGGAGGTGAATGCCTGGCTGAGAAGATGGTGTCGCCAGGAGGGCTTTGGCTTCCTCGACCACGGGATGCTATTCGAGGAGGGACTGCTAGGCAGAGATGGCGTTCACCTTTCGAGGAGGCGAAAGGCCTTATTTGCGCACAGACTGGCTAATCTAGTAAGGAGGGCTTTAAACTAGGTTCGACGGGGACAGGTGAGCAAACCCCACAGGTAAGTGGGGAACAAGACCTAGGAGATGGGTCGAAAACAGGAGGGAGCACGGGCTATCATGGCAGAGAGAAAGGAGGGTCAGGGCAAAGCTAGGAGGCAAGATCAAACCAGTATCTTAGATGCCTATATACAAATGCAAGAAGTATGGGTAATAAGCAGGAAGAACTGGAAGTGCTAATAAATAAATATAACTATGACATTGTTGGCATTGCTGAAACTTGGTGGGATAATACACACGACCGGAATGTTGCTGTGGATGGGTATAGTTTGCTCAGGAAGGATAGACAGGGGAAAAAGGGAGGAGGTGTTGCCTTATATATTAAAAATGTACACACTTGGACTGAGGTGGAGATGGACATAGGAGATGGAAGTGTTGAGAGTCTCTGGGTCAGGCTAAAAGGGGTAAAAAACACGGGTGATGTCATGCTGGGAGTCTACTACAGGCCACCTAATCAGGTGGAAGAGGTGGATGAGGCTTTTTTCAAACAACTAACAAAATCATCCAAAGCCCAAGATTTGGTGGTGATGGGGGACTTCAACTATCCAGATATATGTTGGGAAAATAACACCGCGGGGCACAGACTATCCAATAAGTTCCTGGACTGCATTGCAGACAACTTTTTATTTCAGAAAGTTGAAAAAGCTACTAGGGAGGAAGCTGTTCTAGACTTGATTTTAACAAATAGGGAGGAACTCGCTGAGAATTTGAAAGTAGAAGGAAGCTTGGGTGAAAGTGATCATGAAATCATAGAGTTTGCAATTCTAAGGAAGGGTAGAAGGGAGTACAGCAAAATAGAGACAATAGATTTCAGGAAGGTGAATTTTGGTAAGCTCAGAGAGCTGATAGGTAAGGTCCCATGGGAATCAAGACTGAGGGGAAAAAGAACTGAGGAGAGCTGGCAGTTTTTCAAAAGGACGCTATTAAGGGCCCAAAAGCAAGCTATTCCGATGGTTAGGAAAGATAGAAAATGTGGCAAAAGACCACCTTGGCTTAACCACGAGATCTTGCGTGACCTACAAAATAAAAAGACATCATATAAAAAATGGAAACTAGGTCAGATTACAAAGGACGAATATAGGCAAATAACACAGGAATGCAGAGGCAAGATTAGAAAGGCAAAGGTACAAAATGAGCTCAAACTGGCTATGGGAATAAAGGGAAACAAGAAGACTTTTTATCAATACATTAGAAGCAAGAGGAAGACCAAGGACAGGGTAGGCCCACTGCTCAGTGAGGAGGGACAAACAGTAACGGGAGACTTGGAAATGGCAGAGATGCTTAATGATTTCTTTGATTCGGTCTTCACTGAGAAGTCTGAAGGAATGTCTAATATAGTGAATGCTTACTGGAAGAGGGTAGGTTTAGAAGCTAAAATAAAAAAAGAGCAAGTAAAAAATCACTTAGAAATGTTAGATGCCTGCAAGTCACCAGGGCCTGATGAAATGCATCCTAGAATACTCAAGGAGTTAATAGAGGAGGTATCTCAGCCTCTAGCTATTATCTTTGGGAAATCATGGGAGACGGGGGAGATTCCAGAAGACTGGAAGGGGTCAAATATAGTGCCCATCTATAAAAAGGGAAATAAAAACAACCCAGGAAACTACAGACCAGTTAGTTTAACTTCTGTGCCAGGGAAGATAATGGAGCAAATAATTAAAGAAATCATCTGCAAACACTTGGAAGGTGGTAAGGTGATAGGGAATAGCCAGCATGGATTTGTAAAGAACAAATCACGTCAAACTAATCTTATAGCATTCTTTGATAGGATAACGAGCCTTGTGGATAAGGGAGAAGCGGTGGATGTGATATACCTAGACTTTAGTAAGGCATTTGATACGGTCTCGCATGATATTCTTATAGATAAACTAGGAAAGTACAATTTAGATGGGGCTACTATAAGGTGGGTGCATAACTGGCTGGATAACCGTACTCAGAGAGTAGTTATTAATGGCTCCCAATCCTGCTGGAAAGGTATAACAAGTGGGGTTCCGCAGGGGTCTGTTTTGGGACCGGCTCTGTTCAATATCTTCATCAACGATTTAGATGTTGGCATAGAAAGTACGCTTATTAAGTTTGCGGACGATACCAAACTGGGAGGGATTGCAACTGCTTTGGAGGACAGGGTCAAAATTCAAAATGATCTGGACAAATTGGAGAAATGGTCTGAGGTAAACAGGATGAAGTTCAATAAAGATAAATGCAAAGTGCTCCACTTAGGAAGGAACAATCAGTTTCACACATACAGAATGGGAAGAGACTGTCTAGGAAGGAGTATGGCAGAAAGAGATCTAAGGGTCATAGTGGACCACAAGCTTAATATGAGTCAACAGTGTGATACTGTTGCAAAAAAAGCAAACGTGATTCTGGGATGCATTAACAGGTGTGTTGTAAACAAGACACGAAAAGTCATTCTTCCACTTTACTCTGCGCTGGTTAGGCCTCAACTGGAGTATTGTGTCCAGTTCTGGGCACCGCATTTCAAGAAAGATGTGGAGAAATTGGAGAGAGTCCAGAGAAGAGCAACGAGAATGATTAAAGGTCTTGAGAACATGACCTATGAAGGAAGGCTGAAGGAATTGGGTTTGTTTAGTTTGGAAAAGAGAAGACTGAGAGGGGACATGATAGCAGTTTTCAGGTATCTAAAAGGGTGTCATCAGGAGGAGGGAGAAAACTTGTTCACCTTAGCCTCCAATGATAGAACAAGAAGCAATGGGCTTAAACTGCAGCAAGGGGGATTTAGGATTGACATTAGGAAAAAGTTCCTAACTGTCAGGGTAGTTAAACATTGGAATAGATTTCCTAGGGAAGTTGTGGAATCTCCATCTCTGAGATATTTAAGAGTAGGTTAGATAAATGTCTATTAGGGATGGTCTAGACAGTATTTGGTCCTGCCATGAGGGCAGGGGACTGGACTCGATGACTTCTCGAGGTCCCTTCCAGTCCTAGAGTCTATGAGTCTATCAGCACTTGTCACCTGCCATCCCCTATTAAACCTCTTCTACATTCTTCATGTTTATCACACACATGCCAAAGTGAAAGAACAACTCCGTGCTAACTGCACTTCCACCAGGTGACATAATCCCCAAAAGATTCCGATTTTCAAATTTATCTCTGGATAATGAGACACAGCCATCCTTTGGCTGGAATAGATGATATCACTGCTGAGTATGAGAGTTGAATGGAGTAACATGTTGGCTAGCAGGTTACCGTATTATTTATTTGTATAAGAGTGGCACATAGAGGCTCCAGTAGAATTCAGGACATCACTGTGCTTGGTGCTTCACAAATATATAGTAAGAGACAGTCTTTGCCTTGAGAAGCTTACAGTCTAAAGAGACAAGACAGGCAAAAAGTGGAAGGAGAAAGAGAGGCACAGAGAGTGAAGAAACTTCACCAAGATCACATAGCAGATCTGTGCAGAGCTCGGAAAAGAATGTAGGTCTCTTGATTGGAGCATACCACCTTTCACAAGCATCAACTACTCTGATATTTCAGAGAGTAGAAATACTTTACTTATACACTGTATGATTCATAGAGTTTAAGGGACCATTAGATCATCTAGTCTGACCTCCTGTATATCACAGGACATAAAATTTCACCCAGTTATCCCTGCATTTAGCAAAATAACTTGTGCTTGACAAAAGCATATCTTGTGATTGGCTACAGCATATCTTCCAGAAAGGCATCCACTCTTGAAGACTCCAAGCAATGAAGAATCCACCAGTTCCTTTGGTAGTTTGTTCCAATGGTTAATCACCCTCCCTGTTAGAAACATGTGTCTTATTTTTAATTTGAATTTGTCTGGCTTCAGCTTCCAGTCATTGGTTCTTGTTATGCCTTTTTCCGGTAAATTAAAGAGCCCGTTAGTATCCAAAAAATATTCCCCCATGGTTGTGCTTATACACTGCAAACAAATCACCTCTTGGTCTTCTTTTTGATAAGCTAAAGAGATCGAGCCCTTTATGTCTCTCACTCTAAGGCATTTGAGGAGTGGACTTTTGTGAAAGATGGGTTTCTTAATACACCACAGGTGTTTTTTAGACTTGTTTTGGTTCTGCTAGACTTGACCCATGAAATGGTCCAGTATGATAATTAAACATTTTCACCGGGGCAGCACCCATGGCCAACCAGGTTAGGGACTCATCATGCTGGCACTGTACAAACGTATACTAAATGACAGTCCCTGACTCATACACTGTCTAAATATCTCCCTAAAGCATATAAAGCATCAGTTCTCAAGCTGTGGTCCACAGAGCTCTTGCTGTTGGTTTATATAGAGCTGGCTGGTCACACAATGCTGCCTCCCCCTTTGTCTTCCAGCTGCTAAATTGCATTAAAAGACAGGTAGAGATATATAAAATGCTTTTCCGTTATTCAACTTCCATTTAAGCAAATGCTGTAGTTGTCCCAGGGATATTACTTGATCATGCATGGGGAAGGAGGTTGAGCATGAGACAATCTCTGTTGAGATATGGTCCATGCTATGAAACAGTTTGAAAATCAGGCGGTATATTTTCTAAGATACTCCCTCCATGATTATCAGCTGAGGTGCTCAAGCTAGGTTGAAACAATTATCTGAATTTAAACAGGAGGCAGCTGCTGATAGGGTGCTCTCTGGGAAGAATGCATCTTGGCTGTGGAATTCACTTAATCTCTGGGCATGGCTACACTTGCAAATGTAGAGTGCTTTGAGTTAAACCAGCCTTCGTAGAGTGCAGTAGGGAAAGCGTTGCAATCTCTCCACAATGACAGCTGCAAGCACACTGACTTGGCCACATTAGCAGCTCTTGCAATGGCTACAGAGAACAGTGCATTGTGGTAGCTATCCCAGCATGCAAGTGGCTGCAATGTGCTTTTCAAATGATGGGGGCGGGTGAAGTGTGACAGAGAGTGTGTTGTGTGTATGTGGAGGGAGAGAAAGTGAGCTTTTGTGGAGCTGAGAGCATGTCAGCATGCTGTCTTGTAAGTTCAGACAGCAACAAATCCCCCTCCCACCCCTGCCTCTCTCTCTCTCACACAGCATTCCACAGTAATAGTTGCTTTGTCTCGGAGCAGATAAGCATGCAGGCTGTCAGAAACAGAGCTTTCAAAGGCATATTGGCATGCCTGCTGTGATTCCAAAACAATGACAAAAGTGTCCACTTGACTTAAGGGGATTATAGGATGTTTCTGGAGGCTGATCAGAGCGCAGTAATGCAACACCTCATTCACACTGACGCCCAGGCATTTCAGCCAATGTACACCAAGTGTTAATCTTTTTGCTGAGGTGGAGTAGCAGGAGCACTCTAACTCTAGAGTCAGAGCTCTCTACGTGCCTTGCCAGTCACATAAACACCACCCTATACCGGAAACCTACTGACCACTATACTTACTTACATGCCTCCAGCTTCCATCTAGGACACACCACACAATCCATTGTCTACAGCCAAGCTCTAAGATACAACCGCATTTACTCCAATCCCTCAAACAGAGACAAACACCTACGAGATCTCTATCAAGCATTCTTAAAACTACAATACCCACCTGCTGACATGGAAAAACAGATTGACAGAGCCAGAAGAGTATCCAGACATAACCTACTACAGGACAGGCCCAACAAAGAAAATAACAGAAAGTCACTAGCCGTCACCTTCAGCCCCCAACTAAAACTCTCCAGTGCATCATCAAAGATCTGAAACCTATACTGAAAGACGATCCCTCAGTCTCACAGATCTTGGGAGACAGACCAGTCCTCACTTACAGACAGTCCCCCAACCTGAAGCAAATACTCACCAGCAACCACACACCACACAACAAAAACACTAACCCAGGAACCTATCCTTGCAACAAAGCCCGTGCCAACTCTGTCCACATATTTATTCAAATGACACTATCGTAGGACCTAATCACATTAGCCATGCCATCAAGGGCTCGTTCACCTTCACATCTACCAATGTGATATATGCCATCATGTGCCAGCAACGCCCCTCTGCCATGTACATTGGCCAAACTGGACAGTCTCTACGTAAAAGAATAAATGGACACAAATCTGACATCAGGAATCATAATATTCAAACACCAGTAGGAGAACATTTCAACCTCTCTGGTCACTCAGTAACAGACTTAAAGGTGGCAATTTTGCAACATAAAAGCTTCAAAAACAGACTCCAACAAGAAACTGCTGAACTGGAATTAATTTGAAAACTAGATACCATTAACTTGGGCTTGAATAGAGACTGGGAGTGGTTGGGTCATTACACAAATTGAATCTATTTCCCATATTAAGTATCCTCACACCTTCTTGTCAACTGTCTGAAATGGACTATCTTAATTATCACTACAAACGTTTTTTTTCTCCTGCTGATAATAGCTCATCTTAATTAATTAGTCTCTTAGAGTTTGTATGGCAACTTCCACCTTTTCATGTACTCCATATGTGTATATATATCTTCTTACTATATGTTCCATTCTATGCATCTGATAAAGTGGGCTGTAGCCCACAAAAGCTTATGCTCAAATAAATGTGTTCGTCTCTAAAGTGCCACAAGTCCTCCTGTTCTTTTTGCAGATATAGACTAACATGGCTGCTACTCTGAAACCTGTCTTGTATGACCTTCTCAAGAACAAACTAGGGAAATACAATCTAGATAGAGCTACTATAAGGTGGTGCATAATTGGTTGGAAAACCATTTCCAGAGCGTTATAAGTAGTTCACAATCACGCCTGAAAGGTATACCAAGTGGGGTCCTGCAGGTGATCAGTTCTGGGTCCATTCTGTTCTGTTCAATATCTTCATCAAAGATTTAGATAATGGCATAGACAGTACACTTATAAAGTTTGCAGATGATATCAAGCTGAGAGGGATTGCAAGTGCTTTGGGGGACAGGATTAAAACTGAGAATGATTTGGACAAACTGGAGTAATGGTCTGAAGTAAACAGGATGAAATTCAATAAAGACAAATGCAAAGTACTCCATTAAGGAAGGAACAATCAGTTGTACACATATAAAATGGAAAACAACTGCCTAGGAAGGAGTATTGCAAAAAGCATGCCAATAAGCACAAGAGCAAAGCATGACTGCTTTGGGGTGTTTACAGAATACGGAGACATTTATGGCTTAACTATGAGTTTCCCTATGTATATCACACAAATCATTAAAAGGAAAAATATTTTAAAATGTGCATATAAAATATCACTTTGTCCCATTTTTAGTGCATTTGAAATTCTATTTGAGATTTATTATTTACAGGAGAAAAATACTTTAGATTTTTCATGCATCTGGTATAATTGAATTATGGAAATTAAGACATAGGATGCATCTGTTCAGATATTAGCATAACAAACCAAACAGCTAGAACAACTGTGATTGGGGAGTCTTTCTAAAGTTTTCCTTACAGTATTGGTCCATGAGTTGCTGCTAACTCTGCTGAGTGTTGAATCGAAAGCTGATCTGAGTTTCTAGTCGTTAGTGGAGGTCAGTTATTTTTGCCAGAAGTAGTTTGTTTTTCTAAAATTGGGACCAGATTTCAGTCACTGCATCTCTCTAAACGCTGCAAAGCCACATGATGCCTGGGCAGCTTACAGCAGAGAGTTTGCAGTGGTTCTATTGTCACTTTGATGTGTTCAGGTACAGGGCTATAAATAGAAGCAGCAAGCATTAGTCATCTTAATTGAATAGATGTGGCAGCCTGTGATGTCACTACTGTTTACTCAGGTCTGACTCTACCAGATATATTATTAAAAATGTAAAGAGACTGTGTCCTCCCAACAAACCCCTTCAATTTAGACACTAGTGTTCTTACAAAAATGACTTTTCACAGTGGAGATATCAGCTTATGCCACGTGCATGCTGAAGGAATGTAGTGTGAACAAACAGATAGACACTGAGTGAGTGATTCTTTTGGCCCCACCCCACCCCTTTCAAAAAAGAAGGCAGCCTTTGCCAAAGCTGTTGGAGCTGAGGAAGTTAAAAGAGTGCTATGTGCTGACACTTGTATGACCATTATGCCTTGTGTTGGGTTTGCAGAGGAGTCAGAGAAAAATAGATTTTGCAGCATACGTATCAGTTTAGTTTTTATTGAAAACTGTAGTGCACATTTTACACTAATATGGGGCAAATGTGAATTATATAATAATAGAAATGAATTGAGTCTTGTTCCATTAGGGTAACAAAAGAACTGCATCCCTCTGTGACTCTAAGAGCACCCCAGTGCCAGATGGCATACTGTTGCCAGGATATTTACCCAAAAGGGGGCATATGATCTATTACTGGGAAAACTAATACTCACAGATCATTAATACTTTTCTGTTATGCATGTATGGTTAACCTGCAAGGAACTTTACAGATGTGTTGGAAATATGACTAAAATGTGCTTAAACCAAGCATGTCAGGGGGAGATGATAGAGATTTTCTCCAGACAAAGGAAAGAGGCCAACACCTCAGACCAGGTGTGATCAAATTCAATGGGATATTCATTTGTATTGGAGGTTGCAGGAAGACATCATTCACATTGTAAAAATAATTAATGGGGGAGTAACCAGTATGGAGTCTACATCCAGCAGGGGCAATACATTTTATCTGAGGATACATTTCAGAAGAATACATTTCAAAGGTTTACTAGTCAGCCACACTAGAAGAAACACTGATGAGAAAACTTCTTTGAACCAAGGACTCTAGTTTGTTAAATAAGATGTGAGTCTTAGAAGCATATTCTTACTTTTGCTTGTTTGCAACCATTTCTATTCTTATTCCTTAGACGTGGTATCTCTTACACATATGTTCCTTTTGTTAAAAGTAAAACAAAAGTTTTTATTACCATAAATCAGCTTCAGGCTTGGAATGAAATAGAATTTATTGACTCCAGTGGACAGTCTCCTTAAAGGAGCAGTGAACCACCTTGATAAGGTTTTGTGAATGTTACAGTAAGAAGGAACTGTGCACTGTAGAAAGATGTCTCTGAACTCAAGGACTGGGGTTCACTTATTGCTGCCTGCTAGGCAAGGTTTGGACAGGCAGAGTCTTGAAGAGTTTGTTGGTAAGGCAGATGAACTGGTGCATCAGAGAGCTGACACGTAGCTTAGTGGCAGCAAAGCTCCCACAGTAACCCACAATTCTGGGAACCCCAGCAGTTTGTCACACTGTCTCCGCACTTGTGCTTGCCAGTTTGGATGATAACTGTCTCAGGTGCAGGACTTCTGCCTGCTTGTTCTAGTGCTCACAATAATTAATAAGGAAGCAAATATTAGAATCACCACTCTAAATTGTTGCCACTCTAAATTGTTGCCACTCTAAATTGTCAAAGTACTTTTTTGGCTTGAAATACAGGATACTTCTCAAGGAGAAGATAAGGAATTCTGGAAGATGTATGAACCTGTGTGAATGAGTGTCCCAATGAAAAGGGAATATTGCTTCTAGTAGTGGGTGGGTAACAAAGCCAAAGCGATAGCAGAGGAAAGATAGAACTGCACATTAATCAAACATGTCACAAAACAGTTTCAAAGGGACCGGATTAATTTAATATGATTTTTAAAATGAAAGACAGATACACCAGACTCCTGTCACCTTAATAGCTACTGCCTCTTTCTACATACATATTTCCTGGATTATACAAAGATGTAACTAGCACAAATATAGAAAGCATTCATCTAAGTTTCACACTGTCATTAGTGACCTCGTCCTCCTACTCTCTTTTCTTTTTCTTCCTCCACCCACTGAGCCCAAAAGAAGAAGCCTTCTCCCCTCAGTCTCTCCTTTTATGTAGTTCTAAACACCTGGTAGCAATTGCTCACTGAACATAATTAGCCCTTAATCAGTATCAGTTCTTTTGTCACCTATACATCCTTGGAACTTCTAGCTTGCTCAGGCAGCATGCTCCAAACCCCACTTCTCTTTCCCATTTCCAATCCCCTCACAACTGGTAGAGCGTAGGGAAACGGACTTTGTCTTTGCCTGCCAGCTGCTGAGACTGTGTTTGATTTAGCATCAGAGAAGCACTGAAAGAAAATTCATTTCTTGCAATGGTCCTATAGTGTTTGCATGACAGTTGTATTTCCTTATTTGGGACAGTTAGGCCTGGATCTACAAAGCAACTTAGGCATTGCAATGCTGAGCATTGCAACACTGAACTTTTGGGCACTTTGAAAATCACTGGAATCCACAAAGTCCAAGCTAAGCACCTCTGCTCTCTATATAATGAATGCAACAGGCACCTACAGCCTTGTTCACATGAATATTTCGTTTGCAGCAAGCTAGGATGTGAATCTACCCTGCACTGGCCTGCTGCACACCAGCTCTGCATGTGGACCCTGCTGATGTGCATTAACATTTCATTAATGGGCTTTCATTTATTCTGTTTCAAAAAGAACTAGATCGAAGTGCATTAATGAACCATTATTGCATGTCAGCAGGGTCCACACGGAGCCTGCAGTAGTGTAGAGTCATAGAGTTTAATGCCACAAGGGGCCACCAGATCATCTAGTCTGACTCTCTGTATATCCCAGGCCTCCACCGCCCTCTAAAACCTGCACACTAAACCCAACAACCGAAATGAGAGCAAATTATTACAGCCCACAGGAGACTAGACTACAGCCAGAGAACAGGAGGGACTGAGATGTGCTAGTGCATGGGTAGGCAACTTATGGCACACATGCCAAAGGCAGCATGCGAGCTGATTTTCAGTGGCACTCACACTGCCCGGGTCCTGGCCACTGGTCCGGGGGGCTCTGCGTTTTAATTTAATTTTAAATGAAGCTTCTTAAATATTTTACAAACCTTATTTACTTTACATACAACAATAGTTTAGTTATATATTATAGACTTATAGAAAGAGACCTTCTAGAAACCTTAAAATGTATTATTGGCACGCGAAACCTTAAATCAAAGTGAATAAATGAAGACTCAGCACACCACTTCTGAAAGGTTGCCAACCCCTGTACTAGTGCCTGCAATAACAGGGAAATGATTAAGTGAGCTATACCCAGATAATCCTGGCAACAAAAACCCCAAGTCACTGCCAAACTGATCTGGGGGAAAAATTCCTTTCTGACCATAAATCCAGAGCTGCCTTGCCTAATTTTTAATCACTCAGCGGAATCCACAAACCCTGGATTAGGCACATAGGCTCCCTATACAATGCAGGGGGAGAGATAGGTACCCGAGAATGGGATTCAGAAAAGCCAGCATGCTAGGTCGGAAACTGTCTAAACTAGCCACTAATAGAGCCAATAAGAGGGGCGTGTCCTAATCCCTATCCCTCTCACAAAATTGGTGCCTAGCTCTACTTGGGATCCTCAGTCAGGAAGCCTGTCCTGGAGTCAGGCACTAAAACCATTTCTTGCAAGCAACACATGCTGAATTCTACATAAAATAGCTCAGGGTAGGAGGCACCACCCCTAATCCTTCTTATAACTTCTAATGAGTGGTTAGTGACCTCACCCAGGATGTGTGAGACCCTGGTTCAATTCCCCACTTTGCCTGATAAAGAGACAGGATTAAAGATGGGTTTCCTAACTCTCTAGTGCCCCTGATTATAGAGACATTGTTATCTCTCTGGCCCAATGCATATTAAACTACTTATACATAGAGGAACAGCTTCAAAAGGAGCAATAGAGAAGCCCACATCAGACTCTAGCAGACCCTAATTGTTAGGGCACTGTAATGGGATGTTCACCTCACACTACCCTAGTAAGGGTTAATGAGGCTGAGAAGGGGCCAGTTAAGCAGACAAGCCACACTTGAGGGGAACTAGGTGTCCTAAGTAACCCTGGAATGATGATGGAGCCCATCTGAGAAGGAACAGATGGGGGTGGTATAAAGCCAGGAAATTGGTAGTAGAGAAGGGTTGCAGCAAGGGAACCTGTAGTTGTTCTTTGGCTGTTAGAGGGAAAAGGACAGAAATCCATGGGGAGAGTAGAAACCTCAGGGAATCTAGGCTCTGAAGGAAGAGTGGTGGCATGAAAGCCTGAGAGAGGCAGAACAGACAAGAGCTCAGAGAAACTGCAGCAAGATGGGATATTGCAGACCTTAACCAGTGATTATAGAGAGTTCCTGAGCTGGAACCTGAAGTAGAGGGCAGGCCTGCATTCTCTTACCAACTACTTGGGAAGTGACACAGTTAGGGAAGTGAGTGAGAAGACTGCCATTTTTTTTTTTTTGATAGAGAAACTTGGATAAAACCTGGAAAGGGGAAAACACTGTCGCTGAGACAGAGGACCAAGCCATGAAGAGAGATCACTATGAGTCGCATAGAGAGAGCGAGATGGCAGGATGCACAAACAAGTGACAGAAGTGGGTTGTGGATGTAGCTAATCCCCAGAGCAACCAGGAGAAGGTTCCCTATTGATAAGTGAACCCTCTGAGAGGTACTCATCTTGGCAGTGGGGAAATCTCTTCTCTACCTCAGGCAGAGGGGAGATTTGAGCCAGGGTCTCCAACATCCAGGTGAGTGATCTAACCACTGGGCTAAAGGCTATAAAAAAGTTTGCCTCTGGCCCACCATTTTGTGTGGAGTTAACTGTGCTTGGAGAACATCAACTAGACCAGGCCCCCCACAAGCTACATAGGTGAGGCAATGCCTATCTTCACTTGGCTAGAGGAGCCTGCTGGGAAATAGAAGCCCAGATGTCTACATTCAGTCATTGTGCACATGCCCAGTGGCAGAAGCTTAGGGGAATCCTAGAGCAAACATTTGGATGCTTATGGATTTTTGGTGCCTCCAGAGTTAGTAGTAGCTGAGTAGGGTTTTGAGGATCTCAGTGGCACCTAAACTTGACTTACATGCTTAAGTCCTTTTTAGATCTGAGCTCACAGCTATTGTGCTTTTTCCACCTTTAACCTGCACTTTATTTGCCAAGCAAATATTGGTGTGAAGAGGAATCCTGTTAACTAAAATGTCACCATTAATGCAGAAAGATCCTGCCGAGCCAGGAAGGGAGTGTGTGTGGTATAAATGACCATATGAATGAAAGATGGTCTTTCTTTTGAAAGAAAATGGCACAGTAGATACAGTTAGAGCTGGGCAAAATTTTTCAGCCTAAACTTTTTACAAAAAAGTAGATTCTGAAGTGACAAACATTTTGGATATTTATTTTGGTAGGGGAAAAAATCAACCGCCCCCCCCACAAATTTCTGTTTTGAAACTTCTTAAACAAAATGTTGGGGAAAGGGGAGGTTGAGGGTTTTTTCCCTTCAGTTTTATTTTTAAAAAGGTAAAAACACCACACAAGTCAAATGAAACTTTGTTCAACCTGAAATGATTTCCCCACCACACACACTTTTCAATTCCCTGAAAATTTTCAAAAGAGTTTTCAAGTTGATCTGAAGTATTCCCCCCCCCCCCCAAACTGCCAGCAAACTGAAAACTCCTCTTGTTTGCACAGCTGTAGGTACTATTATGGTTTATGTTAGCCACTGGGCTGGTGCAAGGATTTGGGTGGAACCCACACACACACACCCTTGCTGTGGAGCAGCCTGCAGAACCAAACTTAGCTCTGAATTTGGTTGTGGGAGACAGAAACACGATACAGGCTGGCTGCAAGGGATCAGCCAGCAAGAGCTTGTATGGGGAGGCCCAAATTCAGCCCTGTGCTAGTGCTGAGCCTAACATAGAGACTCAGGTGGGGGATCTTGCACCTTTCAATTGGGGGAACTACTGGAAGCTGGCTTAAGTTTTGCACTGGTTGCAATGGTCCCTGTGGGGACTGACAGCCAGGGTACAGAATTACTCCACTCACTCATTCACGCATGCATGAGTGTACACATACGTGCCAGTCCCTCCTCCATCTCTAACTCTGCCCATGACATAGCAGTGGTAGGGTGGAAAAAAGCCAGTCTGTTGATTCTGAACCTGCTGAAGAGACGCTCTCATACTAGATGCACTGCCCAGGGGCTGGTGGTGGGAGAATGACACCAGCCACTTCCCCAGGAAGAGTCTTGCCTTGTGAGACCATGTCCATGGAGCACAGGCAGTAGAACAAGGCTATCTGCTTCTTGTGACAGGATAAGAAGTCTGGCCTAGGAGTCCATCTTCATAGCAGAGGGACAGGAGAATCTCAGCTGCATAAAAAGTTAGTGAGAAGAGAGAGGTTTGGGAAGCCTTACCAAAAATACCAAACTCAGCAACCTATTTGTTAACTTCTTACAGCCATCTCTGTGCCATCTTCCACATTCACAGAACATCCTGCCTGACATGCTTATGGAGACTGATACTCTCTCCTCCTCCTGATCTTTTTTGCTAGGAGATCTTGATCAGAGAAATCAGACAGGTTATGATGACTAAGTAGAGAGGAAAGTGGGGGAAATTGGTACCCGCTTTATCCAGTTATAGCAATAAATTAGAAAGCATTGCAAATCTATGTACACAGATAATTCCACGTATAGAATAAAAGCTCACAAACATTGCTCTTCAGAGGGTGTGCATATAGCATGTGAACATAAGGGAGAAGGATGACTCTGCCCATACCAGGGAAGCTCCTTCCCCAGTGCCCATTGTTTTTGGCTGTAACATCTCATCCTTCACCCACCAATGCTGGGGAGGGGCTTCCTCACTGCTGGAGAGACTTGTGGGGCTTCTCTTCTCTCCCTTCCCCAAAGAACCTGGGTGAATTTTTGTTTCCTTTGCTTGTTTTTGGTTTGGGGGGAGGAGTAGGCATGAAAAGAAGTAGATATCTTTAGGCTGTCTGGCTCTTTTCTTCCTGAGTCTGATCGCTCAGACAGCACAGCAGAAAGACAGGACATGTGCAGTGACATCAGGTTGCGACCCCTTTAAAATTCTTCCTTGACTTTCATTCATCTGTGGAAGAATCCATTTCACATTAGAAAGTTAGATGATTAGGGAGTCCTCCGGAACTTAATTACCATTCAGTACATGGCAATCAGACCAAGCAGAACCATAGACACTAAAGGGAGGGGATAGCTGCAGAATATCTAATGTGTCAACCTGTGGCATAATAGGAAATAGCTGCTATTGCTGTCAAATCCAACAAACTTCAAGAATTTCCACATTCCAGCTATTGTACAGGTTCACTTATGCTGTCTGAGCCCTCTGCGCAAACACAAGCAAGTTTTCCCTAAACTGTTTTTATTTTATTTTTTTTAAAAGCAAATTGAAAACTCTGCAAACATTGCACAATGCCATTCTGTTATGCACTTCCATGGCCCCTGTGCTCAATAGAAACTCTTTGGCTCTCTGTCCTAAGGGAGGAGCTCACCACAGCTAGGTCAAGAGCTGACAAGAAATCTTGCAAAGTCCAAAGCTGGCCACCTTCTTCTAGTCATACATTTATAGCAAGAATTGGAATTTCCTTTGGCAGTTTAACTGCCAGCTGGTTATCCCTACTCTAAGGTAGTTGTCTTGACAGCCAGAGGAGACATAAAGAGAGAGGTTCCCTATTGGAGGGAATATGTGCATATTGGTCTAAATTATGTCAAGTGCATCCAGATACTATCGTTGTAGGAACTATATAAGGGTATATGTATAAATGGATATATATATAGTAAAAAAATAACAAATAAACCAAATACTAAGCACTGGTTTGAAAATCTGTGCAATTATTTTAAACAAGAATGAACGTTACGTTATGTTTTTCCAATATACAGGACATAAATATCCGACATTATTTTTAAGCTAAGATCTGTTTCAGTTAGAGACCTGATAAAAATTACTGCCATTATATATTTATTCTGCTTTCCGTTACACCAGGATAAATCCAGAGTATTTCACCTGATACCAAATGAGAGTAGATTTTCACTTTTAGTTTATATTATTTTGAAAATGGTGCAAAAATTTTTCATATAAATGCTAACTAATCCACAGAATGACACTCCTTTTCTGTGATGCCCATGAGAACTTGACTAGCTAATCTTAGGTTGAAGAGGACATATTCTAATGTGCATTTATTAAACAAAAAGCCTTGCTTATAATATATAAAATATTATGTCAATATGTAATATATAAAAATTACCTATTTGTTCCATGTTCTTGGTATTTTACTGTTGACAGTTAAGAAGTCTCCAGATAGTCTAGCTCAATTAGAAGTTATGGGCTTGGTGAAGAATCATTTGGTGAAATTCTATGGTTTTTGTTATACAGGACTCAGACCAGATGAACATAATGGTCCCTTCTGGCCTTAAAATCTAAGGACCTAGGATCCTCCTATGTACATGTAGTGGGAGAGCTACATATATAACACCTTTGCCCATAGGCATTCTGGGTGTTAAAGATATATTTATCAAAGAATGTGGATCAGATTCAGCTTTGGTGTAGTTAAGAGCAACTTCTACTGATTTCATCAGGGAGCAGTTATTACATCAGGGCTCAATTCGGGCCTGTGAACCTTCTTGGTTCTGTATTAAAATAAATATAAAAATGCTATTTTTTAAAATTCTGTCTTTATCTTTGCTTCCTTCTCTTCGCTTGGAGTCTAGTCTAACACTGTTGAAGTAACTGGATGGACTATCATTCCCCTCATTGGGCATTGGATCAAACAGATGATGACACTGTGTTGTACTGAACATATACAACAACCACTTTAAACAATGCTGCAAAACATTGTGGCTGGAGGCTCAATATTGGCTCCACTGAAGTCAGTGCAATCTCTATTGACTTCAGTGCAGTTATGATTAGATCCCAGATCCTCAGCTGACAAAGTGGTGTACATCCATTGATTTCAAAACATTGTGTACACTCATTACACAAACACACACTACATGGATGAATGAGCTCATTACAAATGCTTAAATACATTGTAGAAACCAACATGGTGATGAACGTTGTAACTTCTTTCAATGGGAACCCTCTTAAAACTAAGGCCTGTATTACATAAAAACCAACACAATAGAGAAGACTGAAATATTACCCCCTTCCCAACACTTGATTAACCATTTTCTCACATACAGAGGTGGATACGCTCTATGCATATGACGAGATAAATGCTTAACTTACAGAACATCTGCAACCGATTAGGTGAAACAGCCTGTAAGTTCCAGCATTTTCTTTTTAACACTTTTCAAAGGAAAGCCATTACAATATTAACTTCCAAATATCCAGCACACTAATTCTTATAAATGACATGTCATTTCACCCCCACATCTTTTCTGTCAGCCAGTGTTTAGTCACATCATATGCTAAGATAGAAGGCAACATTACTGCCATGCAAATGACACGAACTTTCACACTAGCCTCAATTTATTTCTGCTTAACTATATTACAATTATTATACCTATTGCACAATCACTCAACAGTGGTTCAGATACATTATTAATATGTAGAAACACTGGCTTCTTTATGAACTATTAACATTCATTAGCACTTTAGACCTTGATGTAGAGTGATCCTTTCCTCTGTTCACTGCCATTCACTGCTTGACACTAACAGCATTAAGGGATGTGGACAGATTATGCCATTAACAACACTGACGCAGAATTTTTATAGTGAGTTTGTTGGTGTTAGGATTTGACATCAGAGCGTGCATTACTAGTGGTCTTCTGCAGTTGTCCATGGAGACAGGGGAAGGCTGAAGAGGTAATTATTTAGATTCATTCTGCGTTACGGAGGTTTCAGAAAGATTTTTTTTTTGTCCTGTGCAATCATGTTGTCATAACAACCAAATATGGACCCTGGACATCAGTCTCCTACTTCTAGAAGAAAGGGCTTAAGCGATGATATAGCTAATAGCTTGCGGTGGGGCTTTGCTGTGTTTGAAGAGAAATAAATTATAGAAAGAGAAGGCAAAAAATGACAAACCTTTTCTAAACCAGATTTAATATTTTATCTTAACTGTTGAGTTATTATAAAACTTGCCCCACATCATCTGTGAAATATTGATAGAGTAATAACTTATACATACGATACCAATATAGGGCCTGATTATGGAACTTTTACAGACAGTTGAAGACTATTTGCATCACTTAATTGCCATTTAAGTTCTCATAGGTTGTCTTCTGGCACTCCGCACAGAGGTGAGTTTCACTCAGTGGTGAGCACTTACTAATATGAGTAAACACTGTTCATCAGGAGTAAAGGTTCCATTAGGTGGCCCTGACACTATTCTTAACAAATGATTTGTATGATTAATTTAGTTTCTTTATCTCTTTGTGAACTGTCTGCAAGCAGCCTTCGTTTTTTACTTATGATCAAAATCATTCAACACCTGTCTTGTGCAAACATATTTCAACTTTTGGTGACTCTCAGAATATTCCCCATTACTATTGCTTCAAATATTCACTATTCCTCTAGTGAGACTGAGTCTTCTGCATCATCACATTGATTCTACTCCCTGATTTGATTCTACTCAAAGCCCAAAAGATTTGAAAATTGCAAAGAGAACCCTTCTGTCACGAATACATATTTGAATATTTGTTAAAAATCATATTAATTTAAATATTAATTGCACATTTCCTTTTTTGAATTTTTTTTGAAAATTTTGTTCTTCTGAATGTTTGTGAATAGTGAATACTAGGGGAATATCCTCAACGACAGTTTGTACATTGTGTTCATTCCCATGTTCACTATGTGCTTGCAGTATTTGCCAAGTTTTTCTAATACAAAATAATTTTGAAGTTGTTGAAAGACACAGTCAGTTCTGAAATGTGTAAGTGGATAGTGGAAATGGATTGCAAAACATCGAGAGAAACAAACTGTTAGGTGATATCTCCATCCCCACTTAAATACCAACCATCAGAAACATACAAATGACTTTTAGAGTGTTGTACTGTGAGTTAGAATGTGACTGAAAAGGATCCACGGTGTATTAGAGGATAGCATTGTGTCTGTAATTGCACACTCATCCCCTATCAAACGTCCAGTGTTTAATGTTCGTTTTTTAGACTATCAATTGAAGAGCGATGTTGTGTGGTGATTGGCATGTAATAGCCTAAAGTTTGGTTCTACAATTATGGTAATAACATTTTACAGTGCCTTAACTGTCAAAACAATGAGATTTTCATATTTCAATACATTAACTAGACAAGTGATTGAAGATAATATATTGGCCACAGAATGACAATAATGGAAAGGATGTTTGGTTCTTGCTCCAGCCTCCCTTAGATCCTGTCAATACCACCCCTCCATTTCCTTCCAATCCTGTCCATGTATACTCCTTTCTATCTTATCCATACCATGATTGGCCCTACCTAATCAACTCTATACACTCATGGCCTGAGATCTATATAAATTATTTGGCTGCATAGGAATCCACACTCTCTACACACAGATTCAGCCACTCAGAGCACCATCCCTGATCATCAGTCCCTGCTCATGGTTCCACCTCTCTTCACCATTAGTCTGTGATGGATAATGTACTTTGGAATTCTGGCTCCACCTGCTGGCTTCCTGGTCCAGGTAGGAAGTCACCAGAGGACACAAACCAGTGACTGAGAAGGTCAACAAAGGTCAGTAAATGTGGGAGGTCCAGTCATAGCTGGATAGAGATGGGGCACTGGAAAATCTAGAATGGGCCATACTGCCATGCCTATCCCACTTCTCACACAATTATATACCATGCATCTCCCAGTCTTCTTCTAATCCTATCTTATCCCTATCTCTACCAGTCCCCCCCACTTCACTGCAAGGGAACACCCTGCCTTCCCTACCCTCACTCCAAGTGAGGTCCTGAAAACCAATCCATCCCTACAGCATCTGAGAATTTTTTCATCTGCACTAGGTGGGGGAGAGGCAGGATTTGCCCATTAGTAGGTGATCTGGAAAATCCCAGTATTCCTGCAGTGAAACAAACATAAAAACCTTAAACCTCAGGAATAATCTGCAAAGAGATTATGTTTAGCTTGTGAGCACCATTTGAAACCTTTTGTTTTACATAAAAATATGTAGCTCAGCAGTAGTGTCTGGGGAGTAGTCCCATGAAGGTAGTCAGAAAATGCTTCGCCTCTCAGTCCCCCTCACACAGGCACAAAAATACTTCCTCTGTTTCATGTTGGAGGGAAGCCAGTGTGGGTTGATCTGCATCATTCTGGGGGTCCCATGATCTATGGCTCTCCTTATGGGCTTGAGGCTGAGATTTTCAGAGCTTCCCAGAGGCACTGAGGCATCCCGTTCCCATTGTAACTGTAATTGGCTATCCAAAGTCAGTAAACTGTTTTGAAAAGCCCAGCCCTTGTCTGAACAGAAACTATCACTCAGTCAAAAGATTCAAGTATCTCTTTTATACAAGACATTTCCTCTTTCCTGGATTCTAGAAAATACCCGCCCCACATTAGCACCAAGGCAGGAGTCCATGCTAGCCTTGGGCACTGAAAGGAGTGAATAAGAGAGCTAGGATCTGACCACAGTGACAACCCTGACCACCACCACCACCATACTTAGACTGTGTAGGGCCACAGTGCCAAGAATCCATGGCCACACTGTAAGGCTTTATTCCAGACATGTAAGAGATCCCAAAGTTTATTACTGATCTGGTGCAGCCAGGTTAATTATGGGTGACTGTGTAGCCACCACCAATCCATGACTGGGCTTGAGGTCAGGAGGGGTCATTGTCCAATCTTCAGAGCTCAGTGTGGGAAGGAACTTTGTCTTCCAGGTTTGCAACATGAACAAAAAGGGCCAGCTGGCAATGGCCAATAATGACTTCAGTCACAATGCTACATCCCTATTACTGATAAAGTCAAACTATCTTACACCCAGTAGTTGCAAGTGGCAATGCATATAAAATGCCTCCAGCTTCCTAATGTCTTATTTAAGCAATGTCCATGTTTTAAATCCATATAAAAGGATTGGAAGCACATGGGTTTGATTAAATCCCACTTTTGTATGTAGTTTCACCCTCTTTTGGCTACAGCCCCTATGCAGGTCCTTCATGCCTGAGGCTGCTAAGCATCTCCTTAGGATGTCCAGCTGACTGCACCTGTTCATTGACAATTTACTGGCTAGATAGATTAAATCATCCACCACTTCCACAGTGGGTCCAGAAGTACAGATGTCTTGTAGCACAACTTTTGCACTGACACTCTGGATTTTTGCCCCTTAAACCAAGGAGAGCTGAGTTGTGCTGGAAGCTTTCTAGTGTATCTTTGAGATAATTTGCATCCTGATCAAAGCACTAGACATCAGCTACATAATCCAGTCGGTAAAAGAGGTTGAACAACAGTTATACTGATATTTGAAGAGATATGTTCAAAGAGCCAACCCACTGCACAGCAGAACAGGACTGCGGACAGGACACATCCCTGCTTCACTCTATATCACCCAGTCAGACTTCTGGATCCCCCAATACACCTGTGCTCTTGAGTCTTCATGTAGATCTTGAATTAGCCTCAGGAGGAAACACCAATGCCTCGTACAGACTTCCGTAACGCAGCATTATTGACAGAATCACAGGGTGCCTTAATCTCTGTTTCCTGCTGTCAAAGGCTGGTTACATTCATGGCGGATCTCAGATAAAATATGGAGAGCAAGTATAGCATCTATTGTATATTGCCCAGCATCAAATCCAAGTTGCTCACAATGTGAGGCAGGAGCTGGGTAAGTAGGATGACATGTGTAAAGTCTTTTTCAGCAACAAAGAGCACAGAGTTATTGGCCTAGAGCTACCACACTCAGGCCTAGTCCTTGTCCCTTATAAAGTGGGACAATGAACCCTTCCTACCACTCTACTGGTACCTTCCCAGTAGTCCAAGCCTGGACAAAACGTTGGCATCAGGCTACACTTATGGGCTCTTTGGTGCACCTGAGAAGTTCAGACATTATTCCGTCAAGTCTGTAAGCAGTGAGAAGAACTATAAATACATTAAGTAAATATAACTGATGGAAATGCGCCCCCACCCACACCTACTTCTCCATGCTTCCCTTTCCCCCCATTTGGAAGTCAATTCTAAGACCATTTACTGAGGGGAAAATTTCACTGAGCTGTTTGTCACAAAATTCATTCACTTCTCTGACATGCTTAATCTAATATGACTGGGGATGAATAATTATATTTATGTTTTAAAATGCAGGCATGTGGTAGTTACCAGTTTGTTTAAATCACACTAGTGGCAGCTGCTGCTTATTCAGAGGGAATCTCCCAACATAATATTTGGAAAGTAGACAGATGGCCATCGGCTAAGACCTTTCTCTAACATTACTTGTAGCCACATGAACATTAGAACTCATGTTCAGTAAATTTTGCTTAGGTGGGTGCTGATGTGCTTTTGGGCTATATTGTTGCATGTAGCCACTGCACTGCATTTGCAGAAGTGAGGAGATGCACCACTGCAAGCTGATCGTGCTGTAAGGAGAGTAATTTGCCACACCCTTCCAAGGTATGGAGCATGTGCTCCCTGAACCACAGCCAGTAAACTCTGCTACCTGACACAGAGGGGCTGCTGAGTCAAAGCCCTGCCTTCTCCTTCCTCACATCCTGTACAACCTACTTTTCAATGAGTTGCTTGCAGGATGGTAGCAGCCTCTATGTTTCCCAAGCACAGTTAGTGTGATTCTCGGTTACTCCTTCTCTTCCCTCCCTGCATTGCAGAACCTTGAATCAGCCTTTTATGCATACAGAATGAATACCATTCAACTCCCCCGGTATCACACATTTCCATAATTGGCCTCTAGTTTGTTCTGCTTTAGAAAAATCTGCCAGTCTCCATTACCATTACACTTAAAAGCACAGAAATGTAGGGCTGCAAGGGACTTCAAGAGGTCATCTAGTCCATCCTCCTGCACTTAGTTCACCTAGACCATCTATGACAGGCATTTGTCTAACCTGTTCTGAAAAATCTGCAGCGAGGTACGTGGGATTGTTTTTATGATGGCTAATGATCTGGGTATTTCTGGCATGTCAATTAATGTCACCGTAGATAATTAGCCAGATGCGATGCGTCACAGAAACTTCAGAGACATGGATTGCTGAAAAATTCGTTAAAGTGCTCTTTAAATGTCCCCATCTTTTCCTTGGCAAATACTGTGATGTTATCCTTCGAAACATTCATTCAAGTGCGTGACAATCACCAGTCTGTGGTAGACTGGACAGTCAAAATACGCAGCCTACTCACAACTCTCCAAATGCTCCTATATTTAGAGAGATCTGAGCTTTAATTGACACTTCAGCTGCTCTTCCCTCACTTCTGGTCATTAAGGCTGTCGTCTTTACATTTCATAGTGTGACTGATTATTTTGGAATGAACTTTTAATAACAATCATTGTGGGACAGCCATTATTCCAGCTCTTAAAGGAGCTTTACTGCCAGCTGCAGCCTTTAGTAGTGTGCATGGGTTTTGGGAGGTACACCAGTTTGATTGGTATATTCCACTGACTGTTGCCAGGTAGTGACATTCTGTAGATGATGTGTCTCCTGCCATTGATCATATCAATCATCTGTTCCAGCAAAGTGATAATGCAACATACTCCGCTGCCACTCACCAACCCTAGCAATGTATATCCAACAGCTTCCCTTGGTTATCCATACAGAGCAAGTCTTCTCTATTATGGCCTCACTTACATAAGGTACTAAAAGCACATGCCTAAGGGCATCCCACTGACCTTGCTGAATCAGGACCTATATGATTTCTAGTGCTGGTGTAAAGTTGAAAACATATTTTGTTTTTCCATTCTTCTATCATCCTGAAAGAATTCTAAAATCAATTAAATGTTAATAAAATAGTGCACAGCTACCTAAAAAATAGTGTCTTGGTTCTTCAGTTCTGCTGCTACAACCCAGTGGATGTAAAATAAGTACTTTGTCTCCATACCAAACTACATTCTCAAAAGGTTGCACACTGTGTCTCTGAAACTAAAAAGCAGCTCTCTGAGGGTAGTGATAAAGCAGGTCACACTTCACAGCTTCACTTCATTTCAGCAGCCTAGTTGGCCTGGTGAGCACAAAACAGTGCCAGAAATAGTGTTTGAGAAAACCAGCCCCAGTACAGGTTAAATTGCAAAGAAATTGATCAAGCTTATAGATGATAGTTACCTACTTACTTTCCCTTTGGCTGTCTGTTTTACACTACCAATGCCATGGGGAACTGGGTCATTCAAGCTGTTAATAGTTATTTGATCTCAGCTCAGCTTGGATTTCACTGATTTCCTCAGCTTCTCTCTCTTTTCTTTTGCTATCTCATTTATACCATTAAAGAAAGTGTTCTCAATCTGTTCCTCTGGTGCAATACCCACTGAGTGAGAAAGCTGCCACGTAAATGCCTTCTGTAACAAAGATAGATCTCAATACAGCTGATGGTCTAAACATTCTTGCATGGATCAAACTTTATAATGAATTGACATAATTCATAGAACTGGGTATGCTGTATTGAAAATATCTCCATGTTACAACATGAATTATAATATATTGTTATTGTACAGCTAGCATCATATCCTGTCATAATAAAATTCTTATCCATTTGGTTACCCACTAGTAAGAAATATTAGCATAAGTTTCTTTAGCATTGCCCCAGCTAAACTGCACCTTATCTATGGTCCAATTGTACAGTCTGTACTAAGACAAAACTTCTATTAGTGTCAGTGGGCATTTTGCCTCTGTAAGGGCTGCCAGATTTGGCCTTTATTTATCCATAGCTTGTTGAAATTCCTCAAACACATGGTGAAACGATTAGCAATACTGAGAAGTATATATCTGTTGTTGACCCTCATTCTGACACCAGTGTCCCATTCTAACACCTGCATTATGCCTCTGCTCAGCAGCAGCAGCAAATGTCTGGGGCCTTCCATGTGGGCTTCCCAGTGGAGAAGAAATCAGTGATGTGGAATCTGAGTATATAGTAAGTGTACTTTGATTTACACCACTACCCAGATATAACGCAACCTGATATAACACGAATTCTGATATAACGCGGTAAAGCAGTGCTTCAGGGGGGTGGGGCTGCACGCTCCGGCAGATCAAAGCAAGTTTGATATAACGTGGTTTCACCTATAATGCAATAAGACCTTTTGGCTCCCGAGGACAGCGTTATATTGGGGTAGAGGTGTATCTATACATTCACACTAGTCCTAAAACAGAGGTCAAACCACATGTAGGCAACACCTTCTATCAGGAATTTCAGTCTAATTCCAATGCCAGGGGCAACTCTGCTTCAAGAATTAACTCTAATAAGAGCCCAAGGCAAGCAGCAAACTCTCCAGCTACTTTCATAGCTCCCTCTGTATAGAATTATAGAATCGTAGGACTGGAAGGGACTTCGAGAGATCATCTAGTCCAATCCCCTGTACTCATGGCAGGACTAAGTATTTTCTAGACCATCCCTGACAGCTGTTTGTCTAAACTGCTCTTCCACAACTTCCCTAGGCAATTTACTGCAGTGCTTAATCACCCTGAAAGTTAGGACATTTTTCCTAATGTCCAACCTAAACCTCTCTTTCTGCAATTTAAGCCAATTGCTTCTTGTCCTATCCTTAGAGGTTAAGAAAAAAAAATTCTGCTTCCTCCTTGTAACAACCTTTTACGTACTTGAAAACTGTTATCATGTCCATCCGTCCCCTGCCCAGTCTTCTCTTTTCCAGACTAAACAAACCCAATTTTTTCAATCTTCCTCATAGGTCATGTTTTCTAGATCTTTAATCATTTTTGTTGCTCTTCTCTGGATTCTCTCCAATTTGTCCACATCTTCCTAAAATGTGGCACCAAGAACTGGACACAATACTCCAGCTGAGGCCTAATCAGCACCGAGTAGAGCAGAAGAATGACTTCTTGTGTCCTGCTAATACGTCCCAGAATGATGTTCACCGTTTTTTGCAACAGTGTTACACTTACGCTATTACCCATATTTAGCTTGTGGTCCACTATGACCCCCTTTCCACAGTACTCCTTCCTAGGCAGTCATTTCCCATTTTGTATGTGTGCAACTGATTATTCCTTCCTAAGTGGAGTACTTTGCATTTGTTCTTATTTAATTTCATCCTATTTACTTCAGACCATTTCTCAAGTTTGTCGAGATCATTTTGAATTTTAATCCTATCCTCCAAAGCACTTGCAGTCCCTCTCGGCTTGTTATCATCCACAAACTTTATAAGTCTACTCTCTATGCCATTATCTAAATCATTGATGAAGATATTGAACAGAACCAGACCCAGAACTGATCCCTGCGGGACCCCACTCATTATGTTTTTCCATTATCACTGTGAACCACTGATAACTACTCTCTGGGAATGATTTTCCAACTAGTTTTGCACCTATCTTATAGTAGCTCCATCTAGGTTGCATTTCCCTAGTTTGTTTATGAGAAGGTCATGTGAGACAGTATCAAAAACTTTATTAAAGTCAAGATATACCATGTCTACCACTTCCCTCCATCCACAAGGCTTGTTCCCTGTCAAAGAGAGCTATCAGGTAGAACCTTGCATAATAGACAACAACAACACGGCAATGTCTTCCAAACATAGCTCACTGGTTCGCATAAACACAAAAAGAATTTGTAATGTTATGTGTAACAACACCACTTGGATTGCCTGCCATAACGCTAAAAGGAGAAACCACAAACATCAGCAACATTAAAACTTCAGTGTTCAGCCTCAAAGATTCATGGCCCAGGGTTTAAAAAAAATCCAGTCCGAAGAGTGGAAAAGGTCGAAACGAATGCTGAACAGAAGACGGTTGGCACTACAGTATTTATGCTTCTGCACCATTGGTGAATTAATGCTATCAAACTGAGACTGAACCTATTCATGGTCGTTGAAACTGGATAGCAAATCTTGCACTGCGGTTTTCTAAATACCTGGTAACATTAGCACTAAAATTCCATTAAAATGAGACCAATTCGGAATTTGCACTGAAGTGAGAAAAAACTCAAGTTTCAGGCATTCCAAACTATGTTGCCAATTTTCTGTACTCATCTTTCCTGGTGTCACAATAATTCCATCTTCAAATACTCCTGGCTGTACGTGATGAGCAGGTATATGAAAAGTGAAAGCATTTCTCTATCAAAGTCCCAGTTGCAGCAAAACAGGGGAAGATGGGTATTAGGACTGTCTATTTTTTAGACAAGAACCATCCTACTGCTTGTATCCTTTCTAATAAGGTCTCCTGGGCAATGCTTATCACTTTGGGTTAACCACTACCAGTGTCATTTCTGGATCAGTTTGCAGTATGCAGCTTTATAGCAGCATAGCCAGAGAGCAATTTCACTCTTCAGAGACTAGCATTAACAACAATGTGTCCAAGAAGGGTAAATTTAAAAGGTTACTTCTGAACCAATGTCTTTTGCATGGCAACCCCTGGGATGCTTCACTCTGATAGCTGCTTTAAAGATTTTTTCTTTTAAACTTTATTTTTATTGTTTTGATATAAAATATAAATATAAACATATATTAATACATGCATGAGATGGAAATAACATATAAATAACTTTCTAAATGGTGAGTTTTAACCCTGAGGAATACACAAGTGAAATGTGCCTGCTTTGTTTTTCGGAAATGGACTGATACTTCTGTTATGACTTCTGCTGAATTTGCACCTTAATGATTTATAATGATAAATGGTTGCTACACAGTTGTGGATTATTGGAATTTATGTTTTGAAATCATGACTGCAAATTCTTAAGTTTTTTGACAACACTGCTCCTTCAGTACTTTCAATCTATTAGAGAAGATCACAATCCAGAAGTGTTGAAAATATCCTCTCTTCCAAGGCCCTAAATCTCTATAGGCAGCCATTTTCAAATCAGTTTATGGACTTCAGGTGCCCTGTATCCCATTCACTTTCAAGCCTTTAGGATGCTTTGAAAACCCCAGCAGTAGCCTTCCAAAGCACCACTATAATTCTATATAACACCCGATATCTGGATGTGGCTATAATATGTCAACAGCAGTAAAAATATAACAAAGGGGCATTTGGGGGGGTGTCATAAACAGATAGTTAAGGGTTAATGTCTCTTTCACTTGTAAAGGGTTAACAAACAGGGAACCAAACACCTGACCAGGGGACCAATCAGGAGACAAGATACTTTCAAATCTCGGTGGAGGGAAGCCTTTGTTTGTGTTTTTTTGGGTTTTGCTTTGTTCTCTCTGGGCTCTGAGAGTGACCACATGTACCTACAGGCTCTTTAATCTTCTATTCCAATGTTGTAAGTACAAAGGTAGAAAGGCGGTATAGTCTTTTTATTTGTTTTTCTTTATTTGCAAATGTGTATTTGGCTGGAAGTATTTTAAATTGTATTTCTGCTGGAGGAGGCTTTTTCTCCAGTTTCTATAAGCTGACAGACCCTGTAATATTCCATCTTGAATTAACAGTGATTTTCTTTATTCTTTTTTCTTTTATTAAAAGTTTTGCTTTTAAGACCTGTCTGATTTTTCCCCTTGTTAAGGCTCAAGGGAATTAAGTCTGTACTTAACAGGGAAGGAGAAGGGAGGAGGAGAGAAAGAGGGGGGAACCCACCTGATTTCTCTGTGTTGTGATTCAAGGAGTTTGGATCACGGTGATCTCCTAGTGTACCCAGGGCAGGAAAGATCTGGGAGGAAGAAAGGAGAAGGGAGAATCCCTTTGTTTAGATTCACGGAGCTTGAATCTGTATATCTCTCCAGGAGCCCAGGGTGGGGGAAGGGAAATGATTTATTCCCCTTTGTTGTGAGACTCAAGGAATTTGAGTCTTGGGGGTCCCCAGGGAAGGTTTTGGGGGAGACCAGAGTTTATCAGGCACTCTACTCTAAGTCCTGATTGGTGGCAGCACTACAGGATCTAAGCTGGTAATTAAGCTTAGGGGATTTCATGCTAGTACCCATATTTTGGACGCTAAGGTTCAGAATTGGGAATTATACTATGATGGGGATATTAGTTTTGAATGTATTAATGAAGGTAAACTACCTGTTATGATTTCATACCACCACACAGAAGATATTAATAATGAATTATGTTTCTGTGTGAATCCAGTAATACTGTTTACTATACTTGATCTTTCTTGAGTTGGCTTATTAAATATTATAAATAACTCCTCTTAAACCATACTCAATATACATGTGGCTTATGTAATGACTCAGAAGCAATCATAAACTAATTCCCCACAGAAGATTCCTAACAACATAGCTGAATAAAAGAAGGCAGGATATTTGCATATGTCCCCAGAAGTTAGTAATCTCCCCATGAATTGTTCTATTCTGTGAACTGCATTCTTCAATGACTTTAGCATAGTCACTTTCATATGAAATTATACTAATGCAATGTGAAATGTTTCATTTTCTTTCAAAGTATTTCAGCCCAGAAAGATACCGAATGGGACAGAGAGAGACGTTACTGTCCAGGATAATAGATTTCATTGTCTGGTCAAATAAATAATGCTTTGGCTAGGGAAAAAAATCAAAGAAAGTAACTATAACATACTTGATCTGAAGTATGTAAATCCCATTAAGGATTAAACGACAGTAGATGCACATAGTCTACACATTTGCACTGAGGATTAATTAATAACATTTAGGTACCTTGCTGATAAGCACTTTAAAAGTACCTGAGATAGGCAGAAGCCCTAAGTTGAAATCCAATGTATCATTTAAAATAGCACCATAAGAATTATCAAGAGCCTTTTATGTTCTACTGAACAGACCAGCCGTAAATCATTAGTAGGTCAAGCAGATCTAGAAAGATGCCTGCACAGATCTGACATATCGCGGGGGTGGTGGCTGACTCACCTAACCTGAGGAGATGGCACTCGGATATTTACAATTAATCAGAGATGTGTGGGCATGTGCATGCACGCCCTTCTTTCTTTTTATTATGGAGTTTGATGGGTTTTAAACATACCGTCAACAAATTCAGTTTATTCTAATAAGAATCTGGAGACAGATTCTCCCACGCTTACTTATCACAAGAGGTGCCCTGGTAGGCATGAAATCAATGGTATTTTTGTGGGATGGTTTGCATAATAGGCAGGGACGGTTCTAGCTTTTTTGCCACCCGAGGCACGGCAGTCAGGCAGCCTTCGGCGGCTTGCCTGTGGGAGGTCCACCGGTCCCGCGGCTTCGGTGTACCCGCTGCCGAATTGCCGTCGAATCCGCGGGACTGGCGGACCTCCTGCATGTGCGCTGCCGAAGGCAGCCTGACTGTGGCCCTCGTAGAGACCGGCAGGGCACCCCCGTGGCTTGCTGCGCTAGGCACGCACTTGGAGCGCTGGTGCCTGGAGCTGCCGCTGATAATAATGCTCTATTTAATGTGAACAATGGTAGCAGAATCAAGCCATTAGCAAGTAAATCAGCAGGAAAACAAATCTAGTCTTTCAGCTCTCCACAGTTGTGGTGGGACTCCGTGTCAAGTTGCATCTATTTCTCTTTTAAACACAATCATTTTAATCTTTTCCTCCTCCAGCTAAACAAGAGAATGACATCTGCCAACAGCAGAAAGAATTCTACGCATTCCAAAAGTCTTGATTTATTTAATTCTTTTTATTTATTTATTTTTTTGGTGAACAGGCTTTTTCAATTATTTCTACAGTGGCTGCTGTGACATGTTCCATTCTGGGATGCAAATCTTATTAGACGTGTAGCACCACTGAAAGCAATATTTTTATTTTAATAGATAAGTGAGTGGCTACATTTCTGCATCTCCCATGAAGCAGATCCATGTCTGAAACAGACACTTAGCGCTGATGCTGGTTGAACTGATCTCAGCTTGGCAGCCAGTAATGCATCTGATTCTCTAAACAAAATTACAGGCTATGTATTTTTCAGAAGAGTCTGTTGATTTGTAAATTAGTCAAAAATGAATTCTGGCACTGTTTATTTTCTAATGAGAGCACTATATTTAATACAGCAGAATGGAAGCACTTTACACAATACAAGGAGCTGCGAAATTGATGGCAGGCTAGAAACAATGCAGAAATATTACACATGAGTGAAACCAAACCTTCATATTAGTATAGAGCTTGAGGTCAGAATGGCAATGATAGGTGTGGATAAACAAACAATGCCAGGCTAATTGTTCATTGCATCAATATCTGGGGAAGACCAGCTTGCTTTGTACCTTGTATCATCACTCACACTAATGCAAAGACAATATCAAATGCTATTAAACCAGATTGGTAACTGTTTCACACCCATCTTGAACTTGTGTGAATAATGAGACAAGATTCAGTACAAACGTACAGACAGGACCTAGGTACCACCGCAGGTAACAAGCCTCCATTAAAAGGCAGATGAGGCCTTGACATTTCAACTGATGTGGCTGGAGATTAAAGTTTTCTTAGGTTTCAGGAGGAATAGAAGTATTGTTTTGTCTGTGAGTCGCAGATCCTAGCAAATGCCCACTCCTGGCCACTCACCAGGACTACTGTGAGGGGAAGTCAAGCCTCTGTGTCCCTGGATCTCCCATGTGGGTTCAGCCCCTGGAGTCTGAACAGAGTCCAGCTGTCTCCCCAAGCCTGTGGTCCCTAGTGTACTCTTAGGGCACAGACCTTCTAGTTGGCAGCCCCTTCTGAGAACTGGAACCCACTGTCCCGCTGCCTGGCCCATGGGCTCAGTGAATGACTCTTCAGACTCCCTTGTACTTAAACATACCCTCCCCCTGCGCATACCCAAAAAGCATAAAGCTTCTGGTTTACAGCTTAACTCTCTCAGGAGCATGAAGCAGTTGTGAAGCAGGTCTCTCTCTCTCTCTCACACACACACACGCTTTCATTTAATCATGTAAAACATGGGAGAGTACAAATCATATAAAACAATAAACACTTCCCACATATCCCTGCCTCAGTATCCTCCCTGTTCCAGGCTTTTCTTGGGCTGGGGTCAGAGTCCCTTAACTTATCCAGAAACCTTCTGCTTCAGTGCATGGCTCATGGGCTGCCACATGCTGGGTTGCTTTTCCCTCATGAAGAGGAGGAAATTGCCCCAGCAATGAGCCAAATAACTTTCCCCCTTGTGTCAGGTAACATCCTTGCAAACTCCACATGAGCACAACTCCCAGCTAGGTGACTTGGTTGTCAAGGTCACTTCCCCCCTGCTAAACCAGTTCTTCTGGGTAGGAGCTAGTCTTTTGTCTAGAGTGACTAGATTTCCAACAAATAGGTACTGAAGCCAACCACCTTCCATTGTCAGCCCTGTATCTCTGTGTGTTGGGACTTCAGCACAATGCGGAGGCAAACAGGCAATAAAGCAAAAAAACCTGTGCATTCAAAAATGGAGTCTGCCCCTCGACACAGATTCACAGAGTTCATAATCTCACACAGAGTCCATACGCTGTAAAGATGCAGGGATCTTGCCCTAGAGCTGCAGACTACATCCATGCTACTTCCAGCTCTGTGGGGGTTGCCTGTGCACCAGGGCATTCCGATGCAGGGAGGGTGGAGCAGGAGAACATTGGAAGCAGTGGCTACAGCCCTACGTGGATCTATTTGACATACTCCTTTGTGGAGAGGGGTGGAGCAGCTATAATTTACTGAATTATAATTTAACCACTTCCAGGGACATCCACTGAATTAAAATGTCACTGACACCTGGAAAAGGGTGTCAATGGGTTCATGATTAGCATGTTCAGCCTCCCCACAGTAGATTAGTACTCTCATTCCAAGGCACAGTACCTGAATCTGCTGCGTACGTGTGTTATGCAGACTTTTTCATATTTTCTGTTATTGTTGGCTGCTGTGCAAATTAACTTCATTCGGTTTACTTCTCAGTGAGCAGGAAAGAATTCTAAAAAGAACACAAAGCATTTAATATTTTAGTAGAGCTGCTGTTGCCAAAATCCACGAACAAAGCATTTTTAATTGCTGGCTTTGGAAGGCATATCTGTTTGAAAATAGTACTCAGCTACATTTTAAATCAGCTTTTTAGTCAAATAACGATACCAATATTCTCGAGTGTCTCTTGGTAAACATACCACCATGTTAAAAAGTAATGACAATGGTTCCCTTGGCTGAAGCTTACAGTCTGATTCCTGAATCCTTAATGCCCAGTTCAGCAGTTTGGTTTAACATTTGATACATTTATATTCTGTCTGACAATGTTGTCGGCCACAAAGGACATTTTACATAAAGCATTTATACAGGCTAAGTAAAGTGGCCATATTTTTGCTGACCTTCATGCCTGCTACATATTTAAAGTTATGCTTTTCATCTGGGATTTTCATAGGAGACTCCTTTGAAAAGAATTGGACACAGTCCAAAATAATTTTTGCTCTTTGTGACTTTTGCCTGTTGTATTTGATGATGCAAAATCAGACTAAAGCGATATTTCATAGGGAAGAGCTGTCCTGTTCAGGTACCAGAATGGAAGAGAAAACAAAATAAGAGAACTATTAATTTATTTTCATTTGAATGCAGCTAACTTCTGGGCAGGCAGCACTTGGATAACATCTACTCACATCCCCAAGATGGCTGACAGAACTCAGTCTTCAGAGAAAAGACTTTGATCTGTGAACTGATAAGAGTCTCTTCATGCCAAAAACTGACAGCCTAATGTTGGTCTTAAAGAGTTCCTGTACAAGTTTCTTTTGAAAGCCAGTAACTTTAAATTGGAAGGTAACAATATAACTATCATAACCTTAGTCCCAGATTTGGACCTTAGCGTCCAAAATATGGGGGTTAGCATGAAAACCTCCAAGCTTAGTTACCAGCTTGGACCTGGTACTTGCTGCCACCACCCAAAAAATTAGAGTGTTTTGGGGCACTCTGGTCCCCCTGAAAAAACCTTCCCTGGGGACCCCAAGACCCAAATCCCTTGAGCCTCACAACAAAGTGAAATAATCCTTTTTCCCTTCCCCCCTCCAGGTGCTCCTGGAGAGATACACAGACACAAGCTCTGTGAATCCAAACAGAGGGACTCCCCCTCTCTGTTCCCAGTCCTGGAAACAAAAGCACTTTCCTCTTTACCCAGAGGAAATGCAAAATCAGGCTAGCAAATCCAACACACACAGATCTCCCCCTGATTTCTTCCTCCCACCAATTCCCTGGTGAGTACAGACTCAATTTCCCTGAAATTTCCCAGAAAAGAAAACTCCAACAGGTCTTAAAAGAAAGCTTTATATAAAAAAGAAAGAAAAAATACATACAAATGGTCTCTCTGTATTAAGGTGACAAAATACAGGGTCAATTGCTTAAAAGAATATTGAATAAACAGCCTTATTCAAAAAGAATACAAATCAAAGCACTCCAGCACTTATATTCATGCAAATACCAACGAAAAGAAACCATATAACTTACTATCTGATCTCTTTGTCCTTACACTTAGAAACAGAAGATTAGAAAACAGAAACTACTTCTCCAAAGCTCAGAGAAAGCAGGCAGACAGACAAAGACTCAGACACAAACTTCCCTCCACCCAGAGTTGAAAAAATCCGGTTTCCTGATTGGTCCTCTGGTCAGGTGCTTCAGGTGAAAGAGACATTAACCCTTAGCTATCTGTTTATGACAATAACACATTCATTATGGATTTGGCTAGGTTCCCTTGTTATTATGTGCTCCCTTTTTCCATATCCCTAACACACATTAATTACCCTTGCTCTTTATGGCACACCAGGACCACTGCCCAGACATGGAGGTGCTTATAGCACTCTCTGACTAGTAAATAGCTAGCTTCCTACAAAGCTAGATCACCCATGTTTCTTACAGAGCTTTCTGCACAAACTTACTTCACCCTTCAACCCACAGATCTCAACAGAGTGAAAATGGCAGCAAGTAATTAATTCAAGCCCTTTGGACTCTCTCTCCATTCAGATTCCTGGGATCTGATCTCCCAATGTTTGATTACAATCAGCCCATATTAGTCTAATATTGGCTAGATTCTACTTCCTTCACATCATTCATATCTGCCAAATTTTCATGTGATGTGAGATATCTAATTAAATGTGAAACATCTATCCATGAACAGGATTCCAACTACAACAATTTTTGTAATTTCACTATTTGTATCTATGCATCTCACTAATTTTTTACAATCATAGGAGATATAAGATCTCAAGAGGGTGTTGCATACCTACATATATTAAAAAACAACACCACACAATAGCATTAAGCGGCATTAAGGCTGAAAAATCAAGCACTGAAAGATAAAGACAGGTACAGTTAATATTAAAAGTTCAACTTTAACTCTGGTAATTGCTCATATGTCTTCATGTAGTCTCTCTTTTCATCATAGCGTCATATGAAACTGCTTCTTGAGCCTGTGCTTGAGACCCCAGCCAGCAGTGAGTGCCAGGACTGATAAGACGAGGAGATGTTACCAGACCAGAAACCTGACTGACATTTCAAGGCAACCAAATGCAGGCTCCAACAGCAGGCACATCTCTGAGACTGCTCATATATGTGCATGGAACATGGACAGACAGTATTTGAAGGAAGATAGTTAGATGCTAGACATGGGCTGCTAGCAAAAGAATGCAACAGCTCCTGAGTGCTCTATGCAAAGTACGGGAGAAAACCATTTTGCATCTCAGCCAGAGGGCCTGGCTACCGCAAGCATCCAGGTGCTCCCTTCCCTCTCAACTAACAGTCTTTGACACAGTTTGGCCGGTGAAAGCATCAGGCAGAGAGAATCCAGGCCCTCTGCCCAAGCAATCGCCAGCCATAGAGAGAGAGAAGAAGCCCCCAGACTCCATATGCAGAGGGAGAGAAGGATTGTCTGCCAGTTTCAACTTTTAGGCCTCCCTTCTTCTAAAAACCAAGGGAAGATGAGGGTTGGAGTGACCGAGGATCTGCTCCTTCCCATGATAGATCTGCCTGCCTCACAGAAGGACATCATAACGGTGAGCACTGATTGCCCTCCATATCTAGCTATCAAGTAAAAGGCCCTGAGGTGTGGAAAGACCCAATCAATGGGTGCACAGACTCATCAAGACATGAAGGGGTGTGTGGTACAACACCCCACATAAGCAACAAGCAGACTTGCAACATGTATTTGTTTTACTGTACAAGCAGCCTGATAAAGCTCCAACACAAGACCCATGTATACACTGACCGCCCAGGTCCTGTGAGGAGACTCTGGCCTTGCACCCATTTGCTTTTTATATTCTGTGGGAGATTTTGACTACCTGTAGTTAATTGATGATGGAATGTTTTTATGTGTAGGAAGGTCTGATAACTGTGCAGTTTAACATATTCATTCATCACTTCCTCTTGGTTTCCCTGCCTTTTCTCTTCACCCAGTTGCAATCTTTAATCTTTATAAGTTAACTCTGTTCTTTCCCCTAAACAAGTGTTTGCTCCCTTTTAAGCTTGCTTGGTCCTTAGATTGATTTTAATTTGTAATGTCAGATTAATTTATTCATGCCACCACCAGATGCAGACACTGCACAATGAGAATCCAGTAAGATCCAGCTACCAGAATGCTATGGGTTGATAGTGCCAATAGCCTAAGGAACACAAACAACCCTGGACCTATTGGGCCTATGGTGGGACACAGAACCACATAGGAGGAAGGAGCAAATGGATTGTACGATACCTGGGAATCAGGGAGCCTCATTTCTATAACTACCCACATGCCAGCGCTATACTAAGATACAGACCCCAATCTAAATGCTATTGAAGTCAGTAGGAGTTCTTCCATTGACTTCAATGGACTTTGGGTCATCCTGCCAGTGCTATACTTCACTTTCTTCAGTAGCAGATTCATAAGATGGAAACCTAAGAGGGAATCTAAAAGAGTTGTTAAAAACTGACACATTTAATCTTCTGGACCCACAGAAAGATCCTCTTTCAGTGAATCTCCACGTCTGTTGAAATTCACAGATGTTTTGTGTTAATAAAAGTAAGATATAATTCTATGCTAATAAGAATTCAAAACGTTAGGTCTGAACTTCTCCATCCCCACCCCCTGGATGAATATTATTCTTTGCATTTTTAGTATGGTATTTTCTTAATTTTTTTTAAAATAATCTCCCTGCTCATGTGCTGCTGCTACTCTATAAATACTCAAGAAATGTGTAAATTCCAGCCAAATAACCGCTTCTGAGTACATATGCTACTGCCCTATCCCTTTTGCAGACAAACTTGCTTTCTATTTTGGGAGTTTGGTCTAGACAGTTGAACTAGGGACAGAGTCAAGATTCCTAGACTCTGTTCACAGTTCTGGCTCTGATCTGCTGTGGAATATTCACCAAGTCATTCAAGGTGACTTTTTTTGTGGTGGGGGTAACCACACCTCGGACCTGATTTTTAGAGATGCTGAGCAGTTGTTACTGCATAGGCACTGTGGGTCCCCGGTAATTCTGAGCAATCATGACCCTTAGATATCTCACATTGTACACTCAAAAAACTAATCAGTGACACCATAAAAAATATTGGCCTCAAATTCTCTGTGCCTCTGTCTACCTGTTTTATAGGAGGGTAATAACAACAACTACCAGAACGTTGTGTGGATAAATTAATGTTTGTAAAGCACTTTGAGATTCTTGGGAAAAGGAGCAGTTTAGTGCAAAGTATTAATCTGATTCTGCTATTTATCGTTTCCAGATTCTGGCTTTAAGAGGTCATGTCCAGCTGTGTCAATCTTCCACTAACCTACACAAAACTGACCCAAGGTGGGAGTCAACTATTATTTACCTTCTCTGCATGTATCTCTGCCCATGTCCGCACAGAATTAATACTTAACCTTTTTTATGCCTTTGCTGCATTGTGAATGGGTCATCAGACACCCTTTTCTTGTTATCCATTTTGATTTTATTAACCTGTTTGTGTCTGAATTATTCCTCCATAGCTGTTGCACTGTGATACGGAGGTAATTTTTTAGGAACATCTTTTGTAATGAGTTGAATCTCTTGTTTTCATGAGAGGAAGGATTGCCTGTAGAACAGCTTACAATGTTAATTAGGGATTTTATATTCAAGGGATTATTTATTTCACAGATTCTAGCATTCAAAGGGTTTTAGAAAATACACATTGGGAGATGCATTATCTAGGTTGGTTGCCTAAACTTAGGCACTTGCGTCTACAGTTAGGCACCTAAATTAGCATATATTTGGGTGCCTAAAGATAGGCACCCATTTGTAAAAATAAACTGTAAGGTCATTTTATGTAGCACTCACATTGCTTTGATAATGGGATCTTGTTAATATTTTGTTACTGTTCATCACTATAGGTATTCAGTGCTATAGGTGAACTGTGCCCAACAGATAACAAGCCCCTCTTCCGAAAAGCTTACAGCCCCTATGCCAGTTCCCAGGGCTGATGCAACTATTTAGGCGACCTAGGGCGCTGGCATTTGGGGGGGCGCCATTTTTTTTGGCAGCGACTGCAGCAGCCAGATCTGCGGCCGCCCCAGTCACCGCCGGCGTTTAGGCGGAGGGAGCTGGGGCAAGGGAGCACGGGGAGGGCAGCCTGCAGCAAGTAAGGGGGGGTGGCACACAGGGGAACTCCCCGCCCCAGCTCACCCCTGCCCTGCCTCCTCCCCGAGCACACTGTGGCCGCTTCACTTCTCCCACCTCCCAGGCTTGTGGTGCCTTAGCTGATTGGCACCACAAGCCTGGGAGGCGGGAGAAGTAAAGCAGCCATGGCGTGCTCGGGGAGGAGGCAGAGCAGGGGTGAGCTGCTTCACTTCTCCTGCCTCCCAGGCTTGTGGCGCCAATCAGCTTAGGTGCCACAAGCCTGGGAGGCGGGAGAAGTGAAGCAGCCACAGCGTGCTCGGGGTGCTTGTACTCGTGCATGGAGCAGGGTGAGCTGGGGCGGGGGAGCTACCTCAGGATGGAGAGTGGGGTATGGTTGAGTTGCTGCAAGGGGGGCACCTCAGGACGGAGGGGGGGAGCTGCTGTGGGGGGAAGGGGCTCAGAGCGGGGCTGGGGGGGGCGCAAAGTAGAAGTTTCGCCTAGGGCGCGAAACATCCTTGCACCAGCCCTGCCAGTTCCACAACCTTTACCCACACTGAAGCCAGTGAGCCTACTTGCACAAGTAAGCATTATTCACATAAATAAGGTTTGCGGGGTTCAGGATCTAAGTGCATAAGTGAGCGCAGTACAGGAGAAATCACTGTAGAGCAATCAGAGAACAGTGTATGCTCTTTATGAATTCAACACTTCATCTTTAGTCAATGTAATAAAATGTTGCTTATTTCAGCCATTCAGCCAGGTATGTTTTTCCTAAGAATCAGACAAGATTGTTGCCCAAACTCATTCAAATCATATTACAGTATAAATTATGCAAAGAGTTATTCTTTCAGAATTTAATTAAAATGATATATTCCCTAACAATCTGGTCCAAATTGCATTGAAGTGAATGAAAAGACTACAACTGACTGATGGGCGTCAGATCCAGCCATAAATATCCACTATATGCCTTTCAATTCATATAGTGGCAGCCTTCAGATATAGGCCCAGATTCTCAACACCCTTAAAGTATTCATAGGTTCTAAAGCCAGAAGGGATCATTGTGATGATCTAATCTGATTTTCTGTATCACACAGGCCAGAGATCTTCCCCAAAATAATCACTAGAGCAGATTTTTTGGAAAAACATCTAATCTTGATTTAAAAAACTGTCCATGATGGAGAATCCACTATGACCATTGGTAAGTTGTTTCAATGGTTAATTATTTTCACTGTTGAAAATTTACACCTTATGTCTAGTCTGAATTTGTCCAGCTTAAATTTCCAGATGTCATATTGTGATATACTTTATTCATTGTTCAGAAGGGTAAACTGAATCAAAGAAACTATCCTGCCTTTGATTCCTGCTCTCAGTGGGAAAACTTTCATTGACTGGAGTGGGGCAGGATCAAACCTTAGTACAGCACTGTAGAGAAGCATAAACTATTTTAATTTCTTCAGTGGCTCCCTTCTAACTCTAGTGTGAGTGTAACCAATATTTTAGGCTGGACTCTATCTGCCTCTGTGATTTTATAAGCCTGTAGGCACCATTGAAGTCACTGATTTGGCACCATTGAAGTCAACATGAATTTTAACAGTGATTTCAATGATCAAGCTCTACGTAATGCAAATGCCCCTATCCAGCATCTCCATTTTCTGACCCGGTATATCTTCTTCATTTTTAATTACTTCGGTAAATACAGCACATTGGTTAATTTAGCAAAGTAAGTGCTTCTGATGGGCTTTCAGTGCAATACAAAAACAGATTTCAATTATATCACTCATAACGTTTCACAGAAACTATAAAAAATTCATGTCAGAGATGCCTTTCTCTAGTTGCCAATTTACAATAAGGCTCATGCTGGCTTTCTTTAAAGAGTCATCGCCCTGAAGAAAAATTGTGGAATAGGCATTTATTATGATTGATTGAATGCAAGCACCCATAAAAAGAATCAAGTTAGTAAAATAAAACCCAGAATTGCCTGTCAGTCTCTCATTATTTAATGGACATTAAGAGATACAGATGCAGTCATTGCTTAGGTAGGTTTCTGTTTGGCAAAGCTCTCCCTCAAAGTATCAGTAAGTTCACAGAAAATGAAATAAAAGTTATTCCACTGTACAGTGCTTAGCTAAGGCAATTAATTAATCTAACTCCTTTTAAATGTACAGTTGTAATACCATGACAAATGAGATGGTGCACTATATATTATAGTCCAGTTGGATATTAGATGAATCCTGCAAGTAGAAAAAGGCAGGTGTTTAGACATTGGCCAAAGACATCCAACTCTGCAGCAACAGGAAGATGTCACTTTAAATGTTGATGATGATACTCTTCTTTCCTTTTAAGTTGTGCAGCTCACTAAGGGACTCACAACTTCACAGCACCATCTGCAAAGTCAACATCTGCAAAGCACTGAGTGAAGGACCTGCTCTTTCTCATGAAGGCACAAGACTATTTTAGACATTTACTACTGGCACCGAAAGGTGGTATAGCTAACATCTGCTATAATCTCTTAGCAGTTTCTCTCTCAGTTTATCTCCTAGAAAAGTCCCTTCCCCAAACATAATCCTTACAGAAAAGATGGTGCCATCTAGTGGCATCTTTCAGTATTGCATTTTTTTTTCAATCTGTGATGTTCATTACCTTCCTTCTTTTCTTGTAAGAACATTCTCCCTGACCAATGTTCTATAAACACACATTGTCTAAAAAGTGTATGCATTAAACACAAAAAGCAATGATGCACAGTCAAGACTGAAATTACCCTGTATCTGTATACAAACTGTTCCAAAGCTGCATGCATTCAAATGCCGAATTATTTAATGCTGCTATGATTACACACAAAAGGCTAGTTAGATGATGTCAGCATTACGGTGCAAAATGTGCTTTGGACCCTCTTTAGTAGCTCTCGGGTGGACAGGCCTTAGGTGACAGGCCTGGCTTCCTGCATCTCACTCTGGGCAGAACCATGTGGTTCAATTGCCCTAGGCTGGGGTCTCTGGGCACCAGTCCCCATTTCCCACCCATTCCAATGTGATAGGCCCAACTGTGTTTGGAACATTTTAACCTTTTCACTCCAGGGATCTTTGGCCAGAGCAAGATGGTTAAAGCAACTCAAAACCAGCTTCTTCAAAACCAAGCATCATGTATCCATTCACCAAAGGTACAAAGCTTGCAGAGCAAAAGGTCAATACTCTAAAGGGCTCTGCACACATTTCCCTTTACCTAAACCTTAATCCTTCCTTGCAAACTTTGATACATTTCCTCTAGCCGAGTTACCGCCATCTCTGGGCTGTGAAAAAGCAGATAGCCCCTGCTGCTGCTTCTGCCTCTCTCTGTGTATGTTTCCTTGCCAGCTGGTCAGCTCACACAGATACCCTGAGCAGCCTCCGGCCACTTCACCCCCAGCTGGGGTCTACTAGTGTTTAATTGTCTCTTTTTTAATTTTAGGCTTAGCCTTGGGACAAGTAAATCATTCTTAGCCTGGCAAGAGCTAGGTAGGCTTGGACAGCTAGCCTAGTAGATAGAGCATTCAGCTGAGACTTAGGAGACCCATGTTCCACTTCTGGATCCTCCATTGACCTGCTGGGTGACTTTGGGCAAGACTCTCTGCTTCAGTTTCATCTATAAAGCACATTGAGAAATAATTATGAAAAGAACTAGGTAGTAGTATGGGGTCTTCCCCAATATTTCTTTTAGGACTCATGTCCGTGGTACAGTTTTACCTGTCCTCCTTAGTGCCTTTAACATCCCCTTTTAATCTAACCTTATAGCAAGTCACCCATCATAAACACACACACACAGCTTGCATCCTATTCAGAATAAATAATACTTATATTTCCTCATTCTTCACATACCTGTACCCCGTCATTTGCAGGTGCATACATCCAGTTTGTGAGCAGAAACATGATAAATAAGTAGAGACACGTGCATGCACACATAGTTTTGAAACTTTCAAATAGATTAAAACCAGCTCTGCAATAAAGGCCTCTTTCGGGAGCTCATATTGCTAGTGTCTGTTTTTGAAGCATTGCTACAATATAATACTTTTAAAATACATTGTTCTGTAACACAGAATGATAGAAAGAGACAAGGAATGTCATAGAATGGCAAAATTGAACCACAGCACAATAACAGAGGCAGGGAAGATGGGTATGACTAGACTAGAGAATAAAAGCTTTGGGCATACATAAGTGATACAAGGATTGTTCTTTCTGCTTCCGCGTGCATATTTTAGGCTTATCAAAGAAACGTATGCCTTGTACAGTAACATAAGGAAAGGACTTCATCTTTATCTGAATTTCTGGGAGAGGCGGTCATGGGAACAATGGATTAATAATATTATTTTATCAGGTAAACCGGTAAGACAGAATTGAACTAAAGGAGTTTGTCATGCAATACATCTGGAATGATGCATTTGTATTAGTTTCTCTATGTGTTAGTTAACTATGGATTACATGCACAAAAATAATTTCAATTTCTATATTATTTCTCACTGATTTTCATAGTTTACATTGCCAAACCTGATTTCCCAAGACAGTCGCAACAGAGTTTTATCAAACACTCTCTTTCATTCACTTGGACATATGTACCATACTCCATTCCTGGTCATGCATGTCACTGCGGTGATCCCGTCTCATTAACTTAATACAATGGATGCTGCAGGTCAAAATAATCTGTTGTCACTCATCAGTGAGAATTGCATTGAAAAAAACATTTTTAGTGCAAAATATTTTGTATAATTCCCCAGTCTGCATATGAGTGCAGAGAAAGATTTTTATTCTTGATTTATTTTCAGTTTGTTACAATACAATTATTATCTAATGCTCCTATTCCTTCATTAGAATAAATCATTTAAGTACTTAACATGCAGCACTTCTAGCTAAAAATTCCCAAAGACAGGCTTTAAAGTTTCCTAGAGAACACGACCCAGGCACATTTCATTAGAGCTCATTCTTGAAGGGAGCTGTGAGGTTCTGAGCACCGTGATCACTTATTGTCTCAGATGAGTGTTGAGGCAGTGCAGCACTTTGCCCTATCAGGAGCCTAGGCATTTATCCACGTACACACTTAACTGTTGTCTTGTAAAACAGCATGCTTGTATAATTGTTGCTTTAATGTATTATTTATCATAAAATATATTATCATTGGAGTATGAGATGGCACGCTAGGGCCATATTACCCTCCTGCTTTTATTATGCATTTTGCCTTTGTATTATTTTTCATCTCAAATAACCTCTGCAAATGGGCTCACTCTTTCCCCAGTTCAAGTCCCACTGTGTTCCATGGAAACACATGTGGTCCTGTTTGCAAAAATTATGGCAGCTAACCAGCTCATAGTTAGAGCTGTCAGGAATTTTCTCACAAAGTGTTTTTTATTGTAAAATGCTGATTCGTCAAACCCAAAACTTTCCATGAGAATGTATCTGTTTCAATGAAACTTTCATTGGGAAAGTTTCTCAGGTCGAGGGGAAAATTTCTGGTCAAAACCACAAAGAGAGGCCCACCTTAGGATACTCAGTATCCTGGTTGTTAGGGCTCTCACCTGGGATGGAGAAGACCCATGTTCAAGTTGCTAGTCTGAATCAGCAAAGCAGGGACTTAAACTTGTGTCTACCTTAATGCAGGTGAGTGCCCTGACCATCAAGGTATGGCTTTTCTTGGATGCAGGAGTTGGTCTCTCTCTCTCTCCTCCATTTTTTTCCATTAAACACTTTGAAAGGGCTCAGATTTGTCCCAATGAACAATAAGATTTTTTTAAACCATGGAAGTTTTTATAGTTTATAGTTTTTATAGGAAAACCATTTGCCACCTAGCTCTACTCACAGCACACTAACCTAGAATTAGGCTTGGCAGAATGGGATTTTGATAATTTTAACAGATTATCTCAATGTATAACTGTAAGCATTTTTAAAGATTTTTATTGATTTAAATTTCCACAGTTGCAGGAACTTATTGGAGGTAGTGGTCAAACTATTATTTAATGACAGTAGACACTGAGATTCAAAAAGTTAAATATTTATAACTGTTAAAACACAAACTGTCAACATGTCTATAGTAGGAAAAAAGCCTGAGACAGAAACCCTTGTATCCGAAGCCTGGTATAAGGAATCTGTCAACATCTAATCACAATGTCAAAATATACAAAGGAAATATCCTTAAATCAACAAATCATACCTATTTTCACTATTCAAAAGTCTAAATCACTGGATTCTGACTCTAATAAGTTCTCAGGCAGCATTTTTCTTACTTTGCCTACCTGTAAATTTCCATTATTATCAATGGAAATATTTTTAGTCAGTTTGTACTCTAAAAATGACATTTACCAGCATTTACTGATAAATCTATTCCTTCCAAGCCCAACTACAGTGGAGAGAGAGAGACATTTTGCCTGAAAACAGATGTAGACCTTCATTTTTAAGGTCAAATCCGAAAGACCTCCACACTGTAAACTATATGGGGACTTTTATCTACCTCAGAAGAATGAAGGACTATATCAACCATGTCAGGGTTTGAACCCAATTTCTAAGGAGTCTAAATTTAAACCTGAGCTGAGACCAATAAGCCACCCACACTTACACATCAATAAATAAGTTCACTGACTGGATGAACTACATGCACATGAAAATAGCATTTAAGACCAGAATGGACCGCTGTGATCTAGTCCGACTTCCTGCATACCACAGGTCATAGAACAGAATGTAGAACTGTATTTTCCAATATATATCTACTAGTATCAGGAAAGATCTGACCGATAGAGGGCTTGATCTGTACTCACTAAAAGTCAACTACAATGTACATTTACAGTGCTCTGAGTAATTTAATTATGTCCAGTGCATCCATCTCTCTGGCATTATTATTTATATTGCAGTCATGAACCAGGACCCCATTGTGCTAGTTGCTGTACAAAGACAGAACCAAAAGACAAGGCCCTGTGACAAAGAGTTCACAATCTGACTAACAATATTATATAGAGGAAAATTCAGCCCCCAAATCTCTTCCTCAGATTACATGTTTGGAGTGTGTAGATAATAGTGTGGAGTGAAATTAGGAATTTCCAGTCCACAGGAAATCCCAATACTTCCACGTTCATTTTCATCCTAAATTGAGGTGAAAAGTTGACATCCCAAAATTTTTCACACAATGGAAAGTTTGAAAAAGTTTCAATTCAAAAATGTTGAAATGCTCCATTTTGACATATTTATCAAAACATTTTGACCTTCCCAAAAATCAATATGCTTTCTTTTGGTTTATCGCATAGCATTGCATTGCCTTATGGGAGTTGTAGTTCAGGAAACTGATATCTACATTCTCCCCTATAGGCCAAGTTCTCTGGCCAAACTACATCTCTCATAAGGTACCAAGTCAAGTGACTCCCATGATGCACCATGCAGCTCAGTCAGAGGGAAAGCTATATTACATTATGGAATAGGCAGACCTCCGGGGAACACAACCTATAGCAGAGAATGGCGGCCCATACAATAACTCCAATAAAGCAATGCACTGAGAGGCAAATGCAGTTTAATGTTTTGTTGAACTGATCCTAAACTGAATATTTCAGTCTAATTTAAAAAAAAAACTACCATAAGTATTCCAATTTGGGTCAAATGGACCTAAAACTAAATATTTCATTTTGATTTTCCCATGGAAAACTTGATTTTGCAGAAGCTGCATTTTCTATAGGAAAATGATTCCAGCAGAGAATTCCTAACCAGCTCAGGTGAATAATGTCTTTTGTGTCTTCTTCTCTTCCACCTCTTGTCTTTCTCCTGGGAACGGTTGTTGGGTTATGTTTTCAGCATTGTCAAAAGAGAAGTCTTACATTTCTCTCTAACAGTGGTAAATCTGAGCTCATTCTGATATCTTGGGAGATGGAATTTTGTCATTTGCATACTGTTGGCACAGACATCTATTGGGTCTTGTGAAGTGAAACGTATATTTCGAATAGGAGGGGAAGACAAGATTGAGCCTTGTGGAGTACCACAGTTGAGCACTCTTGAGAAGAATTGCCCATCGCAGTTCTCTGGTGCCACGTTAAAAGGAATGAGTGAAGCCCTCTTATTTACAATTCTTTCTCTTAATCTTCAGAACATTTTTTCTAAACCCTACTCTGCCCCTCCCCCCAATACAGTTGTCAATTTTCTGACATGTTCTATTGTTTAATGTATTAGACAGAGCTATCTTAGTATCATTACTCTGTAATGTACAAGACTGACCAAGTCTGATAACTGAATGTGTAGAACAGAAAATTCAACAGGACAAAGAACCAGGAAGTGCAGATACAAAGAAAATCTTTTAAAATAAGTTAGGTCCTTGCAGTACCATAAGATAAATATATTTAGCTACAAACTCGCATTTCTCACTTGCAGTACCTATTGCTCAGTGGAAATAGATAAGGGGCAGACACAGAATTTCCGACATTACTTCCTTTAGTGTGACATTTTTAACAACTACAAAGAGGGAAAAAGACTCCAGCAAGCATCAGGGCCAAATTCTGCAACGTGCTGAGCACCCGCAATACCTACTAACTATATGGACAGCTCCAGGCACCAGCACGGCAAGCACATGCCTGGGGCGGCAAGCCACGGGGGGCAGCTTACCGGTCGCAGTGAGGGCAGCAGTCGGGCAGCCTTTGGCGGAATGGGAGGTCTGCCGGTCCCGTGGCTTTGGCAGTAATTCAGTGGTGGGTACGCTGAAGGTGTGGGACCGGAAGATCTCCCGCAGAACCGCCGCCGAATCCGAAGGCTGCCTGACTGCCATGCTTGGGGCGGCATAAAACATAGAGCCGCCCCTGATAATGGGGGTCATGTCTGCCAAGTAGCAGATCTGCATCTTTCAGGAATTTAGAGAGATAAGGTGAGCAAGATAATAGCTTTTATTGGATCAACTTCTGTCAGTGAAAGATACAAGCTTTCAAGCTTACACAGAGCTTCTCTTAGGATTGTTTTATTGGTCATGGAGAGCAAGTTTGTTTTTAATTTCATTTAAGGGAATGCAGTTGCCTTCAGTATTGATCTGTATTTTTACATGCAAAACCATCAAAGTCAAATTATACATGAAAATAAATAGCAATTCTATGTTCCAAAGAATCGTAATCCTTATCCATATGCCAGTAAAGGAAAATGTAGTTATTCTTTACAATTACACAACTGTTTGCTGTGTATATAGTTACACAATACAAAAAAGCAACTAATAAAACTAACTAGTGCCTCTCTCAATAGAGAATGGTGTCCCTGTAGCCTTCTGCCTTCTATATTCTTATTTTGATTAATTTTTATTTATTTATTTATTTATTTACATGAAGAATAAAATGCAAGTGCTTTGGCGTTTAAAGCACTCTAATAAGACAGGTTAGCAAAAGCCTGATGACTGCGCTACTGAAAGGAAAGTGATTTCAAATATTCATGGGCCTAATTTTCCACTAGTAGACCTGCCACAAGAGAGAGATTTCCCCTCTGCACCCCACCCCTAACAAAGTCAGAATCATGAAATCTACCCAGGACTTTGCTATTGGTTTTATGTGGAAGGTGCTCAGATACTACAGCGATTGGCAGCAATATAAAACCCTTATATAAGACAGATAGATCACCTTGCTTTACGGGCTCCTGGTTGAAGTACCTGGATTGAGTGCAAAAATGGGAAAAGCAGACAGTTTTATAGTATAATCAATCAGACCATCCCCACAGTCTTCTCTTATCTAGTCAAATATAGATTTATCCACTTATTGCTCTTTTTCATTTCCTTTATGTGGCTCTGAACACGAGACAGATACTCAGCTCATGTACATTGTCATAGCTCCATTGACTTCCATGTTCCCTAGGGTGAAATCCTGGCCCTGTTGAACTCAATGGAAGTTTTGCCTTGACTTCAATGGGTCCCATATATTAGCCTTCAGTGGCATTGGAACATTTTTTAGATTGGGGTGCTGAGCTGCACCCCCCTACCCCGTCCGTGCCCCTCACCACCCCCTAGAGCTGGGGCCGAGCACAGGACTGTGGCTGCAGGGTGCGGGGGGACATGGACTGGATAAGAGGGCTGAGCCTGGGGCTACATCTGGGGGTGGGTGCGGAGCCCCAGGCCAGGGGCAGGAGCAGAGCCCCGGGTGTGGGGCCAGCAGCCGGGACTCCACGCAAAACCTGAGGGTGCTGCAGCCACACCCTTAGTTCCCATGCCTATGTCACCCCTGGGAGGCAGTTGCTAGCCAAGATATTTAGCCTGCAGCTCTCACCTGTTCCATTTGTAAATCCCTGGAACATTTAGCTTTTTCAGTTAACATCTTCTGTTTCCTCCTCCCATAACTGGAATAAATTCTTCACTGTGATGGAGTGTACCAGACCCTTTGAGACCCCCCAGAAGGTCCTGTGGTCCTACCACATTCTGCCTCAGAAAAAGGCAGTAGACTGGGGTCCTCCAAGCTGCCTAGAGAGGCTGCAGGGGGATACAGCCAATTAGAGCCTAGCAGGCTCATATAAAAGGAATTGCAGATGGTGGACAGCTCAACCTCTGGCTGGAGACAGAGGAGGAACGCTGGTGTTACTGGCTGAGGAAGTTGCTCCAACTGGACAAAGCAGTCTCAGGCTGGGACCTGAAGGAATGGAAGACTGGGAGACTCCACAGATACAGAGACTGGGGAGAAACCATGCCCAAGCAGAGATAGGATTGTGAAGCTCTCTAGGCATAGAGGCCTGGGAGAGAGAGAGAACCAGGGCCAGCTCCAGGCACCAGTGTAGCAAGCAGGTGCTTGGGGTGGCCATTCAAAGAGGTGTCACTCTGTCCGGTATTGGGGTGGCATGTCTGGGTCTTCGGTGGAAATTTGGCGGCAGGCCCCCCATTCCCTCTCTTCCTCTTTGAGCTGCTGCCAAATTGCCGCTGAAGAGGAAGAGAGAGAGTGAAGGACCCGCCGCCGAACTGCCACAGAATAAGTGGCGCGATTGAGCTGCTGCCAAAGTTCCACTGCTTGTCTTTTTCTTTTGCTGCTTGGGGCAGCAGAAAAGCTGGAGCCAGCCCTGGAGAGAGCCTTGACAAGAATGGCCGCAGACTGTTATAAGATCTATAGATTGCATTAGCTCTTTTGGCCATAGAACACATTGGGAGCTCATGTTCAGCTGATTACCCACCATAATCCCCAAATCTTTTTCAGTCTATTGACTTATTGTCATCCTAAAAAGAATGTTTTTTCTGATTCTCTTATGTTTTCCTACTTTCAATAAAGTGCATGTGGTTTGCTCATAGTCTAGTAATCCCTAATCTGGGTATTTTGTTTTAATGTTCACAAATGGCCCGTGCAGACTATATTTCTACAGTTTTGACTGGATACCCTCTGCTCAGTGCTAACTGGTGATTTTCTCCAACCCCCTGTCCTATTTCCTCTCTCATGGCCTTACTGCACACCTTACTGTGGTGTTTAGATGTGCTTGTAATTATTAGAACTGGGAGCACTGTTGGGGGTCTGAAAGGACAGGAAACAGGAAGGAGGGGGGAGGAGTTGAGGAGGCAGAGTGAGAGTTACAGAGCGTGCAGCAGCAGCTTGGTAAAAGGATTTGCACTGTAAATAAAGTCCTGTTGAAGCTTGTTAGTACCTTTCCTGCTTGATACAACACCTACCCTCCACTTCTCCCCTGCAGGGTCCACCTCACCTCTTCCCTCCAGTGTCCTGTCCCCAGTCATGTTCCGTGCCACACATGAGGATAGATGCTGTCATACTAAATGGCATTCTGACACTGTAAGTTTAGATAATCAGAAAGTGCCAGTCAATATTATCAGTTAATGGCAGTGTTATGGCTTAAGAGCACACACACACACACACACACACATAAAATGTGATGCCAAAAACCCTGATAAGGTTTTTTTCCCCGTCCTAGAATCCAGGAACTTCTAAATCAAAGTTTGGAGGAAAAAATTGTTCCCTAGTAAGGACCCTGGAAATCAGAGTGCTTTTTTCTGACTAAGTAATAAACTGCTGTTAATGGAAATATCCTTTAACTATGGTAGCCCCATCTGTCCCCTCTGATGAATTACATAGAACCAGAATGAAGAGAAAATAGAACTATTTGGTTCAAAAGGAGGATATGTGACAGAGTGGCCAAAAAAAACCAAAACACCCTAGTTTTTAAGCATGATTTCACTTTTTCCACCTTCTGTTTTCAACCAAAAGTTGGTGGAACATCTAAGTTAGCTGCTTTTATGTGCTGAGGTCTTCTACTGTGAATATTTTAATATGTTTGACATTTTAAAATCCTGTTACTCAACATAGTTTAGAAAGTTTAAAAGTGAGGCTGTGTACTGCCCGTGTAACTTCCATAACTGTTGTTCTATGATGGATCAGTAGAACAGCAAACAAACTTAGCTGACTGCACACTTGTAATCAATTTAGCTTTGTGCAAATTGAAAAAACTTTCCTCCTGGAAATACATTAGAAGTCATCATCGATCAGTACAGACACAGAGTACCATAATGGGTGTCAGAAGTGACCTAAACATCACAGATGTTACAGGGTAGGCTAACCCTGAAAAATCTCACAGAGTATTCCAAACTCAAAGTACTCTGACCAGACCAGTAAAACACTCCAGTCCCCTCAGTTCAAGCTGGGGGGACATTTACAAAACACTGGAAAAAACTCTTTTGTCTCATTTCATGCTGCTCTCAGGGTTAGGTTTTAATCCGCTAAACGCTGATTGACTGAAAGATACAATTGTTTAGAACTACTTCCTGCACTTGTTTGTTTGTCCCTCCATTTTTCAGTGCTGTAGTTGCATGAGTTTTGCATGTGGGGGCAAGGTTGAAATGTAGGCCCAGCTAAAAGCTTCATAGCTATAAAACCTGCCATTCCAGATGAAAGGACAGTAAGAAGCTTCTGTCATCAATCCACCATCAGAAGATGGCTTCTTCTTTTATTGCTTCCCTTTACATCACTGAACTTTTTCATACCTTGTCTCTATAAACTTTCTGTATGAGGCAAAATAGACAACTTAAAGCGTCTCAGTGCCTGAGCTTTGTTCATATGGGGTTTGGTCTACAAGAGCAATGTACATTGGTATAACAGTGTTACTCAGTGGGTTGGAAAATCCACACCCCTGAGCAATGCAGTTATACCGACCTAACTCTTAGTGTAGACAGCTCTATGTCAATAGGATGGTTTCTCCTGTTGACATAACTACAGCCTATCGGAGAGGTGGATTATCTCCGCCAACAGGAGAGCCCTCCTATTGGCATAGGTAGCGTCTTCATTGAAGCGCTACAGCTGTGCCACTGCAACCTTTTAAATGTAGACAAGCCTCTCATGTAATGACTGTGAAATGTTTTTGGCATAGCCCTAACTCTCCGCTATCTTTGTGCAGCATCACCGTGAAAGCTTCACTTATTTATAGGTGTTTCTATAGCACTCAAGTCATTCCATAGCATTGGAGCACCTTGCCATCACCATGGCAGAGTCATTCAGCTTCTCCACAATGCATAACGGTGAACCTGGTCTTCCTTCTACACTCGGGTATCATCTTATGAGCGAGCGGCCCTTCTCAACTTTTTTGGAGGTGAGGAAAAGGGAGGGGCTGGGGAAGGGCTGGACATAGTAGGTAAAAGGAGGAAGGAATTTTGCTAAGTTTTTAGGGAAAGGAGGTAGGGACAGTGAGTTTAGGCAGGACCAGATTCGTATTCCAAGTTTGATTAAACTCAATGATTAAGACAAGGATGGAGAAATAACAGTGGAATTATATTCTCACTTTTCTGTCAGAATCATATGAAAAGGATGGGCATCAAAAAAGGAAACTTCAGTAGAGGAACAAAGTGTGGCAGATCTATTCATTATTAAGTAACCGAGGACATTATAGCTTCCAGTAATAGTTCAGATGAGTCATTCTTCCCCCTTATCTTCATCTGTTGTGTAGAATGATCAAGGGCTTCAGGTCTGGGTATGCTGCTTTGCTCTGTTTATCTCATACTTTTGTTACCTTTTGTTTCCACACTTCCACTACAACTGGCTGATTCATTCAGGGCTCAATCCTGCAAGCTGCTGCCAAGTACTCTGGCCCTGATCAAAGTACTCATACATGTGCTTAACTTTAATGACTCCAATGGGACTACTCCCCTGTTTAAAGGGAAGCTTGCGTTGAAGTGCTTTGCCGGATCAGGGCCAAAGTGCTCAGCACCTTGCAGAATCAAACCCTCAAAGGCTATGTAGCTGCTGGCTGCCTGCCTAACAACACAATACCAAGGGGTAGAACTTACAGATGCAAAACCCAGCCACGTGCATTTCAGCTCACCGGAACATGCTAATGAGGTTCATTATTTAATAATAAACAGCAACATTTAGTTAATGTGGCAATTACAAGGCATAAAATGCTTTAATTATACAGAGGGATTGTGGAAATCAGTGACTTGGAGCGAAACTCACTTGTGCGTGGGGGGGGGGTTCATTTGTGCATTGAAATTTGGCCATTATTAACTAAACAAAAGTGACCTTCAGGATTTATGCTTTCTGTGCATTAGTTCACAAATTATGTAATATGCTGAAGGTGCAGCATGTTGGGTTTTTTCCCCAGCCTTTTGATCATTTGAAATTATTTTACCATCACTTCTAGTTTTCTTTGCATGATTTCCATAGCAAGCAGTCTGTGTTAGTGTTTGATTCAGTAATGTTAGTCTGGTCTGTGCAGCTTCCTGGTTTGGTTTTTCATGGCCCAGAGAAAAGCCATTCTCTGCTTGTCTTTAGACACACTCAAGCTGCAAAGGCAGTGTGACTCTTGCCTCACTAATGAAACTTGTCTATTTTATAAAGCTTTCAGTGGAAGAAGTCCATTATTATTGGCTACTTGTATCCAAATAGAGCCTACAGGCCCTAATTGAAACAAAGGCCCATTATGTGAGGCTTTGTACAAACACACATCGAGACATTTCTTGTATCACCGCTTACAATCAAAACAGACAAAGAGTAGGAGGGGAAAGTGACTTGTACCCAAGATGGATAGTCTGTGGTCAATAGTGGAGCTGGGAATAGAACCCAGGCCTCCTGATCCCAGCCTAGTGCCACTTGATGATGCTGCTCCCCTATGAGTTAGGACAGGAGTAGGCAACCTATAGCACGCATGCCAAAGGTGGCACACAAGCTGATTTTCAGTGGCACTCTCACTGCCTGGGTCCTGGCCACTGGTCCGGGGGTCTCTGCATTTTAATTTAATTTTAAATGAAACTTCTTAAACATTTAAAATCCCTCATTTACTTTACATACAACGATAGTTTAGTTATATATTATAGACTTATAGAAAGAGACCTTCTAAAAACATTAAAATGTATTACTGGCACGCGAAACCTTAAATGAGAGTGAATAAATGAAGACTCGGCACACGCTTCTGAAAGGTTGCCGACCCTTGAGTTAGTATTATCATCAGTAGCAGACTTCTACAACTCAACTCCAGTCCATAAGCTCCACCTCCCAGAAACAAAGCTTTTGTGGAGTCGCCTCTCCCACAGTTGTGCACCACTGAAAGTAAATCTCCCCATCGTGCCTTTCATATGTGAAGGGGAGGATGCAGACAATAATGCCCGTGAAGACAATAGGAAGAATGCCCTCATGAAGCAAGAAATGGGCCTCCTAGTAGCCATTATTTTAAAGAAAATCTGAGAGAGACACAATAAATACCTAAGAGATCTCAACAACCACTCGAATCAGTCAAGGGCTTGCCATCCAAAACATTCAGAAATCAGTCCAAAGAAAAGGCCTGCAATGCAAGTAAGCCACACACAAGACATTGATTTTCAGTGGAAGAAACAATCTGTTTCCTGTGCAGGTTTTTCTAATTATAGTCAATTAGTCAATGTCCATCATAAAGAGCACCAAATACAATCAGGCACAGGAGGAGGTCATTCCACAGATTAAAGGTCATACAGCATACAGGTGCTGAGAGTTTAGCTCTAGCCAGTCCTGTTGATTTGGTAAGGTAGCTTTGCAAATCAAATGTGAAGGCTGAGCTGTTTGTGGCTGTAATTTTTCCTCTGCAGTTTTCCTTGCATTTCCAGTCTGCTATTTAACATATTGCTGCCAAATGTCTCACCCTACTATCAATCCTTCCCTTTCCTCAAGAATTCTCACTAGCTTCTTGCCATGTTCTGCATCAGCTTCAGACTCCTGACTATCATCTTCAGGACACTCCACCACTCTTCCCCTGACTAAGTCTCAGCCCAAATTTCAGCTGCTCTGCATCTAGCACACAAAGCTCTGCTCATCTCCCTCATCTTGGGTGAAATCAATGGCAGTTGTGCATTGACTTCAGTGGAGCCAAGAGTTCTCCCTTTCTTGCTTTGTCTTGTGCCTCCATGTGTTTCTTTTTTCATACTGCTCCCTTATTTCCGGGACTGCCTTTTTCCTTCAGAGCACCAAGAGCCCTTGCTCTCCTCCTTCAAATGCATCTTCAAATTTCACTTCTTCAGGCTATCCTTCTACCTCCGACCTGTGCTCCCCTCCACTGTCATCTGTTCCCCCTCTCTTGCCCTAGGTTATTGGAAAGAAAAGTTAAAATGAGACCAAGTTGCATACACACACAAAAATGAATTACTGAGTATGTGTTTGTTGTAATCTTCCATTTTTGCCTGTTGTGACGCTGCACTCTACACTCTTCCTTATAGCCCAGTTGTTAGTGCACTCACCTAGGATGCAGAAAAACCACAAATTTAAGTCCCCTTTCTGCCTGTTAAGGTGTTCAATTGTAGTTTTGGGGGAGGGATAGTTCAGTGGTTTGAGCATTGGCCTGCTAAACCCAGGGTTGTGAATTCAATCCTTGAAGGGCCATTTAGGGATCTGGGGCAAAAATCTGTCTGGGGATTGGTCCTGGTCCTTCTTTAAGCAGGGAGTTGGACTAGATGACCTCCTGAGGTCCCTTCCAACCCTGACATTCTATGATTTTATGAAAATATGCTAATGTAACTGGAATATGCTTCATGTAAAAGGTCTCTTGTAAGATACCATTACAAAGCTTATAATCTACTGAGTGTGGTCATCCTATTTGTATAATGGTCTCACTCTTGTATCTGAAACTAGAAATAGGAAATATAACTCTGAGGGCCTATTATAATTATGCAAAGTGTGGGCTATTAATGGTGGTTTGGAATCTTGATGACTCCCATTAGCCGGTACAATTGTCTGCAGATGGCTCTGTTTTACTTGTAAGTCTCCCTGTATATGTGTGTGCTGGCAAGTGGGCAATGAAGTCTTAGAGTGACATGTGATCATGTCACCTGAACTGGAATCCATCTTTAACCTGGTGCTTTTCCATTGACAAAGTGGGGTGGGAACCCAGAGCGGGACAAAGGATTCTTGCCTTATGCAAAAGAGATATAAGTGGGTGGGAGAGAACAAGAGGAGAGCCATCATGATGAATCCCCTAGGTACCACCTGAGCTGGAACAAGGGTTGTACCAGGGGGAAAAGATTGTGCCCAGACTAGGAAGGCATCCAGTCTGTGAAAGAAACGTATTGAAACATCTTTCAGAGTGAGATATTATCTGTACTCAGTTGTTGTACTGTATTAGGCTTAGATTTGTGTGTTTTATTTTATTTTGCTTGGTAATTCACTTTGTCAGGGTTGGCTCCAGGCACCAGCAAAGGAAGCAGGTGCCTGGGGTGGCCAATAGAAAGGGGCAGCACCCCATCCGTTGTTATGGTGACACGTCCGGATCTTCGATGGCAATTCAATAATGGGTCCTTCAGTCCCTCGCTTCCTCTTCGGCAGCTGCTCAATCAGGTTTTTCTTTTTTTTTTCTTCATCACTTGGGGCGGCAAAAAAGCTGGAGTTGGCCCTGCACTTTGTTCTGTCTGTTACTACTTGGAACCACTTAAATTCTACTTTCTGTATTTAATAAAATCACTTTTTACTTATTAATTAACCTAAAGTATGTGTTAATACCTGGGTGGGGGGACAAACAGCTGTGCACATCTCTCTATTAGTGTTATAGAGAGCGAACAATTTATGAGTTTACCCTGTATAAGCTTTATACAGGGTAAAACGGATTTATTTGGGTTTTAGACCCCAATAGGAGTTGGGCATCTGAGTGTTAAAGATGAGAACACTTCTGTAAGCTGCTTTCAGTTAAGTCTGTAGCTGTGGGGCAAGTAATTCAGACTCTGTGTTGGAGCAGACGGGAGTGTCTGGCTCAGCAAGACAGGGAGCTGGGGTCCCGAGCTGGCAGGGAAGGCAGGGGCAGAGGTAGTCTTGGAACATCATGTGGCAGCTCACAAGGGGGTTTCTGTGATCCAACCCCACCACATCTGTCATCATCATTTGCTGCATTAATTTGACTTAGATGATGAAAACCACCTAAGAGTGACTTCTTTTATTTCTGAAGAGCAGCATGGACAGCTAGAGAGTAATACTATTAATAGTCATCAAGAAAACCTATTGGAACTTAAAAAATGGTGAAATGAGGGCCACGGATGTGGACAATTTCTTTAATTCATTTTTGTGACAATGTGATATTTACCATCTCCTCACTCCTCAACCAATTCATTTGCATCATATTAGTCACATGCCACATCTATTCAATCAGCAGCTGGAGCTTCACTTATCCTATCATTTCAGGCACTTTGGACTAATCTTTCAAAGGTTGTCTATGCCGAAGCAATTACACTCAGGCGCTGCATAGTGCCCAGGAGAATAAATATGGCACACATTTTCCTGGTTGTAGAAACTGCATCAGTAGGGGCAGCTGTGTCTCAGAAAGTGCAAAAGTAAAGATTTTGTCATTTTCCTGGGATCTCCATCTGTTGTGCTATTCCAGAAGGAATGCATGTTAATTCATACATAAATAATACCTCTCTGCTTGTGTAATCACAAGTCAATAAATTAGTTCTTGGTTACCCATGTGGCCTGGAGATGGCTGATCATCAATGATGTTGTTTCCAAATGGATAAGTGGCTGCATGGCTTGTAACTATACAGCAGTGTAATATTGGTACAAATGCATGTCATGGGCTAATAAAGCAATGAAGCAAACCTATCATCTCTGTCTTGATGAATTTGAACAGCACGTGCACCTTAAGAAGGTGCCCATTTCAGAAACTTAGCATATCAGCTTTTTCTTTGCTGTTGTCAAATCAGTGCTTACATTTTCATCTGAAGACTAATAACATGACACAATGCTTTCACTATCAAGAGATGAAGAGCATCTTCAGATTTAAAGGTTTGCTTTAGCTTGCTACCTAGGTTCATTGTCAATATATGGTGGAGCTAATCATTCAGTTTCTGCCATCAATTTATTCATCTTCATGTTTGTCACAATCAGGGGGATCTGGAATTTGAACATTAAGTGTGGTCGTGCTCTCTCTCTGTACTATATTATAGGCATTATAACTACAGCTAGGACTTCCTCTAAGTAGCATCTGATGTGGCCAAATTCCAAAGTATGAGGTCTGAATAGAACAGCCAGCTAGAGCCCAGCAGGGTGTGCCAGTACTGAGCCCTCTCCTCCCTGTGGAAGAGCAGAGAAGGTAGGGAGACATGTTTGGGAATCAGCAGACTTGGGGGTTTGTGGACAGTAGTTTGGTGGCTTGGGTGGAAGGGGAAGGAGGTTGCAATGCTAGCGGTTCTTTGTTCTGCACTAATTATTATGCAAATATATATAATACCTCTAAGTTTCCAATGCATGAGGACTGGGGAGATGAAGCTACATGTGATGCATCATCAGAGTATGGCCTTTAATTTGAGAAAACTCAGATGCTCAGATTGCATTTCTTGTGATAACCACACATCATACTGAATTATTTTGTAAAGGCAACTGTGTACTTCAGAATGAAGCTATTTTGGGAAACTGCTTGAGACGTACTGTAAAAGACAGCAATGTTAGCCATCCGCTTGTTTGGTTTTTATGTAGCCTATGGGGGGAAATGTTAACACCATATTGGTATCACTGGAATTTAAGTTTTAAAATCATTTTCTTCATGGTTTATTAGCTAGCACAACAGATAAAGCAGAATACTGCAATGACAAGGTAAGTCTGAAGCGTCTCAGGTTAATAACTCAGGAAGAACTCCCATGACTGATAAAACTTTGGGCCAAATTCTCTACTGGTGTAAATGGGCAGCACTTCTGTGATGTAAAGGCTCATGTAACATGCAGTGTGTCATGTTCCCCCTCTAGTGGATGCACCATATAGAGAATAAATTTCTCTTATAGCTTCAGTGCTAGAAGCCTTAGCACAGGGGTGGGCAAACTTTTTGGCCCAAGGGGCACATCTGGGTATGGAAATTGTATGGCGGGCCATGAATGCTCACAAAATTAGGGGTTGGGGTGTGGGAGGGGGTGAGGGCTCTGCCTGGAGGAGTGGGCTCTGGGGGAAATGAGGAGTTCAGGATATGGGAGGGGGCTCTGGGCTGGGGCAGTGGGTCGGGGTACGGAGGGGGTGAGGGTTCTGGGATGGGGCTGGGGATGAGGAGTTGAGGGTGCAGGATAGTGCTTTGGGCTGGGACCAAGGGGTTCGGAGGGCAGGAGGGGGATGAGGGCCAGGGCAGGACGTTGGGGCATGGGAGGGGGTCAGGGGTGCAGGCTCCGGGCAGCACTTACCTTCTGGCCAATGGGAGCTGCAGGGGTGATGCTTGGGGATGGGGTAGTGCGCACAGTCCCCTGGCTGCCCCTACGTGTAGGAGCCGAAGAGGGGGACATGCTGCTGCTTCCAGGAGCCGCGCGGATCCATGGCACACGCAGAGCGGGGCAAGTCCCCGACCCCGCTCCCCAGCTGGAGCAGGACAAGCCCTGGACCTGGCATGTATTTTGTATTTGCATCTGAGATACATTCTTATAATTGCCTTCGTGTTTCATCCTGTTTAGTCTCCTTTTTACAGGAAATTAAACTGCAAACACACACACACAAAGAATCAAGGTGCCACAAATTTACTCCATCATTTTCTGATAAAGCATGTTGCCCTTCTGTAAGCCATTTTCTGAAAATCGTAGCCAGGTGCACACATACCAATTTCCCATTCACTCAGCTTCTGACCAGTCTCTACACACATGGGAGGAGGCCTGGATTTTAAGAACCAAAAAGTACTCAAATCATCTTTTAAAATTCTTAAATCAAAACTACCCATAGAAATCAGTGTTTGGGTTGTGGAAATCTTGCTGTGCAATGTGGAAGTAAAATGTCAGTCCTTCCCCCTTTTCAAGGCCTAATCCAATTCTACTGGACGTTAATGGGCATCTTTCCACTGACTTCCAAGGTTGTTGCACTGGACCTCATGGAATAACTCAATGTCATAGCAGAATAAGGAAATGTTGCGACCAATTGTTTTGTCATGGGGCCATTTTTGCCCTGTACACAAGTTCCCTCTGTGTGAGGATCCCATCCATGGTATAAACATTATATGCAGCTTCAGTTTATCCATTTTAGAAAAAGTATTCCCTGTAAATACAAAATGTTGACTGCATTTAGCTGAACACTTAGCCCTGGTCTACACTACGAGGTTAGGTTGAATTTAGCTGTGTTAGGTCAATTTTATAAGCAATGTGTCTACACATCCAACCCCGTTCTGTCGACCTAAAGGGCTCTTAAAATCAACTGCTGTACTCCTCCTCTGTGAGGGGAGTAGCGCTAAAATCGACCATGCTGGGTCAAATTTGGGGTAGTGCAGACGCAATTCAACAGTATTGGCTTCCGGGAGCTATCTCAGAGTGCTCCAATGTGACTGCTCCGGACAGCACTTTCAAGTCCGATGCACACAGGTACACAGGAAAAGCCCTGGGAACTTTTGAATTTCATTTCCTGTTTGGTCAGCGTGGTGAGCTCAGCAGCACAGGTGACCATGCAGTCCCAGATCAGAAACGAGCTCCAGCATGGACCGAATGAGAGACACTGGATCTGATTGCTGTGTGGGGAGAAGAATCTGTGCAGGCCAAACTCCAATTGAAAAGAAGAAATTCTAATATATATGCCAAAATCGCACAGGGCATGGTGGAGAGAGGCTACAACAGGGGGACACAGCCGTGTTGCATGAAATTTAAGGAGCTCAGACAAATCTACCAAAAGATAAAGGAGGCAAACAGTTGCTCTGGGTCAGAGTCCCATACATGCCACTTCTATGATCAGCTGCATGGTATTCTGAGGGGGACCCTACCACTACCCCACCACTGTCTGTGGACACCTGCAAGGGGGGAGTCTCATGCAACAGGGAGGAGGATTTTGTGGATGAGGAAGAGGAGGAGGAGGAGGAAGAGAATGTACAGCAGTCAAGCAGAGAATCCATTCTCCCTTGCAGCCAGGACTTTTTCATCACCCTGAAGCCAATACCCTCCCAAGGCAGGTTCCCAGACCCTGAAGCCAGAGAAGGTACCTCTGGTGAGTGCACATTTGTAGCTACACTACAGGGTTTAAAAGAAATAGTGTTTAATGTTTGATTTGCCCTGAAGACTTGGGATGCATTCACAGCCAATACAGCTACTGGAACAGTCTGTTAATGTGTCTGGGCATGGAGCGGGAATCCTCCAGGGACATCTCCATGAAGCTCTCCTGGAGGTACTCTGAAAGCCTTTGCAGAAGGTTTTTGGGGAGGGCTGCCTTATTTCATCCTCCACGGTAGGACATTTTACCATGCCAAGCTAGTAGCAAGTAGTCTGGAATCATTGCAGCACAAAGCATGGCAGAAAATGGTCCTGAATTTTGGTCACATTGAAGCAACATTCGGTCTATATCTTTCTGTGTTAGCCTCAGAGGAGTGATATCATTCATGGTCACCTGGTTGAAATAGGGGAATTTTTGTAAGGGATCAGTAAAAGGACCTCGTTCATGCTGGTCTGTTTGCGCTTGGCTAAAAGGGATCATTCTTGAGAATAGCCATGCGATCGGGGGAGGGGTGAAGGGATCATCCCAGAGAATAGCCACATGGTGGGGTGGGAAGAGGGGTGTGCTGCACATCCACCTGAAAACCGCAGCCCCTCCTTTTAAATGGCAAACCCATCTGGCATTGCTTGCTATTGGAAAGGAAGGCGCTGCAGTTTGAAACCATTCCCAAGTGTTATGAAGGTGGAAGAAGCCAACCCCGCGTACCCTTTGGCTTACCATGGCTGCCTAAAAACCGAATTCTGTTGCCCAGCCGTATGTGATGTGTCACCATACCGGCAGGCGCTCAATATAAAAGACAAAATGCAACCTTGTACCTAAAGCACATGTGCTGTCTGCTGTGAATTGCTTGATTCACTGTGAAAGAGTCTCCCTTTTGTTCTCAGAAATGTATCTTCTTAAATTCTACTCTCCCTTTTTATCCCCCTGCAGTTGCAAATGTTTCTACACTCCCCCTGTCATCTCCATCCCAGAGGTTATCACAGATTAGAAGGTGAAAAAACCCCTGCACTCGCAATGACATGTTTTCCGAGCTCATGCAGTCCTCTTGCACTGATAGGGCACAGCTGAATGCATGGAGGCATACAGTAGCGAGGCCAGGAAAGCATCCAGTGAGCAAGATGAGCAGAGGCAGGATGCGATGCTGAGGCTAATGGGGGAGCAAACGGACATGCTCAGGAGTCTGGTGGAGCTGCAGGAAAGGCAACAAGAGCACAGATCGCCGCTGCAGCCACTATATAATTGCCTGCCCTCCTCCCCATGTTCCATATCCTCCTCACCCAGACGCCCAAGAACATGGGGGAAGGGAGGCTCTGGACAGTCAGCCACTCAACTCCAGAGGATGACCCAAGCAACAGAAGGCTGTCATTCTAACAGTTTTGATTTGTAGCGTGGCTACAATAAGCAATGTGGCCTTGTCTTTCCCTCCTCCCCCACCCCATCCGGGCTACCCTGTCAGTTATCTCACTTTTTTTTAATTAATAAAGAAAGAATGCATGGTTTCAAAAACAATAATGACCTGATTTCCTTTGCCAGCTGTGATTGAAGGGGGAGGGTGGTTGGCTTACAGGGAATTAAAATCAACAAAGGGGGCAGGTTTGCATCAAGGAGAAACACACACAACTGTCACACCGTATCCTGGCCAGTCATGAATCTGGTTTTCAAAGCCTCTCTGATGCGCAGTGCACCTAGCTGTGCTCTTCTAATCACTCTGGTGTCTGACTGCTCAAAATTGGCCACCAGGTGATTTGCCTCAATCTTCTGCCCCGCCATAAACGTCTCTCCCTTACGCTCACAGATATTATGAAGCACACAGCAAGCAGCAATAACAATGGAAATATTGGTTGCACTGAGGTCTAACCTAGTCAGCAAACAGTGCCAGTGAGCTTTTAAATGTCCAAAGGCACATTCTACCACCATTCTGCATTTGCTCAGACTATAGCTGAACTGCCCCTTACTACTGTCCAGGCTGCCTGTGCATGGTTTCATGAGCCATGGGAGCAAGGAGTAGGCTGGGTCTCCAAGGATAACGATTGGCATTTCAACATCCCCAACAGTCATTTTCTGATCAGGGAAGTAAGTCCCTTCTTGCAGCTGTTCAAACAGCCCAAAGTTCCTAAAGATGCGAGCGTCATGCACCTTTCCCGGCCATCCCACATTGATGTCGGTGAACGTCCCTTGTGATCCACCAGTGCTTGCAGCACCATTGAGAAGTATCCCTGGCAGTTTACATACTGGTTGGCAAGGTGGCCCTATGCCAAGATGGGGATATGTGTTCTGTCTATCGCCCCACCACAGTTAGGGAACCCCATTGCAGCAAAGCCTTCCACTATTATTGGCACATTTCCAAGAATCATTACCCTTGCTAGCAGCAGGTTAGTGATTGCCTTGGTTACTTGGATCACAGCAGCCCCCACAGTAGATTTGCCCACTCCAAATTGATTCCCGACTGACCAGTAGCAGTCAGGCATTGCAAGCTTCCACAGGGCTATCACCACTCGCTTCTCAACTGTCAAGGCAGCTCTCATCTTGGTACTCCTGTGCTTCAGGGCAGGGGAACGCAACTCATGAAGTTCCAGGAAAGTGGCCTTACGCATGCGAAAGTTTTGCAGTCACTGGGAATCATCCTATACCTGCAACACTATGTGGTCCCACCAGTCTGTGCTTGTTTGCCAGGCCCGGAATCAGCGTTCCACTGTATCAACCTGCCCCACTGCTGCCATGATGTCCCAATTGCCACAGCCCGTGCTTTCAGGAACATCTGTGTCCATGTCCTCCTCACAATTGTCCTCGTGCTGGTGGCTTCTAGCCAGGTTCAACACATACTGCAGGATAACATGTGAGGTGTTTACAAAGCTCACTACAGCAGTGGTGAGCTGAGTGGGCTCCATGCTTGCTGTGCTATGGCATCTGCATGGGTAACTCAGGAAAAAAGGCTCAAAATGATTATCTGCTGTTGGTTTCATGGAGGGAGGGAGGGAAGAGAGACTGATGACATGTACCCAAAACTACCCGCAGCAATGTTTTTGCCCCATCAGGCATTGGGAGCTTAACCTGGAATTCCAATGGACAGCAGAGACTGCAGGGACTGTGGGATAGCTTCCCACAGTGCACCACTCCGTGAGTCAACGCTAGCCATAGTACTGAGGATGCACTCCGCCGACTTAATGCACTTAGTGGGGACATACACAATCCACTGTATAAAATTGTTTTTATAAAGATTGACTTCTATAAAATCGACCTAATTTCAAAGTGTAGACATACCCTTAATGACAACCAACTGATAAAAATTTCTAAATTTTCTAATATAGGAAAAACAATTAATCCAGCCTTCCACAGTATCTGTAACATTTGCCAATTGCTACTCACATTTCAAGAATATAATAAACTACAAATAGCTGGTTATAACAAATCAATATTTCTGCAAGTCTGAAAACTTCAGTTTGGCTTGGAAGAAATTTTTGCTGTCCACTTTTATGTATTAAAAATGTGTTTAATTTAATTTCACTCTATTGATGTTTTAAAGACTAGAGACATATTGCTCCCTGCTGTTTGTTTGAATCTGCCACGAAAACAAAAAGCAAGTACTCTGCACCTTTGGTTGCTTTACAACCAGCTAAAATGAAATTTGGATTCAACAACTGCTAAACAAACAGAGCGATGATGTAGTATGTAAATAAGATTTTTTTCTATTTGCCCCTATTATGTGATAGCACAAGAGAGCCTTCATTATGTTTTCTTAAGGTAAACCTTTATTTATATTTATATATTTTTCAAAGTCCTGCTTTGTTCCTCCAACATCTCTGATGCAAAAACAAGTCTAGTACATTCAATATTTTTAGAATTGTAACTTAACCTTCAAATATGGAAACAGAAGATGTATGAAGACATTTCTTCTCAAAACTTTATTTTATGTGCTAATTTCAGTTCCCAATTTGCCTAGATCAGAGTTCCCCAGTTTTTCGTAGTATGAACCATAGTTTAATAGTCTATTGTCTAACTGACCACCTCCCCTTCCCATTCAGAATTGCATAGTATCTCTATTGCAATTACGACAATTTGTTATCCAGAAAAATGGTGGTAGAGAAGTACTAAATACATGTTTGCTTTGTTTTTAAGCAATTTAGCAACTGGAAACAGAAGGATGATGGTCAGTCATTTCCATGGAGTGATGGTCCACAGAAAACAGCAGTGGTTCACAGACCATGGATTGAGGACCTGTAATCTAGCTGAAGAAATAAGACATGGTCTGTTCCTTTAAGCTCAAAGAATCAGAAGGGTGACCTCAGCTGTAGCAGAGAGGAAGACTTTTCTATTGTCAAGGAATATGTCATGAGCAATCAACTCACCCCTCTCTTCCAGTGGAAGAGTGATCTGTGATTGACTTCCTGCCCCAAAGGTTCCAGTCTCTGGTGATTGCAGAGCAGCTATCCCCAGGAAGATATAGGCTCCTGGGGGTTCAGGCAGGATCTGGATTCTGAGGAGATTTCCAAAGATTTTCTTGTTGCTGTAGGGAAGAGGACATCAGCATTCAGCAACTCTGCACAACGATGCTTGCTCAACAGTTTGCTGTAAAACATTCAGATGCCACAGTGATGGGCAGGCTGTAGAAACCTAGACAGACTGATTACATAGCTAGGACAGATTAGATTGCTAGTTCAGCCCAGCAGTAAATGCTGCTTCTTTGTTGTTAGATAAACTTTATAATGTTAACTTTCAGCACAACATGTAATTTCGTGTAGCAAATCAAACAGTTCCTTTTGGGCCGGATTCAAAGCCCACTGAAGTCAGCTGGAGCCTTTCCATTGACTTCAAAGGGCTTTGGATCAGGCCCTAGATATTTCATTACATACATTATGACTGTTCTGCAGCAGAAATCATATGCAGCCTATTGTATGGCAAGTCACTTGTATCATATCAGCAACAGTCAGTGAATGCACAGTTCTGAACTATTTCCTGATCTGTTTTAAATAATTTCCATTTGTTTAGATCGGTGTATAAAGTGTATTGACGGAGAAGTATTGCACTTCTAGGATGATTTAAGTCACTCAACCTTTGGTCTTCTATCTCCCAAACTTAGGATATCCTGGGTTCAAGTCCTGGTGATGACCCACATGATGATCTTCACTATTGTTACTTATGTTGTAGTGATAGTCAAATTCCTCGTTAAAACTGGGAGCCCATTGTGCAAGACACTGGCCTAACACATAGGAATCTGTGCCCCAGAATGTTTACAATCTAAAAATGACGAAAAACATACCAAGGATGAGGGAAGGGACCCACCATTCAGACAAAGCAAACAGCCAGGGTGAAGATAGGCACTGGGCAAGGTAATCCTAGATCTCACCTTTTCACGTATTGGTTTATATATCATGTTTTATATTTATTTATATTTGCTTCACAATACAAAAGCTCAGTAAATTTAGGAGAGGCTGGGCTGGGAGAGGGGAAGGTTGTTGGAGTCAGGCAGGATGTGGGCAGAGGCAGAGTGAATTTGAGGGGGATGGAGATCCAAAGGAGGAAGGTGAGATGGGAAGGAGGGTGAGCAGCACTCACTGCAGGAGTGCAGTTGAGGGGCTACAATGCTGCCATGCGGTGAGGAGCAGGATAGAAGGGAACCAACAACCACAACTGATGCAACTAATGAACAAAATTCAAGTTCCAGAATGGGGTGAAGGAGGATGCCATGAGGCTACCAAGGCCCCTTTGGCCCATATGGTAAGGTGGCAGCAAAGAAGGGACACTGGAAGGCCTTGACTTGCTCCTTGCACGTTGTTTAGATGATGTTGACTGCTTTGGGGAAGGAGCCCCAAATATCTGGGGACTCCCATAGTCTGTTTCCGACAGGTTCCTCTTGTTGAAGGAGAAACTGTAGACATCTGAGTGTACTGACCAGGCCCAGTCCCTCTGGGTCACTGGTTCACCCAGGCCAGATTTTAACAGATGTAGAAATGAAAGGCTCCGTGTCTCATTACCAATACTACATTTTCAGTTCTGAAAGCAAAGCTTTATAACTAGGCATTGGGAATTTTACAATTCATTTCTACATATTCAGCATTCATTCATAGAACCCAGTTTAGTGAAAAGAAAGCTCAGAGTTACAGTTCCTAATTACCCATCTACTACAGGTACTCCAACTAGTTAGGCTTCTTATATTCTCTTATCCACAGAAGCCATCTCACAAAACCATACCAAGCAGCAAATCCCTCTAAATACCTTTCTGGGGGGAAAAAATCCCAATATCTCCACACATGAGAGTAGCCACTTTTCCTGGGTTGGGTTTGCCTCCTTCCTCACCCAAGTGAACAATGCTTCCCCTGTAAATCAAACTTCAACTACAGGTGCCTGTGAATGTGCCAGCCACCTCCTGAGTACCCCCTTGTGGTCTAGGGCTCTCAATCAAATCATCAAAACAAACTCTTCCCAAGTTCAGCTGTGCCCCTCCGTGAGGCAGGATTTATTAACACAACAAAATACTTCAAAGAAGAGTTCTCAAAGCCCCATCCAGTCCAGGCTCACAGTACTGAGAAGACTATACCCTGCTGGAAACCTTTTCCCTGAAAACTCAGGGTTCTTGCAGGAGTCTACTTGACTCTGCAGTCTCTCTCCCTGAGCTCCCCCAGCTGCCTGCAGTTATTTGTAGGAGCATCAGCTCCTCCATACACAGCTGGTTCTACTACTTAAACCCCACATCCCATCCCACGTATGGCAGGTGGGGCTAATTTTACTATGAGAGCCAGCTCCAGGCCTGGCCTCTGGCCCTTAAGGGGGCAGGGCACCCCATTACAGTGCCTTACTTCATATGTAAGGGCCCTTTAAATATCTGCACCTTTATCTTAGCTATTAATATCTTCCTGTTTATTAATTAATTGCTGATGGGTAACTTTCTCAAAGGTGGTTTGAGAATCTTAAGTACTGTATGCTACACATAATGTGCTTCCCTTACTTAAATGTGGCAGGATTTCTACAGCCTGTCCATTATCCTGGCAAAAAGGATTCAAGCAACATTCTGAACTAGTACTTCTGGAAACCCCTGTTCACCAGAGTGAAAGAACAGGATAAGCATTATGGAAGTCTTTGTCCTGGGTATGGATGGTGTAAGATTTTTATCATCACCAATCCCATCAACAATTAGATGTAAAACCCAGTAATTTCAGCCAACAGATTTTCAAGGACTCATGCCCCTTTATACTTTCTCATCTTCCCATCTTCCCTTCTCTTAAGATCAGCTACACTTTTAACGCAAATGGTCTTGAATAATTGCCAGAGTGAGGCTACCTACAATCAATAAATAGCTGTAAAGTACCTACCCAGCAGAAAGGATATGTACAATATGGGTCCAAGCCTACAAAATGCTGAACACCTCCAAAATGCTGAGCATTTACTATAATAGAAGTTAAGGATGCTCAGTACCCCCTGGAAGTACTTCGCGCTTTGCAAGAATTAGGCTTTGTAGGAGCAGCATCCACACTTCCTTCTTTCATCCTCCTGATTTGCAGAACACATTGATTTGTTATGAAGTTACAAGAAACATGTTAATAATAACAAGGGTTTTTCAATTATATATGCAATTGGCTGAGGAAAAGAAAGAATTAGATCACTTAAAATGAAATCAAGTTTATAATGAAAGACAGAGTAGAGTAGAGTAGGCAAATAGCTTTGTTTCATCTTCAAAGAAGATGACAATGGAGATCTGCCTAGTCTGGGACCAGAACTTTTCCTGAGGTGGCAGGCAAGAATCTAGGAAATGTACTGATGTGTAGAACGGATTCGATGCACTTCAGGGTCAGATATCATACTAGAAATCTATGAATGTTAAATGAAGGAAATTAATGTATCTTAAACAATTTAAGGTCACTAGATTTGGGAGACAATCTTGATGAGAAAATAGTGTTATAGTACAATTAAAACAGAGTCGATAGACAAATCAAAGAATTATAGACTAATGGATTTTGTGAGGAAAGTATCTTTCAGAATGTGACAGAAAAGACTTACTAAACAAGAGAGATTCCCAGTGAAAACAGAACAGTATGCTTAAGATTGAGATGGAATGCTGCAAAGATTAATAGATAAGGTTAGGAGTTATAATGTAAGAAATGTATAATATAGAAAGCAAAAAAGAGTGTACAGAGATGAGAACTTTAGACTACAAGGGGTTAGAAGTGAGGACTTCCACTGTTTATAAATTATATGTAAATACAAAGACTAAAAACAAGGGGCCAGATCTTCAATGGACTTGTACTGATTCACATCAGGTGAAGTTATGCCAATTTACTCCAGCTGAGGATCTGATCTAAGGTCTCCGATTTGCAGAAGTTACTAAAATTGGAGGTTGAGCAATAAAAGAAAGGTGGAGAAAAGAAAAAAAATCACCTGCATTTGGATCATTTATGTGATTGGAAGAAAATTAGGTTCAATTTAGAAATACAGAGCCAGATTTTATCCACAGATATGTGAGCCCAATTTCTAAAATATTATATTTTCAGCTGGAAGACACACACTGCATACAGTATTCTGAGATATGGACCAACCTGGGTTTTGCAAGTTCTCTAGCTGTAGAGTAATAATCTCTTTGGATCTTTTCTATATTTAAAAAATAATTTATTTTATTGATTCTAGGTAAGTAGATTACTTGTTCTCTTATTTCTCTTTGTTTAAGGTCATCTTTCACGGGAGTGGACAGATAATATATTCTGCTGAAATGCCACAATTCAGTAGATATTTATCTTATCAAGTGACTTGGACACATATGCCAATGTAAAAACAAACAAACAAAAAAATCACCTAAGTCAGTAGACGCTTACCCTTCACAACATAGAATGAAAACCCAGACAGTAAAAGAGATGGCACATGGGAGATTCTTTGAAACTAACTGTACCTTAGTGCAAGAAGCATGAAGAAGTAAATAACTGATTCCTTTAAGTTCTGATTCCCCTTTATGTTAAGACCCCTATAGCCTAACTCAAACAGCACCAAAGGCTCTTAATGGAAATGAGAACTAGGTTTTTTGTGTTTAAAGTTACAGATCACTTTTCATTTCTATATTTTATTTGATCCAATCAATTAAGGGGAATTATGAAGCTCTGGTATTTATATAATATTTTTGCTAGTAGCTGTTGTCCAAGTCATTTTACCTCCTTTTAGGATCATTAAAATTCAGCAAAATTCTGTTTCTGGATTCTCTTTATCTGCTCCTTGTGTTCAACAAAATCCATTTGGTTATAGTGAATAAACTTAATACATTTCTAATGGCAGTAAAGAGAGGTAAAGGTTATTTTTTAAAATACACATCTATTATACAGTCACAAAATGCTGATGACTCCTTTTTGAGAGTGCCTGAACATTCCCATTTCAGCTCAGTAGACATACTGCTTGGTCTGTGCTATTAGAAACGTTTATCTTTCATGCTAGTCATTTCTTAATGTTCTCCATATTGGTTATTCTGCCTGGCAGGCCCCATATACAAAATTGATCAAATGATGTAAAAGGTGTCCTCTTTAGGGCTGCACTATAAGTGAAAGTAAAATAACAAGCAAAGTAACTCTCTGACTGTCCAATTACTCCAGTCCAGTGTGAAAAAAAGTCACTAAAAACCCTTGACTCACTGTTATCCTCATTGATGGAGGACTTGATCTATTTCTGTCAGCCTAAGCTTAGGAGTTATCTTCTTCATCCATAAGAGACATGACTGACGTTATCCTCTCTTTCCTCTTCCAACACAGAAAAACCCACCTTTTAAAGAACATGCTTCAGAGTTGAAATGGGTCTAGTGTTCTAATAACTCGAGGCAGAATGCAGCAAGACCCAGTAGTTGGCTGGAGGAATAAGAATTGCTCAATCCTAGGCTACACTGTAGCAATGGAGCCTTTCTATGGACCCTATATTTGGACCTGAGGCTGATGCAGCCTCTGTCTCTACTAAGCCTCCATTCTGCAGGAGGAAATGGACAGTGAATCCAGGATGGGAGAGATCCGCTAGCCCCACCTTTGCTCCTCCCAAGATTACACCTGCAGTGAAAACATACAGGGAACCTTGTAGAACTGGGCCTCATGTCTGGGATCCCCAAATCCTGCCATCCAGCTACATGGTAAAACTATACCCGTTTGGCTGCATCTGGAGACTCCCAGAGCCACAGAGGGGGCATCATTTGCCTCTAAAAGTAGCTTGCTTCAGCCACTGTGACCATGAAAAGCGCTAGATATCAAACAAAGAATCCCCATTATAGCAGCATTATGATGATGAAAGGATATGTGTTTTGGTTCTCTTATTCCTCAGGTGGCTAAAAGCAGTGCACTAATGAAGAATTCCATGTTAATGACTCACTACAACCTGCCCGTTTAGCAACAGACATGCTTCTGCATCATAATTCCACAGTAGAAATGTTGTCGTGAAGGATCAGCTGTTTCTATTCTGAGCCTTCATTTTCAATCACTAAATGTTCACATATAAAATAGATGCATTATTATGCTGAATTTTAATATTGCAGCTCATAAAATTGTGTAAATCAGCTCAGTTGAGTACAGTTTATTTTTAAATTGAACCTTCGTCTACAGCCTTAGAGGAACATATACAGGATGGTATGTTACTGGGGAAAAACTGTGTGATCATGTAATGAAAGTCATAAATGAGGCCACACAATGTTATTGATTTTTAAGTAGAACCTGCCATTCATATCAATGGGACCTGCTGCTTAAAAGTCCAAGGCATGATGTGATCATCATTTATAATGCAAGAGCACGGGACAGCAGGATTAAGATTGCTGCAGGAAACCAGTGTTTAAATTTTCCAGATTGTATGAATAAAATCTTAGCCTTAAAATATGCATGTAAAAAATCCTACAAAAATTAAGAATAATGTGCCTTATGACCTACAAAATAATGAAATGTATTATGAATGTTTTAATTAGTTCCTAGAGTTCCGTATGTGATATTCTACCTATCATTTCATCCTAAAGGCAGATGCACATTCACTGGACAAACTTTTGCGCAGGAGATTTAGATGTTCCTAGAGTCCATAGGTTGCATTAGCAACCAGCACAGCTTTGCTACTGCCCAAAAGCTTTGTAGAGAACATTCTGCAGATGCTCAAGGTAAACAAACCATCTCAGCCCCCAGCAGCTTATCCTGATGGCCCGGGAGCCAAAGTTTGCTGACCTCTGAATTACAGGGGCGGCTTATGAACAGGTTATAAAAATTTTCCATTTTTACTTATCCATCTGGGGGGGGAAGGGGGGCAGCTTATAAACAAACCAGCTTATGATCGAGTATATAAGATAATTTTTATGTAATTTCAGCACATGGGGTCAAACTCACCCTTGAAGTCAATAGAGTTACACTAGATATCAGTTTGGCCCATTAACTTTTTTGATTAATGCAAAAATGTATTTAAAGAGTAGAGAGGGGGCAGAAAAAGATACCCTGGGGTTTTTCAGAAGAAAAGATCACGATAACAGGGTTTGACAGTTGTGAGTATGCATACATCATGTGCAGCATCCACTTTAGGTGATTGAAATCAAATAGTAGTCATGATGGGAAGTTTTCCTGAGAGGTTCCTCATCTGGAGGCTGCTGTGATTGTAATAACTTGGAGGAAAGTCTTGAAACACTTCAAAGAAATAAATTACTAAAATAAGAAGGAAATCAAGATTAAGGGCCTCGCACAGTGGTGTAAATCAGGAGCAACTCCACTGACGGCAACAGAGTTAATCCACTGAAGAGCCGTAAGTGAGAAAAGGAATCAGGCTCTAAAAGAAGATACAGATTTCAGGAAGAAAACTAACTCTGAGGGCTGGATGACCTAGTATCAATTCACTATTAGTGCATAAATGCACTATTTGCAAGGAGACTGGAGAGAGAATGTGACTTTATAGATGCATCAGCTATTGGGACTAGGTTTCTCGCCTAGGAGTTGGGATTTACAGATGGCTGCATTCCTCATTTTGAGGAAAAGCTAGTTATTTCTAGAGACAGGACTAAACTGCAAAATAATGTAGTATTTGTATTGTGGTAGTGCCTGTGAGCCCTTATTGTGGACCAAGATGCCATTGTGCTAGGTGTTGTACAAACTGATAAAAAAGATAGTCCCCACCCTAAAGAGATCAGATTTTGTACATATACACCTTTCCCCATATGAGTATGGGGGTGAAGTGAGTGCTGATACATTATACAGGGCCGCTCTCTGTTCCACGTTTATGGTGAAACCTGCTCATCCTACTGCTTTTGTCATCAATAAAAACTTTTTGAATAATGAATCAAGTCTAGAAAGACTCAATTATGCAAAGTGGATTTCTCTTACAATTTTGAAAAACTGATGACGAGCGTTTTGTTCTATGCATGAAACTTCAGCAGCTCTGATGTCACCACTTAACACACAAAGTATTTAGAGCACAAAAGAGTATTTTACACATGCGAACATTTATTTGGCATTCTCTGGAGACTCTTCAGAAAAATCCATATATTTGGGGCTAAATTCTGGCTGGCTGAAAGACACACATAGACCTCAATGGAATAACACTAGGGATGAATTTGGTCCAGTATGCTTAATTCAAAAAGCAGAGACTGTACCTTCACGAGAAAAGTACATGCTGCCTCCATTAGTGTTGATATCATATTCCTCTTCACAAATAGGACATGCAGGTATTAAACAGAGAGCAATGAGTCAGAATGAATCAAATTTTACTGGCAATGAGCGACAACTTGAACAAGGAACTGACCTAACAAAAAACAGTTTCAAAAAATGTACTGCACTGTAGAGTTTGTATTATTCAATAGCAAGTATGGTGCCATCATCTTAATTGCTGACAATACTCCTTAGAATTTTATTCTTCAAAAAAACAAAGTTAGTTAGCACTAAAAGTATCACTTAGAAAGATAGTCTTAGAAGGCCAGAGTTTTAGGAAGCTCTTTCAAGATTTTTTTTTAAAGCTCTGGCCTTCTAAGAATATATTTTTAAGTACAATGAGGTTCCAAGAAGACATATTCATTTCTAAGCCCGTCATCCATAATAGGAAGAAATAATTAAATTAAGCAAAATTTCCACTACTGGGAGCCAAGAGTTTGAGAACTGGGTGCTGAAAGCTAGGCTTTTAAGTCTATACTTCGATGACTTAAGTTTTGAGCCTCTGGCACCTCCCATTGAAGTCAATGGGAGCTATCTGGGTGCGGCAGTTTTGAAAGTCAGGCCATTTATTTATATGGATAAATATAAACATAAGAGACTAACTTTAGGCATCCAGTTGTGAAAATCTTGGCCCTGGAATTGTAAAAAGGATAACAACATTAACAAGGTATGAATTATTTTTTGGGTATAAGACTAGGGAGAAGTGTACTACTGTAAGGTCTTTAAGATCCTTTTGAAGTTTAATAGTGTTAATATAATTCCTTGGTCCTGCAGTTAACTATGAGACTGGGGTGCCTTTCTAGCACTGCACTGGGCCCCAGTGGGCAACGTGGGCATTCCCCAGCAACGTGACCCTGCTGGCCACATGCGGCACTCTGCTTTTCTCTCCCCATTACAGGGCTTCTTGGAGGTGGTTGTCCTCCCCCCTTGGCATGGATCTCAGCTTGGGCCCGATCCCTGTCTGATTCCTAGATCCTCCGTATTGTTTTCTCTCAAACCTTTTTCACCCCCATGCACTCTTTCACACACATGCTACTTAATATTTAGCATTTGCTACAAGATGGACTTAATCTAAGGCTACCAGGTACTTCCTGCATGGACCATGACATTTCTTACAGCCAGTTCTCTCTGCCAGAATAAGATGTTTTGTTTTGTTAAAGGAGAGTCTGGCAGGACACAGGCAGGGATTCTAAAATAATTTATGCAAGTGTTGCTGCATTAGGATTACAGTGCATACAAAAAAGTGAGCAATGTTGTGGATCAGCAGGGCTACAGATGGCAGATAACCGAGATTAGGCAGAGCCTGCCATTTCCATTAGAGATGCAGGGCTGTGGTGTGTGCCGGCATTTCTACAGTGACAGGCTCTTGGGGCACCCTGTGTGTTCTTCTAAATTTATATAGAGCAAACATTTCAAAGATCTGTAAGTAGGAAATTAGGTTCAGAAAAGCAGCTTGGGAAACCATCAAATCTGACCCAGCATACAGTATTTATGAATCTTAACATCCCTCTTCTCATAAGTACCTGCCTGCTTCATTTGTAACATGGCAATGCTACTTGCTTCTATTGCTGCCAGAGATAGTCTTCATGTACTGCATACATTTATCTACTTCATCACTAAAAGTCATTTAAGGAGACCGTAGCTTCTCTACAAATAAAGTTTACCTATCTTTCTGTACTTGGGCCACTCAGATTATGATAAGGGAATCAATGCACATTACTGTATATCTGCCTTATCACCTCTTAAAAAATGCGAGGGTAATGAAGTGAGTGATAACACAGCCTTCCAGAAATTATATTTCAGCGTAAGCTATGCTTTTCATCTTTATCAGAGCACAAAACTACTACAAGTGCCAAGCTAGCTCTGATCTAGGGCAATAGATCATGGCTGCATTCAATGACAGATAAAATCCCCAATTTATAGAATAGAAAAACAAATAGGATCAGATTCATCTCTGGTGGATGATTAGTTGGGGTTGGTCCTGCTTTGAGCAGGGAGTTGGACTAGATGACCTCCTGAGGTCCCTTCCAACCCCGATATTCTATGATTCTACATCTGATAGGAATTTGGTCCATAAAGGGAAAAGGCTAAAACAGTAAGAGCGCTAGCAGCCATGGGGGTGGTCTATATTGCGAAGAGGTATTTCTTGTTTGTTGTAGCTACAGCAAATCAATTCAGGCATTCAGTGACTAGTCAATAATTCTGCTTTCATGGGAACATCTTCAGGTTCCCCGCAGTGTAATGCCATGGCAATAAGACTTGGAGAATGATGTGGAGGATGTGCTGAGTGCCAGTGTCCTATCATGAAAAAGGGGTTCTGCCTTGGCTGAGTAACATTTAATCAGCAAGTGAAGAATTTTAAAAGGGCCGTGGAGCCCTAAGATAGTTTTTGCTGACACCTTTATACCAGAGGTCAGCCAGAGAAAAATGAGGGCTAACAATTCCCTCCTCACCCTCCAAAAACCAAATGGGAGTATGGAGGGAAGGAGAGAGGCCATCCACTATGACGAGCCCGATGAGGTCCCCATACAACAGTGATGGGGGAGAGTCCCCTGGATTCATACCACCAATGGGAAAGTTACTGCCTTCTATCACTTCCAGGTGATTTAAAAAAAAATTCTAGTCAGTGTGAACCTCTATAAACGCAAAAGTAAATCGCATCCCCCTATGCACCAGAAAAGCAGGGTGCCTCTTATCTCAGAGCAAAGCAGGGAGCTGCTGCCGAGGTAGGTATTTAGTAAATTCCTGCCTGTTGCATGGTCCCAGGTGATGAGACAGCCTGGTCTAGAAGTGAGTTATACAGTACGGAAAGCTCATTTCCTTCAGTCCTCCTCCCTCACAAGGTGCTCTGTCTGTCACTCCCTGCTGCAGAGTTTTTCATTGCCTAATAGGCTTGCACAGCAAGCCAACATTCCATGGCCCCTGCCCACAAGGGGCTTGCTGCTTGCACAGCTAGTGTCTAGAGACTTCTGGAGATTCCAAAATTTAGAAAGCTGTGATTATTGTGTTGCATTGGGCTCGTTGCTATTATTATGCACATTTTATTTACACATATTATTTCTTAAGTCTCAGTCTACACCTATATGTATAGCTGCCCCTATATTAGACTTGCCTGTCTAGATCGGAGTCAAGGGCTGGAATGCTTACAGGGACTGTATTTGGCTTCTTGGCAACCAGTGTGGTATTACAGAAGTCATTCTGTTACTGGCTTGGTGAATCTAATTATAGAATAAACCACCAGTCTGGGGGATTATCTGCCCTATTCCTTGTCGTCTGCAATGAGTATAGTATTCTCAGTGTGGCCCATCTCAGGCACCCAGTCCATACCCTGCATTTGTGTTCATCAAGAAACTCCAACCATATATCCAACTCTGGTCAGATTTACACAAATTAATTTTCTATACTAGGAAACAAAGAATAGAAAGAAAAAATTAGGGTCTTCAAGATCCAGTGCGATCTACCAATAGATGTGTTTTGACAACAGATATCAAGGTGAACATCTATAAAAGCAAAAATAAATTGCATCCCCCGATGCAAAAATATACTAACACGATAATGCAGTAGGTTAAAAAGGCTAAACTGATTTTCCATGTTGCCCCAAGTGCACATTTGCAGTAATATCATTGTCAGCTTTTGATTATGCCATAGTATGGATACAGCTCTATGATATTAATTTGCAAATAATTTTGAATAAAATCCATTTTGCTGCAGCACTTTGCTAATCAATTTTTCATAGGACTGTCCGTCTATTTTTCCAAAGATTTAATGGGTCACCCTGTCTGTTTGTAGCACTTCTTAACATCAAGAATGAATGGCATGTACATGTTCAGTATAATTAGATCACATGTGGTTTAGACTGAAATTATATTAAAATATCATACAGATGCAGATATCATATCCAATGTACTGCATTCAACAAGTCATTCAGTGACGCAAACAATGAATCAGCTGCTGTCTGCTGTGCACCTCATATCATTTTATTTAGGCAATCAGAAGAAAAGTAGTATAAAAATTGTAATGCAATAACATACTGATCTAGTTCAATTAATAACCATGAGGTTTCCCAAACACTGACATGTTGGTTGGCCACAAATAACCTTTTTTGTACAAATATTAAACCATTGTATGTGGCAATAGCCGTTTTCTGTAAAATAGTTTGTTACATACATTTGAACATGAAGGTTCAAATCCAGAGGTGAGTCTATTCTATTATCTATCTGTATGTGAAATAAGGATATTGTAATAGTGCTGTATGTGAATATTGCTGCTGTTCAGATGACATGTCTATTCTATTTTTTTAGGCAAAATTTTAAAAATGTGATTTGTTACTATATAGAAACTATATACACCTTAATGAAGCTATGCTATGCTTCATATCCACTTAGAATCTGGGCCATTGAATGTGCAATAGCATTTAGTAACCACTTCATAAAATTAAACAGTACAGATATGAATGATCCTACCTAAATAGCGACAAAGAGTCCTGTGGCACCTTATAGACTAACAGAAGTATCAGAACGTAAGCTTTCATGGGTGAATACCCACTTCGTCAGACGTCGTGCATCTGATAAAGTGGGTATTCACCCACGAAAGCTTACGCTCCAATACTTCTGTTAGTCCATAAGGTGCCAGAGGACTCTTCGTCACTTTTAACAGATCCAGACTAACATGGCTACCCCTCTGATACCTACCTAAATAGATTGCACTCAGAATCAGATTAAGAACTAAAGATAAGCAATAATTGGATCCCCCCCACACCTGGGGGTACTACCCATCTACTATTGCATATAGTAGCTCACTCCATCATTTGAAATGACTTACTTGTCTGACAATGTCACCTGTTCTGGCAACTAGAATGCTTGCACCCTTTCTTAGATCATGAAGTGTTGTCTGTAGGGTGTCTAGTTTGTATCTGCTATGACTGATTTTCTGTGTCTCTCTGCTATTACTATTGTACGCCTTCCAGGAACGTGCTGGCAGGCAGAGCTCAGTGCACACTTTCAAGGAGCAGACACACTTTGTGTACTTTCTTTTGGAGACTCTCTGGTTCGCTCTCATTTTGTTATTCTCATAATCTAAAATAAAATCCACTCTTACCTAAAGCATATGGCTCTCTGTATATGGAAAATCATAATACTACACTCCTTAATATTTTTATTTAACATCTACCAACTTTATTTCCTCTAACCATGCTATTATGTTTCTGTTCTCTCATAAAACCTTCAAGAGTAGACTATAAAAACAAGTACAGCAAAATAATTCATTAAAGATTCGTATCCATTTATTTGTAGACTATTCACAGTATTATTTTCCATTTGAACTAATGAAATCCCAATAAAAGAAATTGATGCAACATAGTTCGCTACTCTTACAGACCAAATTCACAAAGTGTTAGAAAACGTAAGGATTTAGACTTAACACCAAATCCCTCTCTTCTCTAAACACGCCAGTGAACAGTAAATACTGCTTACGTAACTCAGAATGGCCTTTCAGCTGGTTAAATGAGCTGCAGTATATTGTGAATAAATAGTAATTGCGTTCTGTAGTTCAACAATAGAATGAATACGATTCCAAGATTGCTAAATGCCAGCTGCCGAGTCATTCAGAGCTCATCTAACTACTGCATCATTCCTCAAGAACAGATACAATCCCTAAATTCAGCCAGACCTAGCAGACCCTAAAGGCAAAATTGCTTGAAGAAGGTGTCTGTTTGCTATTCTGTTCAGAAGAATTTGTCTTTTCTTTTCAATTGCATTTTGCAATGAATTATAATGGCACATCAATGGGGCTTTATCTAAAAGAATCATACCACTACACTTCTTTGTCTGCACCTGATTTATATGCATTAAAGCTAAAACCAGGATGGATACAAACAAACGGTGAAGGGCAAACCTCGGAAAGGTGTAAAGTAGAGACAGGCCAAAACTGGAGCATGGAATCCAAACTTGTTCGGTTTTCAATAGAGGAAAGGGCTGGGACAGAGCTAGCAACAGAATCTACAGAGGAGATTTCCAAAGGCAGAAATTACAGCTAGACTCCCAATTCTGATTGTCGGTTCACTGCTTGGATGGACATCTAATAGTGTTAGGGGGATCTTCAGCCAGTGTTAATCAGTGTAGCTCTACACATCTGCCTGGATTCTAGAAAAGTTACAGGTAAAAATCTCTTCAAGAGCTCATAACACTTAGTCACGTAATAAACTCCTTCCATGGAGTATCTCTCTCTCTCTCTCTAAAAATCCTGCAAGCATGAGGACAGATCATTCTAAGAGGAACAGTAGAGTATCCCCACAGGTCCATGCTACCAACATTTTCTCTATTAGAAAGATCAAGGGGAAGATACTAAGTCCAGAACCACAGAAATTATTTTCTATCCACCAACAATGTGGTCAGTCCTGTTTAAGGCACTCAGATCCTTATCTAGTTCGCTAAACAGTCTCTTGTGGCCAGAAGTTTGGGAACCTCGTTCCGTACCATGTCAAGCAGTGCCATCCAGTCTGACTACTTGCACATCAGCACAGCTAGCTCATTATCCACCTTCAAATCACTCCTCTTGCCTACCTCATGCTGTGATGCCTAGTAACTTGGTTTGGCTGCTAGTGTACAGAGACCATGCCTGAATGGCCTGGGTACGTACCCTACATAGCTCTCCACTCACCCACACCTTATCTGCACTGTAGTGTTTTGCTGTCTCCCTGCTGAGTATTTTCCTACAGTGGGGAAAGTCTCTGGCAGGAGGGAGGCAGCTGGGAAAGGCTCAGCCTTTCCAGGCTGCCTGAACCTTTCCTCACCTCAGTGAAAGACTCAGACAGGGGAAGTTGCTGAATCCTTTTTCCATTGCCTACCCAGTGCCAGAGCCTTTCACTAACACATGTGGCTACATACTGTGATGTGGACACAACATGCTTTTCACTGCAGCAAGTAGCTACGCATACTCCCCCATCTGTTTACATCCATCTGTTGTTTCTTGTCGTGTAAGCCCTTAAGGCAGGAACTGTCTTTTGCTTCTGTGTTTATACGTCTATCACAACAGGATGCTCATCTATGACGAGAATCCCTACGCACTATGGTAATTCAGGTAATAAATGTTTGAGGAATGGAACACAATAAGATGGAAATACAGCTAAACAAATCCATATTCAAATTTGAGAGAATACCTAGATTTTTTTTTTGCAATATTCATCCAATTCTATTGCGAACGTGCACACACACACGGACACAGTAAATAAATCAAGTTTCACTTTAAATTTTGTATTATTATTATTATTCATGAACCACTGATTATAGCACCTGACTACATATTGATCTACAAAACACACAAACGAAATAATTTTCAGGGCACAATTTTTTCAAAATTACCAAACTCTTTATTCATTTTTTTAATCCATAGTTGCTCAGACATTATTTGGACAAGTTCTATGCAAAAGCTGAATGAAAACTGCACAAGAACCTCAGGCCTTCTGTTTAATTGACTAACTTTGCACCAAAAACTTTAATTTAGAAGACCTCTAAAGATTTGTTTAACATTGCAAGTCCATGCCATAGTCAATGAGAGAAGCATACATTCACTTTCAAAGAAAGGCTGTGGAGATGTAATTTATCTTTATGTCATGCTATCTCGGCTGTCCAGCCTGTGCTGATGACTCACTCTATAGTCTTGTGGCACTTTAATAATGCAGATTGTTGGGGACAATATCAAACTGTCCTTTAGAATTGCCTTGAAGTTTTAGAAATAGAATTTAAGCAGCAAATGATCCCTGGAGAAGCTATTATCTGCTACGCTCATAATCTGATGCTAATAATGAGATTCTGTCAGACTGCAAAGTAGATCAACCATTTTCATTCAGAACTTTAAAATGACAGAACATGATTCTGAGGAAATACAGTTGCTAATATGATGGATATTATTGTAATGAATTCACTTTCTGTACATTTGCCCTCCCCCAACATTCGGACTTGCTCCCTGCCCCTCCCTCCCCCAAAGCAGGCAGTCTGCAGCATAAATCAGCTCCACTGTTTAATAACCTTAAATTGTTTTGTATTGTTAGTCACAACTAAAACACTGATAAACGTTCTTTAAGCCAAGCCTGCCAGGGAAAGTTTATTTAAATTTTTTTTAAACTATCTAACTTTTTATTGTTTTTACAGGTAAATGTCTAATGACACTCAATTCAGTTTTAATAACTGTTTGACCCATTATAATCCCAGTAAGATCCTGCAAAACTTTGCTCTACCCAACCTGCTCTGAAGCACAGGCAACATGCTCAGTAAAATTCATACGCACTCTTTTTCTAAGTTTTAGTTCTATAAACACCTATAACAAAAATGCAACACGTTCTTCTCCAACCTCCTCCCCACATTTGTCTAGTTCTAGGATTCCTCCTTTGGGAGGCACCTACACCCCAGATGCCCTCTCTCAGAGGGTTACTCCCACCTCCTTTATATCTGGGTGGGGTAAGGGGCACCTTGCCTCAGTGAGTCAGCAGAACCCACTTACCCGATTCCCAGCAGGATCAACACCTACTACCAGCATGGAGTATTTCAGGTTCTGCCTTGCTCACGACGAGTGAGAGAGACTCCCAGGGCTCCAACCTGAGCCCAACTGCCTACACAGCAATTAAACAGCCTCATAGACTGAGCCCAAGTCAGCTGACGCAGTTCAGCCACAGGAGTTTAAATGGAGCTCAGACATACCACCTTCTCCCACCTTTGCAGAGCCTGCAGAAGGGTCAGGACTCACAAGAGCAAATCCCTACTCTCTCAGAGCTGCACAACATCCAAGATGGGTTAGGGAGAAGGCAGACCCATAGCCCTGTCTCCTCACTAGCCACAGAGTGGGACCAGCATTCAGGGGAGTAAAAGTTCACCGGATAATGGTTGTAGTAGCTGGCACCCAGGAGGTCAAGGAATGCCTTGGGGCAGTGCAGCTCTATGCAACCCCTTACTCTGAGCTATGCTTAACAGGCCCAATATAGCCCAGACATAGCAGGTTTGTTAATTCATTTCCACTGTGACATTCTGATGAATTAAGGCTGCCACAGACATATGCATGTTTATCAGAACTGTGCGTGGAACTGAGTAGCATCTGCCTGACCCCTCTGATGGCACGTTAGTGTCCGAGGCTAAACTGGCTTGGTCTAATCAGTCTGATGTCACCTATCAGGGCAGGTGATGAACAGTTTTAGTCCCTGGTAGTTTTGCGTCATGTTCCTAACACTCCATTACTGCTCCAAGATTCAAGACTAGATTGATTCCCAGGGTTTCACATAGAAGCAAAAGGACTTAAATGCTGCCATTCTAATTTCTGTTTTGAGGCATTAATCCCTACATGTGTCATACTGCCAACCTTCCATGAAGATTTCTTGATTCATTGTTTTCAAGAAGTCGTACTCTCTATGCTTAGTTTTCCCCTCTGTAAAATGAGGATCATATTACCTCCTTTTCCCCATCTTGTGTCAGTCTTTTCTATTTAGACTGTAAGCATTTGGGGGGACAGGGAGTCTCTCCCACTGTGATTATGGATATAGCACTTAACACAATGTGACCTTGACCTAGGTGAAGGCCTCTGGGTGTTTCTGCAATACACATAATAATCATCTATATACATAAAACTGTCCAATGTCAAGTTTGTCTATTGTTACAATAGAATGTTTTGTATCTGTTTAAATAAAATGGAGGCATGGATTTCTGCACCTTGAATTTAATAACTTTTTATAGGTGGGACTTTTCAATGATGGTAAATTCCAATCCTGCTTTCATGTGTACCCATGACACCCACTAATAGGACTCTTGGTTGTGCAAGAGATGTAGAATCAACCCACATACCCTGCATTATTTGTGTAGGAAATATACATTAACTTCCCAACTTGTAAAGTGTAAATATCTGAAGGTTTGGTTCAGAGAAGTATCTGAGTGGTACTGGAAAAATTCTCATTTAAAAAAAGAGGCTGCAAGATTTCTGGCACAGTGCAGGCACAAATTAAAATTCATTTTAAAAAAACATATCCAAATTTTTTAAAACTTAAGAAGAATTTAGGTTCTGGGCTACTTCAAGTTGTTGCTTATTTTATGTGAGCCTATGTACCATCTCAGATTGTAACATGCTATTATTAAAGCATAAAATATAATTAGCAAAGTGGTTTACATTAAGATAGGGAACTTAAGCCATTATTGGTTAATAATGTGAAGTAGTCCACTAAGGTTTGATTTTACTTCCACTGAAGAGAATGGGAGTTTTGATATTGACTTGGGAGCAGAATTGGTCCCTTAATTATTAGCTAGTGCTCTTAAAAATGCAAGGCCAGATAAGGCTATCTTTAGTTTTGCACATCTAGTATAAAAACATTTAGATTTTGTTTGACAGGTAAGGTGTGTTAAATGTGCATGTAACATCATGACATTTTGCCATGTTAGTCATTAGGAAGCAAGACAGTGTTGTTACTAAATCAAGTGGCAATTTCACAGCTAAAATTTCTACCATGTCAGAATGGTCTTGAGCTCTAGACTTCTCAAACACTAGCTGATGCTCCCTGTTCCAATGGGTTACTTTCTCCTCAGAAACAGATGCATTACATGGCCACCCAACCCTGATTTAGAGAACTGCGACTCACTAATTTAGAATTAGGTCTGAATGAGTCAAAAGATGTGGAGGCAAATATCTTCTGAATAAAGCAAGTGATGCAGGTAGCATGCATCCACCGTGTATTAGCTATAGCACAGGAACTCATGGTCTTAGTCCCCAGCAAGATAAGATAAAACTACCATTTATGTTAATTGTTCCATTTCTTTGCAAGACAGTCACATCCATTTACTAGAGCTCTTGGTAAACATTCAGAACTTTTGATAAAACTGCTGTGCAAATATCAACAGGCAGCAACACAGATTAAAGACTAAGATAATACTGTCCAGGAATTGAAATGCTGATGAGTGGAGAGTCCTGATTAGCTTATCCTGGCCTATAAAGTCTTGCAATGCCAGAGGATGCTCTAAACTATGTGCCCACAAAGCTTTATATTAAGAAGCCAAATTAAGACATTAAAATTGATAAATCGCATAGCCTTTAGTTATGACTTTTTTACATTCTTTGTTTAGAGATCAAGCTGTGGCAAACAATAATTATTTCTAACTGATCCCTACTTTCTACAACAGGACCCTCTTGAAGGACACAATCTCCTGAAATAGAATTTAAAAACTCCTCTTCTGGATTCTAGAGGCTTCCTGGGGCTTGGCCAACCAGAGGTGTAAATTAGAGCAGTTTCAGGGCAACTCTAAGGGTATGTCTACACTGGTAAATTTCTGCACAACAAGTTATATCACTTTTATTAAAGTGCTGGAATTAAAACTCTGTTGCGTGTCCACACTGTGCTCCTTGTGACACTGGATTGCATCCACATTAGCAGCTCTTGCAACGGCAAAGAAAGCAGTGCATTGTGGTAGCAAACCCACTGTGCAGCTGGCAGCAGGGTGCTTTGGGAAGGGTTTGCAATGCCGCAATCGGGTAGGCACAGCATCACATGATGCAGGTTTCCTAGTTGCATTGTTCCAAGGGCATCCTACTACATTGCTGCTTTTCAACTGAAGGGGAGGGGGAGGGCAGAGTGTGTAACAGGGAGTGTGTATGTGTAGGGGGGGGAAGAGACAGCATGTTTTGGGGGACAGAGAGTGTGTCAGCATGCTGTCTTGTAAGTTCAGACAGCTGCAGGAAACAACCGGTCGTGAGGCAAGGGGAGGGGGAAACCCCAGCATCAGCCCCCGTCTCTCTCCCCAGCTCTCTCTGCACAGCAATCTCTCTCACACACACACAACTCTGCGTTCAACAGCATGAGAATTCCACATTAATGGTTTGCTTTGTGTCCCGGAGCAGATCAGCACAGCACGCAAGGGCTGTCAGAAACGGAGCTATGAAAGGCGAGGGTTGCATGTCTTCAAGGCAGCCAGCCAAGTTCAAAACAATGAGCACAGCAGCCATTTGAGGGATTATGGGACACTTTCAGAGGCCAACTGATTGCTTTCGGTGCTGTAATGTGTTTACACTGCCAATACAGCACTGGAGCCTCTGCGCCTTAAGGCTTACAACTCTCCTCGGGGTGTTTTTTTTGCAACACTGCAATTGAGGAGTTTCTGTGCACAAAGTGGCTTGGTAGTGTGTACACCTCGGGAGTTACAGCGCAGAAAGCTGCTTTACTGCGCAGAAACTTGCCAGCATAGGCACCGACTCTGTGGGAGCTCCGGGGCTGGAGCACCCACAGGGAAAAATTGGTGGGTGCCCTGCCCCCCCGTCCAGCTCGCCTCCGCCTCCATCTTCTCCCCTGAGCTCACCACTTGCCCACTTTTCCACCTAGCTCCCAGCGCTTGCGCTGCAAAACAGCTGTTTTGCATGGCTGGGAGGGACGGGGAGGAGGGGGAACATGGCGTGCTAGGGGAAGAGGCAGGGTCGGGGCGGGGATTTGGGGAAGGGGTCCAATGGGGCAGGGAGGGGGCAGAGTTGGAGCAGGGACTTTGGGGAAGGGGTTGCAATGGGGGCGGGGCAGGGAAAGGGTGGAGTTGGGGTGGGGCCAGGGCCTAGGGGGCATGAGCACCCACCAGTGCCGGGGAAAGTTGGTGCCTATGCTTGCCAGTGTAGACAAAGCCTTACTCTTGTGCTACCCATGACCCTAAGGACAAAAGGCGGCTGAGAACTGTTGGAGTTCAGGGAATGGTAGCAGCCCCCTCTCTCCTTCAGCATCTCCTTCCTTCTATCCACTCTCAGCATGGTCCCAGTTCCCCTCTATATTGGAAGCTCTGAGATGAACTGGCACAGAGCAACTACTTCAGCTTCACGGCAGTGCAGAGCCCCAATACACAGGAGGTATTCTCTGCACCCTTCCCTACCCCCCTCCTTCCCCCCACTGCCCGGCTTTACCTGTGGAGCACAAGAGAGAAGCACTAGTACTACAGAGATCCAGGCCTTCTGAATCCCTCTCACAGAGAAAGGCCTGCTCTAGAATTGCTAAATACCTCACTCATGAAATCTGGATTTAATACTTCAATTGCAACACTTACGGTTAAGTATTATTCCCATATTAACTTGTTAACAGGCTTATGTCTAGTAATCTAAGCAGAGATATTAATTATCAGGAAATAATTATAGTGTGCTTCCTTCAAAGTAAAAATGATAAAAACATGGTAACACCTCTTTTGCACAATCTCACTCCAGGGGAGTTCATCTAAATCCTGAATGAACCCTTTGTGAGCTGTGAGAAGTACATAGTAAACATAGCTAGTAGACAGCTATTGCTGTAAATCAGAGGTTCTCAAACTGCGGTCCATGAGCTCCATTCAGATGGTCCGTGGATAGTTCCCTCTAAGGTACACGCCTAGGAAGCAGCACACAAGAACATGAAGGGCCACCCACCTAATTAGTGGAGCCGTGCAGGCGTGGCTCCACTAATTAGTTACATGGACCCTGGAGAAAACGTTCATGTAAGGTGAGGTGGTGGCCTTGGGGGGAACAGAGGGTAGGTGGAGGGGGCAGTGGGGTGAGAAGAGGGGATGGGGGAATTTGGCATGTGCAGGGCTGTGGAGGCCAGAGAAAGAGGTGACTTTCCCTAGCTACAGGGCTGCGGCTGCTGGGGATAGATGGCCCTCCTTCCCAGCCTCAGCTCTCTGGCGGGGAAGAGAGGGCACATACATCACATTAGAAAGGTAAAACTAGTTATATGGAAATATGCGTTGTGTGCTTTTATTTGTAGAACAATAAAAGTTAATTACTATTAAGATTTTTTTATATAGCGCTTTTATCCAAAGCACTTTACAATAGTTAGCTAATGGTACAAACAACATTTGGAAAGATCATTAACTGGTCCGCCAAAACCCTCAGCAATTTTCAAGTGGTCTGCCGAAAAAAAAAGTTTGAGAACCACTGCTGTAAATGGTTGGAAATATATTGTTCAAATGTTTAAAGGCTGGGTCAAGGTAAAGTGGTTGAGTTACTCAGGTGCAGTGCAGGGCAAGTTTTCCCTGATACACATTGTCCTAGGAAATAATCAATGTGAGTCAATTCTGATTTTAACAAAAGGTGAAAAAAAATCTTGGATTTACTGAACCAGATTGTTGGAAAAAGCAACAGGAAGGGGCAAAATCTTCTGCAATATGGTTGAAGCTCCAAGAATCATGCGGTAAATGCCAAAAGGACCTCTGCATCCTTCCCTCCCACATGACAGGGTGCAGAAGCCGTGGGCAGAAAGTTCAGTGAAGAAACCAAGTAGGGTCTGAGGCTCGACCAAAAACAAAACAACTTCTATTCTTGCAGCTCCAGGGCACCTTCTCCTCAGGAACCATGGCTCTTCCAGGAACTGTACAGCCATTGGCTGTTCACTCCCTTAAGGGGGCAGAAGGCATGGAAAAGAAATGAATACCTCTTGGAGCACCACCAATTTCAAGTATATTTCCACAATGAAGTCTACCTGGCCTCCAGCTGATCCCTGGCTTTACCTTCCTGTTCAAGACCAAGAATATCCCACGCTGATTAGGTGCACACACACATTTCACTAGATTGTGCCTACATGAAGGGTGGAAAGCAAGGTAGATATTAAAAATTATTGCCAATGAACTGATAGAAATTCCAAGTCATACACTGATAATGGATGCAGTGAAACTATCTTCTCATGCAAGAATTTTTCTTGTGCTCAACCTTGAAATTTGATATTTTTATTATTAGATCTCTTGTTAGATTATTAGATCTCAGCAATTGCTATCCTAGCAGAAGCAAGCCTATCAAAAAGAACATTAACAAGCTATTCCTATGTGTGACATAAATACTGTATTGACACTCCAATTTCTCTCTCCAGTTTTATGTAGTTGGAAAGTACCCAGAGAGAGAAAGTGAAAGTCGTTAATTTAATCCAGTTCCTGGCCCATTTCTTATCTATACATCTCCCTGGAATAACTACAAGCCTAGGCTGATGTGGAAGCAATGCTGTGCATTGCTGTAACACTAGATATTGTAACTCACCCATGTCAGGTTTTTCAAAGCTTTTAAGTGTTTCATTTTTGTCTTGACTCATCATTTTGTATGATCAGATGTTAAATCAGATAGAACATAATATGATCAGATATCCAGTTTCAGATGTCCATAACAGTAACAGCTCATTTTAAAAGCTTTGAGAATTCTTTATATATTTAGATAATTAACTGATACTTCAAAAATATAGTATCAGAGGGTAGCCGTGTTAGTCTGGATCTGTAAAAGCAGCAAAGAATCCTGTGGCACCTTATAGACTAACAGAGGTTTTGGAGCATGAGCTATCGTGGGTGAATACCCACTTCCTCAGATGCATGTCATGCAGCTCATGCTCCAAAACCTCTGTTAGTCTATAAGGTGCCACAGGATTCTTTGCTGCTTTTTCAAAAATATAGTCTTTGTAATCTTTTTATGCTGATGTATCATTGCTACAGTGCATCGTAGACCATTCTATTACCAATTACTTTAAAAGCTTAATACATTTCATTCTTTAGTACAAAAAATGGTTTTAGATGTAAAAGAATTAGAGATACAATGTATAAGTGGAGGAATATCAGAACTGGGCTAGCTTTTCAAAATCACGTCCTCAAAAACTAGAAAATATATTAACAAAACTGCATGCAAAAAATGCATCATAATGGTTGAAAAAAAATCAAGCACTGGTTTCCAAAAATGTCAAGTTAAGGTTGAAATGTTATATCTTAAAACATGTGCTCTATATTATTCAAAAAAATGTTTCAACATAATGTCATCAAATGCAAAGAGAAACTCCGTGCAGAACTTCATATAAAGATTATATGTAGTGTCCTGTAACCTGTTTTAGTTGACTTGATGTTTTAGTACACTCAGATGCTATAGTGATGAGTGCTAGATGTGTACCTGGATAGAAAGACAAGCTTCAGTGAGGCCTACAGTACAATCCATGCTAAATTTCACTTCAGTAGTTTTAAAGCTATAAATTACTCTAAAGTTGCCTTGGGCAATTTAGGTGGTTTTGTTTTTTAAAGACAGACAAAAATTTCAAATGGAGCTTGTGATTTCCATGTTTTGGAACTATTTGGCTTGATGCCTCCTGTACATTCAGGAAGATATACTTATAGGGTGAAATCCTGGCCCCGCTGAAATCAATGGCAAAACTTCCACTGACTTCCATAGAGCAGGATTTCACCATTGGGGCAGATCCTCAGCTGATGCAAATGCCCAAAGACCCAGGTCAAATATTTACAAGCTGAAAACTTGTCCTGTAATTTTTAATATGTCAGCTCCCATTTGTCAAAGGCTGGAGCGGAGAACATCACACATTTTAAACCCATATAAATATTTGGCAGTAGCTAAAATAAGATACTCAGAAATTATAGATAAAGCTAAATAGAATTTATGATAAAACTAGCCCAGTTAGGCAGCAGTCATTACTCTTCATTATCATTAGGCTAAATCACTTTCCTCCGAGACAGTCAGATAAAGTAACCACCATGATTCAGCAATTAGGCAGAGTACACTGTAATAACATTTACAGGTAGTTGGCACCTGCCATGCCAAAGCCCTTTACACATTATTAGAGATGAAAAATATCACAAAAATATGCTAGTGACTAGTCACATGAATTTAAAAAGGAATTGGCGTGGCTGAGATCACATCCCATTCGGTACCACTGTGAATGCTAGTTGAAAACAAAGTTTTAAAGTTGCATGTTTGAGAATTCATTCTAGAACTGGCACACTTCATATGGTAGGACGCTGCTTGATACAGCGAGGGGACAAGGTTCTCTTATACATTCAACTTGTCTTCAGCTGTATAATAACTCCATTTGAAATGTATATTCATTGCATACCAACAGTATGTCTTTCCTCCTCCTTGAGAGCCCCTGGACCAGACGTGCATGTGAATCATCAGAATATCTGCAGTCACGCTAGCTAGGATAAAAATGTATAAGATATAAACTCTCATGCTTCGGGACAGAAAAGAACCACTAACTGTCTGAGATTAGGAAGAAACAATAGCATAATTTCCCATTATGGGGCTTGCATCTTCTTCGGAGGCATCTGATACAGGGCATTGGGAAGCTCCCCCAGTGGATTTGTGGATAATGTTCTGACAGATCACAGGTAATCTGGTCACTCCAGCCTGGAAGTGGTTATTGATATTCCTTGTGAATCAGGAAATTGGACACTTGATCTGCCATAGGGATATGTTTGAACTAAGGTCCCAAAGTAGATACACCTAAACCTACTTTCTACTTAGGAAAAAAAAATGATTCCTCACCTCCCTTCTCCCAACCCCTGGAGCCACAATATTCTCCTGTTTAGTTTATTGGTATATACCATTTAATTCCTGACTATGCACACTTCAGTCATAACTTGTGATCCAATGGGAGTTTTTTCAGTAACTTCATTGGGCATTGGATCAGGCCCTTAATAAGAGAACCACACAAAATACTGTTTTCTCTTTTGTGATCATCTGTGACAGTGGTTCTCAAAGCTGGTCCGCCGCTTGTTCAGGGAAAGACCCTGGTGGGCCGGGCCAGTTTGTTTACATGCTGCATCTGCAGGTTCAGCTGATCGCAGCTCCCACTTGCCCTGGTTCACCGCTCCAAGCCAATTGGGCCTGCGGGAAGGACTGCCAGCAAATCCCTCATCCTGCGCTGCTTCCCGCATTGGCCTGGAGCGGAGAACCACGGCCAGTGAGATCCACAATTGGCCGAACCTGCAGATGTGGCAGGTAAACAAACTGGCCCGACTCGCCAGGGGCTTTCCCTGAACAAGCGGCAGACTGGCTTTGAGAATGAATGATCTATGACACAGTAATGGAATGTGTTAATTTTAGACTCAGAAAGGCACTTTCATTGAAAGTACTTGGCCTGTTACAACTCCATTGACTTGAATAGACTTACAGCAGGGATGAATTTAGCCTTAGGATACAGGTTATGGCAAAATGTTTATTAATGTCCTGTCTCACAACAATGGTGATAGTGGATAGAGCAGTGGACAGGGACTCAGGAGACCTGGATTCTATTCCTGAGTTAGTCTCTGGTCTGCTGGGTGACCTTGGGAGAGTCAAGTCACCGCTTTATGCCTCAGTTTCCTCATCTGTAAAATGGGGATAATGAGGCTTACATCATTTGTTAAGTGCTTTGACAAACACTAAAAAGAGCTAGGGGTATAATTATACTGTCACTATAAATCTATTACAGGCACTCATATGGGATGCATGATCTTCCACGTCTCACAATTTTCTGTTTCCCTGAAAGTATATATTTCTCTGAATTCATTGCTGGTTGTCTTTCAGGATATAAGCTAGTTAAATTAAATCATGAAACTGAATCTGTGGACAGCAGTGAAAATATATAGTTATGGGAAAAGGCCTTGTCCCCTTCCTCAAGAAAACATGACAAAAGCATCAAGTTTAACCTTGCTGTCTATGAATCAACTATAGTAAAGAATAATAGTTAAAAAGGAACCATACTATTCTCCTAGATTCAGCCTAACTGTTTTTTTTAACTAAATAAGATATTGACTGGACCAATCTGTCACTTCATTCTTTCCAGTAGAAAAAGCATTTGAGGCCCCAATCCTGCAAACACTTATACTTGGGCTTAATTTAAACCATTCAAGTAGTCCCACTGGCTTCAAAAATATACTTAAAGGACAGAGTTTTCAAGGCATTTAGGAACATAAAGATGCAAATAGGTGACACACAGAATTTTCAGAAGCACCTAGGTGCCTATCTCCCTGAATAGTCCGTGTAAACTAACATAATCTGATGAGCAGACCCGATCACAGTAAAATGAATATAAAGGGCCCAAATCTCATTTACACTGTCTCTTTACACCTTTTTAGCAGTGTAAAGTGGACTTACTGTGGGCATAAGTGAGAATTATATAGACTATAAGTGTCTTTTACAAAGCTAAGCAGTATAAAGGAGCTTTAGTGTACCTGAGAGTCAGGCCCTAACTATTTAGTTTAACACTATCATTCTTTTTTATTCTGTTTTTTAAATTTTGTACAAGCCATGAAAATTACTGGTAGATGCAATGTCTAAATCTAAAGACAGAAATTGAACCAAATGCTTTACTACTCTTCCCAGACATAATTAACTAGAAAGAAGATGCAAAACCAGACCAGCAATAATGCAACATACTAGCACAAGGGGGCTCCTACTTTTAGAGTTTAGGTCTGACCCTTACTCTTAGGCTGGCAGAAGCTGGACATACTCTGGAGGCAAAGTGATTCAGAGTGGGGAAGCAGGAGCAGCTAATGCTCTACTGACCTCAAGTCAACAGATGGCATTGATGAGCTCCAGCAGGAAGGATGGTCCAGTTCAGAATTTATGTTAATAATATGAGGGGAGGAGAAAGGGGGCTAAGCAGCAGGACCTTGAAAAAACTTTCTACACATGGGGGAGAATAGGAGGCTGTCAAGAGGAGTAAGTCCCAGATCTTTTACACTCTCCATCAAGGCTGCTTTAACTGCTATTTCTCAGAAGATAACCTTAATGAGATCACAGTAAATAAAAACTAACAGTCCCTTTGGTCCCACTTTCTAACCATTCATGTAGGGATTAGGGGAAAAACTAGACTAGAAAGCAGCTGCCTTTAGCTTCTGTCAAAGCCCCATTCATCGATTCCAGGGCCAGAAGGGACCATTGTGATCATCTAGTCTATGTAGCACAGGCCATATAATTTCCCCAAAATAATTCCTGCAACAGATCTTTGAGAAAACCCATCCAGTCTTAATTTTAAAATTGCCAGGGATGGCATAAATTGTTCCAGTAGTTAATTATCCTCACTGTTAACAATGAACACCTTATTTCCAGCCCGAATTAGTCCAGCATCAACGTCCAGCCATTGGACTGTGTTATATCTCTCTGCGCTACGCTGAGGATCCCATTATTAAATACCTGTTCCCCCTGTAAATACTTTTAGGCTCTAATTAAGTCACCTCTTAACTTTCTCTTTGTTAAGCTAAGGCTATGCCTACACTACAGTTTATGTTGGCATAACTTATGTTGCTCAGGGGTGCGAATAAATCACCCAGGAGTGACATAAGTTACACTGACATAAGCACCGGTGTGGACATTGCTACACTGGCAGGAGAGCTTCTCCCACCAACATAGCTACTGTTACTTGCAGGAGCTGGAGTAGTTAAGCCAATGGAAGACAGCTCTTCCATCGGCTTAAAGTGTCTACATTAGAGAGCTTGCAGTTGCACCACTGTAAACTCTCTAGTGTAGTCATGCCTTTAATAGACTGAGCTCCTTTCACATGTTTTCTAATCCTTTAATCATTCTCATGGCTCTTCTCTGAACCCTTTCCAGTTTATCAATGTATTTCTTGAATTGCAAGCACCAGAACTAGACATAATAGTCCAGCAACAGTCACACCAGTGTCAAATGCAGAGGTAAAATAACCTCTCTACTCCTACTCAATAGTCCCCTGTTTATGCCTCCCAGGACTGTATTAGCTCTTTTCATCACAGCATCACAAATGGACGCTCATGTTCAGCTGATTATCCACCACGATCCCCAAATTTTTTCAGAGTCATTACATTCTTTGCTCCTGGATGTATACATTTAGCCACATTAAAAACAGATTGATTACTTGCATCCCCCTTACCAAGCAATCCAGATCACTCTGAATCAGTTACCTGTCCTCTTCATTACATACCACCGCCCCAAATTCTGTCTCATCTACAAACTTCATTGCTGATGATTTTATGTTTCCTCCAGGCTAGTGCAGTGATGGGTTTGGTCACTGGAATTATCTCAGAGCCCGTTTTCCACTGCCAGGTTGGGACTCCAGAACCCTGTCTTGTTGAGCCAGACATGCTAGTCTGCTGCAACACAGACCCAGGTCTGGTCGATGCCCCCAAAGCTGCAGACTTTAACCAAAAACTGCTCAGCAAGCCACCTATCTCCAGCACCCAAACACCAAGCTCCCAATGGGATCCAAACCCCAAATAAATCCGTTTTACTCTGTAAAGCTTATAGAGGGTAAACTCATATATTGTCAGCCCTCTATAAGACTGATGGAGAGATATGCACAGCTGTTTGCTCCCCCAGGTATTAATCACTTTCTCTGGGTTTAGTAACAGGACCGACTCTACAGTTTTCACCACCCCAAGTAGCGCGTCGAGTTGCCGCCACAGATGGCTGGGGCAGTCTGGGTGCCCTTAGGGCGGCAGGTGCGTTTCCACGGCAGCAGGAATTCGGAGGCAGCTTCTATGTTTAGCTGAAGCCGCCGCGGACAGCTAAATATAGAAGTTGTTGCCGAATTGCCACCACCGTGGAAACGCATGTGCCGCTCTAAGAGCACAACCATCCGTGGCGGCAATTCGGTGTGCTGGGGGCAAAACAACAGGGACTGCTGCCCCTTGAAAATTGCCACCCCAAGCACCAGCTTGGAATGCTGGTGCCTGGAGCCGGCCCTGTTTAGTAATAAACAAAAGTGATTTTATTAAGTACAAAAAGTAGGATTTAAGTGGTTTCAAGTAATAACAGAACAAAGTAAGTTACCAAGCAAAATAAAACAAAACATGCAAGTCTAAACCTAATACATTTAAGAAACTGAATACAGGTAAATCTCACCCTCAGAGATGTTCCAGTAAGCTTCTTTCACAGACTAGACTCCTTCCCAGTATGGGCCCAATCCTTTCCCCTGGTACAGTTCTTGTTAGTTCCAGCTCAGGTGATAACTAGGGGATGTCTCATGACTGGTAACCTCCTTTGTTCTGTTCCACTCCCTTTTACAGCTTTGGCACAAGGTGGGAATCTTTTTTCTCTCTGGATTCCCCACCCCTCCTTCTAAATGCAAAAGCACTGCATTTAAGATGGCTTTCAGATCAGGTGACATGATCACATGTCACTGTAAGACCTCATTCTCCATTCTTTCAGGGCTGGCCTGCATGTACCCAGGAAGGTTTGCGAGTAAACAGAGCGATTCACAACCAGTTGTCCTAGTTAATGGGAGCCATCAAGATTCCAAGCCACCATTAATGGCCCAGACTTTGCATAATTACAGTAAGACTTCAGAGTCATACTTCATATTTCTAGCTTCAGATACAAGAACGATACATTCATACAAATAGGACGAACACACTCGGTAGATTATAAGCTTTGTAATGATACCTTATAAGAGACCTTTTGCATAAGGCATATTCCGGTTACATTATATTTACACTCATAAGCATATTTCCATAAACATATGGAGTGCAACATCACAAGTGCCTTCCCTCATGGGACCAGAAGGATCTCAGGGAATATCTTTCGGACATTCTTCTTCATCATACTCCTGAAGTTCCCTGAAGTCATCTGTTATCTGTGAGATATCCCATGATGCAATGTCACTAGTGTTGATATGAACCATCACTAATGGATCCTTGCCTGGCAACTTCCGAAGCATATCTAATCTTAGAGTGACATCTCACGTTTAGGTTCTGGGAAGACAGCACTCCATCCTATTTTCTACTTGTCCCTTGCAGAATGTTCATTCAGTTCTTCCAAGTATTGACTCCACAACAAAAATCATGTCTCCCTGGACAATTGTAGATCTTTGTGGGCAGGCTTGATTTTCTTACAGGTTGGGCCAAGCTGCCATCCACAGGTGTGCTGCATATATACCTCCATTCCCTTGGACCACCTGGATCTTGATATGTATCTTCCACAATTTCCATATTGAAAACCTGGTATCAATTGGAAGCGTCTAGCTGTGTAGAATTTCTCCTAGTCCTGTTCTCTCTGAGGGCCACAGCCTGATCATCCTCATCTGTCTGCAGCCATGCAGAATGCTGCCATGAGCTCCTGCCTCTGGCATTGCTGTAATTGAGACACAAGATGCTATCACTAGAATCCCAAAGAACAGAATTTTAATATCAATGAGTCAGTTGGGTCTTTAACTGGAAGTGTTTTATTTTGTTTTTGGAAATACCTGTTAGCTCCTGAATAACTAATACAATAATGGTGATTTTATAAATATATATATATATGTATACACACACACACAGACACAAAATGTCTTTTATTTGCTTGTAAACACTTCCTTTCTTGACCTTTATTTTTCTTCCTTTTTGATGCATGCATTGGTGTTGTGAAGTTCAAAACTGCATGCTTGAATGGGAATGTATGTGAAGAGGCTTATATAACCCTGAAACAAGCGTTGACTCAACATCTTTGATGATGCAAGAACAAGTCTGTCAAAACCGTGTTAGAATAAGTGGCAGTTACATAGTATTTGATGAATGCTTTGATTGAAATTTCTAGCCTTCCTCGAATATTACCTAGGGATTCTTTGATCTTTTTCAATCCTGAGGCAACATTATCACTTTGGAGACAAAATAATGGCTTTTCCGTCATGTCTTGTCTCCCTTATTTCTTCCATATAAAAAGTATTCTTGTGGAACACAATCATGTTAACTTCCAGAGTGGAGACAGGATTTTCACTCACAAGAGTAAACTTTTGAATGGAAGAAAAAATTAACAGGATGCAGACTCATTGCCAGGGCTCTGTCTAAACTTAAAATGCTATGACAGCAGAGCTGCAACACTGCAGCTGCACTGCTTCAGTGTAGACACTCACTACAACAGTGGGAGGGCTTCTTCTATCGCTGTACATAATTAACCCCTCCAAGAGGCAGTAGTTAGGTTGATGGAAGAATTCTTCCCTTGACCTAACACTGTTTTCATAGATCAGCATAGCTGTGTCTCCTGGGGGGGAGGGGGTGGATTTTTCAGGCTCCCAAGAGTTGTAGCTATGTCAATGTGAGTTTTCAGTGTACACCAGTCCAAATGACTGTTTATCCCCCAGGCTAGGCAGTCATTCATTACCATTCATTGGAATGTACAGGTACTACCCTAAGAAAGACTCCCTAACTTTTCCTTCAGTGCAATAGAAATGTGATGAGAATTCCAAGTTAAACTAAACAATCAAATACTTTGGCCTTACAATTTACTCCATCACAATTACAATAGGACATTTGTTGCTCTAAGATACCTTGACATTCTTATTTCCAGTCTCCAGTACACCTTTCATTGTAGGCTTTCCAGCAGTCTGCATACATTCTCTCACTTAAATGTAGTCCAGAAAGCCACACGTGGGATAGATATGTCACATTTTTAAAAGATTTAACCTTCTTTAATCATTGTAGGAACACGACTCGCATTCATTGTGTTAAACTGCCACTTTGAGGAAGCAAAACCATTTTTTTTCAGAGATTTGTAAATTCACCCCAGTGCCTAGATCCAGATTCTGGTGTGCGTAGTGAAAGTAATGCTGGCAAGAGGAGAAAGAATACTAAAGATCCAGCTACAGTTTTATGATGACTCACTAGAAGGCAGCAGAGGAGCACATTTCACCATGTGACCTGTTCAGAAAGCCCCAGGTGGAAAGCCAAAGGCCTTGGCTACACTTGGAGGTCTGCAGCACTGGGAGTTACAGCTGTCTTCGTACAGCTGTGCAGGGACAGCGCTGGAGTGTGGCCACACTGACAGTTACCAGCGCGGCAGTGTGGCCACATTTGCAGCATTTGCAGCGCTGTTGGGAGTGGTGCATTATGGGCAGCTATCCCACAGAGCACCTCATCCCATTTTCGCGCCGTGGGTTGTGGGAAGGGGACGGAAGGGTGCGAGTCTTTCTGCTTCCTGTCCTAACGCCCCGTGATGCATCACTTTTCATCCCCGCAGTCCCTGTTTTTCCATCCACGTTTGGTGCCATTGTGACTCTCCCAACGGTTTCTGTGCAGCACGATTTCTGTGGGAAATGGAGCCTGAACTGCTGAGGACTTTGCTGACGAGTGTCGCCAGCACATCACGTTTGGCAGTTGAGCTATTTCTTAGGCTCCAAAGTGATGAGGAGTCTGACTATGATTGCAAGTCGCCTGACACATACGACACGACATTGCTTGTGGCTTTAACGGAAATGCTCAGCACGTAGAATGCCGCTTTTGGGCTCGGGAAACAAGCACTGAGTGGTGGGATCACATTGTCATGGAAGTCTGGGATGATGAGCAGCGGCTGCAGAACTTTCAGATGAGAAAAGCCACTTTCATGGGACAGTGTGCTGAGCTTGCCCCCACCCTGCAGCGCAAGGCCACGTGATTGAGAGCTGCCCTGCCGGTGGAGAAGCGGGTGGCTACTGCAATCTGGAAGCTGGCAACTCCAGACAGCTACCGATCGGTCGGGAACCAGTTTGGAGTCGGAAAGTTGACCGTTGGAGTCGTTTTGATGCAAGTTTGCAGGGCCATTAATCACATCCTGCTAAGAAGAACCATGACTCTGGGGAACGTGCAGGACATTGTGGATGGCTTTGCACAAATGGGTTTCCCTAACTGTGGAGGGGCGATAGATGGGACACATATTCCTATTCTGGCATCACCCCACCTAGCATCCGAGTACGTTAATCGGAAGGGGTATTTCTCTATGGTTCTCCAGGCGCTTGTGGATCACTCCGTGGGCATTTCATTGACATTAACACAGGCTGGCCTGGAAAGGTGCAAGATGCATGCATCTTTCGGAACACTGGCCTGTTCAGGAAGCTGCAGGCAGGGACTTTTTCCCCAGACCGGAAGATCACAGTAGGGGACATTGAAATGCCCATTGTGATCCTTGGAGATATCGCTTACCAGTTAATGCCTTGGCTCATGAAACCATATACAGGGAAGCTTGACAGGAAAAAGAACTGGTTCAACTACAGACTGAGCCGGTGCTGAATGACTGTGGAGTGTGCTTTTGGCCGTTTAAAAGAGCGCTGGCGATCTCTGTATGGGAAGCTAGACTTGGGAGAAAGCAGCATCCCCGCGGTTATATCCGCATGCTGTACCCTCCATAATATTTGTGAAGGGAAGGGTGAAACATTCAGTCAGGAATGGACCTCCGAGGTTCAACTCCTAGAGGCTGAATTTGCAGAGCCAGAGAGCAGGGCTACTAGAGAGGCCCAGCACAGGGCTTCAAGGATTAGGGATGCCTTGAGGGACGAATTTGAAGCTGAAAACCAACAGTAATGTTTGGTGCCTTGCACAGGAGTGAAGTGCAGTGGTTACAATGTTAGTAGGAATCTGTTTTTCCTAAGCTGATTTGCAGTGCCTGTTTCTTTCCTGGGCTAAGGTATCTTTGACTTTGTGCAATAATAAAGACTGTTCTCAAAGACAAGAATTCATTTATTGAAAAGAAAATAACTTTCTTGACAGACACAACATTTTGGGAACCTAAAAGGGCAGGGGGGTGTGGTGGAGAACTGTACAGTCACAGTTTTGAATATGTCCTGTCTGGAGTGCTGTGCAATGATTGCTGCACTTCAGGATGCCTATACTGCATGGTGATGGGGGTTGAGTGCAGAGGGTGAGGATTGTAGTTCTCAAGGCTGGTTGGTGAACGTACAGGTGTTGGAGGCAGCTGGTGGAGGTAAAAACCTGGATGCTGGGGAAGGGGGTTTGGAGCTAACATTGGGGCACAAGGGAAAGAGCTTTGGGACGGGGGAGGTGGTGCAGCAGTGCTCTGCCTGCATGGCTACGAGCGCCTGGATAGAGTCCGCTTGGTGCGCCAGGATGCTTATCAGCTGCTTTGTGCTTTTTTTCCTGGCCGCTGCGTTTCTCTGGCGGATCCTGCTTTCCCTTTCCCTCCAGTCCTGCAGTTTTCTATTCTCTCTGGCAGAGTGATCCATAACAGTTTGCAGCAGGTCATCTTTGCTTTTTCGCGGCTTCTTCCGCAGGTTTTGCAGTCTTTGAGCTGCTGTTAACACGAGCAGCTGAGAACTCAAGGTCGCTTGTGGAAAGGAAAAAAAGGCTACAGTTAACAGAGGCAGCATTGTTTATATCTCAGACAATTATTCCCAGACAGTGAAGGAGTTTACAGCCTTCACTTTAGCATAATTTTCTCATATCAAAGAGAGCGCACATAACCCACAGGAGCACCAAAATGGTGAGTAAGGGGGACTGATTGCTTCAGGGCTGTGCAGGGGTTTCTGCGCATTGGGGAAAGCAAACTGCTGCAGGGGGCACCTACACTGAACACTCTCCCAACATTTTCCACAGGAGTTAATCCTGGAAGCTATCTCGCTGCTGTGGGTCACCTGGGAAGGGGGAATGATTGCTTCAGGGCTGCGCTGGGGTTTCTGTGCGCTGGGGAAAGCAAACTGCTGCAGGGAGCACCTACAGTGAATACTCTCCCAACATTTTCCACAGGAGTTAATCCTGAAAGATATCTCGCTGCTGCGGGTCACCTGGGAAGAGCGAGAGGGTCTTCTACAGCAATGCGGATTCGGCCCTGGCCCCTTTGCTGCTTGCCTGTGTGCAGCAATGGTCCCCCCAGGCCTCGCGGCACAGTGGCGTGGACACGTTAGCATGACTGGGACAAGGACCACAGTGGCTCTCCCTATAAACTTGCGGAAGCACATTGCCCACACTCTGGCTGAAACTTTTGAAGAGATTACCGAGGCTGATTACCGTGATGTGATAGAGCACATCAATGGGCTACTCCACATCTAGGCATGCATGCATGCAGCCCTAACCCTCCCTCCTCTCCCGAAACATTTCCATCCTGAAAATAAAAGCCGCTTACCAGGAACCAGCTCCTCTGTTTGTCCTTCACCAAGTACCGGCTGCTGCGACTGGCTGCCTTCCTCCTGGCTTGAGAAGAGCTCCTGGCTGCATGCCTCCTGGGACTCCGGGGTGTCTTCCCCCACCCCAGTACCCTCACTCTTGGTTTCCTCCTCCTCCCCTGCTCTGAAGTGTCCATTGTGGTCCTCAGTTTGGGGGCGGAGTCACCCCCAAGTATTGCATCCAGCTCTTTTTAAAATGGCAGGTCGTGGGGACACCACCAGAGCGGCAGTTTCCCTCACGGGCTTTGCAATAGGCACTCCGCAGCTCCTTCACTTTAACCCTGCACTGCAGCGTGTCCTGGTCATGGCTCCTTTCCAGCATGGCCCTTGATATCTGCCCATAGGTATTGTAATTCCTATGGTTGGAGCGCAGCTGGGACTGCACAACTTCCTCCCCCCAAACACTGATGAGGTCCATCAACTCGCCATTGCTCCATGCTGGGGCTCGTTTGGCGCGTGGAGGCATGGTCACCTGGAAAGATTCACTGATTTCACTCCACACCTGGCTGAGCAATCATGAAGGGGATTTTTAAAATTCCCGGGACATTTAAAGGGCGGGTCACCTGAGGCCAGGGCAGTAGAGTTTGAACTGATGAGCAGAGTGGCTGAGCAGGCATTCTGGGATACCTCCGAATACCTCTGGAGGCCAATAACACCACTTTTGGTGGCCACACTGGCAGAGCAGTGCTGCATCACCAGTGCTGCAGTTGTTATTCCCCAGGCAGAGGAGGAGTACAGCCAGCGCTGTATCCATGGAGATACAGCGCTGTATGTGCCTTGCAAGTGTGGATAGTGAGTAAGTTGCAGCGCTGTAAAGCCACCACCAGCACTGCAACTCTCCAGTGTAGCCAAGGCCAAAGTAACAAGTTATGTGAGTTAAGGAACCTCTTAATAAACCCGTTCCCCACCTGCTTTATCCTAATAACAAGGGCAAAACCTTCAAAAATTAACAGTACAAAAATATGTAGAGGGTAAACCCTTGTCAGCATCAAACAGGGATATTTCTAAGCATAGGTATTTTCTTTGCTCCTTTAAGGTAACATCCTTCAAAAGGATCCACAAAGGAGAGGTGAACATGGACAAGTGGTCACACAGCTGACAAGTGGCCAGAGAACCTTATAAAGTTGAATAGACAGTAATGCTTCTTGTTCCAAAGGTCAATGTCTTTCTTTTCCTGTTGTAGGTCTTTTTTTTTCTTTCCCCCATCTTGGGTCTGTTTGCCACAGCAACAGCCAGAAGCAGCTTGTCATGTTGCTAAGGCAACTTTTCATTGTTCCTGTGCTGAGCAGGAATAAGTCCCATTTTCAGAGTTCCTTGAAACAGCCTTTTGGATCAAACAGAATGAAGCACACACCCCTCTCTTTGGCCTTTGATTAACAATTCTCAATCCCCCAAGGCTCTTATGGACAATTTTTACCATCTGTAGAATTAAATTTCCATTATGGCCATGCTCAGTCAGGATACTTGTGAGAAAAGGAACATGTATCACTTAACATTTGTACAGATATTCGTGAACACCAACATTTTTTACAGAAGGAAAATTCAATCAAGCAACTACAGTGCCCCAGAACTTAGCCATCTGGAGAATCACTTATGGATAAGAATCAAGTTGGAAAGTCTCTACTCATTTACGCTAGTTTATTCTGGGAAAGTGTGATGGAAACAATGGGAGCCAAGTGTACCTTGAAGTAAAGAAAATGAAGTAGAATGCAAATATTCTGACGGAGAATACATAGACCTATCACAAAAACTTTTTTTATTAATATCATGCATATAAAGTGTGTTTTAAAGGTTTTATTTATAGAACATACTTGATCTAGAACGAATTCACAAAATAATATCAATCCTATCAGTACCGGATTTACCATGGGGTGGCGCCATGGCGCTGGGCCCATGGTTCAAAGGGGCCCTGGCCTGGCCCACTCTTTTCCACTCTCTCCTGTGGGCGCAGCGGGCAGAATCTGGGTCTTGCCGGCTCCTGCTGCAGGGCAGGCTCTACCAGCAGCCAAGATCCCCAGTCCCGTGCCTGTTTCCCCAAGTGTTCCTGCCTCTCCCCTTCCCTGTGCTTCCCCAGCTGCCGAACAGCTTTTCGTCAGTGCGAGGGAGAGGGAGGAGTGGAGCCACAATGTGCTCACCGCTCAGGGGAGGAGGCAGGATGGAGTGGAGGTGGAGGCGGGGCCTTGGGGAAGGGGGTGGAATCAGGGCATACCCTCCTCCAGCCCCCTGCCATGAACTATTCAGGGCAGGGGGCTGGGAGCACCCTCATGACCCCAGCCCACGCCCCCTGCCCTGACCTCTGCACACCTTCACACACACTCAGGCCCCAGTCCTGACTCCTGCACCCCCCCACATACACCGCTCCCCCACATTCCCATCTGCAGCCCTCACCCCATGTGGGAGCTGCCCCAGATAAGTGCTCCACATCCCAACCTCCTGCCCGAACCTTGAGCCCCATGGCCGGTGCAAGGATGTTTCGCGCCCTAGGCGAAACTTCCACCTTTCGCCCTCTCCCCCTCCCCTGCGGCACCCTCCCCCTGCCCTGAGGCGCCCCCCTTTGCGGCAGCCAATCAGTTTTAGGCGCCGCAAGCCTAGGAGGTGGGAGAAGTGAAGCAGCCATGCCGTGCTTGGGGAGGAGGCGAGGCGGGGTGAGCTGGGGCGGAGAGTTCCCCTGCATGCCGCCCACCCGCTTACTTGCTGCAGGCGGACCTCCCCATACTCCCCTGCCCCAGCTCCCTCTGCCTAAATGCCGGCAGTGACCAGGGCGGCCGAAGATCCAGCCCTGGGAAGAAAATGGTGCCCCTCAAATCCTAGCGCTCTAGGCAACTGCCTAGGTCGCCTAAATGGTTGCATCGGCCCTGCTGAGCCCCCTCTCTCACCCTAGCTCCCAGCCAGACCCTGAAACCCCCCCCGCTCCTGCACCCTAACTGCCTCCCAGACCCTGCACCCCCAGCACTGTGCTCAGTGCCTCCCCCTTTCAGCTCAGTGCAGAGAGAGATGAAAAGAATGGGCTAGAACCAGGGAGAAGGTAGATACCCACTCTATGTGCTCATCTTGCCCCTGGCCCCTGCCTCGCTCCAGCTGGGGACCAATCCTTCCCCCACACCATGTCCCACTGTCAGGGTGGATAAAAATCAATGACTTTTTAAAAAAAAATTTAAAAAATCTGCTTTTTTAAATTTAAATTGGATTTTTGAGGGGAAAAAAAACCTATCTAAAGATAGTTTTAATTAAGATATAATGTATCTCATCATGGAATAGGGAATATTAATTCTAATTCTATAGAATGAAACAATATATTCACATAATGTTTAAGAAAAGTTTTGTAAATGAGTTCCAATAGTTCATGGATTAGGGACCCAATTTGATGGGGTTCCAGGGGCTTCTGTACAGATTATTTAGGTTAATCTTGCTATCTACGCAGTGGGATGCAGTGCTCAGTTTAGAAGATACCATCAGAGATGCTTAGTTTTGCAGTTCTCAAACTGTGGATTTGTGTCTCCAGAGGTAACATGCTTATTAACAGCAAAAAATGTTTTTAAATAAATAAATAAATAATATATAGAGGTGAGAAATAACAGACCTCAACTCTATTGTCCCTCTGCAAATTTGTGCACACAGAGTCAGTTCCTTACTTCCTTTTAAAAGTGAAAAGTTTCAGAAAGTTCAATGAATAGAAGATTGTTGGGGGCAGAATAGTTCTGGACAAGGAGAAGGATCCCCTGCGAGAATAACACGGGGTTGCAGAACAAACCATCCCGATGAGTAAAAGGAATAGTAAATATGGCAGGACACCAGCTTGGCTTAACAGTGAAATCCTTGCTGATCTTAAACACAAAAAAGAAGCTTACAAGAAGTGGAAGATTGGACAAATGACCAGGGAGGAGTATAAAAATATTGGTCAGGCATGCAGCAATCAAATCAGGAAGACCAAATGACACTTTGAGTTGCATCTAGTAAGGGTTATTAAGAGTAACAAGAAGGGTTTCTACAGGTATATGAGCAACAAGAAGAAGGTCAAGGAAAGTGTGGGCTCCTGATGAATGGGGAAGTCAACCTAATGACAGAGGATATGGAAAACGCTAATGTACTCAATGCTTTTTTTGCCCATCTTCACGAACAAAGTCAGCTCCTAGACTGCTGCTCTGGACAGCAGGTGACCAGACCTCTGTAGAGAAAGAAGTGGTTCAGGACTATTTAGAAAAGCTGGACAAGCACAAGTCCATGGGTACAGATGCACTGCATCTGACGGTGCTAAAGGAGTTGGCGGATGTGATTGCAGAGCCATTGGCCATTATTTTTGAAAGCTCATGGCATTGGGGGCAGTCTCGGATGACTGGAAAAAGGCTAAGTTAGTGCCCACCTTTAAAAAAATGGAAGGAGGAGGATCCAGGGAACTATAAGCCAGTCAGCCTCACCTCATTCTCTGGAAAAATCATAGAGTAGATCCTTAAGGAATCAATTTTGAAGCACTTAGGAGAGGAAAGTGATCAGGAACAGTCAGCACAGATTCACCAAGGGCAAGTCATGCCTGACTAATCTAATTGCCTTCTATGATGAGATGACTGGCTTCTGTGGATGAGGGGAAACCAGTGGACATGTTATTCCTTGACTTTAGCAAAGCTTTTGATAACGGTCTCCCACAGTATTCTTGTCAGCAAGTTAAAGAAGTATGGGCTGGATGAATGGGACTATAAAGTGGATAGAAAGCTGGCTAGATCATCAGGCTCAGTGGGTAGTGATCAATGGTTCTAGGTCTACTTGGCAGCTGATATCAAGCGGAGTGCCCCAATGGTCGGTCCTTTGGGGCTGGTTTTGTTCAATATCTTCATTAATGATCTGGAGGATAGCATAGATTGCACCCTCAGCAATTTTGCAGATGACATGAAACTGGGAGGAATGGTAGAGATGCTGGAGGGTAGGCCTAGGATACAGAGGGACCTAGACAAATTAGAGGATTGGTCCAAAAGAAACCTGATGAGGTTCAACACGGACAAGTGCAGAATCCTGCACTTAGGACAGAAGAATCCCATGCACTGCTGCAGACTAGGGACTGAGTGGCTAGGTAGCAGTTCTGCAGAAAAGGACCTAGGGGTTACAGTGGATGAGAAGCTGGATATGAATCAATAGTTTGCCCTTGTTGCCAAGAAGACTAACGGCATTTTGGGCTGCATAAGTAGGAGCATTGCCAGCAGATCGTGGGACGTGATCATTCCCCTCCATTCAGCATTGGTGAGACCTCAACTGGAGTACTGTGTTGTACAACAAGAAGGATGTGGAAAAATTGGAAGAGGGCAACAAAAATGATTAGTGAGCTGGAGCACATGATTTATGAAGAAAGGCTGAGGGAACTGGGATTATTTAGTCTGCAGAAGAGAAGAATGAGGGGGGATTTGATAGCTGCTTTCAACTACCTGAAAGGAGGTTCCAAAGAGGATAGATTTAGACTGTTCTCAGTGGTAGCAGATGACAGAACAAGGAGTAACAGTCTCAAGTTGCAGTGAGGGAGGTTTAGGTTGGACATTAGGAAAAACTTTTTCACTAGAAGGGCAGTGAAGCACCAGAATGGGTTACCTAGGAAGGTGGTGGAATCTCCTTCCTTAGAGGTTTTTAAGGTCAGGCTTGACAAAGCCCTGGCTGGGATGATTTATTTGGGGATCGGTCCTGCTTTGAGCAGGGGGTTGGACTAGATGACCTCCTGAGGTCCCTTCCAACCCGGACATTCTATTACTCTAAGTCTGGAGATAAATGTGAGAAGTGAGAGACATATGCTTTTTTGTTAAAATATTATGTTTGCTGTTGAGGAAAAAAATCCAGAATATGTAAGGTTGTTGTTTTAGTTAGATAAAACATTTTAAATGTCTGTCTGGTGATATTCTCCTCCTAATACAGCCTGGCAAGAAAATCCTCCAAATATTAATGATTAACCTGTTGAATTGGAGATAGCTCATCTCCCAGTGACTTCATAAATATCTGTTTCAATTATCATGGTAAATGAAACAACCAAACAATCATTCATTTTCTGATATAGCTGTAAAACTCATCTGAAAAGTTTTCAAAATAAATCACTGTTTAAAAATGTATCGTGTGTACTGAAATCTACATCCATCTCTGAGTTGTGAAGAATATGTACTAAGGTTATAACAACCAACAAGAATGCACTTTTATGTAGAAAACCATGATTAAATCGAGTATTCCTGACTAGTGATTTAAATCATGATTTAAATCAAATCCACTCTGCCTGCTGTGCTCTTGCCCCTGGCCCCTTCATTCCCTGAGGAGCCACAAATATGTTTGGCGCCGGGCCCCCAAAAAGTTATTCCAGCCCTGATCCTAATAAGTGCTCAGAGTGCAAGGTAAATACAGGAATTTTTAGGCATGTTGTATACCATTGCTATGGAGACCATAAAGAGGCCAATGTGGACCACAGTCTTGGAATTTCCAGAAAACACCTTAGAAAAATCAAAACACTTGTGAACCTCAGCTGTGTGTCCATAGTGATGGATCTAGTATCTGAGGTGACAAGTTCTTAAGCATGGTATTGTCTGGTGCTCGGATCTGTCTTACGAGACACTCCCGGGGGGCTCTAGCCTAAGTCTAAGAGTCACTAATGGTTCCAGGTGTCTCAATTTTGCCCATCTTGAGATACTTTAAAGAGACAGGATTTTCAGAAACTGATGGGTGTCAGAAAGTGATGCCATCTGAAAAAAAATCAAGACCCTTTAAGGTGTCTCAGATTGGACACCCAGAAACTGTGGAACCCAAAACTGTTAGTCACTTTGAAATTATGGTTCTCTCTCCCATCTAAGGAAGGCTTGGTGAAAGGTAGAGGTTTTTGCCTTTCTCTGGAGAAGACAGTGTATAAGAAAGCAACCTCCTAAGATCCTCAAACATATGGACTAATCTGTGGATCTCAAAAGGATTGCTCAGTAGTCAAGATAATTTTCTTTATTGGCATGTAAATGTTTAGATTTCTCCCTGAGAAGTTTAACACACAAATGTCCAAAACAAGCCTCATTTTGTCATCTGATCTGATTCGCAGAGTACTCAGCTTAGTATGTCTGTATTAAGGGCATGATCCAAAGCCCACGGCAGTCTCTACCCTGACTGAGTTTGGATCAGGTTCTAAATGTGTTTTTAGAAGTGTCAAAGAAAAAAAATCTCTTCTCCATTACAGAGCTCTGCCATGACAATGTCACTTGTTTCACAGAACTAAAGCTATTATTAAATAGCAGTCAATGTGGATGCAAGAAACACCTTTTTCCATGACTAGATGACTCTTGCGGTTCCTTCTCACTCTATGATTCTATGTTGCTTCTACACTGTATTATACATGCTACATTAGGTGTGCATGGCATGAAAGGGAAAGAAGAGGAGATACAGTTAGGGTGAGAGACTGAAGTTCAGATAGCCAGAGAGGGTGATCTCTCTTCTATTTAGTGAGGAAAAGACTACCAAGTTTGTTAAACTGGTCCTACATAGCATTTAGCAGCAGCATAGTTTAAAACCCCTATATGCTGGTTTCAGCGCTTAGCATAAACTATTACTCCCCCCTGTATTCTTGACTTTTCTTTCCATAGCAACATCTACTGGTAGTACAATTTGATTGCTTCCTTTATAACAGATCAGTGAACATGGCACCCAGTGATCCATGATGCACAGCAGTTTAATGTTTTCTAGGTGATCACTCTCCTCTTCTTTAGTAGCATTTCTCACTAGTATTTAGTTAAGTTTTTTGTATCCACAATTCGATTTCAGATTGAGCATATTTCTTGGAATATAGGACAATTTAAAGCTTTTTAGGATCTATTTCCAAAGAATATTGGGAATTTTAGTGCTTAGAAAGTGACAACACTGTCTGGAGTCATGCATTGTACATGCAAGTGCTATTCAAGCTTCCCCACACAACTTGGCAAATGCCTGTTTGTCCTGAGTTGCAATGCTCTCTCACTTCCAGTTCTGGGTCTCTCTTGAACACACCTTTCCAGCCCTAATTAATTGTGCCAGATGTGATGGTTTTGCTATATAGGCAATGAGAACTGTGCAAAACAATTGCAGCACACCTTTAACATGTTTGAAATTAACCTGTGTTTGAAGTTTGGTGTGTTCCTGCAACCAAGGAAGAATTCTCAAACAGCTACAGAAGGTATGGACCTCCTGAAACCAAGTGAAGTGGCCACCCAGCCCTAGGAGAAAGACATGAAAGGTAGGCCACCAAGATTCCTAAAGACAACTATGATAAGTAGGAGGTGCTGGGGCTTGTTTAAAGAGGGGGTAACTGGAGATGAATAGAAAGGGGCCCCTGTGGTGGAAGGCTGATGAGAGCTTCTACTGCAGATTGGTCAAACTCAAACCTGCAAGAAAACCAGAGCCCCAGTTCAGGAAAGTTTTGAAGCACATGCTTAAGTCCATCCTGTTCAGATAAAAACTCAGGCACATACTGAATTCACTCAGCTTGTACTTAGTTCAGTGGCAGTTGGTATCATTCAGTACATTGCAGGACTGGGTCCTTAAAGGTGACTAGAAAGGCACATTTATTTTCAACATTCTACATTGTCAGAAGTAAAATACCCAGGAACTTCAGTTTCCGTAGCATGTGAAAGAGTAAAACATACCCTTGAAGATGTCTACAATAAATCAGTTTAGGAAAGATTTATAATAATACAAAAGAAAAATATAGAAAGGGATAAATATTTAGTGTTCAAATTATATTATGCAAATTTTCATATAGAGTCTCTGAAAAGAAACTATACTAACTGTTTAGCTGCAGTAAGTTATTTAGATGAATTTATTTTCTCATGAAGAATTCCTATCCATTGATTACACTGCACTGGAATTATTTGCTTCTCTAAATGTCAAGACAAGATTTTTATAATCTCAGAAAATAAATTTCCTATTGCATTTCTGCAGCCAAAAGGCTGTATAAATGAAGCACAGTTCACACTGTCACAGTTACAAGTTTATGTACCACTTCATCAAATCCTTTTAATGAGTTTTTCTAAAGGTTCACCAGAGGAGCCCATATTACGTGTCCATTTTCTAAACAGGTTAATTTATATATAAAAGCATTTTCACAGCAATAAGCTGCTGAAAGTGTTCAATAGTCTCACTCATCCATGGCTATTTTCTTTCTGATAGGGAGCATACAATAGCTGGTATATTTTATTTATTACTATGAATGGTGCCTGAACATTTAGGTTGAGCTCTGGAATTGTTCATTTTCTTCACAAAAAAGTTAGTATCACAATTTTTAAAATATTTGTGAAGCCTTTGTGTTCTATGGGGTTTTGAGTGACCTGTCAGCATAGCCCACAGGCACTCTTATTCAGTCAAGTGGCTGAATAAATATACATTTTGCAAACCTTTTTATTAAAATTAGCAAAGAACACATGTAATCATGTTCTCAGCTCTGATACCAACACCAGATGAACACACAAGAACATTTTCCAGAATTTACACTTGAGCAAATACTATTTCTAGAGGACCGAAACAGTTATTGTGTTCTCCTTTTAACCATTTATTGTCACGCTGCCTGGAGTTTACCTCTTGGGGTAAACTAATATTGTACACTTGGTAAGGCTTCTCACCTGATGACTGTGAGGAATTTACAGTCTTAATTTTTTTTATAGTTATAGTGCAAACATTACCTTATAACACATACACAGATATTATAAGTAGGATTAATATATTATGCATTCTACAAGCCTTCCATAAAATTCTAAACATTGTTATAACGCTAATATCTATTTTGATAATGCTAACGTACAGATATGGTTTCCAGCTATGCATTTGTAAGTGTTCAGCGAGGCCCAGGGACCTTGGTTTGAGCTGGCACCTGGTCTACCAGTGTTACAGGCATGACTTTAGTGTTTATTATACATGCTTAAAACCATAGCAGCAGAGAAATTCCCAGTACTTCAGACTCCTTAGCAGGATCACAGAAAAAACACTACATTGAAAGTATTCTCAGAGCGTGTATAAATGTAACATATAAAACCTATTGGACGATGTACAAAAGTGGAACATTAGATGGCGGGACTTGACTTGAAAGATCGTGCTCAGCTCCACTGACTTCACTTGGAACAGAATTTGCCCCAAGGTGTGTAATAGGCTCAGGATAAAAAGTCAACAGTTATAGGACTTTAATAATCTAGCATTTGCTGGCTTGTGTCAAATGAAAGTAGTATCTTTGATTTAATTCTAGTTAGCCAGGTGTCCAAATCACAACCCCCTCATGATGCTTGGCACAAGCCGACACTCTTACTGGCAGTCTAGCAGAAAGGCCAAGATTTACATGGGCATGAACACAGAAATATCCTGTCACATTCATTGTGTAGTCCCTGCAGGTCAGAGCCAGTGTTCCTTGGTAGGGCAGTATGGGAATGTTTGCACAGCCAGTTTTTTTGAGCTACCCCTTCTGGGGATAAAGAATTTCAGCGTTCAGACAGGAAAATCTGGCACTTTTCCAGAGCACAAGGGGGCTGTCCCAGAGCCCAGTGTAACCAGTGGGAATCCTCGATGGACTTGGGATCATTCATATGAAATATTTTAAAAGAAAAATAATTTACAAAATTAATCAGGTTTAAAAAGTAAAAACATTTTTGCCCCATGAGGCAAGTGCAGGCCACAAGGCCCTACAGGGGTTATGGGTTTTTAGAAAGCTCGACACTGCTGAGCTGAAGTCAAGACAACATCTTGTAATGTCAAAGCTAGTAGTTTTGAAACTGTTTGTAGGGCAGAAATACTAACTTCTAGATAAAAATATTAGTGCCCTATAGTGAAAGGTTGATGTTAGTATGAGAGAAAGCTCTATTAAAGCCACTTCGTCCAGGGTGTAAATTTAGGGGGGTAAAAAGAGTACAAATTTGCCTAAACCCCTAGAAGGGACATTGTATTGGAAAAGATATAGTATTAAGGCCTGAGTTCCATTGACTTCATATGGAAATACTCTATTGAACATAAGCTCAAGGGCTTTGCTAGACTGGAATATTCAATATGTGCTGCATACAGTGTCCAAGATTATGATGCATTATCTGGGTATCATGTCCCTAGTGCAACAAATACAGAGATAACAACAAAGCCAGAATAGGAGAGCAACAGACAGCACCGACTGCTCTGATGGTTAATGCTACATGTTCCAAAAGAGGATACCACACTCTTCACTCTCTCTTTCAAGTTTGTTGTTTGTCTACATCTGTCTGGTCATTTGGATTGTCGGTTCTAAGACAGAGACTGCCTTCCCTTCTGTACGTGCAGTGCCTAGTGCGCCCTCTGCCAGAACACAAATAAATGAGGCACAGCACACTACACTAGCATTTGCTTTTGCTTTTCAGATTCTTTCAAACTCCATCATAAACACAGATTGTCCTTGATTTTAAGAAGAGGCATTTCCACAAATTAACAGAATTAACAATGCCTTTCTTTGATTATGTCTACAGTGCAGCTTATGTCCACATCACCATTCCTCTTACTGCCCTGCCCCCGGCACAGTTCTGGATGCATTTTCAAACCTCAGGCAAACGGGGACAAATGCTTGTGTAACACCAACAGACCCTGGTTTTCAGCAGGGTGGATTGAACCAGGGACCTCTGGAGTTTAGTGCATGAGCCTGTACTGCATGAGCTAAAAGACATACGGCCCTTAGCTAAGGCTGTAAAGAAGACTCATTAATCTCTCTCTAAATGGTCTCAGTGTCACTAAATGGGACAAAGCACCACACTCCAGAGGTGTGCGGGTTACACTTGTGTCATCTATGGACTATCTTTAACAGAAATGGACTAAATCTGTGAATGTAACATATTTTCCCCTCCCCCTCCTCTGCATAGTTTACTGTTTTGAGGCAGCTCATTACATTGCTGAGTGGTTACCGGGGTGGCTCTAGCTTTTTTGTTGCCCCTAGCATGGCAATCAGGCAGCCTTCTGCGGCACGCCTGCAGGATGTTGCTGGTCCTGTGGCTTCAGCATACCCACTGCCGAATTGCCGCCGAATCCACGGGACTGGCGGACCTCCCACAGGCACACCGCCGAAGGCTGCCTGACTGCTGCCCCCCATGGCTTGCCGCCCCAGGCACGCGCTTGGAAGGTTGGTGCCTGGAGCCGCTGCTCGTGGTTACAGAGGGGCATATTTACAGGTATGGCAGTGTCGAGATTATTTAAGAAACAGGAATGCCCTAGCAAAAATCTGTCCTTTTCTTCTAAAACCCACTTGCAAGGAGGTTTTTGCTGTTTGCATTTCCTGGTTGCCGTTTTGAATTCCATGTGGTGGAGGCAGCCAGGCTACTGGGATACAAACTGCCATTAGCAGATACATGCTGCTACCTAATTACTTCTACATTGGTTCATAGAATGGAAATCCCTTCCATTCCAATATTAATGCACCTAATGGGTCCAGAAACTTATGAGGCTCTGGGGCAGATCCTGTCCCTTCCTTATCTGCAGCAGGCTGTTCTTCACGGAGAGCCTCAAACAGCTCCTCCAAGTCCAGCCCCAGGATATGCTGTGGCTGTTCCTGCAGCAGAGCCTTCCGTGGGACCAGTTTCAGTAACAGAGTTACTTCACTGGCCTCAGTCTGCACTTGCTGCTGGCTCCCACCACTGGATTCTGGGGCCACCAGGGTGCCATCCCAGCTGACCAGGTTGTCAAGCAGCACCACTGGCTCCAGGCTGGGCAGCAGCCAGCACCCAGCCAAACTTCTCATAAAACGGGCATGATGTTGGTGAGTTGCCCAAGATGTGATTCTGCTCCCTGGTTTTCCTGTAAATCGCTTAATCCCCTCCATCCACTGCTCAAGTATATTTGCAATACTTCTTTTCTATCTGATGGTATATGCAATCATTGCTGACACTCTTACTGAAGTCCACTGTTTTTCTGGCCTTGCACCACAGATTTACCAAAATCTGGCGGTGCTCCCATGATCAGGAAGCAGTGCGCTTTGCAAAAGGCTTGTGCTGATCAATCTCCATTGCAAATCACAGATGGTTCCCTGATGCGGTGGTTGTAGCTCAGTGGTCAGAAAACAATGGAAGAGTTAACGTTGACCCACTGAGCTGCAATACCCGGGAGGGGTGGGGGGGTCCCACTTCTGTTTTCACTTGAGATGATTGGATGACTCTCCAGAGAGAGAGAGGACAAGGAAATTAGCCCAGGGGATTGTGGGATACTTTTGGCAGATTCCAAGGCCCAGGGTTGGGGGCATTGTGGCTACACTGCAAAGCAATAAAGCTGAAACCTGGCTTGACTTGGGTTCAAACACTCCATACTCACTGGATCCTAGGACCCTGGGTCCAAGCCCAAGTCTCAGAAATATGCAACATGGAAGTGAGGTTTGGGCTCAAGCCCACATCTGAGCCTAGGTTCACATTGCAGTGCAGATGTACCCAGAGAGGTGTAGGTCACCCCACCTTGCTCCAGCCTGGCTCTTTTGCAGACTACTGAGGACCCAGCTCATATGCTTCCCTCAGAGCTCCCTAACCTGCAAGCAGGTTTCCAAGACCTGCTTGCACTTTTTAACAGTTTTCAGTACACCATTGGCTGCGTGGCATGGAGATGTTTCCATTGCTACTGATTCAGGAAAACACTTAGACTTGAGTTTGAACCAACTTCCCAACAATCCCAGGTTTCATGAGACTGTCCCGCTTTGACTCCAAAAACCTCCTGCCTCAGTTGAAGCGATGATTTTGCACATTCAGGGCCACTGGGGGGGAGAGAGACAGTTTGCCCCAGGCCCCGTATTTGAGAGCTCCCCCACCTTTCCCCCCCAACCAAATGGCATTGCAACTTGTAGCACAGGGTTGCAGTGCCATTCAGGTTTGGCCCATCCATTTCCAGAAGGGCAGCTGGGCCAGATTTGAGTGGTTTTGCAACCCACTTGAAACACCGGAGACACATTAACATATGCATGTGCTTCCTGAACAGGGTTGCTTTCCTGAAGTGGAATCATAGATCTGTTCAATTCATGAAGAGTAATTCAATCTGCTGTTACTAGCCTAATTTACTGATATTGTTTACTTTGAGGAAAATGTCACATTAGAGATGTATATTTGTTGCAGTTATAGTGGTAACATTTTTGGCTGTGGATGATCATGTCTAAATTTCTTTTTTTTTTTTTTTTAGAGTTTGCTAGATTTTTAAAAAAGAACACTTTAATTCCACAACTCTTCATTTGCCTATCGTCAGTTTTTGCAGAAGTTTTGACAGCTTACTCTTTCAAGATAAGCTGTTCAGGTGGATTATCACCAGGAAGGCCAGATAATAAACACAGAATCCAGGTGGTGCTGTTATCTAACATCAGGAGTGGTAGCTTAGAGGGATCGGGTTGCAGCAGAATGATGGATCTAACAAGGAATTCAAGAGGTTGCTTAGTTTCCCCCTCCCCCACTCAGCTCAGGCTGATGGTGCAGAGACAGAGGTGCCACGATAAGAGACATCTACAATTTCCTCTCTACAGAAGGCAGTGCTCTTTATGTTTTCAATAAAAGACAAGGAGACAAAAGGAAGCGCTTAGGCTTGAACAATCATTTCCAAAAGCTTTTCAATGGAAAACATTTCATTCTGAACACGGTATCAATTACAACCATGTAAATACAGTAGGGGCATTGGGCTAAGAGGTAGAAATTCTCTTCGCCCAGGCTTTGGAGCAGTCAGAGGTAAACACATTGGCAGAGCAGAGGAAGAAAGATGCATGACAGCTAGCAGTCCAGTACCAGTACCTGTTTATGGCAGAACCCCACCCCCTGAAACATTTACATTCACTTGAAACACTTTTAGAAGAAAGAACCGGGAGAACAGATTTCCCTCCTCAGGCATCATTTGCCTTCTAACAGAACACTGCAGCTCCAACATGCATGTTGAATTGTGAGTTCATCTGGAAGGTTCAGAACAACCCAACAGCATTTTCAGATGGTGAAGATCTATCCGTGGCTTTTAGAAATGCACAAGGTAACTAATCAATACTCTGAGTGGAAGAAATATTTTGCAATGGTGTCATGTCACTTATTCCTTCTTATTTCACTGAGACCAGTTTTGTTAAACCCATTGGAGAGCAAGCAGTAATCCCTTGCCACAATGCCTTGGTGATCTTTCATCCTTCCTTCAATTCCCCAAAATTAATAGGGTTCACCTGATCTCAGCTATTTGTACTGATTTGCTAGCAATAACAGACTGTGCAAGGCACATATCAGTACAGGCACAAGTAGAGAAGAAAAGGATACATTTGTAGAGGAAGAAATTTTTTATCCTAAATTAACCATGGGGGAGCTCCATGATTACCATTACTGCTCGACAACTAACATTCTGCTTGGCAACGTATACCACATGCAGGAGATATAGTACCTACCCCAAGGAAATGACAAAATCTATAAATGCCAACAGACAGTTCAGACATACAAAGCAACAGAACTCAGGCTAGAAAGTAGCTTCATTGCGCAGAGGTGTAGCAGCATTTAAAAACAATTGGCAGGCTGCATGGAAGTCTTCATAATGCTCCTAGCCAATGGCATGGGGAGGAGAGATTTTAAATCTAAAGGAAGACACTTCCTTGCACCACGACAGGCAGGGCATTGCACTCATAGTGGGCTATGCTGCAGAAGAAAGCACACATGCCTTTAGGAGCTCTTGCTTCTTTTCCTACTACAAAAATTGTACAGTTCTTTCACCATCACCACTGCCCCAAAATGCTTCAGAGAAGCTGCACTTGAAGGTAAAAGGAGGCAGGGACATTATGCCTTCAGACGAGATTCTAATAATTCAGAGATTCAAACGCTGACAGTCATCCTCCTGTCCCACCACTCAGTTCATTTCACTCTGCCACACCTGAAGAACCCATTTTCTGGTCTGTCTTTTATGCTATGTGTTTCATGGGCCCTCAAGCCTGCCTTCAAGGCTCTACAGAATTCTAACACTGCTTCTGCCCCGCTCTTTTTCTGCCTACTGTCCCTCAATACTCATGTCAGCAATTTTTCTCCCCTCTCTTTTTAGCTCCTTCCATAAAGCTTGTTTCTTTAAGAGCAGCAAAGAGTCCTGTGAATACTTCGTCATATTCACCCATGAAAGCTCATGCTCCAAAACGTCTGTTAGTCTACAAGGTGCCACAGGACTCTTTACTGCTTTTACAGATCCAGACTAACATGGCTACCCCTCTGATACTTGTTTCTTTAAGGAAACCTGCCTAAATTGATCTCCATACTGGTCTTGCTTACTGGCCATCTTGTGTTTGATTTGTTAGCCCCATATGATGTATAATATCTGTGTTTTGTAAAAGGGTTCCACTCACCAGAGATGCACCTCCTAGTGGCTGGGCCTGGGAATTAACTGTTACCCCATCTGGCACTCTCTTCTGTCAGTCACTCATGCTATCGCCCTTCTCTCATGCCCAGACTCGCAGTGCTCCCTCTTTGTGTCTCAGTCATTAAATAGTCACTTCACCATCCAGAGTAACAAAATCCCACCAGACAAGCAGCCCATATGCCATCTGAGGCAGTCTTCTCCTGCAGGTCCTGAGCTGCTTTCCCAGTGGCTAGTAAGAGAACCTGGGCCCACTCACTACTCTGGGTTCCAGTCCAGGGACGCTATGACTAATCTACTAGGCCTGCTCCATCACAGACTCTAGAGCTGTTTCCCTGGGCTCCTTCCTACTCCACCTCCTTGCATATCTCTGCCTTATTCCGAGCTTCTACCACCCCCTGTAACTACTTCCCCTTGTAACACTCTCCCCCTAGATCATCTCCTTATCCCCCTGGCCTTTCAGGGGCAACTACAGCCCTCCTTTCTAGGACCCCCAACATCCTGCTCTCACTTTCTAGCTTCATAATATTAGCCTAGCTCCTCCCCCAACTGGACTTCATCCGCAATTAATGTTTATCAGGCCCTGGCTTCCCTCCAGGTGAAGCATATAAGATTAGCTGGCCCCTTCTGGCCCACAATAACCCATTCAGGGCTTGTGTGGGGGTGAACACACCACCATGTTTCTGATATAGGTTGGGGCCTCCTCACAGAAAGGCCCTTGGTTTATAGTGCTCTACAGGCACCTTCAAAGCCTTATGGTGTTCCATATACATTATATATATACACTGAAGTGGGCTGTAGCCCACAAAAGCTTTTGCTCAAACAAATTTATTAGTCTCTAAGGTGCCACAAGTACTCCTGTTCTTTTTGCGGATACAGACTAACAAGGCTGCTGCTCTGAAACCTGCCATATACATTAAATCAGTGGCTCTCAAACTTTTTTTTAACTGGTGACTCCTTTCACATAGCAAGTCTCTGAGTGCGACCCCCCTTATAAATTAAAAAAACACTTTTTAATAGATTTAACACCATTATAAATGCTGGAGGCAAAGTGGGATTTGGGGTGCAGGCTAACAGCTCGCAACCCCCCATGTAATAACCTCACGATCCCCTGAGGGGTCCCGACCCCCAGTTTGAGAACCCCTGCATTAAATACTCTAATTGTATCACGAGGTAATCCAGGCAGTCCCAGTTCAGCAGAGAAGTGGTTATTTCATGCATGTACAAAAAGTGTGCAGTCACAAAAATCAAATGCCCTTTCAAAACTCATGAAAACTATACCTCAAATAAATTCCTCTAGTAAGGAAAACCCATCCAAGGAAGGCCACTCAAGAGTTATCCCCTATAAAGGCAAATGCTTCAAGCAACTGCCTACCTATAAAATCCCTGCTACCTCTGATTCTCCCTCAGCTTTCCAAGTGATGCTTTTATAATTAAAAAGCAGAACCCAGACAGCCAGAAGTGAATGAAGCCCTCTTATTACTTCACCCACTTGGGCCTTAGAAGACCCTTTATGAAATCTGACCTAGCTGCTCTTACTCACAGGTGGTTACTCTACTACTTTAATATATTGGAGAAGAGAGCACTGGAGTTGATAGGCACTGGAGCGAATCTCAAAACAAGCCCGTTTATAGAACCACAAAGAACAAACCATGCATTTCAATTCATGTTAATATGGAAACATCCACCACTATTCCCTTCAACATTGCCACTATGTGCTACAAATTCATGGCCCAATACTGCTATCAGTGGAGTTTGCCATGGGAGCAAGATCAGGCCTTTGCTACTGTCATAAACATATAGTTAAGGGTTAATGTCTCTTTTACCTGTAAAAGGTTAAGAAGTTCACCTAGCCCAGCTGACACCTGACCAGAGGAATCAATGGGGGAACAAGATATTTCAAATGGAAGGAGGGAAGTTTTCCTTTGTTTAGAGTCTCAGTTTCAGCCGGAGTGGAAAAGATCAAGGAACCAGCCTCTCATCAGAGTAGTAAGTTTTAGAAAGGGATAAATAGGTTTGTGTTTATTTTCTTTGTAACTTGTCTTGGTACCATTAAGGGAATTATCAAATTTGGGTATTCTTGTGTGTATTAAAGTTTTTGCCCAGGGGAACATCCTCTGTGTTTTGAATCTGTTGTCTGTGAGAGTAGCTGGTATGCTAATCTCTCCCAGAGGGTTTTCTTTAACTTTCTTTTCTTTAATTAAAAGCCTTCTTTTTAAATACCTGATTGATTTTTTCCTTGTTTTTAGATCCAAGGGGGTTGGATCTGGATCCACCAGGAGTTGGTGAGAGAAAGGAGGGGGGATGGTTAATTTCTCCTTGTTTTAAGATCCAAGAGGTTTGCATCTGGGTTTACCAGGAAATTGGTGAAGTCTCTCAAGACTACCCAGGGGAGAAAAGTAGTGCTTGGGGGTGGTGGTAGCGATACCAGATCTAAGCTGGTAATTAAGCTGAGAAGTGTCCAAGCAGGTCCCCACATCTGTACCCTAAAGTTCAGAGTGGGGAAGGAACCTTGACAGCTACTTAAAAATAACCCTGTTTATTTCTGAACACTGAGACAGGATAAATACGAACCAGCTTCTAGCACCCATCACACATGAAAACAAACTGGGCTTGACGATACACAAACTTAAACCAGTTCAGTTACAAGAGTTGTTTTTAAACCAATTTAGTTAGACTAGTGTACGTATGTGTAGAGTCAAGGCTGGGATCTCCATTGCCTTGCACTTTGTGTAATCCTTTACTCCTGTGAAAAGTGGCCATCAAACATGACCAATTTAGAATGGTAGCCTTTTAATTCAGATATAAATGACTATGCAAGGTGCAACACAGTGGAGAATCAGGGTCATTGTCTAAGCTATTGATCTAAACAGCATCCTACTAGCGAGCCCTCCTATAGCATGTACACTGCATTTGTAACAAATATAAAGCTATATGTGCTGTATACATTACAATTAATCTAATAGAACAATCAAATTGTATTCATAACTGTTATTCCACAGATTATCTATCCAGGCCAATGTTGCATATCCTAGTAAAATACCTATTCAGAAATCATGATTCTCTTCAGAGTCCCTTAATAAATAGCTGGTTTCAGTTAGAAGTGTTCAGTTCATGCAATGGACTTACTTGATTTACTACTTACTTATAAATACTTACTTATTTGCCCTGGGACTCAAAAGGGGCTTTGCCTGTATGTGGGCTGCAGAATCAGACCCACAGTTGGAGATAAAATACTGTTCTCAGTCCCATTGCACTGATACCCACCTTCCAGATTTAATGTAGAAATAGCAAGCCACATTGTGAAATTTTTTGCAGTCCATCAAGTTGATTATCTTTCCTTGGACACTGGGCAATACGTGATGCTTCAGAGGAAGGTCAACGTTCCTAGAATGCTTGTCGCCAGCTTTGCAATGCTGTATTGCACAATAAAAATATAAATAAAAATATTATTGGTCATAAAAGACTCCAGCCATAGTACAAGGCTGTGTGACATGGCACAGTGCCCCCTACAGGCTGACTGGAGAGTTAGGAAGTGTTTCTTTTTATTTGTATAAAACGCATTTTGCATGAGTTTTATGGTATGATCCCTTGTTCTGTGATTATCGGGAAATAGGAAGGTAAAAGTGTTAAATGGGGTCATCATTTTTCACTGTGCCCTGCATAATCTTAGATATCTCAGCCAAACAGTCCTGACCCTCTCCCCATTAAAATCAATGACAAAAAACCCACTGACTTCAATATGCAGGACCTAGCCCTACGTCACAGGCTTTCTTCAAGCTCCAAATTCAAGTCATTCTAGTATGTATGTGTTCTAGTATGTATGACCTCAGCCAAAAAGCTACATTCATTTGAAATGTGACAGCCTTTAAAATGGCTCCACCAGGGTATTTCATCCTCTCACCCTTCTGCTCTCCTAGGTCTCTTATCTGCAGCAATGGAACAAGAAAACCTGGGAAATTTTACAACAGTTTTCCCAGCACTTTTTGGGTATTAGGAACCACATTGAGAGACTAGAACTCTTGTGTTTACAGGGTGAAGTACGAACTCCAACAGAATTAATCATTTTGACTTCTCGTGTTTATGGCTGCTTCCCCTATTACTCCCCATTCCTTACCATGACAGTTATTTATCTGATCCCAAGACTGTAATACATAAGGGGTAATAGGAAGCATTGATTAAGATCTCATTCACCTTTTAGAATTCTTATTTCTACTGAGCATTGATGAAGACTCCAACCATTGCAGCTCTGACCAGCTGATCTTTCCATTACATTTCAATAAGTAGCTTCCGCACTTGTTCAACCAATAGAATCAAACCAATAGCCAGATTTTGCCCTCAGAAACACATACACAATTTCCACTTAACTCAATGGCAGCAGCAATGGCATATCTAAAGAAAAAAAAAGCCCCCATCTGTTTTCTGAATTTTCACCCTATAGTGTTGGCTCTATTATTATGTACTGCACAGTTAATGGAATAAAGCAGTCCTTTAGCTACCTCCACCCCCATGAATATGGATAACAGGGTAGAAATAGAACTTGGTCTGAAGTTAAATGGTGGCATTGTATTGTATTGTATTGTGTGTGTGTAGTAGAAACTTGACATCACTAAAAATCCTTCTCTGTTTTTCTAAATTCCATGCCATTCTGAAAGAAATTTACAGAGTTCAGTCATTTATATGAACCAAGCTGTTGGCTGCATGTTGCTTCCCTAAGAGCCAGGCTTTGATTTGAGGAGGCTAGGTTTGTTTATACATTTGATTTGTGTATTTTTAAATACCTGTTAAAGCACCTTGGGGAAGGCTCTCTTTAAAAATAAATGCAATTAAAGTGAATAAATAGTTTAGCATTCATGGTCAGCTATCAAGCCATCTGCAAGAACAAGCAGATATTGGCATGTCAAAGCAGGCTTGTGAAAGAGTGGACTTTCCCCTAGAGTGCCTCCTCATGGCTGAGCATGGTATAACTACTCTCTCCTATCTAGTGCTCCCTCCCCTCTCGTGAACTGTTGTTCCAGTCCTGCAGTGGTTCATCTGTTCTTGTGACTCAGCCCTCTGGCCAGGTCTTGTTTAAGTCCACTGCTTCCAGGGTAAGAAAGTCCAGCAGAAAACAGCCCAACATCCTCACAAAAGGTCTTTGAGCTACATGGTCCTCACATCCTTCTTTCAGAGCTTCCAGTTGTTCATGGTGGCTTGTAGGGGAATCCAGACCAATCCTCTACTCCTGGGTTCCACTCCAGGGACATGAAGACACACCAGTCAGTGTTCCCTGCACCAAATTCCTTGCTGCCACCTCCCTGGATGTCTTCCTATCCAGCCTCTCTCAGGTCTTCTCCTCTAGAATAATCCTTCTTTCATGGCTAGGGCCCTCCCCTGGAATCTCCTAACAGACTCCCAAACCATAAAATATAAACCACTTCCCCCCACCCTGGACTTGACCTTACATCCCTCTCAATCTTCCCCTGCTCTGCTTCACAACTGAGTGCCTCCCAGGGGTCTCTCCTTGAGGTCCATTTCCTTCCATATGTCAGAGCTTTCATTCCCACCAGAGCCTGCTTCACTCCAGGGGCTACTCTGTGTCTCCCTTAGCCACACTTCTCTAGTCAAGCAAGGATCCTAGGGCTTACTCTCCCCCTTGGGATTCCTTTTTGATGACCCTTTCAGTTTCCCTACTCTGCAATCCCAGAGAGTATCGGTAGATTCCCTCTCCCTGTAGCCCCCCTTTCTTCTTCTTATGCTTTATGGTGAGCACATTATCCTCCATTTTGGGGCATACTTCAAAGACTTTTCTTCCTCTATTCTCCTTGATCTATAATTCTTGCCCTTCCTTTTTTAATCCTTTGTAACTGAACTTTTAAATTCCTGTAAAAGCAGCAAAGAGTCCTGTGGCACCTTATAGACTAACAGACGTATTGGAGCATGAGCTTTCGTGGGTGAATACCCACTTCATCGGATGCATGGGACGCAAAGCTCACACTCCAATACGTCTGTTAGTCTATAAGCTACCACAGGATTCTTTGCTGCTTTTAGAGATCCAGACTAACACGGGGACCCCTCTGATATTTAAATTCCTGCTTATTCAAAGGAGTCTTTATATGATTTCCTCAATTTTTAGCATTTTTTGCTTCTTCATCCACCATTTCACTGTCAGGTATCTCAACATGTGTCCATGCTAGTACTGTGTTCACACTTGAGCATATTAACTCTGTAGTCAAACACAACTGTAGTCAAAAACAATATTTCATTCATTAAATCATGCCTGCTTTCTGAGGTACCCCTTTTCATTGCCAGTATACTTGCTAATGAATCAAAAAATATAACAGCTGCAGAAGGATGTACATCTCTTATCCAATTTAATGCTAACATTAGTCCCACCAATTCAGCTACCATAATGGCTACATAATTAGATGTTCTTCTAGATTTCTTAACTCCAGTCTCAGGCATGCAAAAGGCTACTCCCACTCTACCTATTTTTTCCATCTTTAGATCCATCACTATCTATTTGGCTATGATGACTCCATTTACCATATACAAACTCATAACCTTTATCTGCCATACAGAATGGCTCTTTTCCTTTTTACACATATATAATTCTAAATCCACACCTGGAAAAATGTCATTCCAGGCATAATTCACTGCCCCATAACTAAAAATCATAACATCTTCTAGCACTTCTTTTTCCACATAACTCTTTTGCCCACATTTTAACCATAAGATGACAAGGAGGTTTATTTTGTCGGGCTATGTTTCATCAACTTAATTCCCAGCCTTCCTCATACATTTCTCCAGTATTCTTAGCTGCACTCTTTGCCTTCAATTTGATATCTTAGGCTAAAGTTAACATTTTCATTCTTAAATGGATAGGCATTTCTGCAGTAGCTACCCACCTTACACAGAGGGGCATCGTAAGAAATGCACTCCATGCAATTTGTAATGATTGAGTTTGAATTGACTAATTGTTAACACTCCGCTAAACACACAGACTAAAGTCTTGCCACCTAGAATCTATGAGTGATCTTATTAACACTATATATATATATAGCGCCATCAGCATTTTCTTATCAGCTCCTCCCAATTAACCCTAGCAATACTTTGAAGTATAGCCCCTTTCCTCTATGAACTTCCTCTGTTTATAGTCCTCTCTCAACCCCTCCTCAATTGGGCTTTATCCTCATTTAAGCCTGGCTCACCCTCCAGCTGCAACCCGATATGTTAACTGAGGCCCACATTAACCGTTTCAGAGCCTTTGTGTGTGGTACATGCTCCATCACAAAGGTGAATGAATACTACAACGGTGGGAAGTTTATTAACAGTAGCAATGGGTGGGATCTATACTCAGTACTTTTAAATGGGATTTATACTTTGGCCAGTGTCATGATTTTATATCAATAGGTACCAGTTCAAATCCAGTCAAGGTCAATGAAAAGAGTTCCTCTGACTTCAACAGGAGTTGGACTGGGCCTAAGGACAGGAGAGATAAGGATTTATATGAGCACGTAAAGGGTGATTTGATCAATTCATGAAGGGGTTATTGACAGCAAAAGAAATTACAAACACTGCTCTATGACCTTTGACATTCTGGGCTTCTTGGAAGGACCCTGGAAGACCAGGCACCAAGACATGGCCTATAGCACAGCCTATATCTCATGGGCGTTGTGAGACTGCATCGGTTAATGTTTGCAAAGTGCTATGAGGACAAAAAGCTCCCTGTAGCGTTCAGGGTGATTTTATGACAGTGACAAGGAAAAGGTTCAGTGCTCCGTGGAGACAGAGTACCTGCGCAGCTAAAGTGTGAGAGGTTTGATGGGAGGGCTGGAAATGAGGAAAGAGATGGAGGGAAGATGTCACATGGTGAGAGGCTTGTTCACATAACAAATCTTAACAGGAAAGGTTGGGGTTTTTTTCATTATAAGAAGAAACAGAATGACTGTTCATGTCTGTGCAGTCCGACCACTGCAAGTCAATGCAGGTCACCTTCCTAGTTACAGCTAAGAATTATTTTCATAACAAGTCTAGGAATCTGATGATTTTACAAAAGATCTATATTGTGCTCACAGAACCACTTTGAGCCAAGCTCTGACAATATTATACAATCCTAGGGACTAAAGATAAAGCACTCTAAAAGTTTTAATATTGAAAATGTTCCCTGGCCTAATCTCCATATGAATGGTATTTAATATGAATGGCAATTGGACTCAGAGTGCCTGATATTTTCCATCTTGTACAGATGGGTCTATCCTTTATCACTACCTGGTGTTCAATACAATAAAATTATAGAGTTAAATACAATCAGTTTTTCATTTATCTCACTTTATTTTTATAATGTTGATGTTATTGTTATGCTGCCTTATGTAATGTTTATTTGATTGCTGTAGCAGTTTTCTATCACTGACATTTGCACTGCTTTGAGAGCAGAAATTGAATTTTTCAATAGCGTCTTGTCATAAATATTATTTGACTGAACTGTCTGTGCTTAGTTCTAATCACAATACAGCTGAACAAAGTTGCAGTCGAATGTGGAAGTTCAGAGGACAGCACTGCTAAAAACAGCTCACATGCAAAATACAAGGACTTGATTTAAAAAAAAATTCTCAGTGTACAAAATGAGATGGGTTTCCATGGTGGAAATTAGAACTATGGTTTTGGAACAGGTTATTACTTTAATTAGAGGCTGCGTGATCCAGCAGGTAGGGCACTGGGCTAGGAATCAGGCAAACCTGGGTTCTACTCTGAGCTATTGTGTGAAGTTGAGTAGATCATTTCACCTATTTCCCTTCCTTCCCTTTGTATGCCTTGCCTACAAGGGAAAAAAAAATCAGTTTAATCTAATATAGAACACAAATACGAAAATGCCTTAAACATAATTATAGTGTCATCATAAGGCAGCATTAAGGCTTTTTGGGTGCCCTACCTGTGCATTTCTATACCTGAACATATTTGGATTTCTTTTCAGTTTAACCTAAATGCTGAATCTTGAGTTTATGATGAGCATTTTGGGACTAATTAAAATGTCTGTGTAATGTATTTCATCCTACATTACTGATATAGACTCTCAACCTTAACCCCATTATGCCTGGACTATTTATAAAAGCAAATTCCATATGCAATTCCAACCTTCACTCAGAAGGGAAAGGCAAAATTCCGACTCTGCTAACGCTGACTGCCCACAATTCAAGTTTATTTACTTTTTTTTTAATTAATTTGCAGCACAAAGTGATTAGTATTGATCTGAGGTAAATATTTCATAAAAGGCAAGAAAGCATCAGGGAGATCTGCTTAGTATACCACCATTTTGCAAGCAGCTGAACTGAACGACAGCAATAGACATTCTGATATGAAAGGCTTCTTGTCATTTTTCTGTTTCCTTAATATTACCCTTTTAACATAAATCAGAGCCTTCTTGGGCTTTGTTAATGATGGCACTGCCCTGTATAGACAAAATATCAGATTGCCAGTCACAGTCTATCAAATACACAAAATGTTCTCTATTACTGCTGATATTGTCCTACAATATTTAATGGGTAATTTTGCATTAATAAAACATATGAAAAGCCTAGTACAGCCAACCTTTTTTGTCACCAGCTTATGTCTTTGTGCCTCAGCTTTATGGGATGTATTTAAAAGCTACTCCTACCCATTTTGAGGTTGCTTGTGAAATTTCCTTTTCTAACTCATTTTACCAAAGAGGAATTGTTCTTTTGTGTCCCAAGAATGGAACCAGCTGTGTGTTTATTCAACCTCCTCTACTATTACAACAACTTTTAGTCATAATATGATGCAATACATTGTCTTCATAAATTAAAAAGCTTAGAAGTAACTGGAGGTCTGTTGCACCAGATTTGTCTAGAACTTGTCAGGTTTGTATTAAAACTCAGTCTTAGCTTTTTTTTTTTCTTTCCTTTAGAGATTCAAAGATTCCCAGGCCAGAAGGGACCATAGTGATCACCTAGTCTGACCTCTATAACACAGGCCAAAGAACTTCCCCAATATAATCCCTAGAGCATAGCTTTAAGAAAAATGTCCAGGCTTGATTTAAAAGTGGTCAGTGATGGAGAAGCCACCATGACCCTTGTTCAGTTGTTCCGGTGGCCAATTACTCTCACTGTTACAAATGTACACCTTATTTCCAGTCTGAATTCATCTAGCTCAGGGGTTGGCAACCTATGGCACCCCCTGAGCCAATTTTTAATGGCATGCTGTTGCCTGCTGGGACTCCGCGTGCCATTAAAAATCCTGCCGACGGGGCAAGCCGTGGGGTCCGGAGCACCGGGCTGAGCGCAGCAAGCCGCCGGCCCCTCCTCCAGAGCCCTGTTGCCTCGCGCGCAGTGCTCTGGGGCTGCGCGCTCCCATGGGGCAGTATTTGGCTCCATGGAGAGGTAAAGACGCTCCCTGTTCATCCGGAGCCCTCCTGTTGCACGCACATAGTTCTGAGGGGCAGGGCGGGGTGGGGCTGCACGCGCGGCGGCGGCGGCAGCAGCAGGGCTCCAGATGAGTGAGGAGCCTCAAGGTAAGGGGGCAGGGGGAGTGGCTGGGGGTGGAGGTCTCTGGAGGGGCAGTCAGGGAGCAGAGGTGGGGGTTGGATGGGGCATGGGAGTCCTGAGGTCTGTTTGGGGGGTGGATAGGGGTCAGGGCAGTCGGGGACAGGGAGCAAGGAGGGTCCTGGGGGAGCAGTTAGAGTTGGGGGGTCTCTGGAGGGGGTGGTCAGGAGACAAGGAGCTGGTGAGGTTGGATGAGTCAGGAGTTCTGGGGGGGCTGTCAGGAGGCAGGGGTGTGGAGAGGGGTTGGGGCAGTCAAGGAGCGAGGGGGGTTGTATGGGTCCAGAGTTCTGGGGATCCTGTTGGGGGGTGGGGAGCAGTTAGATAGGCATGGGAGTCCAGGGGGTCTGTCTGGGTGCGGGGGTGTGGATAAAGGTTGGGGCAGTCAAGGGACAGATAGGGAGTAGGATCCTAGGGGGGCAGTCAGGGGACAAGGGGCAGGGAGGCTTAGATAGGGGGTAGGGTCCCAGGAGGAGGTAGTCGGGACAAGGAGCAGTGGAGGGTTGGGGGTTTGGAAGGGCAGTCACCCAGCCCTCTGCCCTGAGCCCTGACCCCCAAACACACCCAGTCCTCTTCCCTGAGCCCTGCACCTCCACACACCCCCAGGCCCCTGCCCTGAGCCCTGTACCACCCAGCCTTCTGTTGACTCCTTTACCCCCCCCAGGACCCCAGCCCTGACTCTGGCACCCCCACACATACCCAGCCCCCCTACCCTGACACCTGCACCCCCTCACATGCCCCCAACTCTCTGCCCTGACTCTTGCACCCTCCACATCCCCAGCCCCCCCACATCCCATGCATCTCGCACATCCCCATCCCCACTCCCACCTTGAGCACCAAATGGGAGTCGCATTCCCACCTGCACCCCTCACACCAAATGGGAGCTGCCCAGGTAAGTGCCCCCACACCCAAACCTCCTGCCCCAACCCTGAGCCCCCTCCTTCATTCTAGCTCCTGGCCAGACACTTCACCCCCAGCCCTGTGCTCAGTGCACTCCCACTCTCAGCTTAGTGTAGAGAAAGGACGAAAATGGGCCAGAACCAGGGAGAAGGTAGGTACCCATTGTATGTGGGGAGGTCCGGGACCCCAGATCGGCAGCAGGCTGAGTGGGTCCAGCAGCCGGGATCCCGGCTGGCAGGAGCCGGAGGATGGAACCTCTGAGCGGGATCTGGGCTGAGCCGCTCAGCCCACAGCCAGTCTGGGGTCCCTGCTGCCGGCCCCACACAGCCAGCTGCTGGTCAGGGGTTCTGGCTGCCAGATCCTTCCCAGCTGGGGTCCCGGCTGCAGGCCCCACTCAGTCCACTGCCAGCCTAGGTGAACAAAACTCCAGACCAGCAGTGGGCTGAGCGGGCCGGTGGCGTAAGATCAACATTTTAATTTAATTTTAAATGAAGCTTCTTAAACATTTTGAAAACCTTGTTTATTTTACAATACAACACTAGTTTGTTATATCATATATAGACTTGTAGAGAGAGACCTTCTAAAAAACATTAAAATGCATTACTGGCACGCAAAACCTTAAATTAGAGTGAATCAATGAAGACTCGGCACACCACTTCTGAAAGGTTGCCGACCCCTGGTCTAGCTTCAACTTCCAGCCACTGACTTGTGTTATACCTTCTTCTGCTAGATTGAAGAGCCTATGATTAAATATTTGTTCACCATGTAGATATTTGTAGTCTGATCAAATCACCCTTTAACCTTCTCTGTTAAACTAAATAGATTGAGCTCCTTGAGCCTAACATTTTAAGGAATGTTTTCTAATCCTTTAATCATGCTTATGGCTCTTCTCTGAACCCTCTCCAATGTATCCACATCCTTCTCGAACTGTGAATACCAAAACACGACACAGGATTCCTGCAGGGGACAATACTGGTGCCAAATAGAGGTAAAATAACCTCACTGCTCCCCCTCAAGAGTTCTCCATTTATGCAGCCCAGGATCACATTAGCTTCTTTGGCCACAGCACCATTCTGGGAGTTCATATTCAACTGATTATCCACCACGAACCCCAAACCTTTTTCAGTCAATGCTTCCCAGGTTAAAGTCAGGGGTCTGATCTGCAGAAGGGGTGAGGGCCTGCGGGAGCCAGCCTGGGTAGGAGAATGCTGGTGGCCCCACCCCAGGGCGCCCTGTGGCCATCGATGCAGCAGCTAGGCTGGCCAGCAGAGAGGGCTGCTGGGCTCAGCCCTGCGGTAGGGGGCAGCTCTAATACTGTGTTTTCCTTTAAAAAATGTTTTTTGGTACAAAATCAGAGTGGGGGAGGGGAGCCCCTGCTCAGATCATGGCGATGCTCTCAGGAGTGCAGTTGAGGTGGGTGGAGGTGCTACTGCCACTGGGTGACTTGCAGCCCTGGCTGCTGGCCCGCTGCAGCGCCATCACCAGGGTGTCGGTGGAGACGGCCCCGAAGTCATAGGCAAAGGTGCCGTAGAAGACCAGCATGTCAATGACGAAGACACACTCGCAGATGGCCGCTTGTGGATGAAGAAGACACCGCCTAGGGGCTGGCTAAGGAAAGGCACCCACTGGGTGTGGCCTTATCAGAGGGTGGAGTCACAAAGACCCCACTCCCCACCCTGCACACTGACTTGGAGTCCTGTCCCGTCCCCCGCTCCCCAAGCCATGGGGGGAAGGGGCACTAGCTTCCCTCATTTCCCTGCCCCTGGGGCCTGACTGCAGGCACCACCCCCATCTCCCCACTGCAGGAGGAGAGGAGGCATGCCGGAAGCCATACAGGAGTGGGTAGGTGAGATTCTGTGGCCTGCATTGTGCAGGAGGTCAGACTAGATGACCATAATTGTCCCTTCTGACCTTAAGTCTATGAATCTATGAGTCCTGCGTCCTGTAAGTATGGCCTATAGTCTTTGTTCCTAGATGTATGCTTTTACAGTTAGCCATGTTAAAAATGCATATTGGTTCTTTGCACCCAGTTTACCAAGTGATTCAGATTGCTCTGACCCAGTGACTTGTTGTCTTTGTTATTTACCATGCCCCTAAATTTTTGTCATTAGCAAACTTCATCAGTGATGATTTTATGTTTTCTTCTAGGTGATTGACATGATTTTGATGCACCTTGGTCTGTGAACTCTTCACCTGCTGCTTACTGACCACTTCCTACTCCACCCTCAGAGCAAACACCCTCAGTGTGCCCACAGCTGTACCCTCTTTATTGATTTCTTCTCATTTCACTTACATTTTTAGTTGTATGAATTAGAGGCTCTAGGTATCTAGATGCTTTTTCATCCAACTTTTTGGTTGGGTGTAGTTGGTTGCAACATTTTTTTGGGTAGCTTTTTGGGTAGCGGATTCAAAAAGCTGACAACTGCTGCTCTAGACATGTTGCCCACAGTGCTACTCAGCTGATCTTCCTTGTGGCCAGAGGTCATATGGGCTCCTCATTGGAGGGAGCTGGCTCAGCCCATGGGTCCAACTGGTAGGGAGTTTGTGGTGATGCTCCTGTCACCAGCACTGGTCCTGGGAGCAGTTCCTCCACAGCTGTGAACTGGTTTGGGGGGGGGGTTTCTTGATAATCCAAAGAGCATTGGCTATGGCTTCTCAGAATCCAAAGCCCTGAGGACTGGGGCAAACTGTAAATAACTTGTGGTGTTTAGGAAAACTTTCCCCTCTCAAGTATCAGAGGCGTAGCTGTGTTAGTCTGGATCTGTAAGAAGGGACAGAGTCCTGTGGCACCTTATAGACAAACAGAAGTATTGGAGCATAAGCTTTCGTGGGTGAATACCCACTTCGTCAGACATATGTGGGTATTCACCCCCGAAAGCTCATGTTCCAATACTTCTGTTTGTCTATAAGGTGCCACAGGACTCTGTCCCTTTTCCCCTCTCAGTGACCAGCGTTCAGTTCTAGTGGTCAGTTTGCACAGGTTTGTATTTTCAAGATTATCTTTGCAAGGAAAAGGACTAGAAACCTCCTTTGTCTTAGAAATGAAAGCTGAGGTTCTCTTTTATAGTTCTAGGCCTCCCAGTTTAAGAGGGGGGCATACTGTTGGGTTCTGAGGCCTTGCAAAGGCCAGTTCTGCTCAGGAATTTCTGTCAGAATTAGCTTTATATGCTATGTCCCTAACCTATTCCTGGTTCTGTCTGAATTCCTATCTGCTATTCATGGATAAATAAAAATTCTTTACAATGGAACATGCTAATGGCACAGGCCTATTTTATTGTCCTGGACAGCTTTAGTTAAGTTGACTCAACAATTTCCACTGTTTGATCATTTTCTTTAATATAGAGTAAGTCTACTCATCTGTTAAATCTTCTGAGCCCCTTTGATCTATGACCTGAGTTCTGACTTATGTGTGCATTCTACCACTAATGCACCTTCCTTCTCTCCCAGTAATACCACCTTAATTATGTTTTTGGGACGTTGAAGCTTCTGCTGTCACCTAGAGCCACACTTTTGTTAAAGCTAGACTAGATTCCTATTGCAGGCAGCTGGGCAGATATCTATATGTTTTACCGACCTGTAGCAGGCTGAAAGTGAATGGTAAGGAAAGGGAGGTTGCTGAACCTGACAGGAATAGCAATACTTCTGTGATTTAAAAAAAAAAATTAAACACTTTATTCTTCCCTGAAATGTTCTGATTATGAACCCTAATAATAAAGCCCTAGCTTGAGACTCAGGAAACCTGGAGTTTATTCCTAGTTCTGCCACTGGCCTGCTAGGTGACCTTAGGGAATTTATTTCACATCTCTGATTCTGATGTCCCTTGGAAAGTGCTTTGCTAGGTGCAGGTGAAAAGTGCTACACAAGAACTGAGTGCTATTTTGATTGACTTTATGCTACTGAATGAAAATCGGAAATAAAACTGACTAGAAACAATAATGAAACTGACCAGACTAGTTTCATTGTCTAAGCTGTAAAAGTGAACAAACAGCAAGAAAGCCCTGGATGAACAAAGTGCTTAACTTTTAGCACATGCTTAAGTGCTTTGCTAGATTGGGGCCTAAATTAGGTCTTAACATTCTATCTTAATATTCTAAAGAGAGGTATGTAACATTGTATTAAATATGAGTTTTATGTAGACAGTCTATCTACAGCATCAGGCTATTGATCTGCCAAATCTTTCCAGCATATGTAGGATTCATACCAAATTTAAAAAGTACATCCCAGCTATGGCCTGATCCCAAAGTCAGATCCATGCAGAGGAAAGGAACTGCCTGCCTAGATCCTGATAGAGGGTCAGGGCCTATAGTACCAATCTTATATTGTTATTACTCAAACAATGATTGGTAATGACCAAAGACATACAGAAAGGATGGAGCAGTAAATGCAGGAGGCTAGAAATAAATGTAAAATATATTTAAAATTAGAAGATAATAATAATATATAACTAGCTCCTATGCTGGATTTAGGTGCTTCTCTCTGAGAGAGGGATGGAGGTTACACACACCCCTCTCATCATCTTAGGTTGGAAGCTGCCCTAACATGCTGGCTTTTGTGGATTAGATTCTTCAATCTCTCTCTCCCCAACACATTTTATAGGAGCCTAGGTGACTCCCTCAGGCTTTCTGAATTGTACTGTTGTTCCTGTGATTTTTCTAGGTGCCTAAAACTTAGGTACTGGGGTACTCAGTGTTGCAATGCCTCAGTCTCTTCATAGAGCCCACCCCAATTTGATAAATATAAAGTACTCTGACAACTCTGCGTCTGCAACAATCACTCAGATCAGGGCGATATTTCCCACTCTCACCTGGAACACAGGGTAATTCTCACTTAAGTTATCTGATGGGATAGTTGTGCAGAGGAAAAGAGTGTAGCGCTACTCACAGTTTAAGAGCCTCTTGTCCTTAGATGGGTAAACACCACTCCTCTCTCAACATGTGATATCACCTCCTCAGATGCACTGCTGTTGTTCCCTTTGTAAAGATAGTGGAGCATAAAAAGTGATTGCTGGCATTTAATCTCTTGGTACAATCCGTTTTACAAAGCCCATCTATCCAGTGTACAGTCACTGGTGTGAGGTATGACCCTTACTACTTTCCATTGCTCTGTGGCATTGGTCTGTGCTCTGAAATGCCATTAGCCAGCACATTAAATAGATTATTGTCTTTAGTCAATTTGAATTCAGAAATATTTAAAACTGGGCACTGCCGATAGATACTATTTCCTTGCTATCAAGAGCTATGAAATTATAAAGTGTCCGGAGACATCAGCCATTAGAACAGGAGCGTTGTATAAATAGAGCTGCTGTTGTAAGGCAGAAGGGGATGAAATGATCAAATATAACATCCCTTAATGTAGTTCTATGACATTTTAAATGTAAATAAACATTTGATTTCTGTTTGTTACTTTTTGTTTGATTTCTTCTTTGGGAAATCCCATCAGAGCAGGTTGGACAAATAGAAAAGGAAATGAAAATGGAAAGAGAGAGCATTTCTTCATAAAGGTTATTGACAAACCCCAACCGTTATTCCCGTCTTCATCTGATCTGGCAGACATGGAACTGAAATGAAATTTGGTGCCTCATGTAACTCCAAGTCTCATTTCATGGCCAGAGAATATCTACAGGATAGAAAAAAAATTAGAAAAAAAGAAAAAACGGTGCAGCACAGAGAGCAAAAGCAAAAGCTAGAATCTGTTCTGTGCCTTCTGAGAGAGGTAGCACAGGAAGGGGAAGGGTGGGATGGCTTACAGCATCTATGCACCACCTGGATTTTGGGTTGCAGCGAGGGCCAGAATGGCTCCTGGTGTAAGGCAGAGCAGCTCTGGGATCAGATTTAACTTATGGTTGGTTTGCCTGGGCTGCCTATAGGATGGTCTACAGCCCAGAACCCCTATAACATGGTCATAATGCACAATGCCCCCTCTCATCCCTGATCCACACACAACCCTGCTTCCAACATGCCTCTTATGCTGAGAGTCTACAGAGCGGGGAAACAGCTTACATCAGCCTTATACTACTCTTTCACCAAAGTGGCGTGCCAGGGTTGGGATGGGGACAGAACTGGCCCATGCATACTGTAGCAAGTCATTAGGCAAGCACAAAGAGCTAGTAACTCACTGTTCCAACAGTCACCCTTGGAATTTACAAGATGTATTGCAGTGCACATTAACATTTTTGGAGAACAATGAGAAAGGAACTCAGTTACATATTGCAAAAGTCAATGGTACCAAAACTGTTCTCTCTATGGGACTACTCACAGGCTTAAAATTAAACACATGCATAAATCTTAGGAGTTAAGATTTCAGGTATACAGTTGAGCAGCCTGATCTATTCCCTGCCATAGGCCCTGATCCATTCAGGCCCAGCCATTCAATTGGACTCCTGCATGTACGTGGAACTCTTTCAAATGAGGGCACAGTCACCAACTTCTAGCAAACCCCCTTATGCTTCAGGGCCTAAGTTATACTCTAACTGATGGGGGTTGGGAAAAATCTTCCCCTACGGGCACGTGATTCCATAGTTGTCCATTATAGAGTTTCTTGCACATTCCTCTCATGAAGCTGATTCTGGCTACTTTCGGAGACAGGATAATGTACTAGATGAGCCATTGGTCTGCTACAGTATGGAAATTCCCATGTACTGAGAGAACAGAGAATCAAAATCCACTGAAATCCCAGCCTCCCAAACAGCTCTGCACACCACGTTTGTTAAGTAGGTGCAGAGCCCATCCAGCTCAGTAGGCCAGAGCATCCTCAAGATCACAGCCTGAAATGGAAGTAACATACATCAGGACAAGAGGTCAGTATGCTCCTTCATGCAGCTTGGCCTGATGGTTTGGTTGCTGTCCATTCCCTGCTCCTCTTTCCCCTCTCCTCACTACCCTCTAGTGTTAAATTAACTTTATGGTTGCAAAGTCAATCATTACCACATTTAAGGTTGCCTGTGCCACCTTGAGCCCCGCAGCTCTATCATGTATTATGATACCGTCTTTAATTACATAATTACAGATAATGTTTTCACTTCCACAGGACCTCTGCCTTATTCAGTGCACAGAATAGATGGTGCTCACTTAGTAAGTAGCTATTCAATATTTTGTTTTTCCCTTAGTGTTCAATGTGTGGCCCCCAGACCCTATTTACTACACTAAACCTTGCTCAGAAGACAGAATTATTAATTTCTTTGTGAGTTTTTCTATAGTACTCAGCAGTAAACTGAATGCTGCACCAACATGATTTAATTTATCTTGAACATCCCTGTGAGATGAGGGGTATTATTATACCCATTATGCAGATGAGGAACTGAGGTGCAGAGAGATTAAAGTCAAAAGCACTACTTTTAAGTGCCAACTTTGAGATACCTAGGACCTGTTTTTGTTGTAGTTCTAAGGGCTCAGGACATCTGCAAATCAGATCCCAAGGTCTCAAGCTGGGCACTCAGAAAATGATGAACATACAAGTATGGGCCAATTTTGATCAATAATATGAGCAGTTTGGTTTAAGTGACTGGCCAGCATCACATGAGAACTATGTGGCAGAGACAGGGATAGAATCCATTTCTCCAGGGTGACATTCAACTGCCTTAACCATGAAATCATCCTTTCTCTTCCTGCAATCCCCTGCCACATTCGCTATACAGCCCCCAACTTCTGCAAAAAATAAGCCAAGGGTCCTACAGACCACAGCCTCTTTCACTACACAGGTCCCTCCCTCGGCACTGAATGAAGTTGGGTCCTATGGAAAAAAATAGTATGTGATAATGTAATTCAAAACAGTATCATTATACATATGCACAAGAGCCCACAGACGACAAGGTTGCACAGGCAAGCCTTAATTCTATTATTTCCCATATTGTGACTCCTTGACTTTGCAAACTTACTAATGTTCTTTTATCATTTTTTGTATGCAGTTCCCTTGGTTTTTTTAAAAAAAAGAAACTGAAAATGCAGAATTCTATCATGTGGTACCCTATTAGCACCCAGGTGGTTCATTAGCAAGGTTAGAATCTTTAGCTCCACAACACTGACCTCTGTGACTTGAACTAAAGGAGCAACTGATAGAACTGGTACATTGTCATCCTCTATGAGCTCTAGTGGACACAAACTCTTCTGCTCATTCTACCAAGTTTAACCTCTTATACCCTATCATCTCAAACCTGTCCCACTTCCAATCCCAATCCTGTCTCATCCCCATCACTGGCTCCTCATCCCAATCCCATTCTTCTCAATTAGCCAGTCCCAGTCTCCACTCCTTTGGTTTCTCATTCACTCCCAGTCTCCTTACCCAGCTATTTCTAGTGTCATTACCACAACCGCCCTGGCCACTTGGCCAGACATTCCTGGTCCCTCCCTCCTCCAGCATCTACAGTTCCTTATCTGGAGTTTCTTTCTCCTCTGACCTTCAGTTCAGTGCTAGAGCTTCTCACAGCAAAGGATGCCAGACTTTTTGAAGGTGGGCAAAACAAATTATCTTTCCCTAGTCTTGTTTTCGACTGCTGAATCATTTGGGCAGAAATTATACAAAATAAATAATAAGCCTGAGACAAACAACTGACATGTAGAATTTCAGCTCATATGGGTAAAGTCTGGCAAAGTTACATTACATATAAATAAAACTCCCACCTCTCTAAGTCCTCTACATCTTCCAGTCAGTTTGTAGGGTTTTAGCTGTGTGAATCTCATTAAAGTAACTGAGACCAGCACAACTAAATCCCTGTGCGACCCTTTGAAAAATTACCCCTGTGTTTGCAAGATAACAATTCTGCTTGACCTGTATTTTATACCAATTCATTGAAAGAAAGTACAGCATTTAATTGGTGAAATCTCATTTACCACAAATCTGCCTCTGTGCTCATCACCTCAAATTTCCTTTAAAGCTGCCATTTAATTATCTGTTAAAAAAAATTCCTGTTAAATTAAGAGTTTTGTTTAAAAAAAAACACAACTGAAATTGAAATAAAAATATCACCTGCATTACTGCAAATCAAGAATTAAAAGTTAATATTCATTTAGCTCTCACAAGCAGAGTTTGGAAGTTTTATACACAAAACAGTTCTGAAATAAAAATAATTTAAAGACTTCTTATATTATGTATTGAAAGCAACCAAACTATAAATTCCAATCAGTAATTACTTTGAGATAATATAATAAAGCAAGTGAAGTTTTGAATCAACCATAAAGCAAATTACTTTTAGCTATATTGTTCTACTAACAAATAAATGTGAAAAAATTCTGTACAAGAAAGTTACCCATATTAATAAATTAATTAAAAAATTAAGGCCCAGTCCTCCACTGACATAATGGGCATAGTGCAACTAAACCCCATGGGTCTATGCCAGTTTATGCTAGTTGAAGATCCTGCCCCGAGAAGCTTATTGAAGAGGTTAAAAGTACAACTGGGCAGGAAATGGTTTCCTGGCCCAGGAAAATTTTGTGTAAACCAAATCAGGCCAAAAAGTAAAACTCATTTTTTTCCCAATCAAATGTATGAAAAAAAAATTAGCTGGGGTCAATTGAAAAGTTTCCTTTCCATTACTTTAAAAGGTTTTGTTTCAATGACGACCATTTTTATTTGTTTTCTACTAAATTTAGCTTCAATTTTTACACAGGACATTGTTTAGAAAATGCCAAAGTGGAATGTTTTCACAATTTTGACATTTTCAGGATTTTTTATCCAAAACCTTCCAGCAAAAAGATTTTGTTTCAATGAATTGTCATTTCCAACAAAAAAAAAAGTCATCAAAAATGTCCCAACCAATTCTAGTTAGAAGACTCATGGCTGTAATCAAACTGAACTAAGTTCTCTTCCTCCTTTGCAGCAGCCTTCCAGTCCTGGCAAGATAAACTGTTCAATGTGCAATCAGCTGATGAACTTGGGCTTTCGCCAACTGGAAGTACTGTTGAATGTTTGTATCTGTTTTACAGATCATACTCCAGCTGGATTGGCTATCAATTTACCCAGTCCTTTGTGTATTCTACTGTATTGGTCTTTGTTGGTTGGAATCCACTTTGCAGTGGCCTGCATGGCCCATCTCCATTTACACTTTGCACAAGGCAGGCTGCTTTAACTTATTTCTCCCTTCCCCATCATTACTAGAGCATAGCATCTGAAAAACAAACAGGGTTCTGGGGAGAAGATGAGAGAGAGAACAAACCACGTGACAGCTGTTGGTCATGTCACTTATAAATGCCATGCTGGAACGAGCTCAGATGCAATGGTGATGAGGGTGGGGTAAGAACCTATAAAAAATGAATAGACTAGAAAAAGCTAATTACCACCTATACAAAGGACTCACATATGCATGTGTATGTACGTACACAAAGAAATTCATCAACTCTCCTGGAGATTATTCATGATAAAAATGTTTGATCACAGTGTGTATGGGCAGGTTCAATAATTAAGACAAAACAATAACATTGTCCAAAAATGGAGACCAAATTAATCCTACTTTCCATTACTCTTCACTTTCCAACAGAACAAATAAAACACACACCCCACAATGAAAAGAACAGAAATGAAAGCCATGTCCACACTTCCAGCTGTGATTCCCAGCTCCTATGCTAGCTCTGATCAAGCTAGAGTGCTATAAATAGAATGTAGCTGTGACGGCATGAGCAGCAGGAGGGGCTAGCCACCCTCAGTATGACAGGAGGCATTAGCTGCCCTGAATATGTACCCATGAGAAACACTAGGCATATACTCAGGATAGCTAGCCTCTCCCAGCACTTGCACTGCTGGGACTACATTCTATTTTTAGTGCATTAGCTTGATCAGAGCTAGCACAGGTATGTCTACTCACGATGGAAATTACATTCCCAAGCTCAAAGTGTAGAAGTACCCTCAGTCTTTCAATAAAATCTGTGAGGGCAAATCTCACTGCAGGACTATGAAAGAGAAACCCAATAAAAAAAAAAAGACTGACCAAAGTAGATGTGTCTTACCCTGAAAATGGCAAGAGATCACCTTCTGATAGCCGGCCAATAGGAATGAATTCCATAGTAGAGCCTCCCATCCAAAGAGTGCTCTAGTATTAGCCCTCACAACTTCCATTCTGGGGATCAACTGCTGAACTATTCCTATTGATCCCAGCAAGTGTAATACGGGAGGGACTTCCTCTAAGATTGTCAGGATCTTATAAATTATTTTAATGCCACTTTATATGGCACCCAGAAGTGAATTGGGAACAAGTACAGAGAGTACAGAGCAGTGATAGAATGTGCTTTTGGCCATGTGGCCTAGTAGACAGAGCACTGGACTGGGATTCAGAAGATCTATGATCTATTCCCAGCTCTCTTGCTGACCTGCTGGGTGACCTTGGGCAAGTCACTGTAACTTCTTTGTACTTCAGTTTCCCCATCTGTAAAATGGGGATAAGGATATTGCCATCCTTTATAGGTGAGCATTGAGATCTACTGATAATTAGCTGTAATAAAATGCTTTTCATTATTAGTATCCTACTTGCAAGCTAATTAGTGCAAAAGCAGCTATATGCCTTCTGAGCAGTTTATGATGATATCTGCTGTAGAGCCATTTGTAGTAAACTAACCTGGATTTGACAAAGGCTTGGAAAACTATGTCTAAGGCTACATCTGAGATGAAATGTCACCAACTCTCAGATTGGCCAATAAAGGAAAACCCACTTTTCACCCATCTCTGTTACTAGGGACCCAAAATCAGAAATCAATTCAATAAGACACCACTTTGGCCTCAGTTGGAAAGTACAGGCACAACTCCTGGCAACAAACAGCATCACCTCAGACTTCTCTGGACTGAAACTATGCTAGCTGGATTTCATCCAGGTTCCTATCTTGGCCAGATACCAGCAAATCCAAGAAACAGCAACACCTTCGTTCAGCATGAAATACTGAGGCATAGAAAAAAATCCTTAATATATTGATGTCCCTCTCAAACTGTCTCCCAATCCCCTTTTGCAGCCCCATATGTACATTTAACATGAGGAGTGATAGTGGAATGCTGTAGGAACTCACAGCAGAGATCTTCTTGAGAAGATGAGCAATTGCCCCTCATAACTCTCTGGTATCATTCAAAAGGGAGGAAAAACAAACCCTATCCTGGGGTAGGCAACCTATGGCATGCATGCCAAAGGCAGCACGCAAGCTGATTTTCAGTGGCACTCACACTGCCCGGGTCCTGGCCACCGGTCCAGGGGGCTCTGCATTTTCATTTAATTTTAAATCAAGCTTCTCAAACATTTTTAAAACCTTATTTACTTTGCATACAGCAATAGTTTAGTTATATATTATAGACTTATAGAAAGAGACCTTCTAAAAACGTTAAAATGTGTTACTGGCATGTGAAAAGTTAAATCAGAGTGAATAAATGAAGACTCAGCACACCACTTCTGAAAGGTTGCCGACCCCTGCCCTATCATGTGACCCCATCCACGCCACTCACCACATTCTGAATAACCTTCTGCTACAAAAGGACGAATAGAGATTGGGGGAGGGAGCAGAAAGAAGTGGTGAAGTCATTAGAATGTTTTCTCCTCAGCAAGATCAGGTCCACAGTATGCCCAAAGTGTGGTTATAGTCAGAAGAGACACTATGTAAAAATGGCAGCTTTGTAATCCATATATCTGCACCATGTGTACATTCAGAGTTCTTTTGGTGACAAAGAAGTTTTGTTGGGTGTTGCTGGGTTTTGTTCGTATTATTGTAGGCTTGGGTTTGTTTGTTTTTTCTTTTAACTCCAGGGATACTACACAGACAACACAACTGTGAGAGAACAATTTAGATTCTATTTGGACTCACATCAGCAACAGAACTGTTTTCTCAAGTTCTAACTGGAATATCTATTACTGGTAAAGATTCACAAGCCAGAAAGAACCCAGCTTGACTACAAGTCCCAGGGTGAGTCTGCTGGCCAGAAAATTTTAAAAAATTATAGCGTGTGGTTGTAAATTGAACCGATTTGTTCTGGAGTCACCAATAGACAACAGGCATGGAATCATTTTAAAATCTTCAGATTACAACTGTAAGGGCATCATAGAATATAAGGGTTAGAAGGGATCTCAGGAGGTCATCTAGTCCAACCCCCTGCTCAAAGCAGGACCAATCCACAATTTTTGCCCCAGATCCCTAAATGGCCCCCTCAAGGATTGAACTCAGTACCAAATCCCATTAAAAATAGCCCTAAGCACTCCCCACTAACTTCCAGCTTGGATCCATCTGCCAGGTAGTTGAATGGACCCTCCCCACTAGCACATTAAAAAACCTCCATTTGTGACCCTAGAACTAGATGAAACGCACCCAGAAAAGTTAACACATGGTCTCCTTCCTGCTCTGACACACAACAGTGGAACTGGAAAGTCTGCCCTTGATCCAACTGATCTCTTCTGTGAAATGGATGAAAAACTTCTAACAATGAGAAATATTTGACGATGGAATGGGGTGGAGAGGGGTTAATCTGATGGCTAGACATTCAGAATAATCTAAACAGCCACACAGCAGGAGATAGAGAGAAGATTCATAAAGTGACCTTCCACCCACACTAAGCAATATCAGACAACCTCTTTCCTCCCCCCTCAACTCCCCCACTCATAAACAGACCTGTTGCCGGCAGATAACTGCCTGAGGCCAAGCAACAGCGGGGGGTCCGTCGCCTGGTGTGCCGCGCCAATAAACACAGCAGGGTGGAGAAGCAAACCAAGTTTATTTGAGATCTCAAAGCGGTGCAGGGAGATTGACTCAGATCAAGCACACCTAAAACAAGCAGTCTGTTCCTTTATATCCATGAGAACTTTTCTCACTGACTAGCAATCCCCCGTTTCCCCTCCCTCCTCCTCCTTCCTCCCCTTGTAGCAATTACGTAAGCGCAGGTGCATTAAGTAATCTTGGCCGCGGCAGCTCGTTAGTAAGTTTTCCTTCTGCAAGTTATCTTGTCCTTCTGCTAAAGGTGCACAGGCCTCATTATTTCTGCTTTAGACCAGTTAGAACTGTTGCAACTGATAACGGCTGTTACACCTGGCCTTTTAGGTCGATTAAAGTTCAAACATGGAGGGACTCTTGTCTGCTGAGGCCTAAAACCAGGAAGGCTCCATACTCTTGTGGCCTTCCACCCTCCCGAGTTACGTAGGGTTATGCTTAGTGACACCAACAGACCTAATATAGGGATAAGCATACTGTGACTCAATAACGGAGTTGCAAAAGCAACCAGCTTAATTGCCTCCTGCGTTCAATAACTAGATTCAAGATTTGATAGGAACCCATTGTAAAACAGAAGTTGAAATGCATTTGTTGAATGTATGTCCAATATTGTAAAGAAGTTAGTGGGAGCTGAAAGCACTAATCTGGCATGCAAAGCAGCTTATCCACAGTTCTCTCAACTGAAGTTCTTCTCATAAGACCAAATAAAATGGAGGTTGTTGTTTAGCTCAATACAACAAATAGCTGTAGATAGATAAAAGTTACACAATTTCTCACTTGTTTGGAAGCCAAATGTTCTCTGAATAGATTCAGAAAAATTTAATACCAGGGAATAAACCATAAATCCAAACCCCAATCAAATTAATTTCAACTCTTCATGAATTTTGAAGTAACTGCTTTCCAAGAAATAATTTAACCATCCACAAGAATATTACAGCAATGTTTTTATTAAGGCTAATACAAGAAAATATCATCTCAAAGATGGGAGAGTTAGTCTAGACACAACACAAGAAAATGCCCAATACATAAATGGACGTTCCTCCAAGAATTCCTGAGAATCTTAACCTGGCCCCTATTTTACTGAAATGTCACTATTTAGACAGTCCATCAAAAATCCCCATTATATTATTTACATGTACAGTGTTTATGGGAAACTACTTTTAGAGTTTCAAATACATGTGCTGTTCAGCTTTGCTTATGTGACAACATGTATTTTCAATTAAGACATCACCACATAATTCAGTTATTCCTTAGAAAACTGATTTTTTGCATATAAACTCCCCTCAGAATGTTGTAACAGACTGTATGCAGTGTTGTTGTGGCCATGTTGGTCCCAGGATATGAAAGAGTCATGGTGGGTGAGGGAATATCTATCTATCTATCCCACCTTCTGTTGGTAAGAGAGAAGTTTTTGAGCTCACAAAGAGCTCTTCTTCAGGTCTGGGAAAGAGCGTCACAGCTACATAGAAGCAGGGCCGGCTCCAGCTTTTCTGCGGCCCCAAGCAAAAAAAATAATAATACTGATCGGCGGCACTTCGGCAGCAGCTCAATCACGCAGCTCATTCTTTGGCAGCAGTTCGGCAGTGGGTCCTTCACTCCTTCTCTTCCTCTTCGGCGGCACTTCAGTGGCACCTCAAAGATGAAGAGAGGGACTGAGGGACCCACTGCCGAATTCTCACTGAAGACCCCGATACCGGACAGGGTGCCGCCCCTTTGTATTGGCTGCCCCAAGCACCTGCTTCCTTTGCTGGTGCCTGGAGCTGGCCCTGCATAGAAGGTGGAACAGCTTGTTTAGCAGAAGTAGTTAACACATATTTCAAGGGACCATTCAAGGTGAAGTGGCCCGTTAATACCTCTCCCGTCAGGGCCTGCTCCAGGGTTTTTGCTGCCCCAAGAGGCAAAAAAAAAAAAAAAAAAAAAAAAAAAGCCACGATCACGATCAGCAGTAGCTCCATCGCACCGCTCTCTTCTTCGGCGGCAATTCAGTGGCAGGTCCTTCCCTCCGAGAGGGACCGAGGGATCCGCTGTCAAATTGCCGCTAAAGTGCCCGGCGTGCCGCCCCTTCCTCTTTGCTGCACCAAGCACCTGCTTGCTGGGCTGGTGCCTGGAGCCGGCCCTGCCTCCAGTCATGGGGGGTGGGGGGTGAGAAGGCAGAAGAAAAACCAACTACTTATACTAAACAATCTGTTCCACCTTCTATTTAGCTGTGACACTCTGAGTACCTTTCCCAGACCTGAAAAAGAGCTTTTGAGCTTCCACAGAGCTTGTCTCTCTCACCCACAGAAGTTGGTCCAATAAAAGATATTACCTCACCCACCTTGGCCTTGTCTACACTGACACTTTAGAGTGCTGAAACTTGCATCGCTCAGGGGGTGTTTTTTCACCTCTCTGAGTGAGAAAGTTTCAGCACTCTAAAGTGGGGCTGGTTTTTTTACAGCACTGGGAGAGCTCTCTGGTGCCTCGACTACACCCACAGCAGCGCTTTAACATTGGTAGTGAAGACATACCCCTTGTCTCTCTCTAACAACATTAGACTGAATTCTTACGAAGATGACTAGATTAGATTAGATTAGATCAGATCCGATCCTTGGGAAAACAGCCTTGAGAGATTTTGCCAACATGCTCACATGCATTACTTTTGCACTACACCGAATCAATGGGTACATAAAACATGAATTTTGAGCTGTAATATTGTTAGCCTGCACGGTCAGCGAGCACTAAATGAACAATTGCAAAATTACTGATAATATAATAAGAGCTGGTTTTGTTTCTATCTTGAAAGTATCATGGAAACAGAAAGTGAATCAAATGAAAGAACAAGTCTGAAATTGTGCCTGATGGCAGCTCCACCAGAAAACTGTAAAATGGCATTGCAAAGGATTAAAAACCACAGTTGCATTTAATCCTTTCCCCTCATTTCAAATCCACACATACAGTGTGAAGGAAAGCATAGCCCTGTAACAGGAGTTTGAAACAAAAACTACTTATGTAAACATCAACACACTTCATTCATACTGCAGGTATTTCCAGTCACTGGGAGAGTGATGGCACCAGGAGTGGAAGCATTTTGCAATCCTAAACACTTGCTTGTTTTACAACAAAATACGATAAACAATGAGACAATTCCATATTAAAAATCCAAGTAATAAAAACTTGACAAAGTGCAAAGATTATGGTTTTAAACCTGGGTGAAGAAGCATTATAGTCAACCTGGGAAACCGAGATGTTGTGTTTCTTTGTGTGCTTTATAATGACCGATGATACAATGCAAATTTTAGCAGGGGCTTTTTTATGCAAAGTTTTATTATTTCTTTTTAAAGCTATATTTGATCAGAAACTCAAATATGCCTCTCTTATTAACATATATTAAATGTCTTAAGGACACTGTTGAAGATAGAATATGCAATCATCAAAGAATAGTGGAAACATGAGCTTGATTGCTAGTGTCCTACCAAAACACTCAGTAAAATTCTTCTTCATATGAAAGACACAATACAACCTGCCTTCAAATCCATCCAAATCATGAGAGATTCCCTTCCAATGAGTCTGCAGGGCTAATCCATGCTCACTGCCCTCAAAGAGCCCGGCTGCTACCAAGTTCCATGTAACATAGCCACTCCCTTCCCTTGCAGAGTCCATGTCCGTCTCACTACACTGTGCCAGCTGCGCATGATAAGCACATGCAACAGGCACAGAGGCCCAGCACTGCCGACAGTGCTGCCGAGATCCGCGACTGGCGCTCGTACTTCAGGGCTTTCTTCACCTCCTCGTTGGACTGAGACACGTAATCAAGGGTATGCAGGACGTTGTACTCAATGTTATTGATGACCTCATGCTGCTCTGAAACCAGCATCTCCAAGTGCAGGAAGAGTGAGTGCAGCTCACTGATCTGGGCCTCTAGGTCCAGCAGTTGTTGGTGGCGTACTTGGGCCATGGCCAAGTGCTGCTTGGCCTTGAGCACTTCCAGGTCCTGGCCCACAATCCGAGGAGCCACAGGGCTTTCCACTAGCTGATTAATGTCCTCTTCACGTAGGCTTAAGCCTGCCAGCTCAGTTTGCCTAATGATCTGCTCCTTCAACTTCTCCACGTACTCCATCTCCTTGGCATAATGGTGAGTGATGATGTCTCGGTACCTGCTGATTAGGACAGAGAGCTGGTTCTGGTGGATGCGGTATCCTGCCAGCCACGGTTTGCTGTCTCGGGACAGTGTGTCTTGAATCCCATAGAGCTGAGGCTGGATGACTTTAGCCTGACTAGTGAAGGAGGCTTTAATGTTACTTAGCTCTTTCTTTTCTTCATAAACGCTCTCCTCGGTGGTGCAGCACAGCACCCGCTGCTGCTTCTTGTGGATGCTCTCTGATAACTCCTCCAGTTTACTCAGGCCCAGTGAGAGATCTGACACGTCCTGGAATATTTTGCTCATGGGATTGGTCTCATCCTCCTTGAAAACAGGATTATCAAATGAGAGAGTATCATCAATATCCAAAGAGTCCTCATCTTCATTAACTCGGATCCTCAATTCCTCCAGTCTGTCCTTCATCTTCAGCTCTAGCTGCTGGCCACATCTGTGGCAGAGGGACACAAAATGCACACATCAGCTTTGTAAAGAAGTCAGAGAGAGTTAGAATCTTTTGCGTCAGTGGAGCTGTTAAAATCTTCCCTCCCAGAGCTAGAGCAAATATTGACCAAGGCAATAGGCTTACCCTGAGTTTACTCTGCATCACATGGCTAACTAATACCGGCTAGGTTAGATTGCATGCCAACAGTGGGCGGAACACGCTTCACTGCAGGAACCAACTTTGTTATAACAATCACAGGGAAACATTAAGGAAAGAGAAGAGCATATAGTCAACTAACCTGATAACAAGGTGACAGAATGCTAGTTCTGAAAAAACCACAGCACTCTGATCAGATACAAGAAAAACCAGAATTCACATAAATGCCATCATACAAAACTCTTTTTGACTTTCAAAGTATAGGATCAAATAAGGATGTGTCTGCTGAGTTTGTTTGAAATCTTATTGTCTTGGAGATTATCAATCAGAATCTGTTTGTCAAGAAAAAAAATCATCACTTAAAGGCTGATTCCCCCCAGTCATAAATAACTGTTTTATGCCATGTTTAAGAGAAGCAAGAAAGAGCAGTGGAGAAGCATACCAATCTATTGAGGGAAAGGGAGAAAGACTAGAGACATGTTTATGAGGCCTGGTCTAAACTGGAAACTTACCTGGGTGCAGCTATGTCTCTCAGAGGTGTGAAAAATCCACACCCCTGAGAGATAGCTATACTAACTAGCACTAGGTCAAGGGAAGAATTCTTCCATCAACCTAACTACAGCCTCTCTGGAAGGTGGATTACCTACACCTGTTGGCATAGGTAATCTCTACACTGAAGCACTACAGTGGCACAGCTGCACCCCATAGGGTTTTTAATGTAGACATACCCTAAGGTTGCATTTCCTCTATAAAGCCTACTCTGGAGGACTACATTCAGTCTTGAAGCAGTAAGGGTTAAGACTAGTGCAGAGAGTTAGTAAGATGCTTCTTTTGCTTTTCCACAGAGTACATTCTATCCATGTCATTTCAGCAAAGTTCACCTGACATCATTGCCTATTGACTTCTCCTGTTACATTTTCTTGTGCCATAAAGTCATATGACAGGAGTTAATTCCCTCTTCCTGCAAATATTCTTTAAATGGTATGTTACTTATTGCAGCTAAAGTACGTAAGAGTACCCAGGACAACAACAATGAACAGTTGTGTGTTTCAGAGATCACTAAGTCCCAGGCCAGAACTTTGGCAGCACTCCAGACTCTAAGATCTCTAACTCAGACTAAGAGCATCAGTTTTTTCTTTGGTGCATGGATAATTTTCTGTGATTCACTCTATGGGTTATGGTAAAGCTCAAAGCTTATGATTGTTGGTTTCCGCAACACTAGTAAACTGGCATTGGTTTACCTGTCTTTTAACAGGTTCATAGTAAGTCACAAAATGAAATCATAACTTTGCATTTCTATATTGCCTGTCATCAGAGAATGTTAGGGCAGTTTACTAATCTTAATTAATTAAAGTCCTGATCCAAAGCCCATTGATGTCAACTACCATTCAAAACACCCCTGGAAAAATAGCAAATAGTATTAGACTTACTTTAAAAATGGATAAACTGAGACACAGAGAAGTTAAATGATTTACCCAGCGAGTACTGCAGGTCAAGAGTCCTGGCTCTCATTCACCTAGTCTAACCACCTACAATCTCTCTCTTTCTGCCAAATCCTTGACTTCCTGCTGAGCTAGAATGCTATGGGCCACAGACTGATCTCATTTACACCTGTGCAAATCTGAATTAGCTCCACTGAAATCAGCTACCTCAAGTTTACACTAGTGTGGCTGAGAGCAGAATTTGGCCCTGTAAATCTAGCAACCCAATGAGAAAAATAAAACCCTTTATCACCAGTCTTGGCAACTCTAGTTCAACCCTACTTGAACTCTATTTTTTGCATCATTGTGGTACTTGTGCTGAAATTTCCTGTTGTCTATGAAGAATAAATACATATTTAATATATGCTGAAGGGGCAGTTTAAACTTTTGGAAAGATGCACCATTACTCCTGATACCAATAGCAAAAAAAACCCCACTTTTTTAATCACAATAAAAATTAAGGTTAGGACTATTTAACTTTTGACAGCTATCCTATTATTTCTGTATGGCTATGACTGACCAGAGATGACTGTTAAAAAAGGTAAAGGCATCAATGCACTGAAAGGAAGAACCTGACCCCTTCAAACTAACTGCAATGAGTAATAAAAGTCCATTTATAAACCACATTCGTATAATAACCCATCTGAGAGCTATCAATGTGCCTTGCAAAACAGCTCTCAGTAATGATATAATTGGGGGGAAGGAAATGACCATATTTCATGACAAACTTTTATTGAAAAGATCAGATTTAGGAAAAATCATTTGTTTCCCCCACCACTGAAAAAGGCTGAAAGCATTTTAAAAAAGGAGAATGGCTGATGGGATGATAACTGGTAATTATCAGAAATTTCAGAGATAGAGTGCAGAGATTCCAGGTGAAATGGAAGCCTCAGCTCTTTTTAATTCCACCTGTAAATCACTGTATCTGGTCACACAGATTTTATGAGACTAGTTCATTTCTGCTGTAATATCACTGAACTAACAATAACAAGTATTATTTTGCATGTTGTAGGTGTGCTCACAATGTGCTAGGCACCTTCCAGACATAGGAACACATATTTCCCACCCCTTATATAACACTTTTCATCCACAGGTCTCAAAGCACCTTGCAAAATATTAGTATATCAATTGCTGAAAAAAGGAAACTGAGTCACGGAGTGATTAAGGTCTCAATCCTGCAAGGTGCTGCGCATTTTAGCCCCACCCCAGCAAAGTATTTAAGCATGTGCTTAACATTAAGCGCATGATTAGTGCTACAATGGTTTGCTTTGCTGGATTGGAGCCAAAGTGCGTGGCAGGCACTTTGCAGAATCAGCCCTCATTGACTTGCTCAAAGTCACACAGACACAGAGCCAACAAAGCACTTTAAGCACACGATTAATTAAACACCAGTAGTCCCAGTAACTTCAATGGGATGACTCACATGTTTAAAGTTAGGCTTGTGCTGAAGTATTTTGTTAGATTGAGACCACTGTAATCCATAAACAGATCTGAGAGTAGAAACCAAGTCTGCCCATCCATCCCCAATCAATATCCCATCCACTGGACCTCTTTGCCTTCCTAGACTAACTGGGATGAACATGAGACATTGTGTTATGAGCACTACATTTCTTTCTGTCCACGTTCGTTGCCCACTTCATCCATTCCTGTGGGACTTAGAAGAACCACTGCCCATTTCCTGGCAGAGGCAAATTTTGCAAATTTCCTTGCAGTTTTTGTTTAGAAAAAAGACTTTGCTACTGACCTAGCCATTAGACTCAGTATTGAGATTGCAAGTAGGGTTCATTTTTTAAGTCACTCCTTTAAATATCTGTCAGTATAGTCTTAATATCACAGACATGACATATAAACACACAGACCAAAAAACAACAACATGCATCCAAACATATTGGAAGCTCATATTTTAGTTGTCTATGAGTGCTGTAGGGGAGCTCGAGTTGTTCACTCCAGAAATTGAATCAGTTCCAAGCTAGCTCCAGAGTGAGTTAGCAGGTGGTTTGGACACTAGACTCCTAGCTGGGTCCAGCTGTAATTAACATATATAGGTGAGCAGATTTAGTTATAGTTTTACTTGCTTATAGCTGGTCACATTAAAAACCAAAGCCATCATTCATGGTATAATTCCCCACTCTGAACCTTAGCGTCCAAAAGATGGGGTATCAGCATGAATTCCTCTAAGCTCAATTACCAGCTTAGTACTTGTAGCGCTGCCACCAACCAGGAATTCCAGTGCCTGGTACACTCCGGCCCCCCCGCCCCAAAACCTTGCCCAGGGACCCCCAAGACCCAGTCCCTCTGGATCGTAACACAAGGAAAGTAAACCCTTTCCCTCACCGTTGCCTCTCCCAGACTTCCCCTCCCTGGGTTACCCTGGAAGATCACTGTGATTCAAACTCCATGAATCTTAACACAGAGAGGAAAATTCACCTTCCCCCCTCTTTCTCTCTCCCCCTCCCAGACTCTTCCTGAGAGAGAAAGTAATCCTAACACAGAGAGAAAATTAACCTTTCTCTCCCCCTTCCCTCCTTTTTCCCCACCAATTCCCTGGTGGATCCAGACCCAGTCCCCTGGGGTCTCACCAGAATAAAAAAAAACAATCAGGTTCTTAAACAAGAAAAGCTTTTAATTAAAGAAAGAAAAAATAGGAAAAATTATCTTTGTAAATTTAAGATGGAATATGTTACAGGGTCTTTCAGCTACAGACACTGGGAATACCCTCCCAGCATAAGTATACAAGTACAAAGTAAAATCCTTTCAGCAAAATACAAATTTGGACTCCTTCCAGCCAAATACACATTTGCAAATAAAGAAAACAAACATAAGCCTAACTTGCCTTATTTACCTAGTACTCACTTTTCTGGACATATAAGAGACTGTATCAGAGAGATTGGAGAGAAACCTGGTTGCACATCTGGTAGCTCTCAGAACCCAGAGAGAACAACCACCAAAATCTAACAGCACACACACAAAACTTCCGTCCCTCAAGATTTGAAAGTATTGTGTCCTCTGATTGGTCCTCTGGTCAGGTGACAGCCAGGCTCACTGAACTTGTTAACCCTTTACAGGCAAAAGAGATATGAAGTACTCCTGCTCTATTAACCCTTAACTATCTGTTTATGACACATGGAAATCTAGGGGCACTGGTATCTCTGACTATGAATGTCGCAGCTCAGGTGGCACATCCCAGACAAATCACCTTTGCTTCTTCCAAATTCCTAATCAGCCCTCAGCACAATTTAGAGCAACCACTGGAATGGCTGTCGATTATGATGGCCTGAATGGCTGCAGACCAGAGTGCTCCGGCAATGTACATTCCCACCATTGGGCAAGACTCTATACCAGAAATTGTGAGGGGTTCCTTTGCCAGCCCTATAGAACCACCTTTTCTCCCCACATACACACATTTCGGAGAAATCTGCCTGGATTTGAGCTTCTTTATCATCTGAGGCAGTATAAGGAGGAAGGGTCTGGAATGCAGCTTAGAATCAGGGCCATCCATTCATATTCTGCTTTCGGTTACAATGGTGTAAATCCAGAATAAATCCATATGCTCTCCGTTCCAGTGAAGTCATTCAGATTTAACAGGGTGCTGAACCTGACTCATAAACTACACTATTAGAGGAATCCCATATATTTATATTAAAGCAAGCTAACAAAATAATATATTTTACTCTTACACACACACACACACACACACCCCTAGCCTCTTTCAAGACTCCAATCAGCTCTGGAGGTGACTTGATCCTCTCTCTTTGTTGTACTTTAGAGAAACCTGGTCTGTAATGAATGCAAATGCTTTACCCACACCAACTTGCATTGCTCTCTTCTTTCCCCTTCACTTATGTTAAAACTTTATTTTCTGCTCCCTACCATCCCATCCTTTTCCTTCTCCTTCCCCCCAACTCTTCCCAGAGCTCATACTGACATTTTGTTAGTGAGCTAATTATTCGCTGTGCACAACATCTACCACCCATCCAGATGTATATATCTCAGCTCCTTGAAGTAACCCTTACACTTTAACGTTAAAAGACGGATAAGCCCGCTTTTATTAATACTACTGAGGCTTTGTGCTCAGCTTCTGACACTCTCTGGTTGGCCAAGCACTTGGAAATGTAAGAGACTTTTAGCGTAAAGGTCACAGAGTGTTTATTTTAAGGATGAAAAGGTTCTTTTTGGAACAGACATTTTCCTTTTTACCTCAAGAGCTCATTTTGTTGCAGACCAGTCAGCTTTCTGGTCTTGTAACAAAATCTATAATAGTTACCATTTTAAGTTTCCCCCATATGCATTTAATGTAGACCTCAGTTTAATATATGAAATACCAAACAATTATTAAAAGGGCTGCTTGCTATCTTTTTGACTAAGGTTCATTATAGTGCCCATTTAGTCTCTGTCAAGTCCTCTATTCCACTGGTAGAGAAATGGATGCAGCAATCTACTAAGTCTTTTCCTTCTCTAGTTACTCTGACCCTACATGCTGTGCCATCCATTGAAAAGCAACAAGGATTTGTAAAAATGTGTGATGGGATGTACTTGGCCTTTGTGGCCCCCTGCTAGAGGCCCCACAGTCCTACTACATCAGGCCCCAGGAAAGCAGTAGCAAAGGTGGGTCCTCCAGGCCTACCTAGAGAGGCTGCATAGACACTGCCAGACAGGGCCCATCAGGCTCAGATAAAAGGAGCTACAGGAGCTGAGCAGGGCAGTTCCTGGCTGGGACAAGATGGGCAAGGAAGGGTGCTTGTTGTGGGAGTGCCAGAAGAGAACCAGAAGATGGGTTCTAATGATACTTATGTTCAGTGAGGAGGAAAAGGATTTGAGAGCTTCAGTCCTGAGGTCAAGGTGAAGAAAAAAGGGGCTACATGGGAACAGGCCCAGGGAATAGCAGCAGCAAACTGAAGGAAGCAGTATGTGGCTGCTGTGTGTAGGGTTGCTGGGCTGGAATCAAAGTAGTGGCTGGGCCTGGGTCCTCCACCTACCTACAAGCCAAGTGGCCTGAACCCATAGAAGGACTAGGCTCTGTTTGAAGCCCAAGTGAAGAGCAGGAATTGAAAGGGTCCAGAGACAGGGTTGAAGATCCTGGTGAGGGCAGACAGTGTGATGAATTCTTTGCTATCCCAGGAGAGGTTCATCCATTTTTGACTGAATGACTTGGCTGGAGGGCTGAGCCACCGAAAACCTAGTAAGGTCAACAAGCTACAAGGGGTGTCTGGAGCAGGTGAGCTTGAGTGAGTGTCCCCATCACAGAACACGTAAGGCCTTTTCTGACACTCTCGCTCATTTTCAGTAGGGATTCCCATAAACACCCCCGAATTTTCCTTTGAATCTCTGCTATTCCAATAACTCAAACTCCCATCCTTGGGGTTATGCTTGACTCTCCCTTTTCCTTCCCTCCTCACATCCAAGCTCTTTCCAGGAATACTTGTTTCTCCCTCAGTAATATCTTTCTATAAAACTCCCCTTTTCCCCACTCTCCACTACCAAAACCTTGGTTCATACCATGATTCTAGCTTCCCTATCCTACTGTAACCTCCTCCATTCCAGTTCCCCTCTTCACCCTTCAACCTCCAGCAGCTAAAATCCTATCCTGCTGCTCTGATCATGCTTAAGTTCCTTTGTGGACTCTCTCTCTTTTCACATATATTTTGAACTCCATGAGTGAAGTCCTGACCCCAGTGAAGGCTACGGCAAAACTCCCCCTGACTTCAATAAGGACGGGTTTAAACCTCCTTTTGAAACACTGCACCACTCTATCCCTGCTTGTAGCTCATCTCGTCTCTCCCCTGCACTTTGCCTACTTTTCTCATCTAGTTTCTCCCTTTCTCTTCTATTCCCATTCTCCCATCTGTGCCTATATTTACTGAAAGCTATATACAGGATGCATTAGGCCCACCAGCTTTCCAGATACATTTTAGATCAGATGATTCCAAAATACTTTCTTTATCTATGGATGGTCTGAACTAGTGAGATAAGGCATTTCAGTATCTCATTTGTGGTATTAATATATAGTGTCGTATCATGACCGGGGCTTGGGCATCCAGGCACAGTGGTCAGAGCAATGGTATAAGAATGTCCATACCGGTCATACCAATGGTCCATCTAAGCCCGGTATCCTGTCTTCTGACAGTGTCCAGTGCCAGATGCTTCAGAGGAAATGAACAAAACAGGGCAATTATTGAGTGATCCATTCCCTATTGTCCAGTCCCAGCTTCTGGCAATCAGAGGTTTAGGGACACCCAGAGCATGGGGTTGCATCCCTAACTATCTTGATTCTGGCAATGATGGACCTATCCCCCATTAACTTATCTAATTCTTTTTTAAACCTAGTTATACTTTTGTCCTTCACACCATCCCCTGGCAACAAGTTTCACAGGCTGACTGTGCATTGTGTGAAGAAGTATGTCCTTATGTAACACTTCATTATTCATTTTCTACACATCATCCATGATTGTATAGACCTCCATCATATCCTCTAGAGTCATCTCTTGTCTAAGCTGAACAGTCCAAGTCTTTTTAATCTCTCATATGGAAGCTGTTCCATTCCCGTAGTGATTTTTGTTGTCCTTCTTTGTGATTTTTTTTCTAATTCTAGTCTTTTTCTTTTGACATAGGGTCACCAGAACTGCATGCAGTATTCAAAGTGTGGATGTACCATGGATTTATATAATGACATGATTATATTTTCTGTCTTATTTTCTATCCCTTTACTAACAGCTCCTAACATTGTTAGCCTTTTTTTACTGCCACTGTACACTGAGCAGATGTTTTCAGAAAACAACCAATGATGACTCTGAGGTGGTCAGGCCTAATGGCCAGAGCAGTGGGGTCAGAAGCTGCACCAAAGGTCAGAGCTGGAGTCAGGAACCAGAGCCAAGAGTCGGAACTGGGGCCAGGAGTCCAAGAGGTAAGTCCATCATTATGGCTGATGGAGAAGTCCACTTTGTTGCACAGACACTTCCTGGAACTCCTCCTGGGCTTAAGTAGGGCGCCTGGACCACTCAGGCGCCATAAGAGAAGCTGTCATTCATCTTCCAAGGCAGTACTTCCTGAGGTATTTATCTCCACAGGGTCTATGTGGTAATTGCATGCAGGCCTACCATGGCTGCCAGGAAGTGGTGCGGAGGCATCAGTCACCCTTACCCTACAGATCCAGCTTCCAGTCCCATCCTCACAGAACCTCACATCATGGAAGATTCACTTCAAGCTATAGCATCAGAGCACCATTCACTCAGTATTGCCACATCATGCTCTTTGTGAAGGATGTATGTGGGAAAGGTATCATCACATTGCTTTGGAAGTCGTTTGGAGGCCAAAATGTCCATCAGCTCTGAGCTAAATGTCAGCCCATTCGCACTGAAGCCGCTTGTGTATCACTCACCTGGATGTCCTATGCACTGTGGCCTACTGAATTAAACATAGGCTTAGAAACCAGCATACCAAGGCTCCAACCGTGGTTCAGACAGTGCTTTTACTTGTGCTATTGGGCAAGTTACTTAACTGCTCTGTATTTAAGCATTCCCCCTCAGTAAAATGGAGGATAATGCTTACCCACCCATGTAAAGAGCTTTGAGATCTACAAATGAAAAAGCTCTATATAAAGCATAAACTATTAAGTTCTCTCTCAAACAATCTCCCTTGAATCAGTTCTAACCTCAAATAGTGCTATAGGGAAAGGTGAGAAGGCTTAAATAAAGGGAAAATGCATTGTTGAAGTCATTTCTGTCTAAGGTCCTATCGCTTTGCTCTTCGTATTTGTCTCTGGCCTTCCTTACTGCCCTCCCACAAATTATCCTTACTAGTGTTTTCCCTTTAAGTGACTTTCACAGCTGATCACTGGAGGCATACTACTCCCCTCGACTGGCATCTTTATCTGCATACAGTATGGGATTAATGCAAATAAACCAGCAGTGCTACTCACTTGATTGTTGTGGTTTTCCATCTCTGACATGGTTACAGCAATAAATGCTGGAGAACACTGACACTCCCTGAATGCTTTCTTTTAACGATCCTCACTCACTTCATTGGCAGGTTTTGCAACACCTCTTCCTTCTTTGACATTTAACTAAAATTTTGTTAAAAATTTAAAAATAATAATAATAATAATCAGAGGTTGAGTGTAACAAGCTCTTACTTTTTGGATTAATAGTTACCTCCCAGAGCCCCAAATAATTATAGTTGAAATGAGTCACCTGCTCTGGGAAAGGCAGAGAACAAATCATTGACAGCTGCAGAGCTGTTCTGTTGGAGACATTCTGACATGATTGAGATCACTGGAAAAATATTGCTCCCTGGAATCTTGGGAATTCAGAAAAGAGTTAAAATCCAAGAAAGAGAAGTAGGGACTGGGTAAGACAGGCACTGATGCCTAAAAGCATTGAGAACAATTCCCAGTGAATGCACCAAAACTTTTCTATGGAGTTTTCTTAAAGTTTACATGGACTTTACATTTGGTGTCTATGGAGGAGTATAAATGACTGCAGACTGGCTCCTGAAGGCAACCTTTGAATGCCTTGTAATTAATCTACAGGGCATGCTCATTTTGACATGCCTGTGTACTGTATGCATATGCATGTCAGATCTGCTGAAAGGTTGTAGGGAGGCACTACCGGAAATGAAGACACAATCTTGCTATAGAGAGAGACATTTTAGCTATCTCCATTTGTATCCGGGGGTGGGGGGGCGGCAATGCATGATGGTATAATGTGATATAAAGGTTTTATTTGCACATGTTTGGAATAGCAGCAGCATTCACGAGTTGTGAACCTGCAAATGAGCAATGCATGTCATCCCAAATGACAAATAAAACATGGGGCAGATCACTCACTGTGGGGAGGGTAAGAGCATAGGCCTCAGCACAGGAGTAACTTTCACCCCAATGAAATGGAGGGGGGAGTGGTAGCAATGGTCAGAATCCACTAGGAAAGGGGAGAGAGAAGCTTTCAGAAAAGGCAAAAGGCCAGGTTTGCATCATCACTTCCCAGTCTGGCAGCTTTGGATGCAGCCAGCCACAGAGAGCTGCCACAAAGGAATTTATGGCTAATTTGCAACTGAAACAACCAGTCAACCAGAGCATTTTTTAAGGTTGAAGGATGCAGTGTCTGCACGTAGGTGAATTCTGATAACGCAGCTGTTGCAGACTCTGGAAAAGAGCGTTCGTCTGGGCAGGAAGCCTCATTATGTGGTTATTGCAAACGAACAAAAGGCTGCCATGGAGCCCATTCCTCCTGAGGAGATGAGGGAGGAGCAGGAGGGTGTTTCTGGGAAATGCTGGCTAAAATGAAGTGGTTTAGCAGGAGGAGTTTCACAGCAAGCATTCATATTTTTTCACCCTTTTTATGTTACAGTAGCAACTGCAGACCTCAGTCAGTTACCAAAGACAAAGCTCAGATGCTTTCTGGTGGGAAAGGAAAATAAGTTTTTTCTGCAAGGACAGAGGCCACGCAGAGGTTTGTAGGGTTGGGGCAATTCCCATGTTGTTGCCCTCCTACTGCTCATCCAGAACAAGCATCAGCAACAGTAAATACACCTCCTGTAAGACTGTCCCTGTTGAGATGTCTCTTCTAGCTGAGGCAGATATGGCAATTCCTGCAATATCTTTGTGAGATCTTACTGTGTTAAGTTTCCATGTATCATTGTGGGCCAGGTATTTATGTAATTCCTCTAGGGAGGATGATTATAACCCACCAGGAATTAAGAACAGCCAGAGAGGGAGGTGCAGAAATTAGGCAAATTTCCCCAGGTTGTAACAGCTCCAGAGAGGTTCTACCATTTGGCTACACTTGTACATACTTCTTCAATCTGAAGTCTCCAGAAACCAACTAACACAAGGAAAGACTTTTGGATAAACAGCCTGAGTTTCAACTAACTCAGGGCTTTTTCTGATCTAGCAAACAGACAGGGGCCCCCCTAATCCCTCCTGGTAAGGCTTGGAAGGACTTTGGTCTACAGAGGCCCCATAAAACTGATGAGAGACTGTTGCTAAGCTTTTAGCATGTAAATGGGAATTCAGGGAAGCATGCCTTCCCCTTAAGAATAAATGTGCTTCCTTAGAAAGAGCAGCGTGATCAGGGTGTGTCATAACCTTAGTCCCAGATTTGGACCTTAGCGTCCAAAATATGGGGGTTAGCATGAAAACCTCCAAGCTTAGTTACCAGCTTGGACCTGGTACTTGCTGCCACCACCCAAAAAATTAGAGTGTTTTGGGGCACTCTGGTCCCCCTGAAAAACCTTCCCTGGGGACCCCAAGACCCAAATCCCTTGAGTCTCAAAACAGAGGGAAATAATCCTTTTTCCCTTCCCCCCTCCAGGTGCTCCTGGAGAGATACACAGACACAAGCTCTGTGAATCCAAACAGAGTGACTCCCCCTCTCTGTTCCCAATCCTGGAAACAAAAAGTACTTTCCTATTCCCCCAGAGGGAATGCAAAATCAGGCTAGCAAATCCAACACACAGATCTCCCCTGATTTCTTCCTCCCACCAATTCCCTGGTGAGTACAGACTCAATTTCCCTGAAGTAAAGAAAAACTCCAACAGGTCTTAAAAGAAAGCTTTATATAAAAAAGAAAGGAAAAATACATACAAATGGTCTCTCTGTATTTAGGTGACGAAATACAGGGTCAATTGCTTAAAAGAATATTGAATAAACAGCCTTATTCAAAAAGAATACAAATCAAAGCACTCCAGCACTTATATTCATGCAAATACCAAAGAAAAGAAACCATATAACTTACTATCTGATCTCTTTGTCCTTACACTTAGAAACAGAAGACTAGAAAGTAGAAACTACTTCTCCAAAGCTCAGAGAAAGCAGGCAGACAGACAAAAGACTCAGACACAAACTTCCCTCCACCCAGAGTTGAAAAAAAAAATCCGGTTTTCTGATTGGTCCTCTGGTCAGGTGCTTCAGGTGAAAGAGACATTAACCCTTAGCTATCTGTTTATGACAGGGTGGCTCCAGGCCCCAGCGCGCCAAGCGCATGCTTGTGGCGGCATGCTGCGGGGGGCGCTCTGCCGGTTGCCGGGAGAGCAGCAGGTGGCTCCGGTGGACCTCCCGCAGCCATCCCTGTGGAGAGTCCGCTGGTCCTGCGGCTCCGGTGGAGCATCCGCAGGCATGACTGCGGGAGGTCTACTGGAGCCGCGGGACCGGCGGACCCTCTGCAGGGACGCCTGCGGGAGATCCACCGAAGCCGCAGGACCGGTGAGCGGCAGAGCGCGCCCCGCGGCATGCCGCCGTGCTTGGGGCGGCGAAATGGCTAGAGCCAGCCCTGAGTGTGATATAACAGAGGGGAGGGGGAATTAGGAGGGATGTAAACTGTTAAGTGGTTAACCAATAAGTAACAGTCTTACCATTAATATATTACATTTAGTGTTTAAAACAGATTGGCAGCACCCTGGACCCCACCATGTGAGAGACCAGGAAGTGGCAGCCCCAACCACGACACCAACCCCTGCTGGGTGGGGATGGGTGACAGATCCTGACCCTTGCTGGGCAGGGCCAGGTGGCAGCCCCCAACCCCAGACTCAGACCAAACCCTGCCCATAAGACTGTCTGTTTTTTGTTGTTAGTAAAGACACTTGACAAAGATAATATATATGTGGGCTACATTGTGAACTCATTAACAACTAAATGATTAACCAATATGATTTTAATAGTTTAAATAGGTACTTTTAAAAACAATATTTACATCCCTGGTTCATAGCCTGCCAGGAAAAACAAAAGTGCAGATTCTGGCATCACTGCTGGGTGCCATTGAGCTGGGCCCATGCTCAACAGGGCCATCCAGAGGGGGGGGGCAAGTGGGACAATTTGTCTCAGGCCCCACAGGGGCCCCCATGAGAATATAGTATTTTATAGTATTGAAACTTCTTTTTATGGAAGGGGCCCCAAAATTGCTTTGCCCCAGGCCCCCTGAATCCTTTGGGCAGCACTGATGCTCAGAAGGGGCCCTGACCTGCTCTGCCTGCACTGTGCCCTGAGACCCCACCAGCCCACTCCCCCGCCCCGCACCCTGCCCACCACTTGCTCCTCTCGACCTGCCCAAGGGCTCTTCTCCACCCCTTGGCCTCATCTGCCGGCTTCTCTCTGCCTCCTGGCTGGACCTCAGTGCACCTTCAGCTCCAGGCAGTCTCTGCTTCCCACCACCTGTCTCCCTGGGCCCTGGGACTGATGCAGAAGCCTGGCCAGCTGGGGGGGAGGGGAACAGCGTGGGGGGCTTGGCTGAACCCTCCCAGGCAAGTGGGTCCTGAGGGAGCCCGGGTAGGGCAGGCCTGGCTGATCGCGCCACTTCCGAGGGGCCAGAGTTATTCCCTGCCCCAGGACACTGGCGGCTCAGCCCAGAAGACACAGTCGCCTCCCAGCAGGGCCAGTGACTGGGGCCAGGAGGCGGGGTGTCGGGGAGTGGGTCTCTGTAGGGTCTTGGGGTGTGCTGGACTGTGAGGGGACAGGGAAGATCTCTGTGTGTTGGGGCACTAGGGAGTAGGGGTTCTATGTGGGGTGCTGGGCAGTTGTGGTGGAGTGCAGGATGCTGCGCATTTGTGGCAGGGTTGAGGTGGGGCTAGGCATAGCAGCTCGGGGGGTGGGAGTTGGCCATAGGGAATTGGCGGAGGGTGTTCGGTGTTGGGCAGGGGCCTGTGTGGCGTGGCATGACATGGGCCCACCCCAAGGGGAAGGGACATACTTGCAACACTGGACTGGGTGGGCCATTGTGCATCTGGCAACTGCCAGTTTGTAATTAGCACCCTCGCACTGAGCTGGGCGAAGCGGGGCTGCCCCTGCCATGCCATGCACCATTGCCCCTGGCTGGGCCCTCGCTCCAGGGACTGAACCCCCTGCGCCATGCTCCATTGCCCCCACGAAGGCCCACAAACATGTTTGGCACTGGGCCCACAAAGGGTTAATCCAGCCCTGGCTGGCCTGTCTAGGCAGTCTGAGTTGTGAGGAATAATACAGTGTATGCAGGGAACTGTGCAGCCTGAAATAACACCAGTCAGGAGGAAGCTAGATGTGGATCTCCTCCAAGATAGGTGATGGCTGAGGAGCCAGGGCCTAGAGTAGGTATCCTTGCTAGACCGGGGAGGGGGAATACAGGTGCAGTTGCCCTGAACTCTAACACCAGCAATCCCACATGGGTCACTTAGCCATCATATAATGTAGGAAGTAAGCAGCAAATGGCTGGGGTGCTGGCTCTCGGCACCCATGCTAAAAGGGTTCGGCACAACATAATCATAAAATTAAAAAGGCAATTTCATCACAGAATTACGTATATACTTTAAATGTTAGGTTTAGTAATCCCCCAATATGGGGTTTAACGTTTATTTTAGTTTTGCACATTTTCAACACTTTTAGAACAAAACAAAAACCATTTAGCAACCCTTGTCTCCTCTCAGTGGTTTGAGCCTCAAGTTAAGCCTGTGCATTGATCTAGTCCTGCCTCATAGTACATCCAACGCCCCCTCCCCCAAGGAAAAACCAAGAATGAAGGGTTTGAAATCCTTTTTTAAACACTTTCTCATTCTACTGTAAGTGGCATCTAATTTTGGCACCGCAAGTGGGTGGAGCTTTGGAGAGTACCACTATGTGAACACCCAATCTTAGGCCTGGTTTGAGCAAGTGGCTATTGCTGCTGATCTGATTAAAGCACACAGTAGAGAAAAAGCTTAGTCTCAGCAGGAATAATGTCTGCAGGCAACCAATATTGTCTCTCCTCCTACCCACCTCACTGCCCCCATCAGAGACCAGAAATCCTCCAGGGCAGAGATACAGTCTTGGAGGGGGACAGAAAAGAGAACTGTTCAACTGAATGCATTTATGAAGCTGTGAGGCTTTAGCAGCATGACAACCACTGCCGTCTGCAGTGCACTTTCATGGGTGTTTTCAGACTTGACATTAATTGAGGTCAGTGTGCTCACGTGAAGCAAATATGAGCTTTTAACATGTTAGACAAAAAGCTTTACTGTATAACATTCTGCAGATTAATCAACCAGGTGGTTTTTATTTATTTCAACCTTTGAAGAGATGTTTTTATAATTCAGTTTCTCACTGTGCTTGAAGGAAGTTAGTAAGAGTAGAAACAGCTGGATAACATGCTTAGTCCAAACTGCTTCCTACATCTCAGGGGCCAGGCACCCATGCGCCATCTGACCCCAGGCCATAAGCCAAAATCACCAGGCTCTCTACACTATAGTTGTGGGTTGTCAGTAGAAAAACCTTTGCAATATCCTTTGCAATCTCCAACTCCAGAAAGGGGGCAACAGCATAAAATAGATGTAATATCAAAATAAAAAACACAAGGGGCTACTGTCATTTCTAACTTCAGTGGATCTGCAAAGAATTTTTATTCTTTTCATCAGAGTGCTACAGAATCTAGGAACCTGCTGAATGTGGGTGCAGTTTGCAATAGAATATACAGGGTTTTAATAACTGCAAATAAATAGATATATGGAAGTGTCTGCATTTTCAGATTGGTGTAGCAAAAAGTGTACACACTTAAATCAAAATGGTCTGCACCCACTGAATTCATTTCTGGAAAAAAAAAATCAAGCTACTCTGGTTTGCCTGTAGGTGGCTAAATATTGAATTAGGCCTTTAACTTTTAAGAAACTTCATTTGAAAATGATGGACTGAGCTTTTAACACATTATTTTTCCCCTTTGCCAAAATGGGGGAAGTTGATCGGTTTCCATTGTAAAGTACGTTATGCAGTTTTCCACGGCCATGGTATACAACACAGAAGCTCACTTTTCAGAATACTGTTGGAGGGAGCATGAGTAAAATCCTAATTGTGACAAGATGAGAGATTTTAACAATGTACAAGCTATGGATAAATTTTATGCAGCCTGTTTCAGAGATTTCAAGGCTAGAAGGCATCAGGATGATCATCTAGTCTGACCTGCATAACACAGGCCACTGAATTTCAGCCTGTAACTCCCACATCCTGCCCACGGACTCAACTGAAATGTGCCAGAATAAAATAAAAACCCAAACACACACACACCATGGATAAAAGTTATTTCTGCAAAACCTTAAGATTTTCCAAGCACTTGAGAATCCTAATCAAATCCTTTCACCACTGATAACTTACAGGAACATAAACTAGTATTACAGCTGGTGTGGATTGACTAAAGTGGGATTGGCTCTAAAAGGAGCATTATTTCCTCCTATTATAGCTATTTGACAGATATCCTAGTTATTTTTCAATACATGTGAAATATGGGTTTAATCTTGCTCTTGGTGACCCTAAAGAAAAAGGCATCTCTGTTTTTGGAGCCTGGAATACAGATGTCGTAAATGAAGAGACAGATGCACAAAAGAAGGGAATTTTCATTTGACTGGGAGATCTTGTCTGACAAGTGTCAAATAAATCATTAGACGAAATACAGAAAAAGCCTGAATGCACTTAAAATGATCTGTTGCAGAAATAGCACAGGATACATTTATTTTGAGAGATAGCTGAATGTTTAAGTGTGAGGTTATCACAGGCATTCAATTAATGAAAGATATCTTTTAATAAGTATTTTTGAGTATTAAACCATCCACCTATGACTGATAAAATCGAAGGATGGCAAGCTTTCACTGCATATATGCCTAAAATACAGCCATGTGACAGGTACTCTAATCTGTCCTATTCATATTTGATAGCGAGTGAAATTAATGTTAAAATGAATTATGAGTCTTGTACTTGAATAGCCAGAGTCTGGAATTAACACCCCATTCAGGAAAATTAACACAAAAAAACCATTGTGGTTGGCAGGAAAAAAAGGGTACATTCGGCCCTTGCAGGATGTTGGGGGTAATAAGATGCAAAGATGGAACAAGAAAACCAGGAACTGAACTCTATTCCAAAGCAGTGAGTACAATCCTGAATGGATATGAGATCCAGCCAGGAGGCGTGGCTTGAGAGACACGAGGGGGCACCAGGCTTGTCTGGTACGACAATTGTCACAGCCCTGGGGTTAACTGCACCTCTGCCCACAGGGGTCAACTCCATGGGTTCTCCAGTCCTGGAGCACTCATGAAAAAAAAAATGGTGGGTACTTAGCACCCACCGGCATCCTCCCCATCAGTATCTCCCACCAGCAGCCCCGACAAGCAGCACCTCCCCCTCTCCCCAGTGCCTCCCCCTCTCCCCACTGCGATCAGCTATTCGGTGGCATGCAGGAGTGCTGGGGGGCAGGGGGTAGGAGCAAGAGCAGGGCACGCTCAGGGGAGGGGACAGAACAGGGCAGGAAGAGACGGGGCAGGGGCAGAGTGAGAGGAGTCAGGGCAGAGATGGGCACTAGGGAGAAGGGGTGGAGTGGGGGTGGGGCCTTGGGCAGAGCCAGGAGGAGCACCCCCAGCACATTAGAAAACTGGCGCCTATGCCTCTGCTGCCCCTTTCTATGGCCTCTTCAAAGGTGCCCCTTAGAACTCAGACGTCTAGCTGCCACCTTTCTCAAGCAGGAAATCACAATCCTCTCCCTCCAGCTGAGAATTTTAGGGCTGCTATCCCCGTGCAGTTCACTGTATTATTTATCCCAGTAGGTCTGACTTTCGTTCAGTACCTTCACTTCTGCTCTCTCTCAGGGAAAATGACAGAGTTAACCAGTGCCCAGACAACCTTCATAAAGCACAGTACATGTATTTAGGATAAAAGCATCACAGGGAAAACATTTATAACCCAACAAACCATCTTCATGCACACTAAATGTATCAGGTATTAGCCATCATCAGCATGGGCTCCTAGGAGGAGACACGCACGCAAGTTTATCAGTTCCAGAGCGAGTCTGTTCACAAGTCAGATCAGGCTGAGACTTTCCACAGTTTGGAGGGGTTTATTTCCCAGGCCTCATAAACCAGGATCAGTCATTGCTACTTCCCACAGTGGGCAGGCCATTCATCTAGTTATAAGCAAGACAGTCCTCTTTTGCTAACGTTTGTCCCCTCTCCAGTACGAAGACAAAACCAGATGTGGTTTTGTCTAGTATCACAAATTGGGGATGCTGTTCTGAAGCGTCTGCTGCCCCTCCCCCACTGGTGTGCACAGTGCGTGTGAGGTTACACCAGCAGGGGCAGGGTCATGACATTCCCAAAAGTACCAGAATCTCCAGCCACCTTACTCCCCTCTTGGCAAAGCTACAGAGAGCTGGATATCTGCATAACCAGTATTGGAGATTTGTATTAATTACTGACCCAGAGTGATTTTAGATTCCACAGAAAACCCACTCAGTGAGGCAGGAACGTAAAGGTACATGTTATGGTACATGGATACAGCATACAGATATTGACAATCCCACATACCCATCGTGTCTGGCACATCTCAATATAACAGTGTGACCAGACTCACCGTCTCGGAGCACCCTAAACAGGAAGACCTGGTGTTGCAGCACTCTGCCTCAGTTTTGCCACAAAAGTTTTTTACCTACTCTAGTCATATAGTCCAAGCTACTTTAAAGAATTCCACACCTCTCAGGGTAACAAGTCTAACAAAAGCACAAAACAAAGGACTCTTCAGCTCAGCTGGCCTCAGCTGAGATAGCTGGCCTTCTTCAGAGGCAGACCTTAGCTGGGATAGCCTATCTCAGTGTCCTCCAACAGGTAGCTGGGCTCTGGTCCACTCAACATCATCCTGTAAAGGGCTCTGGCAGGTCACCATCTTCATACAATCCTTACTTCCTTGCCCCCAGGTAGGAGCTATCATAACCTTAGTCCCAGATTTGGACCTTAGCGTCCAAAATATGGGGGTTAGCATGAAAACCTCCAAGCTTAGTTACCAGCTTGGACCTGGTACCTGCTGCCACCACCCAAAAAATTAGAGTGTTTTGGGGCACTCTGGTCCCCCTGAAAAACCTTCCCTGGGACCCCAAGACCCAAATCCCTTGAGTCTCACAACAAAGGGAAATAATCCTTTTTCCCTTCCCCCCTCCAGGTGCTCCTGGAGAGATACACAGACACAAGCTCTGTGAAACTACACAGAGAGACTCTCCCTCTCTGTTCCCAATCCTGGAAACAAAAAGTACTTTCCTATTCCCCCAGAGGGAATGCAAAATCAGGCTAGCAATCCAACACAGAGATCTCCCCTTGATTTCTTCCTCCCACCAATTCCCTGGTGAGTACAGACTCAATTTCCCTGAAGTAAAGAAAAACTTCAACAGGTCTTAAAAGAAAGCTTTATATAAAAAGAAAGAAAAATACATACAAATGTGCTCTCTGTATTAAGATGATACAATACAGGGTCAATTGCTTAAAAGAATATTGAATAAACAGCCTTATTCAAAAAGAATACAAATCAAAGCACTCCAGCACTTATATTCATGCAAATACCAAAGAAAAGAAACCATATAACTTACTATCTGATCTCTTTGTCCTTACACTTAGAAACAGAAGACTAGAAAGTAGAAACTACTTCTCCAAAGCTCAGAGAAAGCAGGCAGACAGACAGAAGACCTCAGACACACAATTCCCTCCACCCAAAGTTGAAAAAATCCGGTTTCCTGATTGGTCCTCTGGTCAGGTGCTTCAGGTGAAAGAGACATTAACCCTTAGCTATCTGTTTATGACACGCCCCCCAAATTGCAGACAGTGGGGAAGCTCACTGGCGGCGATTTCCTTCTAGAACTTGAAAATAAACAGATTAATACAACACATACACCTTTACATATACTCCTAAGTATATAACTAACAGACTTCGACATTTTAAGAACACTTTTTAACTACTGAATTCTGGGAAACTCTCACGGGAGAGTGCATCAGCTACTTTGTTAGAAGCTCCTGTGATGTGTTGAATTTCAAAATCAAAATCTTGGAGAGCTAAACTCCAACGAAGAAGTTTCTTGTTGTTCCCCTTGGCAGTATGAAGCCACTTTAGTGCAGCATGGTCAGTTTGTAGTTGGAACCGCCGTCCCCAAACATATGGGCGTAGCTTTTCCAGGGCGTACACAATGGCATAGCATTCCTTTTCACTGACTGACCAGTGACTTTCCCTCTCAGACAGTTTCTTGCTGAGAAACACGACAGGATGGAAGTTGTGATCTGTTGCTTCCTGCATGAGCACTGCTCCTATACGACGCTCAGATGCATCTGTGGTTACTAGGAATGGCTTGTCAAAGTCCGGGGCCCTGAGCACAGGGTCAGACATGAGCATCGCCTTAAGCTGGGTAAAGGCCTTTTGACACTCATCAGTCCATCTAACGGCATTTGGCTGGGTCTTTTTGGTCAGGTCGGTCAATGGGGCAGCGATTTGGCTGTAGTGTGGTACAAATCGCCTGTAGTATCCGGCCAAGCCTAAGAAGGATTGGACCTGCTTCTTGGACCGTGGGACAGGCCACTTTTGGATAGCATCTACCTTGGCCTGTAGGGGGTTTATGGTTCCTCGACCCACCTGGTGCCCCAGGTAAGTCACTCTGTTTTGGCCTATTTGACACTTTTTGGCCTTAACAGTTAGTCCTGCCTGCCTGATGCGCTCAAAGACCTTTTCCAGGTGTAGTAGGTGTTCGGGCCAGGAGTCTGAAAAAATGGCCACATCATCGAGGTAGGCAACTGCAAATTCTCCCAGTCCAGCTAGTAGACCATCTACCAGCCTTTGGAAGGTGGCGGGTGCATTTTGAAGGCCGAAAGGAAGGACATTGAATTCATATACCCCCGCATGGGTGACGAATGCTGACCTCTCCTTGGCAGGTTCATCTAGCGGTACTTGCCAGTACCCCTTGGTTAAGTCTATTGTAGAGATGAACTGGGCACGTCCCAACTTCTCCAATAGCTCATCGGTGCGTGGCATTGGATAGTTGTCCGGACGAGTTACCGCATTTAGCTTACGGTAGTCCACGCAAAAGCGTATTTCCCCATCTGGCTTGGGTACCAGAACCACTGGAGATGCCCATGCACTGGTAGATGGGCGGATTATACCCATCTGTAGCATGTTCTGGATCTCCCGTTCTATAGCAGCTTGGGCATGAGGAGACACTCGGTAGGGTGGGGTTCTGATTGGGTGAGCATTACCTGTATCAATGGAGTGGTATGCCCATTCAGTCCGTCCTGGGGTGGCTGAGAACAATGGGGCGAAGCTAGTGCACAGCTCCTTGATTTGTTGCCGCTGCAGACGTTCCAGGGTGGTTGAGAGGTTCACCTCTTCCACGCCACCGTCTTTTTTCCCGTCGTAGTAGACACCGTCAGGCCACTCAGCATCATCTCCCTGGACTGTAAACTGACAAACCTGTAAATCTCTGGAATAGAAAGGCTTGAGAGAATTAACATGGTACACTTTAGGCTTTAGTGAGGAATTGGGAAATGCTATGAGGTAGTTTACAGCTCCCAGGCGCTCTTGGACCGTGAATGGCCCTTCCCATGATGCTTCCATCTTATGGGCCTGTTGCGCCTTCAAGACCATAACCTGGTCTCCTACCTTGAAGGAACGTTCTCTGGCATGTCTGTCATACCAGGCCTTTTGCTCTTCTTGAGCATCCTTTAGGTTCTCTCTAGCAAGGGCTAAAGAGTGTCAGAGGGTGCTTTGTAGGTTGCTTACAAAGTCCAGAATGTTAGTTCCTGGAGAAGGCGTAAACCCCTCCCATTGCTGCTTCACCAACTGTAATGGCCCCTTAACCTCGTGACCATACACAAGTTCAAATGGTGAAAACCCTAAACTGGGATGTGGTACAGCCCTGTAGGCAAACAGCAACTGCTGCAACACTAGGTCCCAATTATTGGAGAATTCGTTGATGAATTTTCGTATCATGGCCCCCAAAGTTCCATTGAACCTTTCCACCAGGCCATTGGTTTGATGGTGGTACGGGGTGGCAACCAAGTGATTCACCCCATGAGTTTCCCACAGGTTTTCCATGGTCCCTGCCAGGAAATTAGACCCTGAATCTGTAAGGATGTCGGAGGGCCAACCTACCCTGGCAAAGATGTCTGTTAAGGCCAGGCACACAGTGTTAGCCCGGGTGTTGCCTAGAGCTACTGCTTCCGGCCATCGGGTAGCAAAGTCCACTAAAGTCAGTACGTACTGCTTTCCTCTGGGCGTCTTTTTTGGGAAAGGGACCAGAATATCCACAGCTACTCGCTGAAATGGGACCTCAATTATGGGGAGTGGCTGGAGAGGGGCCTTGACCTGGTCTTGAGGCTTTCCCACTCTTTGGCATACCTCACAAGACCGGACATACTTGGCAACGTCCTTGCCCATCCCCTCCCAGTGGAAGGACTTCCCCAACCGGTCTTTGGTTCTGTTCACGGTTGTAGGGTTTATGGTCTGTGTGCCCCCTGGGGTAATCGTTCCCCTTGACAGTAGCTTTCTTGCTTTCTGCCAGTTCCATCCATTTGGCTCCAATCTCCCCCGCCTCAGCGATATCTTTGGGATTTCCATCTTGTATGTACCGTGTGATGTCTTCAGGAACACCATCCAAGAACTGCTCCATTTGTATGAGGAGGTTCAGTTCTTCCAAGGTTTGAATGTTGTTTCCTGTTATCCAGGCCTCATAGTTTTTTGCAATGTAGTAGGCGTGTTTGGGAAATGACACCTCTGGTTTCCACTTTTGGGTTCTGAAGCGCCGACGGGCATGATCTGGGGTTATCCCCATTCTGTATCTGGCCTTGGTTTGAAAAAGTTTATAGTCATTCATTTGCTGCTTAGGCATTTCAGCTGCCACCTCTGCTAAAGGTCCACTGAGCTGTGACCTCAATTCTACCATGTACTGGTCTTCGGGAATGCTGTACCCAAGACAGGCTCTTTCAAAATTTTCCAAGAAGGCCTCGGTGTCATCACCTGCCTTGTAGGTGGGAAATTTCCTGTGCTGTGGAGCAATAATTGGCGCCGGGTTGTTAGGGTTGGCTGGCACATGCAGCCCAGCTTTTGCCAACTCCAGTTCATGTTTTCTCTGTTTTTCCTTCTCTTCATTCTCTTTTTGTTGTTTTTCCATTTCTTTTTGGTGCTTTTCCATTTCTCGGCGGTGGGCCAACTCTTCTTCTTCTTGTTTCCTTCGGTGGGCGAACTCTTCTTCTTCTAGTTTTCTTTTGTGTGCTGCCTGTTTGATTTGTTCTTCTCTTTCTTTCATCTCCATCTCTTTTTGTTTTATTTCCAGTTGTCGCCTGTGTTCAGCTTCTTTGATTTGCTCTTCGGCCTCAATTTTTGCCTTAGAAGTCATGATTCCTGTTTTCTTGTGTTGGGGTGCCCTCCGGTGTTTATCTTCTGAACTGCAGGCTCTGTTGCCTCCTGGAGTCTGCCTAGCAACAGTGCTTTTTTCCTTTTCTCTCTCTAGCGTAAACTAGAAAAACCACTTTATTTGCATATATATATAGTGCTGGTAATGACTCTCAATGGGAGTGCTATTGTGTGACAAAAGACCCTTAACAGTCTGGTAATGGCTTCTTGCTTAACATGCAAGCCACAAACTGCCAGAGAGAGCAGAAAAAAAAAATTCTCTCTGGTTCCCTTTTTAAAACCAACTGTTTCTCTCTGCTAAAAAGCCCTTAGCAGAGAAAAGAAAAATATAATATTCCTACTGGCTTCTGGATTCTGTCTATATCCCACCCGCTGCTACACCATATCACAACCTTAATCCCAGATTTGGACCTTAGCGTCCAAAATATGGGGGTTAGCATGAAAACCTCCAAGCTTAGTTACCAGCTTGGACCTGGTACCTGCTGCCACCACCCAAAAAATTAGAGTGTTTTGGGGCACTCTGGTCCCCCTGAAAAACCTTCCCTGGGACCCCAAGACCCAAATCCCTTGAGTCTCACAACAAAGGGAAATAATCCTTTTTCCCTTCCCCCCTCCAGGTGCTCCTGGAGAGATACACAGACACAAGCTCTGTGAAACTACACAGAGAGACTCTCCCTCTCTGTTCCCAATCCTGGAAACAAAAAGTACTTTCCTATTCCCCCAGAGGGAATGCAAAATCAGGCTAGCAATCCAACACAGAGATCTCCCCTTGATTTCTTCCTCCCACCAATTCCCTGGTGAGTACAGACTCAATTTCCCTGAAGTAAAGAAAAACTTCAACAGGTCTTAAAAGAAAGCTTTATATAAAAAGAAAGAAAAATACATACAAATGTGCTCTCTGTATTAAGATGATACAATACAGGGTCAATTGCTTAAAAGAATATTGAATAAACAGCCTTATTCAAAAAGAATACAAATCAAAGCACTCCAGCACTTATATTCATGCAAATACCAAAGAAAAGAAACCATATAACTTACTATCTGATCTCTTTGTCCTTACACTTAGAAACAGAAGACTAGAAAGTAGAAACTACTTCTCCAAAGCTCAGAGAAAGCAGGCAGACAGACAGAAGACCTCAGACACACAATTCCCTCCACCCAAAGTTGAAAAAATCCGGTTTCCTGATTGGTCCTCTGGTCAGGTGCTTCAGGTGAAAGAGACATTAACCCTTAGCTATCTGTTTATGACAGGAGCAGTCTGTGCACTCTCCTCCTCTCTGCCGCTGGGCTTTCCCCTTCTTAACTCCACTAACCAGCACAGGCGTAGCAGCGTGAGCAGGGGTGAAAGTAACTTAAAGGACTTACCAGTACGCTGGAGTCCTGAGTGGGCCATGGCCTCAACTGGCAGAGGTGGGGCCTCAATGAGAAGAGGCGGGGCCTTTCAAGATTTAAAGGAGCCCCAGGGCCTTTAAATCACCCCGGAGCTACCAGCTGCAGAGGTGGCTAGGAGTCCTGGGGCTCAGAGGCAAATTAAAGGGCCTGGGGCTCCGGCTGCTGCGGGGAGCCCCAGGCCCTTTAAATTCCCACCAGAGCCCTGCCACCACTAGGATAGTGATGGCAGGGCTCCAGTGGTGATTTAAAGGGTCCGGGGCTCCTGCCACTGTGGGGAGCCCTGGGCCCTTTAAATCTCCGCCAGAGCCCTGCCGCCGCTGGGGTAGCAGTGGCAGGGCTCCAGCAGTGATTTAAAGGACTGGAGCTCCAGGACCTTTAAATCCCCTCCCAAGCCTGGCTGCTGGAGCTCCAGCGGTGATTTAAAGGGCCCAGGGCTCCCTGCGGTGGCTGGAGCCCTGGGCCCTTTAAATCACTGCCGGAGAAGCCGGTCAAGTCTGGCACAGCATACCAGCTATTTCCGGTATGCCAGACTGGACTGGCTTACTTTCACCTTTGAGCATGGGGCTAACTGAACAAGGCTGACTAGCCCCAGGCATCCGGGCCTTTGAAGAGGCAGGCCACCATGTTACAAGTAGCCTCGAAGTGTCCACTCTTCGAAGGCCTCATTTTTGTCACAACAACCTCCCAGGAACACCAAAGGAGTATAAAAAATATAACGAGGCTGAGAAACAAGAGAAGGGGAGACACCTAATACCAAACTCTGCCTTGCTGACAGGTTAACCTGCCCTTAGGGTAAGAGAAGAGAACAGCAGCATTTGATAGATGTGTTTGAATTTTTTTTTTTATTCACTGTAACTAAATTTAACTCTGACCCCTAGCCTATCTATAGTACAGGGGAGTTCAGACTAAATATCTTACGTGGCCCATTCATTTGGTTTTAATCTGATCTTCTCCATCTATGGTGAATAAGAATAGTTTTCAATTCAGCATTTGGATCAGAGTGTTGTTTGGGAATGGTACTTAAGCCACCTCAGAAAGGTGGAATAACCCTTAGAAGTTAGAGGAGGTGAGGCAGGGAGAGTATCTGGAGCCCAGCCCACTGGAGATTCCTGATCAACAGTCCATGGAGAATGGAGTCCTTTCCCCATAGGGATGTTGTTTGAGGGACTGTAACCTGAAAGATGCTGGGGAAATACCAGTGATGAGTTCAAGGAGCATGAGGTAACAAGCAAGATAGTCAAGCGCCCAAAATATGAATATTGTGGAAACCCTTCTCCAAGTAAATGGCACCCAAAGACAGGTGTCCACATCACAAAGCAGCCACCAGCCCAAGAGTGCCAGTGAATCAATGCATACAGAAACTGTCAGATACTGACCTCTTGGTCAGGCCTGAGGCACAGTGAAGGCAGACAATGGAAGAAGATGGCCTACTGCTGCCAGTACCTGCTCTGTGGATAAGAAAGGAGGTCAGATAAAGAGCAACACACTCAACTCTAAGGAGGAATCATATTTAACAATACAAGGGATAAAAAGTAGTTTGATATTCTGGCAAGGGCAAAATATTTAGACAAGCTAATTTAATGAGCCAGAGTACAGGGTACCAGAATATGAAACCAATGTGCCCCTAACTTAGTTTTTTGGTAGCTTAAAATGGCCTGTCTTAGATACCACTATACTGGATCACTTTCCAATTGCTTATTCTTTTATCAAACAGTGTGTGTTTCACTTTACAATCATTTAATGGGAGCAGCCTTGATGCACCATGACATGAACTTCAAATTTAAGAAAGAACACAAGTAGTGTTACTTACTCACACTGAGTAGTACTTTACTCAACAAGTATTAACATTGAAATCAATGGGAACAACTCCTGGAGGAAGTTACTACTCAAGTGTGAGTAAAGGTGGCATGATCTTGCCCTCAGAGATTTGGGTATATACAAGAGGGCTTTCCCCTCCACACCGTACTATTTGACTATTAGCAGTAAATATGCCCAATGGCTTGTGATAAGATGTTAGATGGGGTGGGATCTGAGTTACTACAAAGAATTCTTTCCTGGGTGTCTGGCTGGTGAGTCTTGCCCACATGCTCAGGGTTTAGCTGATCGCCATATTTGGGGTCGGGAAGGAATTTTCCACCAGGGCAGATTGGCAGAGGCCCTGGGGGGGTTTCGCCTTTCTCTGTAACATGTGGCATGGGTCACTTGCTGGAAAATTCTCTGCATCTTGAAGTCTTTAAACCATGATTTGAGGACTTCAGTGGCTCAGACACAGGTTTGCTATAGGAGTTAGTGGATGAGATTCTATGGCCTGCATTGTGCAGGAGGTCAGACTAGATGATCATAATGGTACCTTCTGACCTTAAAGTCTAGGACTCTATGATTCTGTGAAGTAAGTCACTGTCTGAACATCTGCAGATGTGACTGCAATGCAGAAAGAATATAAAAAAATGAAAATTGCTACAAAAATATATTATACAAAGGATGGAAATAAACATAAGAAACCATGAAAATGAGATGGGAATGACAAGCTGGGAAATGAAGAGAGTAGATTAGAGGTACATTTTACAAAGTGCAGGCTAGTATGTTTCAATGCATTAGTAGACTCAAGCGGGAGCTTTTCTTGTACTATGAGTCAGCTTTATTATCTACTTCCTCAGTACATGCACGAAGGAATCCAAGAGACAATGGTTCCATTCTGATGTAGTGCTCTAGAGCAAGGCTTCCGATATAGGCCATTGTGGTACTCAATGAATGTGAACAGCTGGTGCTCTCTCTTTTGGATTCAGAACATACTGTGGAATCAGGAAGGTCTCTTTTGGAGCAGGAAGTATATTAGGCACAAAAGTTCATTAAAATAACCCTTGTAGCTTGATATTTTAACTGAAGGGAGCAGAGAGCTTCTGAAGACCTCTATGTAAGCTCAAAAGCCTGTCTCTCTCACCAACAGAAGTTGGTTCAGTAAAAGATATTATCTCACTCACCTTGTGTCTCTAATATCCTGAGACCAACATGGCTACACCACCTCATACATGGATGCAGAGATGTCATTCTAGTGCATATCATACTGTTTATGTTGTACAGGTAGGACTTTCAGAACAGGCAGTAAAGTTGTTACATGTTTAGATTCTTACATTGTCCACTGTATGTTGACAAGACTTCAGTGATCTCAACGGAAACAGGAATATGCTTAAGTTGTGTATATAGGGTCTGTTTGTTAGCCAAAGGTGAGGACCCCAGGGGGAGGATCAAAGATGGTGGTTATTGATGGTCACCATGGAGAGAGAAAAATCAAGAACTTCAGGGAGGCAGTGCCAGGAATAATTAACAGCTGCAGTACAAAGGTCTGTAAGTCATGGAAAAGGCTGCAGTCTCCCTCCCCAAAGAGTGCCACAGAAGAGCAGGCAAGATCATCATGCACATAGACAACCTGAATATTCCAAAACCCTCTTAAAGGTTTAGGGCTAGATTGGTCCTTTAGGTGCAGCGCTGAGACTCCAGTAGCTGTAACTGGTTGTCTGATACCATCTCAATCTCCTTCACCGAGCAGAGCTCTGGCCAGAGAGAAAATCTGACCCAAAGTTTTCAAAAGTTGTTTAATATTTGAACATCACAGTCTTTGCCTTTCAGTCTTCAAACTGTCTAATCCTACTGATCTTGAGTATTGAAATTGGACAGTATAGCTGGCACACCACAACCAAAAGCAGTATTTGATCTCAGTATTTGACAAGAGGACATCACTGAGCATTACAAAGGTGCAGAAACTTGCTTGGCAACTTACAGTGGCTGCCATTAAGAGTCACTGTTGATAAGATGTTAACAAATAGTGCTCTCTAATAAACAGTGGTTCTTTCCTGTTTTTAAGAATATGGTAGTATCTCAGATGCTGCTGTTTACTTTTTAATAGTGACTACTGTACAAGCACAATTAAAACTTTTCAAACATTAATTAAGGCAATCAAGTATTTTTCAGAGTTATGAATGCGCAGAAAGTCTTTCTTTCCTCCCACTGCATTGTTTGTGGTTCTAAAGTATTCCATTGTGTGATCTCTCAGGATTTACTGAGATTTACAGCTTAAAATATTGTGCCTGATGAATAAGAAACTGATTTAAGAGGAGCCTCAAACAAATGTCTTTGGATTGGAGTGGGGGAATACAGTACATTTTGGAAGCAAGTTTTAAACAAGTACAAAGAGGGCAAAAATCTGACTTTGAAAAAAACTGAAAGCGTGAGCCAATACATTGTTATTGTTACTCCTTTTGACCCAAATATCCAATATTCAGGGTCTTGCAGGTTGTTTCTGTTAGGAGGTGAAATTGATGATTTAGGCTCACGCAAACCTGTTTATTTACTAAGAATGTACATAAAGTCCTATTTCATATGTACATAGGAGAAATCAAACAACAGAAGACAGTTTCTTTGCTCACAGTTCCAAGCCTCTTTCCAGACACCACTTTACCCAAAAGCTCTGTCTTTCTCAGCTATTTCTCAGGGTCACTTATAAATTAGGGTTACTATATGTCTGTATTTCCCTGGACATGTCCAGCTTTTTAGTTCTTAAATCGCCATCCAGGAGGAATTTTTAAATATCTAAAAATGTCCAGGAAAATACAGATGTATGGTAACCCTAACAAAGTCCCGGGGCTGGTGATGCTTCCTGGGGCAGCTCCTGGCACCCACCCACCAGCAGGAGCCTGCAGTATGGACAGCCCCTAGTCACAGAGGCACTGGCTCCCTTCTGCCCAATCAGAGCTGCGGGGGTGGGGCTTGCAGATGCTGGCAGCAGGCAGAGAAGCACTGGGACACAAGAGAGAGGCTTCTGGACCTGCAATGTCCCAGGAAAGAGCAGTGCGCACTGAGTAAGTGTGAGGAAAAGGCCACAGACACTGCGAAACAAATCACTGATCTGTTCCCAGTGCTGTTCTGATTGTAAAAAAACAGCACCTTTTTATTATCTCATCAGACAAGCATAACTGCAGCCTCTTCCTTAGAGAAATACAGGCAAAACTGTCTCTTGATCATTTGGGTTAGTCTCCAGCAATCAGGGAACCAGAACTAGTATATTCCAAACACAAAAAACTTTGTTTTAAAAATCGTTAAGTTTTATAAGTGACAGCAATCCACTCAACTACCCCATCACATACAAACCCAAGCCCTTCACAGCAAGGTAATGAATAGTTAAGGATATCATAAGTCTCACGCATATCCATATGAGCATTCTCCTCAATTATAAAGAAATGTTCATTTAATCTCAACAGAACCTCTTACCAGATCCCCCTTAAAATACTATTGTTCATCAGTAATTTCAAAATATCAAACTCAAAAAAAACTTTCCTGAAAAAGAAACATCAACATTAGATATGCACACAATGATCAGCCTCAAAAACAAGTCCCCAGGCATAATTTTACCATAAATCAACTGTTGTACACTTTCCCATTAAACTACATATATAGTCTTCTCCTTAAACAGTCAATATAAATATTTAATCAAAAACCACTATAATCAGTTGATCAATATAGCCATTGATGTTTCCCACTTAACCACCTTCAAAAGAAAATGTTTAAATGTGGAAATCAAGAGAATGGAACTATTACATCAAAAGGCAACATACTGAGATGCATCTACTAAGCAAGACCAATGATAATATATCTGCTTATCCAATATGCTGGAAGAGTTCAATGGATGATGGCTTTGAGCCTGAACTTATGTGCCCTGCTTGCCCACTGCTGTCATTTCCTCTTCCAAGTACTGCCAAAGTTCTTCAGTTCTGTCTCGGGGCTGAAAGGCTTGAGAGTGACATGGTTCCACTGCAGTCTGTCCGATTGACCACTGTTATGATATAATTCCCCACTCTGAACCTTAGCGTCAAAAAGATGGGGTACCAGCATGAATTCCTCTAAGCTCAATTACCAGCTTAGTACTTGTAGCACTGCCATCAACCAGGAATTCCAGTGCCTGGTACACTCTGGTCCCCCCACAACCTTGCCCGGGGACCCCCAAGACCCAGACCCTCTGGATCTTAACACAAGGAAAGTAAACCCTTTCTCTCACCGTTGCTTCTCCCAGGCTTCCCCTCCCTGGGTTACCCTGTGATTCAGACTCCATGAATCTTAACACAAAGAGGAAAATTCACCTTCCCCCCTCCTTCTCTCTCCCCCTCCCAGACTCTCCCTGAGAGAGAACATAATCCTAACACAGAGAGAAAATTAACCTTTCTCTCCCCCTTCCTTCCTTTCTCCCCACCAATTCCCTGGTGAATCCAGACCCCGTCCCCTGGGATCTCATACCAGAATAAAAAAACAATCAGGTTCTTAAACAAGAAAAGCTTTTAATTAAAGAAAGAAAAAACAGGAAAAATTATCTTTGTAAATTTAAGATGGAACATGTTACAGGGTCTTTCAGCTATAGACACTGGGAATACCCTCCCAGCATAAGTATACAAGTACAAAGTAAAATCCTTTCAGCAAAATACATATTTGAACTCCTTCCAGCCAAATACACATTTGCAAATAAAGAAAACAAACATAAGCCTAACTCGCCTTATCTACCTAGTACTTACTATTCTGGACGTATAAGAGACTGTATCAGAGAGATTGGAGAGAAACCTAGTTGCACGTCTGGTCACTCTCAGAACCCAGAGAGAACAACAACCATAAACTAACAGCACACACAAAACTTCCCTCCCTCAAGATTTGAAAGTATCCTGTCCCCTGATTGGTCCTCTGGTCAGGTAACAGCCAGGCTCACTGATCTTGTTAACCCTTTACAGGCAAAAGAGATATGAAGTACTTCTGTTCTATTAACTCTTACTTATCTGTTTATGACAACCACCATCAAATAATCCATTTCTTGTCTTTTTCACTTTAATTATATAGGAGTGAGCAGTAATTGAAAGTAAAAACTCCTGCACTTTTAACGCTCATTACTATAGCTGTGGCCCTACGCAGAAATGAATGGTTGCTGGGAAGGTCCTTTGCATACAGCTCTTCAACAAAAATTATTAAAGCAATGACTAAAGCCACAAAACTGATGAAACGTCTAGAAAACTTAATCTACAAAAAAAATTGGGGAAAAAATGGGTTTGTTTAGTCTGAAATAGAGAAGACTGATTGGGGACATGACAACAGTTTTCAAGTATGTAAAAGGTTGTTATACAAGGACGAAAGTGAAAATGGTTCTTATTAACCTCTAAGGATAGGACAAGACGCAGTGGGCTTAAATTGCAGCAAGGGAGGTTTAGGATGGAGATTAGGAAAAAAATTCCTTTCAGGATACTAAAGCGGAAACTCCAGTTACCAGATAGGGCAGCTAAAGACCTCTCAGGTTGGTCGAGGGCTGAATGTAACAGCTTTAGGAGCAGAAGTTCCTGCCCTGCTACTGTCCAAAGCAGAAATGAGTGGGCAGGCTCTCTGCATCCCAGAAAACCTTGTTATTTAGGAAGCAGGGAGCCTATTTGCCTCCCTCCAGGAAGTCAGACGAAGGAGTGGTCAACAAGCTTCCAGCTAAGCCAGCTCTCTGTGCTATATCTGGGTACTTTGAAAATATTATTTGAGGATGATAAACACAGAGATGGATGCATCACCACATAACTGATAGTCATAGACAATTAAACGCTTGAGTTAACTTAGTACTGGCATCGTATGAAGTGTACTTCAACAAAAACAGTCCAAAAATATCTGAGCATTTATCATCAATATATTTAATGGATCATTTTGCTCACACAAATTATAGCTTCTGTAGAGTGCCAGAAGAATCTCCCCTCTGCTCCTTCCTGCCTGAACCAGCCTGTTCCTTTTAATTGGTTGGGTTTTTTTCAAAATATCGTCCTCAGTGAAAGCCTCACTAAACACAAACCATCTGTGCAAAAATCATGGCGAACACAAGTTAATATCTGTTTCCCACTTCCTCCATTTGTTAAATCAGGATAATAGTATGTACCTGTCTCGCTGGTGCTGTGGAAGGATTAATTAATTAAGGTTTGCAAAGCCCAAGCAGATGTTAACAGCTGTGCTGTGTTAATAAGAGCTAGTTTTCTTACTTTCTCTACAGAGTGCCTCTGGAGGTACTTGATATATTACTTAGTTTTATACAAGAGGATCTGATTGTTAACAGGAGGGAACAGGTACAACTAGGTGATCATTTAAACAGCTTACACACAAAAGTAATTACGCCATACTGCAGTTCACATTGATTGACAGTCTAGTGGATGTGCTACCATTGCTGTTTTTAAAGTGAGTGCTTGTGAATGAGAGAGCCCTCACACATAGCCAAGCTATTACTAGCAAGCATTGCGTGGGTGACTGCACATCGCAGTGATTGAGTTCTTAGGACCTTCCCTGGCACTGAATCATCCCATAGAGTCAATTTTGCAATGTGGCAACATCCAGCACTGATTTCACCAAAATGACGCTTTTCCCATGTGAGATTTGTGACGTTTCCTAGAGAAAGGCATTACCCGACAAGATGGGAAAGTCTCAGCAGTTGAGCTCCCAATACATATAGACACACACATCAGACCTCACCAACTGTACTGAGGCTTAGCTCGCCTCCTGATCTTTAAGCTTTCCCAGTGTTCCCCCTGCACCACTGAAACACCTTTTGGGGAGCAGACCTGCAGTTACCCCCAAGACGCCCATGCCACCATCCTTATCCCTTGCTCTCTCCAGGTCACATGATAGACTTTAGGTTTCTTTAGGGCAGAGGTCATGAATTCATTCATTCTGTAAAGTACCTAATGCAGCTTTGGGCAATATTAAAAATAAATTGTCATCATTAAGAGCCTCTCTTGAAAATCCAGCCATTTATTTCAGTGCCTAAATGGAAGAGGAGCTCTTTTGAAACCCTGGCACTTTATCTCTGGCAGGTGTCCATGAGCAACTGTCCCATAACACATCAATCACCAATTCCAATTGCCTTACAATACAAATGTGTTTTGCAGCAAATGAAAGCTGAGGAGAGTGTAATCACAACAAGGCCCGGACTACACTGGAAGCATAGCTAGATTGGATCTCGAAATTACAAGGTATTGGCTAAAGCAAGATGGCACCTTGGCAAGAAGCTCTGTATCTCTACAGCTACTTGCCATTTCCCTCAGACCTGGTCTATAATAGAGTTTCTTGACAAAAATATTCTCGCCGTTGCAAACACAGATTCAGCTCAACTAGCAATAACAGTGGTGAAAAGCGCTTGTGCAGACAAGGCTAGTAGAGAGAAAGGATAATGCAAGGGTTAGGGCACTAGCCTGAGACTTTGGAGACCTGGGCTCATTTCTCAGCTGAACCACAGACTTCCCTGTGTCACCTTGGGCAAGTCATTGGTCTCTCTCTCTCTCTGTCTCCGTTCACCATCTGTAAAATGGGGACAATAGCATGGGACTGAGGTGAGGATAAATACATTACAGACTGGGGGAGGCACTGAGGTGCTACACAGATGAGATCAATATAAATACCTGAGATAGATAGACAGACAGATATCTTCCCTCATCCACCAGTGTACATTCCTGTTATTGTTTATTTGCATTGCAGTAGTGCCTAAGAGCCCTAGTCATGCACCAGAACTCCATTGTACTAAGCACTATACAAAGAGAACAAAAAGATGGTCCATGCCCCAGACAGCTTGCAGTCTAAGTAAAAAATGTTAATGTTAGACCTGCTTTTAGCAGGGCTAGACACTCAGTGGTGTTAAATGCCACCACGGCCTATTTTGACACTAAAGTTGACACCTTTGGCAAAATTCTAATGAGATGGACACAGCCACAGTCTCAGAATCTCTCAGGTCTCCGTGTCAGCCCTTTTGATATTTTTAATGGCTCCCCCATAGCTGTAGAACATTTCATTTATATTCCCTCTAAGGCATTTTGTTTGGGCCTGAGGTTACAACAGGCCATTGTTGCCCCTTTTAGTCTGAGTGGTTAGCCAAGCTGGGTTGCTTGCATTAGGAGGAGAAATTGGTGATGGAGTCAGGCATTTTACTGGTGCAATCCCATTTATTTACAGAGAACGTACACAAAGTCCTGTTTCCCTGAAAACGGTTGGAACAAACAACAGCAGGCAGTTTCCTTGCTCAGAAATCAAAGTCTGCCTTTCCAGCAAATCCTGTGCCCAAAAGAAACTCAGTCTCTTGACTTCCTCACAAGACCATGCTCACAACTGCTTTCTCTTGGCTTTCTGCTTCTCTCAGGCACAGACGCACATGAGTGTAATCAATCAATCCCCCAGCACCTGCAGTTAGTCCCCAAGAAAGCCCTTTAACCCACACAGCGTAGCTTCTGCTCAGGCCTTGCTTTCCCACTCATTGTCTTGGGTGATGACTTTCTATTGTTTCAGCTACCACTGCACAAAGAGTCTTTCAGTTTTCCTTCTGTTTAGCCTGAATGAAAGGTGGTTGACTTCAGGGCTTGACACTGGCACTTTACAGCGCTGCAACTTTCTGGCTCAAGGGGGTGAAAAAACACCTCCCTGAGAGCAGCAAGTTTCAGCGTTGTAAAGCACCAGTGTAGACAGTGCATCAGCACTGGGAGCCACGCTCCCAGCACTGGTAGCTACGCCCCTCATGGAGGTGGGTTTTTTAGAGCACTGGAAGAGCTCTCTCCCAGCGCTGCGCTGCAACCACACAAGGCATGTTAAAGCGCTGCCATGGCAGCACTTTAGCATTGCCAGTGTAGACTAGCCCTAAGTTTGCAACTGATCTATAAATCAAAGACACACTTGATGATAGTCATTAACACCTTCCAGCATAACATGTTGTTCAAGAAGTTCATGCTCCAAAAAAAGTGTCGCCTACTTCTATTTTGCACCAAAACACATCAAAATAATTTTGGGTCTTTTCCATGGACTCTTGACAGAGTCAAAATTTTGAGTTGAAAATTTCAACAAAAAAATATTTTTTAATTTTCATAATTTTGGGGGGGAGGAGGAATTCTGCCCAGCTCTAATAAAAAGATTTCCAACTATGTTGTTGCTTAGGGATTTTCTTTTCCCTAAAGAACACAAACTCTTGCTGCACAAAGGATGTGGCCCGTAGTGTTTACCTATGAAAAAAAATCTGCCATCTTTAGTAAGTCCCAGTGATGGATTTGTTGTATCTCTATCATCAAACTATCAACTCCATTTTGTTCTGTGAATGCAATTTTGACTGTAGACTGCACTGTACCTTCACTGTTGTCTTTTAACCTCTGCCTTAAGTGGAAAACATCAGGAGGTGTCAGGAGAAATCCCTGCAGCTAGCAGAGGGCTCACAATGGAAAGCAATCCAGAGTTGTTTACCAGGATGATCTTCCATCAAATGGAAGATCAATAAGACATGAAGTGGCCACCATCCAGATGATCCCATTCTACCAGACATAACCAAGCAATGGATCACGTGAAAGGGACTTGAAGCTGCTCAGGGTGGTGGACAACTGACAGAGAGGACTACAATTTATAAAAAAGATTCACTCCAGCAAGGCATGGGGAGCAGACCAGGCCCAGAAAAAGATAAGGTAGGGCAGGAAGAGGCAGGGAATCTTGGACCTCCTGAAAAGACAGTGACCTAATCCCAAAAGGTTCTTGGAGAGGTCACTAAACTGAGGCAGGGGCTTGCATGCAGATTTTGTTTTTCTGCAGATCTCTATATCTCTTCTGCTATTCATAAATCATGTGTGTTTAGAAATTCCTTTTCAAAGTCTTTGTTTCTTGTTTTCATTGTCACATAGTCCCCATGAGGGAAACAGTAAACCAGAGGGTCCTCAGCTTTTGTCCATTGTTACTGGGGAGGTTTAGGAGAGCAGGCCACAGTGTTGCCAAGTAGGCAAGTCATTCGTTCAGTTTTAAACCAAACAGTCCTCTTTTTGGGTGGTTTGTCCCCTGTCTGATACTGAGACAAAACCAGAGGTGGCTTTGTCCAATATCAGGCATGGAATGCCATTTTGAAGAGCACCCCATGCTGTGCTGCTCTGCTTCCACTGGCATGACCTCACATTCACCATGCATAAGAAATCACGCTCTTCAAAATAGCATTCTTCATGTGGTGTGACTTCATACGCACAAGGTCATGCAAGCAGGGGTGGGGACATGCCAGCAGGGACGAGCCCTCGCCATTCCCAGAAGTACTGGCATGTCCAATATTCTGGGAACGCATGAGTGGCCACCCTGCCCAACTGCCACTTAGTGAAAGTCACTGGATAAGCCTTGAAAAGTCATTAGAATAGCACAAAAAAACACCACCACAACTCCAGAGACCCTGTACAAATAACACTGGTCTACAATTTTTGAGAAGTCGTCTGCTTCAGAGATAAAATGTGATATTTATTATGTATTTTGATGTGCTGAATTCAAATATGAGAATTAAAACAACTGATTGGCTACTGTTTCTAAGATATTGAAGTTTTTACATTTTATGTCTATGTATATTGTGTAGATAGTAGAGTTTTAATCATAAATTGTAAACCTAGGTCTTTTCATGTGTTTTTGGTTGCTTTACATGATAATAGTTCACCTGTCCTATTTATGTAACACTTTAAAAATCAGCAAAAGGGTTATATAAATAAAATGTATTATGAAACAAAAGGCAAAAAACTATTTTGTACATAGTTTAGTCCTATTCAGTGTCTACTCGGGGCTTCTTGGCTTGTCTCTTGTATTCATTAAATGGAGCATCTCTTATCACTGTCCAGCAATAGTCTGCAAGCATTGATGGGCTCCATTTGCCCTGATAGCCTGCCAGGAGATTCCACTGCTGTAGTCTGGAGCCCAACAGCTCTGCCTTACTCTTGAGTAGTTCCAAATCCCTGACAAGGTCATTCAGTTCACCTTGTGTTATGAGGTGTGGTTCAGAGGAGGAGGATGGGAGAAAATGGGGGTCCTGTGACATTGATGGTTCAGGACCAGAAGTTTCATCCTCTTCCTCTTCCTCATCTGACTCAAGTGAGAATGATTCTGGTGCATCAGGAACCGGCAGTCCTTCTCCATGGGGTACTGGGCGTATAGCTGATGGAATGTTTGGATAATGCACAGTCCACTTTTTCTTTTTTGACACACCTTTCCCAACTGGAGGCACCATGCAGAAGTAACAATTGCTGGTATGATCTGCTGGCTCTCTCCAAATCATTGGCACTGCAAAAGACATAGATTTCCTTTTCCTGTTCAACCACTGGCGAAGATTTGTTGCACAAGTGTTGCAGCATATGTGTGGGGCCCACCTCTTGTCCTGATCTCCAATTTTGCAGCCAAAATAAAGGTGATAGGCTTTCTTAACCATAGTGGTTAGACTGCGCTTTTGTGATGCAAAAGTCACTTCACCACAAACATAGCAGAAGTTATCTGCACTGTTCACACAAGTACGAGGCATCTCTGCTCACTTTGGCTAAACAGAAATGTGTCCCTTTGCAAAATCAAACACTGACAAATAAGAGAGCACCACGCTGTATGATTTCTAGAGCTGATATAGGGCAATTTGTTCAGCAGAGTGATGTAAGTGTCGTTATGACTGCATCATCCATGACTTCTAGGAATAACATGATGCAATTCATATCATGTATGACACATACCAGCTTCAGATTGCATCATTCATTGTTTTGCCTCAAAAGCAAGTATTGGCCAAACCCAGTCATAGATTTATTCATAAATCCAGTCAAAGATGTATTTTAGTCATTTCTGGTTTAAATCGAGATCCCTTCCCTTTATAATTCACTTATCCTCTGCCATTCCCAAGTCAAGGGTCATATATACTGACCCAATAGCATATCTTGAAAACTAGAGCCAATCAACAATTTTAAGCATCATTTTCGTTCTCAGTGACCTAGAATTAGTAAAGTTGGACTACATTTATTTCAGAAGCATTTTGGCTGTAGAGCAGTGTAATCATGCACTGTGTCTCTGTCTGTTCAGTGACAGAAGCAGCCAGGAGGTGCTTCTCTCCCTTCCAGTTTAATGCATGCCACTGCAAGAAGGAAGGGAGCAACAATGGTCAGTTACCTGCAGGTCACCACTCCCACAACATAGCTCAGGCATAGGCGGCAGGTTATATGGGCTCCAGGAATAGTCAGGGCTAGAGGCCCTGCTCCAGCAATATTTGGAGCTGGGTCTCTCCCCCTGCCCTGCCTGGATCGGGCCCCGGCCCCGACCCCGGCCCCCGCGGGTCTCCCCCGCACAACCCCGCCCCTGCCTGGAGCGGGTCCCGGCATCCGGCTTCCACCCTTCCCCCTGCATCCCCCCTCCGCCGCGTCCCTGCCTGCTCGTGCTGCCAGAGAACGGCTCCCGGCAGAACTGCTGTCTACTGCTCCAGGGTCCTAGCGCCTGCCATCCGCTAATGGCAAGCCAGGCTGCCCTTACCCTGCTCTTCTGCCCAAGCCCTGAACCTCTCCAATGCCCCAAACCCCTCATTCCCAGCCAGAGCCCTCATCCCCCTGCACCCTAATCCTCATCTCCAGCCAGAGCCCTCATTCCCCTGCACCCTAATCCTCATTCCCATCCCGAGCCCTCATCCCCCTGCACCCTAATCCTCATCCCCATCCCGAGCCCTCATCCCCCTGCACCCTAATCCTCATCCCCAGCCAGAGCCCTCACCCCCCTGCACCCTAATCTTCATCCCCAGACAGAGCCCTCACCCCCCTGCACCCTAATCCTCATCCCCAGACAGAGCCCTCATTCCCCTGCACCCTAATCCTCAACTCCAGACAGAGCCCTCATCCCCCTGCACCCTAATCCTCATCCCCAGACAGAGCCCTCATCCCCCTGCACCCTAATCCTCATCCCCAGACAGAGCCCTCATCCCCCTGCACCCTAATCCTCATCCCCAGACAGAGCCCTCATCCCCCTGCACCCTAATCCTCATCCCCAGACAGAGCCCTCATCCCCCTGCACCCTAATCCTCTGCCTCATCTCTGAGCCCCCCCCCCGCATCATGAACCCCTCATTCTCAGCCCCAACCCTCATTCCCCTGCAGCCTGATCCTCTGCCCCAGCCGAGCCTGCAGGGGAATGAGGGTTGGGGCTGAGGATGAGGGGTGCAGGGGGATGAGGGCTTTGGCTGGGGGCTCCCCTTTCCTACACCCCCACTCCCAGCCGAGCCTGCACCCAAACTCCGTTCCAAAGCCTGCACCCCTCACCCCCTCCTGCACACCCACCCTCTGCCCCAGCCCAGAGCCTGCACCCAGCACCCAAACTCCCTCCCAGAACCTGCACCATGTTCAGTCTGACAGGCATGAAGAGGTTCTGGCAAACCACTCAACTCTGAGCAAGAAAGAATTCCTGCATACATGGGCTATTACACACACACACACACACACACTTTCATGCTGCAAAAGAATTCATCTGTGCCTGGGTCTCAGGACCATCCTGGACTAGCCAGTGGGGGAGGAAGGGGAGTCCTCTGCTGATTGAAGTGCTATGCTTTCTTGCTGCTTCAAAGTGCCCCACCGTCACAGCAAATAAATTGAGATTAAAGAGTAAACTCGGTAAACAGAGTAGCCATCAAACAAAGGGCTTTTTGAACACTCCACCTCACACCCATGCCCTCCAGTGTACAAGTGCCTCCAACAGCAACACTGCTCTAGAAAAGTCTAAACTCAGCCCATCCCTGAGCCCGGGCAGACATGTCACAGAATCTTTTCTTCTATACTTAAGATTATGGAACGTTACTAGAATGTTACCAGACTAGATTACAAGTCACAGGTTAGTGACTTGTGTCAGAGTTCAAGGCTGGGAGTCACCATTACATCTAGTCTGGCCGCCTGTACATCCCAGGCCACCACCCAGCACCTGCACACTAACCCCACAGGAAATGAGACCAAAGCATTACAGCCCACAGGAGATTACACTATTATTTGCCACAGGCAGAGAATAGGAGGAACCGAGGTGCTTGAGGCCCCTGTAATGGCAGGAAAATGAGTAAGATACAGCCAGATAATATTGGCAAGTGACCCATGCCCACATGCTGGGTAGGAAGGAGAAAACCCCCACAGTCACTGCCAATCTGACCCGGAGAAAAATTCTTTCCCAACCCCACATATGGCGATCAGTTAGACCCTGAGCATGTAAGTGAGAACCAGTCAGCCAAGCATTTCAGAGACAGAATGCTTGGTGCCACCTCAAAGCCCTGGCCCACCCTACTATAGTGTCCCATCTCCAGCTGTGGCCCTCTCTAATATTTCAGAGGAAGGAGATTTAAAAACACCTCCCAGAATACATGGCATGAGGAATCCCTTCCTGATCCCCTGTCAGTGACCTGCTGAAACCCTGAAGCATGTGCTTTAGGAATATAATTCATAAAACTGAAGTGAATCCTGAGGCTTTTAAGCCCTGCTCCGTACCACCACAAGCAAAGCTTGAAAAATCTCTAGCAGACCTAAAAAGTTGCTAGATCTTCTTTGCCAAAGTTGGCAGCTCTTGTTCTTTGTCTCCAAGTGTTCTTGTCAAGTTTGTCTTCAAAGCTGACACACCAACCTTCTTCGTGTGCTCCTTCAGCATTTCAAATCACTTTTTTCAGGTCTTCCTTATGCTCTTTGTCCCATGACAAAATAGCTGTTATACTCTCTAGCCAATATATCCCACATCTCATTGTCACATCACCCAACCAGCTCAGTCAATACTCTCTCAAGCTTTTTGATGATGGGGCTACCTATAACAGGGTTTGTACTGTTTCATTGCATAGTTCATCAGTTCTCATCTTCCCCAGCATTCACCTGAGTATTCTCATTTCAACAGTGTGAAGTAGTAGCACCCCTCTCTTACTCGTTGTCCAGCATTCCAACCCATACATCATGGCCGGTCTAATTATGATCTTATACGCTTTGCTCCTACTTGACATTCTTATTGCAGAGAATATGCAACTCCCTCCACTTATACTAAGCACTCTTCATGTGGCTCCTAACATCCACTCTACATTCCATCATGGCTCAGCACTGAACTAAGGTATTCAAACTGCTGCAGACTTTAACTCTATCCCAGCTAATTTTACTGTCTTCTCATTGTTCCTCTCAGTGAAGCATTGTGTGTATTTTGTCTTTTGTCGGCTGATTTATAAACCATTTTGGGGGAAAATCTGGGACTGGGAGTCTGTTGGGGTCACCTGGCAGAAGCAACCACAGCTGGTAAAAGAGAGTGCAACTCAAGTGTGGCTGGCAGGCTGCAGTTACACACAGACACTCAGAGTGTGGCCTGCATGCTGGAAGGCTGTCTGTGAGCAGCCCAGGTGGGAGCTACTGCAACAAGGCATTGTAAGGCACCCAAGGTAGCGGGATAGGGATGATCCAGACCCTCACTGGTCTGGATTGCACCCTGGTATGTCTCAGTCAGTAAACAACTACATTCTTGCACATCTCCTTTACACTTGAAGATGTGACCAATGTTCTCTTCCTCAACTCATTGGGCATTTTGCCAGTAAGGAGAATTAAGTTGAAAAAATTGTTATCAATTGTTACCTTCCCTCATGGCCTAATGCTTTACATGTCTCAATTGGATACTCCTTCCAGTCTCACCATCTTCCCCCATTTCATCATATTTAGTGCTCCTTAAGTCTCCACCACGGTGATAAGTCTTGTGAAGTTGTTGCTTGCACATACTCCCCCTCGATGGCTTCTTCACATTCCCTTCATTGAGCAGTGTCTTAGAGAACAGATGCCACCCAGTGATGTCATTGTCTTCTACCAGTACTCTTCTGTTTTCATCTGTGATACACTTCACAGCTCCCAAGCCCTCTGCACTTCTTTGCCTAATCCTTGCTAATCTATATAATTCTTTTTCCCCCATCCTTCATCAGTAGTCCTGTGTACAAGGCTTAAAATGCCTGACCTTCAGCTTCCACAACCACTCTTTTCTTTACCCACTTCCCCAGCTTGTAATCCTCATAACTTTCTACCATTCTTACTTCTGTCATTGCGTAAACCTTTCCTCCTCCGCTGCCTCCTGCACATCGCTGGACCTGTTGGCACCTCCTCTTGTATGTAATCAAGTGCTTCTCCCTCTTTACAGAGTATGTATTGTCAACAATCAGGCCATGGTCGCTGGCTAATTCAAAGGCATCTCTCCCCATTCATTTCTTGTTTCCAAGCCTCGTGCTCTATGACAATCATCGTAGCCTTCATTGTGTTCTCCCACCCATTCATTGAGATCTGCTCCAATAATCAAGTACTCAGCTTGCGGTAATTCGCTTTACCATTTGGTCCAGTGCTATTTGGAATTCCTCCTTCTCCTCACTCATACAACCAACCTACAGCATGCATCTCCATCCAACATTAAATATTTGTTCTCGGCTCCATTCTGTTCTCTGCTCAGTGCTATTCTGACTTTCATCAGCTGGTCACTCTTCCTTTGGATATCCATTACGTATCTTGTATTATTTCTACTACCATTAATCCTATTCCATTACTCCTTGCTGCTGAACCATGATACATTATCTTCTAACCCTTCCTGTTCATGGATTTTGACCACTTCCATTTTGTCTCTTGTATACAGCCAATGTACACTCTCCTTTTTAATGTCTTGGCTACTTCTCTTGGTTTCCCAGTCACTGTTCACACAGATCAGGGAAGACAAATTTATTTCCTGGACACACTTTTTTAGCCATGTGTCCAAAATTCAATAGCCTTTTCCCACATTCTACAGTCATCCAGCAAAGGGGTTGTGCATCACTTCCGGGGAATGTCCTAGCATTGTACAAATATATTCCCTGAAGACGAAGACTCTTAGGTCATGTGTAATTGACACAATTTTTACAAAAAAGAGTTGGCCGGGTTTGACATTCTTAATTTGAAGTTGGAGTCTCTTCTTCAAGGCGGACTGCCTACAATGGCTAACAAGCCCTGGAGCAATCTAGTTAAAGGGCACCAAAAACCTACATTTCACCACCATGCACATTTTCATTTAAGAACACCTCTACCACAAAAAGGCAAGTGGCAGGTATTAGCTGTCAGAGACTACATATTACGCCAGCTGCATGAGGCATTTTCTAGGGAATGAGAGCTCATCCTCAAACCTACCTCAACCATGACAGCTCTTTAGGAGGCATCTAGAAGTTACTAGATCTAGCAGCAAATATAGCAAAATTGGCAACACTGCAAGAACTACATATTATATAGATTGTATTTTTCAGATACTGGTTGTATTACCCAGAATCAATATTTCTTCCCTCTTATATCTATTTCTGGTACCATTGGCTCAAAGGCTACTACTATACTATATTAGAGTTTAGCTGTTATATATGAGTTAGGACTTCCAGTGGTGGCAACTTTACTTAGATCTTAAAACACGTTACAAGCACTTGCAAGCATTTTGGAGAACAGGATTAGAATTCAAAACGAGCTTGACAAATTGGAGAACTGGTCTGAAATAAACAAGAAGATACTCAATAAAGACAAGTGCAAAGTACTACAGTGAGGAAGGAAAAGTCAAATGCACAACTTCAAAATGGGGTGTAACTGGCTAGGCGGTAGTACTGCTGAAAAGGATCTGAGGGTTCTAGTACACCACAAAGTGAATATGAGCCAATGTGTGATGGAGTTGCTAAAAGGACTATCTTCATTCTAGAGTGTATTAAGAGGAGTGTTGTATGTAAGACACAGGAGGTAACTGTCCTGCTCTACCTGGCACTGGTGAGGCTTCAGCTGACATATTGTGTCCAATTCTGAGCACCACCCTTTAGGAAAGATGAGGATATATTGGAGAGAGTCCAGAGGACAGAACAAAAATTATACAAGGTTTAGAAAACCTGACCTATGGGAAAAGATTTTAAAAACTGATTATGCTTAATCTTGAGAAAAGAAGACTGAGGGGAGACCTGATAGTCTTCAAATATGTTAAGGGCAGTTATAAAGAGGATGGTGATCAATGGTTCTCCATGTCCTTTGGTGGTAGGACATGAATGGGCTTAATCTGCAGTAAGGGAGATTTAGGTCAGATATTTGGAACAAATTTCCAACTATAAGAGTAGTTAAGCTCAGGAATGGGCTGCCAAGAGAAGTGGTGGAATCCCTGCAATTGGATGTTTTTAAGAACAGGTTCAACAAATACCCATCAGGGATGGTCTAGGTCTATCTGGTGCAGGAGGTTGGACTTGATGATTTGTCAAGGCCCCTTCCATCCCTACATTTCTGTGAAAGCAGGGATCATTCTTCTCATTTTACTGATGGGGAAACTGAGGCAGAGAGCAATGACTCGACCTGTCCAAGGTCAACCAGCAGGTTAGTAACAGAGCTGGGAATAGAACTCGTTCTCCTGAGCTGTCATCCAGTGCTCTATTCACTAAGCCACACTGCCTCCCTATATTAAAAAAAATCAAAATATTGTGAGAAATAATTAATCAGAATAAAAAAACAACGTGATCACTTTCCTTTGTTACTCTAGCTGAAAAAAAAAAAACTTTCTGGAAAAACATCCAGCACTCTAATGATTAAGAGATTTTAGATTGTGTCCAACAGGAAATTGTATTTTATGGTCACAACTAAGACTGGTTGTTTGTAACTGCAAAATATAGGAAAAATCATGGCAAAAAATGCCACCACTAGAAAGGGCACAGGAAAAAAAATTAAAAATCATGAGGGCACATTCTTTTTGAGGAAAATATATAGTACTTTACGGGGGAATGATGGGTTTACAATTGAAACCTATACTTTCCCCTACACTCCTCTTTGCTGGACAGGTACAGAGAAGAGTTTGCAGCTCATGAAAACATCTTATTCAGCCACAGGCAGACATGGTCATGACGAACATGAAGCTTCAGTCACAATGAGCCTAATTAATTTGACTTATTAAAAATATAACAAAAATAAATGGCAAAACTGGTAGCAAACATGAGGGCTGAGCTCTGTTTGTTAAAAGTGCTTTTTATGAGATGCATCTGAAAAAAGGCCCTGTTTGTTTCACCTCAGGTGCACAGTGAGTTTCCCTGAATCATTATAATCAACTAGCTACGTAAAATGAAAGCAAGGAGACTGGCAAAGCTCTATTATGGCTGACAAAGCCAGAAGAGGAAGTTGCTCAGAAGAAAAAGATCTCTCAAAAGAAGCTGAAGAAGCAAAAACTTATGGCTCGGGAGTAAATCTGAAATAAAAGATGTATATAAATAAAAAAGAAAACGGAAAAACAACCATACTGAATGTAACGAAAGTAGGACAAGCTGGTTGTAATATTCTTGATTAATAGAAACAGTAACATCAGTGAAGAGTGAGGGATAGATTTCAAAAACACAGATTTCATATTTGCAGTAAGTACATACACAATGATAAGTGCAAAGAGAGGTGGGCCCTATAAAGGAGGGCTGCTAGCCTAGGAGTCTCCACTCCTCAGTGTAAAGGCACCACTGAAGCTCTAGAGTGGGACGACAATCAGGAAACCTGGAGTTCAGAAAACAATTTTCTGAAGTAAGACCAAAAGCACTTCACAGGCCACATTCAGCTCAGAAAACCCTCCATAGTTCATTTGGGGCTAGATCCTGCTTTCCTCATGCACATAAAGCTGACTTCAGGAGATATTTGTAGTGCATGAAAAACGCTGGGTTGGCTCCACAGACAGCTCCTCAAACAAAGCTCCTTGTATGGCATATTATCAAGTAATACACCTCCCCAATTATGCTCTAGACTTGGGCAGAGAATTACTTGTTCAGATTTTTGGGAAGATGTTAGATAGTGACCACACAGGTCCAAATTCATTCCTGGTTCAACTCCATTGGCTTCTCCATGAGGCTGCTCAAATGGGTAAATCTTATCACTCCCTCAAATGTTTGCAGGATTGGGGCCTATACTAAGACTAGAACAGCAGGAGGAAAGTGCAACAAGAAGAAAGTAAGTGAGAAAAAAATATATAATTGCCTGGTCACTTGAAAGGTTAAGGCAAATACATCTTGAGACTAACAAAGAAGAGCTATTTCCCTTTCCTCCCCGCCCTGATGGGATCCATCTGAATGAAGGTGTTATTCTAAATGTACAATATCCTGGGAAGAGAGAAAGTTAACAAGAAAATGGTATCTTGTTATGGGATTTCTTTTTAAACCTGTCCCAAGGCAACCCATGGTAGGCTGTGGGTGGGGGATGGACAGACACATAACTAGGTCACCTAGGTGCTACCATAACAAACAAAAATAATAATACAAGATGTAGGTGCTGTGTCCACAGCAAAAGGGGGAAGTGGTTAGTGAGCTTCCTTGCAGGGAAGTTTTAGAGGGGGAGGAAGATGCTGAACCGCATGTGGGAAGCAGTAGTTCCATAGAAGTGTTTTGGCTCTGGGTAGAACCCGTTTGAAGACTTCACGGGAGAAGCACACTGTACCTGGGTCAAGAGGACACCTGCCTACAGAGCCTAAGAATGACTGGCGGCGTGAATGAGACACTGTATTTATTCTGTGGACTCACAGTTGGTTACTGTAGCATACCCTGGAGGACCAGCATTTGGTCTGTGAGTTAACCCCTCCAAGGGTTTTGGAATATAATCCTGCCTAATATCTAAACTGTTTATAATAGCATGCTTTCTCCCACCAGTTACTCCTATAGCTGAAGGGCAAGAGATCTGTGCAGCGGCTCTGCAGGTTCAAATTCTGCTAATGACCCTTGTGGGAATGAAAAAATATACATGCACCTATATATAAAGTTAGTATAAGGGCCATGGAGTAATTGTTGGGGTGATTTTGGGGTGTGGCAGAACATGGTATTTAGTAATGAATTTGGATGATGTGCAGAAATTACCTCTGAGCCCATTGTCCCTGATGGCTTGGGACTCTAGAACTCTGTCTTATTGAGCCAAACATGCTAGTCTGCTGCAACACAGATCCAGGTCTGAACCACGCCCACAAAGCTGAAGGTTTTAACTGAAAACCACTCAGCAGGTTACCTATCTTCAGCACCCAGACACCCAGTTCCCAATGGGATCCAAATTCCAAATAAACCTGTTTTACTCTGTATAAAATTTAAAATTGTTTGCTCTCTGTAACACTGATAGAGAGATATGTACAGCTGTTTGCTTCCCCAGGGATTAATCACTTACTCTAGGTTTAGTAATAAACAAAAGTGATTTTATTAAGTATAAAAAGTAGGATTTAAGTGGTTTCAAGTTAACCAAGCAAAGTAAGTTACCAAGCAAAATAAAACAAAAACACGCAAGTCTAAGCCTAATACATTCAGTTTCTTAATACAGATTAAATCTCACCCTCAGAGACGTTCCAATAAGCTTCTTTCACAGACGACTCTCTCTTAGTCTGGGCCCAATCCTTTCCCCAGTACAGTTCTTGTTAGTTCCATCTCAGGTGGTAGCTAGGGGACTTCTCATGACTGGCAGCCTCCTTTGTTCTGTTCCATCTCCTTTTATAGCTTTGACACAAGGCAGGACTCTTGTCTCTCTGGATCCCCACCCTTCGTTCTAAATTGAAAAGCACCAGGTTTAAGATGGATTCCAGTACCAGGTGACATGGCCACATGTTCTGTGAGACTCAGCCTCCATTCTTTCCTGCCTGACTCATATGAATACAGGAAGGCTTACAAGTAAACAGAGCCATTTACAACAAGTTGTCCTGGTTAATGGGAGCCATCAATATTCTAAACCACCATTAATGGCCCACAGTTTGCATAGTTACAATAGGACTTCAGAATAATACTTCACATTTCTAGCTTCAGATACAAGAATGATACATTCATATAAATAGGACAAACACACTCAGATTATAAGCTTTGTAAAGAGATCTTTTGCATAAAGCATATTCCAGTTACATTATATTCACACTCATAAGCATATTTCCGTAAACATATGGCGTACAACATCACAGTTTGTTTTATTGTTTCATTTGTACTGTTCACACTTTGAGCTATGGAGTCTTTCATCCTTACAGTTGTCTGTTTGAATCCAGTTCAACTCAGCAGAGATTCAAAGTTGCTCCAACCTAGAAGATGCTGAGTGGTCCCTATCTGAGAGGAGATTAATCGGTGCCAATTCCAGCTTGCATGTTGCAAACCTTCACTAGACTTAGCACCAGGTTGTAAGTTCCCACTATGCATGTTTGTGCAGTGCCTGGCACAATACAGACCCCATCTTAGTTGGGTTCTCTGTCTGTAAGAGCTCCTGCAGTGAGGACCAAAATTACCTTACTATATGTTTGTGAGAGTTGGCAACACTGCAGTTGTCACACAGATATTGGGAGTAAGCAGGGGGAGTTTAAAAAAAAAATCAGTAGACATCCAGCCCTCCCCTTCCCCCTGACTTAATGGTCTTGATTTCTTTTTCAGAGGGGGGTGGCGAGTTGGACTTCCGAGTTTTCAACTTTTGGGGCTGTTTATTCAATGTTACTGGATCGGCTAAAGCAGATGGTTCTTTAAAGCTTCCTGGGATGGTACTAGGCCAGATTACAATAATTATTTTACCATTATCGTGCCCAGTAGCTTTATCTGAAAATCCCATGTATACCTCTCTTCCACTTGTAAAAATAAATGCTATGTGAGGATTGGCACAAGCACTGAAAATGTGGCCCTTAATATTAAGCTGTCTTGTGTGCTCATGTACTACTAGAATCAGGACTTAAATTCAGCTGGAGCTGTCCAGAGCGGAGCTCCAGTAAATATTTTCGACCCTGCTGGAGTTTTCATAGCATGTTGGGGGCAGGCAGGGGCGGGGGGGCCTCTAGGAAATACTCTCAGAATTGTAAGTCCTGACTAGAATAATCTCATTAGAATTTGCTACATCACTGAAATCACGCAGCAAGTAAGTGAAGATTTCTCTAGCCCTGCTACATAGGCTGTATTTTCTATTATCTAAATGATGCCGCTCCACAGCATATGTCCACTGCCAAATTTCATTTCTTTGCACGTAAAACGGTTATCTCAACCAGTTTTAGCTTGGCTGATGACCAATATACACAGAAAGGATATTTTACAGTAGGAATTTTAATTTTACCTCTTTAGCTGATTTAAGAATCTTAATATTGGATTTCTGAAAATATTGGCCCAAATTAATCTCTTGAGTTAAGCTGTACCCGTGATGAAACTGACCCATATAGATCTTCCTGCCATTTCAATTTTAAATTATTCAAGCAGACTCTGAATCCAGCTAATACTTGTGGGTTTTAAAGAGGACTCTCAGGCTGTGCACAACTTTAAAGTACATCGCACTTAAAATACAAAACCATTCCCCTGTCATTAGTTTTCCTTGCCCTCTTACTAAATATTAGAGATATTATTGTTTAAATAAGGGCTTTCTCCTATGCAGCTAGGGTTCTCCTCCTTACAAGTCTTGATTGTGATATCACAAATTCAGTACTGTGACTTCTCTGCAGGATAATTTCCTTGGTGATACACTGTGAAGCTATAAACACCGGATTTTACAGCTTCAGTGCTGAAGCTGGGTCATTAGGGAGAATGATCTTAAGTCAAAAGAGTGCCATTGTCGAAGTCTTATGGGAAATCCACTCTGGAGTGTGGGGCTAAGTACTCAGACAGAAATAATCAATCAATCACTCTGTATGTCGAGGCAGGGCCCATCTTTCTTGCTGTGTGTGTGTGCAGCACGGAGCACAGCAGAGCCTTGGTTCATGACTGCTGTTCGAAAGAAAGAAGTGAAACATCCCTGGCTTGGCAAGGGCACTCTTCTCTATGTTCTAGAACTCATGCCCCCTTCAGCTCGTTCCAGTGTCAGTACCACAGGTTCATGGCTCTGCTGGGCAGGGCCCCAGGAAGGAGAAAGAGAGAGCGCGAACATGCATTTGCTTTCTGCGCTACCTTGGAATCTACAGCTTTTCAAGTTTACATAAATGTCACTCTTTCAGTGCATCGTTATCTCCCAATAGCAGACCAGAACATTGGACCACATGCTGCAGACTACAGAATGGCCAGGTATTTGGTACTTAGTATTTGAAAGTTGCACTCTGCTAAAAGCAGTTATTAGCATTTCCCTTGAAGATTTGTTTAAATATCAAGGATGTTTATGTACATAAAGGGACCACATTACAGCCTAGAGAGGTCAAGATCCTTAAGGAGCAGGAGTTGCATCCAGCCTTAGTCCTTAGAATAGCCCCAGGCAGTTACTGATGTCTTTAGGATTCAGTCTGTAGCCCACCGTTATGCTACACAGCAGTGGTGAAGAATGCTGCTGTGACAATTTCATGTCTGCTACTAATTATTGTATTTGCCTTTGATGCAACCTTTTCACATTAAATCTTTACATTCCTCACTGGTTCGCTCCAGGAAAAGTGTTATCATGCATCTTTAACTTTTATCTTGCTGACTTTTATAGGTATATAATCAAAAGCTTATAATCATCTTAGAATGCTGCTCAGAGCTGTGCATATAATTTGTTCCCAACTCTTTACAGTAGCAACAAAAGGAGATTATTATATGATAACTTAATAACAGGCATCATTATGATCTCTTTGAAATACAAGCAGCAATTATGTGCAATTCCACTGCACAATAGGATTTATTGTACTAACATCCTGGGAAAAAATATGGAAATACTCTATTGCCCTCTCCTTCAGGGTTCATCATAATCCAGTATATTCACAGCAAGAAATATTGCTATTTTCCGTACAAGAGTGGAGTCCAAATAGGACCTCTCTCTGCGCCAAATCTGGCAACGTGTGACCGCATGAAAAAAGTCTCTAGAAAACATGTGCCACCACCTTATTCTGAGTACATAAATGGGCACTTTCTTAGCCAACTATTATAATCAAAATAACACATACAAGAGAAGAGATTACGCTTCCTTTTTCCCTTCTGGGGCACCTGGCATTGGCCACTGTCGGTAGACAGGATACTGGGCTAGATGGACCTTTGGTCTGACCCCCTACGGCCGTTCTTATGTACTCTTTTTAATCTTTTCCTCTGTAGATTTTCCTTCATCTTTTGATAAAAAGAAGGGAAGTGGAAAAACAAACTTGCAATATGTTATTGGGATTCTCTGACTTTTTCCCATTTTAGTTTCATTCCATCAGACCTTTTCAATTTTCATTCCTTTTCCTTTACACTTACAATATTTTCATTCCTTCTGTCTTCTCCTCTTATTCTCTGAGTTGCCAAACTCCAAACAAAACAAATTAAGGGTTGGGGTTCTCTCTCTTTGCCACTTTCCTTTCCATTCCTTTCTGTCAGTCTCTTTTTTCTTCCCCCCAAACCCTCCTCTCATCCCTCTGTCATGGGGTGCACCACTCACTCCTGGCCTGGAATCTCCTCCTGGTCACTCTGGTGATTAACTCTTGAGGTTGATGCCCCTGTCTGCAGTTTGCACACCAACATGCTCTCCCCCACCTCTGGTCTGAAGTCCCTCTCTCAGCCCCAGGAACCGCAGTGTCCTCTTTGTGACTCAGCCCTTTGGCTGGATCACTCAGTGTTCCCCTTTCTGGGGTAGCAAAATCCCTTCTCCCCAGCAGTTCTAGGAAGTCTTCCCTTCCACTGCCTCGGTGCCACTCCCTCAATGGCTGGTAGGGGAACCATGGTCCGCCCTCTACTCCAGGTTCCAGTCCAGGGACCCTCAGCTCAGCAGTTCTGGGCTTTGCCCTCTCAACCCTTACTGCTCCTTCCCTGAACTGCTTCCTAGCAAACCTCGTTCCCTTTCTCTCTCTGGGTATATCAGCCTCAAACCCGCTTCCCTTTTCCCAGAAAGTGACTGCTGCCCGCTTTCCTGAAGCCTTCCGCAGCCCCAGTCTGTTTCCAGCTACCTGTCTTCATACAGGCCCCACCTGTTCCAGCACAGCTGAACCTGCTTCTAATTAGTTCCCTGCTCTCTGGCTCTTCCTACAGGTGCAGCCTGTGGAGTTGAGTGGCCTGACCAGCTACTTTAACTCCTTTCAGTCCTGCATAGGGTGGTCACCCTATCCCAGAATTCCTCCCATCACTCTAGAAATCTTGCCCCCAACTTCCCTTTTCCCTTACAGCATAGAAAGCCAGCTGCTCCTTCCTTATTTAGGGTCTTGGGAACTTCTGTGGTCCTCCAGCACCATAAAAATGTACTAATACAAGCTAGACAGATGTTGGTGCTTTGAAGTTAGCTTGTCTAACCTGTCCCTTTGACTCCAGACACCCACACAATCCCTGCAGAGCCAAAGAGAATAGTCTTTAAAACCGTTCTGAAATTCCATTACTCCCACGTGAGCAAGAGAATCACACCGGTATCCATGTTCATGAATAGTGCACAACAGTCAGGAGGTCAGAGCAGGAGGTTTGTGGCAGATGCTTAGAAGGTGGATAAGAATTTACACAAAAAATGTTAACAAAATTACAAGTGAGAAACTAATCATGAGGACAGCATCTGCTCCTCCCATAAGTATAATTCTTAGAGAAGGGCTGCAACGTGCCAGGTAATCTTGGATTTATTAGTCTATTGGCCACCCTGCAGAAATCCAAGACCAGCTGGAAGAGGCGAATGGAGTCCACCAGCATTTCCATTAGAATGGGTTTTTACCTTCATAATTCCATGCCCCTTGGAAAGACTATGTGCTCTGCTAATTAGGTACAGTAACTCCTCACTTAAAGTCCTCCCAGTTAACATTTCATTGTTACATTGCTGATCAATTAGAGAACATGCTTGTTTAAAGTTGCGCAATGCTCCCTTATAACGTTGTTTGGCAGCCACCTGCTTTGTCCACTGCTTACAGAAACAGCAGCCCGTTCGAGCTAGCTTGTGGGGCCTTGGAACCAGGGTGGACTGGCAGCCCCCCATCAGCTCCCTCCGCCCCAAGTTCCCTGCGCCACAACTGCCCAGCAGGCTATCAACTGCCGGGCAGTTCAGCTGTCCCTCCCTCCACCGCCCTGTGCTGCTCCTGCCCACTGCCTTGGAGCTGCTCCTGGGAGCCTGCTTGCTATGCAAGGGAGGGAGAGCAGGAAAGGGGGCTAATGTCAGGGTGTCCCCCTACCCCCTGCTCCTGCTCCCTGCTTACCCCATCTCCATAGAGCGGGGGGTGACAGAACAGGGCTCAGGATGGAGGGAGCTTGCCGACAGCAGCTGCTGTCTCAACTTGCTGATCTATTTAAAAAGGCAACGTACTTAGAGTGGGGTCAGCAAACTTAAAGCGGAAATGCACCCCTCTCTCTCTCTCTCTCACACACACAGGGTGTGTGTCTTGGTCTCTGCCTGACACGCTGTCTCCCCTCCATACATTTGTGCTGCCTTGTAGAGTGTGAGGCTATATTAACAACAATGTGCTAACCCTTGAGGGCTCAGCTGTTTAGTTCATTTAGCAGTAAGGCATTCCCTGGGAAATATCCCACCCTCTTTCACCTTCTGACTTCACCACCTCAACCAAGCTTCACAATCATCATTGCTGTACACAGTAGTAAATTGTTTAAAACGTTGTGTGTGTGTGTGTGTGTGAGAGAGAGAGAGAGAGAGAAAAATTTCCCTGGAACCTAACCCCCACATTTACATTAATTCTTATAGGGAAAATGGATTCGCTTAACATTGTTTCACTTAAAGTCACATTTTTCAGGAACATAACTACAATGTTAAGAGTAACTGTATTTCACAGTTTTGCTTTAAATTGTAACTGGTACAATGCTAAAAATCTTCTTCCAAAAGCACCTGGGCAAACTAAAACCACTGCCAGGGCTCTGCTCACTGTGTTCCTCAAAATATCACTCTAAGATGTGAAATTCACCCTGGGGCTGGGAGCCAACACAAAGCTGTCTTCATCACATAACACCATGTTGTCGCTGTGAGAGGATGGAGGAAGTCAGGAGCCCTGCCTTCCTGCTGAGATAGAAATAACTGTCCCGGGCTGTGGTCTACAATGCACCCTTCCTGACCTACTCTTCCTGCTTTGTAGTTGCAGGTGAATTTAATCTCCTCGAGTCCTTTCATGCTTCCCCACAGGAAGCCAAATAACTCAAGCTTTACAATGCAAATTCCATCCTAAATGAGCAATTTTCAGATTAATGGTATTAGAAAGTGCTAGATTGTCCCCTCCATTCCCATAAACGGAGGTGACCCAGACCCAATGTTTCTGAGCAGGGTCAGCTCCACAGCATTGTTTCCTTTCTCTGACCTGACAGATGCCACTAGCCAAGTGCTCCATGGGGAACAAACTATTCAGCATTACTCTCCACTCCTACATGAGGGAGAAATGCTGGTTAAGATTGCAGGCTGCTGCTGGGGGAGAAGGGGCCCAGTACCATGAGACCTGACACAGTGGAAAACTTCCACACCGGTGACTTGGAGGAAGCAGTTGCTATTAATACCTGGGCACAAAATGCTGCTAGGAAGCATGGATGTCTATGGTATTCTGTGCCCTTTCTGTGCCAGTGTCTGCTCCCCTCCTGCTGACAAAAATTCAAAGTACATAATCAGTTCCCACTCTTGGCGTATTTCCTTTCCTCCATCCTGGCTTATCCTGTACGGCCCAAAGACCTTAAATAAGGAATGTGGGAGCTTTCCATCAACCAACCAATGTTCCAATGATTACTACAGTATTAAAAGAACAATTTTCTCTAACTTCAATGTAGAATTATCCAGAGCTAAATCAAAAGGTGAATTTTAGGTATGCTTAAAGTTCTAACTAGTTCACTTGTCTTTTTAATGTCTAAACTGTTTAATAAGTAATGCAAAATCAAAGTAAGATTTACGTTTTTTATTAAGACAATCCCACAGCTGGAAAAATGAAACATCCTAAATTACATAAGTGACTTCAAAAAACTCTACAAAAAAATCTTTACAAATTTACATTTTTACAATACAAAAACTAACAGCTCGTTGCATATAAATATTACATTTGGTCTGCCATCAAGTGGCATTAAAAATCCCTGAAGTATTCATTTAAAGGGACCTGAGATAGTGGATGTGAAGATAGGGGCATAAATATCCCCTTGAAAAAAATCAATACGGAAACTATAGACATATCAGTTCAAATCAGTTTTGTGCATTTTTGGTGGAGTATTTTAAACGGTCAAGAACATCGAAATGAGCGAGGCTAGACAGCACTATTTCATTGTTCCAAGCCCCTCAACTGTAAAAACTGATATTTCTAAATGAAATCTGCGTAATGATTCTTATGTAAAGAATGAATAACCTATATTAATGTTCCTAGGGAAAATTAAAAAATCAGCCTTAGATACAGGAGTATGAGGAGTGAATGCCACTTACTGAGAAAGCATTTTGAAAAACTAAGTGGGGTATTTGTCCGTCAAAAGAAAACTTCTATGAATGGTAACACCACATAGCATAGAAACACCAATTTATCTTGCATTCAAATGGACCCTTTCATTCTCTAACACTTCAAGTGCTTTCCTTTTGCCCTGCTCTTAGTTTCACAAATGTTTAATGCACCCAGAAACCAGGAAGGTATGCACTATCCTCTTATTTTAAGAGACTCGGAAATTGTTCTAATAGGTCTGGAAGCTAAAATATTTAATGATGAATTCACAAAACATGGCTGTCCTTATCTAACAGGAGCATTAGTTTGTCTGCATTTTCAGCACCAAACGCTGAACTTGGAAGTTCTCATTTAAACACTCTTATCAGATTTGAGGTACCCACATCCATGCATATATATGTATTTAAGCACCATTTTCATACTAGAGTTAAGGCTGTGACAGCAATTCCACTGGAAATCTAATTTTTCAGGGATTCATAGCAGTTGCAGAAATTTGCTGTGGGCTGAAGCATAACATAGTAAAAATGTACAAGCTTCCAACAGGTCTGTGTGTTTCTATTACCAAAAAAGACAACTTTGTAAACCAAAATTTTGTAGGCTATTACTTACTATACATAAAGGAGGTTTTTTTAAAAAAATGTGTAAACATCTGATATATTAATATTTGAAAGTTAACTACCGCACCTGAGCAGTAATTTTCTATAATACATACTTGTAATAACACGACAGCTTCATACATTACTAAACATAAAGTTATCTGTAGATTGTTAACTGCTCCTTCAGTCTATCAAGTAAATAATGAGCATTTCATAAAACTTCCTGTGACAGTTTAAAAAAACAAACACCAAGAAATGTAAACACAAAAGTACATCTTAAAAACATTAAAGTTGTGATACAGACCAACAATAGTAGGACACACTAAGTTAAGGCTGATAACATCCTTAACCTAAAACTGGTTTGTTTACTCTGTCATCATCTGCAGAGGTTAAGGGTGAATTATTAGTCTTGAGTTAGTTAAATGTATTTTCTCATTTTAATACTGTATGATTTGGAATGTTCATCAGACACATTCTATAGACATCTCGGAGCCATATTTTCAAATATTTGCCAAGATTCATCTCACTTTTAGTAATCAGTTCCTCAAAAACATTGTCAGAAGCAATACATTTTAATTTGTCTTTCCTTAATGTTTCATTACTGTACATGGATATTTTACCCACCACACACCTGACTTCAATTCTCTTCAGTATTTATATACTATACAGTTTTCATATTTATGTGCAGTAGAAACAGCCAGGTCTACATTTATTTTTTAATCATAAGGGAAGTTGATTAAAACAAACAGTATAAAGAACTTAAACTAAAATCACCCACAAGTTGGTTTCCTAACTGTAAATATTTTGCCTCCTTTCTTTTACATATTACAATTCTTGTATTACAAATATGACTGATAATTTTCCTACATGGTTCATTTTTCAGGTGAATTAGTCCTCTAATACTTCTCTTTTTCAAGCAAACATACCATCATGTCTCTCCTTTTTAATCTTTGCTTTGCAGTTTGTGAAATTAGTAGGTTTGAAAGTGAGGATTACAGACGTGAAGCAGATATAAATACACATAGGTCTGAGTTAACTTCCTCACACAGTTCAGTTATTACACTTTACTTTTGTCCTAGCAAGACCCTGCTATTGTAGGGCTCAAGCCTGCACAGACTATAGCCATGAGTAATTTTGTAAGGTTTGTACTCTTTTTAAAAACAACAACAAAAAACAAGTGGGGATAAGTAAGACATCAGAAAGGATGTGATATTGAGATGGAAGAAACTTCATTGGGAAGCTTAAGTACACCTCATGCTCTGTAAGAGTACGTCTTCACTACCGGCTGTATCGGCGGGTAGCAATCGATTTCTCGGGGATCGATATATCGCGTCTCATCTAGACACGATATATCAATCCCCGAATGAGCTCCTGTCGACTCCGGAACTCCACCAACGCGAACAGCGGTAGTGGAGTCAACAGGGGGAGTTACAGACGTCGATCCTGCACCGTGAGGATGGTAGGTAACTTGATCTAAGATGCTTCGACTTCAGCTACACTATTCACGTAGCTGAAGTTGCATATCTTAGATCAATTTCCCCCCCTAGTGTAGACCAGCTAACAGCTAAAAAGCCATGAATCCTCTAGACTCTTGACACAAAATGAAAAAAGGGACTGAGAAACTTAAAATCAGATACTACAGTGATCCATGTTGTGTAAGAACCTGAATAAAGTAGTATAGGTTGCTTGCAACTGAAAGATCCAACTGAAAATCCAAGATTTCAAAAAATACACATACACTAAAGGCAATGGAGAAAACACTTTTTAGTAATTGCCTAATGCTATTCAGCTATTTTCAGCATTTCAGAATGTTTCACGTACCATAAAAGATTTAATTTTCAAAAACTCCCCCCGCCCCAAAATAAACAGATAACCTAAACCTTCAACATATACCATGCTGATTGGTGTTTGTGATGCTGTGTTGTAACTGAATATTCCAAAGTGCAGGTAAAATTGTATGCTAATCCCACTATCTCAGACATTAGAAAGGAAACACATGAGCTTTACAGGTGTTACATTAACTCACGTTCAGATAAAGAAAATGTGATAATTCAGATAATAGCATGAAACAATTTATACAGGCCAGGTGAGACCTAAATTTTTAATTCAAATAGTCAGAACGGGCCTGTACCTTTACCTCAGAGTGAGTGCAAACAGTATTGGCTCTGATTTGAGTGTTTACACTGGTGTAAATGAAGACCTAAAGTGCAGGACAATGGAGAATCAGGCCCAGTAACCTTCTACATTTCTATTCATTTACTAACACCACTTTTGGAAGGTTTGTTAGGTGGACAAATGAGAAAGAACTTAATGTATTCCTAATGGCCCAGCAAGAGCATCAGAGTTTAAGTTGCAGCTGATCCTGCTGACACAAATGGGGAGAATACTATGGAGTGCAGGAGCAGCAGCACAGGCAGGCTCGTAGGAGAGGACAGAGAAACAAAGAACGGAAAGAAAAAGGGATGGAACAAAGCCACAAAACCAGAAGGGGACAGAGCAGAGACATGCAAAATAAGGGGAGGCAAAATGGAAGTGTGGGACTGGGCTGAAGGCCTAGTGACAGCATATCAGTGTTCAGGACCAAGCTTGGGCTTGTGTACCCTGGGCCTGCAGGAGCTGGGCGTGCTCCAGAGGTAGTAAGCTAGTATTCAAAACACACAAGAATCAAACACACACACAAATGTTCATTCAGCTCCCTGCTCTTGAAAGTGTGTTGTTGGTGGGGGCCAAAGGAGCCCTCCAACACCCACAAATCACATGTAACTGCTGACTGGTGGCTCTATTTGCAGTCCTGTTTCCTAAGCCTGGTAATGGGATGCCCTCAAACTGCTGACACTAGGGAGTGAGACCATTCATTCATACCTATTCCTGGAGAAAGTCTTGAAGCACCGGTACTTAAATAGTAACTAAATATCAGCAATCTACAGCCCGACTACGGATGTTGTTAGCCATTTGTATCTTAAATATATGCTCAAATCACCTTCATACACAAGTGTTAAAGAGTAGATACACACAGAAGTTACTTTTGGTTAAAACTGTATGAATAAAGTCAATGCTGATGATTCTGCAATGAACTCAGCGTGGACAGAGCTCTCTGCCTGCATGGAACCCATTGATTTCAATGAGGCATTACATGGGCACAGAAGTTTTGGATTGGGGTCTGAAGGACTGGGTTGCAACCCTTTTGGTGCAAGGGCTATTCTTGTTTCATTGCTCCTGCTGCAGCTGTCAGGGTAAAATCAAGTGTCATGCAGCTTTAAGTAAGTGGCTTCTAATTGAATTTAACGTCTGAGTTTAAAAAAAAAAAGTGTCCAACTTATTACAAATTATAATTCATCCACAGAATGAGGCTGCGAGAGAAATCAAATATTTAAATTGGGAAAAAAATCCAGATACGAAATCAAGTAAAAATAGCATTCAAAAATATAAGTTATTTCTTTCAGGCTTATAAAAAGGTTTTCATGCACAAAATAAAATAAAATAAAATAAAAAATCCTCATATTCTTTACAATAAGTAATAGATCTGTTGTTCTAGCACACCCTGCTGTCTGGCTCTTAATCACAACACATTTTAGATTAATACTTACACCACAGCAAAGTGCCGTTTTACTGTTATCTTCACAGTACTTCATTACATAGACTCATAGACTCTAGGACTCTAGGACTGGAAGGGACCTCGAGAGGTCATCGAGTCCAGTCCCCTGCCCTCACGGCAGGACCAAATACTGTCTAGACCATCCCTGATAGACATTTATCTAACCTACTCTTAAATATCTCCAGAGATGGAGATTCCACAACTTCCCTAGGCAATCTATTCCAATAGACATATAAAAGATACATTTAAGAACATATTTACTCTTATTCTAATTGTTGCTAAAAATACATTTAAACTTAGGAAATCATGATTTTTTCAGGAATCCATGTTTTTCCTCCCCCCACCCCAATAAATTAATAATTACAGCTTCAGCCAGCCAGAAACATATGAATAGCATTTCTTCAGAATCTCAGGACTTTAGCATAGGAATCTTAGCATTTATATTGGTTGAAAAGAACTTTGATCTAGAATGTGTATGGTTATGTCTAGGAACTGACATATCCATGCTTTTCCTGATTACATAGATATGGGGACCAATAACTCTAGGGAAGAATACATACTGTACGAAATGATAGGACAGGCATTTGTATTTTAAAGCCCAATACAGCGCTAGGAGATCCTCTGTATCCATTTCTTTGTTAAATGGAGCATCTGAGTCATGCCCAGAAATTAGTTTTGGCATAATCAGGACAATGACTGTAACAAAAAGTTTGAGAGATTTTTACTGTACCATAAATTCAGATCTTTACCATATACTACTTAGACTGCTTTCTTCTCCCCACTCCCAAGCCTGATGATCATCACAGCCTTTGTTCCAGTTATCTTTCACCTGACTAGAACTGTTGCAAAGAGTGATCAGCCTGCTAATGTTTGTCATAGAAAAAAGGCCAGAACCAAATCTACTTATGTATGAGAATATACACTTCACTATTCCTTCCGCCACCCCGCCCAGGTTTTCCAGAATTATTGACAAAGTGATAAAAGTTGCACATTGAGGAAGAAATTTCAGAATTGCATCCCTCATTTATTTCGATTTCCAAACCTCCTCTCTCATCCCTTTTTCTCCATATGTAATCAATGACTCACTAGCTCAACTCAGCTAGAGATGTCAGCTAGGTGTCTCTTCCTTGGTGTAACATGACAGAGTCCCACAAATCTTAACTGGACCCTACAAAGTAGAAGGCTGCAACTCTCCTTCTCACTCCACAAGAACAAGCATGTTCCAATTAATTAAAACACAGCCAGTCACTCAGTCTGAAGAGCAAGATACAGAGTAATCTCCTAACCCTACATTTCCCTCATAGCATTGCATACTGTATTACTGCCAGAATTACCTTAGTCTGCAAGTTATTATTTTTCAATGCAACACTTACAAGCTAAGAGTACAGTACAATGTGAATTCTCTTCTGGAAGCTTGAGCTACAAGGACTCTTGTCAATGATATGAATGGAAACTTATCAGTAATGATACAAAAATATGAGTAGCCAATAGAGACACGATAGCTCAATTTAGGTTTCTTTGAACGTTTCAATAATCAAATTAAAAACAGAACACAGACTTTCACTGAATAAGCAATACCAGAAATGTGAGAGTGCCTACTGGCTGTTTGCCCAACAAATTACCATCTGCTAAAAGTATATTAGGCTTGTGAAAGCATAGATGGCTACACTAAGGTTTGTTTCAGAGTGTCAATATGATGAAGAAATAGTTACTTCACAATTTGAGCAATTCCATCCCTGCTATACTCATTCTTGCCTCTTCTTCAATAAGCACTGCAAAATAACATTTTCTTTTAAGTTTCCACTAGTTGTAAACAGAGGTAGCTGAGCTACTATTAAGACATGTTATGCTTTGAAGAGGAGAAACCTTTCAAATGTTGACATTAACCCTTTGCTGCACAATCTCTATCAATGTTATAAAAATATGAGACGACAAAAAGAAAATAGATGCAAGTAACTTTTGCATTTGGCACCTTCTGTCTAGATATTCATACTTCTCAAGTATTCTCTTTTTAATAAAGTTAATGCACACATTAGGACACACCACATCAAAGGTTTGCTACATATTTACAAGGCACCAACCCTTTTCTCACTTTTTACACGAATTACAAACCAACAGAAAGCATTTCAAACCCTCCTAAACTGTAGTACAAACATACTTCAGTTCAGCACAATTCATGAAAGTTTGGCCTGGGAAGATTAAAATAATCCAGATCCTTCTTACAATATAGAAACGGTAAACATTTTATAGCTGCCTTTAGGATTGGTGTATTGTGCAAAAGTTATAATTATTACTGTGTATAAGGATTTATGACAAACCATATAAAAACTCTGTAAGAAGGTGCTATTTCTATAATACAAAAAAAACAAAAGAAGGGAGAGATTTCATAATCATGATTCAAAAGGTCATGCTATTATTGAGAAGCTGGAAGCTCCTTGAAACAAAATGAACTTGTAGTGCGTGGGGAAGAATTTCTGTAATTTAAGGCCTATTAAGTAAGGCTTTTTTTGACCAATGAAGTGTGGCAATCTGAAGTCTTAAAACAAATGTATACTGGCATAATGGAAAAGCACCACTGTAGAAAGTGAGTGGAGTCCCCCCACAGCTTGCTTGGTAGATTTTCTGGTAAAATCCCTGCAGTAGAAGGCCTTTGAAGTTCGTTTGAAATTTTTCAAAGATGTTTATCTGTCAATAATTCCATCCCATGAGATGGCTGACCCTGGCTTTTTCTGTCATTTTCCGCACCCTGCCCGATCTGGAAGTACCAAGATTCAGAGGATCCTCGGTGTGCACAAAGTTGTCATTATCTGAATCGTCATTATATAAAACAGTTCTCCTGCCTTCGTTCCTTGTTTTAATTCGTGGTGGCCTACTGAATCGTCCTCCAAACATATTCTCGCCAAATCGGCCGCCAAACAGATTCTCAAATTCATCATCTGCCATTCGTGCACGTTTGGCTCTGGTTGCTCCTCGTGAAGCTCCTCTACCTCCTCTGCCTCTTCTTCCTCCCCTGCCTCCTCTTCTTCCTCTGCCGCAGCCTCCTCTTCCTCCTCTGCCACCTCTTCCCCCTCTGCTCCATCTACCCCATCTGCCCCATCTACCTCTCCTCCCTGTTCCTCTGCCCTGCCAGTTTCTTTTCCCACCAGCAATTTTCCTTTTAATTTTTCTTTTGGGTTTAGTTTGCACAACTTTACTGTAGTCATGATCTCCATCAATGTAATCCTGATCTGTTCTAGAGGTTGATTCAGAATCTGAATCAGAGCCACATCTGCTTTCAGAGCTTGAACTGGATTCTGACTCGCCACTTTCTGATGAAGATAAACCAGGTTTTTCTTTTAATTCTCTCTTCTTCTCCTCTTCCTCTAGGTGTTCCTCCTCTTCTGAGGCACTTACTAACTTTCGCTTGACTGCTATCCGAGGCTCTCGGCTATCACCATTTGTAAGTGGTCCATCAAGAGACTGATCTAAACAAACACAAAAAACAAAGCACTTGTTAACAGTGTGAAAAAGTTAAATCTGAACTGCTGCAGTTCAAGGGAAAAATTCTTTTCCAATATAAAAAGGATTTTCTATTAAAATTTACATTTCTCTCAAATAGCTTGTGCTATCAGCCCTCATCAAACATCTGTTCTGTAAGGCCCCAATCAGCATTTCAATACATACTTAATATTAAGCATGTGAGTAGTCAACTGAAATCAATGGGATTACTAGGTACTGAAAGCTCAGCACATGCTTTAGCGCCTTTGCTGTGTTGGGGCTTAAAATGTTTCTCCTTTCACAGTTAACATATGCTGCTTGTGAAGTTTGAAAAATTACATTAATGCTGGAAAAGTGAAGCCATACCCCATAACAAATAACACATTTTTATAAGTGCACCTTAATATGATAGCAATTTTATTTACAAAAATATTCATATGTTCACAAAGATGTGTGTACTCTTTGACAGTTTCAGAAGACTGAAACACTTATACCTGTGAAAATTCTAACCACTGTGTAACCTCTGATTAAAAAAGCCATGAGCTAGTCAGAACATTTCTGTTCAACTTTCAAAATATTTTTTCCCTTCTCTTCAGCTTTAACATGCCAAATAAAATGTCAGCAATTTCCTAAAAGCCTTTGGGAAACTCCTAACTTTCCTGAGGGTCGAAATGACAGTCTGGACCTATACATTGAATGCTTCCGCCGGCGTGCACAGGCAGAAATCATGGAACAACAACATCGCTTGCCTCACAACCTAAGTCGTGCAGAACGCAATGCCATCCACAGCCTCAGAAACCACCCTGACATTATCATCAAAGAGGCTGATAAAGGAGGTGCCGTGGTCATCATGAACAGGTCTGACTACCAAAAGGAGGCCGCCAGACAACTCTCCAATACCAAATTCTACAGGCCACTTCCCTCAGATCCCACTGAGAAATACACTAAGAAACTACAGCATCTACTCAGGACACTCCCTACACTAACACCAGAAGAAATCAACATACCCCTAGAGCCCCGACCAGGGTTATTCTATCTACTACCCAAGATCCACAAACCCGGAAATCCTGGACGCCCCATCATCTCGGGCATTGGCACTCTCACTGAAGGACTGTCTGGATAGATAGACTCTCTACTCAGACCCTACGCCACCAGCGCTCCCAGCTATCTCCGTGACACCACTGATTTCCTGAGGAAACTACAATGCATTGGTCACCTCCCAGAAAACACCATCCTAGCCACCATGGATGTAGAGGCTCTCTACACAAACATCCCACACACAGATGGAATACAAGCTGTCAGGAACACTATCCCTGATGATGCCACAGCACAACTGGCTGCTGAGCTCTGTGCCTTTATACTTACACACAACTATTTCAAATGTGATGACAATATATATCTCCAGATCAGTGGCACTGCTATGGGCACCCGCATGGCCCCACAATATGCCAATATCTTTATGGCCGACCTGGAACAACGCTTCCTCAGCTCTCGTCCACTCACGCCCCTTCTCTACCTACGCTACATTGATGACATCTTCATCATCTGGACCCATGGGAAGGAGACTCTGGAAAAATTCCACCATGATTTCAACAGCTTCCACCCCACCATCAACCTCAGCCTGGACCAATCTACACGGGAGGTCCACTTTCTTGACACCACGGTGCAAATAAGTGATGGTCACATTAACATCACCCTATATCGAAAACCTACCGACCGCTATGCCTACCTTCATGCCTCCAGCTTCCATCCCGGACACATCACACGATCCATTGTCTACAGCCAAGCACTGAGGTACAACCGCATCTGCTCTAACCCCTCAGACAGAGACCAACACTTACAAAAGCTCCACCAAGCATTCTCAAAACTACAATACCCGCACGAGGAAGTAAGGAAACAGATCAGCAGAGCCAGACGTGTACCCAGAAGCCTCCTACTGCAAGACAAACCCAAGAAAGAAACCAACAGGACTCCACTGGCCATCACATACAGCCCCCAGCTAAAACCCCTCCAACGCATCATCAAGGATCTACAACCCATCTTGGACAATGATCCCACACTTTCACAGGCCTTGAGTGGCAGGCCAGTCCTTGCCTACAGACAACCTGCCAACCTGAAACATATTCTCACCAGTAACTGCACACCGCACCATAATAACTCTAGCTCAGGAACCAATCCATGCAACAAACCTCGATGCCAACTCTGCCCACATATCTACACCAGCGACACCATCACAGGACCTAACCAGATCAGCCACACCATCACTGGTTCATTCACCTGCACATCCACCAATGTAATATACGCCATCATATGCCAGCAATGCCCCTCTGCTATGTACATCGGCCAAACTAGACAGTCTCTATGGAAAAGGATAAATGGACACAAATCAGACATTAGGAATGGCAATATACAAAAACCTGTAGGAGAGCACTTCAACCTCCCTGGCCACACTATAGCAGACCTTAAGCTGGCCATCCTGCAGCAAAAAAACTTCAGGACCAGACTTCAAAGAGAAACTGCTGAGCTTCAGTTCATCTGCAAATTTGACACCATCAGCTCAGGATTGAACAAAGACTGTGAATGGCTTGCCAACTACAGAACCAGTTTCTCCTCTCTTGGTTTTCACACCTCAACTGCTAGAACAGGGCCTCATCCTCCCTGATTAAACTGACCTCGTTATCTCTAGCTTGCTTGCTAGCATATATATACCTGCCCCTGGAAATTTCCACTACATGCATCTGAGGAAGTGGGTATTCACCCACGAAAGCTCATGCTCCAAAACGTCTGTTAGTCTATAAGGTGCCACAGGATTCTTTGCTAACTTTCTTTGAGAATTATCAACTTTTCCCATCTTGGCAACATTTTAGGGGTGTTGGTTGAATCTTTGGAGAACATTTATCCCATAGTTTAGATAACAGATTTCAGAATTGTAAAAAATGTGTCTGGAAACATGACAAAGCAGGGAAATAAGCTCAATTTAATACTGTACTCAGGTGGAGAGATCACAAGTACATTTAGCTGTTTGAAACAGCAGGGTTTAAGCCCACTAGGTAACTTTTTCAGTACAGGGTTCACTCTAGGGTTGCCAGGTGTCCAGTTTTCTACCACAAAGTCCAATCAAAAAGCGGACCTGGCAGTGTCTGTTCAGCATTGCTGACTGGACACTAAAAGTCCGGTTACCAGAGTAACTGTGATCAGCTTCTACGCCAAGATGGCAGGAAGAACGGCAGCTACTCAGATGCTAATGGGGAGAACTGGCTGTCTCCCAGACCCAGCTCCAGCCTCTCGTGTGGAGAGATAGGTACTGGAACAGCCACTACCAGAGGGGAGATCCTGTCTGTCCCCCATATCTGCACCGCTGTGCCCTCATTTTCTTGCCCTGGCCTCTTGCTCTGGGGACCGACCTCACCCCACTGTGGCCCGATTTCCCCAACCCCATCACACACACCCCACCCCACCATTGCCAGTTAATGGTTCCCCCAATTCCACCGCCCTCTCTCTGCCAGTTAGTGCCCCCACCCACAGCATGCTCCATCAATTCCAGTTAGTCATCCCCTCATACCCCTCCTCAATGACATGTACTGCTCCCTCCACACCCCCAGAACCCCCTCAGTGACACTTACTGCTCTCCCTAAAATTCTAGTGCCCACACACAGCATTCCCCCCCTCAATACCAGTTAGTGCCCCTACAGTACCAGCACTCTTCAATGCCAGTTACTGCTCCCACCCCCCAACACACACTTGGGAAGTAGGGCAAGGCTACTTTTCTGTGAGTTATCAAGAGTGTCGATTAATACATTTCTAGTCAAACAATATTCTGAGATGCCTATTCTAGCGACAGCTTTTAAAATAAGTTTGACTTCAAATATAATAGTTTCTTAAAACAGCCAAAAATCATTTCCCAGCTTTTCAAAGAACTATTTAGACACCTAAAAAGACTTAATTTCTACAAAAACAAATCTTAATGTGCATAGTACGCCAAAAGCCATAAAATTTGTACCAAATTTAGATAGACTCTAAAACAGAAACGAGATGATCAGGAGTATGGAAAATGGGCCTGGTAGTTAGCAGTACCCTGGCAAATGGTTTGCTGCATTTTATAGCAGCATTACATATGCTGCCAGGTTTGTTTGGCGTGATCTTGATATATGATGTTATAGAAAGGCATTCTTGTTTGTACAGCTGAAACTTGCCTTTTCTAAGTTTGTGGAACTTCTCATTCACCTTCACCCCAAGAAAAAACTCACATTCCTGTACCATTTGGTATCTAACACATAGAAAAGAGGTGGGATAGGCTTTTAACCAAGTTATAGGAAAATCTGTAAACTTTTTTTTGGATATTAGTGGCAGTGCTACATCTCACTTAATGTAGATGCACTTAAATGTGTTTAACTCTCACTTAAATCAGTTTAATTTGATGTAATAGTTTACTAGTACATGCTAAACAAGGATTAAATGGGTTGAAGTGCATCTACATTAGGGGGTATCATCTATTTAACTACACAGACTTCAACATTAATTTAGTTAAGATAGAAAAGTTGTACAAATATAGACAAGCTCTAAGCATTAGGACACAATTGCAAATACGTGCACATTGGGTAAATGTCCATATGTATTTGTATAATACCACACTGAATCAGTTCATTATGTTTGCTTCATTTGAGTGTGTAATCAGGCTTCTCTTTTAAAAATAAAAAAAGTCCCTGAAAACGTGTGTGGGGAAAGCCTGCCTACAGAATAGATGAGACATTTAATGAACGCTCCTAAGGCTAGAGGTTTTTTCTACATGATTTTTCAGTGGAGAATTTTGTTGTAGAAAGGTATCAAGTATGAGAAAACAAAGTTTTCCAAAAGGCAAAGAGCAAACACTTTTTAAACTTCTCACGCTGTTCTAAGTCTCAAAATTCAGCACCATCTTGCTCAATCACACCAGCTTCCTGGGAGGGGACAGTGAGCAGGGGAGGAGGGGGCATCTTTGGGGAAGAGAGAACAGGGGTCTCTGGTTTTAAACAATTAGAAAGTTGGTGACCATAGTCCTCATGGAGTTTGAGGAGCACACTGGAGAACTATAGATTTATACCACAGCTTGCAGTGCAGTAAGTGTTTGTCTACAGTAGTTCATAGATACCAGAAGCAGATTTCTTTTCTAGTAAAATTAGTCATCCACAGAAAGCATATAACTTCCAACCTTGTTTAACTGGTGTGGATTTACTCCTGACTAGTCTATTTTTCCCTGGATCAATGTTATTTCCACTTCGGTTCTGTGTATTTAACCCAGATGAGGATGGCTGGCCCTCAGTTTCTTCACCAATGGCTGAACCCAGAGCCTCCTCTGTAGTATCTGAAACTTAAAACAGGACAGCATAAACCTCAAACGATTTCCTTAACCTCTCCTTATACTGACGTGCTAGGGCACAGTGCAAACAATCAGATTTCAAAGGTCCAATATGGCTCAATCTTTTCTTTAACTAATGCAGAGGAAACCAAATTTTTGATATACTAGTAATTTATCAAGAACTTGAGGGATGTATCTAGTTTGCATGTAATCTATGCCAAACATACTTACATAACCAAAATCTTTAATTATACAGCAATTAGATACTAGCCTTTGATAGATGACTACGAATTTGTTTAAGATCAGCAATAAATACCCCTCAGCTTTTCTTCAGATTGCAGTTATTAGGAAGCAGCAGTGGAAATACTTTAGGCACTCCTGTTTTCAGAATTTGGTTCTGCCATGTACACCATTTTTTATTCTACTTACCATGAGATGAAACTGAAGAGCTAGTCCTAGTCAAAGGCAGTGAGGTATTCTGGTTGATTTTAGGTTGCACCTTCACTTGTTTCTGTTTCCCTTTAGGGCTGAAGATATGAAACATCCCCAAAAATATACAAATGTTAATGCAAAAGGACTTAAAAAACAAAACCACATATAACACTGTTACCAGGTTATCAGTATAAGTGTGATATTTAAATGTAACATGGAGCATCTGATTTTCTATCCCAAAGATTACATAGTTGTAGTACTCTAAAATATATAATAGAGAAAAAATATGGGGGAATTTATTAAAGGAATACAACTGTTCAAGAACAAGATTTTATCTTGCTTTCCTAAAAGGAACATATAGTTTGCTTTGTTAAAGTGTTATAGAAATTAATATGGCTTTTATACAGCTCCTTTCACACTTTTATAAAGCACCCCTCCCCTTGCTAGGATTACGCACGAGTTCCAGTGTTTATACTCTCAATCTGGTCACTCACAGGAGAGACTGTACTATAAAATAAGCCATATTGTTACTGCCTTCTTATCTGAACGTTTATTTCCCCCTAAAACGGAGGATTTCAAAATATGCATGTGACATTGCAGTCTATGCGTACGTCTCCACTACGGGATTATTCCGATTTTACATAAACCGGTTTTGTAAAACAGATTGTATAAAGTCGAGTGCATGCGGCCACACTAAGCACATTAATTCGGTGGTGTGCGTCCATGGTCCGAGGCTAGCGTCGATTTCTGGAGTGTTGCACTGTGGGTAGCTATCCCATAGTTCCCGCAGTCTCCCCCGCCCCTTGGAATTCTGGGTTGAGATCCCAGTGCCTGATGGGGCAAAAATCATTGTCGCGGGTGGTTCTGGGTAAATGTCATCACTCATTCCTTCCTCCGGGAAAACAACGGCAGAGAATCATTTCATGCCCTTTTTCCCTGGATTGTCCTGGCAGACACCATAGCACGGCAACCATGGAGCCCATTCAGGTTTTTTTTTTTTTTTTTACACTGTCACCGTATATCTACTGGATGCCGCTAACAGAGGCATTACTGCAGTGCTACACAGCAGCATTCGTTTGCTTTTGCATGATAGCAGAGACAGTTATCAGTCGTTCTGTACTGTCTGCTGCCATTGTAAATTGGCAGTAAGATGACGGTTATCTGTCGTCCTGTACTGTCTGTTGCTATCATGGGTGCCCCTGGCTGAGGTCGGCCGGGGGCGCAAAGGCAAAACTGGGAATGACTCCCCGAGTCAATCCCTCCTTTATGGTTTCTAAAAATAGAGTCAGTCCTGCCTAGAATATGGGGCAAGTGTACTAGAGAACCAGTGTATCAGACAGCACAGCTGCTCCATGTCAGATCCCACAAAAATGATGAGCTGCATGCCATTCACAGGGGGTACCCCTGCAACAACCCCACTCGTTGCTTCCCTCCTCCCTCAACCTTCCTGAGCTACTGTGGCAGTGTCCCCCCCATTTGTGTCATGAAATTATAAAGAATGCAGGAATAAGAAACAGTGACTTGTTAGTGAGATAAAATGAGGGGGAGGCAGCCTACCGCTGCTATGACAGTCCAGGCAGGACAGAATCTTTTCTTGACACAGGAAAGGGAGGGGGCTGATGGAGCTCAGCCCCCAGCTGCTATGATGAGGACGGTTACCAGCCGTTCTGTACCATCTACTGGGAATGACCAGGAATCATTCCTATTTTTACCCAGGCGCCCCCGGCCAGCCTCACCTAAGGCCAGCCAGGAGCACTCACGGGCTGATTGTGACGACGGATAGCAGTCATATTGTACCATCTCCCACCGGGAAGGGGAGAGGAGCGGATACTGCTCTTCATGCTGCAGCATCGCGTCTACCACCAGCATTCAGTAGACACAGGGTGACACTGAAAAAAGTCAAGAAACGATTTCTTTCCCTTTTCTTTCACGTGATGGGGGGAGGGAGTAAATTGACGAGCTATACCCTGAACCACGCCGGACAATGTGTTTGAACCTACAGGCACTGGGAGCTCAGCCAAGAATGCAAATAGTTTTCGGAGACTGCTGTGAACTGTGGGATAGCTGGAGTCCTCAGTACCCCCTCCCTCCCTCCATGAGCGTCTATTTGATTCTTTGGCTTTCCGTTATGCTTGTCATGCAGCACTGTGTAGCCTGGAGATTTTTTTCAAATGCTTTGGCATTTCGTCTTCTGTAACGGAGCTCTGATAGAACAGATTTGTCTCCCCATACAGCGATCAGATCCAGTATCTCCCGTACGGTCCATGCTGGAGCTCTTTTTGGATTTGGGACTGCATCGCCAACTGTGCTGATCAGAGCTCCACGCTGGGCAAACAGGAAATGTAATTCAAAAGTTCGCGGGGCTTTTCCTGTTTACCTGGCCACTGTATCTGAGTTCAGATTGCTGTCCAGAGTGGTCACAGTGGTGCACTGTGGGATACCGCCCGGAGGCCAATACCGTTGATTTGCGGCCATACTAACCCTAATCCGATATGGTAATAACCATTTTAGCACTACTCCTCTCGTTGGGGAGGAGTACAGAAACCGATTTAAAGAGTCCTATATCGATATAAAGGGCCTCGTAGTGTGGACGGGTGCGCCGTTAAATCGGTTTAACGCTGCTAAAATCAGTTTAAATGCGTAGTGTAGACCAGGCCTATATAATTTTATAAAAATATGCTAATGAGTGAATAAAAGGTAACTGGAATATGCTTCACACAAAAGATCTTTTGTAAGGTATCATTACAAAGCTTAGAATCTACTGAGTGTGATCATCCTATTTGTATAAATGTACCACTCTTTTATCTGAAACTAGAAATGTGAAATAAAACTCTGAGGGCCTATTGTAATTATGCAAAGTGTGGGTCATTAATGGTGGTTTGGAGTCTTGATGATTCCCATTAACTAGGACCACTGTGTGCAAATGGCTGTGTTTTACCTGTAAGTCTTCCTGTATACCTGTGTGCTGGCAAATGGGCAATGAAGTCTTGCAGTGACATGTGATCATGTCACCTGAACTGGAATCCATCTTTAACCTGGTGTCTCTCCATTGAGAAGGAGGGGGTGGGAACCCAGAGAGGGACAAAGAATCCCCGCCTTATGCAAACAATATATAAAAAGAGGTGGAACAGAACAAAGGAGAGAGAAGCCATCATGAAGAATCTCCTAGCTACCACCTGAGCTGGAACAAGAGCTATACCAGGGGAAAGAATTGTGCCCAGGCCTGGAAGGTGTCCAGTCTGAGGAAAAAAAACTTACTGAAGCATCTCTAAGGGTGAGATTATCTGTATTCAGTTTGATTAAACATAGATTTGCACATCTTATTTTATTTTGCTTGGTGACTTACTTTGTTCTGTCTGTTACTACTTGGAACCACTTAAATCCTACTTTCTGTATGTAGTAAAATCACTTTTTACTTATTAAATTAACTCAGAGTATGTATTAATACCCGGGGGAGCAAACAACTGTGCATCTCTCTCTCTATCAGTGTTACAGAGGGCTAACAATTTATCCTGCATAAGCTTTATACAGGGTAAAATGGACTTATTTGGGTTTAGATGCCATTGGGAGTTGGGTGTCTGAGTGCTAAAGACAAGCACGCTTCTATGAGCTGCTTTCAGGTAAACCTGCAGTTTTGGAATAAGTAATTCAGATCCTGGGTCTTTGTTGGAGCATACGGGAGTGTCTGGTTCAGCAAGACAGGGTGCTGGAGCCCTGAGCTGGCAGGGAAAGCAGGGGTAGAAGTAATCTTGGCACATTGGGTGGCAGCTCCTGGGGGTGGGGGGCGGTTCTGTGATCTACCCTCTCACAATGCAGATAGAGAGTTTCATTATTAAGGTTACCTGGATGCTCTGCTACTAGATGGCGAACTACTACTGCTCCTTAGTCGTTTTCTATAGCGTTGCCTATTCCTCTTCTGACACTGCATGGCCAGCTTGTATTCAGAGATGATGTTTTTAATATGATTTTCAAATAAGGCAGATAGTCTAAGCGTCATGCTATAGATCTGGAGAAAGAAATTATGGCCATATTTACTGATTCCTCTAACTTGTGGAGATCAATTCCAAGCAAAACAACATTGTAAAGATTCACAGAAATATATCAACCTCAATATTCCAAAAGCAAAATCCATACCGACAGACAACTGGAAAGATCATAACACATGTACTAGTATATGGAAGTCATCTGTATCTAGCTATAGAAATCAAGAATGAAGTATTTCAGAGTTTATGGTCTTAAAATATAATCAATCTTATTTATTGTACAAACCAAATAGATGACAAACTAGATAAACAAGTTAGGGGGTACCCCTAATAAGAAAGGGTGAAAACAATTCATTAAACCTCCCAAAGTCTCAAGTGAAGTTGAACATCATTTTTATTTTCTTTTTTTGCATGAAGTCAAGTTCAGCCTATTTAATCAAAGGATAGATTTTTTTTATTAGCCCCAATACAGCTGAGAGAGAAGCCTGGTAAGTTCACTGTAAGTATAGCCAAGGCATCTCACCCTCTGAGCAGCCAAGTTAGCGCTGCTTGGGTCATGCCTCCGGTACGAAGAGGGAAAAGCAGGGACTGTACATCTGATACTCCCCTACTGTGAGTGAGTGGAGAGGAAGGGGAGGAGAGTGGGAGAAGCCACAGCTTTACCTCCATATACAGTGGCTAGCAGATTGTATGGAGGTGGGGGGAAGCTTTACCCCAAGAAAGGGTGAAGTAATTTCCTCCACACCAGAAAAAAGGGGAGAACACTTGAGACTCTAAGGGCTTGTCTACATGGGGAAGTTAGTGCATGGTAAGATAGAATGTGAATTCAAAGTGCACTAGATCATTGGTTCCCAAACTTGTTCCACTGCTTGTGCAGGGAAAGTCCCTGGCGGGCTGGACTGGTTTGTGTACTGCCGCCTCCGCAGGTTCGGCAGATTGTGGCTCCCAGCCAATGGGAGCTGCTAGAAGTGGGGCGGGCCGAGGGACATACTGGCTGCCACTTCCAGCAGCTCCCATTGGCCTGTAGCAGTGAACTGTGGCCACTGGGAGCTATGATCAACCGAATCTGCAGAAGCCGCAAGTAAACCAATGGGCCTGGCTATTTCCTACATGGCAGAGGTACCTGAAATGGGAACCGGCATTCTTTCCAAGTATGTTAAATGGTGGCATTAAATGAGTGTGCCGGGACAAGGGCACTGTTTTTTTAATATGCATTATTTTCCTGCATTACTAACAGTCATGCCTACATTGGTTTTGCTTGGCTTCTGGAATCACAGTAACATTACTGACTTTCAGCTCTCGCATATATTACCAGAACAAAAACAGCTCCAACTTCAGACAGTGTCAACAGATGAATTAAAAGTAGTTTTAGTAACTACACCTGCCAGTCTGGGTAACTTTAACACTGATGATGTTCCAGATATATATAGTATTAACACTACTATTTTTAGCCCCACAGTATGAGCCCAAGTCAGTTGACCCAGGCTCTCCAACTCACTGCCATGGGTTTTTCCTACAGTGTAGATATACCTATAATATCTAGATCAGTAGTTCTCAACCCATGGCCCACTTGTGTCCCCATCAGCACAGCGCTGCAGTCCATATGACATCCTAAGATCCATACAGGTAGTATATATAGGGTGTGGATGCGGCCCACAATGGTACATAGTTTGAGAACCACTGATCTAGACTATAACTACAATATCTGTGAATGTTGTGCCTGAAAGTTTTCAAGAAACGGAGACAGTCACCTGAAACATGTTCTGGGAGGGCTTTGCAAAGAGGAATCATCATCCAAGGTCCTTAAAATGACAAACACTGTTCATTTATATTTAAAAATATTATGCTACAACCTCGATCTGCACATTCCAAGTGCCATTCATTCCTTATATGAAAGTGTGATTGAAGATCTTAGCAGAAATGGCCTGAGACGTCACGTATCCACATTTTAAATCACTTACCCGTGACTTTTTATTAGGTGTGTAAGCTTTAGAGTTGCAGAATATTAAGCGAACGTCCTTGTAAAATTCCAGAGGATTGGTGTAATTTCCTGCTTCCAAAGTTTCTTTCACAGTGCTGAAATCCATTGGAGTATCTACAATATCTCGATAGTCCTACAAAAATAACATATGTAATATTAACAACTAGGTAAAGTTATCACTAGCTGCCATGAACTGGTTAAGTAAACATTATATGTGTTTTGCTTCATGTCCCTATACAGTCCAATAGCTCTCAAATTTATCCTAACCCACAAAATAATCGAATTGTTTCACAAACTCTGTTTTAGAAACTTAAATCTTCTAGCTACAAGAGTCTATTTACAGATTCCAAGGGGCTTTGCTGGCACTCAAGGGTTCACATTCCATCAGAGGTGAAAATAAGTTTAATGGGCTAATCCATGTTCCTCCATTCAAATAGCACTAATAGAATGTGTCTGGCAGTCTCTGCTCAAGAGATCGTGAGATGTAGGAACCACAGGAGAGTCTGAAGCGCACTGGCTGAGCTCTCTGAAGAAGGTGGCCCTATTCCTGCTCAATCCAAGGCTACGGGTCCCTCATTTTCTCTGAGGGAATTAATTTAGCACTCATGAAAGACGACCGACTGTGACTGACAAAGAGGAGCTCAGTAATGTATCCAGCAGCATGAAGAATATATGGATTCTTAAAAGACTGAAATATTATGATAAGAATGATTTTTAATTACAAAAAGTTGAAATATATTTACAGGATAGGAGAAGAGATCAACTGGCTGTCTAAAAGGCTCGGAGTCCTCACGTTCATATATAAGGCTTAACAACTGCTTGCACTGTTCTTTCCAAGCATCAGGGCTTGCTTTGAAGGGCTGCTTTTTTATTGGTCGTCTTACCTGAAGATTTTAAGGGAACAAAATAAAAGTTGTATTTTAATAACTTTTAAAGTGTAAAGGTTTTCGTATCTACTGGTCTTGGCTTTAAATTACTATCAATGTGCTCAGAGAATGGTTCAAAATTGAAATCCATAACTAAAAACATGCAACAAAAGTTGAGTGATATAACAGTATGGACTATGCAATTTACTGAAGAATGCATTTTCTCTTTTAATAATATAAAAATACCCAACTCAATATCCACACAACATTTTAGTTGCCAAGAGCTGTGGTTCAGAGCTTTGTATATTTCAGAAAGGCCACAATGCCTTACTGGCTTAAGGGAAAGTTGCCCATTAATTACCATAGGAAAATAATTGCTTTTTGAGAGTTAAACTTTTATCTATTACATGTAATAGAGGCAGCCTTCCATGGTCATTAATTTAGAATAGTATGTATTTATAAAGTAAAAAAATTCAATATTTTTCTGTCCACTTCCATGACTGAAGCAGCACAAACAGCTTGCATATTGTTGGTTAATGCTCTTTGTACAGCTATACAAAGCATCAGGACAGTAACAGCCACTAAGCAATCATCAAATTATTTCTATAGTAATATAAGGTCCTGATTCTGCCAACACTTACACATGTGCTTAAACTTAATACGTACAAGCAGTTTGACAATGGCCTGTGTAAAGTTAAATTTTTCCAGGATTAGACCCTAAGTGAGGGTTGTTAATTCCGTGGACCAACCCAACTCCTGCAGCATAAACTGGACACAAATAAGTTATTTACTCACTCTTCTTTTCCCAGATGAAGTTCCAGGCCCATCTGAATCCACATCTACTTCTGCCACCTAAAGGAAACGATAATGATTATGCTCAAACAAATGTTAGCATGAACACAAAGAACAAAACCAAACTATTACTGTGAGAATAAACATGTTGGGTAAAATTGCAATAAAAAAAATGATTTAAGCAAAACTAGAGTGGTTTTTGTTTTTTTTTTACTAGAACTTTCACTTTTTATATTTTAGTATCTTTAAACAGAAAAGCTGCTTCAACTCCCTGAGTTTAAAGCAACAGAGTCCTTTGGCAGCTTATAGACTAACAGATGTATTGGAGCATGAGTTTGTTTCTGATGTGTGTGGGCGTAAATAAATATATCTATATAGATATAAATACAAAAATTAAAATGGATGGATGGATGGATGAGGTGGAGTCTTGTAAGACCCCAAAGAGAATATACAATGTATGTTCAGTGCTCTCTTATTTTTGAAGAAGTCTCTATTCATTTAATTACATACATGTTACTAGAACAAGAAATAGCACAGGAGCACAAACAGAAAAACACCTTACTTGACAGGTAAAATGCAAGAGTATTGTACTACAAAAATATGCAACAAAACATTTTATTAAAATTATTTATCCCACATTTGTGAGGAAAGAGAAAATTCAGAGATGTTTTGTGCTTTTTATATTACTAATATTAACGAACATGTCTAGCACAATACACTTACGCTGGACTTTTTCAATGAAGCTAAACATTTAAACATGAAAGCCCTGATTGACAGTCCCCTTCTTGTCCACCAAAAAAAAGCAAAAACAAACAAACAAAAAAAAACCTCCCCCCCAAAAAAAAACCATGGGAGGAAGCTTACAGGGTGGAAAACTCCATGGTGAGCCCTTGTGGAGACTCCCACATTGTTCTGCTGGGGAGAAGTAGGATTTGCTGCCCTGAGCAATAAGCCACAAAGTTTGCCAAGTAAATGTGGATCCCAGGGTATCTGTAGGAGGCCAGCAGCATCTGTGCGGATGAGTGGCTCCGGCACCAGTCCCAGCAATTCTAGTGAGCAGCATTATTGTCAAGGATTCACCGTAACTGCAGCTGCACCCAGGGACCTCCCTCAAAAGGAAAATCCTCACTGTAGAGAGGGCTTCATAAAAAACTAATACAGGCCTATACTATTATCTTTTCTGGGTGAGCTGCGTGGTGCCAGAGGATGGGGAAAACTGCGTTTCCCCCACCAGGCCTGTCAACTCCTTCCCTCAACCTACTCACGTTTAGAGGAAAAAAAACTTGCATTCACAACAATAGTGATTAGGACAAAAGTAACAACCACTCCTTTCTTACCCTCAAACACAATCATTCCACTGTATTCATTCTGGTCTACTATAAAAAGCTATGAATGATGTGTGATGTTTATTCATTTGGTACAGATGTTCATCCAGCAATCAGTTTTCATTCAAAGATTTGAATAATAGATATATTGGGGTAAGGGGGTTGGAGAGGGTGGATGCAAGTGACCATCATAAATGTATCCCACTGTCAAAGGCACATACACCAGATTCTGAAAGAACTAAAGGTAAAACTAAGAAGTTCTAGTTATTGGCAGTCACCACATCACAATGGAAAGTGCTACACTGTAATATTCTTGAAAACTGCATTTTTTAAATAGATAAAAACAGGACAATTGTGTTAAACTTTGGAGCAGTTTCTGTCTGTCAGTCATCTTTACAAGGCAAAACCAAGAAATGAAAAAAAGTAAAGTCTCAATAGACAAAATCCACGATGGTGCCACTTGGAAGGTGGACAGATTGCAGAGAGATGACTGTCCGCCTGGTTTCTTTGCAGTGAGTAATATAATATTACATTACCTCATGCATTTCCCCTTGACTCTTAGCATTTCCTCTGTGAAACTCAGGCACTCTGTGAAGATCCAGATGGCTAGCCAGACTTCAAAGAATCAATCTTACTAAATGAGGAGAGTTTATCATCCAAGACCATGCAACACAAGTTACATAACCACCATTCTTGCATCAAACCCCAAAAAACCATGTAAAAAAACCCCATAACAATCTTTAAACTCCATCTATCTATTGAATAAAAAAGGAGCTAGTTATGCTTCTGATGATCATGCTTACTGCTCTTACCTCCTCCTCTTCATCAGTACTGCTTAGATCTTCTGCTTTCACTTTATTATATATATCCAATATATCACTACAACTCTGATCCCTGCAGAGCAACAGGACAAGTCAAAATACATTTCAGAACTGGTTTAGAAACCCAGAAATGCTGGCCTAAGGAAACACAAAGTACTCACCCAATATAGCGAAGTAAGACATCTGTTACAATTTTGGCTGCTTTAACTATAGGACTGTCTGGCTCATTGAAAGTCCTAGCATTATGCTCAATGTATCGAACCTCCCACATCAATGCTGAGATTCTCCTGAGCGGGGGGAAGGAGATGAAAGAAAAATGTTACTTTCCTTTGGTGCCATAAAAAACTTAAGTTAGAAAAGAGATAGTCCCTGCAAGCCCAGCACCAAGACACAAAGCCTCTCTTCAGATGGCCAGGATGTCTGGCACATGCCAGGTTGGCAGTGGCAGGCTCCATGGCCTATTATATGGTAAGGGAACTCACATGCCACAATCAACAATGAATGGAATTACCCCAGGTGGAAACAAATGCAGTGAAGGAACATGGCTGAGTGGTCCCGATGGTAAATGTTTGTCCTCCTAGGGAAAGGAGATGGGGCTAACAAAGGTATTATTTGCTGCTGCCCCAAAATCAGCTCAAAAAGTTGAGATGCTACTACATGAAGGCAGGAATATTGAACTGCCTCTAAGTTTGCTGCACTGCAGAGAAAGAATCAGGTGCGAGAGCACGAAGAGGCGTGATCAAGCAAGTCTGAACTGCCTCCAATATTTGCAGGATGGAAGACACAAGGCAGATGTCTCAGATTCAGGAAAGAGATCAAGATCCAGAAATCTGGTTTTGTTTTTGCAATATGCCAATAAATAAATAAATAAATAAATAAATAAAATTATCAAGACCTATTTTTTGAAGATGGAGTATGGTATGGTCTTATGCTAGACTCGCTGAGGACACTGATTACAGTAAGTGATAATAGTCACTGAAGTTAATTTGTTGAGTTGTAATACATTCAGCTCAGCAGATCATTCTAGTCCAGCGGTTCTCAAATTGTGGGTTGGGACCCCAAAAGCTGGCTTAGATTTGCTGTGAACTGCAATCAAAGCCCAAGGGCTGGCTCAGGCATCAGTTCCCCCCTCCTAGGGTCATGTAGTAATTTTTATTGTCCAAAGGGGATCACAGTGCAATGACGTTTGAGAACCCCTGTTCTAGTGGGATACATGATAAAATACACAGGAATTTAAATGAGATACAAATCAAACTGACCTATAAAATCTGTTTTCAAGTCTCCTCCTGATTGTGGTGAGGTCAGTTGGGTAAGCAACTACAGTGCAATACATGGGATAGGCACTAAGATCCACTGGAACAGCAAAGGGGTTAGAAATATCTAAAAACAAAAAGATCAGAAACAGTTAGGCTCTGCGGATTACAGCCCTGGCCGTATAACAACAACAGAATTAGATCCCTCATAAAAAGAAAAATCCAGCAATCATTGGCCCAACGATAAATATATCTACAGTCATGTTGCTCAGTGAGCCATTCTGAATGCCCAAGGGATGAAAATGAATTTCCCCCTGTATGAACTACTACATTTAAAAAATGCATTTTTAGTTAAAAACTGCATTTGAGATTTCAATGCCAGTAGCTGTTGCTGAAAACTGCCATCTCATATAAACTTTGAAGTAGGGGTGTCCAACATCAGAAATTGTAAACCAGATTCCTTCCTTGTTTAACAACATTTAAATAAAATAGTTTCATACCAAGATTAGTTAAAACTAATTACATTTTGTTCAATAGGGACTCCGTCTAGCTCGCTTGCTATCATTAGACATGAATGGGAGCAGGTATAAAAATGAAAGTGTGCCTGCAAAGGGTACCTAGAGGAATAAGAGGCTATTTCCAATGGTTTTTTGTTAAATAAATTTTCCCCCCAAAGAGTCATTTGGCATCACGCTGATTTTCTGGATGCTCCTGTAATTTATTTCACGCCCAACATACCAAGGGTCAGAAGATAATCAATTCCCCTAATAACTCGTTCACATTCTTCATCTCTGGAATGGGCCCCCCATTCTCCTTCTTGGGGTTTATACAGCAGAGATGTCAGTTCCTCTGGGGACACGGGAACTCCAGCACCAACCTCATCTGGATAAGCAGCTACAAGAAAGGTGAAGAATTCAAAAACAGTGAGCCATTAATGCTATCCTGGTATAATCTCTACCTCGATATAACACTGTCCTCGGGAGCCAAAAAAAAAAAAATCTTACTGCATTACAGGTGAAACCACGTTATATCGAACTTGCTTTGATCCGCCAGAGTGCGAAGCCCCCCCTCCTAGGGCCCCCCCCCGGAGCACAGCTTTACCGCATTATATCCGAATCGTGTTATATGGGGTCGTGTTATATTGGGGTTGCGGTGTATAATGAATTCAAAAGCATATTTACTTCCTTCTGGAACTGGTTCCATGTCCCATGGACTCATCTTTTCTCTTTCGTTGTTGTCCCAGCTATTTAAAACAAATGAAAACCATATTACTTACATGCAAATATTTAATTTTTACCTATTTTCACTGATGCACGTAGGGTGTAAAATTTCTTCCAAAAGAGACATGAAATAAAATGGCAGTGTGATCTTCCCAGAAGTATATTAGAGATGGGCCAGAGTCACAAGTGGATCTCAGCTTCCATTATCATTGGGGGTATTTAGATCCAGGGTTTTAATTCAAGCCCATCTCTAATACACAGAGTACAGGTCAAATCTCAGCAACGTATTTGCCTTAGCAATGACAACAATTAATAAAACCTAATGTTTGGGAAGATTGTTTTACAGCAATCAATAACTACCATCACGAGAGAAAAATAGTCAGAACATTTCTGTAACCACTAACCACAGATTATTTTTGCAACCAGTAACTGATAGATTAATATTTTTAACAAATGTTTTTGTCAGATGATATCTACCAGAAAAGGCTGTAATATAATAGCTACAGATCACTTTTGAGAATCCCAGTAGCGCTCCAGAACAACATAGCATTTTGGTTACTACTACTACATGAACAGTGATATGCAAGGAAGAAACCCGCACAGCTTCTGTAACAGAAAATGGAGCTTTTCCAACTTGGTAGCACACTTTGAACACGTCGACAAGAGGGTGGATAATGGAAAAATGGTTGATTTTATTTATTTGAACTTTTAAATTAATCCTTTGACTAAACACGAGGCTATTAAGGAACTATTTTGTCACGGGACAAGGCACAGTCCTGCCATACACTAGCAACTGGCTAACACCACAAACCCCCACCCCCACCAACCCCAAAAAAGCCACTATAGGGACAAATCCTTGTTTTTCAGTGTGACAAAACATTAACAGTCGGATGTCCCAAAGAACCACACTAGGACAGCTATTTTACACATATATTTAGCAATGATCTGAAAAAGTGTGGAAACAATTAGGTGACACAAATTGCAGATGACTCAAATGATGTTAGTTAAAACTAAAGAAGACTAAGAAACACTAGAACAGAGGTGGGCAAACTACGGCCCGCAGGCCCCTGAGCTCCTGGCCCAGGAGGCTAGCTTCCAGCCCCTCCCCTGATGTCCCCTCTCCCCGGCAGCTTCAGCTCACTGTGCCGCCAGCGCAATGCTCTGGGCGGTGGGGCTACGAGCTCCTGAGGCAGCGAAGCTGCAGAGCCTGGCCTCACCCAGTGCTCTGTGCTGCACGGTGGCATGGCTGGCTCCAGCAGGCATGCGCGGCTGTAGCACCGACAGCCACCGGTGCTCCAGGCAGCGCGGTAAGGGGGAAGGGAGTTGGACAGAGTTTGGGGTGGCGGTCAGGAGGCAGGGATGTAGCGGTCAGAGGCAAGGGAACAGGGAGGTTAAATGGGGCAAAGAGTCCCGGGGGACAGTCAGGAAGGAGATTGGGGGTTGGATGGGGTGGCACGGGGCAAACAAGGGCAGGGATTCCAGGGGCGGTCAGGAGACAGGGAGAAGGGGTGGTTGGATGGGGCAGGGGTTCCAGGGGGAGGGGGGGGAGTCAGGAAGGAGATGGGGGGTTGGATGGGGTGGCAGGCGGCAGTCAGGGGCAGGGGTTCTGGGGGTGGTCAAGGGGACAGGAGGAAGGGGTGGTTGGATGGGGCAGGGGTCCCCGGGGGGCAGTCAGGAATGAGAGGAGGGGTTGGATGGGACAGTGGGGGGCAGTCAGGGGACAGAGACTGGGGGGGTGGATGGGGCAGGGGTCCCAGGTGGGTCATCAGGGAACACGGTGGGGATGGATGGGGCAGGAGTCCCGGGGTGGAGGGGGCATCAAGGGGCAAGAAGCAGGAGGGGATGGATAGGGGGCAGGGCTGGAACATGCCTGGCTATTTAAGGAGGCACAACCTCCCCTAACTGGCCCTCCATACAATTTCTGAAACCCGATGCGACTCTCAGGCCAAAAAGTTTGCCCACCCCTGCACTAGAAGGATCCAAGAGAACCAGGCCAATGGGCAGCACAACATTAAATGAAATTCAGTGTTGACAAATGTAAGGTAATGCACATCAAAGGACAAATCTGAACTATTTACACACACTACTGGGTTTCAAATTAACTGTAACTATTCAGGTTAAAAGCCTGAGTTGTCACAGAATTCAACATTGTATATGAATAGTTCAAATTATTATTTTCAATGTTAATTATATTACATCTTTAAACACTGAAATGCATCTGCTGCATGTGCAGCAAACAAAATGTTAAGCATAAATTAATGGAATAGACAATAACACTGTCAATATTATTATGCCATAATACAAATCAATAGTATGCCCTCACCTGGAACATTGGCTCAGTTCTGGTCGCCCCATCTCAAAAGAGATGACAGAAAAAGAAGGGGTCCAGAGACCGGTGATGAAATTTATTAGATGCAGGGAAAGACTTCCATATGAGAAGCAATTACAAAGACTGGGACTTGTTAGAAAGGAGACTAATAAAAAGGAGACAGACGTATACAAAATAACGAATGGTATACAGAGGCAATCAGGTGTTCCTATTTAACCTTATAATAAAACTAAGGGACAGTCAATGAAATTGAAAGGCAAAGTTAAAAACTAATAAAAAGAAACTTTTAAAAAAGACAACATAATTCAGCTGTGGAACTCACTGTCACATGATCAGTGAGGCTAAAGTTGAGTAGGATTCAGAAAGGGAATTCTACATTTTTGTAGACGAGAACGTCACAGTTACATTAGATAGGATTAATTTCTTAAAAACATTTTAAGCTTCTTGCTCTAGCACATAAAAGACAACCAGTGGCCAGAGTAAGAATGAAACCTTCCTTATGAGCAGGTTATTTCATAACTCCCACTACATGGTTTCTTGAACCTTCTTCTGAAGCATTTAGTGTCGCTGTCAGAAACGGGATACTGGACGAAAAAGACCACAGTCTGATCTGGTAAGGCAATTCCAGCGTAGCAAGAACCAGGAACTCAGTGCAGTTGTCTGGGGCTCTCATTCATATCAAATTGGGATTTTAGTGCAAAATTATAGTTTTGGGAGTAGGTAGGTCAGAAAGAAAGGAGGGCTGTTTGTTCACCTAATTGTTTTTTCCTTGATGCAAACATGTAAATTACATATAAATACGCAGAGGAGACGAGACCCATACATGCTTAGATATATCTGATATATTGCAACTACAGTAATCCTTACTGAACGCTGTAGCACTGGAAGGAACTATCAGGATATTCTGCCTGGAAAGGCTGCTGACTCTCCACCATTCCAAACCACCAAGCATCATCTATTATACTGCGAAACCTATCCCCTGTAATAAAATTTTTTTTAAAAAAAAGTTACATTTAGCAATGGAGTAATGCAGATAATAATATATCCATTTCTTATGTAACAGCTAAAACACTTTACTTACATAATAAAGTAAATAATTTACAAGGATCTGCATGTCTGCCTCCTTCATCACAGCAGCATACAGGGGCCAAAAAAGACCAAAGGAGAGCATCTTTACATGGTTGGAGACTGACAGCAGATTTCCCCTAGCCTCACACCACAACCTAGCCACAGATTCTTCCAGTCATTATGGACCTATTGACTTTTTCCTCCAATATTATAACATTTCTCTTCCTCTCCTCCTACTGCTGCTGTTAGTCACCTTGCTGCTGAAAGCACAGCTTCCATTGGTGCCATAAAGATTCAATCATTATCATATAGTAGAACAGGGATCAGCAACCTTTGGCATGTGGCCCACCAGGGTAAGCACCCTGGGGGCCCAGGCCGGTTTGTTTACCTGCCGCGTCCGCAGGTTCAGCTGATCACAGCTCCCACTGGCTGCAGTTCGCCATCCCAGGCCAATGGGGCTGCAGGAAGCGGCAGCCAGCACATCCCTCGTCCCGCATTGCTTCCCACAGCCCCCATTGGCCTGGAGCAGCGAACTGCGGCCAACGGGGGCTGCAATCAGCCAAACATGCAGACGCAGCAGGTGACCAAACCATCACGGCCTGCCGGGAGCTTACCCTGGCGGGCTGCATGCAAAAGGCTGCCGATCCCTGTTGTAGAAGTTAGAGAAGTCAGTGTATTTTACATAATTTGATACTGACCAAGTACATGATCCTACCAGCACACCAGCCTCCGCTAACTTGGTGATGGTGGATCACAAATACAGACTCTCTCTCTGAAAGTCACAACTGTATTCTGTGTGAGTATTTATATGGCTCCTATCACAAGCATATCTGAGCATTCTGGCATTAAAACATACCAGTCATGATCAGAAATTATTAATACGTAAATTGTAGAAGTGACAAACTATAATTTTTTTAAGTAAGTTTAAAATGCTAGAAAATAAAACATAAGGTGTTCACATCAAAAGGTGTGTTAGAATGCTCTCAAAGAGAAGACTGCACTTGAAAAATAATCAGTACATTTAAAAGTGAACAACCAATGACTTACAAGTGCCTCTTTCATTAAAACTGGGCAAATATTTACATTTTAGATTTAGAATAAAGATAATGAATTGCATCCCGTCCAATATTGGTATTCAGCATGCCAAACACATGGATGTGGTAAAACGGTACTTACCAATCTGCCAGTTCCTTTCTTTGGCTTCATTATAAAACTGATGCAGCACAAGGAAATCAATAACATCTGGCATATCATGGTACCTATGAATAACAGAAAACAATCTTACTTCTAAACAAGATACTGCTTCAACAGTAATTGTTCTTGTGGAATCCCATAGGCCATCTTTTTAGTCTTCAAATACTATTTCATGTTCACTGCAGCAATGGCAAGTGCTTACATAAAGCCTTCAAGTGCAAGGAGATCAGAAAAAAAGGGATTCTAGACACTTCGTAAGAATATTTGTTTTTTTTGGAGAAATGATTTAGTCAATTACTCACTTAATGGAAAAAGAGTCTCCTGTCATTTTGCCTGAGATTGGATCTAGAAATGCAAGCTTCAAGCAGCAAAGTGTAGGAGGTCCGACTTCATATTTAATTCCTACAGTCTTCACAAGTTCTTGTTCCTAATGATCAAAACACAGTGTGGGTCAATGTTTAGGGTTTAAAAGCAGCATATTCATGTTTAAACTCACTCATATATATGTGCAAAGAAAGGTATGTATTTATAGATTGCTTCTTCCTTCCTGCCTAGATCCTTCTATCAGTCATATGCTTCACTCCCAAAAATCCAAGAGCATAATGGTCTCTCTAACAAAGAAGGATGAGAGGGTAGAGGGTACATGGTACTCCTCCCCGGTAACACATTCCACAAGGCAGGTCATAATTTGGTTAACTGCACTGGAAAGTGTATTGGGGATAGTGCATTTGTTCTTCCAGAAGCAGTAGTGGCCCCAGGTGGGCATCTCTGGCCAAGGCCACAACCTCAAACCTTTGCACATCAGGAGGCAGCACTAGAGGAAGCAAAGTATGGTCTTTTTAAAAAGAAGGTTCAGCATGAGCTAAATGAATGCCTCTGGAAGTGCTAGGACTTGAGAGGCAATACCTGATGGCATTATGCCTCTCTAAGGCTATGTTTGCACTTGGAATTAGGGGTGTGAGTCCCACCTCACAGAGACATGCTCGTGCTAGCTCTCATCCAATGGGCATGTCAAAACCGGAAGTGTAGTTGTGGCAGCACAGGCAGCGGCGAGCGGTGGCACAGGCTAACCGCTCCCGAGCACAAACCCACCTGGATCCCATGGGTATGTTCTTGGGACTGCTAGCTCATGTCACCACAGGTACAATATTATTGTTAGGGCACTAGCTCAATGATAACCAGCATAAGTATGTCTAGTTGAGCTAGGAATCACACTCTAGTTCCAAATGTGGATGTAACTTAAGAGGAGTAAGTTCTTTCCCATCCCCTTCAAACTGAAGACGTCTTTGAAGACTCGTAGTTGGCCCCAAACAGCCACCACTGACCCAAATTTTTATATCTATCTATATCTATTATTATATAATACATAGAGAGAGATTTTATATATAATATATAATAATAAATTATATATAGATATAGATAGATATAAAAATTTGGGTCAGTGGTGGCTGTTTGGGGCCAACTACGAGTCTTCAAAGACGTCTTCAGTTTGAAGGGGATGGGAAAGAATTTACTCCTCTTAAGTATATATATATAGTTGGGACCCCTATTTGTTACTCTCAGGTTCTGAACAATGAGCAGTAGCTGTATGTTCATTCATTCTAAGAATGCTGAAGTGACTACATTAACAACTTGAGAGTTGCTAGTTCTACATGAGTTAGAATGCAAGAAAAGGTAATATTTCAAATTACAGTTGTCTTAACTTTTGTTAGTGAAGATACCATTCTAGGTAAACATCTTCCTTCAACTTGAAGCTCCTGCTGAGTTCCCACCATCAGTGATTGATTGATTGGTGTATGTCATAAAAAATCTTTAAAGTTTGGTTTCCAAGACAACATTTTTAAACAGCATTTTTCTTTTATTTATTCACATTTGACTTTAATGCAGAAGTTAATGACATAATTCACAGATCATGGAAGTATTTTTTTTTTTAAGTTGACTTACCCTGAGTTCCATTTTGTTCCAAGGTTGTTTTTGCATGTTAACATTGTAAATTTTTGCCTTCCTTACTGCCCGCACATAAGCCTCATGGCCTTGCCTAAAATATATAATCTTAAAGAAAAGAAAAGGGAATGTGTAGATTTCATTCTATTCATACAGTTAATCCATAGGGTTTTTTTTTTTTTTTTTTAAAGATATCTACAAACAAGGACCATCCCTCTTAAATTCTACAGGCTATTTCCATAATGATTATTTTGTTGGAAAACACTCTTATTCCTCCTGAGCAGCAGGATATTTATATTTAGGCATCTGAAACATCTTTATTGGCCCTAGTTAAGGCAATTTCACCTGCTGTCAGCGAGAACATGCACATTACCTCATCTCCCATTTGTGGGACAAAGGGTGAACGACGTGGTATGGTATCCAAGATCCACTGGGGTGCAAACCATTCTTCACTGGGTTCACCTTCCATCGAAAGTAATCCACTTGGTTTCTTAAACAAATTACATTACTTTTAGGGAACAAGCTGTAATTACTATTGGCAAGGCATGTCAATAAGTCATTATGTAAAACAAAGCTGATTAAATATTATAAGCAAAGCAAATCCTGAAATGCCAAGTCTCCAAGAAGATCAAGTGATCACCCATAATCATCAATATAATGGCAGAGTAAGGAAAGAATTCATTTCATATTATAGATTATATATATATATATTATATATATATATTATATATATATATTATATATATATATATATATTATATATATATTATATATATATATATATATTATATATATATATAAATAAAAACAGGCCTAACAGCATGCTAAACATCTGCCTCGACAAAAACCAAACATTCTTCAAGAGAAGTGTATAATAAAAACATTTAAAATAAGGAACTAACATAACTCCTTTAATGTTGCAGCCCTTCCACTAACCCTTTGTAGTTCTGTCTATTTGGGACATCATTCAAAGTCAATAGGCTCACTTCTGGTGTGAATCTGACCCTTTACATTTGCCCTTTGAGATGAAGTTATACAAAAGGAAAGATGTCAGGGGGTGTTAATCACTTGTTTTTCTCTTTTCCATCCTCTCCACTCCCAATATATACATAAGAGTAAAAGTAAAATAGACAGCTGAAAAATTTGAGAATCTAAGGACTAACTGCTCATCTGTTCCACTGAGGTAAGACAAAAGTGGCTCCAAGTCACCTTTGTGGCAAAGATCCTCACGCTGGCTAGGGGTTGAACTGGCCCCTGGTGCAAGTTACAGCAGCCATGAATATGCTTTGACTTACTTCTCGTTTGTCGTGACTCCAAGGGATGTTGCAGCAGTGGGGACTGCTGGAGCACAACTGAGTTCTGGCCCTACCTCTCCAATCCTCAAAACACTACACCCCTTCTCCTATGCATGGAGTGTACTGTGTTGGCTTTGCACTAGACAAGGAAATCCTCAGACAAAAAAAGGTCCTTCATGTGGGCCTGGCTCTGGCCACAGTTATTCAGAAAACACAAAATAACTTGGTCTGTAGCGAGTAAATATAAAAGTCTCTCTCACTAACCTAGCTCTTTTATAAAAGTCTGTTCTTTTCAGCATCCTAATTACAAATCACTAAAATATCAAAATTACCACTACACAACAATAGCATAACAAAGTTACACATCCAGAATCCTATTCTGTTCTACTTTAAAGTGAACTGTGACTACTGTGTTATCAGTCAGTCATCTTTCATATATAACTGTTAATGAAAAAAAATTAATTTGAAGACAACCATTTATGAAAGATTTATAGCCATAAAGCCATTTAAAAAAAAAAAAAAAAAAAAAAAGCTAACCTTTTTTCTAGTCTGTTTGGGTTTCCTTCGTTTCTCTTCCAATCCTTTAGTTTCCTTCATGTTTTCATCTTCAGAGCTGCTACAGATCTTCCGAGTCGCCTGTCTGGTTTGTCTCTTTGGAGGCTGGAGATTAATTCCAGCATCTGCTGTCCAGTCAGAATATTCACTTGAAGAATCACTGTAAATATTACAAAGTAAAAAGCTAAACAAAAAGGTGTCAAGAAAACCATAACTCTGACTTTCACACAATACAGTCCTAGGCCTCATCCCCATGCTGCTCCATGCAGGTGGATTCCTGTGGTTGAGAGGACAGCTGGCAGGATTAGAACTATATTCACATGAAGTCTATAGAAAGCCTAAATTGTGCATAATTTAGACATTTCAGCATACTATTTCATTTGCAAATTCATATACAAGCCAGCATTATATTTAATATTTGCATCATAGTAATGATTCCACTCATTCACAGAAGGCTGTAGGAACATATTTTACTGCCCTCATGGTTTCACATAAATTCTTAATGGATTTATTACTGGAATTTGCCAAAGTTTTAGCCTATAGTAGCATTGTATACCACCAAGCATTGTATTTTTAAAAAATTCTAAAAATTATGCACCAAGATATTTTAACAAATTCATTACAGAGAGCAGAACAGATTTGGCCACTTTAGCACAATGCAGTCATCCTGTGTCAATACTATTACTTCACTAGTCAAATAATCACGTAACATTTGTGTTTTGGATAGCTGACTCACAAATATGAAAACGCTTCATTTTGCAGATCTACTTCATCCTAGCTCCTAATCTTGCACAGAGAATACAAAAAACTGTATAGAGGATAAGAAAAAAAGAAGAAAGTCTTCAGACTAAACAACATTTGAAAGTACAGATCTTTCACACTGCCTTTAAAAGTGTTTACAAAAGCACTTACCTTTTGTTAACACTTTTATAATTACTTGGTCAGTTTCACTATGATATTTCCTAGTTAAAGAGACACAAACATTCTGTCCAGAGTGATGGAGCTTGTGAACTTCAATGGTGAGCAGTGCAGAGCGCAAAAGTCTACTAAACAAGGTGTGATTCTCCTCCTTACCAATCTCTCACAGGAGTAACAGATTTACTTATTTTATAGTGAAATAAGTCCTAGATACTCATTTCAATATTGCAGTCATGGCTCCAGAAATACCAGCCATTACGGTATGGCTTTCTAAGACTACATAATCACTAGATAAAGAAGAAATATTTAGGACAGGAAAAGCTACCTGGAACTGCTTTCACTTTGCCACACAGCTACAGCGTCGTCCACAGAGGCATCACTTGTGCCAACTGTTTCATCTTCCTGCATTAAAAACAAAAGAGTCATGTTGTTATTCCTGCTGCCACACTTTCACCAAATATTTTCTCTTTCACAGTACACCAGAGTTATGAACAGACCAGTCAATCACACACCTCATTTGGAACAGGAAATATGCAATCAGGCAGCAGTAGAGACAAAGAAAATAAAACCACCACAAATACAGTACAGTACTATGTTAAACACAAACTACTAAAAGAGGGAAAGTATAAAAAAAAAGATTTGACAGTAAGGAAACTGTTTCTGTGCTTGTTTAATTTAAATTAAGATGGTTAAAAGCAGCATTCTTCTTCTGCATAGTAAAGTTTCAGAGCTGTATTAAGTCAATGTTCAGCTGTAAACTTTTGAGAGAACAACCATAACATTTTGTTCAGAGTTACGAACGTTTCAGAGTTATGAATAACCTCCACTCCCAAGGTGTTAATATCCGAGGTTCTACTGTATTCGCCTAAAAATGTCATGATGCAAACACTTAGATGTCATTTGTCAAAGGAAACTCAAGTTCTCAAAAAAAGGTCTCTCCAGAGTGATGTAGGAGGAGTTACAAGACATGACTCCCCTCACAAACCACTGAACCTTTGATAGTAGCATGAACTACTAAAGGCATGGGACAGCACCCACCCTTGCGGCATTCTAGAACCAATATATATAATTTCACACCCCTATTAAACTGTCCTTCAGGTCCTTGCAACCTCAGAAAACCAAACCCAAAATCCACAGGAAAGGAAAAGGCTGGATGTGGTCATCGCAGATCTACAGACCCAAAATATATTCAGAGAATTCCAGTTACTGGTACATGACCATCGTTCCTTTCTCACAAAGTTGCCTCTGCAGAACAGGTGGAAGAAGAAAAGCCTGATTTTTTGGGGGGTGATGCACATAGCCTTTAATGGTTCTTGCTGCTACTGAAGGTTTGTGGTCTGCAAGGCAAAGAGCTCCTACAGTGGAGAGTTGCAAAAGCAGATGCATGAGGAAGAACTTCATATCATCAGATGTTAAAACAATTAAAAAAAATACTTAAAATGTTTTTTTCTTAAAAGCTTAAAAGGTATTAATTTCTAATATCTGAAACATATATCCATTAATATATAAGTATGGCCATTAATCAAATACTAAGCTTTTTCTTCTCATCAGAATTCTGATAACTATGGAGAGCTTTTAACTGAGAATTTAATTCACAGGTATTTTAGTTTTAAGTTAGAGCAGGAGAAAGCAGTGCATACTTAGAATATGTATAATGTGTCGTCTTATTTTACATGCTCCCCTTTCCTTGCTGAGAGGAAATTCCATTTAATCTGTGAAATTTTCAGTCCTTACTCTCACCAATATCAACCACTAACACCAACACAGTATCTTTAAAAGTTGCTGCACAGATGTACACGAAACCAACCTACTTAGTGACATCTACAATACACGTGCAATATGAAGTCTCTTATTTGCATGAAACACCAGAATAGCAAATGTCCAGGCCAATTAAATTAACCTGACAACACTTCAAGACTTCCTAGCAGATGATGTCCATAAAACAATCCATTTTTAACTAGATTTGAATACTTTTATATTTATATTTCTGCCAATTTAGGCACTGAAATAAATAGCTCATCTCCTTCCCAGACTGATTTAATAAAATAATGGCATGAATCCTAAAAACAATATGAATCAAATCCTTCTTCACAAAGGAAGAGAAAATCTTGAGTCTTAATAACACCATTTTGAGAACATCTGTAGTCAAACCACACAATCTATGAACAAGGAACCTATTGAAACAATCACTTGATGTATCATACCTCAGAGGAGCTTTCAGATTCTTCCTTTGTATGTGGATTTTGACTTGCTCCCTGCTGATTGTGTTCAATGGTGGAGCGTGTTTGGTAGGCATGCTGGCGTTTGCGTTGGTTTCTTCTCAAAGATCGTCCACTCCCAGGTTGATAATCATTCTTTTGTTATTGGGGGGGAAAAGACAAAGATTAGATTTTTTAGCAGTTAAATATATATACACACTACAAAAATATGCCATATCAAAAAGGAATGGATAGTGTCCAACTCTCAACCGAAAACCAGAAAATCTGGAGTTCCGGCTGAAATGCCAACCCTAACTTACTCTGGCTTGGCTAGGTATTGCTGGAAAAAATATTGCCCATTGTTTTAAGAAGTGATTTGACCCTGAAAAATTGGTAATGCAAAAATACCACTTTCTTGCTGAACAGCTGTTCCCTGTGGTCTTGACTACAAAAAAGGAAATTACTGTTCTAAGAATTGTGTGGTTCCTCTAGCGTACTTGTATAATGCATGGATAAAAATGCCACACATCAAACTGTGAGATTAGACTTGCTTTCAATAAGACTCTAAATACTGTTTCAGTCAACACCATTTTAGTACTAGTGTGGATGTAGCTTGCTGGCATAAAAGCACAAAAGGTTCAAATAACCTTCCCACTGCTGTTCAAGAAGAGAAAGCCTACCCTCTATTACATGTCTGATTCCAAAGAAAAACATAGGATTGAACATATGATTTTATTGATTACGCATCAGCAGCAATGAAGCCAGCTTGACTTTCAGCTCTCAGGTTGAGTTTACAGAATTGGCACTTGGAAAAAGAACCTCATCTCTTTTACTTGTAACAAACATGAACAATGTGTGTTTTTTAACGAAGTAAAAGGTCTCCATCACTGAAAGCCCTTTCAGGCAGGAACAGTCTTTTTACTCTGTATTTGTTCAGAAACTAGCACAGTGAACTTCTAGGCACTATGGTAATCCAAATAATATTAATAGAGAGGAGGAAGGCGGGACTGAAGATCCCTGAAAAAAGGATCCTATCAGCTGCAATACTTGCATACAATGGGTGAAATCCACGTCCAATGAAATCAATGGGAGTTTTTTTCCAATGACTTCAGTGGGGACAGGATTTCATCCAATACAGACGTACTAAAAATGGTGTTTTGTATTTTAATTAATGGCACTTTTTAAAAAGCCCTTACAGCAGGGTGTGTGACTTCGTCTTTGAATGATATCAATATTATCTGGTAGGCGTACAAAACAGATCTTTGATGTGGTATCTTAAACTGGCTGTGTAATATGAACTCATAGAACAGTGCTGCTGCAATTTAGGGGCCTCTGTGCCCAAACACAGGGACTTCACATAGACCCAGGATAGAAGTTGTAGAATAGAGATGTTATATGAATCCCTTTTAAAAAATGAGTAAAGCAGTTACACATATACAACAGATAATTTGTCAAGCAGTCAGCCATTTAAACTATTTTTCAATTTAAAATCCAACATATTTGGTCCTCAAAGTCTATGCATAACAAAATATTTATTACATTTCCGAGAGCCTGAAAATACCTTAGGCCCTCATCCTGCAAAAATCACCATGTGGAAAGACCTCTTTCCATCCACACAGAGCCCCACTAAAGAACAGGAGGCTTCATGTGGATGCAGCATTTGCCCAAATATTGCAAGCTGCAGGATCTAGATCTTAGTACCAATGTTTTTTTTTTAAATGTAAGATAAGCCTTTTCTCACTTAAACCATGTACTTCACCGTTTCCCCTCCCATAACAATGGTCTACACAGCTAACAGCACAGACTAAATTAAAAATGGAGCTACATATAGTAAAATTAGAAAGATTAAGTAGCAATGATATTAAAACATCTAGAAAAATTGCTGTTGGACTTTTTTTTGCATAATGGCTTAAAATGGTCTCCATGCTTATTTTCCCTTTTCTTCTAGTGAAAATTACTCACTCTTTGCAAAGTGTAGGACGGTTTTCTCTTCTTTTCAACAGTGTAAAGATTAACTTCCATATCACCTTTGGCAGCTCGGCATTCTTCCTGAACCCTTAAAACATACAGCAGACATTCAGCCTATTCACTAAATCATTAAACAGACTAGCAACGATATTTGCTTCCTTGCTACCAGCTCAATGGGCTTAAGTCCTCCTAGCACCCAGAGATTTTGCTTTGTTTAAAAACAAAAACAACTCTTTTGATGCCATTAGTCATTTCCCTATAAAAGGGGAGCTGGCTGGATGTTTGATAATAGTTCAAGAAATCTTTCACTGAGCATGACGACCTATTAAAATTTTTAAAAGCTGCAGTAGGAAAAACAAACCTTTAGAGAAAGAACAGTCGAAATAAAACTGGCCCCAAAAAGGTAAGAATGGAGTATCTGAACCAGCAAAGAAGGAATTAAATAAGCACATAGGTAAGAAATTATCAGTCTTCGAATTCCCAAGCAGAATATAATCCTAATTTTTAAAGTCTAAGTCTGAAGAAAATATGGAACTGAAAAATCAATTTATTAAAAAAAACCGTAAATCTCTCATTTTTGAAAGAGGCATCATTGAAACACTACATGATTTATTCTCTTTCTCCCCCAAGCATGCTTTGGAACATTATACATGCACACAATATGATCTTTACTAGTATATATAGTTCATAATGTTTGTACAATTGATTCCATATGGACAGCACATATTGGATTCATAAAGAAATAGGAACAAATTAACTCAATGTTTTAGTATTCTTGTATTGCAAAGGAATGGAGATGGTTCCAACAGAAATTCAGCATCAATGGCTTCATCTTACCTGCTAACCCCTGGATGCAGCTCATTCACCACTACTCTTCTGCTCCAAGCCATGAGATCTCTCTCTGTGGCTATCTGACTGCGAGGAGCATTGAGATGCATTTGCCGGACCCCCTCAATCTGACCACTACGTCTGAGACCAACGTTTGGTGGGGAGTCCAAACCTGGACTTCTAAGAGCTAAAACACAAAAATGAAGATCTCTTTCATTTCCACAACTATTTTAATAAAAATAAAATTTAGAGCCAGACAGAGAGTTTCTTCTCAGCCCTCTGCAAGTGGCAGAGCATAGCTGTGCTGGTCCAGAGGAGGGCAGTTTTATTACAGTTACTGATAAACTGAAAATCAGTGACTAACATGAGGTGAGGGGGTTTGATGCTTTTGATGAATATCTAGGGGAATACCTACTTCTATATGTCGCTGGAATGTTACCAACCACTTTGCACACTCATAAAAAATGTGATCAGTCAGGTACCTGGAGTTTTTGAGGAGATGTCTCAGCCAAGTAACAACTAGGCCAACATAAGATGTATATGTAAAGTTTTTGTAAGTACCTAGGGGCCAAAGTCCCATTGATTTTCAATAGGACTTTGACTTAGGAGCTTTTGAAAGTGTCACGCTACAAAAGCGGATGAGATCACTGTAGGATCCAACACACCCACTTGCTCTGTTTCTATAACCTACCTTGTTGTGCCTTTTTTGAGGGTTCAGAAAAGAACTAGATAAATTAATGGTCAATAGTTCCATCAATGGCTATTAGCCAGGATGGGCAGGGATGGTGGCCCTACCCTCTGTTTGCCAGAAGCTCAGAATGGGCGACAGGGGATGGCTCATTAGATGATTACCTGTTCTGTTCATCCCCTCTGAAGGACGTGGCATTGGCCACTGTCGGAAAACAGGATACTAGGCTAGATAGTCCTTTGCTCTGATCCAGTATGGCCATTCTTATGTTCTCAACACAACTCTGTCCCTGAGCTGCTCTCAAGGCAGCACAGCTATATGCTGCCACTTACCCAGAGCCAGACAAAGTCTGAATCTTTCCTTTAGTCAGTCAAGTGGGGATAAGAAGATGCTGTGCTGTATTAGTACCACAGCTATTCCTATCTTTGGTTTACCTGGCTATTTAGAAGTGAAATTATCTAATTTCTATATGCACAAATATGGTGCACATGGAAAGTATACTCATAATTAGGCAAAGTCGTATGAAAATCTAGTTCTTAAAGTGTCAATTAGGCTTAAATGTAAACATCTCATTGAGGTGAATACGGGTAGTTAATGTGTCCCACAGCTACTGTTTAAAGTGGCCTGCAAACTCTGGAAGGCAATGGGGCATCTGTTTACACTCTGTTCGTGTTTGGAGGGTTATCTTAACCATATGGACTAGATTTTTTTTTTTTAAATGAAACGTTGCACTATGCAAAATTTAAAATCGGTCACAAGGGCCAGATAAGAACCTCAAGCAGGCTGGATCTGGCTTGTGAGCTAGGTGTTTGGAACCACTGGTTTAGATCAAAATAAAATTAGGTGTTCTGTTGGTAATCCTTTCCTATCACTTTGGTTTAAGGAAAGGCAGTTCTAAGCATACTGCTCCCATGGATCTGTACCAGTGGCAGATAGTTTAAATATAAGCAAGTCACTCAGTCATTTAAAACCTAAAACCAGATTACTAGCAAATGTACAGTAAACTTTTTAAGAGCTTTGGATACTATGAATAAACTGATTTGTGACTAGCTGACTTACAGCACAAGTCCACAGCATCTGTTACAACAGACAGTAAGCTGCTTTGTAATCAGCTGGTCAGATCTGACTGGGTTTGATTTTAGTTTTTAATCATGGTCAATATCAGAAGAGAAGTCAGGGAAACAGAACAGTGGGACAGGAGAACAAATTCAAGCTTTGAAATGAAACACTGGGACAAAGCAGATTTTTTTTTTTTTATACATAGGCAGCAGCAAGAGAGCATTAACCTTTTGCAGCACTGTACTCTAATAACTTTGTCTAAATATTACTTATACACTGTTGTGATGACATTAAGACATGAAAAGTTAGAAAGCATCATCCCTGCAGCAAATATATGATAATAAGATAATATAGTAAAAGTTTATATTAAAATAAGTTTGTAAGAGAATTATGGTCTAATTATCTTAAGCAGTCAGGCACTGCCCAGCTAGATCATCAAGTGCCCTCATTTGTACCTCACACTCTCAGTTCTTTAAGTCATCACTTGAGGTCCAAAGACCTCTGGATGGGTTACTAATGCTTAAATCAGTGGTTCTCAAACTGCGGGTCACAACCTCATTTTAATGGGGTTGCTTGGGCTGGACTTAGACTTGCTGGGGCCCAGCGCCAAAGCCCGACCCCCACCGCCTGGGGCCAAAGCCAAGGGCTTCAGCCCAGGGCAGTGTGGCTAGGGCTTCAGCCCACCCGCCTGGGGTCATGAAGTAATTTTTGTAGTCAGAAGTGGGGGGGGTCACGGTGCAATGAAGGTTGAGACCCCCTGGCTTAAATGAATAGGGCAAGACAGGGAAAGACAGCACACACAAGACAGAATTATGGTAGAACTGGGTGAATAAATGATATTCTGGTTAAAATCAGCAAACTGAAAAAAACAGAGAAAATATTCTGTAAAATGTTAGGCATTTGTCAAAAAAACAGAAAAAAGTCCATTTTCAGGGGATGGAGGGGGAACAGACTTTGAGGGAGTGTGTGTGTGGTGTCCCTTGATAACCTTTAGCCAGCGGTTAATGCACTTGTCTGGGATTGGGAGACTCACATTTGAATCCCCAGTCTGAAGCAGGGATCTGAATTCACATCTCTCTCCTTCTTTGTAACCATCCTAACCACCAGGCTATAGGCTATTCTGCTCTGAATCTCTCTGGCTGAAGCTGTTCCACTTTGCATAAATATTCACTCAGCAAGGAGAGAGAGAGAAAGAATGCCTCCATAGCCTGGTGATTAACACACTCATCTGTGAGATAGGTGATGTGGATTGAAATCAATCCTCTGAAACAGACAGAGAGAAGATCTGAATCTGGATGGACACAGACAAACACACACGCTTTTCTGAAGTTGGCCCTGAAAAACATTTCCTCAGCTGAAACTATTGGGTCAAATTTGCAAAAGCACTGGCATTCTCGGTGCAGCCAATCCAGGCACCTAGTCACAGTAGTTCAAGTGTTTTCCTAGCAGTCTGACTAAATGAGTAATCAAGACAAGGGGGGAAAACTTACCACCATTAATAGAGTGTGATCTACTGTATGGAGGGTTTGGGATAGCTTCTCCTTCATTCATTCTCCTCAGATCTTGTTCTCTCTGCAGCTCCCTAATCATTCCATCCAGAATACTCTCATCGTGGTCATTCGTTTGCTGCCCTATCACCTGTTCAATCACTTCACCATCACCTTAGTGAGAACAAAAACACCAGTTTTACTAACAACTCAAACTCCGCACCAAGTGCCTTCCATTCACATACACTATATAATTTTGCATTTCATTTGTATAGAGCCAAGCTGACTTTTCTATTGTAAAATACATTGCTTACCAACTAATTTCAACAAGGTGGTAGACTACAAAGATTTCCATGAGATACCAAGCTCCTCTGAATACTCTCCCATTAAGTTCAGCTCTAGTGGGTTCTCATTCCACTCATGCCACAGATTTTAAAAACTATTTTTATCATTCATATGGATAGCAGCAAGAGCCAAAGACTATGAGTTTGTATGAAAGCATATATTCATAAAAGAACCAAGAGAAGTCTTCTTGCGATCTGGTTCTTATACCTTGTTATTTGTTACCCAAATTTCTCTTGTCATACAGGGAACTACTTTTCTACACAGAGTCCAAAATTAAAAAGATTCTCCCCACCCGTTGCAAGTATTAAGCCTAAAGCCACATTTAGCAGCAGAGAAAACAAATACTGTACTAATGTTTCACTTGGTATTAACAGTCAGATTTTTTACAGAAATCCTCCTGTAGCAAAGTTTATATTACAAAGAACAAATCTGATTCCAAAACCAAAAACCCTCTTCCTTTTCAAAGACTACTTTATAACTACTGTATTAAAAAAATACAGAGCCCTATTCTGCCAGCCTGGCATACAGCCCCACTGAAATTAATGGATTCGTTGACTATACAGAATAAGGCTCACTAATGTTTGAGTGCTACAGATACTCTACAGTAACTCAAATCCTGTCTCTGATTTTAAGACAGGCCAATCCGTTCACTTACATTGCTTCATTCATGTTGTAATTCATCCCCCACATATTAACACTGGACTGAAGATCACTATCTAGCTGAAGAAGAGTGATAATAGATCATTCCCTCTAGTGTTGCCCTAGTTAATTAGCATTTATATACTTTTCAATAAGTTTGTTAAACAAGAATTTTAGATAACATACCATTAGCCACATATCCCAGTTGAGGAATAAGTTGCTCATCCTTACAATTTTCACGTCCTGGTACAAGACGTTGGTATCTTGTGGGATGTGGATTTCCATCCACATCCACCAGGAATGGGGGAGGCATGAGATGTGGAGCCTGTTGGGTCTGTTCATCCAGCACATAGTTATTAGCATCACGGATCAGTGGTCGATAATCCGTATGGAAGAACATCTGATCTGGAATCTACATGAAGGACAATTTAGTAATAGGTGAGTGTCCACTAACTGCAGTCTGCTTTGGAACGGTTTCTGCACCCACAGAACACAACTCCAACACTGGGGATCTGCAGAGCCAATTACATGATGAAGAACACAAATGCATTCTATACCCAAGGCTTGAAAATTCTGACACCATGGATCAAACTTCAGCAGCAGGATATACCAAGCGAGGCAGGAAGACTGCCTTGTAGCCCTTTCTAATGATTCTCCTTGGACAGCTTAGAGAATGACATTGCTGGATTCTGGAAGTAAGCATGCAGTCCTCCACTCGCCATAATGAAGAGCAAATGGAGAAATAACAAAAATTAAACATGTAAGTAGATGGGGAAGAGAGTGAGAATGAGGTAGCCAGGTGCCAACAGAAGCTCAGAAGACCAAGTTTCACATTTCCTGTAAACTAAACATAATTCTATTATAGGTTACGAAAAAAAACCCCAAAGCCAAAACCACTACTGGTCCCACCGCTACTCATATCCTAGAATATATCTGAAAAGGCCTCATTTCATTTTTACTATGGTAGAGCAGCAGTTCTGCTCTATTTAAGGTTCAGAGTCACTGTTTAAAAGGCAACTATTGTAAGTGCACTAAAATCCACATGCTGACTGTATCTCATGAGTGAGAGGTCCAAATTCAGGTTCATGTGTGCAAAGGGTTCCTGAGATACTGCCCCACAAAATGGTGGTGTTTACAAAAGTCAATTGGTGGTTCTAACTCCTTTTGCCCACACATGGGTCTCAGACTCAAACTATAGCTCTGATCCTCTCCAAACTGGTATCACCCTTAGGAATTTATCTAGTGCTTGGACCCACTGCCCCTTTGGAGAAGCACATTTCAAAAGCTATTGAGGGTAAAGTTTAAAACTCCAGGTCAGCATGAGTAAAACTGACATGCCAAAGAGAACAAAACCAGACCATGGTCCCTGGCAAAGCCAGAGGGCTTCCAGACAGTTATTACAAATGCTGGGAGGTGACATCCTATGGTCACTGAATCTGAGCTACACTCATGTACCACAAGGGCAAACCCTACCCTTTGCAGCTTCCAAGTGTGCCCTGTACACGTTCCTTGCTCTTTGCCTGCACTCTGCAAAGGCTCTTTTTGGAAGTTTGTCGCTGAGATGAATATATCTACTTTACAGAGCTCTAAAATCCACAAGGAGACACTGATTCTACTGTAGAAGCGTTGTCAAGAAAATTAGTGTTAATTAAACAGAGGAAAGATGAACAACTATAGTAAGCAGTTAGGATAATGCACTCCTGTCTCAACCTTCTGAACAATGGGACTACGTGGGATCAAAGAAAAGTTGCTCATAAGATTTTCTGATTCTTATAACTATTTTGGTGCAGAGCTAAGGAATAGAGGGAGATCAGAGGAGAGTGGGGGAATGCAGGGCTGTGTTAGAGCAGTGGACGAGGTGTGGGGAATGGGAGGTGGTGTGGGGAATGCCCCTTTGTCAACCCTTAGTGCTGTGCTCTTACACGGCTAATAAGGAGCCAGCACACCTCGATAATGACCCTTATTAGCGTAAGGCAGTCTTTCCCAAACTTGGGATGCCGCTTGTGTAGGGAAAGCTCCTGGCAAGCTGAGCATGTTCCAGGCCAATGGGAGCTGCTGGAAGTGGCACGGTCCAAAGGACGTACTGGCCGCCGCTCCCAGCAGCTCCCATTGGCCTGGAGTGGCGAACCACAGCCAGTGGGAGCCACGACTGGCCAAACCTGCAGATGCGGCAGATAAACAAAACAGTCCGGACCGCTGGGGCTTTCCCTACACAAGCGGCGTCCCAAGTTTGGGAAACACTGGCATAAGGGAACATCTAAACACTATGTTTTTGAAAATCTAGTTTTACATAGTCAATTTTCTGTTCAGTTTCAACATGGAGGAAAGGATTTTATTGGATCTCACAGAACATGACACCAACTGACCACCTATGATGGAGAAAAGAACTTGTGTAAAACTTAAAAGAATACCAGTGACAAATTTTGATCAAATAAAACCCTTATCTCTTTCTTAAGATGCCTACAGACCTTCTTTGGTGTTCTGAGTGCTTTTTCAGAAAGTGACACTTTTCCTTGCCACGTTAAGTTAACAACAACATGTAGTGCAGGCTTGCATCATTCTCTCCAGGTCTGCCAAACCTCCTCTATTCCCACTACCAAAGGAAAATTTACTGTGGGATATTTAAATACATGCAGATTTTGATTTAGAAAACCAGTGACTGACACATAATTCAAGTACCATTTAGAGCTCAGCATGAGAGAAGTACCATAAACAACACTTCCCAAACAAAACCAGCCCAAAATGCAGAAAATTCTAAGATTCAGTCAACCCACCTTTTCATAATATTTATTGCATCCAAAACCAAATAATAGCAGATGCCCATGTGAGTCTGTGCAGGCAAAATGCTGTCCATCTGGTGAGAATTTGCAATCAAAAACAGCACCATGGCCTTGGCCTTCAATCTGAAACATACAAACATCGCATACCCATTTAAAATCATTTATTTTCTACACTAGCTTCAATATGACGATTTAATCTGCCCTACTTCAGATTCTTCAAATATCATTATATAACAGCACACATTCTATATATAGGTCCCAGTTTAATGTAAGATCCATCTCACACCAATGAAATGGAATTTCACTAATTCCCTCCCTCCCCCATTTAGCTATTTTTTAACATTTACAATTCTCAGTTAAGTTTTAAATTAGTGTCCCATCTTTCCTAAACCTTAATACCAATGCTCTTAAGCTCCATTGTGAAAAAGTTGGTCAAAAACATTCCACTGATTTTCAGAGATGTAAACATGATAGATTACCAAATGACTTAGTATTATTCTTAAAGTAATTCTTAAAATCCTTCCTTCCTTCCTAAAGCCTAGTTTCATACAAGTGTGAAAATATTCTTACCATGTTAAAGTAATTGCGAATTTTTGTTCCTTTATCAAGGTCCCAAACAAAAATGTTCCCATCATGACCTGCAGAAAGCATGATCCTTTGGTCAAATGGATGTGCTTCCAAAACAAAAACTTCATCATCATGGCCCTGTGATGAAAGCAAAGTGGGAAAGGAAAGTAATGTTTCTACATAACAGCTTAATGTGCAACTAAATATTTATTTTGTGGTCAGTGATATGTAAGCGCATCACTTTTCAGTCACTGTTCTGAGGACTTTTAGGTCCATTTACTATCATTCACTATCTCTTAGCCCAGATTCCCAGCTGGTCAAAGGTAAAGTGGAGGCCAACAAAAAGGACAGTTGCAGCTCTGATCTTGGAGCTACTTTAATACAAGCTGGCTATGGGGCTGAGGCCCTTATGTCAACCAGCAATTTCTGGAGAGCAGCAGCACCGTGATAATTTCCTCTCTCTCCATAATACACACTCCTTAAACCAGGACTCAGGAGAAGCATACAGCTGACTTACTTCAGAAGTAAGACATTACTTAGTGCCTGGAAGGATGGCAGACTCCACTCCTTAATCTTGTTCTGGTCACAGAAGTACAGAATTTTGAAATATACACTGGATTTTCACTCACAGATAAACTATGAAGAAGCTGTCCCGTGGTAGAGTTCCATACTTTCAAAAGGAAGTTGTTGACCGCAGTGATGACAGTGGTATCATATCGATCCCAAGCCACCATAGTAACCTTCAGTTTAGTTACTTTGTCCTCCCCAGATACCAAGTTGTTACTGTGGAAATTCATAATTGAAAAGTACAAATCATACCTCAGTAACTATAGCAAAACCTCTCAGTAGCAATTCAATTGGAAATTAGTGGGCGATTGGCTGTCACCACTATATTGTATATCAGAGATCGGCAGCCTTTGGCATGTGGCCCGTCAGGGTGTGGGCTGAGGGATGCGCTGGCCACCACTTCCTCGAGCCCCCATTGGCCTGGAACGGGAAGCCACGGCCAATGGGAGCTGCGATTGGCCGAACCTGCAGATATTGTAGGTAAACAAACCATCCCGGCCCACCAGCAGATTTCCCTGATGGGCCACGTGCCAAAGGTTGCCAATCTCTGCTGTATACTATTGCGTATAACAGGACAGTGAAGTTTGATTGAATTTGAAAATAAATAATGGTTCATGCAATTCTAGAATATATTTTGTTGTGGTGGAAGCAGGATACAGGAAATATTTAATACATTTGACATTAACCTTAATCCTTCATTTCTCTACTTGAGTAAAGCAGCTCTTACTATTATTAAACATTTACATTGCAGCAGCACTTACAGGCTGCAACCAGCTTCAGCTCCATTGCGTTAGGTGCTGTACAAACATATAATGAATGACAGACTTTGCCCCAAGGAGCTTACAATTGAAGTGGAAAGAATGTCTCTCTCCTTAGTCTTAAAATAAATTTTTGTTTTGAAACTGTGGAAATTTGAGAGATGCATGCACATCCATGCAATTTATAAACATTTGGAATTCATAAACATATTTATAAAAAACTGTGGAAAAGTTGGTTTATATTGAAAGATTTTCACTTTCTTTGAAAAGCAGAAGTAGTTTCACTTTCTGTTCTGTGTAACAGATCATTCTTTTTCCTACAAAATCAATCAATTATTCTCCCCTTTTTTCAGTAGGCACTTGGAAAAAAAAACAAAAAACCACCCACCACTGTTCTGTGCTATAGTAAACTCCATCACAAGTACCTACTAGTTACATAAATCTAAATTACAGTTAGATGGCCACCTTAAAGATGTTTAGTACTACACATGTAACTTTTGAGATATATATTTTCTGCAACAGCAGAGGGAAATGGACAGAATTCTCCAGTAGGTTTTTTCCATCTCTATTTTCTGTGCTTGTGTTTGTTCTAATACTGGGCCACTTATTGAAGTCATTTGAAGAACATGCAAAAAAAAACTACCCTAAAAAATTAAAAACCCAACCAGCATATCAAATCTTACATCATGTTGCATCTCCAACAGGAAAAAAAAATGTTAAGAAACACTATGAAAACATTCAGATAAAAGTCTTATAACCATATTAAATGAAGCAATAAGAAATCCCAAAATATATTTTAAAAGGGACATAATATGGAAAAAAATAAAAGAACTAAGTTCAGACCTTTTCAGCACTTTTCTGCTCTCTGCCCTTTGTTTTCAACTATATAAGACAATTTTCAAAATGACCTCACACCCTTTTACTGAAAACATTAATTCACTAGTATTCTAACTGTAATTGCAGGAAATCTTCACTATACACTAATGACAGGGTGATCCATGAAAAATTATTGAATTCATAGGATTCAACACCAAGATGAATCACACAATGTCCTTTGTTTATTTTTGTCCATTCTTAGTTTAATTTAAATGTTTATTTTAATACTTCATAGTATATAATAAATATAAAATATGGCATATTTTGTAAAAAATAAAGAAATCTTTGGAATTTAAGGCCACACTACAGTAACTACAATTGAATCTTCACATAGGTGGGAGAGACCATACTTTTTTTGTGCGTCTTATAAAATATGCAGCTCAAACTGCACACAAGTGAGGTTCCACTACAGCAGAGGTGGGCAAACTACGGCCCACAGGCCAGACTGTCCTGCCTGGTCCTTGAGCTCCCGGCTGGGGATGCTAGCCCCACCCCCCACCCCGCAGCCACGTGGGCAGTGCTCTGGGCAGCAGGGTTGTGTGCTCCTGCCAAGCAGCGCGGCAGCGTGCCTGGCTCCGGCCGGGCAGCACAGCTGCCAGACATGTTGCTCCTGGGGGTCAGTCAGGGGGGTCAGTCAGGGGACAGGGGGTGGCTGGATGGGGCAGAGGTTCGGGGGGCCCTCCATGCAGTTTTTTAAAGCCAATGGGGCCCTCGGGCCACAAAGTTTGCCCACCCCTGCACTACAGCTTCTTTACGAGAGAGAGACTATTCAACATTCTAGTTTCTTATGTAAAATAGGAAGAATGTGCCATCCATGGGAGCGATGAAACTGCTGAGTAGATATGTTAACAGAGATTAATTTCAAGTTTAATTAAAATGTTCAAAAGAATTGTGTTATTTAATGGACAAGGGCACAGCTCTTTCAATACACATTAAACTACATGCACTGAGATTAATTCAAAATATAAAATACAACATTTTTCAAATTAGTTGCTGGAAAGGTTTTGTTGTTACACATAGATGATGGCACAATATAAATTAGTGTTTTGTTTTCTTTTACCCTGTCATTTTAGTAGCCATATCCAGGACTATACTCTTCCATTCCTGCTGCTGGTATTGCCATATTCTTGCTGTTCCATCTCTGCTCCCACTGACAAACCTTAAACTGTAGACAAATGGGGAAAAAATAAGTCACGTAATTTGTTAGCATCAAAGCCAGAGAATATTTAATCTTTCTTTCTATTTTGTTTGTACATCTCTGTTCCAGAGTATAATGAGAAAACAATGAGTTTATATTTTTTCTATTAGATATTGTACACAAGATTAATTACAGTTACAGCTAGCAGATGGCCTTGGAGCGAATTCAATGTTGTATTTCATATAAGCTGCACTTTCTCTTTTTAATGAGAGCAGAAAATCCCTTGAAACAGTTTATAACGGCAGCAGAAAAGAAAATATATGGCCAGGTTCTACTATGAATTATACTGTATTAACATTTGTACAGATTATGCCCAAATCTGCACAAGAATAGTCCTGTTTGTGAAGATGAATGTACACAGCTTTATTTTTCAAACTATTTTAGGTTAAAATGTTAAATATTTAATAAAATGACACACCCACATAAAACTGTCATGGTCATCAACGAAACAATATTTAGTTTTTCTTGTCATAGAGAAATTCCCCAAGTATTGTACATTTAATTCAAGGATGCCCAGCAACATTTTTTACTCTTACGAAAAAAAAAAATCACCTGAAGCTTTCTGTGTAAAAATGCAAGCCTACAGAATTTTAATAAGTGATAGTTTCTTTTTTTTAAAAGTTTAATTTTTACTGTAATGGAGAAAGAAGGGAAAAATCACCTATAAATACATTTATGCTAGATTCTTCCTTTATTTTGACTTTATTTTCTTTCAAGGACTTTTCATTACTCCTGTAATCTAAACGGGGGTTGTGGAATTTATATTAAAAGCATCAATATAATAGGCTGATTGAGGAATTTTCAAACTGTCTAAGTGACTTAGGACTTTCAGTGAGACTTTTATACCTACATCACTTAGGCCAGATCTGCATTAGGAGCACTTTCCTGGTATACCTATACCAGAACACTACACAGGCAAAGCACTCCTACGGTCTACATAGCTTATACTGGCAAAAAGGGCACAGTTCTGCCAGTATAAACTACAGTAGGAGTTTTTGCTGGCACAGCTACGTTGGTCAGAAATCACACCTCTTCACACCACTGACTGACAGAGGTATGCCAGCAAAGATTTGTAGAGCAGAGCTGGCCTTAGGAACTTTTGAAAATTCTACCATGGGCCTTTTGGTTTTATTCTCTAACTTTCCTCCAGTGTTTATCTTCTAGTTCAAAAGGTCCTGCAAGTAGGGACAGCGTATATATTAGTTTTCTGCAGAGTGCCAGTGACATAGTCAGAGGACAGGAAACAAATGTGAATAAAACATACCAAAGGAATGATAGCCAGGATATTAAGGTTTTAAATCCTGATCCTACAAAAGTGGAGCCAGTAGAAGGCTGGGAGTTTAGAGAGCAGATGCTGCTTACGTATATTAACTATTTTACTTATTGTAATATGGATCCACAATAGAGTACACAGGGTAATAGTCTTACTAAAAATCTGTACCAGCGTTCATAATAATTCATGCCAGACACATAAGAGGTATTTCAGCTTAGGAAATATTAAGACTGTTACACAATATTAAACTCTATTAATACGGTTCCTCCACACAATGACACTTGGGGAAAAAAGTGTACATAAATGACCAATAAAATGTGGAGAGAATACTAAGCAATACATGGAGCATCTGTATTCTTGTGAAAATTGGACTGTAGTGCTCTCTGCTGCTGATTACAAGAACAATTAACTGAGAGCTGCTTTTAGGTAATTTTCAATATATCTGAAATAGGAGGGATGAAATATGATTTTGTTTAAGTGAACTGTTATCTATTTTACAAACAGATGTAATCTGACATTTGTACATGAAGATAAACTGCATCTCCCACTCCTCTTGGAGCATGGTCCTCTGCTTTGTCCTTTACATACAAACCAACACAAATCCCAAGCCAAAAACATGGGGGATGGGGAGTTTCCTGGCTACCCCTACACAGTACATCTTTCCCAACAGAACCTCCCAAAAGTTGAGATCAGCTAAGGTGCTTCACTGAACAGCATGTACATCTGAATACATGGGGATGGGAGGCAGCATGTTAGTAACTAAAAACGTGCTTCTCTCGCATGATTTTCAGAACTCTGTTTTGCTGAACTTCAGGGCATGGGAAAGGACTATTTGCTTACTCACGCCATTGCCCAAGATAGGCCTGACAGAAGAAATCAGATGTCAAGGAATTAGGTCAGATAGTCAGTAGCGGTTGCTGTTCTTGTCTTGCAGTAGCATATCAGCAGTTTTATCCATTTGGAAAGCATTTTAAAATATGCCAACTATTCACTTACAAAAAAAACAACACTAATGGAAATGCCCCCAAGAAGACTATGCAACGGGGGCATATTTTTCTATTAAATCAGATGCAAAAATAAAATAGCCCTCAATCCCAATATCTCTCTTACAGAAGTGAGATCAGTATATGATGGGGTCAGGACAAAAAAAGTGAGCCTTAGCTCTTAATTTAGCATTTCATATTTAATAAAAGCAAGGAAATTAAGAAAAAAAGAGAGTCTAAATTAAATTAATTGCCTTCCCACACCACCTTTAAAAAACTAACAAAGGGAAAAAAGGAGAAATAAAACTGCCTTTTCATTCAGTATCACATTGGGTTCATGAGTTCTTTTGGCCAGCTGCACTGTTGATTGCATCACTAGGATGTTGATCCAAGCACATTTCTTTTGAAATCAAAGAATTCTGCATTGTGCCTAATGCAAAGGCAGGATTGTGCAATGAATAGTGGGGGAAGAGGACACAAGTAGCCTCCTCTTCTGTGTCTCAATGTAGGAAGTGGGAAAAATACAGCTCATCTGAATTCGAGAACTACATTAACAAAGCACTAATGCCAGTGGTAGCTTCTCCAAATAGGGGCTGTGGTTATGGCCTCACCTCTTCTGAAATAGCCATCAAAGCTGGCTGACCATTGCAAGGGTGGTACAGTAACCACTCTCCTTGTGATCTCTGGAGTTCCAGGAAGCTTTGATCCTACTTTCTGTAAGAAACATTGTTGCTCTAAGGCAGTGGTTCTTAACCTTTACTGCAGCCTGCACCTCTTTGGTTCTCAAAATATGTTCTCGTAGCCCTTATCAAAAATCATTGAAGTAGGTCAGTTCTTTAAACCTAGATATATTTGTTTGTATATTACAGTAATTGTTAAAAAAATGTATAATGTTAATAAATACACAGGTTTGATGAAACAAAGTAGTTTTACTGACGTGCCTGAGCTTAATTTGTGTTTTTGATGATTTACCTTCTAAAAAAATCTGACATGTCTCGCACTCCCAGAAAGGGCATCTCGCACCCCCAGGTTAAGAACCACTGCTCTAAGGGTGTTAGTCTGCACTAAAGCAAACAAACCCCTCACAACTTGCATATTTTTAAAAACTTGCTCTAAATGTGACTAAAGCCACAGCGCTGAAAAACTAGATGCCATGTTTTAACCTGATGCAATTTCCAGCTGAGAAGTTATTAATGTTAGGAGATGTACAGAAACCTAGGCTTACTGGCAGAGTTGGTCCTACTAGAATTAATTAAAAAAAATACAGACATGTCACTCAATGTGAACCTAATCCTATAACGCATAGAGCATCTCCCATGAGATGCTTAGAACCCTAAATTCCTGTTAAACTCAAAGAAGACTGAGGGTGCTAAGCACTTTGCAGCATCACAATCCTCTAAAGCATGATGTCAAGTTTACTTGCTGGGTAACCTGTGTATCCATGATAAGTCTACCATTTTTGTTAATCTTTCATTTAGGGCCAGATTCCAATACCCTTAGTCATGTGGAATAGTACCACAGTCCATGAGTATGATGTTCATCTTAGAAAAGAGATGACTCGGGGGGGTGGAGGGGATGTGACAGAGATTTATAAAATCATGCATGGTGTGGAGAAAGTGAACAGAGAAGTGTTATTTACCCCTTCACAAAATACAAGAACCAGGCGTCACCCAATGAAATTAACAGGCAGCAGGTTTAAAACAAACGTAAAGAAATATTTCTTCACACAACGCAAGCTGTGGAATTATTTGCCAGGGGATGTGGTGAAGGCCAAAAGTTCAACTGGGTTTTAAAAAAAAAAAAAAAAAAAGAGAGAGAAATGGATAAGTTCATGAAGGATAGGTCCATTAATGTCTATTAGCCAAGCTAGTCACGGACACAATCCCTTCTTCTGGGTATCCCTAAACTCCAGACTGCCAAAAGCTGGAACTGGATGACAGAGGATGGATCATTTGATAATTGCCCAGTTCTGGTCATTCCTTCTGAAGCATCTGGAACCAGCCACTGTCGGAAGACAGGATACTGCACTAGATAGACTGTTGTTCTGACCCAGCATGCCCATTCTTATTGTTTTATGCAATCCCACTGTACTCAATAACGCTACATGTGGAGTACAAGTCTACTAAACAGAAATAAGGATACGGAACTGAGCACCCGATTTGTTTTTTCTAAAGCATAAAAAAAAAGAACTTACTATTTTTAGTGGTTTACTCCTGAGGGAATTCTGTGCCACCGTGCAATGCAGAATTTGCGCAGAAGCACTGAATTTAATTTTTCCCCACAGAATCGGTGATGCATAACTGCTGGCCACAACTAGGGGCCACTGGACCCAGCAGAGCCAGGCTCCCCAGCTTGCAGTGAGCAGAGCACCTGGCCTAGCAGGAATGGAGCCCTGTGGCTCTGCATGCTTTGGCTGCTGGGCTTGATCCTCATCTGCCTGGGGACGGGAGTGGGCCTCGGAGACCCAGCTCTGGCAAAGGGTAAGGAAGGGCAGGGCTGCACCATTTCCCCTGGCAGGACAGTAATAAAGCTATGCAGAGCGGAGCCTGCAGCTGAGCTCGGGAGGGGTGTGTGCGCGTGCAGGCTTCTGGTCTGGGGAGCCCCACGGAGCCCCTTCCAGCATCCCCAATATCCTCTCCCAGTACACAGACCCCTCCTGCACCCCCAAATACACCTCCAGTATCCCCCAAACATATCTCCCCTCCAACTCCGCTTCCCCCAGGCAGCTTCCATTATTTGGGAACTTGAAATATAGTAATCCTATGAGAGCAAGGTGAAAAAAATGAGAACTGACTAAAAGACTGGAGGTGCAGAGTTTTCCCCTCCAAGATGTGCCCCACTGGCACGTGACACACCCAGACAGAGGCACCTGACAAAGGAACAACAGAGAAACAGGACTTGGACAGTCGTAGAGGTTTCTTTAACTCTCTACTCCTGGGGAAATCTTTTTTGTTGTCTATATTGTTGCAGACATACTTGCTGACAGGTATTTTGAAATAAATTACCAAAATAACTGAAACTGGCATGACTATATTGAGTTATTATGACAAAATATGCAGAATTTTTAAATATTGTGTGTAGAATTTTTAATTAATTCTTTGGTGCAGAATTCTGCAAAAGTAGTGGTTAAAACTAGGAGACTGAATCCAGACTCAGGTCTGCCATTGGCTAGCTATATAACCTTGGACAAGTCAATTAAAATGAGAGGACCCTGTGTAAAGTACGACTACTGTTAGAAAACAAAAGACTCTTTCTCAAAAAGTTGTTTGGAAAATTAAATACTACTACTACAACAACAACATACTGGAAAAAGCCCAGAATACATGCTTACCTGTCACCATTGTTACAGAACTGAACTGCAACTACTTTGTCCTAAAAACAAACAAACAGCAGAAAGCATTTTGTAAGTCAGGAATTGTTTTTGACTAGTTTTAAAAATACTAAATTGGATCTCATAGAATTTCAGAATACGGAAGTAAAAATATTTGGAGTTAAATTTCCAGAAACAAATATTACTAGACATTATGATCTATACCGTTAGTTAAGTAGTAGTTATTGTACTGCCACTGGAGCAGCCTGGGAAGGAAACTGGCTTAGGAAATCACAATCTCGCTACCTATTCTTGTGAGGGGGTGTGCTGCAAAAGATGTATATTTGTCACAGCACACACTCCCAGATGCGTTGATATAGCTATACTGCCATGAGCATAAGATGGAATCAAGGCTGGGAGCCTGTATATTTTATGAACTCACAATAACTGGGGAATTGCTAGGACCAGAGCCTTTCTCAGCTACTGAGGCCCAGTGAGTGCCAACTCCCAAGGAGGCTGGGGAAGACTGTATTTTAGTTCAAAGCCATAACGGTTGCTGGTGTTTCTGGATCGATTATTTCAGGATGTGAGATCAATTTATTCCTCAAATTTCAACCATATTCCCATTTTTGAATTGTTCAGCTAGACACATTATTAAAAATTTGCTCACAATTCATATTTTTGATTAATATTTCATGCAAACAAGAGTCAGCTTATGGACTGCTCCCATGACATGTTGGCCATGTGCCTTTCTTATTCACCATTCCTGACTGCTTATTTTAATCACATGGTTTTGATTCTGTTCCCTGACTGGATGACTATAATTAAAAAGAAAAATAATAATGAAGATTTATCCTGAACAAGTCTCCGATGTTTCAACCTTTCAGGAACATGCTGACAGCAGTTTGTAGAGTTAAGAGGAGCAAGGCTGGGGCTATAAAGCAGAGAGCAGGAACCATATAGAGAACATGTGATGTTAACATGCGCTGTCCAACCGCTAAGCACACTGCCAGGGCTCAATATCAAATGGGTATTAAGAAATGTTCTAATGCTGGGTTTAGCAATTTCCATCACCCTTCATCAAAATTGAGAAATACATTAGTTATAACAAAAGCCACTGAGACTCATAACTTCGTTAAAGACAGATTGATATTTAAAACATTTTTCAAAAAATGCTGTTTGTTAAAAGGATTCTCATTAATCTTTTTCTTTCAAAATGAAACCACACTTGTATGCTCTGTTTGATTTCACACTCTAAAACCAGAACACTTGTTCTCTCTCATTACAGGCATTTCTGATCTATATCAATATTAAAGTCAGATACTTAAAAATAAAATGAAGAGGGTGAGGGTGTAGTCAAGTAGTTGAGGCACTAGCATAGGGGGTCCAGGTTTGGTTTTCTACTTTGCCACGGACCTCTCATGCGACCTTGGGCAGGTCACTTTGCCTTTCTGTGCTTCAGTTCCCCATCTGTAAGATGGGAATAATAAAATCACAGAACGGACTCACAGGACTGGAACAGACCTCAAGAGATCTTCTACTCCAGTCCCCAGCAGGATAAGTATTATCACCCCTGGCAAGTTTGTTCGTTCAATAGCACTTCCCTACCTTATACGTTTGTTGTAAAGATAAATACATTAAAGACTGTCATGTGCTCAGATACTAAGCTACTTATACGGCCCCCATCACCAAAGACAGACAGAAATTAGTCCAACAGGATTTACAAGACCAAACCTAAATACCCAGGGTGAGTTAAAAATGGAAAGAGATTTAATTTCTCTTTCAGCTCTTACCGTATGGGACTCTAACTCAGCGATTTTCTCTGGCGATTCCGAGCCCAAATAATATATTCTTATCATATGGTCAGTGCTACCTGTCGCAATGAACATGCCACCTGAGAAAGACAGTATTTTCTGTGAGAAGAAAAGCCACTAAAGGAACTAAAAACTTTGTGAGCATGGTGTTACTGCTAGAGGAGCATAATTCACAGTTTTAAATTGAGGATTTTCAGTCGAATTAAACTTGTTCATAAATATTTAATCTTGGTTTAAATGTTTCCCTGATCTGCACCTTCTGAGACCATTTACACTTCAACGTATCTCCTTACTGCTAAAGAAGGGTTGAAATTACTGGACCTGTTACTGAACAAACAAGGATAACATTTCAAAATACAGCATTTAGTTACAGCAAGTCTACCGCAGTTCTATCAGCCAGATCAATACGCAGAAATAAAAGGCGAAGAATGGTTTACAAATCTCTAGGCCCAAATTTAGCAAAAGACTTAGGACTCAAGCAAATTCTTATTGAAGTGATTTCACATGCTTGTTGAATCGGGGCTGACAGCATAAACTATTTTCCTGTAATGATTGTTGTCCGATGACAGTGTCACACAGAGAGTCATTATTCAGAACGGGATGCCTGACTTGTGAGAGTGAAAGTGCTCTAGTGATTTCTGAAATCCTAACTTTCATAAGGGAGAAAAGGCACGGTTAGTGTGGACGTGAAACAGACTAGCAATTTCACATAAAGATAATTACAGGTAAATGATTTTGTTTCACTCTGTAGTAAGTACCACAGTAAGATATCTTCTCTCTTGCAAACTACAAGCCTGGATCAAAACAGGGAAACAGAGTATATATCTTGAAAGACACAGCGTGACACAAAAACATACATTACCACAAAAAATGGCCCTGTGACTGAAGTGTTATTGAACCAAGTCCCTGACACTTTTGGATTAGTTTTGTTACTTATAATCTACAATATCATCTATGTTACATGACGAACTATTACACACAAAAAATGTCAAAAGAACATTATTCAGGATGCAAAGTCAAGGACCTAAAAGTTAGGAAATGCCCAAATTAAGGAGGCCTGTATAAGTTTAATTCAGCATGCTGAGCATCTGCATGATGACACAGTCTAATTAACTAAATCATATACTTTCCCTCCCAGATTTGGCCAAATTTGGGCAGATTTTTCACAGGGATAGCAAAAGGAACAGCTCTGACACAGAGGCCACACCACTGCTAAATTTCAAGTCTGCGCTACAAATTACGGAGGGGCATGAGAGAGCTTTTCAACAAAAAAGTCACCAGAGTTTTTTTACACGGGCAAAATATTGTATTTTTCCCCAGTCTCATTCTCAGAAACGGATTAACTATGTTGGCTGAAATTTAAAAACACCTAAGGACAGAAAATTTGAAGTTTAGCAAAGTTATAAGCAACAGAAAAATAAAATAGGATCTTATAATGGGAAGTGTCAGACTACCATAATAGTAGGGAGTGCTCAAGCTGTGCCTATGATATCTACTATAGGGAACACATGTGATCTTTTCAATATGAAACTGTTTTCTATCCAATTTCAAGTTCATAGAATGCTCTTTAAAAGTACAAAGATTTTAAAAAGGGAAAGGAAGGTAAAAAAAAAATACATTTTCTTTTGAACCATAGAATGTTGGACAAAGCCATGAACACAACAGTGGCAGGAAATACAGGCTGAGAACAACATTACTTCCCAGTTCGGAAACAGATCTTATTTTAAAAAAAAAAAAAATTAGAAAACTCTGGACTCTTATTGAGGAATGAGTTAAAGTTTGACTCAGAGTTTTATAACACTACCAATGTCACAGACAGGAGCTAAATAGTAATTCCTTTACATTATACTGCAATAAAGAGTTTAATATTAAAGATAAATTTAAAAGGAGATGGAGATTCTTTTCTACCAGCCATCATGCTGAAGCAAAATTCCCTCTGAAGTCAATAGGCGTTATTTCTAAATATGGACTTTGTGATTTGAGCATATGAAAAATTAATGCTTCTTAACTACAGATTTCCCCCCACTTTCCACATGACGGCAAAATTAAGCTAATCATCTTTCCTACTGAAGAATTAGCCAATTTAAATGTACAAATTGCCACTGAATATTTAATTTAAATCACTTTGTTTCTCCCCAAAAAATCTCAGATTAGCAAACTTTGTTCTGTAGAATATCAATGTATTCCCAGATATATTGTCTTCATTATTTTTCAGTAGCTACAGAGGACCAGAGATTGTTTTAAAGCTAACCTTCATTTTTTGTTTATGTTCACACACACACACAGTAAAACTGAAGTGCTATTTCTTGACTTCTATACATACCAGAGCTGAAAGATGAACAAGATATCTGAACCACAGGCCTGGATCTCTCAGCAAATTTCACAGGGCGATCCCTAAATACAAGAAAATAACATGACAATTTTAATTTTATGACCTTATCTTCATGTCCCCTAAGAAGAGCAGTATTAGAGTAACTCTGTGGTTAAAATTAAGGTCAGTGTTTCCAATTTAAGTTCTTTTATTACAGAATTTGTAACTTGAAGTTTGCCATCAGCTAGATACCCTTAAAATCAGTTTAATAAAAAAGCAGAGAGTCATGTGGCACCTTATAGACTAACAGTCGTATTGGAGCATGAGCTTTCATGAGTGAATACCCACTTCTATAGATGCATGTATTCTGACGAAGTGGGTATTCACCCACGAAAGCTCATGCTCCAATACGTCTGTTAGTCTATAAGGTGCCACAGGACTCTGCTGCTTTTACGGATCCAGACTAACACGGCTACCCCTCTGATATTTAATAAAAAAGTAACTCATGCTTTCTACTTTTAAGAGTTAAAAAAGGTCTTTTAACCTTTTTACATTTCTTTGTTTATATTCAACAAGCCAAACACTTAAAATAGAAACTGACAAGTCACCAGCCTGTAGCATGTCATCAAACTCATACTTCTTAGGGATGAAATTCTGTCTAAAGAGGTGTACATCTCCAATTAAAGTCAATGGAATTTGCATTCCTGCACATTTTAGAGAAGAATTTGGGCCTAAACATACTATGACTTGCAAAGCATAGAGCAAAGAACTCAGGGACCAATCCTTTGCAGCCCTGTGGAAATCACAGCACACAAGGAGAAAGCACACTCTCTAAGATAGCTGCAAAGGCTTATGTGGCTACCCCCTCAATCGCTTCTCACACTCCACACTGTCCAAAGAGCAGTATGGCAATCGGGCACTGGGGAATGGGGAATTGCAGATTGAGTTCTTCACTGAAAGCATCATGCCAATCAGGCAAAGGAATAAACAGCAAGGCAAACTGCTCTCTTTTCATTTATCAACCCCAAAAAGAACACACACCTTTTCTTTGCACACATCTCACTGCCCCCTCTCTGGTTCCACACGCTTCAACACTTTCTAAAATAAGTTAACATAAATTGCTTCTTTAACTGAATGATTATAAATCATCAAAATGAGCTTACTTAAATTTAATTGTATTGGCATGCCACTGCCAGAAACAGATTGCTCCATCAGCACCAGTAGAAGTGAGGTATCGGGTTATTCCTTTTCTTGCTGGAGAAAACTAAAAATACAGTTATGGCAGTTAAATCAGCTGACTTCCCTGACCTCTTAAATACAGGTATCTTATGAAAAGAATCTACTTGCCACTGACAGTATAAACTTTCTCTGAGTGTAAAAAAAGACTAAACAAGCATAGCTCCAAAATTTAAGCTTTCATAAAAATCAAACAAAGGGAGTGGAGCATGTGTATGTTTTGAGTAGCGAAGGCACTCAGAAGCTAGGAGGCCGGGAGAAGGTAAGAGTAGCCTAGACCTTCCTTTCTTACAAGACAAAGTGAGAGAATACCCCTCCTTTCCAGCAGCTGAGACTTATCTGACACACTTTAGCAAAGAGTAATAGAAAACTGGACACTGGATCCAGTATGATCCAGGATAGCACTCTGACAGGAATTTGAGCACCCTCCCACTTCCCAGCAGGTTGTTGTTTGGTTTTGTTTTTCGGGGGAGGGGGGGAGTAGAGGGGGAATGACACTTTTCACCAGGGTGTCACCCTGTGGCCACGGGTTTGTCTTTGGTGACACCGTCTAGATAGGAAGTTTAATGCTCTTGAAACTAAGTATTTCATAAATTGCTTAAGCTCTGCTTATAAACAATAAAACCAATTTAAAACAGCATACATTCTTTACACAAATTGTAAACTTGTATAGGAATGTCACAGAAAGCTATTACAACCAGTTTCTGCATTCAGTACATGTATGTAAACCTCCAAAGGAGCTACATATTGTATGATTCATTATAACATGGCAAAAAAAGTCAAATATTTTAAATGAAAACCATTGATTCAGAAGTAAAAAACTGACTCTCTTTGGACACAAAGCTCTGAAACATCCAACAGTTACTGAATAAACTCCTGAATGAATTCATTTTCCAATTATGTGTTCATATTTATGTGCTCCTTTCAACATCCACCTACATGAAATTGTATTAGTGTAAATTAGTTGTTTCCATTTATAACCCAGTAGCATAAACTTCAGTCTGCACTGTGCCTCCTCCCATATTAGGGAACTGTGTTTGAACTTGGCACCATGTTTAAACTAACTACAACAATGTAACATGATTTCATCCGCTATTACAGACTACACTGCCACTATAGAATGGAACTGCTGGTAACGTAACGGAGGATGTAACAGTGCAAGTACTACCAGAGAAGTCTGCACACAGTGACCATGCTATTTCAGTTTTGTCCCTTATCCACACTTGCATGTGCCACACCATTGTAGTTATACTGCCCTCTATCTACATATGCCACAGTTTCCAGCACAGTTCTCTGAAGTTCAGATTAAAATATATGCAAATCAAATGCAAGTGATCTGAAATAAAAAGCTTTTTCAAAAAATATCTGCTAAAAGTAAATAAACCTCTAGGTGCGTCCATTCAGTCACAACCCTCTGTGCAGACTGCCAAAAGGATGACAGTTGTGATGACAGCCTTTGAGATACCTGATCACTAGGAACTACACCAATCAATGGATTTTACACAAACCACAGAAAAGTGGTTACACGGCAACAACTCTCAAGCTGAGGCAGATTTGAACTGCTGACTCAGATGTGAAAGAGGTCTGTTTCCCACTGCTACTCCACACCCTTCCCCACCATTTTAAAAGACACTTGGGAATCTGGAGCAAGTGTTATCCCTTACCTGTATGGACGTAATGGAAGATGAATGGCCCTGCAGCACTGCAACTGGTGCACAGGTTCGAAGACACCATACTCTGACTACCTTATCACAGCTGCCTGCAGCCAGCAGTGTGTTTTCATAGTTAACAGCCATGTCAGAAATTTCAGCTGAGTGTCCTCGCAACGTTGAGAGCAGACGACCATCATCTGTAGCCCAAATTTTCACCAAACAATCATCTGAGCCCTAATATTACACAAACACAAAGATTAGGCAATGATATTTCCATATATTTTAGACAGATCAGAATCCAAAACAAAACAACAGTCGCTGGGCCATGTCTGCAAGAAATGACTACAAGAGGGCTCCAACGAACATAAGAGTCTAAGCTCGTGGATGCCTTTGCAGGATCAGGACTTTAAATATTTCTTAAAATGACAAAAATATCTGAACATGGAACACAAAAGGAAGACTACTGCTGTTAATATTACCTTCTGCAATATGATCAGGTCAGCAATAACTGAGGTACACATAGGAACCTACCACATATATTTTCAATCATTTTATTCTATATAATAAAATCATATACACATCACATTTGTGGAAATGATCCGTATCTGATAGACTAAAGACCCACATGAAGTTTCAGAGCTATGTAATAAATAAATTTGTCTAAGGGGATCTCTGATCAATAATCCATCCCTATCAGGATTTATTAGCTACCATTCCAAACTGTGAACCATTTCGTACACCTTGAATATTTTTAAATGAAACTTCAAGCGTGGAATTTCTCCAACCAAATTACACCACCCAAGGTCTTGGGATAAGACTCAGCCCTGAGCCTCTGATAGTTTTTTGATACCCAACAATGTCATGGAACACCTACAGCTTACACTGACTAGCTGGAGCGATGGTCATTCAGCTCTTCTGTAAACAGGACCAACAATACTGCACACACCTCCAAACAGTAGAAAAAGAGCTTCAAACCCTTAAAAGACGAGATTCCAGCATTCACTTCTAGTTCTGATAGAAGCTGTGGACTTTAAAATCATGACATTTTAACATACAGAAAAGCATTTAAGGTTAGGAGGTGGTTTTTGTTTGGCTGGTTTTAAAATGGTTCTCTGGCTCCCCTTGAATTGAGTATAATTGGACTAGTAATAAATGAGGCACCAAGATTTAGAGATGCAATGATACAAAAAAAACCCAAGCCACAACATGTTTTAAAAACTCTTTTAAAGAGATTAATATAGGTTAGTGTTATGTGCTAGAAAAGGTCTTATGACAACACACAACATGCTCATGGCCTCACCATCCAGGAAAGACATAGCCATCCCAATTTCATGCCAATGAAGCCTTTATCCAAACCACATCACTCTATATGACACATACACACTTCAAAATAATGGCCCAAATGCAGTCCTAGCAGAAGCAGGTGTAATTCCATGAAAGCTAATCGAGAAAAAGCTGCTCATCAGGACTGAATTTGGTCATTAAGGTAGTGTGAATAGGATTTCTCTTCTTTTTCATCCTTCTTACATGTAAGTACAGTGAATCCCAGGTATACTGAATTTGTTAAACACCTTTTTACCCAGATTAAACAAATACCATTACATATTATACTGTCTACAAGACTTGACTTTACACTAAAAAACCCCACAACCCTGTAATAGAAACTGTAACACAACCAAACACTTAGGGCTCACAGTTTATGGCCCTGTATACCACTCAGCATAATCTAGACACTAATACCCATCAGAAAAGTTTCATGGTGCAGGGGAATTCTCTGCTGAGCATTACTGTTTTGGATCCAGGTCTGTGGCTCTGCCTTCCCAAAGCTCTGCTCAGCACAGGAGAGAATCTTGCCAGCATATTTTTTAAAGTGTAACCCAATATACTAGCACAATTGAATATAATGTGAAGTGTAATGGGGATTCACATTTAATTCCACTCTAGTGAATAAAATTACAGAGATAGGTGTGTTACATGACAGCATGTATCTGTTGCTGGGAATACAGGCAGAAAAGAGAAAGAAGATTAAAATAAAAACAGAACAGTTTGTATTGATAATGTATACGTTTTTTCTACAGTGTGGGAAAAAGCTGCCTTTGAACATGGAACGACAATAAAAACCTCACAAATTCAGATTTACAGCTGCAAGATAAACTCTTGTGGATTAGTAAGTGAATACACACAATAAAAGGTAAGGAATAACATCACAAAATATATTTTGTTCACTTATTTTGACAGCTGCAGTTTAGTTTTATTTTTTATACCTCATAGTATGTTAATAAATGTATGAGAGGTTTTTATTTTTTAAAGAAGCTAGATAATCTTAATAATGAAACTTCAGTAATAAAAGACCTCACTATAGCATCTGCTATCTAGTTTTTAAATAAGAGATAAGGGAAAGCCTTCCAGTTTTTCAAAGCGTGTAGCTTAACAAAATGCACGCTAGTGAGGGACTTCTGTGAATGGTTTAAAAACAAACCAGACTCATTCAAGTAAGATGCATCTGAAGTATTTCCAAACCCCAGAGTATCACAGGAATCTGGCACCATTGAGCAGAAAAGCTTATAAACATAACACATTTATTGATACAAATCACACAGCTTTGAGCTGTAAACAACTCTCCTATAGTTCTGTGTGGGGAAGTGGATAGTTGACTAATAGTTTCAGTTGCCTGTTCCCTGACGCGGTGAGCTGTTCTAAAAAACACAAAGATAAAACAAGTATACTACACAGACTCTGCGCGTGGGAAGGTGGAAATTCTGGGAGAGGTAGTGCAGAAAGAGTTGAATTTCTAAGCCTTTCATAACCTTTGTTTTTATTTCTTCCTCGATGACAAAGTTCATTCTCTGTAAGCCAGGAAGACATGTTTAGGGCATCAAGGGAAAAAAATAATAAAAACAAACATTCAGTGATCCAAGATATTACAATTTTTAAACTCACTGTGAAAATTCGTCTCCCACTGCGGTCAAATGCCACACAATATACTGATGATAAGTGCCCCAGAATCCTCTTGTGCATCTTCATATGTTGATAGTTGGATGATGGGAATAAATGGTTGAAGCGCCCATATCCAGTTAATTGCTTGGCAGAAATTATATTTACTGGGGGAAAAAAAAATACATAATCATCTCCTAAGACCTTGTTTGGCCTGGATTTTAATTTAAATATATCACATTTAGTAGGAAAGTATGATTCCACAGCTTTTTAAGACTGACTCTCCCATTTCTTACATATATCTGTATATCACCTAGTACTATGGAAACCCAATCGTGATTGAGGCCTCCGAGGGTTATGACAATGCAAATAATAAGAACAGCAGCTCGCACTGGCAAAAATTAAGGCAAAAAAATAAAAATAAAGTCAGTGTCTTTTTAATCAGACCACCGGGGGTGGGGAGGTAGCTAAAGACCATAACTACAATCCTTTCTATGCTTCTCATATTTAACCATCCTTCTAAGAAACAGCTTAGTTGTGTTAATAAGCAAAAATTAAATCAGATATTTTAATCATATAGAAATATCAAAGAGAAACAAGAATGAACAAAATCAAACCCAGATAAATGAAAAGTGAAGAACTGGAAGGAGGAACTTAAGATAAATTTTCAGTTGTATCATCATCATCATTGGCTTTCTGAGAAGAATAAGAAAGGGTCAATGGTAAAAAATGAAGCATCTCTATTCAACGCTGTAGGCAAGTCAACATGTAATTCATCAATAAAAATGAACAACACTAAAGCAACACACACAGGAAGAATTTCCCAACCCTTAACGTACATTCTGTAGATAAGAGAAAAATTCCTGTAGGTCAACGAAGAGTGCAAAATTGATCTTTATACACATGCAAACGGGAGCACTTACAATGTATCTCTTGCACATTTTAAGAAGCTACCAACTTGAAGCAGAATGGATGCTCCTATTTTTAATTTTTTAAATTACCACATTCAATAAATTGCTTTTAACACAAACATTAAAACAGTAGTAAGAAGCAATTTTCAAAGCGGGTGCCATTATTTAAAAATAAGTTACGATTTGATGTAATTGAAGTACGTGATGGAGAATATGGTGATAGAGAATGCTTATAATTACCCTCTGAACGGGCTTAGACTACTTTTCACAAATGAAAAGAACTACCTCCAGGACCCAATAAAATGGCCTCTTCACATACATTCCCCACAGCCTATAGAGAAGGAGTACAGGGCCATTTTCCAGATGGAATCTCTGTTGCTTAGGCTACGTCTAGACTACTCGCCGTATCGGCGGGTTAAAATCGATTGCTCGGGGATCGATATATCGCGTCTCATCTAGACGTGATATATCGATCCCCAAGCGCGCTTATATCGATTCCGGAACTCCACCAACCCCAGCGGAGTTACGGAATCGACAGGGGGAGCTGCGGACATCGATCCCGCGCGGTGAGGATGGGTGAGTAATCCGATCTTAGATATTCAACTTCAGCTACGTTATTCACGTAGCTGAAGTTGCGTATCTAAGATGGATTTCCCCCCGTAGTGTAGACCAGCCCTAAGTTTCCCTAAGTGACTTGAAAAAAAGAAGAAAAAAAAAAAAAAGACATGGGAAATTTGTGGTGCAACTGGGAACATAGTCCTGATCTAAGAAACATTAGCCCCACAGCCTATCCCCTAGATCAGTGGTTCTCAACCAGAGGTACACGTACCCCTGGAGATATTCAGAGATCTTTCAGGGGATGCATCCAATTCATCAGGGATATTTCATAGATTCACAGATTCCAGGACTGGAAGGGACCTCGAGAGGTCATCGAGTCCAGTCCCCTGCCTAGTTTGACAACTAGTTTGCCTAGTGTTACAACGGGCTACATAAAAAGCATTAGTAAAGTCAGTAAAAACTAAAATTTCATATAGACAATGACTTGTTTATACTGTTTCATGTACTATACACTGAAATGTAGGTACAATGTTTATATTCCAATTGATTTATTTTATAATTATATGGTAAATATGAGAAAGTAAGCAATTTTTCAGTAACAGTGTGCAGCGACACTTCTGTATTTTTATGTCTGATTTTGTGAGCAAGTAGTTATTTAAATACGTTGAAACTTGAGGTATGCAAGACAAATCAGACACCTGAGAGAGGTACAGTAATCTGGAAAGGTTGGGAGCCACCGCCCTAGATCAGGGCCTCTCACACAAAATTACTTAATCTTTTTTTAGACGAACTGATAACACTTTGGTAGAGTACCACAAGTTCTATTTACATAACATGCTAAATAAATTAAAAACACTATTATTAGGCTTTTTTCCCTCCTTCCAGATGAGGTAACTAAGGAATAAGAGGGTGAATGACTTGGCTGGGAAGCACTGTGGCCTAATAGAACAGGCACTGGCTGTAGAACCAAACAGTGATCAGAGTTCCAATCCTGGGTTTGGTGCTTACTTGCTATTGTTTTCAGTATATTTTTTAAACCAATATTCAGGACCAGATACTCATTTGGTGTCTATCAGCATAGGCAAACTTATACCAGCTAAAGGTCTGTATCACAGCATCGATAGGGTTTTGTTGTGCATACATGGCTTTGGCTTTGTAAAGAGCTCCCAACAGCTCAAGTAAAAGTAGAGAGGTTATTTTACCTCTGTCTTTCGTAATGGCGTGACTACTGCTAGAATACTATGTCAAGTTCTACTCACAATTCAAGAATGATAGGGATAAACTGGAGAGAGTTCAGAGAACAGCCATGAAAATAATTAAAGAATTAGAAAACATGCCTTATAGTGACAGACTCAAGGAGCTTAGGAGGTGACTTGATCATAGTCTATGAGTATTTACATGAGGAGTAAATATTTGAAAATGGGTTTTCAAACTAGCAGAGAAAGGCATAACATGATCCAATGGCTGGAAGTTAAAGCTAGAAAAAAATCAGATTGGAAATAACACACACACATTTTTAACAGTGACTTTAATTAACCAGTGGAACAAATTTACCAAGGGCTAAATTCGCCATCACTGACAATTTTTAAAATCAAGATTGTATGTTTTTTCTAAAAGATATGCTCTACTAATTATTTTGGGGGAGTTTAAGGCCTGTATTATATAGGAAGTCAGACTAGATGATCACAGCAGTCCCTTCCAGCCTTGGAATCTATGGTCTACAATGCAATTAAAACCCCCTGGCTGCCCTGTATCAGCTGGCTCATGCTAAGAGGCTGTTTAATTGCAGTGTAGATGTTCGGGCGCAGGCTAGACTCGCGGAGCTCTAGGACACAGGAAGGTGGGAGGCTGCCAGAGCCCAAGCTCCAGCCCAAGCCCAAATGTCTACACTGCAATGAAACCTCCCCTTAACATGAGCCCTACGAGCCTGCATCAGCTGACATGAGCCAGCCGTGGGTTTTTAATTGCAATGTAGACATATCCTATTAATTTAAGCTTATCTTATCAACTGAACGTTGAAGGATGAAGGTCTCCTCTGTAGCCACTATTAGCGCCTCTCACTCCTTTAGTTTAAAAATCTGGTGAACTGTTTGTCCCATTTATAATTTGTTTTTAATTTTATCATCCTTTAGCTACATACACAAAAGATTATGAAGAATTTTTATGAAAGGGGGAGGTAGGGAGTGGGAGAATGACATTATTTCAGAAGCCAATTAAGGTTGCCAACTGACTAGACGGTCCAATAAAAGATATTCCTCATCCACCTTGTCTCTCTACACATTCTGGGACCAACACAGCTACAAAAACACTGCATACAACAATATATATATATACACACCTATCACATCATTTACAAATCCCAAGCACATAGAAGCAAGGTAATAAAGAAACTGCCCAGACAACCAAAACATTGTTTTCAAGTACAAAGAAATATTTATTTCATATCAGACAACTCCAGATGAGTAGTGTTTTGACATTAGTGATGAAAAATGGTATTTGTTGTATTTCAGAGTTATCTATAGTAAGTGCACATTACACACAGTGATCAGCCTTAAATACAAGTCCACAATACAAGTAACATAATTTTACCGTCCATCAACTTACACTTTACCTATTAAAATACATATTCAACTTTCTTCTCAGGAAACAGTACTATGCCAAAATATTAACTGATATTTTCCATTTAACTGTACCTGAGAACATTGTGTTAATTCTTACACTGCCTACATAATAATGTTCTTAACTATTCATGTATCTTTTTCCCCCATTACTACAGTAGTGCATAGAGGTTCTATTGTGCTAGGTTCTGTATATACATAGGAAGGGCTTGCCTACACACAGTTTTTGTACTATTTTAACTAGATCAGTTTCTAAACCTATATTGTCAAAGCAGTACAACTCCCTAGTGTGCACACAGTCATAACAATATAAAGGTGTAGTCCTTTAACCTCGACCATTCTTCCTTGCTTTTCAGTGCTTAGGTTTTGTAAATAATATGATAGGCAACAATGTATTTGCCTTTTAGCAATTTCAAACAGCTTTGCACCAGAGTTTTGTTTCTGGAACATAAATGTTTAAAAGATTTAATAGTAGCATGAACCAGGAAGTTTCACATACATATCAAAATATGCTAGAAAATACTATCTTCCCTCTACTATAAATTCCACAACCCTTTTCTCACCGTGTTATTCATCTTAAAATTAAATATATCAGAAACCCTATTTTAAGAAAAGTAGAACATGGTTTATTTTGTTGAAAATTTTAACTTAAAAGCATCTATGTGATTTATTTTGAAAATGTTAGCATCCTCCCCTCCTTCACATTTGCTATATACAATATCAGGGAAATTTTCAAAAACAAACAGCAGTGAGGTGCTGAACTCCAACTGAAAGTCAATGGCAATCTGGCATCTATCTCCCCGCTTAGAATCCTAGGTTTATTCTCAGGTTTGCAGTTCGCTCACACCTTGACCATGTGAAAGCCCCTTTAACTTCTCTCTGTTTCCACTTCCTCCATGTGTAAAATGGAGATACTATTACTTCCCGACTTTAAGTGGATGATAATAAAACTTAAATATATTCATGTTTGTAGAGTGCTTGGATATCTTTGACTAAAAAGTGCTTAAGAAATATCAAGTATTATTGTACCATTAAGCAAAAAGAAGATGGTTAGCAGTTTTGAAGTGTTCACACACTGGATTCCCATTTTTTTTTTTAAAAAAGCAGCCAATATTAAAACACACGCATACCACACACACACACACACACAAAATTAGGCTGCAATTGGTTTTCTATATTCTTATATTTCAGTGAATTGCTGTTTTCAGATAAATTGCAAACAAAAAATACGCAATCCCAGCTCTCACATCTTTCAGTGGAGGATTAAAACAAGTTTAGATATAACAAGGAATTGCATGCATGCACAAACACACACTCTCCAAAAAGCCTTTCTGAAGGCTGGTTCCTTCAGTACAATGATGTTATTGTGCTCATAATGCTTAAAGCTTTAAAACTGGGATTCCCACATAGAAAATAGGCAACATACCAGCCCTAAGAAATTTTAGCAACATCTCTCACTAGTTGCTTTACTTCATGCTATATCGGGCGTAACAGCAGCCAAATAGTCTATCTGACCACAATTATTTCTCCTGGGAGGACCTTTTTAAACTGTATTTCCATGTAGCACCCCCTCATAGGATGGGCTCTCTCTAACTGCAGATGGCATGGTGCACAGAACACAAGCACATCCAGTTCACTCTTTAAAAAAAACAAGTGCTTCCTTAGAGTGTTCCTCTTGTGTAAGAGTTTAATTTCTAGCTGCTTAAATGATTCATCACTTAGACATATAGGTGCCAGCAAATCTTCTGGTTATTTACTGCCATTTGCAGCCATAATATTCATTTACACATTGAGATCCATGCTCCCAAAAATATCAATTGTTTGATGCCACAGATAACCTGAGTTATTCTCCCCTCAGGAAGGAGAGGATTCTTCTCTCAGAGGAGGAATCTGCAGCTTCCCTTGTACATGAAGCTTGTAGATCCATTGAGAATTTATAATTCCAACTCATAGATGTTGGGACATCTCAAGGGGAAGCCAACCCCTTTGTTGAATGTCCTAGCTCTCCTCTCCCACCCAAAGGCAGCACAACTAGCTCTGTGGCTGTGCTGACACTGAATTCCCTGATCCACATGGTATATTAACCCTCCTCACCTTATTAAGGAACAGCATTAACTTTGGATGAACTTTCCATCTGAAAAATCTGCCTATAAACTAGAGGAGCATGCTTTAGGTGTGGCTGTTCTCCTGCTTTCCCCTGACAGCTAGCTCCACTCCCTCAATGCATAGATATACACACACATTCTTACATTACGCCAATTCCTAGACAAAAATACTTAAACTAGAGTCCAAGCCATGAACACATATTAGTAATTTATGCGTAAAATTCCCAACAAGCATGTTATTTAAATAAAACACAATTAAAAAAATACACACCCAAGAAATTGAGTTAACGGTTGAAACACAAAAATCTGAAAATACAGAAACAGTTGCTCAATTGTACAAATGCTTGAACTACTTTAGATCCCTTCCTTATGGGTGGAGAACTGAAAACATGAGCCACAGAACATTAACGCCAATGTCAGCACTATATATACATGTCTCCAATACTAGGTGTGGTGCCTTTGCACCACATTAGCATTTGTTCTTTTAATGTAAGCACTGTAATTTCATAATCTGGACATATGGAGTTTTACATGGAGAATGAAACCTGCCTGGCTAGCTAACCCAATCAGAAGGCCTGATTTAGCAAGGAGACTAGGAACACCACACATGAGGGAATTGGGCTCTGAGTTGGGGAATAATTGCCTTCAACACATTTTTTTTATAGTGAAATATTTGTAAAATATTTTTGTGGACTGCATATGGCCAAAAAAAGGAGCAGAATTTGGAACACCTACTGTAAGAATAGAGCATTTTAGCCTTCATAGTCACTGATATGACAAAGTTCTTTTTTTATGGATAGGTAAATCTTCAGAGTTTCTGATTTTCTCAGAGCATTGCTATGTGGGCAGACTTAAGGTAGTTTGGATACCTTAACAATGAATTTCCATACATGCAATTGTGTTTCTTGTATATTGATGTTAAACTATGAATTTTCTGGTTTAATTTTTTTTGTACTACCTACAGTGATTACATAATAATGTTCACCCTTAAGTTACTGATCCATACTCTCAGCACTAACTTTTTTAAGAACAGTTCTAACATGGGACAGAGAAGGGAAGCCTGCCTGCTTCCTTATGTCTGCACAAAGGACACCTGTCTCCTGCAAGATGTAACAGGTGCCTAGGAGTAGGTTTGTGCCACCCACTGAAAGGGCTGTTAGAACTCTCAACTCTCTCTCCACCATAATTCCCCCAGGAGCCCTAGAAAGTTCACAACTCATTCTCCATCTCCCAGCTGTGATGGCACAAAAGTGGCCTCATTTCCCACTTCTGAAGGAGCAGATTAAAGAGCATTTATATCGATGAGGTTGTCCTCATGGAAATTTCATCCCAGTTATTCTGTTAGTGGGGGAAGAGGACATCAGCACACGTCTCAGAGAATCAACAAGGAAACTCCACATCCCTGTGGTATAAGCCCCTATCTAGGGGCCGGCAGCATGATTCCTGGTAGCTGGTAGTTTCCGCAGACACATCTTCCTCCTGTCCCAAAGAGTTTCCTAACGCACACTATGTATAAGCACACAACTGCACTACATACCAGTACTCTTACTGCATTCCCTCCCCAATCTCCCAGTTGTAAGTTGAGTGTTTGTATTTGTTGGAGGGGGAAGAAATGATCTGTATCATTCCCAATCTTACCTCACTCTCCACAAATCCCCTGACCTGGAGGGAAAGGATCTAGGTGCTGTGCAGCACACAACTGAAGGATGAGGAGATAACTATGAGCACTCCCACAGAAGTAGCATCATATCGGTTAGTAAATTTTTGCATAATCAAGTCCTTGGTTAAGTTACTACTGAAGTCAACATTACTCACGGAGGGGAAAAATGATATTGGACACTTTTACACCTGCTATTTCTGCCCTTTGTTTATTTGTCTAATCTTCAAGTGTAAATCATTTGTATGCACAACCACAATTTCATAAACAAACGAAACAATTATGTGCCTATGTTACTGGAAATTTGACACTTAAAGCAACATTAGGCTTCAGAATTAACTTATTATTTAAAAGATCTGTGAAGTACCCTGTTCACTTTGAGCTGTTTCCAGCTGTCTAAGACCGGAATACATGAGTTCACATTTGGAAGGCTCTCTTCTCAAGCGTACCCACTGGAATGTATTTGTATAAAGAAAAAATAGGGGGATGTGGAAGGAAAGGGGAATTTGTCAATTTTAAGATAAAACGTTTATTCTGCAGCATCTCCGCCTGTCACAGCGGCAGTCAGGAGCTTAACATTTCTAGTTTAAATATTAACCTGCTTGTTTACCGGAATTCAACCCATTCTACAAAGCATGTAACACTGACACTCATCTTGCCTTCTAAGCAACAAGATTTTTAAGTACAACATTATAAGTTTGCTTGGTACTTAACAAACATACAATGGGACATCTTTAAAAACTTTACAGCCTATCAGATCCACGAAAACCTATTATGTACAAGAGGAGAATTCGGAAAACAGTTCAGAAACGGGAGTAGGAATTGTTGTGAAATCATATCCCAAAATGACCATATAGTTCAACTATAACCAAGTTTTAGGGAGTGTGTTTTTTACACATACCTGTACACTAAGTTTCCTGTCTCACCTAACAGCAGTTATGCATACATATGGAAAGCAGAAAAAACTCTTTAAGTTGTAACCACACATATTAATATTTATACAATGAATTCAAAAGTACATAACAGCTGCTTCTATCATCACAGTTTTATCTTGGTGGGTTCAGAAGTGACAAGAGATGAAGCAGTAAGGATGCAAAAAAACAGAAAACTCTTCTGCTCTTTACCACCCTGAAGTCATTTTACAACTGTTATGTCAGAGGTAATATATAGCTCTTTGACATAACAGCCATGAAGAAAACAGATCAAACTTTTGAGCCTAACTATAATTAACGAATGGTAATATAAATTATCCAAAACCAGCTGTATTTTGATTGGCTGAATCACCTAATTAAGGTTATGATCCAGAAGCCTTTACATATGTATTACTTCTATTTCTATCAATAGGAGTTGTATGTTAATAATTAAGGTCAGACCCATTAACAGTCCATTAACACAACTGTTGCTTTATCATTACTAGGCTACTTTAAAAGAATAAATGGAGAGACGTTATCATGTAATACAAAGTCATAATCCCTTTGTGACCTCTAACTATCAGGATCACATATGAGTTATTAGCCAACACAAGGAAAATTTACAAATGTTACATTGTTGCATATTATTTGTCGGGATATTAGAGAGACAAGGCCGTGAGGTGATATCTTCTATTGGACCAACTTCTGTTGGTGAGAGACAGAAGCTTTCGAGCTTACAAAGAGCTCTTCTTCAAGTGTAAACTCGGAAGCATCTCTCTCTCTCCCACCAACAGAAGTTGGTTCAACAAAAGATATCACCTCACCCACTCATTGACAGAATAGAAGTAATAATGAGACATTCTGTTACTTATATAACACACATCTTGTGCAGAGTGACACTGACGGGGTTTCATTCTCAGCAGATGTTAATTTTAGGAAATAAAGGAGGAAAAAGGTTGGGATGGAGACCAGAAACACAAAAAATGGAATGGGGACAGTAGGAACAAAAAATAAGCATCCTCAACATGAAGAAGAAAATCAAAATAATCCCAGATGGGAGGGTCCTAGCTTTGGACCGCGGATAGAGAAACTCACTAAGAAGGTGAAGGGGAAAATTTCCAAAAAGGCTAAAGCAGGGATAGTGGGAAGGAAGAGAGACAAAAAAGAAAAAAAAACTTTTTTTTTTTGATATTTTAAATTAAAAACAATAGTTGGACTAGATGCTACAGAAACCTAGAAAATCTTCCCTGTTACATTTGTCAGCTTGCTCTATTTGAGAGATGTGAGGGTGACAGCAGATTCCTCAACAGACAATAAAAAAAGTGTGCACTTGTGTGTGCCCATCTGAAAAATAAAATAATAAAACAACAAAGAAGGTGTGCGCAGAGGGCAGCTGCTTGTCCTCCGGCAAGCCATCAAGTTGGTTTCTTTGCTGTAACAATGGCTAGTTTAAGTTTTAGCCCTTGTCTACAGAAGAGAGGTTTTTTTTCAGCACAGACTACGGCATGAATGTAAATCCATGTAGTTATATCACAATAAGAGTGTCCACATTAGGATTTGTATTGGTATAAGCATTCCTTCTGTTATTTTAGTTTATTTTAAATCACTTGGGAAGGTGTCTCTACTAAAACCAACAAAAGGAATGTTTATATCAGAATAAAAGCATCTTCACTGGGGAAGGAGGGGGAGCACGAACTATACCAATATAACTATAGCTGTATATCTAATAAAGCACTCCGACGTAGAAAAGGGCTTAAACAGTTCAATGCCTACATGTCTTATAGTTATGGTGGGAATCACCATTGGTGCTATTATACATAGTCTTACAAGTTATTTTTCCTTAACATATGTACGCTGTTCAGACTGACACAATGCTTGGGTTCTTAGTTTTGTGATTCAATTTCTCTTTGAGAGAGCTATGACAAGCAGTTCGCTTTGTCTTAATCTCTCTAATCAATCCTTGAGGCAGAAGTGTTCCCGAGGAACCAAGAACTGGTGTTTTGGCTGAGATTCCTGGAATAAGGAATTGCCTGTATGCTCTTTCTGACCAAGTCTGTTGAAAAGACTCTCATGTATAGGTTAAACAAACAAGAACATACCTCGATTTCATATCACTGATTTCTCCTCCAAAGGGATGCTAACAAGTCAGGCTCTGACATCCACCACCACTTGGCAGAGGGGCAACAATATAATTTATGTATATACAGGTGTGCGTGCAAGCACACACAGATTTAAAAATGAGAAAGCAAGAGAGCATATGAAAAAGACTCAAGAAGCAAAACACTTGTAGAATAAATTAAAAGCTTTTGGGATGAGTTCATCTTGAAACTCATCAAAAAATGTAAATGAAAACCTAAAGTAGCATCTGGATTAATAACAAAAGTTTCAATTGAAAAAGCTAATAAAGATACAAATAAAATCCAAAACACTTTATATTTTAATGGGATATTACTTACCAACATTCGGTGGCTTCCCATAATTTACAGGTAGTTCAGGAGGACGGCCTCTGTGAAGAGCTGCAAATGCAGATCCCTTCCATAGCGTATGCCTGCAGTCTAGATCAATGAAATTAACAGTTGATCAAAAAAAAAAATAAAAGAGCAGCAGAGGTGGGTTCTGCATTCAGCTGACCCATTTGTCCGAATACTGATAACACCAAAAACTCATCCCCTAACTATCTAGTATGTCCTGGCTACAGAGAATCAGAGTTTTCATAAAACGCAGCTAAATCATTTTAAAGAGTCAGGTTTCAGACAAACTAGTGATGTTGAAACTCTGATTTGTATTTACTATGTGATAAAGTCTTAGAATTTGGAAACATTTCTATCTTTATTTACTTGGCTTCTCAGGTTTAGAAAGTCTAAATTTGATGGGGTAAAAAAAGTGCGAGAGAATAAGAGTACATGTAATTAACAGTGTAATAACATTTAATAAACTTCACATGAGGAAGGAACACTAAAAAGTAACAATCTCAACTTTTCATCTTAATTTGCATTAAGAAAATCCCAGTGTATTATACATCTGGGAGACAGTACACACCAATACTTTATACTTGAGATGGGAGTGAGTAAGATTTTTGTTTTAATAAATTTGGTTTCCTTTAATTGGTGGTAATGTGCTTTCCACATTCTCTCTCTTTTAAAACATTGTTTTTAGAATTAAGGCCATTTTCTTTTAAGGTTCTCCAGCCACTCTGCTGCCAGTTGGCCTCAGACAGCCTTCCCTCTAATGGAAAAAATAGAGCATTTTCAGAGCCCGCTCAACAAAGTGCCTCGGAAATCACAGTTGGGCATTTTCCATTAGTGGCCATCTGGAAGGAGAGAAATGAACTTCTATGAAGAGGAAGGTCTGTGGAGCAGAAGGCTAATGCCAGTGATGGATGGACTCATGCATCACCATTGAATCCATGAACACGGAGTGTCCAAATCCAGGCAGAACCCTGATGGAACATATAACAACCCAAAATTTCTCTTATTCTCAGCTTTCTCTTATTGTAATAATTATATATAGAAGTGCAACTTAAGCTTTCTAGAACAAAGGCGTGAGCTCTCTATTTTCTGTCACTATCTAGACCAGTACTTCTCAAAGCCAATCCACTGCTTGTTCAGTGAAAGTCCCTGGCCATCTGGGCTGGTTTGTTTACCTGCCGTGTCCCCAGGTCCAGCCAATCGCAGCTCCCATTGGCCGCGGTTCACCGCTTCAAGCCAATGGGGGCTGCAGGAAGGGTGCCCAACACATCCCTTGGCCTGTGCCACTTCCGGCAGCCCCCATTGGCCTGGAGCAGTGAACCGTGGCTAGTGGGAGCTGCGATCGGCCAGACCTGGGGACACGGCAGGTAAACAAACCGGCCCGGACCGCCAGGGGCTTTCCCCAAACAAGCGGACTGGCTTTGAAAAGCCCTGATTTAGATTACTCAAGTGCAACTTTAAAAGATCCATAAAACTGTCATCTGGAAAGAACAACTACTTCTTAGAACAAAGATATTGTTTACTCACCAAGTGGCTCAAGGCCAATATATTTTCTCTATACAGAAAGTCAAATACATGGAAGAAATCTCCCTGTAACTCATCACATTGCTCTTCAAGTTATCCTATATCTCTGACTGACTCATCTGAGCTCTGCCCAGTAATCATCTGCCCTGAGATTTATTCTAACATTGAAACTGGAACAGGGGTTTGCAACCAGCCATTGTTTTTTTCTTTTGTTTGCTTTATCAATCTGCCACAGAAATGTTTTCTTCTTCTCCCTACAAGTATGGAATTTCTCCATTACATTACACCTGCCAAGGGCCCACGTCAGGCAAGATTAAGCCCTGGGCTTGCAGCAGCTTTTCTGTACCTAAAAAATGGCACAATTTTAAAGGATATCCCATGGTTTAGCAGGACCACCCTCAGGGACAACATCCAAATGAAAGAGGAGACTCCCAGATTCCCAATGGGACCCAGCACTCACTTGTAGTCATGAAAGGACCAGATATAGCTCTTCATTTTTACAGCTGCTTCATTTCTTCTCCTTCTAAATGCTACACAATTACATTCAAAGTAATGTATCTAGTAATGTACATTCAAAACTAAGTACCTAGTTTTACAGGAACAGGGATACTAAACACTGTTTCAGCAACATCTTTTAAAATAACTGAATATTTCGAAAATAATTTTCTGTACACATATCCATAGACAGAATAAAAGCTGGTATGGTATAAAAGGTTTTATGGACACTTGCTTCGGATGACCTGCATAGTGCTAAGTGGCAATGTGTATTCTCTCCCAAGAAAAGCTCTATCTCACAGGTTATTGCATGTTGAACTATAGCACCTTAAATTTATAAGTATATGGTGGGGTTTGGATGCTGAGTTTATGGTTTGGGTTTTTTCATGACATATTGAAGTCTGGGATATAATTAACAAGTTGCTGGCAACATCTCAAGACTCCCATTCTTCAGGATGACAATAGCTGATGGCTTACAAGCAAAGCAATGGCCCCTATGTCCAGTTTGGATATTGCACACATCCCGCTTCTACACCTCCTACCAACTTTAGGCTATTTCTACACTACAGACCTTACAGTGGCACAGATGTACTGCTGCAGCTGCACTCCTATAAGATCTCCCATATAAGCTGCCAACATAGTGCTGTCTACACTGGGGCTTTTGTTGGTGAAACTTACGTCAGTTGGGAGAGTGTTTTTTTTTCCCACACCCCTGATCAACAAGTTTACCAACAAAAGTGCTACTGTAGACATAGCCTCAGGCCAGTATGCCTTTTGCCAGTGCTGTTTAGGGGCAATGGGTTTTTGCAACATTGTACTGTCAGAACTCCTTGGAGGAGGGATAGCTCAGTGGTTTGAGCATTGGCCTGCTAAACCCAGGGTTGTGAATTCAATCCTTGAGAGGGCCATTTGGAGAAAAAAAATCTGTCTGGGGATTGGTCCTGCTTTTATTAGGGGTTTGGACTAGATGACCTCCTGAGGTCCCTTCCAACCCTGATACTCTATATTGGTATAAAAAGGCTTTTGGCAGTATAGCATATTTTGCTTCTAGAACCAATATAAGCCTCATCAGTGAATGCACTTTTTTGCCAGTATAAACTTGGAGGGTTTATCATTATAGCTATAATGTACCAGCAAACCTTTTCTAGTGTAATCCTGGCCTTAGAGAAGGCCAAACTTTCTCCTAGTGGTTGTGTTTTAGCAAGTTTGTAACTAGAACATAGAAACTGTCCATGTAAAGTAGCATGAGGAGTGCTCACACAAGTATGCAAACACCTCAGATACTAAACTTAAAAGATACTTTGCATTAAATATTAATCATTCTTAACTGTTTAAATTAGTTGTGATTATGTGGACTTTTAAATCTTACCTTTTGCTGCCCTTAGCAAAGATTGCCGTCCTACACCTAGTAATGTCTGCACTCCAAGAACACTCTGTGGGATCTCTTTGTCTAAGAGGGGTCCAATTCTCTCACAGATTTTCAGAAGATAGTCTGGAGGGATGTGTGTATTGGCTGCCACCTAAACACATGAAACACCACACACCATTTTTATTTTTCCTTAAATTGGAAGGGTAGAAAAAATATTTCTTTCCTCTTCATCTGAGCTTTTTCCATTTAACATTTTATTTGTTTAGTTCATATTTAAATATTTACGTACACAGACAAGCAAGAACAATTTTTTTAAAACTCAACATAAATTATACCCAGTATATCTAACAGAATCCTGTAAATATCTTGGACACTAAAAAAATTGACCAGTAAGGTCATGCGAACAGCCAACTCAATAGTTTGTATTATAGTTTCAAGTATAACATGAGGACTTCAAATTCTGAAAGCCAGAGAGGAAGAAACATGAATCCCCCAAACCTCAGTGTTTTCAAAGGAGAACTTTGAATAAGCAGAGAGCAGTTTGGGGAATCATTTTCTATTTTACCACACCAGTTTATTCTTTTTACATAAAGTATCTGCTACTCAGCTAAGCAACTATGGCCTTTCTCACTTGCCAGACATTTTAACCCCATACTGTTACAAACATGTTCCATTTAAATCCTAAACAATAGGAAGTGGGGGATAACCTGAAAACATTACAACAGCCACAAGATCTGTCTGCTCAGTTTTTAGCTGTTGTGAATGGATTCAATTAAGATCTGACATTAACTGAGCTTACTCCATACCCATGGTGTAAGATTCAAGTCTCCCATCATAAGAAAATGGTCTGCCCTCTTCTTCAGTATTGTCCTTTCCTAGACAAAGATAGCCTATTTCCCCAATACAAAAACAAGCAAATCACTTCTTCATTAGCCAGTATGACTAGCAAGCAAGTAGCTCTGGCCATCTGAAATTTCCTAAGCCAACTTTTCTTTTGCTATTTCTAATACATTTCATTTAAAATTCAGTGTTAAGATTTTCAGTTTAAATTGTTCTTCCAACATAGAACACACAGTTGCTTCCACCTCCTTTTTATGGTCAACATCAAGGGAACATTCATAATTACATACTGCAGATTTGAAAACCAGAAAATACACTGTATCACTAATAGCTATTTCCCAGGCCTGAAGAAGAGCTCTGTGTAAGCTTCTCTCTTTCACCAACAGAAGCTGGTCTAATAAAAGATATCACTTCACCCACCTCATCTCACTAACATCCTGGGACCAACAGTACTACAATAACACTGCAAGCATTTATAGGTTATATCCCACATGCTCCGATGCAATGAAAAAAATTTCCATTAGCTAAAATGAGTCTATGGAAGAAGAGCTCTGTGTAACCTCGAAAGTTTGTCTCACATCAAAAGAAGTCAAGTCAATAAGAATTATTATCTCACCTCACCTTGTCCCGCTATACTGTAATCTGTCTTTTAATTTCATCAAACAGCAGAACTAACTACTTATTACTAAAGTAGAGCCAGAAGTTCTGGAATTGCATCCATTGCAAAGAAGCGATATGCATGCACAGAGCACTCTCATTCCAACCTGGATAGTTTGTCAAGTGGATTATTATGACATTAGGATTCTAAATGGTCAATAGCAGTGGTATTATCCTGGCACAACATGATGAGCTACATCCTCTACAATACACTTCCACAAGTAACATCAATAGGCCAATGAAAAAGGAGGATTTTCTAATGACAAATACAACGTAATACTTGATTAAAAGAAATAAAATGCTTCTGATTCAACTATGAGGGGGATCAGAAAATCAGGTCCTTCAGTGCCACCTGAGCAACCATTGCTTCTCAAAAGGAAAAGTAGCACTCAGAGAAACCAGCAATAATTCCAGTAATGCTAAGCTCTCCCAAAGATTCTGGATTTAATAGCAAGATAAGGCTCATGGAAGAGCCACACCCAATACACTTAAGGATTTAAAGAGCAAACAGAACTGATTAAAGTGAATCTGTCACTTCATAAGCAGCCAACATAAAGAACACTGTGTGAATGTAATATGACCATGATTGCCCAAACTAGGCAGCAAACAAGTTGCTGCCAGCAATGAAGAAGAGCAGCTGGAACCAGTGCTAGAAGGGAGCTTCAACTATCAAGCCTCACAATCACAAGAGTATATTGTTCTGTTAAGGGTCATCATAATACAATTAAGTCAAAAGTGACTAAACTCTTAACGTTGTTCACTGTCTGTAAAAGAGGCCCCTCAATAAAAGAAAAATGAGTCTTCATGACAGCTTTTATCCACAAGCAAAACTTCTTTCTTCCCAGAGATGGAGAGTAGATAGCGCCAACATATTCATTAGGCAAACTCATTCATATTAGAGACTGACTTTGCGGAGTTGTGGTGCAGGAACTAATAACTTGCATCTCATTAGCATATTGATCAGACCCCACTTTCTTCTTTGAAGTGATCTCACCAGTTTCATATGTATTTAATACAGGAGATAGCATAGCATCTTGAGACACCCTGCATACCAAATTCCTTGTGGATGGACAGTTGTCATCAATGATAGTCATATCTAGAGCAGAGGGGAGAAATCTTTCACCCAAACCCAGTTTCCCTCAGCTCCCAAAGAAACAGCCAATGGTCAACTGTATCAAAAAGCAACCAAGTCCAGAAGGACCCAAATAAATAACTGACTGTTATATAAGGTAAGCAGGAAGTTAGTCAAGACCCTGATGAGTGGAGTTTCAACTCAAAAGGAAGTTCAGAATCTAGAACTCACCCAGGATGTCACTGGTGTTCAAATGCACCTGTGGCTGTAAAGCCACCATCCACTCAACTACCTTCTCTAAAAGAAAAAGGTTTCAGAATGGGTTACAAGCACTCTATTATAAAGCAATGTTGTTTGTTTGAGTTGAGGCAAACTGACTTACAAGGATTTCCAATATCTTCTCCCTTGCTAGAATTGGCATTGACAATGTCAGTCAATAACAGCCTCACAATCTCACAACTAGTTTTAAGTAACTTAGATAGACAAGGTAAGAACTTGGGATCCAGTCCCACAATCCGATCCATACTGGCAGAGCCTTTAATTGGTATGAAGTCCCATTGAATTAATGCCTACATAGATCAAACTGCAGGATTAGTACGCAAAACCAGTAGGTCTCAGGGAACCCAGGAAACCATGTACACATCTTCAGACAGACAGACCTCTAATAAAATAAGATGGCACATCAGAAACCAGGACACAGCAAATCTATTTTTAAATGTAACAAACAAAACCTGTAAAAGTAGTCAGCTAGAGGCAAGCCAGCTGGGATAATCAGCCTGCACAACCACCAAGCAGGTGTGTTCACTAGATCTCCCACAATCCAAATTTCAAATTATTGATTGTCAATGAACTCTAAGCACTTCGAGAGTTTCTGAAGGCTAGTGTGGACATAGGCTGTAACAAACACATGGAGAGCATCCACGTTAGCCTTTACAAAAGCACCAGAGGTAGCTCAAAAGTTCACTGGTTATCTATAGCTCAAGGTTAAAAAAAAAGTCTAGTGAAGACAAGCCTTTAGAGTCGGGTAGTGAATTATTTTTTGTTAAGGTCCAAATTTCTTGGTCAAGGTCCACACTCCAGAGCAAAGAAAAAAAATCCACAATACTAATTATAAGTAAATAAAAAGATTTTGGGGGCCGTTCAAAAGCTTCTAGTGGTCCAGATTTGGCCCACAGTCCGCCTATTGACTATCCCTGCTAGAGTTCACTGAGTTGTTCATGTTGCATATGCAAGCAGTTGCACAGCATTAGTCACAGCACTTGCGTAAAAGTGCCCAAAATTGTTGTTTCCTCCGCCCCCATCTTTTCAAAGAAGAGTAATACACATATACACTTGGCCAGAAAGCTCTACAGTTTTTTGTTCAGTAAGTATGTTTAAAATTCTTACTTGCCCTTAAGCACATTTTAAATGACTTCTCATGTCCCATATCATCTGCCATTTAAATACAAGACCAGGTCCAAACAGAATAGAAATACAGAGAAATCTTCACAGAAGTTCAGAAAATTTTGGATAGAACACAGAAGTTTGAGCAGATTGTTGGCAAGAACTAACCAGAGTTCTCTTATCCCTGTTAATTATATTCTTATTGTTAATTATACAGAATCAGAGGGCAACTTTTTTTTCTAAAATTTAACAAAGAAAACTCTGTTTTTAAAAATGTACTTTTAAAAATTGCTTATGAATACCGTTAAAAACAAAATTATAAAATAGAGGGAAAGTCTACAAAGCAGGTTTTTAAGATATATCCCTGGTCATGTCCCAAAAGCCAAATATTTAGTCAGACTGTATAAAACACCGAGTTTGTTAAAACCTGTTGAATTCAAGCTCCTGACTATCATTTAGGAGAAAAGCTTCTTTTGTAAAAGATGTAAAACAACCCCTTCTCTATTCAAATCCTGCAGCAAGAACAGTGAAATCAAGACTTGATAGTTAATTTTTTTTAAGATTTGGAAAAGACAGGAAAAAAAATGAAAAAATAAAAGAGGCCTCTCTTTATACACTATAGGAGCAAGCAAAAATAAAAGTTCTTCCTTTGCAGTTCACCTATCTGCCTTCTCTATATTGTCAATATTGGCATCAGCATGAAGGAACAGCGATGCTGCAACTTTTTAAAGAGAGGTTTGTAACTGAGTGTGCAAGTGATTGGTAAGGAGTGGTAACTGCATCTCCAAGATCCCCAGTTACATTTCCAAGAAAGACTATTACAATGAATTTCACTTTGACCTGGGCACCTCATGATGGTGGCACTGTTCGGTTCAATACCTTCAAAATGTCTGACTCCCCCCATAACACTGGAGGCCAGACAAGTAGTCCAAATATATATAGTCACGTACATTCAAGAATCCAGACATCAAGTATACCAAACACTGAATGATGATGGCTGGAGAAAAGCCACTCCTCTAACATCCTCAGGTGAGATAAAGCTTTATTCTGGGAACTGATAGAAAAGGCTAGCAGAAAGAAAATGAACAACATGAAGGCAGCCAAAACAGGGAGCTACAAACACACAATATTTAATTTATACTCCTTTACTCTACTGTAACCCACCTTAATTAGTTATGTAATATTAACACAAAATGCAAATGAGGGAAATTTCCTGCCTGTTTTAAAGTCAGAAAGCAAAACCTTTTAATTATCTATTAAAATCTAGAAATCACAACCACTTGCAAACAATTCCAAAACCTTGTTTTTTCTCTGTTTTTTTCCCCACCTGACTTTTATTGTCTTCATTTTACTGGTACAAGGTTAAAGAATTTTATGTGGCCTCAAAAAATGTCATTAGATGAACAAACAAGGTAATCCAGAGGTGCCCCAATGTGTTCCAGAAAGTGTGGATAGATTTAATAATATAAAGAACAAAAATGCAAAGATTAATGTTACTGTTGAAGCAAATGCCATATATGCCTGAAATCAGATTCGGTCTCCCTTACTGTTAGAGTTCATTTCAGGTAACAGATATAATAGCAGAGCAAACATGAAATAACCTAGCAGCTAGATATTTGGTTCCCTAGAAAAAAATATTACACTGAAGTTTTATTCACCACTGTACTTACTCTCTTCTCTTTCTTTCAGTTTAAATATCAGGCCAGACTACCATCTGACAGAGGTTAGATGGAGTATGATATTCTCCTTCAACTCTCCATAGCTTAGGGAAAAGAAAAACCACAAGGTATGGATGCTGCAAGTCCCCTCTGTAAGGGGGCCTTTCCATTTTTTAGTTTAACTTCAAAGTTACTATTCCAGGGGACACTGCCACATGAAAAACTTATTATTCAGTCAATAACAATGTAGTAAAGTTTGAGTAATACCATGTCACCCTTCCACACAATCATTATAATTTGTGGGGTGGGGAGGGAAACAGGTGCTTATCTTCAGTTTCTGACAAGCAGGGAAAGTCAAGATCATGTGTGTGCAAAATATGGGTGTTGTGAAAATTAATTCAAACGATTTAATGTCATTCTGAACTTCAAAGTCCTATACTGGTGCCAAGCTTTATTGTATGTAACTCCTGGTAACTTTAAAAGCGCAGAGCGGGGGGGGGGGGGGGGGGGGGGGAGAGGGAAGAGATATGTACCCTCCAAAGGCAATGAAAACCAACTCATTTCTTCCAGTCTTTGCTGCCTCCATATAGAACCACCACGACTTCATATACTGTCAGCAGGAACTGCAGATGCCCGCTACCTCTGAAAATTAGACTTTGAGTGTCTAAAGCCCAAGTACTTCATCTGCAGTCAACAAGGGCTTCAGGTGCCACCTCTCTGAAAATCAGGCCCACAGAGCCTCCAGAGGCCTAAAGGCCATATGTAGCTCCACTGCAGAGGGGAGCCAACTCCTCTAGAAACGAGTCATTCTCTCTGACTGCCTTGTGTCTCTGCACATGGAATCTCTGGACTTGCTAACTATAATATGAAACATTTCATATTTTTACTACATAATCCTGAAACATTTAAGTGACCTTGTGCAGGATTTATTGTTTAAATAAGGCAGTCAATTACATCAGTGTGGTGTGGTGGATTGAACATAGGCCAGGAGTCAGGAACCCTTGAATCATAATATTGTCTCTGTCCAGTGACTTCCTGTGTATCACTTAAACAATCAACCTGCCTTTTAGTTCCCCTCTTGCAAACTGTAGGTGCTAGTGTCTTACTTCACAGGGAACATTCTGAGGATATTAAAAAGCTATTGCAGTATCTTATGTTGTAAACTCTCTTTGCCTTACCAGTAATATTGGATTTCAGGGAAGTTCTTTCAGTTCTAATAATCTGTTTTCTTGTTACTATATTTTGTTTACATTTGGCATTTCCTCTCATCTGGGACAAGAGCAACCAATGCAAAGTGTTATTTGTTGATTGATGGTTTCACATTCAAGTTCTTAGTGTTGCTTGTGATGGCTGGGTTTCCAGCACTGCAGGGGAATGTTTACTTGTTGTTTTTAAATGGAGGAAAAAAACTATTTACATTGATTTTTTTTTAAGTGGAAATAGCACTGTAGTTGGTGGGTTTCCCAAAAGGTTTATTTAGATCCCATTTAAAGGTGACAGTGTGTTAGTGCTTTGAAATCCTAGAAGGCCAAAGAAGTGTGGCTGGTATTGTCATCATTGATGACGAGGGGCCCACAGCTCACAGCGTTATTACTCAGCCGCAGTAAGTGACTCTTGGGCTCCAGCTACCCCTCTGGCTGCCAGCAGCCCCCCACTGTGCCAGGGCCATGGTGTCCTCCCCGCTCCCCCACGCAGAAACACTGGCCCTGTCCTCAGTTCCCGTATTTTGGAGCTTCAGCCAATCAGAAGGCAGCTTCCATTCCCAAACACGGAACTACAGCTTGTTAAGCGTTGTGCCATTCGCCAGGCTCCCCCCCAGTTCTTTCTCGTGCCCTCAGATAACCCTCCACAACAGGCACCTCGCTCGCAGCCTCCCGCACACACGCGCCGGGGGCAGTAACTCCCCCACCCCAGTGACCGGCGAGGCGGCCGCCCCCCGCCCCACCCCGGGCTCAGCGCTCACCCCACGGTGGGGAGCGGCAGCCAGGCGGGGGAACTTACCGGGAAGTTGGAGCGAAACTTCACTTACCAGATCCTCGAAGCTCCTCCGATGCTCCTTGCCCTGCCAGTCCAGGCGGCGGGGGATCAGCTGCGGCAGGGGACGGGGCAGTCAGCGCAGGCACGGCCTCTCCCGCAACTCCCCCAGCCCCCTTCCCAGCCAGCCAGCCAGCCCTGCCCCGCGCCCCGGCTGCTCCACGGCCCGGCCCCAGACGAGGGGCGCGCGGGGGCCGAGCGGGGACTGATCTTTACCCCACTCGTAGGCCCTGCCCACCCCCGCGCGGGTAGCACCTGGAGATGCGCCCGCCGCAGGGCACCCCCCCGACCCCTCCCCGCTGCCGCCCGAAGGGTCCCCAGGAGCCGCAGGGGGGCCCGCTGCGGAGCCGGGCGACTCTCACCTGCCCGCCCGCCCCAGCCCGTAGTCCCTACCTGGTGCGCCTCCAGCTCCTCCACCAGCACCTGGGGAGAGACACAAAGGACGTGAGTCCGGCACCCACCGAGCGAGCGAGCTGCGGCTCCGCCGCCCCATCCGCCCAAGCCCGTCCCCCCGCTGGCCCCGGCGGCGGGGCCGGGCCGGCCGGAGCCCCGCGCTGGCCGCTCACCTGGGCGGATTTCCTGCAGGGTCCGGACTGCAGGAACCGGGCGATCAGGTAGTAGAGCTCTGCGGAGAAGAAGGGGCCGCGGTTACAAGGGGGACACCCGTCAGGGAGCGCCGCCCGCCTCCCCCCGCCAGCGATACCCACCGGCTTCCAGCTGGGTCGGGGCGGCCGCTGTCGCCATCCTCCTCCAGAGGCCCGAGTGGGGGACAGGGGCGGATCGTACCCGAGGGGAGCCGCTCCTACTGCGGCCGATCCCCCATGGAGCAGCTCCGGTGCGTATCCGCCGCGCTCGTCGCTGTCTCGCTCGCTCTCGGGTTCATTGCATCTCGTTTCGCCCCATAGATATCCCGGCCCGAGGCAGCGGCCGAGCAGGGTGTAGCGCTGCCGCCCGGCGCTAGGGGGCGGCCGCCCAGGCAGGTGAAAGTCCAAGCGGAAGGAAGGACGGACGGACTCGGGGGACGTGCTGGGACAGAAGCACGACGCTCTGGTACGAGTATTCCGGAAACTCGGTGATTATGCGGCTTCCGGGTCTGCGTCCTGCGCGCTGTGACTTGGTCCCTCCCCCTGCGGGGGGCGATGCTGAGTCCCGCCATTGTAAGCCCTGGCACACAGCGCCCCCTGGCCGCCGGCTGCCCTGTGGCCGGCTGACGTGCTGCCCGGGCGGCCGGCCTCGCGCTGGGCCTCCTCGACCGCGCCCAGCCAGGAGATCGGGCTGAGCTGGCTCAGCGCAGCCTGACCGAGCTGCCAGTGAAACCCGGTTCGGAATCCTGGGGCCGGCTGCACCCAGGGGAGGCGGATGCCTTCAAACATGGCAGGCCTGTAGGGTCAGAGGTGGTGCCTGCCCAACGGGGGCTCTAAGCAAGATCACTCCTCCCCCAGGCTGTAAGGCGAGAAGGAACCATCCTGTTCATCTGTCTGCAGCAGGCCCATAACCTGTGCCTGATCATCCACCATTTATTGTAGTGCTGTCCAGCCAGTGACCTAATTGTATTATTTCCCGGGCCAGACAATCCATCAACACAGCACTTATGTACACGTGTTAAAAAGCCCACATTAACTAAGATGAATGGTATTTTGGGGAGTAGTACTAATGGGTGGGAGGGAGCTGAGCTGCGCTGCCTGGATCCTAAGCAATTGTTTAGTCTGCTTATGCCTAATGTCATGTCTGCTTAAATTAAAGGTGCCTTGGTTTTGATCTGCATGTCTTTCCCCATGGTTGAAATATAGTGTTTTGATAGGAAGTGACCTTTACACACACAAATACACACTTCTAAGTTTTAAGGAAGTTCATTTATCCCTTTTTGAGCTATGTTTTACATATCTGTATGAATACCTGTTTATCTCTAAGCATTTTACAAAGTATGTATAATATTTTAAGCACCTCTGGTATAAGAGGCAGGTATTTCAAGCACTGGGATACAGAAGAAGTGTGATTACAGAAGTACATTACAGTCCTGCTGCCCACACAAGGAAGTAGTTAAGAAAGAGTGAGGCCAAGAACAGACCTTTCTCAGCCCTTAACATATAAGACTGAAATTCATGAAATTCAGTTATTGTTCTACTTTATTATATGAATGAGAGGTGGAAAAAGTATTAGGTCATCTAGTCTAGGCAACCTGAAAAGAGGTAAAGCTTAGCTGCAGTGGTAACAGCAGTCCAAAGTAATAGGGATTTTACGGATGTGATGCCTGTTTTTGTATGCAGTGTTGTAGGTGTGTTAGTCCCAAGATATGAGAAAGACAAGGTGGGTGAGGTAATATCATTTATTAGACCAACTTCTGTTGGCAAGAGATACAAGTTTTTGAGCTTACACGCTTGTCTCTCTCGCCAACAGAAGTTGGTCCAATAAAAGATATTACCTCACCCACCTTGTCATGCTTATTTTTGTTGTTTGACTGGTTACCAAATAGTTGCTACTGATAAGTAGGGCTTTGAAGACAATGTCTGATCATTTGATAGCATGAATACAGCAGCCATTTGGAAATAAGTATTAACTTTAAAAAATAATGTGCATTGTTCATGAGTCAAAGTTTTCTTAAACTAAGATACACAACAATGTGCATGTTAGTGTTTTCTAATGATATATAAAGAACTTAAATAGACCTATAAATAATACCAGTATATGTTTGTAGTGATTTACTCTCTGCTATAACTGTTAAATAAAGGTATTCAAGCCACAATGTTCAAATTTGGGAGCCTATAGATAGGTACCTAAATAAATGGTCTGATCGTCAGAAGTGCTGTGCACTCATTTTTCCTATTGGATTAAGTAGGACTTGGACCTGCAAGTGTTCAACTGTTCTGAAGTTCAGACCAGCCTCAGTCCTGCAGTCAGCTCAATGTGGACCGACCCCTGAATTCAATGAGATTCCATGTAGGTGCCAGGGTCCACCTACCCTCATCCAGTTCCAGGATCAGGGCCACACTTAGGCTACCTTTAGTCACTCAAGTAAAAATGATTTGCCCTCAGTGTTCAAGAAAACAGACATTATTGTTAAATTGCATTTTTTTAAAAAAAGGATTGCAACCATCAGAGGAAGACGGATGCAATAGCAACCAACTTAAAGATCCTCAAGGACAGCTGATAATTTCCCATAGGAAACATGGCTTGGCAAAGCTTCAGAAAATGACTTCGCCATACCAAAAGATGTCAAAACCTGATAGCTTTATATTTTTAAGGGGTTGCCAAAATGTATCGTTCTGTCGGATAAAATGACAGCTATTCACTACAGATCCTCTATATTTTTGTGGGAACATCTCCTTAGTCCTACCTTCTCGTTACTTGTTTCTTCACTTATTTACTAATAATTCTTTATTTTGAAGTTGTATTTTGATATATTTGGTATTCTCTAGCAGTATCTGTTTAACAATGCTTTGAATGGCTGCTTTGGCATCAGAGAAGTTGCCATTCAAGCTGAAAAAATAAACACATGGATCTAGTACACAAGTAGCTGAATCCCAGTGTTCTGCTTCAGCATAGCTGAAACATGAGAAACAATTTAATTGTTTCTGCTTTCATTAGATTTATGCATAGTTTAAAAACTTTTGTGAAGTACAGTTTCAAAGCCCTCAGTGCTGTTATTACAGAGATGCAGTCTGGCCTACATTAATTTTTTCCTGTTAGGTTTTCAGATGACTTCAGTATTATCTGCCCTAGTTTCAGCAATAGTCCATTGGGAAGGAATCAGATTTATGGAATTTGGTTGCTCTGCACTGTTCACACTCCCAAGCTGGTTTGTTTTCTATGAGACATTTTAACATAGTAGTTCCATGTTGTTACAGCATCTTGAATTAATTGGTTGGTGGGTAGGCATAGTCTTTTGTATACATGGTAGTATAGAAATTGCTAATGCTAGGGGTTTAAAATAGCCAAGAAGCTTCCAGCCCTTGATAGCAGATATGAAATAGTGGCTGGATAAAGCATCATTACTGACAGAGATGCAAGCTGTGCACAAACAGGCTGAACTGTAAATATCAGATTTGGTGTTTGTTTCCAACATTATCTCCTCTCTGTAACTTTTTTTTCCCAATATTTCCCCCAAAACTCTTGAAAGTCACCATACCTGCACTTGTGAGAGAGAGAGTGCAGTTCTGTTAAATTAGTTCTCAACGTAGGAGACAAGAAAACTAATGAAGAACCATGTTGTGTTATTCTGGAGCTATGCGTCAGTGGTGAAGAACATAAGTAATATTTCTCTCGCCCCCAGCATTAATAGTTATAGGCATATTCTTTCACGGATGTCAGAAATTTGATTGAACAAAAACTAAGAAGAGATTTTATAATATGGTTTGAAAATACTCTGCAATATAACAAATCCCTTGTCTTCCAAAGTTGAATATAGATCCATATCATGTGCAAATATCTCACCAAGAGCATTGTGTAGCACCATGTCCTTTCATGGCCCAGGCCTTCTTCTGAGTGTTAACAGTCACCCAGCATATTTCATCTGGAAAAAGATAGGTTTCCTTGGCAACCATTTGATTGATGTGTCAGTCTTAATATATCTCTGCATGCCTGACCTGCACTTACTTCACCATGGCAATTGTAACATACCCTGAAACTGCACCACTGCAACAGAGTGGCTTTGCCATTTCTATATTTAGCTTTGGCACAATTATTTTCGTAGGGTCTATTCCAAAGCCCACTGAATCTTTCCATTAACTTCAGTGGGCTTTAGACTGAAAGCCTAATACAGGTTGAAAAAATTCCCACGCTTGGCACACCTTTCTATTGCTCATATGCTTCCCACACATTCAAAATAGAGGTCTCTTGCCAAATGCTGCAAGATTTCACAGGATTCCTAGTCACTGTACTCACAAACCTGCCATATGACAGCTCTGTATAGTATTCCCTAATGTTCAGATTTAATAATTCATCAGCAAGAAGGCATCACCTTAATACTCACATGACTGTTTGTTAATTCATGTTCACGGAGTACAGATATTTGGAACATGGCACTATGTGTACAAATCAAATAAAAACCGGTCATTAGTCATGTCCCTACCGGCAGCTGCATAGCTCCGCCCCTGGCCAGCCTCCAATCCAAGAGATTATTTTTGCGTATACTACTGCTGGGCAGCCTCCCGCCCTTGGAATCTTTTCTTTCATGTGTCAGGTTCTAAGCTACTATATCTTCACATTGTTCCCATTCTGCCAGCCACCTTCTAGTACCCCTCTAGTTATGAGGCCCTTGACTGTGAACAGTGCTGCTTTGCACATGCCCACAGATCTCATCCTAAGTGGTCTTTGCTTTCTGGTGAGTGATGCCTGCTTGCCCTCGAGCACTGTTTCCTCACCACCACCACCCTGCATCTCCCCAGGCATACTAAAATTATTCCACTAATGGTTCCTACCTGCAGTTCCATGACCCACTTCTTTCTGGCTCCTCCTCATCCAAGAAACACCACTTTTGGAGGACCAGGGAGTCTCTTAGCCACAGCAAGGTGCTATGCCAATGTCCACTTACGCAAATTGCTCCACATCCAAATTTTATTATACAAATGGACTAATGAGGGAAGCAGTATGGAAAAATAAAGAAGAACATGAACCTTAATTAGCGTGATAATTTTTGCTACTAAGCAAGAGAGCAAAATTGTCAAAGAGGAGGGGGAGATTGAAAGAAGTTAGCTGAAGTTTACCTCTCTCGGTTTTCATTACATTCTCCTTTATTTTATTTTTCTTTACATCTTTTCAGTTGTAAAGTAGGTGTTTGGGGTACCACATTTGAAAGGAGGAGAGATGGAAGGTTGGAATCAGTTGATTCTTTAGCAACTGGAGAGAGATGGGGAAAATTGAAGCAGTGCAGTGATATCTGCAGGATCATTTTGATAAGGGGAGAAAAAGGTCATAGAAAGCCATGTAGCACCATGTGACCAAGTTTAACAACTACATCCTCTCTCCCCACCCCCCCAGTTTTTTGTGATAATGGGGAGCCTCAACAGTTGTTTGATCCCAGGATTACATACTATGGAAATCAAATGGAAGGAGTATGGGGAAAACTTTATTTGCCAGGTTTGTTAATGTTTTTAAATAGCAAGAAGAGGAAGACAGCCCTGGATTTATACATCTTTCTGTGCCTTAGCTGTAAAGGCTGACACAAAGAGGTCTACTCAGCATCCTTGCTGCTCCTTTATGATTATAAATTATCAGCGAGCCGTATTTAAAGGATATCTCCCATTCATACACAATTGCTTCTCTCTGGTCATCTCCTTTTAAATACAGGTTCACATCTCCACAAACCCTACAACAGATTAAAGCCAACTTCCTTATGCCAATGTAAAATAGTTGAGTCACTGCTAACATACCTAGTTAATCTCTATACTCGAGGGTCTCGTTCATTATCCCTCTAAGATGATGATAAGAGAGCATGGATCTTTTACCAGACACAGTTCATGGTTTATAGTAATCTCCCAGATAAACACAGTGTAGGAATGGTAGGTAATGAACCTTTACACACGAACTGAAATTATATTACTATGAAAGAGAAGAGCTGGTTGATATTGATGTAGGTCTCAAGTTGATTTATGATGTTTCCATGTGTTATATGTATGTGCATTTTCTCATATAGCTACGTGTTAATGAGTTCCCTTTGCTTTTGCTCACTTCATCTTTGATCTCCCTCTGTCATGGATGTAATTAAACATCCTTCCCCAACATACCTTGTCTCCATATATTAGCGGTATGTCAAATAAAAAATATTTGGGAGGTAGGAAGAAAAACTCCCTCATAATTCTCTCATTACACCATTTACTGTGTAAACTCACCAGACCCATCTTCAAAATACAAGTGCCTTGTCATCATACTTAATACAACTTGACCAGTCAAAGCCCAAGGCTTTATCTACACTACCACTTTTGTCAGTAAAACTTTTGTTGTCCACGGTTGTGAAAAAAACACCCTCCTGACCCGACATAAGTGTCACTGGCAAAAGTGCTGGTGTGGACAGTGCTATGTCAGCAGGAGAGGCTCTCCTGCTGACATAGCTAACACCACTTGTTGTGGGTGGTTTAATTATGCTGGCAGGAGAGCTCTCTCTTGCTAGCAAAGAGCGGCTACACGGGAGACCTCACAGCAATGCAGCTGTAGCAGTACAGCTCTGCTGCTGGAAGTCTGTAGTGTACACATAGCCTAAGAAACCCTAGCCAGCAACGCACAAACACTTCCTTTCTTCACCCATACTTGCATTTGATAATATCAGGAACTTCTCTTGCATTCACATTTATTAGTGAGAGGAACAAACATCAATTTTTAGAGGCAGGCCATTCTGCTCCAACCAGCAGCCTCATTCTGCTACACCAGGGTTGTTTGCATTCTTGTCTATCAGGGTTCCTCTTACGCTCTGTCTATTAGTAGCCTTTTACGTAGCTTGTTGTATACTAACGCCAGCTCTACACTACAGACTTGTGCCAGCATAGCTATTTGGGTCAGAGGTGTAATGAGATATGATTTGTGACCAACATAGCTGTGTTGGCAAAAGTGCCTAGTGTAGATACAGTTATATCAGCAAGTGCACTTTTTTCAGTACCACTTATTTTGCTCAAGGGGGTCGTACCACAAAAGTGCAGTTTAGCCAGTCCACACTAGGAGTGTGTTGCCAGTATAGTAAATCAATATAGCTATATTGGCAATGCACTCCTAGTGTAGATCTGGCCTCTTAAAAACAAGATCCAATGGCTGTGAGTTGAAGCTTAACAAATCCAGATTTGAAATAAGGTGTACGTTTTTAACTGTGGGAGTAATTAACCATTGGGATAATTTATCAAGGGTTATGGTGGATTCTCTGTGACCGGCAATATTTAAATCAAGATTGATTTTTTTAAAAGATACGCTGTAGTGCAAAAGGAAATATGTTGGGGAAGTTCTCTGACCTGTATTATACAGTAGGCCAGACTGGATGATCAGAATGGTCCCTTCTGGCCTCGAAATCTATGAATGTAATGAAATACAGGCCATTTAAAAGTTACATTTCAAAGGGATCCAGCTTTCCGAGGTCCTTCAGAAAAACGCTTGAAAAGCAGAAGAGAAAGGGAGTGACCAACCTATGCCAAAACATGGCCAAGGTGAAGCAATCTCCCATAGTAAAAAGATAAAGTGTGTGAGGAGACCACAGAAAGGGAGAGGAATGTGAACTGAAATAAGAAAATGAGAGACAGCAAAAGTGGCAGCCAATAGGAAGAGAGAGAAAGAGAGTACCCATCTCTGTGTTCCATCGGGATCCCATGTATTGTGTGGCCTATCTGAGCAGTAATCAGGAAAATACCACAGCAGGTACACCCTGCAACCAATAGCAATCATTCTTTTACAGCATCCTAGAAACTTCTACTCTTTTTGCAGCATCCTGCTAAGATAGAGATGTGGTAGCATTCTTTTATAAAAGGAAAGTTTAGACCTTCTGGTTGTAATACACTTGGCAGTAAGAATCATTGTAGTCAAAGACAGATGGGTCAGTGCTCCTCCTGGGAAAGTTGTGCTTATAACTGATCATCAATGATAGTGTGGAAAGCAATACTTGGTAAGTAATACATGCTTTAGACTGCAGTCTTTTGTATTCACACAGAACTTACACATGGAAGTTGTATGTGAAAACTTACAGTCCTGTTCTATATAAGCAATGTTCTACTTGCAGCTGCTGGGGATGGTGGAAAGAAGGAAGGACGCTAGAGCCAGAAGAGAGATTGGAAGTCTGGCTGGCTGAAGGATAGGGTTGATGCTGGACAGCAGGTGGTAGTGTGAATGGCAGAGGATAGTGTGGTCTGAAATGGCACTGCTGATGGGGGAGAAGAGGGAGTGGCTCTGTAGCTGGAATAGAGGCAGTGATGTGTATGTGTTGCTGTGTGGAAGAGCTTCTGCTCATATCTGGTCCTGAACTGTAAGTATCTCCATCTAAACCAGTGGTGGGCAGCCTGCGACCCATCAGGGTAATCTGCTGGTGGGCCGCAAGACAGTTTGTTTACATTGACAATCCACAGGCATGGCTTCCCGCAGCTCACAGTGGCCGCAGTTCACCGTTCCTGGCCAAAGGGAGCTGCAGGAAGCGGTGGCCAGCCCGCACCACTTCCCGCAATTCCTATTGGCCAGGAACGGCGAACCTCAGCCACTGGGAACTGCGGGCAGCCAGACCTGCAAATGGTCAATGTAAACAAACTGTCTCGCGGCCCGTCAGCAAATTACCCTGACTGGCTTCAGGTTGCCCATCCTGATCTAAACCCTCGTGGAATTTATGTTCCACTTAATGCTATTAATTCTGCAGCATCCCCATTGTAGTTTGCAGCTGATGGGTGGGTTCAGCTGGTGGTACTTCCCCTTTCTCCTGAAACCAAGTCCGCTTCCCCATGCCAGCTCACAGAACGGCATATCCTGTGTGGAGCCCAAGTACTTGTCTCTGTCCTCCTCCCCACCTAGCAGCCTGTCAGCAGAAGCATTTGTTGCATGAAGAAAGCACATTCCACATGGTCATGTGATACAGAGGAAACAGTTACATGAATTTTTTCATAAAGATAACAGTGCTTTGGGAGCCTAATTACCACTGATTTTCAATAGGATTTTGGCTCCTAAGTCTCTTAAGTGCTTTTGAAAGTTTTACTTTTAATGAAGAATGAAGATCAAATTTCATAAAGAAGAAACAAAACGATGGAAAGCTCAGTCGGTAGAAAGAGTCTAAGATAGAAATCATTAGGGACAGCAGGCAGTACATTACACTCTATGCATCGCTTGGCTATACACATCCAGGGAAGCTTCACAGACTTCAGCAGAGTTAGACTGGATTTACAATGGACTGAATAAGGGCAGCAGAATTCGTCCATTTGTTTTCAATGAAATAACCTCCTGTGGGGTTGGAAGGTGCGGAAGGTCCTAGAACACTGAAGCATAGTTCCTGAGGAGGGTTCATGTCTCTCATACAGTCCAGCCCAACACTATCAATTAAATTTTTCAACATTGTCAGTTAAATGTATTTGTGGAGCACTTTACTCATAACAGATCACATTCTGTCCTCAATTATACCTGTGCAACCCTATTTGTAACACAGAGGTGTGTAGCTCTGATCCCAGCAGGATAGCCTGTCTGAAATATGATAGAATTCCACTGTAATATCTAGGACCAACTTTTCAAGTCTAATTGACACCACCATATATTTTAAATGATTGTCTTTGCTCAAAACATGCCGACCAGATCAGGACTGAAGTTCACTGATAGTGCTAGGAGGGAGAGTTGGCACAGCATTAAAGCCGAGCCATTTTTCAGTGGCCAAAACAAATTTGTTTGTGTTGAACAAAAAGTTTCAAACATCATTTCAAAATGACATTTTTTAAACAAAATGTAGATTAAAAAAATATTGACATTTCTAAAAAAAAAAGTCGTCATATTTTTTTCAACCAAAACTATTCACTGAATTCAACCTGAACTCACAAATAGTTTAGATTCCTTGAAAAAATGCATTTTTGGCAAATTTACTATTAGCCAAAATAGATTTGCCCAGCTCTACATGGCACCAACATGCACTGTACTTGTGTCTAGTCAGTAATATCACTTTCTTGCCTTAATATGCTCTAAAAATAACATACTTCCAGAAAATAGTGTTTTTGAAAGATTTAAGGATATGTTTTGTCATGTGACTGAAGGTCTAGGGCTATATCCTGTTCAGATCAGCTCTGAGAGGAGAAATGAATCAAAACAAATCCTGTTGTCCAGAGCAGAATTGAATAGGCATGCTAGGGAGAAGATTTGCCTCCATCCTTAAATATATACAAAATGGGTATATGTCTGGATCTGGATTTGCCTTGACTCTTAGATATATACAAATAGGTATATGTGTCCATGTGAAGTTTAAAGGCTACAGAATTTATACAACATAAGCAGTTTTTAATGCTTTTATACATTCACCGTTGTCCTTTGTACATGTCTGCCTTGCATATCACATACCTAGCAAATACATCTCTACCCCGATATAACGCGACCTGATATAACATGACCGCGGCACACGAGCTGATTTTCAGTGGCATTCACACTGCCCGGGTCCTGGCCACCGGTCCGGAAGGCTCTGCATTTTAACTTAATTTTAAATGAAGCTTCTGAAACATTTTGAAACCTTATTTAATTTACATATAACAATTGTTTAGTTATATATTATAGACTTATAGAAAGAGACCTTCTAAAAAGGTTAAAATGTATTACTGGCACGCAAAACCATAAATTAGAGTGAATAAATGAAGACTTGGCACACCACTTCTGAAAGGTTGCCGACCCTTGTTTTATAACGTGCTGTCTTGGTGACTATTAAATAAATAGTTGTGATATTCTAGAGTATCTTAGTTTGCATTTTTGCTATTTGTTTCAATTTGATACCATTTCATTTTACTTCTGTGCCATACAAATGTTCCTCTAGATGGTGCTCCATAATCAAGAATTACATTTAATACTATCCCATTCTAAAGACTCCCGAGAAATAGTCTTAGTCAAGAAGACAGTCTCCTTTGTCTCTAAATTCTGTATTATAATAATTCCATTTGTACTGCAATTTACAGACTTCTGATTCAGTAAAATAGAAATACATTATTTATTGCTCTTGCAAATCTTAAAACCTATGCACCATAACACAAAATGCCATCTGTGTGGAATAATATCATCTGATCCGCTGTGGACTGATCCATATCTCATGTCTGTTATGGCAGCCATTAAGTGGTGTGAGCTGTTCAGTGTCCTGTTGAGCTGCTAGATGGTATGTATGTCATTGATTTAATATTGATAATTTTTATTTACAAAGGTCACAGATAATATAATTATCTCTCTAAATATGTAATACACACACATGTAGGTGCAAGTGTTTATATTGGATGTAGTGTATAAGAAAACAAGTAATTCTAACAACAGTGGTAATGTGTGTCCATATATGTACACGCAGATATAGAAATATATATTAGAGACCAAGATAAATAATTTTACCATTTAATTAATATATGTATCACAACATTGCTGAGACAAAATGTATACAGGAAAACTCACAAGTTATTCAGTTCTTTTCAAACTAGGAAAAAGCAGAATAGGTCCTAACTGACTGTCTAATTTTCATTATTTTTGGTATTAGAATTCTCCTTTTACACATCCATGTTTAAGGGCCTGATCCATCGTCAGGAGTCTTTCCACTGCCTTCAGTGAGTTTTGGATTGGGCCCTGAATGTTCACACATTCTCTAGTTCATGGGTTCCCAACCTTTTTCTTGCTGAGGCCCTCTTCAACATGCTATAAAAATGCCGGGGCCCAGTGGAGCAGGAGGGGGAACTTGGGGCTCCGAGCCAGGGGGGACCCTTGGGCATAGGCATAGTTTTACTTCTAGTTGGGGGTGGGGTTAAGGGCCGGCAGGGATCAACCTAGCTCCGCACAGCGGGATCCAGGGAGGGAGCGCCATCTCCGCCCCATGACTCACTCAGGAGGCCACCGAGCCTGTCTGGGCTATGGGGGGACACAGCCAAAAAATATAACTCAGAGAGGACTCAGTTCAAAGAGTTTGAAAACCACTCAGGGTGCAGGGAGAGAGTAGCTAGGGGCTGTGTGTGGGCAGGAGGGTAGTTTGGTGCAGGGAGGGGGTAGCTAGGGGCTGTGTGCAGGCGGGGGTAGCTCAGGGTGCAGGGAGAGAGGTAGGTAGGGGCTGTGTGCAGGTGGGGGGGTAGCTCAGGGTGCAGGGAGGGGGTAGCTAGGGACTGTGTGCAGGCAGGGGAGTAGCTCAGGGTGCAGGAGAGAGGTAACTAGGGGCTGTGTGCAGGCAGGGGGTAGCTCAGTGCAGGGAGAGGAGTATCTAGGGGCGGTGTGCAGGCAGGGGGGTTAGGTCAGGGTGCAGGGAGATGGGTAGCTAAGGGCTGTGTGCAGGCAGGGGTAGCTCAGGGTGCAGGGAAAGAAGTAGCTTGGGGCTATGTGTGGGCAGGGGGTAGCTCAGAGTGCAGAGAGGGAGTAGCTAGGGGTTGTGTATGGGTGGGGGGCGCTCCCAGTGTGGCTTCCAGCTTCAGCCTGCCGCTGCTCCTGGCTTGGGGAGGGAGGTTTGCCAGCTTCAGCCCCACGCTGCTCCCGGCTTCAAGGGTTTGAGGTGGGGCCATTGGCTTCAGCCCCGTGCCGCTCCCAGCTTCGGCACTGGGGCTCGGGGCACTGGGTTTCAGCCACGGGGCTCTGCAGCCCCCCGAAAGGGCTCATGGACCCCTAGGGGGCCGTGGATCCCCAGTTGAGAACCGCTGCTCTAGTTAGCTAAGACATTTCTTCTCATGCAAATTGCTACCATTATAGCTTTAGCTCCAATTCTAGGAAGTTGACAGTGCCCAGAAGGGCGCTTACGCCTAGAAACAGTAATGACATTTCCTTGATAAGGTACTTGGACAGCTGCAAACCTTAAAAAAAGTGGATCCCTTTTTAAAGGCTAATCCAGTGTACCCTCAACTTCCACTGCAGTAAATAGGAGCTGAAGGCACTCCGTACCTTTCAGGACTGGACCGTTAGCACCTGAATATATGACTCAGAGTATCTCTGTAGCAATGTCACTGTATTTACAAACCTTACTTTAATTTTAACAGAATTATGGATCTAGCTCAGGAGTCAGCAACCTTTCAGAAGTGGTGTGCCAAGTCTTCATTTATTCACTCTAATTTAAGGTTTCGCGTGCCAGTAATACATTTTAATCTTTTTAGAAGGTCTCTTTTTGTAAGTCTATAATATATAACTAAACTATTGTTGTATGTAAAGTAAATAAGATTTTTAAACTGTTTCAGAAGCTTCATTTAAAATTAAATTAAAATGCAGAGCCCCCTGGACCGATGGCCAGGACCTGGGCCGTGTGAGCGCCACTGAAAATCAGCTCGGGTGCCGCTTTCGGCACGCGTGCTATAGGTTGCCTAACCCTGATCTAGCTGATAGTTATGTTGTGCTAAATATTGCCTGTTTTTTTCCCCCTTTCTTAGATTAAGTGTTGAGGATTTTTAAAAATCATGTAGTTTTTGTATATCATCTGTACCAGAATGATACAATCAGCTATTTTTGTTAAGGTGCCCAGGGGCTAAAGTGACCAGATGTCCCGATTTTATAGGGACAGTCACGATTTTTGGGTCTTTTTATTAGATAGGCTCCTATTACCACCCTCCCTGTCCCGATTTTTCACACTTACCATCTGGTCACCCTACCAGGAGCCTTCATGATTGGCTGTCTAAAATGATGTTATAATGGGTACCTAAAATGTTACCTTCATTTACTGAAATAAAATGATGCACCTGCCATACCCTCTCCTTTTTCCCATTCACTTGTTAGCTTATTGAAAGAGCCTTTAATAAGCCTTACTTTTAAATGTTCTCCTCCTCCATCTCCATCCTGGATCTCCTACAGTCTGGCTCCTGCCTGTTGCACACCCTAAACTGCTCTCACAAGGTTTCTGACACCCTCCTCTTAGCCAAATCTCAGTGCCTCTCCTTCAGCCTCATTCTCCTGGATGTCTCTGCTGCTTTTAACACTGTCAATCACTTCCTCTCCCTCATGGCATTGTCCTCTCCAGGTTCTCCTTCTACCCCTCTATTCACTCCTTCAGCATCTCCTTGGAGGGTCCTTTTCCACCCATTTTTGTGAGGGTTCCACATAGAGTGACCAGACAGCAAATGGGAAAAATCGGGATGGGGTGGGGGGTAATAGGAGCCTATATAAGAAAAAGACCCTAAAATCGGGACATCTGGTCACCCTAGTTCTGTTCTTGGGGCCTTTTTCTTTTCTCCTTCTGCAGTCTCTCTTTGGATGATTTCATCTGTTCACTATAGCCCATAAGGCCAGTCAGCTAGTTGCTACCTTGTATAATGTGTTTTCTTCATTGGTTTGGTTGATTATATTGTTATTTTCTTGGGTTTTGTTTATGCTGAATTTCAGTATATGTTACTCATAATAGTTGGCTGTAATGCAAGGAACCTACAAGGCTGTATTCTGTATGATTAGCTAGAGTAAGTTAGTATAAGTGTTTTTAACCTTTGGCATAGATAAATGGCGTACCGGTTACCCCTTTTGACTTTGGGGAACTGAGTATGGAACCAAACAAAGAACTGAATGTGTTTACCATAAGTCAGGAACAGACCGGTAACCGCAGGGTACACCACAGAACATGGAAGTCATGATTTAGGCCAAAGGTAACAGTTTCGGGGATGAGATAATTGATATTAATACATATGAATATATGTCATAATATGTTAACCTATAGAATAAGTGTACCTGAAGATTTATCTGGGTGAGGAAACAGGATTTGGGCATGGTAGGTTGGGCCCTGATTAAGGCAGGGCCAGGACCCTATAAGAGGGTAAACAACCAAGCAGGAGATCGCTCTTTCCTAGCTTCTATCAAGCTATCAACTCAGCTTTGCAGTACAGCTTAGCTACTCAACACTCGAGACTGATCCCTACCAACTTGGGAAGCCTGGACCATCGAATTCATCAGGTATGCCAGAGATGAAGCTGGTCCTCTGTCTCCCACTACCAGGTCTTCAGGGAAGGGTTTGAGTATGTTAGTTTAGGTAGTCTTTTAGAATAGAAATGTTAGCACCCTGGGCCATAGAATTGTATTACTGCTTTTTGACTCAGTGCTTTATATTTTTGATTATTCTTTCATTCATTTTAATAAAGATCTTAACATTTTGGTATTGTCCTCCATATGTGTCCTTTCCACATAACCTGAGGGTCCTTTCACGGCTTTGAACTCTCTGAGTTTTCTAACCCTGTAGCCTGAAATGGGACAGGAACCTAAGTATCTTCTGGCCAGATCAATGGCAAGCCATAATAAACTAGTCCAAAAATTCAGGTCAACATCACACAGTTTCAGCTACCATCTCTTTGTTCCTTATTTAACTCTCACCATCCAATCCTGCATCCCAAAAGTGTCTTGCATCTCAGATTGTCTCTCTGACATTTAGCTGCTGCACTGGCAAGTTAAAATTAACAGGGCCAAAACTGCATTCCTGATCTGTTCTCCAAACCCCTCTCTTCTCCACCCTTTGTCACTGTTCTTCATTAATCTAACCAAGTGACCCCCTCCCCCCCGTCCCATCTCTATCCCCATGTTAAGTCCAAACTTCTTGTCCTTGCTACAACTCCTATCCTGGGATGATCCTGGAGTGGCACAGCAATGCAGCAGCATCCTGTGCTTGTGGGATACAGTCTAGCTTTAAGAGAGGCATTATCAGCTCCTTTCAATGAACCCAACCTCTCACCACAGACTTTAATTAGTAACCAGCTTTTGCTTAATTCATAGGTGGTTGAGTAAAATTTTGTCTGCACATTTGGAACTTCCATCCAGTACTTTGAATGAACCTCAGAGATATGGTGGGAAATGAGCAGTGCAGATAGAGAACATCAGAAGTATGAGGACTCTGTCTGTGGAGGAGGGCTGTGGTGGTGTAGCATAGATTGCAGCACAGATGATTCTTTGCTTCCCCCTGCTCTGACACAGTGTCCATTTCATCAGATAGGCTACCAAGGGTCTAGTTCAGTAGTGTCCAACCTTATTACACAGGAGGACCACATAAATATAAGCAGGAGTGGCTCTATGTTTTTTGCCCCCCCAAGCACGGCAGGCAGACGGCTTTCGGCAGTGTGCCTGCAGGCGGTTTGCTGGTCACATGGATTCAGCGGCGTGCCTGCAGGAGGTCCACCGGTGCCGTGCCATTGGCGTCCCCGCTGCTGAATTGCCGTCGAAGCCGCAGGACCGGCGGACCTCCCGCAGGCGTGCCACCAAAAGCCACCTGCCTGCCACCCTCACAGTGACTGGCAGACTGCCCCCTGCGGGTTGCTGCCACAGGCACGGACTTGGTGCACTGGTGACTGGAGCCACCCCTGAATATAAGCACAACCTTGTATGGGCCAAACAGATTCTACATATTTTAATAAGATTTAAAGTCACCTACATTGATTTATATTTTAAGTTCAGCTTGTTTTGTATGTATTTAGAGAGGTTGTTTCTATGTTCAGTATTGTCTGTTTACACACTTGTGTAAATTAAAATGATATAAACATGATGACAAAACGCTAATAAATCAGCCATTAGTGTATTATGTTGAAGCAGGCCACGGGCCTCATGAAATGCTCTGGTGGACTGTGCATGGTCCATGGGGTGTAGGTTGGGCACCCCTGGTCTAGTTGATATTATCTGTCAAGTAGTTAGCTAACTGAGGGAATCTATTCATTTGTTTCCTCATTTAAACCAAAATGTTTCAGCATAGCCACAACCATATAAGGATACAACACATTCTATTAAGCTGCATTTTGCTGGAAATATTCATACCTTGCTCCTGAAAAACATACTGAGTAGGATTTTCAGAAGCTTCCAAGTGATTTAGGAGCACAAGTTTCTAAGACACTTAGGAGTTTTTAAAAATCCCACCCTCAAATCCCATTGACTTTCTACAGGACTTGTGTGCATGAGTCACTTAAGGAGCTTTGAAAATCATACCCTGTGCTGCTAACTACACTGTGTATATCAGTGGTTCTCAAACTTTTGTTCTGGTGACCTCTTTCACATAGCAAGCCTTTGAGCGCAACCCCCCCACCCCTTATAAATTAAAAACACTTTTTAATATATTTAACACCATTATAAATACTGGAGGCAAAAGGGGGGTTGGGGTGGAGGCTGACAGCTTGCAACCCCCCATGTAATAACCTCGCGACCCCCTGAGGAGTCCCGACCCCCAGTTTGAGAACCCCTGGTGTATATTGATAGCATAAGAGAGCATCCCACTTGTGTAATTTAAAGAGGGGGCTGTAGATGAAGTTCTTGTAGGAAGTTTCTTCTCCCTTGTTTTTTTCTTAAATATTTGTTATTTCAGCCATCATCCATCTAAGGCAAAAAGTTTGCTTTTCAGCCCCATTGTATGAGCTCCAGGGAAAAGTCCTGTCTGGCAAGGGCGGTTTAGCAGCATTCAAAAAGGCAAACTTCACTGGAGTCATGAAAATCCCCTTCACCCTCTCATGGTTCCATGCTATTATTTTAACAGCTGGTTCCTGGGAGCCTATCCATTGTATCGCTGAGGAACCTCAATGGAATTCCTCATTCTGAGAAATGTTCCTGTTTGTAATTTATTATTATAATGACTTGCAAATAGAATATGAGCTTCCTTAATCATAAATAGTTACAGCAGCAAAGAGACCTGACCATAAATGGGGTGGGTATCTTTTATGTTTTGGTTTGGTTTTTGGCAATATGAATGGTATGAATAGGGTGCTTACCAGAGTAAACAATTTGCCTTGAATGGAGATGATGGACTTTTTCCTGTGAAGTGCTGCAACTCCACAAGCATCATTATGAAATTCACAGACACAAGATAAAGTGACTGTATTAAGTAAGGCTTAGGAGGATTATGGAATTAAATTGGTTGCCCCCCTTTCACCCTTCCCCAATCAAAGAAATTAGAAATTTAAATACAAAAAAGGGTGTTAAAATAATACAAAGGGTTTGACTAAAACGTATAAAAGCAAAGAAACTCAGTGTTAAGACTGCTGCTTTATTCTGGACTCCTAGTGTGTTTAGACTTGTCATGTTATTTTAATAGCTTGTGTATTTAATTCCTTCTGCTTTTTAAAAATTTTGCAACATAACTGTTTACAGACCAATACTGTTGCCTTGAGGTATAACCACCAAATTATTCTTATTCCATATTAGTTTCCTACTCAGTGTTACTATCCGTTGTACTTACCTATATAATTTCACAGTGAGAACAATGCAAGCGTCCTATTCATTTCAATGAGAGTTTGCATAATGAAAGCTATACAGTCAGACTTGATTAATCTATGCTGGATTTCTCCAGATGTCTGAATATCTGAAAGGCTTAAATGGATACCTGTCTTCTGCTACATGCACGTACCCTTGATTTGTGAATCTGAAAATGTTTTACTCTCAGTAAAATTTTAAAAAATAGACTTTCTAAACTGATTTACATTAATCAGCTCTGATTGTGCAGTGAAACAACTGGCACAAGTGCACCGTGGTCTGATCATATAATAGGACACATACACACTATCTTTCAAGATACTCTGCAACATACCTTTCATATTACAGTCAGTGGCAAAAGTGCCTTAATAACTGAAATAAAGCATAGAAAAAATAATTAAAAAAAACACTTCTCACTTAAATGACTAGAGAAGTAGTTCTAACCAGGGGCTCTTTTTTTCCCCGTAACTTTCTCTGTGCTATTACTGTGTCTTCCCATTCAAATCAGTGGTGAGGTGTTTGAAAGTCTTTATATTTAGAACAGTTTTCTCAATAATAGAATACATTTATAACACCGGCTAAACTCAGCCAGGGGCATAGGGAACAGTAGGAAGGTATCCTATTAATATTAACAGGATTTATTCAGATTGTAAGCTCTTTGAGGGCAGCGACTGCCTTTTTTGTTATGTGTATGTGCAGCATCTCTTTGCCTGGGAACTTTGATGCTGTGGGAAAGCTTGTATGTTCCACTGACCCTGTGAGCTATGCTGGCATGTGTCTTAACTCCTGGTAAGGCCACCCAAGCTGGACAGGTCAAAGAGTAGGAACCAGATGAAAAGTAGATCACTGGTTCTCCAGTTGGAGGGCTGAGCCATAGACCAACAATCTATCTTCATGAAAGAGTTAGTTATAGAAACAACAAGGTAGCCAGTCCAGCAAACAGCATAATAGATGGGTGGAGGAGCCTTGTTTGTGCCCTAAATGACATCTGACAGTGCGACAAGGATTCAGATTTAGTGTAAAGTGTCTAGCCCAATGAGCCCTTGACTGGGGACTCTGAGCACTACAGCAATACAAATAAATAATAATAAGTAGGACTGTCAATTAATTGCAGTTAACTGACACGATTAACTCAAATAATTAATCATGATTAAAACAATCATGATTAATTGCTGTTTTAATCACACTGTTAAACAATAGAATACCAATTGAAATTTATTAAATATTTTTGGATGTTTTTCTACATTATCAAATATATTGACTTCAGTTACAGCTCAGAATACAAAGTGTGCAGTATTTTATATTATTATTTTTATTACAAATATTTGCACTGTAAAAATGATAAAAGAAATAGTAATTTTCAATTCACCTCATACAAGTACTGTAGTGCAATCTCTTTACCATAAAAGTGCAATTTACAAATTTAGATTTTTTTATTACATAACTGCACTCAAAAACAAAATTGTAAAACTTTAGAGCCTACAAGTCCACTCAGTACTACTTCTTGTTCAGCCAACCTCTAAGACAAACAAGTTTGTTAACATTTACGGGAGATAATGCTGACTGCTTCTTATTTACAATGTTACCTGAAAGTGAGAACAGGCATTCACATGGCACTTTTGTAGTCGGCATTGCAAGGTATTTACATGCCAGATATGCTAAACATTCATATGCACCTTCATGCTTCGGCCACCATTCCAGAGGACGTGCTTCCATGCTGATGATGCCCATTAAAAAAGAATGTGTTAATTAAATTAGTGACTGAATTCCTTCGGGGAGAATTGTATGTGCCTTGCTCTGTTTTACCTGCACTCTGCAATATATTTCATGTTATAGCAGTCTCGGATGATGACTCATCACTTGTTGTTCATTTTAAGAACACTTTCACTTCAGATCTGACAAAACGCAAAGAAAGTACCTATATGAGATTTCTAAGAATAGATACAGCAGTCAACCCAAGGATGAAGACTCTAAAGTGCCTTCCAAAGCCTGAGAAGGACAAGGTGTGGAGCATGCTTTCAGATGTCTTAAAAGAGCAACACTCCCATGTGGAAACTACAGAATCTGACTACCAAAGAGAAAATCAACCTTCTGTTGGTGGCATCTGACTCAGATAAGGAAAATGAACATGCATGGTCTGCACTGTTTTGAATCATTATCGAGCAGAACCCATCATCAGCATGGATGCATGTTCTCTGGAATGGTGGTTGAAGCATGAAAGACATACGAATCTTTAGCGCATCTGTCATATAAATATCTTGCAATGCTGGCTACAACAGTGCCATGTGAATGCCTTTTCTCACTTTCAGGTGATATTGTAAACAAGAAGCGGGCAGCATTATCTCCTGCAAATGTAAACAAACTTGTTTGTCTGAGCAATTGGCTGAACAAGAAATAGGACTTAGAGGACACGTAGGCTCTAAAGTTTTACATTGCTTTATTTTTTAATGCAGATTTTTTGTACGTAATTCTACATTTGTAAGTTCAACTTTCACGATAAAGAGATTTGACTCCAGTACTTGTAATGGGGGAATTGAAAAATACTACTACTTTTGTTTTTTTACAGTGCAAATATTTGTAATAAAAATAAATAGGAAGTGAGCACTGTACATCTTGTATTCTGTGTTGTAGCTGAAATCCATATATTTAAAAATGTAGAAAACATCCAAAAATATTTAATTAAATGGTATTCTATTATTGTTTAACAGCGTGATTAATCGCACAGTTAATCACAATTTTTGTAATCGCTTAACTGCCTTAATAATAAGTAATACATTTTACTAAACATAATGGGCTATGTTCAACAGTGGTGTAACTCCACTGAAGTCAGCCAAATCATCTCTTGTGAAGGAAAAATTGGGGAAAGGGACAAGAAATGAAACGTGCAGAGCTATTGACAAATCATCCTTTGAGAGGATAAGGGTGACAAGGAACAGAGCTTGTGGCCTCAGCACACCGCTAGGAATTTAAGGAGAGCCATGAGTGCTTCCTGGGGTACTCTGCATAGCAGGACACACTCGAAAAACAAATCAGAGAAAGAATTTTCTGAGTTTTTTTCCCCAACTTCACTCAGCCCTAGCAGCCCATAGTTGACTGTGAATAGTTCATTTGCTTCTGCATTCTGTGTTTAGCAAAGATATTTGAGTATGCATCCTACAGATTCAAACTGAAGTTTTAAGGTATTTGCAACACTATGTAATACACATCGACAGGAAGTGACTAGGGATACTGACTGACTGTGACAGGTGTAGCCTAAAGGAAAACAAATATCATAACATTTTTGGATGGGCGCATTTTACTATGGCAACAAAAAAAACTTACCTTCAAAGTTTTCACAAAGCAAGGAAAAGTGCTCAGTATTCCAGCTGTTAAGGGAAACAGATACTACCATTTTTTAACTGATTTCTGGATTCTTTATCTGTTTACTAGAAGCTGACTCAGAAAAGGAAAATACCTTCTCTATGATAAATGAAGTGTGAACTGAACACAACTGAAAACTCCTCTGCTAGGAGAAGTCTTAAAATAATGCAACCCATGTTCCAAAAATGATGATCTCACAAACGAAACCAGGGAATGTGACCTTAAAGAATGAAGATATTTTCTTTCAGAATTTCTAATGTGACAGGTAGTTTTGGATAGTAATTTGGAACTGCAGCTGGGATTGAGATGAGCATCCAAACAGTCAAATAACTTTTCTAAGCAACTTGAATGTATTGAGGGGCCCTGATAGGCAAGCCCCAGGAGCCTCAATCTTTATGCATCTTTCAAAGAGCTGGTTTTCAGTCCTATGTCGAAGCTTCCACAACTTCCACTGACTTCACTTGTTATTGGGACTGTCAAGCGATTAAAAAAATTAATTGCGTGATTAATCACACTGTTAAACAATAATAAAATATCATTTATTTAAATATTTTGGATGTTTTCTACATTTTCAAATATATTGATTTCAGTTACAACACAGAACATAAAGTGTACAATCCTCACTTTATAGTTATCTTTGATTACAAATATTTGCACTGTAAAAATCAAAAGAAATAATATATTTCAATGCACCTAATACAAGTACTGTAGTGCAATCTCTTTATAATGAAAGTTAAACTTACAAATGTAGAATTATGTACAAAAAATAACTGCATTCAAAAATAAAACAATGTAAAACTTTAGAACTACAAGTCCACTCAGTCCTACTTCAGCAGTCGCTCAGACAAACAAGTTTGGTTACAATTTTCAGGAGATAATGCTGCCCATGTCTTGTTTACAATGTCACCTGAAAGTGAGAACAGGCATTCACATAACACTGTTGTGGCCAGCATTGCAAGATATTTACATGCCAGATACGCTAAAGAGTCATATGTCCCTTCATGTTTCAACCACCATTTCAGAATATATGTGTCCGTGCTGATGTTGGGTTCTGCTCGATAACAATCCAAAGCAGAGCAGACCGACGCAGGTTCATTTTCATCATCTGAGTCAGATGCCACCAGCAGAAGATTGATTTTCTTTTTTTGATGGTTCGGGTTCTGTAGTTTCCGCATCGGAGTGTTGCTCTTTCAAGACTTCTGAAAGCATTCCCCACACCTCATCCCTCCCAGATTTTGAAAGGCACTTCAGATTCTTAAACCCTGGGTCGGGTGCTGTATCTATCCTTAGAAATCTCACATTGGTATCTTCTTTGTGTTTTGTCAAATCTGCTGTGAAAGCGTTCTTAAAACGAACACGTGCTGGGTCATTATCCGAGACTGCTTTAACATGAAATATATAGCAGAATGTGGGTAAAACAGAACAGGAGACATACAATTCTCCCTCAAGGAGTTCAGTCACAAATTTAATTAACACATTATTTTTTTAACGAGCATCATCAGCATGGAAACATATCCTCTGGAATGGTGGCCGAAGCATGAAGGGGCATATGAATGTTTAGCATATCTGGCATGTAAATACCTTGCAATGCCAGCTATAAAAGTGCCATGCAAATGCCTGTTCTCATCTTCAGGTGACATTGTAAATAAGAAGCAGTCAGTAGTATCTCCTGTAAATGTAAACAAACTTGTTTGTCTTAGAGGTTGGCTGAACAAGAAGTAGGACTGAGTGGACTTGTAGGCTCTAAAGTTTTATATTATTTTGTTTTTGAGTGCAGTTATGTAATAAAAAAATCTGTTGTGAGTTACACTTTCACGATAAAGAGATTGCACTACAGTACTTGGATGAGGTGAACTGAAAAATACTATTTCTTTTGTTTATTATTTTTACAGTGCAAATATCTGTAATAAAAAATAATACTATAAAATGAGCACTATATACTGTGTATTCTGTGTTGTAATAGAAATCAATATATTTGAAAATGTAGAAAAACATCCAAAAATATTTAATAAATTTCAATTGGTATTCTATTGTTTAACAGTGTGATTAATTGTGATTAACATTTTAATCGCAGTTAATTTTTTTGAGTTAATTGCGTGAGTTGACTGTGATTAATCGACAGCCCTAATTGTAATGGCAGACGTTTCTGAAAGTCAGGTCCTAACTGTGTCAAGCTGGGCACCTGAAAACAGAGGCAGCTAGAATCAGCGGCCTTTTTTGAAAATAGGAGTTTCAGTCACAGAATACCTCTCTTTTCATGGGCATAATACTACTGCCTAATTCATAGGGGCTTTGTGAGTTAACTGTATTAATATATGTAAGATGCTCTGAGATTCTATAGGCAGAAGGCATTGGGCCAGATCCTTGGGCCTGCCCAAGCCTGATTGGTACAGAAGCCCAGTAAAACAGTAAAGGTGGCTGGAAGCCACCTTGTGCTCTCCTGGGCCTGGCAGGGAGCCAATTTGTCCCTATTACTGCCATTTCAGGTACGCACCAACTCATGTGTTATCCACTTAGGCATCGCAGAACCCAAAGGGAGAGATGCAAACAAGTCCAGACATGTCAAAATTATTTTCCCCCTCTTTAGAGTTAGACAAGAGGTGGTCCCAAATCTCTTGAGGAAGGGCAGTCCTGAAACGTTTCTCTGTTGTAACATGCGGTAATACTATGAAAAAAGTTCAGAACCATTGTTCTAACCTATGTAGTTCTGCCAGCGCTGGATTATCCCTACCACATGTCTCCAGTATAAGGACCATTCTGGGCAAGGAGTAGATTGCATAGAGCTGGCTACACCAACTGTATGCCACTCAAGGATTCCCCTACACAGGGGAATCTGTCTATCTGTTTGATACAGTTTTCCAGCCCCTTTGGTCCACCAGGACAAAGTATTTTGACTTTTTGATAATTATTGATTAGAGCTGATCATAGAATCATAGAATATTAGGGTTGGAAGAAACCTCAGGAGGTTATGTAGTCCAATCCCCTGCTCAAAGCAGGGCCAACTAAATCATCCCAGCCAGGGCTTTGGCAAACCAGGCCTTAAAAACCTCTAAGAATGGAGATTCCACCACCTGCCTAGTAACCCATCCCAGTGCCACACCCCTCTCCTAGTGACATAGTGTTTCCTAATATCCAGTCTAGACCTCCCCCACTGCAATTTGAGACCGTTGCTTCTTATTCTGACTTCTGCCACCACAGAGCACAGCCTAGCTCAAGAAATTTTTTTTTGGTCCAATGAACATTTTTGACAGAAAAAAGGTCTAATGTTCTTAGAAATGTTTCTTTGAAAGTTTTTGGGTGTTCTTTTTTTTTTAAAACGTCTGAGGGTCAGGTCAAAATATTTTGGGTTTTGCAGACAAAAGAAAAGGAGAGGGGAATGGGGCTGGTTGTCAGCTGAATATTTTCATTTTTCAGCCACCAAAGAAATCTTCCATTTTCAGTTTTTTCAATAAAAACATTTTGTTGAAAATGGCTATTTCCATTTTGATTAAAAAGCCTTATTGGGGAAAAAAACAAAAAAAAACAAAAAATTCATTATTATTAATAATATCAAGAGTTGTGTGTATAAATTCCAGGGCAGAGCAATGAAACTTTAGTATTAAGGGCCAGATTTTCAGAAGTATTTAGGTGCCTAAAGATGCAGATAGGCACCTAGTGGGATTTCCTGAAGCACTTAAGCAGGTTAGATGTCCGTGTCCTTGAAATCATTGGTTGTTAATCACCTAACCAGCTTAGGCACTTTTGAAACTAGTCACCAATTTGCATGTTTAGTACCTCTGGAAATCTGGCCCTAAGAGATGTGTACCTTTGCCAGGACCAGGTTGAGTCTAGACTGTTAGAAGGACACATCACGGGAGAGTCAGGTTTAGACACAAAAACCTCTGTATGTGGTTTTTGAGTAGTTGAAGAAGATCTTCACACACTTGACAAAAGTCTGTGGGTGCTGCATTCCTGCCATGGTGCATTACAGCCAGTAAATTCCAAACCAGAAAACACACACACGTTAGTGAAAAGCTCACTCCTCAGTTTTCCTAGCACTTCTTGCTTCTGGTTAGCAAGAGCCTTGTTTCCCTCTCCCATGGAAGTAACCCAGTCCCTCTTTATAGTGCTGAATTTAAATACCTCTCAGCTGGAATTGCATTAATGAGCTGACTTTGAACCTTGCTGGGATGTTCCCCTCACCCTTAAAAATAAGGTCACACTGGGTATGTCTATGCTAAATAAAAGACCCACGGCACAGCTGCAGTTGGTCCAAGTCAGCTGACTTGAGCTCATGGCCTTGGGCTGCAAAGCTATAAAATTGCAGCATAGATATTTGGGTCAAGCAAGAGCTAGGGCTCTGAGACCCTGCAAGGGGAGAGAGTCTCAAGCCCAAATGTCTACACTACTATTTTTAGTCCCACAGTCCAAGCCAGCTGACCCAGGCTCTGAGGCTTGGTGCCACTGTTTTTTTATCATAGTGTAGACATGCCCTCTCTGGGGCTCCTAGAGAAACTATTGGGTGGGAGTGTGGCAGAATTGCATGATCCTCTCCAGGGGCTACTGAGAAACCTGGACACCCTGTCATGGGAGCCAACTGAGGAGCTCTTGAAGTGCAAATCCTGTTCCCATTAAAAATGTAACCATACCAACAGCAAATTGCAGTATCTTTCAATTTATACAAATGCAAGAGGAAGAAGATCAGCCATGCTCCTGTGTTTCTACAGGGCGGTTGTGTTTTCAAATAGAACTGGGTGGGAAACAATGTTCCTGTCCTCTGAAAGTCTGAGAGATTTTGAAAAAATTTGGCATCTTGAATCAGGGCTGAAAGTCAAAATCTTGAACATTTTTCAGGAACCGAAAATCCCCCCAAAAGTTTAGTTTTGTCTTCAGCCATTTTTCTTACTATAATTAGCTTACATTTCACACCAAAAAGTTATTTCACGGTTGAAAAGTGAAATTTGTCATTTAGAAAATGACAAAATAAAATGTTTTGACCATTTACAAACTAAACCTCAACATTTTTCAGTCGAAAAATTCATCAAAACTGACCTCTTCAGCAGAAACCAAATTATGACTTCAGTTGGGCCCTGTGTGTATGTAAAAAGTATTGCTATATGGGTCAGAAACCTGGACTCTCTTCCAGGCTGAGTTGGAGTGGCTAGAGGCATTCTGTATGTGTTGTCAGCGCCAAATCCTGTGCTCTCAAACTCTCCATCAACACACTAAGAGATGCACGCCCTGACCCTACCTAGCATTGCCTATGAGGCTTTCTCAGAGAGTTATGGATTCACATGGATTCACACCGTGCCTGGTGTGAGGCCATCAGCTATGGTCAAAGGTCCTCAGTTCACTATGTTTGCTCCTGTCTTAAAGACTGTGGCATACTGAAGAGACTTTTTTCTTAAAATCTTGTTGCAAGGTTGGTTCCTGAATCCAAAACATACAACTCACAGCCTCCGGTCTTTGGGAAGAACCTTGGGACCCTTTAGGTATGACATGTCTTCTAGAAAACAAAATCTAAATGTGCTTCCTAGAATGGTGGGACCTGGGTGCAAACCTGACAAGATATTTTTCACAGGTCTGACTCCATGCCAGGCTCACACTGTTCAGCATAGACCCTCTTTTTATTTTCTCTAGTATATTTCATAAATCCAATTCCTTCTGGACAACATATGGTCTCAGTGACTCTTTAAACAGGATGATGCTAAGAAGGAAATAGTGTTCTTTCAAAGGATATTAGCATTGTTTTTAAGAGTACAGATCTGTCGCATCTTACGCGCATTTAACATGCGAGATTTCAGCTTTCCGTGGTCGGCAAAAACAAAAAAACAAAAAAGAAAAAATAACACTTTTAATACTGTAACTGTAGTGCGGGCGGAATCGCGATTCCGCCCGCCATTCAACTCAATGTAATTTTGACTATATGCAGTTTTCACTTTACGCGCTAACCGCGGAACGGAACCCCCGGGTAAGATGAGACTCGCCTGTATGTCTTTTGTTATAAAGTTATAATCAAAACTGGTTACCGTGCATAAAATTACATTAAAAGTTCAACCCTCCTTTAATTGTGATTTTAACATTTTGACTAAAATTTTAAGCCTCGTGAACCTCTCTTTCACACAGCTATTGTTAGCTATACTCTGTGGGTCTGAGTCACACCCCCTGCCTCTGCTAAAGCTAGAGTTATTGTTAGAGTCTCAGCTAGAGCGGATGTACATTGAGGTTGGAGCTTATTGGTGTTCTTATGCGTAAGCACACTCCAAAAAGTCATTTGTTTAAAACTAAATTATAGGGCTTGGATCTGACCTCATGAGTTTTACTGTCACCAGCCATGGCCACCACTGCTGTTGTCTGCCTTGTCTACACTGGAGTTACTCCTGATTTACACTGAGTCCAAGAGAGCCCCTCTTATTGTGGGGAAGGTGAATCAGACTGAGTGCGGCTTTCCCAGTTTTCTCCTCCACTGGGGAGGGGGGAGGATTTATTTCTGAAAGGACCCTAGTTTTCAGGCAGTAGAGGTGGAGTCAGACTAGGAAAGGCCTCCCTTCTGGAATTAAAGAATTGAAGAGTATGGAGAATAGTTGTGGGAGTTTTTTAACTGCCCTTATTAAGAGCTGAACTGATTTAAAATCTATACCTACAGAAATCTACACACCTGGTGCAGAGATGCCGAACTGAAAGAGTGAGCAACTAGAGTTTCTCTCATGGAGACTTCATATTTATTCTTTCTTTTCTATTTTCTTTAATCTGAAATAAAAGCCACTGAGATGAAAGAGTGTTTCCTTTGTGTATGGGGAACCATAATGCCTGCCATTTCTCTTCAGCAACAGTGAAGCAACATGGCCATGGAAGACAACCCTACTTTCCACACTTATGGATCTGGGATGATTAAATGAGTTTTCCTTTGTATCTCAGGAGCAGATGGCATGCTTGAGGTAGAGGAAATCATATGTTGAGGGTTATGCACCTCCTCAGGATGTCTCCCTCTGCATCACCATAATTCTGCTCTCCATCTATTGAGCTGGAAAGACAACCACCAAAGCATCCCCTCAAACATCTCCTAGAACAGAGCCAGATGGTGCAGGTCACCTCATATGTATCAACCTGTATTCCGCCACTGATGATATGCAGAACCATCAGGCTTAGAAGAGCATCAGAGAAAACAAACTTGCATATTGCAATAAACTATTTCAATTAGGAGGATGGCCAAAATCAAGTAAAATTTCCATCAATTAATGTTTAATTACAATGGAGTAAATGTAGCATATGGAAGTTTATGAAGCATTCACATGACTACCAAGTAAAATTTTAATGATGGGATATGCAGGGTACTCAGGGCCCATTCTCTCTCAAGTAAGCTAAAATGACATGAAAATATGTCCACGTAAATTATGCAACAGTGAGATTCATTTATATGTGTTTTCACCAAATAATGAGACACCTAGCTCATACATGGTTGGGGGGGAAAGGGGAAGAACTGGCACAGTTCCTCTCCTCCTTTAGCCCCAGCAAGGGAATATGAAAGAGAAGATGTGTGTTTTTATTCACTGAGTATATGGCAAAAACTGAGTTCTTTAGAACAGAGGTTCTCAAACTGTGGTCCGGGTGGTACGTGAGCTCCATTCAGGTGGTCCACAGATAGTTCCCTCTAAGGTACATGCCTGGGCAGCAGCACACAAGAATGGAGGGCCACCCACCTAATTAGTGGAGCTGTGCAGGTGTGGCTCCACTAATTAGGTGCCTGGACCCTGGAGAAGACGTACATGTAAGGTGAGGTGGTGGCCTTGGGGGGAATAGGGGTAGGTGGGAGGGGAAAGTGGGATGAGAAGAGGAGGTGAGGGGAATTTGGGACGTGCAGGGCTGCGGCGTCCAGAGAAAGGCAACTTTCCCCAGCTCCAGGGCTGCGGCTGCCGGGGAGAAGGAGTCCTCCTTCTCAGCCTCAGCTCTGTGGCTGTTGTGGCAGGAGAGAGACCCCCCTCCTTCCTAGCCCCAGCTCTGGGGCTGCCATGGTGGGGAGAGAGGGCACATCCACTACATTAGAAAGGTAAGACTACTGATATTAAAATATGAGTTGTGTGCTTTTATTTGTAGATCAATTTTTTTTAATTACTACGGTTTTTTATATAGCACTTTTATCCAAAGCGCTTTACAATAGTTAGCTAACAGTACAAACAACATTTGGAAAGATCATTAAGTGGTCCGCCAAGACCCTCAGCAATTTTCAAGTGGTCCAAGAAAAAAAAAGTTTGAGAAGCACCACTGCCCTAGAACCAAATAAAACTAGGGTCATAATTTCCATTTTCACTTTGTTCCGACAAAGTCCAGAGTGCGTGTACATTTGTACACTGCTGTGTGCAATCAAGGGTTTGTGCATATGCTTCTGAGTTTCACATACTTTGAACATCTGGCTCTGAATCCATAGTGTGCCCATAAGAGATGTTTTGTGCCTTAAACACAGTGAAAGAGTGTTGCTTAGTGAATATAACAAGGCACTGAGAATGAAGACTCCTGGATTCTCATCCTCAATCTGCGGCTGATTCTTTGTTTGATCTTGAGCAACTCACTTCACCTCTTTTAGATTTTAGATGTTGAAAAAATGAGCATGTCGAACTTCAGCAGGGAATTTTTCTAATTTGGACCTCTGAGAAATGACAATCAAAACAACAGCCATTATGTTTCGTGGAATGAGTGATACAGCCAACTGCTGTGTTTATAGGGCTAGATTGTGACTAGCCCTAACTTCTCCACGCAGGGAGTAAGAGTCATAGTAGGGCTTCCCCAATCTAAGGGAAGTACAGGGGCTGCTGGTTCTGTGGCAAGGAAGTAAGCTTCACCCTCAAATAGGCTCTAGCAAATTACTTCCCCACACAGTCTACAGTCCACCCCATGGTGTCTCCTGGGCCAGTGAAACAAGGTTGTGCATAAAATGCAGTTTAGCCCATATTGGAGATTTGATGTTGTGGGTCTTTCTTTCTTTTAATCCTTGCACATTCTAGGATCAAGGAATGGAGAAATGAGGGTAATGACACTACGTCACAAAACACTGAGACCAAAATTGTGCTTCCCTGTTGTAAGATCAAGAAAGGGTAGAATAATAACAGGAAAGGCATTAAAGACACAAGACTTTCAGAGCACATCAGCTTACCTGTCATCCGAGTCTATCAACCTCTTTTCTTTCTTTATTCATGGATGTTTCTGATAATAAATTCTGCCCATGTTCACCACAAAGTACAGCTAATCTTACCTCATTGCATCCCCTGGGATAACACTGAACATAAGATTCACATTGACAGCTCTAGCTGTACCTTAGGTTTCTTTTTCATTTGTTATAAAATAATTTTTGAAATTTTTTTTTTTTAAAAACCCTACCTTTGATTTCTGATGTATTTCTCACCCATTTCTTCATGCTGTAATGATGGCACTATTTTTACAGTTTATGTTTGGCATTAGCCTTCAATTATACTCAAAATCTTATGTTAAATCCTTTTTGTATACTAAATGGGCTTATCGCGCTGGGTGAGGGAGGTGGTCCTATTCAGCTGGAAGAGAAAGAGCCCACTCATCTGACTTAACTTACTGAGATTCTCTATTTTAGCAACTGAAATAAATCAGACTATTAACATCATTAGTAGCAGATGTACGCTGCTTTACAAATACCAAAGACTTGCCCACATGCTATCCTTCCATCTGATGTATTAAATTCAGTTCATACAGTTATTACTAGTATAAATCTCTTTTTCTTTATTTCTTTTCTATTTTCTCTTTATTCTCTTGTAATAAGAACTTATAAGTACTGTTAAAGACAGAATTTAAAATATATTAATTATGGAATGATGAGAATACTGTACAGTAGAGATATGTTACTTGTAACTAAAAATTAAATCATAATATTTCTGACATAGAAGTGAAGGGCAAACTTTAAAAATTTAAGGGAATTAGTTAGGGACGCAGACAGACTGAAGAATTCAAGGATCTGAATGAGGAGGAGTCTTGGAATTACTTTAAGTCAGTGTTTCCCAAACTTGGGACACTGCTTGTGTAGGGAAAGCCCCGGGTGGGCCAGGCTGGTTTGTTTACCTGCCGCATCCACATTCAGCCAATTGCAGCTCCCACTGTCTGCAGTTTGCCGTTCCAGGCCAATGGGAGCTCTTGGAGCAGTGAACCGCGGCCACTGGGAGCTGCAATCGGCCGAACCTGCAGACACGGCAGGTAAACAAACCAGCCTGGCCCACCAGGGGCTTTTCCTAAGCAAGCGGCATCCGAAGTTTGGGAAACACTGTTTTAAGTCAAAGTTGCAGAATCTTTTTGAAGCCTGCATCCCAAGGGGAAAAAATTCATAGGGAAGTGTTGTAGACAAAGCGGGATGAGCAAGCATCTCAAACAGATTGTGATGGTGTGTTCATCTCTATGCTTGCCCTGAAAGAGTTAATATAGGTGACGAAGGGGGCCAATTAATCTGACAGGCCACAGCTGAAGGGAATCAGGTGGTCCCTCATTGAATGAGGGGGCCCAGCTGAGGAGGACCCAGTTGGACTGGCTTTATAAAGGCAGGAAGCCGATAGCAGAAGAGTCTGCAGTCATTTGTTGGGAGAAGGAAAGTGTGTTTGGAGACCACAGAGGCAGGTAGTCTATGCCTACTCTCTGGGAGTTGGGATGCTGGCAAACCCAGAGTTGGGGAGAAGCCAGCCAGGTAGAAAAGAACAGGAAAAGGGGCAGCAAGGTTCAGGAGGGAATAGACTTTGTCTGCTGATTAGATGGTCTGTGAGCTGGAACCCGGAATAGAGTGTAGGCCATTGCTCCACCATGTGGCACATACTAGCTCTAATTACACCAAATGCCATGCTTCCGTTGACTTCAGCAGGATGATGCACATGCTTAACATTAAGCGCATGCTTACTTGCTTTGCTGGATCAATGCTGAAGAGTGTGTACAACACCTTGCGGATCAAATGCTCAGAGGAGTTTATTTTATTCCACATAGCTGTCCTCGTGTTTTTCAGGGGTGTAATGTAGCTGTGGTTAACGTGCACCCATGATTACTCTGTGGTAAGTTTCTGATCTAAATAAATCCATTCATTCATCAAGTCAAGTTATGCTTTAAACAACATTTGATGGGTATTCCAGCTGGAAGGCAGCGAACTGTGTGGGTTTGATTTCCTGATCATTCTGATATGCTGAAGGATGCTCCAGGATATGCTGAGATTTATTGGATTTACCCTTTGGTAAATGAGTAGGATAAAGACATGTACACAATGCACTGATAAAGTCCAGGATGTTTATTTCATCATAAAGTGCGCAATCATTCTAGTTTAACAGCTGTAATGCCCAGTAGGAATTTCCAGCAGTAACAATATGTCTAGACCTTACTTTTTTTAATAACACCTTTTTTTCCCCAGCATAACGAGGGGCTCTCTCGATATTTTACTTCCTCAGTCAGTAGTACCCTGGGAAAAATAGTAAGATGCTCTTGTCCCCAAGGCTTCCTCCAATTTAATACTTTCCTTCCCCCATGCTAATTTCACTAGTCATCTTTTTTCCCTCCCTGCCTAAAAATAAATCCTCCCTTGCACCCAAATCCATCAATCCTTCTAACTCTATTCAACTAACTGTATATCCCCTTTCCCATCACTCATGGAAATTCTGTCTATGGTTCCCCTACCTGACAGCTGTTCCTCACATCTACAGTGATGGTGGCAGCAGTGTGTGGGACACGTGCTGATAATGGTGGTGTCAGGTCAGGAGCACCGGAACAGGGGCAACCAAAGGGCCATGGCCCCATCACTTTTAGAAGTGGGAGGGTGGTCATAAGGGTGAGCAACTGAAGGTGGAGAGGAGCAGGGGGTGGAGCCTGAGAAGAAGGGGTGGTGTGTGGGCAGGGCCTCGGGGGAAGGGATGGCATGAAGGCCCTTGTTAACTTATTAATAATAAATCCTTCTAGGCAAGATCAAGTAATATCTGAAGCAGAACATAGGCATGGTCCTCAGATGTTTAATTTTTTCTTGGGAAGACTTCAAAATGAATTAATGGGTGGAAGGTTTTCATTCCTCTCACCTTTCATCTATTTTAATCTTTAATCCTCCATTTTGGTTTCCTAAAACTCCAGCAGATTACCTTTTGTATTGGGCCATGGTAAGCTGTTTAATATCCTTTGATAAGGAATATTCTTGTGAAATGCTGAATCCCAGTGTCCCCTTTCTCTCCCCCCCCACACTTTCAGAGAGCTTCCACCACTCCTGTGTCAAGGGAGTGTGCAACATGGCCAATTCTCTCAATTTTGTTGTGCATCTCATGATGTTTGGCGTTAAAGCCCCAGCTTATGGAGTCTGTTGCTTTAGTTGAGAACATGAGCTTTCATTTTAAAAGTGTTTCTAGTCTTCATGAGATGGGAGGAAAAACTGGAAAACATGACCCGTCTGCACTACAAGGGCTTGGAAACCAGGGGGCAAACAAAAAGAACCTGGCATATAATAAATCACTAAACTTTAGAAAAATATATATTTTTTAGCCAAAGTTATGACTTTGGTTGGCTGACTCGTGGCTTTTGAACACGTGGGGTTGGCAATAGTGGGTGTGACTCTTAGGGGTGGGGGGTGTCTCCCTTATGGTGGTGTAGGGGTTCAGATGAGGGAGTAAATATTCCATAGAAGGTAGTGGGGAATTGGAGCCCCTTCTCCCCCTGGTGTTCTTCCTAAGGGTGCTGGTGGGGGACACAGGAAGAGATTTCCTTTTGCAGCACTGTTGTCAGTGGCAGGCACCCCCATGGTGTGGTAGCAGTTGCTGAATCCCAGCCTCTGAGGACTGACCTCTTTAACACACAGACATGGGTTTAGCATATTTGGGACTGGGCCTATGAGCCAATTTGTTGCCATCTTTCCCCTCCCCCGGCACAATTCCTATCCACCATTATCATAGCACTAGGTGCAGGCCCAGCCTCGGGACTGTAGTGAGATCAATGATTTGGGCTGACCTTTTATATTTAAAAATGTGGGGCAGAGGCTCTTCAGGGTGTTCATTAGCCTTCTGCTGTGGAAATACAGTCCAGCTGCTGTATCCTGTCAACCCTAGTGATTAGTTTACATTTCAAGCTGCTTTCACAAAGTGAAGGGCTAGTAACTTACCACCCCCTGCCTGTTGTTGTTGTTTTTAAATGAAAATTGAGATTCTGCTGCAATGAGCCCAAACCCAGGTTGGTTATCCAGGTAATGGTCCCAGCCACTTGCAAAGTTTGCAGGTGGACAGATGTGAAGACATTGTACCCTTGTGAGGCTACTTGCACAAAACAGTAGTGGGAAAAGAGTGAGAACTTGTGGGTGGTGTCTGCTTGGAAGAGGCTAGGGGAGAATTTACTAAGTGCCAGGGATGTTACTTAGACCAGGATAGTAGCTAGAATCCACTTTCAAGCTGCAAGTATCTGAACAGGAGGGAAATCTGTAGCATGTTACCTAGTGGCAAAAACACTAGCTGCTGTGTCAAATGCTCCCACACTGTTGCTGGCACTGGTAGAGCAGCAGTGGTGCTAGAATAACAGTGGGAGATTATTTTTTTCACACACATACACAAAAGCCAAGTGCATACATTGTGTAACAAGATTCAGATAGCTTGCCTTTTGCCTCCTCCTGCATTCATCTTATCTCACACATATCACACAGTTTCCTCTTGTATGCAGACACCAAACATCTGCCGTGAAGCCTGAAATTGGATCCCAGATACTACAGGGGCCATGGGCGTTCCTATAATATAAATATTAACACTATTTATTCAATCTTATTACATGTCTCTTCCGGATCAAAAGAGAAAGCAAGAGCAAGATGGTTCCTCAAAGGCGCTCACAAATTTATTTGGTGCAACTCTCTCCTTCATGAATCCTATCTGCTCTCCATGAGTGAAGTTTAGAGTCCAGTTTAAGGCCAGAAGGGACCACCAGACCATCCACACTGATTTCCTCACAAGCCATTAACACCACCCAACTACCTGTGCACTAAACCCAAAAACTAGAACTACTCCAAAGTAGGAGAGCCCTCAGAAGACTAAACTACTGTAAAATATAATCCAGCTGTGATGCTGCCATATGTTGTATGACAATCTTACATTTTTTGATTAGCACTGGAATAAACTGGAAATTTCCTCAACTCATCCCTTTTTCTTTATAAGGTAATCATGGCAGTTCTCATGTCTCAAAACAGGACAGCCAAGGTCAAGGGTTCTTTTGCTGTGTTGATAGCCAGCCTCAAGAGGTTTCATCAGAAGGTAGCTGTAAAGCTATCTAACATCTTCTGCACAGTCCAATGATACTGACTACATACATGCATAGCACGCAGAAGTGCCTGTGCTCATAACCAGCAGTATATGCACAATGAATACATTTCCAAAGTATAAGTGGGTAGCGAGTAAGTTTTAAAGCCAGCTATCTAGCTTACCTGTCAAGTGACAAAGTGCTATGCAATCAAATTTATATAGAATAGAATCAAAATAAAGCATCACCTATGTAATTTCAAATCAGTAGAGCTTCTGCTCTGTTATCCCAGATAGTTCTCAAACTAATGTAGTTACACTGAATACTTTAATAATGCTTTTGATATTTAACCCTGTAAATAACATACTGGGAAAAGTTAGGATCAAGACAATCTACTCAGGCAAAGTTCCATGTGGGCAAAATTCTTCACGGATACCAATGCAACCCTACTCTCTTTGCTGTGGCTTTACTGTGTAACGTTGTTGCACTGGTGTAATGGAGAGGAAAATTTGCATGAGTATGTTTTGAGTAAAGACAACAAGATTTGGCCCAGTAATTATTTGAATAAAGTAGCCTGTAACAGAGTAGGTCTCTGCTCCAGCCCGGAAGGGGTTAAAACAGCCCTAGATAAGGGCTGGTGGCTGGAGAAAGCAGCCTTTTAGGCTGGGCTGATTGGGGAAGTGGCAGCAGCTGGGGCCACGCCCCAAACTGAGCTACAGGCCCTTATATAAGGGCAGAGAAGCCAGGAGCCCAGATAGTCTGGGGAGCTCCTGCCTGGAAAGCCCCAGGCTGCAGCCTAGCAGAAGGCTAAGAGATACTGGGTGTTGCAGGGTGCAACCAAGGGATAGGCCAAGGCAGCAGGTCAAACCCCATTTGCTGATGATGAGAGACTAATACTGCAGTCTGCCCAAGGGTGTGGGGCTAGCTAATGACTGGGCAGTTGCCAAGACACTGAGGCAAAGTGGGGATAGAGGGTGGGGGGTTCCCAGGGAGGGGAAACCCCTAAGAATGAGGAAGGGGTTACTGCCAGGGGGCAGAACCCCATGTAAAAGGAGCACTGGGGTCCAGGGAGGGACACGGGGCCAGTAGCCGAAAGGCGGATCACTGACCTGCAGAGGGTGCTCTGAGCTAGAATTTGAGCTAATTCCCAGGACAACCAGCAGGAGGTGCCGTGGGGGTGAGTCACGCCCGATTACATAGCCCCTTATACCTCCAAAATGCACACAGCACTTTACAGAAAACCCAGTAGAATAAAAATCTTAACATCCCAAAATATAAAATTAATTCAAACATGAAATAAAACCACAGATCAGGAGGACACATTGCATTAAGTACAAAGGAACACCAATATGATGTCAAAGATGGAATTTCTGTGGTTTCGGTTTGGTTTTAAAATAATCCCTAGGAAACTACACACATAAGTACACTAAAAGACCACTATTACAGCTGCAAAGTCACATACTCAAAAGTTAGGAAATGCCAGAACTAAGTTTGCTTGTGAAACCTTAACTCAGGCCCCTGGTATGTATACATTATGATAGTCTTCAATTGTATGAGCACATACTATTTTTTCCAAAGGCCCACTTCCTCTTAGAGTGCATAGCATAGACCTGCTCTGGGGATGAATCAGGGTGGTGTGGTGCAGGAGGCTGTTGTCCATAGAAGCCCTGTGTCATTTCTTGCAGAAGCTGGAAGGTGTGTTGTGAAAGAGGCAAGGGACTGCAGGAAGAGAAAGGATGATCTCATGGTTAAAGCAGTTGACTGCTACCCTGGAGAACTGGATTCTCTTCTTGCCTCTGACATAGAGTTCCCATGTCATCTTTGACCAGGCATGTAAATGAGACTGTTCACAGGTGACCACTAACTGTATGTTCCCTGTTTTAGGGGTGACCAATTTGACACCCTAAGGCTGAGCACTTATAGCTGCAACTGAAGTTGCTACTATATAAAGAGAAGTGTTCTGAAAAATCAGGCCCTAGGCATCTCAGATTGGGCACCAGAAGTTAGTGGACACCTTTGACATTAATCTCTGTGTATCTCCATTCTCCATCTGTAAAATGGGAATAAAAGCCACTCACCTCACAGAAGTGTTTTGAAGATATATTTGTTGATGTTTATGAAGCACTCATACTATAGTGAAGAGCATCATAGAAAAGCCCATAAGGAAATTAATAATTCTGTATTCACAGCAGGGTTGGAATAGTGTGCAGTAAATAAGGCCTAGACTAGAGCGACGCATTGAACAATGAGGCGAAAACAAAATTTTGAATAACTGCCCATTAAGTGAGCACCATCCATTGGGAACTGAATGAGGCAGGGGTCCCAGGGAAAAAAATATCATGTTACCACGTAATTAAAGCCTATTATAATGCATATGCACAAGGGAGTTAAATTGAGCATGCACAGGGAACCTTAATTCTGGCATTTCCTTACTTCTGAGTGCTCGACTTCGCAACCTTAGCATTCTTATAGCATAGGTGTTTTTTTGTATATTATGTTATATAAATTTAATTGTAATACCTTTCTGTGCATTACACATTTTAGTGATGAACTCATGGCTTGTGAATTATGGGAATATTTGACTAATTCATCTTATTTTATAAAAGATATGGTTCACTTAAAGAAAAGCCAGATGGATGCCCTCTCTGCAAAATGTTGTGCCCTATTATGAGACACCCAGATTCAGAAATAGAGTTGAACCACTGGCTTTGACTTGTGAGACCTTAGAGGCATTGTAGAGAGGGGAAATGTAATACTTAGCATGTATTGCCTCTACCTTCTCTATCACAGAAACACCCACACTGCTCAGTCACAGGAAAGCATTGAAGATTTTTCCGTAATTTCTTTCTGTCCAAAGAAGAAAGGAAAGGTATTGCCAGGTTAAACACAGTAAAAGAGCAAGGTCCCAGTCATGCTACAGGCTGCAGTGGATTCCAGGTAGGGTAAAGGTCACATAGGGTACAGCTGTAACCATCCCATCAGCACAATCTGTGAACCTGCTGTCGAATGTTTGAACTGAGGAATATTTTGATTTTCCTGGCAGGATTAGGTACTGTTACAATTTTGTAACCTGCTGGAGACCAAAGGTGAGGTGTTTATCTATTTAATACAGTATATGAGAAGTTCTTAGAGGCAGGGTCTCTGGGGCAGATCCTCTGCTGGTGTCAATTGTTATAGCTCTACAATTCACACCAGCTGAGGATCTGCCTCACGTCTTCATTTATGCTAGTAGAGTGCCTAGAACTGGTCCTGACTGAAGTCTGTGAAGTCTATTGTAATAATAATAATCATTAATCATAATAGACAGCAAACTCCAAATATTAAGGAATTAATTTTGTCTTAGTAGTAGATGAGCATTTTTCTTTCTGTTTATAAATGTATTCTTTTGTGTGTGGTGGTCTCTAACCATTTCAAAGGTAACCAAAACAATTCCGTTCAAATCATTCAGTTTCCTATCAAAATCAGGGGGAACTGGATCCAAAAAGTGAATCTGTTCTGCATGACAGGATGATTAGAAAAGGATGGTGAGGAGAAAAGAGGGTTAAAACTGCAGGCTGATTTAAGCAAATTCATTAAAAAGCTAGACACCCTAGCAATACTAAATGATTTAGAACTGCAACAAATGTTAATTTCTTAATATGTTCTAATGTCATAACTATAGAAGCCAGACACTGCCTGTCCCAATTCCCTTGCAATAGTCTGTTATTCCCTAATATAAAGCCTGTGTTCATTTATAAAACAACAAAATTGCCTTTTTTGGTTCGGTTGTTCCCTGAGAGGGCAGGAGTTCTTGGCTGTAACTAAAATGATATCTCAGAATTAAATATGTGGCTATATCAGCCACGTGCTATGAAAAGCATTTGGACTGCCTGGCACACTAAAAAAACCCTCTGCCTCAAGTGCAGACCATTCATATGCACAAAGCCACGGATATTCAAGGGAAGGAAACAGGATGTGAGGCACTGGCACTCCAGTCCGCCGCAGTTTTTCTCTGTATAAACCTAGAGTGCGGTGCCTCTGCTCATTGAAGAAAAGTAGTAGTTTTCCTCACCTCCAGTTTAATTACTCTCTGCTACTCAACCAATTAATACCATGGTCCATTCTGAGGTCAGAAATTGAACAAATGTTTCCGAGCTTGACCCCTCCCTACTTTCTTTGTGCCATCTGCCATTGCCATGACACTGAGCTTTGCTTTTCATGCTTCACTAGATTCACTGGATATGCAGGGTAATGGGGCTATTTTCCCCGCCTAGGTCTTTTTGGAAGGGAAATTAAAAAAATGAATGGATAAAACTGCTATGTGCCGCCCTTTTCATTTTCACTTCTTTTAAAGCCTTTTAGCATACAGTTTTCAGCAATTTAAAGGAAACTTGCCCTGAAAGAAAGAAACCAAAATCTGTCTTGTTTTTTTTTAAACAAAACCCATCACACAACACAAGCAGCTGCAGAGAATTTCTGTTCCAAATGGATGATGTAATGGGTTTTGTCAGCCAATGCTGTAACGAATAAAAACTGAGACCCTAAAATCATTCCAGCCTTTGATGAAACTCATACACTTTCTGGTGCAAGTGATCACTAAAATGAACTTTAGCTTGCAGTTGTATAGTGCGGTTCTTGATTTTAAGTGAAACTGAGATTAAAATACTCTAATCGGGTAACAACTAAAGCTGCTATGTCTTTCACTGTTTATCTGTTCAGCCAGTCTCACTGAGTGAAAGAGAAATCATGCATGCTATGCCATTTAACCAGAAATCTGCCACTGTTAACATTATGCATAAATATATTCTCATTCCATATTTCCTGGCATTGTAATACTTAGTATTGAGGCTTTTGTGTACTGTTATTACATTATTGAGGGGTGGAGAGAGAGGGATTGTGGTACCCAAATAAGCATTATAAAATATATAGACTAAAGAAGAGATAGTAAATGCAGAATGTTTAAAGTCTGTTTCTGGTTAAATGGCATAGAATGCACAAAGAGAGATATATACACATTCATGCAGAACAGGTGTGTGAAGTAAATAGAAAATATGGATGATTTATACATAAACCCTGTACTGTGTATCTATTTTGTTTTCAAATAAATCATTAAATATAAGCATGCTAGTCAGAGAAAATAGTCACTCACTGTTGAGTAGTAAATGTGGAGGTATATATATATTTATTCATTTTGGCATAGTTATATGATCATATTGTCAGCCTTAGGAGGTTAAGTATCCTAAAGTCTTCAGCATTTTGGTTATGTGCCAGCACTTTTCTGCATTACAAACAAGGTAGTTGTTGCTGGGGGTGTTTATAATCAGTCAGGAATCAAAAGCAAAATACTGGACTAGCCCAGTGGCCTGGTGCGGTAACGCTCTCCTGGGAGAAGCAGCCATTTTCCTAGTCTTAGTAGCTCGGCCAGCAGGGGTTCGTGTTACTTTGGAGGCAGCCACTCACACCCGCTGGAGATAAGAAATGTCTGTGATTGCTAAGTGGTAACCATGCCAGCTAATACCAGACATCAAAGGGAGCCCTCTGCCTCTGGAGGGATGGTGGTTGAGTACCTGAAGGATGAAGGGTTGGGAAGGGGAACAGTGGAGGCTTGAGATGAGTGGTGAATCAGGGAACAATGAGGCTTCAGGGAAGTGGAAGATCTCTTTGTGGGCAGAAGGAACTCTTTAAACATTGAAATACATGTAAGTTTGGTTTACATATTGACCAATGAATGTCCAGCATTAGTCAAGGAGTGAGCCAGCTGCCTTGTGCCAGAAAGCCAGTATACTGAAGGATGTAAGCCTCTGATTTTTCAAGGGGGTCATGTGTTTATTTCAGGACTCCTGCTATGAGCAGAAGCAAAACCCAGGGGTGATTGAGGTCCAGTCCCCATTTTCTGAATGTTTTGGGGGTAGATAAGTTTATCAGTGGTTCTAGTTCTGGCCCAGCTATGATTAGGAGCAAGCAGACAGACAGGCTGTGTGCAGCTTATTTAGTATCTCTCTTTCTCCTGTTTACATCAACAACCTCATAGCTCCTCTCCTCCACTCCAAGCCAATGCCACAGTAGCTATGGCTCCCCTCACAAGTTCTATCAGTGCAAAACTTCCCTCTGACATAGCAGTTCTACCTACATCGGGGAAATTTGCTTATTCAAGCTTCTGCTGTTTGGTTTTCCCAATGTGTCCCAGCAGTGCAGGCTCATTCATTTTTCATAACAAAACTCCTCATAGGGACCAGAAATGTAAAAGTGGCCTTCCCCACCTCCTCCCCAGCTGCACTGGTGAACTGTGTTTTGCAGTGGTAATTCACTATAAAATTACTTAATTGCTAACCAAATTATCCCCTCCTCCTTTGATGCAGAAAAGTTAAAAACCCAGTGGGATCTGTTTATATGGCAATATACCCCTTTCCCAATCCCACAGAAGTTCCTCCAAGAGGGGTCCACGGGCATTGACTTCCACTGGTTGGGAGAGGTTGAGACTGGGAACCTCCCTCCGCCCCCACAGGAAATTAGTGCTAACTATAGAGAGAGGATGCATGGTGTAGTGGTTGGAATGCTAGCCTGGGATTTGGCAAATCCAGCTTCCCTGCTTTGTCACAAACTTTCTGTGTAACTGTTGGCAAGTCACTCAGTCTGTTTTGCCTCAGTTCTCCATCTGTAAAATGTGAGTAACAACACTTCCCTTTCTCACAGGGGTCTTGTGAGGATAATATATTAAAGATTGTGAGGCACTTGCATATGGTAACAGGGCCATATAAGGATCTAAGATAAATAGAGAGACATCAGCATTAAGGCCTGAGTTCAGCAAGGCACTCACATTTAACCTTAAGCATGAATAGCCCTGTGACGGGTTAGACCCCCCTTTTGGGGTGCCACAGGATGTGCTGGGGTCCCACTGAGCCCACCTGTCCAACCAGCCTGGGTTTTCCTTGGCTTGTGCTGCTCTCAAGCCCCTTTCCAGCACACACACAGGTAGGGACACACCCAGCTGTATAATCACAGAGTCTGCAATTAGCTCTTTGTGGGATGGCTCAGCTAGGGGAATGCCCAGCTCTCCTGCGCACACACCCTCTGGAGTGTAAAGCCAACATTATATTGTTTTGCATTGTATAGAGATCTATATAGCGTAAGCTCATAAAAATCGCCCCCTCCTTCAATGTGGAGGGAGATATGCACAGCTCTTTCCCCCAGTTATGAATTGCACAAACTAGGTTTTGGAATAAACAACAAATATGTTTATTAATTACAAAAGGTAAATTTTAAGTGATAAGGGATAGCAAGCAGAACAAAGCAGATTACTGAGCAAATAAAACAACACACAACATAAGCTGAATTCACTAAAGAAACTGGTTACAAATAGTAATTTTTCACCCTAAATGTTGTTTTAGGCATGTTGCAGTGTTTCTGCAGCTTAGAGTTCCAGTTATGTCTCTTCCTAGGCTAGACCTCTATCTCAGCCTGGACTCAGCTCTTGCCTTTCCTCAGCTTAGTTCCTTTGTTTCTTCAGGTGCATTACGAATTCTTCCTTCTTGGGCAGGGAGGCAATGGTGGAGAGCCCTGATTGACTCACTTCCCAGCCTTAAATTGGATTAACGTAAAAATTTGTTTCCAGTGCAGAAATACCAGCAGTGTTCAAGGTGGTACTCTATACCAGGTGACATTATCACATGACCTTGCAGTGTTAAAGCCACCATGGGACAAGGTTTATTTGTAATGTCCACAGGAAAGAACTCCAGGAAGATGAGAGCCCAGCATCTTCAAAGATCCATTATATTGTCTTTCCTAATTGCCCACTCAGGCTGATTGCCTACTGTCTGGCGGGCATTCCCCAAGTGCACATACGGTTGTAATTGTTACATAGTCAATATTCCTATCTTACAAATTGATACATGCACACATTCAGCAAATCATAACCTTTCCAATGATACCTCACATGACCCACCTCACAGAAAACATATCTTAGTTATGCCATATTCATATTACAACAATATTTTTACGAAGAACATGAGGTGCAGTGTCACAAGCCCCATTGACTTCCATGCTTAAAGTTTAGCCTGTGTGTAAATGTTTTGCTGAACTGGGGCCTATATTTCCTTCAGCGATGTGGAAATTCCACTGAGAGAAATACCGAGGAGGTAGCAGCTGCTTGGGGAGCCCCTGGCGGCGCAACTCCTCCAAGAGTCCTGCTACCAAGGATTGAAGAGGAAATAGGGGGAGCCATGTAACTGACCTCAGCAGAACCTCTGAGATCTGTTGGTTTTGGAGGCTGACTCCTTCCCTCACCTGTTTCTGACATGTGTTGAGGAGCAAACTGCACAGACCTTATGAAAGAATGTGAAGGAATCTCCCCATGTGCAAACTCACTGAGATTCTTGGCTACTACATGGAAGGAGGCCCCACAGGGAAGGTTATGGTTCTTTACACTTATTAGAGCACAACATATACTATAATTAAATTCAAAATGCAACACAATGAAAATTAGGCAGAGGGAATGTTTAACATTATTACCACTCCTCTGACTAGCTCACACTGATTAGCTATACAAACCTATATCATCATCGCTCGCTTGGATAGTAAAAGGCAGAGTGAGTGAGTGAATAGGCACAACCCCTTTGCCAGGCATGAACCTCACAGACAGGCAGCCTGTATCTCTGTTCTTCAAGCAGCACTATAGCTTACATTTCCATGTCTATGTGGCTGTTAGGCAAATAATTATGCAGTCCCTTTGCTACTGACTGAATCTTTTCCCTCTGAGCGTGCCCAGAAACCTTCAGTGTGTTCTTATGTAAAACTAAGTCTAAGCTTTAACCAAGTTCAAAGCAACAGCTAACTGACTCTAGTGGCTCAACATTTCCTTGGCTTCCTTGTCACAGTGATAACAGCATCTGTTAGAGTCACATGACATCAATGATAGGATCTGCCAAATATCTGCATTTCTTCTCACAGCAGGGTCATAAAGCACCGTACACTAAGCACACTGGTGTTTTCTGGAACCCTAATTGATGGAGTTCAACTTGTACACTTTATTTAACCAATAAAAACCTTAGCTAAGGAGCACTAGCCCCATCTAACTGCACCAAGTAGCAGCACAGCATTTTCCGCCCCCATGTAGGAAACCTCAAAAGAGTCCAACATCAAAAGCCAAAGGAAACAGAATACTGCTACCCTTGCCCCTTCTTTTGTTCAGCCTTTTCATTATATTCCAGGCAAACACTGAAAAGAGAGGGACTGGAGTGAGCGATGTTAGATGGCTGAATCTCAGGTGAGAAATTACAGCTTCCTCTTTTAGTGCTCAATACAAGTTGTACAATTATAGTTACAAAAAGAGAGAAAAAAATAAGTCTCTTTAGCCCACACCTCACACGATTTCTTCAATGACAACAAATTCCTTCAGAGCCTGGCTCTTCACTGCCTTGCACCACACATATTCATTGACACCTGTGCAACTTTATTTCTCAACTCTATTTCTCGTTTATACAGGGTCTGAGGTGCCCACAATTCTTCACTACTCCTCCTGGTCTATGACATGGGTTCATAGATCTTGGAGTTGTGATGCCACTGGCCCTGAGAGGTTGAATTAGGACAGACAAGCCCAATCAACCAATTAAGCAGTAAACAGGGGAGAGATTTACGCTATGAGGAGGCAGCTAATTGGAAGCAAGGTCACCTGTGAGGGAACAGGTGGGATTTACATAAACCCAAGAGACTGGCAACAGAGAAAGGTTGAAGAGTGGTAGTCACTCTCTCTGAGGGATAGGAATCACTGAGAACTAGGTGAGAGGGTCTGACTAGGAAGAGGGGAAGCATGATAGGCAGTAGTCCAGTGGCAAGAGCAGTAAGGGGAAGGAAGCTGCACACCTTCACTGCTTGGTAAAGGGCCCTGGACTAGAACCCAGAGTTCTAGAAGGCAGGCCTGGGTACCCCCACCAACCAGTGCCAAATGGTACTACCAGGGGCAGTGAACTAGCAGACTGTCTGAGTCACAGCAGGAGTCAGGGTAGTGGGCGTGAGGACTGTTGAATACTGCTTATCCAGAGAAACTTGCAAAGTATCCTATCTTGGAAGGGGAAAACACTTAGTGACCTGGCCAGTCGGTTGAGACACACAGAGGAAGCAGCACCTGCTGGAGCAAGACAGTGGGGTGCAGACAGAGAGGGATGAAGTCCAACTGCTGGAAAGGGGTGTTGGCCAAGCAGAGCTAATCCCCAGAATTGCCCAAAGGGGGCATCACCTAACAGTAAGCAGAGCACTCTGTGACACAGTTCCAATCCTTTTCCCTTCAAACTTCTCTTGACACACTTTCCATTATATCCTCAGTCTTACAAATGCTGTTTTGCTGTCCTCTTCCACCCATGCTTTCTTTGCTGGTCATTGACACCTGTGCAAGTTGGGTGTAAAATGCTATCAGTGTATGGAAAAGCAATATAAATTTGGAATGTGACATACAGTATAACATCAGAGTTACGGACACCTTGGGAATGGAGGTTGTCCATAACTCTGAGATGTTCATAACTGTAAACAAAGTGCAGTTAGGGCTCCAGATCCAGCAGCTAACACTCCAAGCAATCCCTAGGCACAGAGGCGTCCAGGGAAGTTCTAGGCACTGCCCTCGCCTTGAGCGCCGGCTCCACAGCTCCCATTGGCCAGGGACCGTGGCCAATGGGAGCTGCAGGGATGGCACCTATGGATGTGGGCAGTGCACACCGTGCAGATCCACCATCGCATCTCTGCCTAGGGGCTGGACATGCCGGCCACTTTCCGGAGCAGTGTGGAGCCAGGGCAGGCAGGGAGACTGTCTTAGCCCCGTGGCTCCACCGACTAGGAGCTACCTGAGGTAAACGCCGCCTAGGCGGAGCCCACACCCTGAACTCCCTGCCCCAGGTCAGAACCCCCTCTCACATCCTGACTTCCTCCCAGACCCCACACCCAACCTTCTGCCTAAGCCCTGAGCCCCACCCCCCAAGCCTGCAGCATGCACCCCTTCCTACACCCCAATCTCTTGTCCTAGCCCTGAGCACGCCCCCACACTCCAAACCCCCCAGCCCCAGCCTAGAGCCCACACCCCCAGCCAAAGCCCACACTCCCACTTATGCACTTATGTTTTCAAAAGTAATATCTAACATCAATGGCATAGCTTGTACAGCTAGGTAAGAAATGAAAATGTTTGAAATAACATTTGCATTCCTTGGTTTGTTTTTTCTCCCTCAAGAGAGTATAAGATCATAGGTTGTGCAACTGCTTGGCTGGCTAGAGAAAGATAAGTGAATGCCATTAACTCTACAGTATGTGACAGACCCGGACCAGTGGGGTACAGGAGTCTGGTCCTATTGGTATCCAGGGGGGGTGGGCGGGCGAAGCCCACCCACTTCTAATGGACCTCCCCCCAGCCTAAGTGGAGGACCCACAGGTCTGGGACACCAAGTAATTCCGTGGGACAACTAATGAAAAAACAGGATCAGGAGTGAGTTCAGAGGGCTAAACGATAGGAACCTGATGGGGACACCGAGCAGGGAACCCTGGACAACGCCCACTGCTCCTCGAAGGCGTCAAGGGAGCCAGTGGACTCTGCCCAGAGGAACTCTGCCCGGATGTGTGAACAGACGGAGGAACGGAAATAGACCCTACAGTCACAGGAAATCCCGTCAGCCAACCTCCTCTCCCTGGTGTTGTAGATGGCTAGTTTGGCTAGGGCTAAGAGGAGGTTAATAAGGAGATCCCGCGACTTCATGGGGCCACGGATAGGGAGTGCATAGATGAACAGGTCAGGGGAAAAGTGCAACCAAAAACGCAATAGGAGGTCCAAGAGGAGCCGAAACAGGGGCTGCAACCTGGCGCACTCTAAATAAATGTGCGCCAGGGTCTCCTTCACGCCACAAAAAGGGCAGGTGTTGGGGACAGGGGTGAACCGCGCCAAGTACACGCCCGTGCTCACGGCCCCGTGAAGAAGCCACCAACTTACATCCCCGGCCGGCCTCGGGACCAGGGCAGAGTATAAGCTGGCCAACCAGGGCTTCTCACCCTTGAGAGGTGGCAGGAGGTCCCGCCATTTGGTATCGGGGTGGGACGCGAGGGTGAGGTAGTGGAGAGTGTGGAGCACGAGCGTGTACAGATGTTTCCATAGCGCGGCCTGGAACAGAACCAGCTGCAGATCGTGCAGCCGGCTCGCAGTGAAAGGGTGAGGGGGCCGATTGGGTCCATGGGGCAGGGGCCCTATAAAAATGTCCATGGGGCCTGGGGTGGAGGGTGGGCGGGGCGTGCCCTCTCGCAGGACCCGGTCGAGGTAAGCCCAAGCAGCAGGCAGTAAAGCGGCCTTCACCTCCTGAAGTACGCGCCGGGGAGTACGAGGTCTGGAGAGCCCCATGCGCTAAGCGAGCTTCAGGGGATCCAGCCAGTCTCCCCAGTCGTAGTCCAGGAGGTCTCCGACTCTGGTGACTCCTGCCAAGACCAGCCACCGGCGCACCACGGGGGACTCTGCCACCTGTACATGAAGCTGGGGATTGTGTAGCAGGGACTCCGTGAGGAGATCGGCCCCCACGGTGGCCGCCACGGACCTGGTCATTGAAAAGAGCTTCCAGGTCCGGAGAAGGTCTTGGTAGAAGACCAGCAGCCGGAGAGGTCTTGCGGAAGACCTCTCGGACTGAGGTAAAAGAGCTGCCGGTTGTATCGGAGCCCTCGGAAGCGGCGGAGGAAGGCGTGCGCCAATACGCTCCACGCCGGACTACCTGCACCATACAGGAGCCTCTGCAGGGCCTGGAGGTGGAAGTCATGGACCTGAGTGCATAGGCACTGTAGGCCCTGCCCCACCTCCTCCAGGTACAGGAGTCTGATAGAGGGCAAATATACTGGTCACTGGATGAGTAGTTTTCTGTGTGTGTGTAGCTGGGAGCAAGAGGCACAAGGAGCAGTGAGGGTGTGGGTGTGCTGCTGGAGGACTAAGAAGTACAAGCGTTATCAGACACCAGAAGGAAGGTCCTGTGGTGAGGATAAAGAAGGTGTTTGGAGAAGACCATGGGGAAGTAGCCCAGGGAGTTGTAGCTGCCATGTAGCTGTTACAGGAGGCACTATAGACAGCTGCAATCCACAGGGCCCTGGGCTGGAACCTGGAGTAGACAGTGGGCCCAGGTTCCCCCCAAACCTCCCAACTCCTGATCAGACACAAGAGGAGTTGACCCAGACTGTGGGGAAGATCACTGAGGTGAGCAAATCTGCCAATAAGCGCAGGCCCCACCAAGATAGAGGAGGAATTTTGTCACATCTGGCAAATACAATCTTCCTAATTGTTTGAGGTACTGTCGCCCTCCAGTGGAACTTCACTATCCCACTCAAAACCAATATCTGATCCCGTACTGAGGTGTGTTACCTTTACACATGTCCTTTTTTGAATGTTGCTGTTGACATTTATCATAAGGAGGTTTTATCTTGCAAAAATATCTGAAGTTCTGAGGCTTATGTATATAAACTATAAATGTCCTGTTCTCTTATTTAGTCTTTTGCACTAGCATGTCCCCCAAAAGTTGCACCACTCCATGGGCATCCACCACCAGAGTGAGAAAATAGAAGTTTGCATTATTAGCCTGGTCTCTAATTTAACAGAGAAGGATACTCTGCAGTGTACTTTTTTCTCATTAGACTGAGAGGGATCATGCAAACTGCTGTAGGCTTGTGGAATTTGGAAATAAATTCGAGAAATTCTCTGCTCACTTCCATCAGGCAGATCTACTGAGAACAATAGGATGGGACTAGAACTTTAAGAGTAATATCAGCACTATAAATCCTTATGGCCAAGAATCACAACAGCGGAGTAGGAACTTGGATATGTGACTAAAAAATGATGCAAGTAGAAGATTTTTCAGTTCCTATGGCACTTAAATTCTCTATGAAATCGATCAATTTCAAACAGGTGGGGTTCCCTACATCTAAACAGTAGGCTTACCAGAGTACTGGCTCAGAGAACGTAAATTAAAGCTGGGCACAAAATAGCGGGGGGTACTTTCCCTGGAAATTTTCAACTGAACAAACTGAATTTCTTTGAGTAATGCAGACACTTCCTGCATAATAATAATAAAATAAAATAAAATAAAGTTTTTAAATGAAAAAAAATTTTCTGTCAAAAACCAAATTATGATGGAAATTTTTCAGTCAACCTTAATGTAAATCAGTCTGTAAGAAGAAGGGACAAGCATTCAGGCAATTGTACAGCACCAGTGAAATATCTGGAAACAGCCCCCTTCTATAAGCAGATGGGGAACTGATAGGAAAGAGTATTAGTGAAAATTATAATATAGCCTGGGGTGCAGGGGCCCAAAGGAAAATATTTATAAGAATTCAAATGTTGGTTGGGTAAAGAGTCTGTCTTCTCCCTTGTACACAGAGGCAAAGGCCAAGTACAAGCCATCCTTGCACTGTCCTGAGCATCAGAACTGGTACAGGCTAGTAGAGCTGCTATTAGTCCACCTCTCTAGTGTGTCTCACTGAACCACAATACTTCTGTGCTGAGGTAGTTTGTCTTTGCACTGCCACTTACTGTGAGTTTTCTCCGATTGGGATAATGTAGTTCACCAAAAGTAACAGAAACCCAAATACTGAGTGGGATTAGGGTTATTATAAATTGGGATTGGGCTAAAGACAATAAAGGAAACATTGCACAAGATGGGATGAACTACAAAAACTATTTAAAGCACAAAATCAATGAGGCCCAGCCCAGGAAAGACAGGCCTCCAAAACTTGGCTTGGGTAATACATTAACAGGAACATTAGAGATTACTGAAATAATTAACTGAGTGTTATGCCTCAGAGGCCACAAATGCTGATGGAGAACAGATGACTAAATAAACATTTTCCCATAAGAAGGAGGAAAAATACTGGAAGAAGCCAGGGAAGAAATCAGGAAACCAGAAAGCTCTGTGATCACTGACAGAACCCAGACAAGACTTCTCTCAGAAACCAGACTGAACAGGGCAGGCGATGGAGGGAGTCAGAGAGAGAGACATTTTATTAAAAAAATCACTGGAAACTGCTCACAGATTACAAACTTGAGAAAGGCTGGTGGTTAAATAGCGAAGGAGTAAAGTGAGACTAGTTATTGGCCCAAGAACTCTGCCAATTAAGACACATGATCTCTGTAGGTGAAGTTCTAATGTTAATGTGGGGAACACAAATGAAAGCTGGATGCAGCAGGATACCCAGATGAGGGCAGGGCACCTAACATGCCTGGATATTGTGTGTATGTAAGTAATTCTAATGGTGGTACAACTCCTGTGCATAAAGGTAAGCAATTCTTGTAGAATATGTTGCAGTCAAAGCCTGCTCTACTGTGATCCTAGTCTTGCTGTCACGTTCTCACAGATAAACAGTTGCTTTCACTACTTGCTCTTTGTGCCCCCCAGCTAGAGGCGAATTACTGTTTTGTGGTGTAGCCCTAAAGTTTAATCTGCTTGCTTGCATAGATATATCTTTTCTTATAAATTTGAGTATTTGATGTAATAGGTTTATAGATTTATATTAAAAATAAGTTTGGCTGTAATGCAAGAGACCTGCAGGCCAAAACCCTGTATGTTAAGCTAAGGCAGAGTTAGCATATTTTGGGACACTTTTCCTAGGAAAGTAAAGATGACCTATATTTGTTAACCAAATAGATAAAACACCTACGCAGATGTCTAGAGACCTTTACCTAAACCAATAGACAATGAAGGATGGCAAAGGGGATTTTTGAACGTTGTACCCACAGACTTAACAAGTACACCACAAGTGCGTGCATACCTGTCATCCATACGCACATACATACTAGCCTATGGGGTAAGTGTACCCTAACACTTCTGTGTGGGAAGGATGAAATTTGGGCATAAGACGAAGGATTTCTGACCAATGCCCTATAAAAAGGCGATTCATCTCGCTATTTGAGAGGCAATCTATCTTCATTGTCTCCATCTTCAACAACGTATCAATGCTACTCATCTACGATGGCTATTAACTATTAATAGGCTGTACTTTGTTTCTTTTCAAACTTTAAGCTTTAGGGGACTAGGCTAAGCTTGGTTTCCCTACATTTTATTTCAGTTTAAGGTTTATTGAGTTTAGTTAGAGAGTAAACAGCTTTAACAACTCTGCATTAGCTTCCTTTGCTAGAGGCGTGAAGTCGGAACTGCTAGAGGTGTGGTTCTGTATCTTCCAACACCAGGTTATTAAAACAGAGTCTGAGTATTAACCAAAGTTTGCAGCACATAATATTGTATTATCATATGTATCTCTTGAATAACAGTAATACAGTTGTAACTCTAAAAAAAGAACAGGAGTACTTGTGGCACCTTAGAGACTAACAAATTTATTTCAGCATGAGCTTTCGTGGGCTACAGCTCACTTCTTCGGATGCATAGAGTAGAACACACAGACAGAAGATATTTATGCATACAGAGAACACGAAAAGGTGGAAGTACCCACTATTGATTGAACTCTTACAGTTGGTGTGGGTACTTCCACCTTTTCATGTTCTCTGTATGTATAAATATCTTGTGTGTGTTCCACTCTGTGCATCCAAAGAAGTGAGCTGTAACCCACGAAAGCTCATGCTGAAATAAATTTGTTAGTCTCTAAGGTGCCACAAGTACTCCTGTTCTTTTTGCGGAAACAGACTAACACGGCTGCTACTCTGAAAATTGTAACTCTATAATTCTAACTGTTTTTTACCATTTGCTTACTATTTCATTGATTTTAATAAAAGGTCTTAGTGTGAGCTTCCTATCATACCCCTGAAGGTCCTTTTATAAACTCCGTGAAGCCTGATTCAGGATGAACTTTATCTTCTGATCAAACAAATTGGTGAACCTAAACCCATACTAATTAACACCATAATAATAATTATTAATATATTAAAATTAATTACAATTAAATTAAGTGGATAAATTAAATCAACACTACTAACACATCCCAAATCAGGCTACAGTGGGGCCCTGGGCAAGGACAAGTGGGGGCCACTCACCACCTCTTCCACTTGCAGTACCCACCTCCCCATCCGTCCCTGCTCCTGCCAGGGAAATGGGGTTGGGGCACAGGGGCTTGCCCTGCTCTACCTGCCTGGTGCTAGTGCCAGGGAGCAGGGCACAGGGCTACCAATTTTTCCATGTCCCCCAATTGCCCCGTCAGCCCAGTGGCTAATCCGCCACTGCCCCCAGCCCAACATCATACTTACCCACTTACTTTCTCCTGCTAACTATGTGCAGGAGAATTGGTGCTCAACATCAGTTAATAGATCTTAAAACAAAAGGAACTAGGGGTTTGCCATGAGAAATGGACTTTCAAAATTATATTATTACACTTGCTACTGTGCACTGAGCCTCTGTGCACTGAATACCATTGGGCTCGTTACCTGCAAATGAACCTTGCTACAGTAACTTCTTGGTCACCTGAAAATCTACATTTCCCTTACAAATCAGAACTTAGTCCAAGTTACAAAGATCAGATCCAGATATGAACCTTTCCAAAGTTCAGAAGTATTTGGATGAAGATTCTGATTTGATCAGTTCTAGAGAAAGTGGCCAGTTGTAGGGTTTGGATCTGAACTCAAGCTTTCCCAAAGTTTTATGGTCCTGTGATCCAAAATACAGGAGCCCTATTTTCTACATCTGTAAAAACAGGGAGACTAATGGCATGTCTATATGGGAATTTAGTGCATGGCAAGCTAGGTTGTAAATCTATAACACTAACCTGGCACACACAAAGTTCCATAGCAGTAGATCGAAGTGCACAATGGACCCAGTGTGCAGCAGCAGAGTCCACATGGTCACTTAGCGTGCATGGTGTTAGTGCACTGTAGATTTATACCCCAGCTTGCCATGCACTAAATTGCCACGTAGAGGAGACCTAACGCTTTGTAAAGCACTGAGCTTTATGGATGAAAAGCACTATCTAAGTGATGAGTATTATTATTCATTTAAACTATATTAAAGTTTTGTACCATCGGACAAGGATATTCAAATATGTATCATCAGTTCCTTCTTAACATGAAACAGAGATCTAAGACCAGAACGGTTCAAAATGAGGCCTATTGACACTGTAGATTGTAACTGGCTAGTCTCGCAAATATGTACATTAATCACGGAGTTGGTAAAACAAAGGTTATTCATTTGCTCTCCTGTAGTAGCTCTAAGGTAAATTGTACTTTCATCTGTTTAAACATTTATTTAGATAATTTTTAACGTGTATAATTTATTCCATACATTGTAAAACGTATATGGAGCAATTGCTGTTGGTAGTGTAAAGTTTATTTGATTTTTTTCAAACATATCAAATAAATTTTGAGATTCATCTTGATTTATCATCTAAATTGTAATGAAATCCCTGATTTAACCTCATTAAAATCAATGGAAAGACTCCCATTGGCTTCAGCAGGAATTCATTCAGACTCTTAGGGCTTGCCTATGCAAACATTTCATCACTGCAAGTTGGGGTGTAAATTTACCTCACATTAGCGTGCCACGGACTAATTGTCCATGTGCACCCTGCTGGCACCCATTAACCAACTGCTAATGCATGTCAGCAAGGTACACACAGTCCGTGGCAGGCTTGTGCGAGGTAGATTCACATCCCAGCATGCTATGAACTAAATGTTTGCATAGACAAGCTGTAGACAATTTTCATTGTCTTCATCAGCAGCCTTGTGGTTCCCTAAATAAATATGAAGACAGACAGCTTTTAGACATTGATGTGGGTCACAAAATCCTTATTAAATGGTTACTTCTAAGTATCCCAGGTATTATAGAGTATTTTCAAAATTCCACAAAGGGTCAAATGCACTGGGCTTAGCTGCTTGACAAAGGCCAGTACAATATGATCCATTCAACATAAATGAAGCTAGGAACTGAATACAGGCCAAATTATCTTTATGAAAAAATGTATTTTTCTAACTACCAGAACACCAAAATTTCCAGTGCTTTCTGGGCTGAGTTAGAGGTAGCTTTTCTCCTGGTATTTCAGGACAGGACCTCCATTTCCAGCCATGTTTTACATCAAGAAGGACCTGATGTCATGTAAAACTGAGTTTCCAGCCTCCTGTAATTACAAGTGTAAATGCTATTATTTAGACATCTGGCTACCTGACCTGCATGTACAAATCAAGTAGCTGGATCAGGACCAGTGCAACCATTTAGGCGACCTAGGTGGTTGCCTACGGTGCTAGGATTTGGGGGGCGGCATTTTCTTCTACAGCTACTGTGGCGGCCGGATCTTCGGCTGTACTGGTCACCACCGGCATTTAGGCGGAGGGAGCTGGGGCAGGAAAGCGCGGGGAAAGCCGCCTACAGCAAGTAAGGGAGGGGCGGCATGCATGGGAACTCCCCGCCCCAGCTCACCCCTACCCCGCCTCCTCGCCGAGCACACTGTGGCTGTTTCACTTCTCCCGCCTCCCAGGCTTGCGGTGCCTAAGTTGATTGGCGCCGCAAGCCTGGGAGGCGGAAGAAGTGAAGTGACAATGGCGTGCTCGGAGTGGAGGCGGAGCAGGGGTGAGCTGGGGCAGGGAGGGTACTTGAGGGTGAGGGTGAGGGTGGGGAGCTGCCATGGGGGGGGTGCATCAGGGTGGAGGGGAGGAGCTGCCGTGGGGGGCGGCGCCTCAGGGTGGAGGTGGGGAGCCTCAGGGCAGGGGCTTGGGGACGGGGGAGGGCGCAAGGTGGAAGTTTCACCTAAGGTGTGAAACATCCTTGCACCGGCCCTGAGCTGGATTCCTACATTCTTGGGTTTGTATCCGCAGTTAACTGTGGGCACAAAACTGGAGGTTAGGTTGAGGTTCCTTTAAAAATCAACCCTGAAAGGTCTAGCAATTAGAGTGAATCTCTGCAGGTTTGCCCCTGCAATTAATTTGAAGCCAGATTGATGACCAGTAAAGTTATTTAGCCATTAATACAGAGATATCCCAGACTGTTCTATTCTATCTTGTTCTGTATAGGTTCTTATACTGCGCTCCTCACCATAGTATGCGAGTGCCTTCCAGTTTCACATTGAGCAACTTGACTACATATCAGTCACATGCATGTGCAGTGGAAGCTGTGCAGCGGAGTCCCTTGTTTTGGGAGAGTCTGGGTGGGGGAGGGAGATTTTAAAAAAAACGTGTATGTGTTGCTATATATTTATAATTTTCACTGAGGCACAATACTTCCATGAAGAGGTGGTTTGTCTCTGCACAGCCACTTACTGTGAGTGTTCTTGTACTGAAACAATGTAGTTCATAGACAGTGAGGAGAAGAGCAATACTGAGTGGGGTCAGGGTAACTGTAGCTAGGGATAAAAACCTTAAGAAGAACAAGTTAACAGAAATGGAAATAGTGCATAAAACGTTGAGGTGGCCTACGAAAATTACAGCTGGACACCTCATCAGGCAGAAAGGGGACTTGAACTTGTGGTTTTTTGCATCCTAGGTGAGTGCACTAATCACTTGGCTGTAAGAAAGGAGCTCCCCTCTTTTGTGTGGAGTTAGGTGTCCTCTAAGAATGCCTACTAGATTGGGCCCTACACAGGAGACAGGGAGTGAACCTCTGCCTTTCCATGGTTCATGGATTGCTCCTTGGGGCTTAGGCAGGCAATAGGTACCTAGAGGGAGGCAGCAGTGCTTATGCTCAGAGGCAAGAACTTAGGCACCTTGGTAACTATTACTGCGAAAATGTAGGCACTGAGCAAATTTAGGCACCTGTGGGGATAGGCAGCAGCCAAACAGCAGTTTTGTGGATCACAGTGACACCTAAAAACAATATGAGTGTTAGGTGCCTCAGTACCTTTGTGGAGCCATTCCTGGGACCTTGATCTTGATTCAAAATTCTGTGGGATATCCATGTGGAGAGGAGAGGACAGGGGTGATGTGTTCATGGGATCCTCTGTTGTTGAGGAGATGTGCTGCAGCATTCTGTACTAGTTGGAGTTTCCTAAGTGTTGAAAGCTTCATGCCCAGGTGTATTACATTGCTATGATCTATCTGAGAAGTGACAAAGGTGTGGGTAACAGAGACCATGTTATCATCATCAGCCTATAAAAGGAGCAGAGTGTGTGGTTTAGAGGACTGAGTGTGGTGGTGCAAACAGGACTACCTCAGTTTTCATCCCAGTTCTGCTAGTGATTCCCTGTACTGGGCAAGTCATTTAGAATGGAATTTTTCAGAAGTGCCTAAGTGACTTAGGAGCACATGGCCCATTTCAACTTGTATAGGGAACATCAATGGGTGTTGTGCTTCTAAGATAATTAGGTGATTTAGCAAATCCCACCCTGTCTCATATTCTCCATCTGTAAATTGAGGATAATAATAATTATCCTCACATAGCTCAAATGAATCTGTCACAGGCTGACTGGCCCTTTGAGCAGGGTAACCAGATGTCCTGACTTTTATAGGGACAGTCCTGATATTTGGGGCTTGTTCTTATATAGGGTCCTATTACACTCCCCCGCCCTTCCTCCTATCCTGATTTTTCACACTTGATATCTGGTCACCCTACCTTTGAGGCAAGTTAAGCTCAGCCTGACTTGCCATGATCAGCTAACCAATCCCTAGCTGATCCTGACTGTCTGAGGATCAGATGACTCAATTCAATTATCAGGCACAGCTGAGGAAGAGTTGGGTAACTTCCATAAAGGACTGGAAAAGTTCTGGGAAAGTAGCCCTGCAGGTCAGTGGTTTGAGTAAGAGGTGGACCTTCAGGAAGAAACTGGAGGGTCAGCGCTCTACAAGTGAGTGGAGTGGAAGTGCACCTCAAGACAGGTGGAAGATGCTTTTATTTTATGCTGTTTGTACTAGAGGCTGCTACTAGAGAGGGCTTCCTTGTGGGATGGTAGGCCTGTTGCAGGACTACTGTTGGGACTAAGAGGGAAACAGAAGTGAAGCCATGACTGCTCCATGCCACAGCAGGCAGGGAGTGGGTGCTTTCCTAGGCGCTTAGGAGTATTCATTACTTATTCTTATACAATACTTTGAAGATATAAAGCACAGTACTATTCACAGAAACTGAAGTAAGTGTTCATCCATTTCATATCACCCATTTAAAGGAACAGCTCCTCATTCAGCCCAATCAAGGGGCATTTTGGTTATTTTTTTTTTTTAAGAACTAACACCAAAACTGCATGCCCGATAGATATATCTTATTGGTGTAGCATAAAACTAGTTCATGGCCAAAAATACATACTGTACAAGGTGCCCAAAAAGTCATGCTACTTCTAGCTGCCAAACAAGAGGCTTTATGTCATACAAAAGACACTGGTTGAATCTTGCAACAGAACAAATGGACTGTAAAAGAAAAAACACTCCGCAGCTGTCTGAGGATTTTTCTGTTATTTCCAACCCTCTGAACCTCATTTAAAAGAGAGAGGAAGTCATCTGTGATAAAGTATGACCATGAAACACAAATAAGTATTGCAGGGAAAATCCTATATGTACCATCTGACTGTATAGAATGAGGAAAGGGAAGTGACCCCACTCACAGTCCATGCTATGGCAGCAGAAAGGCTGATTCAGTGGGGAGAATCAGATCAAGAGACAAATAAAATCCTGGTTCAAGTGAGTAGATGCTGCTGTACCTTACATATTTATACTGACCCATTAAATATAGCCCTTTTTGTGGTATTTTGATGAGCAATGTGGGGGATACAAAATTCCTATTAATGAAAATGGTGAAGTGAATAGAGAGCAATGTTAAAAGTAAACCCAGGGATGTAAGACCCAGAAAGCCAGTACCCCTGTTGCCGCCTGCAGCATATGAAGTATTTTAGATTTTCTTACTGGCAGTGTTTTGGTGGTTGTGCCTGATTATTACTTGTATTACAGAACTGCTTAGGGGCCCCAGCCATAGACCAGGACTCCACTGTGCTAGATGCTGTATAAAGACAGAACAAAGAGATGGTCCCTGCCCTGATATGGCTGCAATCCAAGTATAAGAACAGAGACAAAAGGTAGGTGCAACCAGCAGATGGGAAGCATAAGAACATCATGTGTCAGTACTGGTCAACAAGGTAAGGCGAGGTCACAGTACACCAGCTGCCTAGCCATTACCAAGTTTTTTGTCAATATCACAGTAGGGGTGGGGGAAGTAGGTGTAATTCCACCAGTCTCAGATAAATGGTTCCTCTTAAAGAACAGAACCTGTACCATTTAAACAGGCAATCCTAGTTGGGAGTCTTACACTGTATAGCTGTTCAATGTTCATTAGGTAGCAGATATTTTAAAATAATATCTTGGAGCCTGATCCAAAGGCCATTGAAATAAATGGACAAATGGGTTTCTATTTACTTCAACGGGCATTGGATATTCTTGTCCTTAACATTATTCTCCATCAACACATTTGGTGAACTTGAGGTTGTTACCTTTCCCAGGCCTTTTCTGGGGGTGATTAATTGGGGAACTTGGTTGGAGTAATATTATTTGGAGTTGGGAAGTTGTAGGTGGCCTTTATTAAGATCTAGTGTGTTAGCTTTGTTTGGGCACCCTACTTTCTTAATATATGAAAGAAGCCTCTTTTATAAAAAACCTAGAGTATAAGTGAGGCACGGTAAATAAATGCAAATGACTAAATAAATGTTACCATGGTTACATGATTATCAATTACTGTGATCCCTCCATGGCCATAAAATATTGACTAAAGAGCTTGACATTACAAAAGTTTAAATGCTGATGTCTTTATAGAGATCCTACAGGATCAAGTTTTCTGCCTTGCCACTGTAGTAATTACAACTGATTATCAGGACTAGGGGGAATGAAAGAACAAAGAAATCTATCTGCCCATTGTGTTTATAAATGAAAATTGTCTTTACATATAAGAACGCTACCTTGTAGTTGGACTATATAAATGCAGTTAGATTATAATCTGAGAGGCAGCTCAGCCAAATTAGTTTTAGATAGCTGAAAATTGCAGAAGATATGCTGCAGACATGGTACAGACATGATCCTACACTCGCATAACATGAAAATAGACCCTTAGCATTACTTACAGTCAGCTAAGAATAGGCTATATGAATGCTATATGCTGTTTCCAGCACAGGCATGCCATTGAATGTAACAAAGGGTGAAATCCTGGCCCCATTTGAAATAATGGGAGTTTTTCCATTGACTTCAATGGAAGCAAGGTTTCAACCAAAGTAACTGCGTTCTTTTGTGGTGATACGAATATGTTCTGCTATAGTATCAACTATAATAAATTACTCTAGGAAATTCACCTTCGGTTTAATCCAGCAAGAGAAGGAAACTTCAAAGCAGAGGTTACCTGAGTAATGTTACACTCATCCAAGTGCTGTAGGAGTCTCTGAGCTACAGATTACGTTATACTAGGCTCAATGAAGAGTTAAGGATGTGGGGTAGCCTAATTTAGGAATTTCCTTGCTCTTCTGGGTTTGATATAGAGCCTTATCTCAATGTGGAACTACATAGGAGTGACTCTTCATGCATCAAAGCACAAATAAATCCCATAATGTAATTGGAAATTATGTACTATGTAAAATATATCATACTGGGGGGGAGGGAAATTTCTTGTTTAAAATTTAAAATTAATGTCTCTCTCCTGGAAGAGGCTGGAATGACTGACACCCCTGGAGTCCAAAGTCCTCTTTTATCCGCACGTAGCAATTACTGCATACCTGGCAGCAACAGTGCAAGCTTCCCCACTCCCTGCCTGTTACCACTTCCCAGTCCCACCCAGCTGATGTATCTCATCCTGGACCTTGAGGACCCCACCTCTACGTGATGAGAGAGTATTTTAGTCTTCTTGCCAATTTGTTCCTTTACCTCCCTACTAAGGCTACCAAGGGTTTTAATTAGTGTAAGTTGTGGCAGTGGTTTTTGCGATGTAGATCCCTGGACTGAGACCATTAACTCATTTTACATAGGCCACTGAACAGCCATCAGATGGGAACAACTTTCAGATACCACCCAACTAAGCCAGATTCAACCAAATGACTTGCTGGTGCCAGGCTCCTGTTCAATACCATTTTTGTGAGATACCCAGTCCCATTCCTTGTGTGTGTTTTAATAGAATTTTTGTTAAATGATGAGGCGCTCGACTATGGACCTCAGAGTTCAGGTTGTAGCAAACTGCAGCAGCTGAATTACAAACCTCTGGAAAAATTAAATGATAATGGAAGTGCTTTACTGTCCCTTAATGATAATATCAACCTGGGGAGACACTAATAATACTGTGGTACTGCAGGCAGAATTATAAAATACAGTACATAGAACTTCCATACAGTACAAAGTGCACATAGGGTTTCTATGCTAAGTTAATGGTTTTCGTGAATTCCTAGTAAGGCTAATAGTCTTTCAAGTAATTTGGAATATTAATTTATGATTTATTAATCATTTTGACTTATACAGCACTCTAAGTATACATATACACAGTGTGAAATCCTGACCATACTGAAGTCAATAGCAAAACTCTCTTTGACTTGAATGGGGCCAGGATTTCACCTACAGTATTGTTACCCCCTTTGACCTGAATAGTTAGCCAAAATTCAGGGCCTTGTGGGTTGTTTCCATTAGGAGAAGAAATTGATGATGGAGTCGGGTATTCTCTGATACAATCCTATTCATTTACAAAGAATGAACTGATAGTTCTGTTTCGCCCAACACAGAAGGAATCAAACAGCAGGAGACAGTTTTTTTTTCTCACACTCCCAAGCATCTTTCCAACCAGTGCTTTACTCAAAAGTTCTCTTAACTTTTCTCAGAGTCATGCTGCAAGTGCATTTCACTCTGGCTATGCCCTTGGCTTCCTGCTGTTTCTCTGTCAGCTTCTCTGGTGTTTCTACTGCCTCTCACCCACATAGACACAGCTGTAATCAAATCAATCCCCTTCCCATCAGCTTCTCTGGTGTTTCTGTTACTTCTCTCCCACACAGACACAGCTGTAATCAAATCAATCCCCTTCCCCTGCATTTATCAGACTCTTGGGAAACCCAGTGGACCAAATGGCCCAGCTACTCCCCAAGTTAGCAAGCAGTCTAGTCTTTGGATGGTGGCTTTCCATTATTTCAACAAAGGAGTATTTAATTGTTCCTTGTTTAAGCTGAATGGAAGCTAGCTGTCACACCCAGGAGCCTCCAGAGGATGTGTGATTGCCCAGTCTCCAGTGTAAGAGTATGTAGTTGGATTTTTAAAAAGTCCTTTTGCCTTAAAGCTGATGTCCATTAAAATATAAACAGATCATACAGATTAAACCAAACAGAACTCTCCTCACCCTCTGTCCTCTCTGGATTTTTAAATATGACCAGCCCTTTAAAAAACCTGCAAACTCCTAGTTCACCCCTTTCTGGGAAACCTTAAAAATAGATAAAGCTTGTAGGGGTCCCACTAGTCATCAGCCTCGGACTCTGTTAGATCAAGGAGGAAATCAAATTCCAGAGTTGAGGACACATCATGGAAAATGTGGCATCATGTAGCACCTTTCTGATTATACTGACAGTAAGTGTTTAAGAACATAAGAACGGCCATACTGGGTCAGAACAAAGGTCCATGTAGCCCAGTATCCTGTCTTCTGACAGTGGCCAATGCTAGGTGCCCCAGAGGAAATGAACAGAACAGGTAATCAAGTGATCCATCCCCTATCGCCCATTCCCAGCTTCCGGCAAACAGAGGCTAGGGACACCATCCCTGCCTATCCTGGCTAATGGACATTTTTGGACCTATCCTCCATGAACTTATTAAGTTCTTTTTTGAACTCTGTTATAGTCTTGGCCTTCACAGCATCCTCTGGCAAGGAGTTCCACAGGTTGACTGTTTAGTTCTATTGACAAAGGGCTTAAAATCTAAAGGCAAAGCAAAACAACTCAAGACAGGACAAGGCATACACAGAACATGGTGTGTCCATTTTCTCCTTCAGTGCTGTTTTCTGGCACAGCTTCTCTGCAGCAGTGGAATGCAGTGGCCTGCCTTTGAAATGTTCTACAGAAGTGCTGGCACTTCAGAATGACATCCTTCCTATGCCCCAGAGTTTGTATTTTGCTTCACATCAGAGGAGCACTCAATGTCCCTGACTATAGAGAAATCTCCATAGTTGTCCTAGCACCAGTGCAACTACACTGGTTCGAGTGCTACTCTAGGTAGAACATAGGTGTGTTTACCACTGTTGTATCTAAAGTTGCTCAGAGATAGGTTAGATGACATGGTGGTAAATATACCTATGCCCTGTCTACACTAGTGCTCCCACTCTGTTGCTGCTACCCCTGGAGTTGCACTGGTGCTGGAGTAGTAGTGAGAGACTTCTTTCCAACCTGATAGGCAGCTAATTGTTAACTGACACCACCTGATGATTGAATTTTTTACTCACAATGCCGTATGTGATTACTGAGTTAAACTTACACTGCAGTTATACAAGAATACTCAGACATGAACACCACCTAGAGGCAAGATAATAAATTAAACTATAAGATTTATAGTTGAGAGAACCAAACTTGTGTGAACCATTTTGGCCTACCTCCAGCCACTGTGAAGCTGAGACCCCCAGTGTAAGCTGAATATTTTTGGCAACTTTGCTTCAAACTAATCCTTCCAGGAAAGAGACAACATCTGCCAATGATGACTGGAGGCTAACATGTCACTCCAGAGGTAGTATGTTTAGGGAGAACCTTTTGAGAGTGACAATATGGTGTCCTCCTCCTCTTGTATACCCCTGACATTGGGAAGATATTTGTGGGGATACCCACTGGTAACTAAGCGAATCAGGTAATTCAGTTGTGATCCACTTCTATTTTTCCTTTCTTTATTCTAGTGGATATTAGATAAAATAAGGGTCCAAATGAATCAAAGGGATTGTTAGTTAAAGCTTTATTGAATGTGAGCTATGAGACCTGTGCACCGCATACCAACAGTTTGAGGGATGTCTGCCATTTCCAAGTTTCCAATGATCAGCTGTGACTCCTAAAATGCACCAATACACTGCCTTTCCCTTTAACTCTTATTATTATTTGTATTACCATAGTACCTAGGAGCCTTGTTGTGATAGGTGCTGTACAAACACAGAACAAAATGATAGTCTCTGCCCCAAGAGTTTACAATCTAACAATTCTTACTTTGCTTCTATGACTACAAGGGCAATGAAATGTAAGAACCGTGCAAGCCTTGGTTTAGCTCTGCCTTTCTCTCCCCTCATGGAAATCCCTGTGGGAAGAGGTTTGGGGGAGCTGGACTGGTAAAACTCCACAAAAATCTCCTTGCTGAATTTTCATTGGATTGTTTGATCTATAGAAAGGTTGAGGTTCTGTACCCAGGTCCCATACCAAAGGGTCCCTCTACCTAAAATGCCCCAAGCTTCTGCCCTCAGAACCATGATCCCTGGAGGGGGGCACAGGAGACCAGAACCTTCCCAGTGCAATTCATCCTTGTGCACAGGGGGAACACAAGGTCTATTTCAGGGGCTTAAAGAATTTTTTAAGTGCTCCATAGATCTTGTGCTGGCCCCACTGCACATGGCTCCTTTGGCCACAGTGTTGCACTGGGAGCTTCAGTTCAACGGATTATCCACCATGACCCCCAAATCTCTTTCAGAATCAACCCTTCCTCAGTTGTGACTTTTGGAGCATCTAGTAAAGTGTTCTTAAACTATTCACATTTATCATTCACATTTTTTTGATTACATTCAGCTGATTTGTATCATAGGGGTTTTGAGCTTTGTGAAATTGGCCCCTTTAAAGCACAAAAGTATAGATAGCTCTGGTCTGGAGTCAATTCTGTTTGTATATTATAAATGTGATCAATTCATGATAATTTGTACTTACATTACATTAATTTATAGTTCTGTGATCAGTTTATCTTTATCTGTCAAGACAAGATCTAATATAGAATTCAAGAGTAAGTGATGTGCGTTGGGGAACTGTGGGATATTTTGAACTGGGCCTCCCTTGATCTCTCCTGTTGAAGCTGATTCACTGTGGATAAATAATGAAAGAATGATTCCTCCCAGATAGGTGCCTAATCAGTGGACCAGAGTCTTTCTCACTCTCTCCTTTCCTCCTCCCCCCCAACATTCAGAGACAGAAAGTCATGCACTCAATATGTGCAGTACTTTACTTTTTTCATTTAAGTACACATCTGAGTGTGATGCACCAAACATCCCTTTATTTAGCTATACAATCATAAAAGGCAAGAGGCAGTTTGCACCTGGCAATCTTTCAGATTTGGAGATCATTCTGAAATTTAGATTTACATGCCATCTAAAGAGATTAGAAATTTTACTCTGGGTGAACAACACCCTTTATAATAACAACCATTCCCAGCATTTCATTGTCTGTGCAGTGGTATGTTAAACATTCAAGCTAATGGCATGACGTTCTGATATTACCAAGATATAAATGCATTCTGGGATGTATACATTATAGGAGTTGCAATAAATTGCATTTGAAGGGACAGCAACTGCATGCTTGAAAACAGATGGTTTTAGTGCTCTGAATAGGCCTGATCCTGTCTGTCAAAGTTAAGCAGATTTGAGTCTGGTTGTCTTTTAGGTTTGCTGTTTCTCTGTGATCGTAATGGCAGAGAATTTACATTAATCTGCATGTGTATGTATACACATAGAGATAGAGATTACACCACGTGTGTATCTCTGATAAATTGAAGTGTCATGTGATAAACTGCATTTATACCCTATGCTCACCTCCCCTGTACTTCACCCACACTACCTGTTGCACTCCAAACTTCTGATCAGCTTTCAGACAATTGCTGCTTGAACACATCAATCAAATCCGTAGAAATGTTTTCTTCTTTCTTCACATGATGTGGAACTCCCTCCCCCCTCAAAACTGCACTGGCTAAAATGGGTAATATTCAGTGCTGGACAAGAAACAGGATGAAGTTTTTGATCTCTTCCGAGTCCTAGAGGCTAGAAACAGGAGCTGTGTACTGTTAGAAGATAAGGAATCCCCTCTTCCTTTCTGGTGGGATTAAAGCTTTCATTTCTGACTGATTGTGAAACACTGGAGTTTAAAGCAGTGATGTTCTGATCTATGGAAAAGCTAATTTAGGTAATATTTAAAGTTTTATAAAATGTATTGGATTTTATTATTCTCTCCCTTTAAGGCCGTTTTTAAATGTATGAGTGGCCTGATTTCCATTACTGCCATAGATGGTGTCTAATGTGTGTCCACTACAAACTGCGGTCAATGGGAGGAGTTACAAAGAGTAACCTTACAGCTGTTGGTAAAATCAGTTATTACTTTTCTCAGAACCTTTTTTTTTTTAATGTGATGTTTGTTAGTTGCAGGGAAAGGTGCTGTCTTATTTGAATCCCAGGAGAGTGGGTCTAAGCTAACCTAGGATATAATAACTTCTGCCCTACCCAATAAAAGAAGGGGCCACCGAGCTCAGAAATCAAATAAATATGTGGCTCAAATGATAGAGCAGGAACAGAAATGAAGATAAAAGGTTTAAAATGAGGAAAGTGGATGGGAAACAGAGAACAGGGAAAGCTGCTGGCCTGTTTGAATCCTGGGAGGTGGGCCTTGGTCCACCCAGAATGAAAGCCCCACCTCTCAATAAGGGGAGAGGCCACAGAACACACAATAGATTAAAAACAAATGAACAACAAGGATGGATGTAGCATCATAAGAGTGGCCATACTGGGTCAGACCAAAGGTGCACCTAGCCCAGTATCCTGTCTTTCGACAGTGGCCAGTGCCAGTTGCCCCAGAGGGAATGAACAGAACAAATAATCAGTAAGTGATCCACCGCTGTCACCCATTCCCAGCTTCTGGCAAATAGGGTGGGGACATCATCCATGCTCATCCTGGCTAATAGCCATTGATGGACCTATCCTCCATGAGTTTATCTAGCTATTTTTGAACCTTGTTATAATCTTGGCCTTCACAACATCCTCTGCAAAGAGTTCCACAGACTGACTGCGTTGTGTGAAAAAATACTTTGTGTTTGTTTTAAACCTGCTGCCTATTAATTTCATTTGGTGACCCCTAGTTCTTGTGTTTTGAGAAGGAATAAATAACACTTCCTTATTTACTCTCTCCACACCAGTCATGATTTTATAGACCTCTATCACAGGGTTTCTCAAACAGGGGTCACTGCTTGTGTAGGGAAAGCCCCTAGCGGGCCGGGCCGGTGTGTTTACCTGCCCCATCCACAGGTCCGGCTGATTGCGGCTCTCACTGGCCGCTCATTGCTGCTCCAGGCCTATGGGAGCTGCTGGAAGCGGCGTCTCTTCCAGCAGCTCCCATTGGTCTGGAGCAGCGATCCGCGGCCAGTGGGAGCCGCGATCAGTTGGACCTTAGTCATCTCTTTTCCAAGCTGAAAAGTCCCAGTCTTATTAATCGCTCCTCATCTGGAAACCCTTCCATACCCCTAATAATTTTTGTTGCCCTTTTCTGAACCTTTTCCAATTCTAGTATATCTTTTTTGAGATGGGATGACCACATCTGCACGCAGTATTCAAGGTGTGAGCATACCATGGATTTATATAGAGGCAATATGATATTTTCTGTCTTATTATCTATCCCTTTCTTAATGATTCTCAACATTCTTTTTGCCTTTTTGACTGCCACTGCACATTGAGTGGATCTTTTCATAGAACTATGCACAATGACGCCAAGGTCTTTTTCTTGAGTGGTAACAGCTAATTCAGACCTCATCATTTTATATGTATAGTTGGGATTATGTTTTCTAATGTGCATTACTTCACATTTATCAACATTGAATTTCATCTGCCATTTTGTTGCATAGTCACCCAGTTTTGTGAGATCCTTTTGTAGCTCTTCGCAGTCTGCCTGGGACTTAACTATCTTGAATAGTTTTATAACATCCGCAAATTTTTCCACCTCACTGTTTACCCCTTTTTTCCATATCATTTATGAATATGTTGAATAGGACTGGTCCCAGTACAGACACCTGGGGGACACCACTATTTTCCTCTCTCCATTCTGAAAACTGACCGTTTATTCCTACCCTTTGTTTCCTATCTTTTAACCAGTTACCAATCCATGAAAGGACCTTCCCTCTTATCCTATGACTACTTACTTTGCTTAAGAGCCTTTGGTGAGAGACCTTGTCAAAGGCTTTCTAAAAATCAAAGTACACTGTTTTCCCTTGTCCACATGCTTGTTGACCCCCTCAAAGAATTCTAGTAGATTGGTAAGGCATGATTTCCCTTTACAAAAACCATGTTGACTCTTCCAAATTATGTTCATCTGTGTCTGACAATTTTGTTCTTTACTATATTTCAAAGATCCAAAGATTCTAAACAAGGATGTCGGATGAGGACCCCAAGCACAGGTGAAAGTGCTGGACTAACAAGTGTCAACACTTAAGTCCTCTGGTTTTCTACAGAATAGATGCAATATGGGAAGCAGCAGCAATAATGCAAGCCTCTCCTTCCATATCAATATGTCAGAGGAACCTAGACTAGCCGTGAGATGGCAGTTTAGTCTGTCTTCAGACATTTGTGGTAGTGATTTGTGTGATGTGGAAATCTGACTGTGATCTGAATGGAGAGGATCAAATTCTGAGACTAACTGAAGAGCCATCAAATAATAACTTTCAGCCACTACTACATTAGGTTCACACTAGCAACTGGTATATTTCTGCTCCATATTATCAATCCCCAGAGCCACCTAGTCTCCTCCTCTGAAAACAATCATTACAAATTATATTTAACTTTTACGAATGAAATGGTTCAATATTGCCTCCATTCCTTAATTTTACATTTCACTGCTGTATAGTTATCTCCTTTTTATTTGTATTGTTCTTTAGATTGTCTGGAAACGTTGAAGATGAGTCCACCCTTAAGTGAAGGTGTCTTTATGGGTGTTAGGTTTCACCTTGATTTCTATTCTTTTGCAGTACAGCTTTCTAACTTCGGATTTTTGTTTTTGTTTTGTTTTGCTAAATACTTGTCTGATATTGTCTGAGTCATAAATGTACACCACCACTTTCACCTATGAATTTCCATGACACATTAACTGTTTAAAGTAGCTTATCCATCTATAGCATTCAATACTCAGTACAGATTCAATAATAAACTCTCATGGGATCCCTTACTAAAGCACCACGTTGTCATCCTCTATTTCCACTGGCTAAGAAGAACTAAATGGGGAAGATCTGGAGTGGGTTGAACAACATACTGTTTCCTTCCCTCCTTCCTGCCATAAGTCTGTAAAGTCAAGCTCCACTGTTGTGAAGGGCACTGGAGCCAGGACAGTAGGGGGCACAGCTGAGAGACTGACACACTTCCTCACATTGTCCTTACTCCATCCTTCAAACCCAGGGCATTTCAGTAGTGTAAGATACTGATGACTCCTTCACCCACCCTACTACCTTGTTATGACCTGGTCCCCTCTCACCTTCAGGGGATTGGGACAGCACTTGGCAGGAAGACCACAGTGGCATGGCACTCTCATGAAATGTGAGGGGCTCCTGGCTAGACAATAGGCCTCCATGGATGTCCCAGGATCTGTGAAATACCCCTATGGGTCTCAAGCTACCTGCAAGTTTCAAGGTCTGCAGCCTGAGAAGCTCCATGGGAGGCAACACTACCAATGGGACATTTGAAAGAAACTCCATCATTTTCAACTCCTGGACACACATTTCTTCTTTCACCAGGTTCACACGGGTATAACTCTGTTAACTACATAGGAGCTACTTTTGATTTGAGTACAGAATCGGGCTAATCTAATTTCCTCATTCCTATGTAGTCTTTTCCCACAAAGGGGACAATATGGCCCTAAGAATGTAGCAACTCCCGAAAGCATTCCTTGTTTTCTGCCTTTTTTTAATCAATTAGTTCTGTATTCACTTTCCTTTCTTGTCATGGTTCCTTCCTCATGGTCAGAGTGTACACACATCCCATAAGACTTCAGTGAAAGGTTACTGAAGCACCATGAGTCCCTTGTGTGTTGTTACAATTGACTTTTATAGTAAAAAAAAGAGAGATTGTGGTTAAGCACCATCTACTTCAAACTTTATGGGCCTTGTCTCTTGTGTGGTGATTGTACCCTACTTTCCTAACTGCCCCATTTGTAGAGTTCCAGAACTCTGCCACTAACAGACACCAGGAAGACAAGTCTGTGGTTCCTTTCTCCCACTTTTAAAATACCACCTCCAGAACTCAGAGCAGTGCTGAGACATGGTCCATACTCTTTTTGGCCGTTCTGACTGCATGCCTCCAAAGTGACCAAAGAAACTTCTGTTTTCCCCATTTGGACTGATTCTGTTGAAAAACAACACATTAAGGGAAGGTTTAGAATATGGAAATTCCTAGCTAATCTTTCTCCTACAATATTATCAGATCACCTTGAAGTAAATTCACTACCACACTGCAGTTACATCCCCAGTCACATTATTATTTGAAAGGCAAAATACAAATAGTAATGTGGAAAAATCACATTGTCTAAAAATTATTATTAAACCAAGCCATCTGATGGATCTCCCTAGAAAGGAGATGGGGAGTCTGAACTGGTACCATGCTCGCTACAGACTTGCACTGAAATTGCTTTGCTGTCCTCTTGATATAGTAACACTTTTTCTCTAGATTGGTGCTGGCAATGTTTCATTTTGACTCGGTAATGTAGTCACCACCACTGAGTTGCATCGGAAGCACTTCGCTGCCATCTTGACATTATGTCATTTCTCTAGACCTAGGGTGACCAGATGTCCTGTTTTTAAGCCCTTCTGCAGGTGTCCTGACTTTTTCTTTAAAATGGGCAAATTTTCCTGTATTTTCTGTCCCTCTCTCCCCACCATCAGTACTGGCATGTCCTGCTGCTGGCCAGATCCCTGTTCACCAGATGCTCGCCCACCAGTGGTGAATGGGGGGGTCCAATAGTGAACAATGGGGGTGGATGTGCAAGGCTGGTGATGGGGCAAAACTGCAGCTTTTGGGGCTGGCCACTTCCCCTGCTGGTCCATCAGCACAGCCCCTGCTGCGAGCTGGCTCTCAGCCAGCAGGGCCTCACCCCCATCCCGTTTCTGCCCAGGAGTGACTGCGAGCTGCGGTGGCTGGTGAGTATGGACAGGTGCCAGGTGGCAGCTAGTTACGTGTCACCCCTGCTGACCACCCATCAACCCTTTATGTGCTCCCCTTCTTGCTGTCCTTTCCCTGCTTTGCCCCTTCACTCTCCTTCAACCATGCTGCTCCTCCCTATCCCCTCAGTGGGGCACGTCCCACTCCTAGCGCTGGGTGGAGAACCAGCCCCTGGTCAGAACACTCAGCTCACTAGCAGCCTGGCCAGTGGGTTCCTTCCTTCCTCCACTGCCTCTTGCTGGGCCAGCACCCTAGAAAGCCCAAGACCCATCAGCCTGAGGCACTGGCCAGGAGGAGCCAAGGCCAGGAGGAGCCAAGCCCTGCATGTGCCAAAGCCCCGCCAAGCGCTGGCACGGGGAAGCCTCCTGCTCCTCAACTAAGCTCTGGAGTGATGGCGGGGAGGGGAGGAGAACGATTTCCAGCCTGTTTGTGCCCTGACCCTGCAGGCTCCACAGCAGCCCCCCAGGCAGGGGCTTAGCACCCTCTTCACACACCCTGAATCCTGCCCCCAGGGAGCACACGGCTGCTCTGTCCCTAGGCACCCTCCCCTGCTGAGCAACCTCTCTGGCCCGGTTTGCTGAAGCTCCTGCAGTCAGGTTCCCTGGGCCCTAGTGCACAATGCATCCTTAGGGTATAACCCCTTCCTGCCTGTGTTGTAGTCAGTGGGACAGGAGGCAGCTGGGTTATATCGGTGGCCAGCAGCAGCCTGGAGGTGTTAGCTGCTTTTTGACACTGTGCGGGCAGGACATGACAAGCTGCTTCTAGCCATGTGGGGAGGAGAAGAGATGAGCTCTGCAAAGACACAGGCCAGGTAATCCCTTCCCCTTGTCCCCTGTGGCTGGAAGCAGCTCCCGTCCCTTCCCTCCTGCACAGTGCACAAAGGCTGCTGCTGGCTAGTCTGATTTGAATCCTGGCAGAAATCTAGGGAAGGGGGACATGTGACCTGCGTGCCCCCCCACGTGTTGCCTTGGGAAGACTCAGCACCAGGAAGCAGGGGAGGCAGGTCCATCTCAGGGGCCCAGCAAGTATGAATGGTGGAAAGCATCGGGCAGGGTCAGTTGGTCACCCCGGGTGAGAGAGGTGTATGGCAATGTGTGTGTGTGTGTCACTTCTCCCCATGTGAACCCCTAAAGTCTTAGAAGGTAAATAAAAAGAATCCAACTATGCAGTATTTCTTTTTAACATGGGCTCAGTCAACTCAATGTTAATTTGAATGTTTGTACTGTACAGTTCTGATTGATTGCTGTTGAACTTGCTTGAATACGAGTAATCTTACCAGGTGTCCTGTATTCAGCATAAGGAAATATGGTCACCCTATCTAGACCTGAATTGACACCCTTTCATCCTCACACATCGTCTCCACAACCCTGTACTCACAATGCAGATGTGCTATCGTATCTAGACGAAACAGAATTTGCTAAGTAAGTGGTGGCAGCCTTAATTCAGAAGTTTTCTTTAAATCTCAACCTTAATGTTTCAGAGGTTTTATGTTTATTAAATGAAAACATCAATAGCTGCTAGTTTTTGTGTTTACAAGGAATTGATTCTTGTCAAACCGTGCCTATCTGACACTGATTAATATCTAAATATTACATTCTGCTATTCTGCATTTACTGTTTCATTTTAAAATCCAAGTCCATACTTACTCTTATACACATCTTGTATAATAATTCAAGTGCTATAATGGCATTTTAGCACTGTAAATTGCTGCCAACCTGACCTTAAATCTATCCTGCTGGCTAACATTAACCACAACGCTTCAGAACTGTTGCTGTACGTAGCCTCATACATCCATTCATTACATAATATTTTTTTCTAAGATGTTTATTTTTAATAACAATAACTGAACTCCCACATGTTCAATTATTGCTGGCAACTCCGTGACTCTTTCTTAACAGACGTTAAAGACGCAACATCAAATTCTTTTTGCTCTGGGTATCGCAAAACTAAATCAATCCTCTACACCTATGGAAATGACTCATTTAAAAAAAAACACAAATCACAATAAAAGGTAATGATTGTCTTCTCCTTGCATTCCTGCTGAGTCATCATACTTGAATTTATTGCCACCAGTCTTTTCCATATAATAAAAAAATGTGTATCCATCTGATTGTCAGTTTAAAGACTTTTTTTCCCTTTGGACCTGATCTATATATACCATAAACCAATCAAGAAAGCGCTAGATGTCAAAGTGGTGTTTGCTTTTCAAATCAGTCAACCAGTGTCCAAATGGCAGGACCAACTAGGGATGAGGATTTGTTAGGAGAAAAGTAATCTGTTTACTTTGTGCAACTTCTCTTGAGTGCAAGTTTCTATAGCAAAGCCATGAATAACACACAAGGAGATTTTTCTGTAAAAATTCTCAAGCAATTTTCTTTATTTGTTGGAAACATGGAATCTGATGCTTGCTATTACTATAGAACGAAGAACAACTCTTACATTAGCACCAAATAGGAGGAAAGGTACAATACCAAACACACACACAGCGCTGTAACAGTCTGGATATTGAAATGCAGAAATATGACTTGACATAGAATGACCATAACTAACACATGTACACCCTGGCATATGAATGGCCCTAACCTAGAATGAAAATATTATATTCTTTATGCCTACAATTATTTAGATCACAAGACTTGAAAGCACTTCACTTTAAGCAAATACAGGTTAAATGTGAAGGGAAAAGTTTGTGTTTTGGTTTGAAGAAACATCTTGTATTTCTAGCAAATCCAGTCCAGATATTTTAAGTTAATTTTAGAAGAAATAATCTTGTAAGGTATATTGCATACATGGTACTATATTACTGTTTTTTCAGATGTGCATAAGAACATAGTAGATTTTCCTCTTATGGAATTCTGGACCTGCTCCAGAGCCCACTGAAATGAATGGGAGTCTTTCCATTTGGAATGGAGTCTTTGGATCAAGTCCTATGTGACATGGGTTCATCCAAAGAATAGGCCACCCAGAACTGTGGTAGAACTTTACTCATTCAAAAATAGGCTCAATTCAGAAAGCATTTTTCATTTGTAGAATTGTAATGAATTATCTTCTGGCTGGTTATCACTTCTTATATTTAAACACATACTTCCAGTGACAAAGATAGAATACTTTTAACTTTTATGATGTTCATCTAAGAAACTAGATGAATACTAGAATTTGTCATGTACCCAATATCCTTTTATGAGAGTGCCAATTATGAAATACTATTTTGCAATAAGTTTGGAAAACTAGTAGCTATCACTGGAACCATTCCTTGAAATGAGAAAGATGATTAGTATAATTTATTTATCTTTCTCCAAATAAATATTCTATGGTCCAGCCAAATATCTGTAGAATGAGACAGCAACATTTTTGGCAAACATTGAGGGTGTTTTTTAAGTTAGAAGATAGTTCACAATATAGTCTGACCTATAAAGCGACTGGAATCTTTACCCCTCTCCCCATACCATACTGCTGCCATTTGAGATCAGCAAGAATGCTTGAGTTGGATCTGCCTTAGAATAAAAGGTGACCTGGCATTCTCTGTAAGGGTCTTTTTCCTTTGCAATATTCTCTCTTCGACCTGTTCCAAAACAGCCCAAATATATTGACAGGCACACATAAAAAGTCCATCTGTTTCAGTGGGCATTTGTGGAGGACTGAGGCAGCAGTGGGTGGGATTGTCTGGTGGGGTGTTGGTGGTTAAAACCCTATTAGAGGTCACATGACTGATCAGATGAGGTGTGATAGGGTGAAGGGAAGAAGAAACACTGCTGCCTTGATTGATGTTTGGTTACTTCTGTGGTATCAGGTTTTGAAGTGTATGCAGGGCTTCCCAGAGCTTTTGATAGGCACCAACTGGTATGGAGTTTCTTCTGAACTAAAATCAAAATAGTTTATAAAGATCCAAAAGACAACCCACTCCCCTCTTTCACCAGCTAAATCTATTAATATCCCTTGGCTGAGCTATTGGTGATTATTCAGTAATGAACAGGGGATATTTTGTCACTCACAGGAGTTCTGGCCAATCAGTTGAGAGACATCAGCTTCTTCCCCTAGGCCATTATCCCATACCTGAGGAGACAAAGTGGTGGACCAGCTGTGTTAGAAGAATAAAAACACAAGTATTCTTTCTCTTGGGAGTTTTTCGTATGGGAAGGAAAGCTCAGGTCTTAAACCATTTACAATCCTTCTTAGTAAAGTTAGGAGGATACTAAAATACTAGTGATTGAAGGTGATCTGGGGAATTTTCAACTATTCATCTTGAAACTTAATAGTTTTAGCTACTGGCTACCATTCTTTTAAGCCACTTCTACACAACTGAACAGCTCTTTGGGGCAGGGCCCATGACTGTGTTATAAAGATCCTTTGGACAATACTGCAATACAAACCAAATAATAATGACATCAGATAAATGGGTTAAAAATCACGGACATTCCAAGGCTTGTACTGACATATAGGGAAAAGTTAAATTCTGTCTACAGCATTGACTTTTAAGAGTGACCTGGCAACACACATGAATTGGAGCTGTCTATATGGTTTGGCTGCTGTTGCTTCTTTATGATTCAGAAAGAAGCTCAAGAGGTTGTATCTCTCTGACCACAACCTCACTCGTTCTCTGGTCGGTTAGACAAGAATTGAATTTATAATGCAGAAAAGGCAAGGAATAGCACAAGCCCCATTCCCGCTAAGTATCACTTCTAACTGTTGACACTTGGGTATAATGGTAATGTAAATGGGGACCTTGAGTACAAGAATGATGAGGAGGGAGGGAGAGAAATACTAACAAGTTCTGCAATTTATATGCAATGTAGTAAAATAGGTTAGTCACGTAAATATCCAGTAAAGATTCTGTTTAGAGAGCTGCAACTTATTTATTTACTAAACACACCTAATACACCCATCTGTTTGTCTGCAGTTCTGACTTTGCACACTAAGGGCCAAATTCACAAATCCTCATTTTGTCCTTCCCATCTCTTATAAAAATAAATCTAGAAGTGCAGAACATATTCTGTTCTCATAAGCTGTATGCTTTATCTGTTTCTTTCTCTGCTGTACCTTCCTATACCAAACCTAGCATTTTCAAAGGCTTATACTAAAATGTATCATGTCAAGTAATTTCTTGTATTTAAAAAACAATAATACAAGCACATAGTATTTCGTGCTTCTGCTTGCTAGATTGTCTTATACAGTAATGGTTTTAAATTCTGCACTGCCAGTCATTTTGCTTCTGACTAAATGTGATATATCTGGCCAACTGTGTGGAATGAGCCTTTTGAATAAAAGGAAACTTTAGGAGGAAAATTTAAAACATCCTTGATATACAGTCACATGCATAAAATTAGATAGAAAACTATTATTACTCCATACAAACCCTGGCCCTTAGCCTAGTTACTGGTTTCCAATTTAACGAGGCTGACACTAATCAGGAAGAGTGTTGCATTAATGGAAAACACGTTTTTGCACCTGTGTGCCTCCTAACAGAGGAGAGTAAAGGGGCTTATAAAAGAATATCATGAGTACACAATACATTTTTAAATAAGTAAATTATAAACAATTGTGAAAGTTCATAATTTTATCCAGTGCTGTAGAACATTCCCCTAGCACTACAGAAAGCCCTTTCTTACTGTTGAGGGTTTGAGTTAAACCGTTTAAGCCTCTATGCAGAAGCTTGTGCAATGGTCTTACAGCAAGGAGGACCTTAGAAAACATACCAGAGACATAGGCAGGTCTAAGTTAAATAGGTTCTACTCTTTAAATTTGGGAAGATTAATCATCCTAACTTCTAAAATGGTTCTGCCATATATTTTAATAATGCCAAGTACATCATCTTTGCTTAAATGATAGAAGTAGCTCACAGGGATTAGCATTTGTGAAATAGGACATAAATCTTCACGTGAAGATGTAGAACCAGATATGCTGATTTACACCAAAACTCCATAAAAACCAATGTAGCTATGCCAGCTCCACCAACTGAGGATATGGCCCATAAAGTGGTGTTTATCTACACAGCTGGAGAAAATGGCTTAGAGGCCCAAGCATTGATCATATTGTGAATTCAAGCTCATCACCTATGTTTTTCAAGATAACGCATTGTGCTACTGACCACCTTTAGGAGACTTATTACTTTTCCAGCAATACAAGTTTACAGTACAAGCAACAAACCACAATCAACTTTCGAGGAGTCTTTTTTATTAAGATAAATCCAGCAAAATTCCTAACAGTGGGTACATACAACCAACCTGCCCTTTTAAAATAAATGTTTGTATTTCATTTAAAAACATGATTACACTTTATTTTTTTCTCCAAAACTGACAAAATAAAGTTACATTTGGGAAACAGATTTCCAGCTCCTAGGATTTTCATGAAAATATCTCACCTTCTTTATAAAAGCAACCCACAGAACCACTGGAATGTTTAACTCAGTTATTTGTTTTGAGACCTCCCCACTTTAAGAAACCATACAACACATACAAGGGTAAAATTAAAATCTGAAGTCTGTAAGCATGACTTACACAAAAAGGGACACACTGACAGAAGTCGAAAGCTACCACCACTTATTCTTTCCATGTACCATACAAACTATTACAATCACAAAATTTAAAAACAATGATTTTTTTTGTTTTGTTTTGTTAGGGATTTAATTCCCAAGTAACCGAGATGAAGATGTTCCATAATTAAATTCATGCTAAAAAAACCTGCATTTATAAAATAGTTGATAAAAATATTCCTCTCTGTTAACAATACAGCATGGAGGTATGGATACCAGATGATGGAGATATAGGGCAAGTTTAACATTACTCGGACTTGGCTTCCTTATCATCGGATGCTTCAGCAGCTGGTGCCTAAAAGTGTTTGGGAAGAACAGAAATATTACATTTTCACTCTAGAAAAGCCCCATTCTAACCTGCCGGCTGAACAGGTTAGTTTGCAAAAAACATACCTAACTAGAAAGAGATACAAAATTATTCAGGGAGATATAAACACACTGGAATCTTGGTAGACAAATGTTACAAATTTTAAAACAGGATTGATCTGCAGTTAACACTGCAATATTAAGGTAAATCCAAACAGGTGGAGATTTGGAATATTTTTGAGATTCACATCAACCATATGCTGATGGCAGGATACAAGACCTCATTTCTATAGATCAGAAAGGAAATCTGAAATGTCTATGTAAAACTGCAGTGATCTGCTTCCCTTTTGTCCAACTTTTTCAAATATAGTTCTTTCAACTGGTTTTCAAAAATGTTCTTACTGCAGAACAAACTTAGCTAAAAACAGATTGCACCTGCCCCTTAAAAAAATACTCACAGCCTTTGAAAGACACTTCTGCACATACTGCGCCAATATTCACTTTTTATCATACAGGCTGTTGAGTCAAAAAGTCATTTTCTTTAAAGGTATTAAACAATACAAAGATGTTCAAGACTTGAAGAGAGACCTTTTTGAACTGAAATCTTGTATACTAGAAGCAGCATGCTGGGAGAGTGGGGGAAGAGGGAGAGAGAAGAATCACCCACACATGATATCTATTCCACATCCCTCTTTCTCCTCCACTCCCAGCCCAGAATAAATTTCTGCACAGAAACAAACCTGCAATAGGCCCTACAGAGTGGAACCAGCATAACAGGATTCGGAGAGGCTGCACAGAGTATGCATATACCCTGCACAAAGCCCAGCTCAGGGTGGGTGAGGGAACACATCAGGGGATCTGCAGCTACCTGGTTCTTCCCTGACCCAATGGGAGAAAGGAAAGCATGAGGCCACAGAGCAGATGTGTGTTTGAAGAAAAAGTTCTCTCACTGCTTCCAGAAAGAGGCCCCTATTGCCATTATCGCTGCCGGCCCTTACCCAATAGATATCAATTAATTATGCCACCCTCTGAAAGGTAAGAGGAATCCTTTGTCTCTGCAGCTGCAATAAAAACAAAGTTGTTGTGACTATGTTTTTTAATATATTCACTCACTGCAGTTAAGGTACCTCATTAGTTTTGGTATCTCCATTTTCAGAGTGGTTTTCTTCTTTAGCATCATCTTGCTTAGTTTCATCTTTGCCTTTGGCTCCCTTCTTCCCTTTTGCTGCTGCCTTTTTGTCCTCCTTTTTATCATTTGCTGCCTTCTCTTTCTGTTAATCACATGAACAAAAATGTATGATAGATGCACACAAAACTGGAGATTGCATTAAAGCATCAATGTTTTCAAGTCTATAGTTTGTATAACTTACTACTACTTATCGGAAATACAATTAACGAAGGTGAGGTGTACCAGATGAAAATTTCTATCAAGAAATCCTTTATTCTCTATCCTGTCCTTGATATACTACTGGGAATGAATAATCTAGAGAAACAAGGTCAAAGGTAGCTATGTCTGGGGTTAAAGGAATTCCCATTTTAAACATAAATTTTATTAAGTTAGCTAAAAATGTTGGTGAGCTTGCATTTTGGCTGTTGAGCTGCCTGCCAAAAGACATTAAAAAAAAAAAGACTAATCTAAGAGCATGCACAGTCAATGGAAACACTAGAATTCTTCAGAGATTCTCTAAATATAAATTAGGAGAGAGAGAGAAAAGCTGAAGTCACCAAAGAATATTGCAGAGTATTCCTTGTTGTTCCAAGCAATATATATCATGTATGAGTTGGGTAAATTCAACAATCACTACAGATATAAAGAAAAAACATTGAAATTACGTTTTAATGCATATTACAATAATTGCAACTTTTTATATGGGAGACGCAATTAAATCAAAAGAAGGAAAAAAGTCCTCTGACACCATAACTTTGAAGTACAGTAACTCCTCACTTAAAGACGTCCCGGTTAACGTTCTTTCGTTGTTACATTGCTGAACAATTAGGGAACATGCTCATTTAAAGTTGTGCAATGCTCCCTTCTAACGTCGTTTGGCAGCCACCTGCATTGTCCACTGCTTGCAGGAAGAGCAGCCCATTGGAGCTAGTTGGTGGAGGCTTGCAACCAGGGTGTACTGGCAGCCCCCCTATCAGCTCCCCACTCCCCTAAGTTCTCTGAGCTGCAGCTGCCCAGGAGGCCAGCAATTGCCAGCATTGAGCTGTCCCTCCCCCACCACTATGTGCTGCTCCCGCCCTCTGCCTTGGAGCTGCTCCCAGACTCCTGCTTGCTGTACAGGGGAAAGAAGGGAAGTGGGAGGCTAATGTCAGGGTGTCCCCCTGCTCCTGCACCCCGCTTACCCCATTTCCATAGAGCAGGGGTACACACAACAGGGCTCAGGATGGAGGGAGCTTCCAGGAGCAGCTGCATTTCAGCAAGCTGATCTAATTAACAAGGAGTGTACTTAAGACTGGAGTCAGCTACTTAAAGAGGAAATGTGCATCTCTTGCTCATGTCTCTGTCTTCTATGCTCTCTCCCCTCCCTCTATGCCTCCTCCCTTGTACATGAACAACCAGTTAACCCTTGAGGGCTCAGCCAAATGCTAGTTCCTCATTTAGCAGAAAGGCATTCCCTGGGAACTATCCCACCCTCTGACTTCACCACTTCAACCCAGCTTCACAATCATTATCGCTGTGTACCAGTATTAAATTGTTTGTTTAAAACTTATACTGCGTGTGTGTGTATATGTATATACATAGTCTTGTCTGGTGAAAAAAATTTCCCTGGAACCAAACCCCCTCATTTACATGAAATCTTATGGGGAAAGTGGATTCGCTTAAAGTCGCATTTTTCAGGAACATAACTACACCGTTAAGTGAGGAGTTCCTGTAACAGCCTCTATACTTTTGGATCAAACCACTGCTTCATAATAGTAAATACCAAGACTGCCACTGATTTCAATTCCAAAGATTTGCACCTGAGTGCCAAAACTTCTGATTATACTAACCCTAACATCATCTTCCACTCCAAAAGACAGAGGAACCATGAATCTTTGGAAAATTACTGCTCATTAGAAATCCTTTAAAGAAGGTGTGGTCTCAGAGATTACAATTCATGAAAATATCTATTTCTTCAAGAGACAACGTGAGTGAGGTAATATCTTTTATTGGACCAATTACCTCACCCACCTTGTCTCTCTAATGTCCTGGGACTGACACAGTTACAACCATACCTATTTCTTTAACACTTTTAGCTTAGCAGTGTATGGCAATTACTATACTAACGTGGCAAAACTCACTAAATGGGACCATTTGTATAAACCCTCAAGAGACCTTCATAAAGGTTAATAGGCTAAAACATTTGCCCAGAACTAGAGGTGTGGAGGGTCCACTTCATGGTATCTCTCTCTTCCACCACTTCCCAAACAAAAGAATGGTAGTGGTGATCTACCTTCATAGGACCTTCCTTGTGGAGTCCTTTCCATAGGATTGGGGATTGATGGCTGAAGAAAGGAATCCATTCCTGTCTCTCTCCCACACAAAACTAATGGAGTTTTATTAACCGTTCCACAGCTCCCTCTTTACTGAGAAAGCACCATCTTAAAAGAGGTTCCAGGAGCAGCCAATGGATGGGGATTCCTTGGTTGCACAACTCTTATGGAGCCATGCTGTCAGGGAATCTGACTGGAGACAAAGGATCTCTACACAGAAAGCCATAGCCTGCTAGGGTCCCACGACATCAGTGTCAATCCCTGGCTTCTGGAGACAAAACTACTGGCCATTCTGCAACACTGGTGTGTGATATATCTCTCTCCAGAACAGAATGATCCCGCACAACGGAATCCAGATGGAGTTTTTCATTCCCAGGCTGCCTCCTGCAGCTGTTTCTATGGGAGGAGGGACAATGTCATTTTACTAATTTTTCCTGAATGGATGGGAAGCACAAAGATGGCAACAGCAGCTGATTAATACATCATAGATTTTTTTTTCAGCCCTACTTTATTTAATATGGATATATTTAAGAGGATGAAAGTTATTCTTATAATTATAAACAAAAAGCTGTTAAAAGAATGTTTAGGATGCAAAGTTAAGCACAGTTAAGAATGCAAAATTAAAATTGGACAGTGCCAGAATTACAGTAGCTTCTGCAGCCTACATTTCTTCCCCTTGTGTGTACATATTGATAGCCTTACCCAGCATCTCCTCGGAGTCTCTGAGAGAGCCACGAACAGAACCCAGCTTTTCTGGGTCCAAGTCCAGTGCCTTACAAGAGAACATGCTCTTTTTCCTTGCAACCCACTACTTCATTCACTGTGCAATGAATGAGGCACTACTCTGGGAGAACAAATAGTATGTGATCATTTAATTAGACTGCATCACGATGCAGGAAAAAAATAGATAGTTTTGCTAACTTCATTCTCAGAAAAGGTATATTTGCTGAACATTTTAAAAAATATATCTAGCCTGAGGAGGAGATAAAGCATGGAAAATTTTAATCCCAGTGGTTAAAGTCTGACAAATTAATAAGCAACTGAAAATAGGGCCTTATTATGTAAGTGTAAAGCACACTTACTTACTCATAGGCATAGCTACCAGCATTGCCTACAATTATGGTTCTGTGGTCTCTATTTCACACATATTGTTAAGAGAATGGTGCTTTGAACAGTCTCCCATGGCAAGCAGTGAAAGAATCATCACAATTTGTTTAAAATTTCATCAGACAAATCACTCAAGATTTTACCATAGGCAATATTCCTGCACTAGCAGTAGGACAAAAAAGAACACTCAATAGCTCTTTGCCATCTGTAATTTCTAAGATACTGATGGAGATTTCTCTAATTGGGCAAAATACATAATCTCATAAAAATATTAAAAAGCTAGTTGACCTGCTATGTGCTTTATTCCTGTAAATATGTTTTGAAAAAGAAAACTGCTGTATTAAAGAGGTCTTAAATATTTACCTTAGGTGCTGCCTTTTTGGGCTTTGGCTCTGGTTTAGGTGGAGCAGGTTTCTGTACAAAAAGCATATAGTAAAATAAGAAATATACCACCTGAAGAGCACTACAGTGGTCGTATTAACAACCTCAACATACTTACTCCGTACACACATTTAAAACATATGAAAAGCATACATGCAGGGCTATATGCTCCCCTGTATATAAAGGACCAGAAAAGAATCCGAACCATAATCATTTACAAGACTGAGATATATAAATTAATATTTCAGAGTAGCAGCTGTGTTAGTCTGTATCTGCAAAAACAACAGGAGTACCTGATTAACATCCTATACAGCAAACAGGGAAAGATTAAGACTGAGCTCTCATGTAGCCCACGAAAACTTATGCTCAAATGAATGTTAATCTCTAAGGTGTCACAAGTACTCCTGTTCTTTTTATAAATTAGTATGTCATTTCACTCAAATACATGAGGAAAAAATGAAGTATGTGGAAGTGGTTATGGCTAAAATATTTAGTAAGTACATGTACTGTGTCGGGAGAGATGAGAGTCCTGCACTACTACACGTGACAGCATTTTAAATCAAGATCCACAGGATGTGGAAATGGACACTAAACTTTTCTCAAGTCTCTTGCCGTCTGAGATGGCGTTTACCTCTATCCTTTGCAGAGGGTTCCTGGTATGCATAGGTATCTTCTGTTTTACCACAATGAGGTGCAACTTTTCACCAATATGGCAGCATTCATTTACATCTCTACCCCGATATAATGTGACCCGATATAGCATGGGTTCGCATATAGTGCGGTAACCCCGGGGCTCTGGCTGCTGCGGGGAGCCCTGGGCCCTTTAAATCACCACTGCAGCCCTGCCTCTGCTACCCCAGAGCTATGGCAGCAGGGCTCAGCTGGCGATTTAAAGAGCTCGGAGCTCTGGCCGCTGTAGGGAGCCCCGGGCTCTTTAAATCACCGTCAGAGCCCTGCCGCTGCTACCCCGGATCTCCGGCAGCAGGGCTTGGGTGGTGATTTAAAGGGCCTGGGGCTCCCCACTGCCGGAACCTTGGGCTCTTTAAATCACTGCTGGAGCCCTGCCACCACTACCCCAATATAACGGGATTTCACCTGTAACGCAGTAGAGATCTTGGGCTCCTGAGGACCGCGTTATATCAGGGTAGAGGTGTACTTTGTTTCCTGTTGTAATCTCCTTGATTACAACATTGATCCCAATCCTTTGAGTGTTCTGCACATGGAAGAAGACTCCCAGGCATAGAGCATTTACAGGAATGGGCTTATATAGTACTTTGGCTTTGCCCTTAACCTTCCTGTATTCAAACTGCAAGCCCTCTTTGGTATTTGCAGATCTTGGGCCTCCAATCTGCAGTTCTTTTTCCCAAGAGCTGTGCTGCTGAAATCAATGGGACTACACTTATGAGTAAGGATTGCAGGATCCAGCCATTCCTGAATGTGATGTTTTTTGTGTCATACTAGCATAGCGGCTTTATCTCACATGTAAAATCTGCCAATAGGTTCTACAGTATGTTGGTACACAAGCCATGGAATCATGGAGTATGAGTTTTATTTTTAAATGTAAGTGTGAACACATATCTACCTATATAGATATACTCTGCTCATCAGCATGAGGTTCTTCCTACTCCAATCTTCCTGAATTGTCATCATCACATACATCACAAATTCAATTTAAAAAAAAAGATACTCACAGCTGATAATCTAGCCGACCTTCTTTTTGGCTGCATAAAAGAAAGAGGTGTCACTAAAATTTAAAGAAAGAGCCATACGTTCTCAGAATTATATCATCATCATAAAATAATTTGATGCAACCATTAGTTAATGAAGCATTAAAACAAATACCAAGATCATTTATAGAGCTATGGATGTAATAGGTTTGCCTTTTTTTAAAAAGCAAAACAGAATTGCTATTTCTTTCACCGTTTCCCCCCTTTTCACCAAACCCAGGTAAATAGTAATGAACCAATATAGTAAGCTCCTGTGCACAGTTAGATCTCTGTGCCTAAGAGAAGCAGTCTTCAAGACTGTAGCCTAAGGACCACATTTAACCTGAAACTGATGATCTTTGGCTGTGGAACTGCAAATTCTCCTGTACCAGGAACAGCTCTCTCTAAATCTCTGCATGTTAGATCATCAAAGCTCCCAGTTTCAGACAGCTTAACAGCTGGGATAGGCAGTGAATTCTCCAAAATGTCTCTCATGTTATAGTCCAATGGACTGGACCCAGGGTTTCATATTACCTGATATTTCATTCCTGACACCCAGAACCTGCATCAAAATCTGCTAGCACAGACCCATGGGACTGTGCACACAGACAAGGGTCTGTGCAAGCAGATACATCTATGGAAGTTGGGGGCCTCAGTTAGTAATTTCTTTTAAACCAGTGGTCTCTAACCTTTATAGGCACAAGATCACTTTTTGAATTTAAGAGCAACCCAGGATCTACGCCGCCCCTTCCAAGGCACTGCCCTGTCCACTCCATCCCTTCTCCCTCCCTTTCTCACTCTCCCCCACCCTCACTCTCTCACTTTTACCGGGCTATGGAAAGGGGCTGGGATGCAGGCTCTGGGCTGAGGTCGAGGGTTTGGAGTGTGGGAGGGGGCTCCGGACTGATCCTGGGGCAGGAGGTTGGTGTGCAGGAGGGGGTGAGGGGTGCAAGCTCTGGGAGTTTGGGTGCAGGAGGGGGCTCCGGGCTGGGGCAGAGTGTTCAAGTGCAGCAGTGGTTATGGGGTGCTGGCTCTGGAAGGGGGCTCAGGGCTGAGGCAGGGGGTTGGGGTGCAGAAGAGAGGTACAGGGTGCTGGCTCCGGGCTGGGATGTGAGAGGGGTGCAGGCTCCTGCCGGATGGCACTCGCCTCAGGTGGATCCCGGTCGGCAGTGCAGTGGGGCTAAGGCAGGCTTCCTGCCTGTCCTGGCCCATGCCATTCCTAGAAGCAGCCAGTACGCCCCTGCAGGGAGGAGGTCACGTGGCTCCGTGCGCTGCCCCTCCCTGCAAGCACCACCCTACAGTTCCCATTGGCTGCAGTTCACCATTCCTGGCCAAGGGGAGCTGCAGGGGCAGTGCTTTCAGGCAGGAGCAGCACAGAAACAAATCCCCCGCCCCTGGGGCTACAGGGGTATGCTGGCTGTTTCTGTGGCACAGGACCAGGGCAGGCAAGGAGCCTGCCTTAGCCCTCCTATGCTGCTGGATTTTCAGCAGCTGGAGATCATGATCAACTGTCAGAAGCTCCAGGATTGACCAGTCGATTGTGATCTACGCATTGGTGATCAATGTTTTAAACTGTTTACCACTACACAAGTTCTGAGAGAAATAAGTTTGCTTTATTAAAATTTTATAAACCTACCTCCTCCTTCACCTCGCCTTCAGCTGCAGCCTACATAAAAAAATTAAAAGAGGAAAACATAAAAGATTTGCATTCTTTACAGTCATGAAGCGGAAATTATGCCAAATGCTAGCAAACAGGCATTTGAAAATTATAGCAGTGACCAGAAAAAGAAAGTCTGTAAAAATAAAATTAATGCTGGACCTATTTTAAGTGTGAGGTTGGAAAATACTAACATGCCATTTTCTCTAAATAAGTCTACATGCAGCATGGGGAGACCTACTAAAAAGTAAACTCACGAATTTCAAATATATCACAGTCAATTTTATCTTTTTGTCCGAGTTCACCAGTTAAAACAGCTCTCCTTGGTTTCATATCCCTGCTGTTTCTCATATTACCAACTTTTCTCCTTGCCCTTCTACCTTGTGCACTTTTTAGTCATACTATCCTTGGCAGTAAATAAAGTTTGCAAAGTGATCAAGCAAAAAAAAAAAAAAAAAAAGGTGTAACTTCTCCTCCACCTTTCCCACAGCTAAAAACGTGCAGCTGTGCTTACAAGTCAGATCAGTGCAAGAGCCTAAGCTCACTTCAGAGTTCCCAGACAAAAGACTACAACTCCCAGAATGCCTCGGACTCCCACTTTTGTTAAACGTCATTGCGTCAAAGCGTCCTCACATTTAAAAAGTTCCCGCCAAATTACCTGCAACAACAAGGTCGTTGTCAGCGCTATACAAGGACAAGGCTCTACTAGCTTCGCCTAGAGGCATCCCACTTACACTAGGGGGAAGAGACAGCAGCAGCTGGATGGATGGGGACGTGCTTTAGTTCCCTCAGGATTAGTGGGAGGAAGGGAGGCGTTTCAGATATTGCAGCACAGGCTACACCCAGTTCCAGCACACCCAGGGAAATAAGAGCCCTAAGCAAGTGTATTTCTCAGAGGGCAGGGAATGCCCGTGTCGTCACTTAATAGCAGAATGCTTTCAAATTGCAAACATGCAACACAGATAAATGAAGGGGGTTGCTGAGATAACCAAAATGCACACTCAGGCAAAGCTGTACTGCCGTTTGCTAGGCGGCAGCATTTTAGCTGTTGCAATTTTAGGGGGCAGGCTGCCCGTTTGCAAACAGCTCTGGGCTTGCTGAAGAGCGAGCTAGGGAAGCCCAGCTGCTGAGCAGAGCCAAAGTTACTAATTCTGGTTGTGAATCCTTCCCAGCCCCTCTTCCCTTCAAGGACAGTTTCAAACTCTGCGCCGCCTAATGGCTCCAAATTACCATTGCACAACCATCTGGTATGACAAGAAGTGGGAGAGAAAAAAAAAGGGAGAACAAAGACAAACGCAGGAGAAAGAGGCACCGTTTAGACTCAAATTCTCCCAGGCAATGGCCCAATCAACACTAAAATGCCCTCGGCGATTAATGGGAAGGTTCTGGCTCTCCAGCCGTGCGCTTTTCGGGGCGCTTGGAGAAGCACAGCCTTCCGTGGCTAGCTCTGCCTGCCTGTATTCTCCATAGGGGCAGCAGCAGCACTATGGCTGTTTGTAATCCAGCATGGAGACACTGCTTAGCCTTCTCCTTGCAAACAAAACAGCCCAAAGTGAACTCAGACGCTCCCCTGCTCCCACAGATGAGCCCGACCGCACATTCTAATCATCGCCCTTCAGTTCCAGCTCCACTTTAGGACATGCACAAAAAATTAATATGCAAAAACTCTACATACACACGCATAAATTATAGATATTTTTGCAAACGCTCCTCTAATCTCTCCCCTTCATTCCCCATTTATCTTCCCCCCTATTTTTGTACTTACCTTTCTTTTGGGCATAGTTGCACCTTAATAGTTGATTGCAAAATAGATAAGAGATCTATTAAAAAATAAATGCAATCACAAAACAAAAAACTGTTTCAATCGTTCTTCAAAATTGCCCAAAAAAACCGTATAAGGGACCAAGAGTTAATTGCAGCAGAAACTGAACAAAAAAAAAATCCCCCCCTCTTTATTGCAAACAGTAAAATACACCAACACGCAACCAAACTGCATGAATGGGGAGCGCGAGATGGGTCCAGCCTGAGAGTGACGCACCAGCTGGCCAATGCAAGACTCAGGCAAGAGCAAGGGAGGCGGGGCCGGAGCCTTAGCCCGAGAGAGACTCGCAGCGCACGCAAGGGGAAGCTGCTGGCTGTACGCTGCCTGCGCAGGGGAGCCGGCCTAAAGCGCTCGCTGAATAAGGCTCCCGTCCCCAGCCCGATGGGGGAGGTAGCGCAGCGGTGGCCTGCCCGCCTGTGCTGGCGGGGGTGCCTGGTGTCGGCAGACAGGGGCTCGCTGGGTGGCGGGAGGGGGGCTCCAGGCCGTGTGCGCCGCGCTAGGGAGCCGCAGCGGGCCCCTTCCCTCCTCCCCCTCGCTCACATCCCCCCAGAGGCTGTGACAGAAACTTCCCTGAAAGTTACCACGGGCAGCAGGACTGTGTCTGCTCGTCCCCGAGCCCAACAACATGGCTGCCTAGCCAGCTGCACCTTCCCTCCCCCGCAGGGCCTGGAGCCCAGCAGAGGGGGGGGCAGCAAGGGAGGAAGCAGGCCCCCCCCACCCCTCGCTCCGTGCCATGGACTTGGGGGCCATGGAGGGAAGAGAAATAATGGGCTGTCTCGTGCCGTTGGTTTTGAGGCAGGGCTCCCTCCACACCAGCTCCCATGGGGGCTTTTGCTTCCACTCTCCTGGCACGACATGGCAGGGCTCCCCTGCCAATTTGTGTTACTAGGATGGAGGCAGCCTGTGGCTTTGCACACGGTGCTTTATGCTGGTAGAATGAACCCTGGTGACCCTGCCCTGCCAGCCTACCTGTTGAAAAGCATTGTCACGTAGTTTCATTGCTGTGGGAATATGTATATAGTGCGTGCCATACCCTCCTGCAGGTATGCTGAATCCTTTTCAGGTCCAGGACTGGCACCAGTTACATTGGTAAGGTGTTGGGGGCGGGGGTGTTAATTATATTTTGAGGTGTGCTTTCTAGATCACAAGGAATTGCATATTAAGTTGACAAATGGCTATATTTGGGGTGTGGCAAGTCTCCTGCCTCTCCTCTGACTCCTGAAAAAAGCAGTTGCTTTCTTTAAGACATGCAAAATCTTTCTGTATCTTCCTCTAATGTTGGAGAGTATGGTAGAGCAGCTGTCGTCATGAAGGATTCAAAAGCAATTCACAACCTACTGAAATTTGGAATATTGTTCCAAGCACACTTCTGGAGTGGAAGGGCCAGGTATTTAAGGTGGGTCCTGTGGTGAAGTCTCAGATACAGGTTGCTGCTGTGGTTAAGTTCCACTGATGATTCCACAATAGCTAATTGACACCATTCACTTCAGGATTTCTGCCCATTCAACCTGCATCCTTCAGTGGTAAAAGCATGCAGGCACAGGCCCAGGTCTTCAAATGTATTTAGGCTCCTAACTTCCATTGAAACCAACCTAAGATCCTCTGGGGTAGCTTGTGAATATCCTAATGACTTTAAACTGGGACCCACGATCATATGAGGCTTCCTGTGAACATCTTTGTGTGGTTGAGTGTTTTAGAAACTATAACACATGGGGTTAGTTCCACAACTAACTTTTACATTATGTTTATTATGCTTTTCTTTTCACTTTGTTTTACAAAATATTTTGATTTTTCTGAAAATGTTCATGGAACAAATTGATTTTAATCACTAGGAAATTACTTTTCCCTAGATACTTCTTCAGTCTATTGTTATGCTGGAACGTGTTAATGGCTGTCATGAAATGGGGCTTTGATCTATAGACAATCACAGACCTCATTAATACTGATGGGTATGCTAAGCACCCTTCCTTCAAACTAAATAAAAAGAACAATTAAATATCCCTTGAAGATAGTGATAGCTGCAAACAATCAGAAGCCACCTCCCAAGGCAATGGACAGCATAGCAAAGTAATCAAGCAGTATGGAAGGGGTTTTCCTGAGACTAGTTGCAAGTGCACAGGTGAGGGGATTGATTGGTAGTAACAGTATGCATCTTTGTGTGCTAGAGACAGAAAGTGTGGCTATTGTAGTTGGATTTGACAGTATCTTAGGTGGAATTAGCACGGGGTCTGCACTGTGGGGGGGGGGGCGATGGGAGAAAATCTCCTGTCGACTTACCTTACTCTTCTCATCAGGGGTAGAGTACAGGGGTCAACTGGAGAGTGATCTGTGCCTGATTTGGCGGATCTTTACTAGAGCTGCTAAATTGACTGCCGGTGGCTTGATTTCAGAGCCTGGATCCCTTCTGTAGTGTAGATCTGCCCTGAGAGAAGCAATTGTGAGTGTTGTGACAGACATTGCAACCACATGCAATATCTTTGTGGATTGTATTGTATTAAGTGTATGAGTGTTTTTATGTATCACTGTGGGCCAGGGAATGTATACAACTCTGGAGGGGTCGGGGAATTGCCACAGCTTTGCTAAGAGCCAAGAAAAATGGGGGGTGATTAAGGTGAATCACTTAGATTATAAACACCTCCAGAGAGGTATCACCTCTGGAGGAAGCTTGCATAAACTGTAAAAGCAGCAAAGAATCCTTTGGCACCTTATAGACTAACAGACGTTTTGGAGCATGAGCTTTCGTGGGTGAATACCCACTTCCTCAGATGCATGTGGTGGAAATTTCCAGGGGCAGGTATATATATGCTAGCAAGCAAGCTAGAGATAATGAGGTCAGTTCAATCAGGGAGGATGAGGCCCTGTTCTAGCAGTTGAGGTGTGAAAACCAAGAGAGGAGAAACTGGTTCTGTAGTTGGCAAGCCATTCACAGTCTTTGTTCAATCCTGAGCTGATGGTGTCAAATTTGCAGATGAACTGAAGCTCAGCAGTTTCTCTTTGAAGTCTGGTCCTGAAGTTTTTTTGCTGCAGGATGGCCACCTTAAGGTCTGCTATAGTGTGGCCAGGGAGGTTGAAGTGCTCTCCTACAGGTTTTTGTATATTGGCAGATCCAGACTAACACGGCTACCCCTCTGATACTTGCATAAACTGGTTTCTTGAGAAACCAACAGAGAAAGAAAGGCCTTTTGATATAAAAACACTGTGTTTAAGCTGACTTCAGTCTTCTCTCCGATCCAGCAAACAAATGGGACCTCCTGGCCAAAGGCCCCAAGCCTTGCAAATCTGGATGGTAAGTTGCAGTGCTGTAAAGCCACCACCAGTGCTGCAACTCTCCAGTGTAGCCAAGCCCTCAGAGGTGGCAGATCCTTGTTCAAATGCCTTGTTCCAAGGGTTGGAAAGACTTTGGCTTACCAGAGTCCCATAAGACTGATAGGTGACATTTGGTAAGCTTTTAACATGTGTATTGTTTTTATTTATTTTTCTATGTTTTCTCTGTAATGCTTTTACCTTAATAATAAATAGGCTTGCTTAGAAAGAGCTGTGTGGTAATTTGTAACTGCTGGCAATACACTGTTCATAGCCTTTGGAGAGAGCAAGTGTTGGCCTTTAGACAGACTGACTTGCTGGAGATATTGCAGCATAAGGCAGGGAGCAGTGCAGGTTTAAAATCTACCAGTCAGAAGGGAATGGAACAAGGGTCCCTGCCCAGAAACAGGTGACAGCTGGAGACCTGAGACCAAACTAGAAACTCCTGGAGTGGATCATGGAGGAAAGGGATACAGGTGCAATTACCCTGAAATTGTGACAAAGCGTGTCCCTGGGAGGAAGATGAGACAGAGCTTCTTTTGGACACACGGCTTGTGGGAAAAGCAGACTTGGGCTGCCTGCTGTTTATTTATTTCTACTATGATCATGGAAACAGGACTTGGTGTACATTCTTTGTAAATAAACACATTTGCATCAAAGAAGTACCTGAGTTGTAGTGTCAATTTCTCCTTCCAGTGGAAGCAGCCTGGCAAGTCCCCAAATATTGCCTGACCACTTGGGCCAAAAGGGGCAACAATATGATTGTGCTATACTCAATGCATTTTGAATCAGCCATTGGCCAAAGACGGTTTCAGATTAAAGAGTGCCAGGTGTAAGAATAAGTGTCCCAACACACTCAGGCCCTGATTCATAAAGGGACTTTGGTGTTGTGACTCTCAGCATTGCAATGCCTAATTTTTAGGCATCCAGAAAATCACAGGAACAATTCTGTGATCCACAAAGGCACCCTATACAATGGAAAGAGATAAGTGTCTTACAATGTGATTCACAAGGCCAGTATACTAGGTGGGGAGCCACCTAGCTAATGGGAGATGCCAATGACAGGAACATGTACTAAGCTCTGCCCCTCTCTCATAGGGGCTTCCCTGCAGCCCAACTTACGTGCCTATCTCTGCTAACGATTCATGAACTGGGGAAGATAGGTGCTACTCCATCTAACTTGTGTGTGGGGCCCAATCTGGTAGGCATGCTCTCAGACCAACTAACTCCACAACCAACAGCTGTGGCAGTGGTAGATCTCCCTTACAAACTTTAGTCCAAAGGAGGAGCACTCAACCAGAATGCAGAAAACCACTGGTTTGAGTTCCCAACTCTGATGATAAGGACAAAAGCATTTGAACAAGGATATGCCACCTCTGAGGGCTTGGCTACACTGGAGAGTTGCAGCCCTGGTGGTGGCTTTACAGCACTGCAACTTACCGTCCACACTTGCAAGGCACATACAGCGCTGTATCTCCCTGGCTACAGCACTGCATGTACTCCACCTCTGCCTGGGGAATAATGACTGCAGCGCTGGTGATGCAGCGCTGCTCCGCCAGTGTGGCCACCAAAAGCACTGTTATTGGCCTCCAGAGGTATTCGGAAGTATCCCAGAATGCCTGTTCAGCCACTCTGCTCATCAGTTTGAACTCTACTGCCCTGGCCTCAGGTGACCCGCCCTTTAAATGCCCCGGGAATTTTAAAAATCCCATTCCTGTTTGCTCAGCCAGGTGTGGAGTGCAATCAGTGAATCTTTCCAGGTGACCATGCCTCCACACGCCAAACGAGCCCCAGCATGGAGCAATGGCGAGTTGCTGGACCTCATCAGTGTTTGGGGGGAGGAAGCTGTGCAGTCCCAGCTGCGTTCCAGCCTTTGGAATTACGATACCTATGGGCAGATATCAAGGGCCATGCTGGAAGGGAGCCATGACCAGGATGCGCTGCAGTGCAGGGTTAAAGTGAAGGAGCTGCGGAGTGCCTATTGCAAAGCCTGCGAGGGAAACTGCCGCTCCCGCGCTGCCCCCACGACCTGCTGTTTTTAGAAAGAGCTGGACGCAATACTTGCGGATGACCCCACCACCAATCCGATGACCACGATGGACACTTCAGAGCAGCGGGGGGAGAAGGAAACTGAGAGTGAGGGTAATGGAGTGGGGGTAGACATCCTGAAGTCCCAGGAGGCATGCAGCCAGGAGCTCTTCTCAAGCCAAGAGGAAGGCAGCCAGTCGCAGCAGCCGGTACTTGGTGAAGGACAAGCAGAGGAGCGGGTTCCCGGTAAGCGGCTTTTATTTTCAGGATGGAAATGTTTCGGGAGAGGAGGGAGGGTTATCGCTGTATGCATGCATGCCTAGATGTGGAGTAGCCCATTGATGTGGTCTATCACAGTGAAAACCCTAAACTGGGATGTGGTACAGCCCTGTAGGCAAACAGCAACTGCTGCAACACTAGGTCCCAATTATTGGAGAATTCGTTGATGAATTTTCGTATCATGGCCCCCAAAGTTCCATTGAACCTTTCCACCAGGCCATTGGTTTGATGGTGGTATGGGGTGGCAACCAAGTGATTCACCCCATGAGTTTCCCACAGTTTTTCCATGGTCCCTGCCAGGAAATTAGACCCTGAATCTGTAAGGATGTCTGAGGGCCAACCTACCCTGGCAAAGATGTCTGTTAGGGCCAGGCACACAGTGTTAGCCCTGGTGTTGCCTAGAGCTACTGCCTCTGGCCATCGGGTAGCAGAGTCCACTAAAGTCAGTACATACTGCTTTCCTCTGGGTGTCTTTTTTGGGAAAGGACCCAGAATATCCACAGCTACTCGCTGAAATGGGACCTCAATTATGGGGAGTGGCTGGAGAGGGGCCTTGACCTGGTCTTGAGGCTTTCCCACTCTTTGGCATACCTCACAAGACCGGACATACTTGGCAATGTCCTTGCCCATCCCCTCCCAGTGGAAGGACTTCCCCAACTGGTCCTTGGTTCTGTTCACCCCAGCATGGCCACTGGGATGATCATGGGCTAAGCTTAAGAGCCTCCCCCGGTACTTAGTTGGAACCACCAACTGTTTTTGCGGCTGCCATTCTTCCCGGTGTCCACCAGAAAGAATTTCCTTGTATAAAAGTCCTTGGTCTATAACAAACCGGGATCGATTAGAAGAGCTGAGAGGCGGTGGGGTGCTCCGTGCCGCCGCCCAAGCTTTCTGAAGGCTGTCATCCGCTTCCTGCTCAGCCTGGAACTGTTCCCTTGAGGCTGGGGTCACCAGTTCTTCCTCAGACTGTGGACTTGGGCTTGGTCCCTCTGGAAGCGATGTAGGTGATGGGGTTGTTTCCGTTGCTGGTGAACCGTTCTCCGCTGGTGCACCTGAGGGTATTTCAGGCTCTGGCTGAGCCTTTTGGGTATGGCTGTCTTTTGCTTCTGCCAGTTCTGGCTCGCTGGCGCCCTCTGGCGTTGAGTTTGAAGATGTGGTTGCACTTGCTGGTGCTGGTTGCTGTTCCAGTTCCGGGCCTGGGACTGGAGATGCTGTGGCTGTTTCAGTGGTAGGCATGGAATCCGAGTCCACTACCTCTGTCTGGGTCTCTGGTAACACAGACGGGGCCTCTGTGGACGGCTCAGGAACAGGAATGGGTCTGGAAGCTTGCCTGGTTTGGCTACGTGTAACCATTCCCACTCTCTTGGCCCGCCTCACCTGGTTGGCCAAGTCTTCCCCCAGTAGCATGGGGATAGGATAATTGTCATAGACTGCAAAAGTCCACATTCCTGACCAGCCTTTGTACTGGACAGGCAGTTGAGCTGTAGGCAAGTCTACAGCTTGTGACATGAAGGGGTAAATTGTAACTTTGGCCTTTGGGTTGATGAATTTGGGGTCAACGAAGGATTGGTGGATAGCTGACACTTGTGCCCCCGTGTCTCTCCACGCAGTAACCTTCTTTCCGCCCACTCTCAAATTTTCCCTTCGCTCCAAGGGTATTTGAGAGGCATCTGGGCCTGGGGATCTTTGGTGTGATGGTGGTGTAATGAATTGCACTCACATGGTGTTCTTGGGACAGTTGGCCTTGATATGTCCCAGTTCATTACACTTAAAGCATCTTCCATCTGATGGGTCACTGGGCCGAGGTGAGTTACTGGAGACTGGTGAGGTGGAAGAGTAGGGTGTCTGTGGCTTTACTTGGGTGGTATGTGGGGTCTTTGGCTGTCCTCGGTTGTAGGGTTTATGGTCTGTGTGCCCCCTGGGGTAATCGTTCCCCTTGACGGTAGCTTTCTTGCTTTCTGCCAGTTCCATCCATTTGGCTCCAATCTCCCCCGCCTCAGCGAGATCTTTGGGTTTTCCATCTTGTATGTACCGTGTGATGTCTTCAGGAACACCATCCAAGAACTGCTCCATTTGTATGAGGAGGTGCAGTTCTTCCAAGGTTTGAACGTTGTTTCCTGTTATCCAGGCCTCATAGTTTTTTGCAATGTAGTAGGCGTGTTTGGGAAATGACACCTCTGGTTTCCACTTTTGGGTTCTGAAGCGCCGACGGGCATGATCTGGGGTTATCCCCATTCTGTATCTGGCCTTGGTTTGAAAAAGTTTATAGTCATTCATTTGCTGCTTAGGCATTTCAGCTGCCACCTCTGCTAAAGGTCCACTGAGCTGTGACCTCAATTCTACCATGTACTGGTCTTCGGGGTTGTTGTACCCAAGACAGGCTCTTTCAAAATTTTCCAAGAAGGCCTCGGTGTCATCACCTGCCTTGTAGGTGGGAAATTTCCTGTGCTGTGGAGCAATAATTGGCGCCGGGTTGTTAGGGTTGGCTGGCACATGCAGCCCAGCTTTTGCCAACTCCAGTTCATGTTTTCTCTGTTTTTCCTTCTCTTCATTCTCTTTTTGTTGTTTTTTCCATTTCTTTTTGGTGTTTTTCCATGTCTCGGCGGTGGGCCGCCTCTTCTTCTGCTTGTTTCCTTCGGTAGGCCACCTCTTCTTCTTCTAGTTTTCTTTTGTGTGCTGCCTCTTTGGCTTGTTCTTCTCTTTCTTTCATCTCCATTTGTCGCCTGTGTTCAGCTTCTTTGAATTGCTCTTCGGCCTCAATTTTTTCCTTAGAAGTCATGATTCCTGTTTTCCTGTGTTGGGGTGCCCTCCGGTGTTTATCTTCTGAACTGCAGGCTCTGTTGCCTCCTGGAGTCTGCCTAGCAACAGTGCCTTTAGCTAATCTTCAATGTTAAGTAAACCTGAAAAACCACTTTATTTGCATATATATAGTGCTGGTAATGACTCTCAATGGGAGTGCTATTGTGTGACAAAAGACTCTTAATAGCACCTTAATGGTTTCTTGCTTAACATGCAAGCCACAAACTGCCAGAGAGAGCAGAAAAAAAAATTCTCTCTGGTTCCCTTTTAAAACCAAACTGTTTCTCTCTGCTAAAAAGCCCTTAGCAGAGAAGAGAAAAATATAATATTCCTACTGGCTTCTGGATTCTGTCTATATCCCAACCGCTGCTACTCATGTCATAACCTTAGTCCCAGATTTGGACCTTAGCGTCCAAAATATGGGGGTTAGCATGAAAACCTCCAAGCTTAGTTACCAGCTTGGACCTGGTACTTGCTGCCACCACCCAAAAAATTAGAGTGTTTTGGGGCACTCTGGTCCCCCTGAAAAACCTTCCCTGGGGACCCCAAGACCCAAATCCCTTGAGTCTCACAACAAAGGGAAATAATCCTTTTTCCCTTCCCCCCTCCAGGTGCTCCTGGAGAGATACACAGACACAAGCTCTGTGAATCCAAACAGAGTAACTCCCCCTCTCCGTTCCCAGTCCTGGAAACAAAAAGTACTTTCCTCTTCACCCAGAGGGAATGCAAAATCAGGCTAGTAAATCCAACACACACAGATCTCCCCCCTGATTTCTTCCTCCCACCAATTCCCTGGTGAGTACAGACTCAATTTCCCTGAAATTTCCCAGTAAAGAAAAACTCCAACAGGTCTTAAAAGAAAGCTTTATATAAAAAGAAAGAAAAATACATACAAATGGTCTCTCTGTATTAAGGTGACGAAATACAGGGTCAATTGCTTAAAAGAATATTGAATAAACAGCCTTATTCAAAAAGAATACAAATCAAAGCACTCCAGCACTTATATTCATGCAAATACCAAAGAAAAGAAACCATATAACTTACTATCTGATCTCTTTGTCCTTACACTTAGAAACAGAAGATTAGAAAGCAGAACTACTTCTCCAAAGCTCAGAGAAAGCAGGCAGACAGAAAACAAAGACTCGGACACAAACTTCCCTCCACCCAAAGTTGAAAAAATCCGGTTTCCTGATTGGTCCTCTGGTCAGGTGCTTCAGGTGAAAGAGACATTAACCCTTAGCTATCACCCTTAGCTATCTGTTTATGACAGTGGTCTATCACAGTTATGGATCACTCTGCCAGAGAGAATCAAAAAGTGCAGGATGGAGGGAAAGGGAAAGCAGGATCCGCCAGAGAAACGCAGTGGCCAGGAAGAAAAGCACAAAGCAGCTGATAAGCATCCTGGCGCACCAAGCTGACTCTATCCAGGCGCTCGTAGCCATGCAGGCAGAGCACTACCGCACCGACCCCACCCCCGTCCCAAAGCTCTTTCCCTTGTGCCTCAATGTCAGCTCCAAACCCCCCTCTCCAGCATCCAGGTTCTTACCACCACCAGCTGCCTCCAACAGCTGTACGTTCACCAACCAGCCCTGAGACCTACGACCCTCACCCTCTGCACTCAACCCCCATCACCAGGCAGTATAGGCATCCTGAAGTGCAGTAGTCATTGCACAGCACTCCAGACAGGACATATTCAAACCTGTGACTGTACAGTTCTCCACCACACCCCCCTGCCCTTTTAGGTTCCCAAAATGTTGTGTCTGTCAAGAAAGTTATTTTCTTTTCAATAAATGAATTATTGTCTTTGAGAACAGTCTTTGACTTTGTGCAATAATAAAGATACCTTAGCCCAGGAAAGAAACAGGCACTGCAAATCAGCTTAGGAAAAACAGATTCCTACTAACATTGTAACCACTGCAGTTCACTCCTGTGCAAGGCAGCAAACATTACTGTTGGTTTTCAGCTTCAAATTCCTCCCTCAAGGCATCCCTAATCCTTGAAGGCCTGTGCTGGGCCTCTCTAGTAGCCCTGCTCTCTGGCTCTGCAAATTCAGCCTCCAGGCATTGAACTGCAGAGGTCCATGCCTGACTGAATGTTTCACCCTTTCCTTCACAAATATTATGGAGAGTACAGCACTTGGATATAACCACAGGGATGCTAACTTCCCATACAGAGATCGCCAGTGCCCTTTTAAACGGCCAGAAGCACACTCCACAGTCATTTGGCACCAACTCAGCCTGTAGTTGAACTGGTCCTTGCTCCTCTCAAGCTTCCCTGTATACCTTTCATGAGCCAAGGCATTAACGGGTAAGCAGGGTCTCCAAGGATCACAATGGGCATTTCAACGTCCCCTACTGTGATCTTCCAGTCTGGGAAAAAAGTTCCTGCCTGCAGTTTCCTGAACAGGCCAGTGTTCCGAAAGATGCGTGCATCATGCACCCATCCAGTCCAGCCTGTGTTAATGTCAGTGAAATGCCCGCGGTGATCCACAACCGCCTGGAGAACCATAGAGAAATACCCCTTCCGATTAACATACTCGGATGCTAGGTGGGGTGGTGCCAGAATAGGAATATGCGTCCCACCTATCGCTCCTCCACAGTTAGGGAAACTCATTTGTGCAAAACCATCCACAATGTCCTGCACGTTCCCCAGAATCACGGTTCTTCTTAGCAGGATGCGATTAATGGCCCTGCAAACTTGCATCAAAACGTTTCCAACGGTCAACTTTCCCACTCCAAACTGGTTCCCAACCGATCGGTAGCTGTCTGGAGTTGCCAGCTTCCAGATTGCAATAGCCACCCGCTTCTCCACTGGCAGGGCAGCTCTCAATCACGTGTCCTTGCGCCGCAGGGTAGGGGCAAGCTCAGCACACAATCCCACGAAAGTGGCTTTTCTCATCCAAATGTTCTGGAGCCACTGCTCGTCATCCCAGACTTCCATGACGATGTGATCCCACCACTCAGTGCTTGTTTCCTGAGCCCAAAAGCAGCGTTCCATGGTGCTGAGCATTTCCGTGAATACCAGAAGCAATTTTGTGTCGTACGCATCAGGCGACTCGCTATCATCTTCGGATTCCTCATCACTTTGGATCTTAAGGAATAGCTCAACTGCCAAACGTGATGTGCTGGCGAGACTCGTCAGCATACTCCTCAGCAGTTCGGGCTCCATTTCCCACAGAAATCACGCTGCACAGAAACCGTTGAGAGTCAAGATGGTGCCAAACATGGACGGAAAAACAGAGATTGCTGGGATGTGAAGCGATGCATCATGGGTTGTTGGGACAGGAAGCAGAGTGACCTGCACTTTCCGCCCCCTTCCCACAACCCACGGCGCCAAAATGGGACCAGGTGCTCTGTGGGATAGCTGCCCATAATGCACCACTCCCAGCAGTGCTGCAAATGTGGCTACACTGCAGCGCTGGTAGCTGTCAGTGTGGCCACTCTCCAGTGCTTTCCCTACACAGCTGTACGAAGACAGCTGTAACTCCCAGCACTGCACACCTGCAAGTGTAGCCAAGCCCTCAGGAAAGTGCCCTAGCTCCTGAGCTAAAGAATGAACTGATGTGGGGTTCCCTCAATCTTGCCTGTTGAAGATGCTTCACTTTAATTAAACATTAATTGGGCCAGAAAGAGTGAGACTGACTGTAATCAAGTAGTTAGAGAACTCTTCCATGAGGTAGTAGATCCCTGTTCAAATCCCTTCTTATGGGGCAGAGGAGGACTTGAAGCAGTGGTCTGCCACAGACTGGGTGAGTGCACAAACCCCAGGACTAAAGGAATGACTTGTTGTGGTGAGGAGTTAGACAGCTTCTAAGCAAGCCTACCATATCAGGCCCCATATGTGAGGCGAGTGCCTATCTTCACCTGGTTCATGAATCACTCTGAGGCATAGGCAGGAGTGAGGTGTTTGGGCGCCTACAGTGAGGGAGCAGTCTGTATGCCCAGAGGCAGAAACATGGGTGCCTTTGCTGCAAAAGTTTAGGCTCTGACCAAGTTTAGATGTCTGCAGAGTTAGGCCGCAACTTAATGGGAGTTTTATGAATCACAGTGGTGCCCTAAGAATGAGAGTTAGACACCTAATTGTAGAGATTAGTCATCTAAGTACTGTTGTGAATCTGGCCATCAAAGATAGTTGTTAGACTGTAGAGCCAGAAGGGACCATTGCGATCATAAAATCTAATCTGACCTCCTGTATTTTAGGAATGTTGTCTTGCCCACATCATCTTTCTGGCAAAGGCCCCTACTAAGTCTAGTCATTCCCGTAGACTGAGGACATACTGAGTTACATTCTGGGCCTCAGTACTTTGGTCATGCCAGGATTCTTGCAAGAGGTCTAAATACCCCTGGCCCTGGGCTGTCTCCCATATAGTAACTTGAATGTCGAGAACTCCACAGAAGACTGTGGGACTTCTCAGACTACAAACAATAGGTACAATAGCATCTTATCCCAGTTTCAGGATTCAGTAGTCTCAAATGTTCATAGCATTCCCTTAAATTCCCTGCTAACGCATTCTACTGGCCTGTCTGTCTGTGGGTGGTAAACAGAGGTTCTTACTAATCATATATTAAGGGGGGAACATACCTCCTGGATTAGCTGGGACATGAATGCACTCCCCATATCAATTAATATCATATACAGGATCCCTGTTCTGGAAAATACTTTAAATAGCTCATTAGTTATGGCCTGTGACATTGCCAAGTGCAAGGGCACAACTTCCAGGTATCAAGTGGCATAGTCCACAATTACTAAGATAAACCCACAGCTACTGGAATTTGGATCTCTGTGTCGCAACCAGCCCTACCTCAATCCATTTGAATAGAGCATCCAATAGCAGGAGATGGACTAATGGAGACTTGTGACAGGCCTATAATTACCCAGATTGTCCCATTTATCCTTTTTAAATATTGGCACATTAGCTTTCTTCCAGTACTCTGGAACTTCCCCAGTGTTCCAAGACTCAATGAAATCAACATTAACAGTCCAGAAAATTCCTCAGCCAGCTTTTGGAAAACACTTGGATGAAAGTTATCTGGACCTGCTGATTTTAAAATGTCTTTTTTAGTCACCGCTGTTTAACATCTTTAGGTTTTGTTGGTATGGAAAATATTTCATCATAACATAATCAACATGATATGGCTGCATCACCTGGGTTTATCCCAAATACAGAACAGAAATATTTTTGAATACATTTGTCTTTTGTGTATTTTTATTGAGAATTGCACCATTTCCATCTATTAATGGACCAATACCATTGTTAGAATTCCTAATATATTTAAATTCATTATTATCCTTAACTTTACTGGCCACAGATTTCCTCTTGTGTCCTTTTACTTCCCTTATCAATTTTCTACAATCTCTAGCTTTTGATTTTATATTTATTACTATTAGCTTTCCCTTTCTTACATTTGTTATATATATGTATAGCTGTTTTCACTTCCCATCTAAGCTAGGTTGGGTTTTTTCAAATCAGTGTGGTCTTCTTTCTAGACTGTGGAATTTTGGTTTTTGGGCATCTACTAAAATGTTCCTAAACAGATAGAATTTTAAACAGAAGAATGTGAATGATAATAGTTTCTCCCAGCTCATTTGGCTCATAATTCTTTTCCCCTTTGAGAAACTGGCTGTTTTAAAGTGCCAAGTATATATATCACTGTTTTGCACTTTATTCTGTGTGCACACAACAAATGTAATCACATCATGATTATTGTATCTCATGTGAACTAGTAACATTAACCCAATTTTCTGTTGACTAATACATGCTGGTTAGCATAATATCATATTAATAATATGTATTATTCACACACTCACTAGTATACATATATATTAGTATGCCAATAACATTAAGCACAAATATTGTAACAGTAATATAGCCTAAACTGGCCTTTACCGTTACACAGACCTTTGACATAAATCATGTTCACCTATGCTATGTATCTCATAACACCTTGCATTTTTTGAAGTAAATATTTGGCATAAACAAATAGGAAACTTATGAAAATTCAAGGTATGTTCATTCTATGACTTAACACAAATGAGGTAAGTATCTTCATGGACCAGTACCTGTAGTGCTAGTATCCCAAACAAAGATAAGGAAGATTAGGGAACTGGGACAAACTGGTGGGCTGGATTTTAATGATGTGTAAAGAAATGTTTAATTTGTTAAATCTCATAAATGATACCATCTGAAGTGTGTAACTTTGGGAGCCCACCTTCTGTGTAAGGTGAATGTAACATCGCTGTGTGAGACCGCTTCCCAGAGACTGGTATCACATTGAACCTTTCTCCTGCGCTATATTATTAAACCTGACTGACATTGATTATTTGGCCTCTTGAATATATTTCATAACAAACCAAAATGTGGTCAAGCAACTGACTATACAATTTATCAACAAACGATTGTTTGAATAAACAATGGACAGCTCACGGATTATGTCTTTTTGTCCCGCGTTTCAATGCATTTTCTCCTGAGCTGCTTGCTCTTTCTCCAGCTCCACTCGACATCCTGGTCATGACCCCTCATGAACATCCACTTTGTAATGTCCACAAAAAGACCTTGATTCTGTTGGCTGCACCCAAGAGTTTCATGAACCGATGCTTCTCCCCAGATGGTGATAAGATCCAGGGTCTCATCACTGCTCCAGGCGGCTGCACCAGGCATGTTGTGTGGCTTCTGGGATGCAATTGTGGTTGTATTGCAAGAACGATGAACTGGGATCCAGAAGCAAATAGGAAAATCTGGCTCTGTGTCAGCTTTTAAAGGGATGAAGGTGTCATCCTGGGAGCATGAGGTGGGCACACAGGTAAATGGACAGTTCGGTAATAGTCGAAGCACCATGGGATAACCGGAAGCAGTCCTGGGGAAGCCGTTGCCCGATGACCCCTGGCAGCGGTCCTGGGGCGGTCCGTGGCAGCCGCTGCCTAGCGGCCCCTGGCAACTAGCACCTCTGGCCTCAGCCCCCCACCCCCAGCAGCGGCCCTCCCCCAGCATTGTCCCTCCCCACAAAATTTAGTCAGGGGTATTTATAGTATAAGTTCTGGACAGATCACGGACCCTGAATTGTTTGTTTATTTCCAGTGACTTGTCCATGGCTTTTTACTAAAAGTACCCATGACTAAATTGTAGCCTTAGTTATCACACAGTGATGGGATGCATTGTGTGTACACAAATGTTTTCAAACTGTATTAACTTGATTTGATGTGGTTTAATAATTCAGTTTAGTCAAGCCCTAACTACCACTAGCTTTTAGTCCTGTGATCTGTTCCTCATTAACTGTCTAGATGAGATCTAACAGAGAATTCCCATGTGTGGGATCCAGTACTTTTTGAGTTAGGAACTTCTTGTATATAATTTTTAGAAATTAAAGTGGGCCATTCCTTCCTTGTATCATTCTCATTGATAAAATTAAAACAAAGTTATAGATATCGTATCATCTTTGCTAAATGAAAAAGGACATTTAAAGGTGAATTGCAAAGAGTTTGAGAAACATACATTCCTACATTATGGTAGCTATATATTTTATTTCAAAATGCAACTAGCATGATATTGTAACTAAATGTGGGGTAAATACTAACATGGATAAAAAAAATTGGCAATTTGAATTATGGAGAATTTTTTTAAAGTAGTGAATCAAGTTTTAAATGTTTCATTGAAACATAGGCAACACAATCATCAATAAAAGGGATAGCCTAGGACATCAGGAATCATAACATTCAAAAACCAGGGGGAGAACACTTCAACCTCTCTAACCACTCAGGGTTTGTCTACACTACAGCGTTGCAGCGCTGGTGAGGGGGTTACAGCGCTGCAACTTAGGATGTGTACACACCTGCACGGCACTACCAGCGCTGCAACTCCCTGTTTGCAGCGCTGGCCGTACACCCGGTCGAGCCTCGGGTGTAGAGGATCCAGCGCTGTCATCAGGTGTAGACACTCACCAGCGTTTTTGTTGACCTCCGTGGCATAAGCAGGTATCCCAGCATACCTGAAGAAGCCTCTCTGGTAATCAAGCAAACTCCATTGCCCTGTGCTCACCTGACCCCTCCTTTAAATGCCCCGGGAATTTTAAAAATCCCCTTCCTGTTTGCTCAGCCAGGTGTGGAGTGCAATTAATCTATCAATCACTCAGCGACCATGCCTCCACGCACCAAACGAGCCCCAGCATGGACCAATGCAGAGCTGCAGGACGTCATTAGTGTTTGGGGAGAGGAGGCTGTGCAAACACAGCTGCGCTTCAGAAGGAGAAATTATGATACGTATGGGCAGATATCGCAGTCCTTGATGAGAAGGGGCCATGAACGGGACGCCTTGCAGTGCAGGGTAAAAATTAAAGAGCTGAGGAGTGCGTACTGCAAAGCCCGTGAGGGAAATCGCCGCTCAGGAGCTGCCCCCACAACCTGCCGGTTTTACAAGGAGCTGGATGCCATACTTGGGTGTGACCCCACTGCAAATCCTAGGAGCACGATGGAGAGTTCAGAGCAGGGAGAAGTGGGGGATGTTGTAGAGGACGGAGACAGTGAGGCTACTGGCGTGGAGGGAGACACCCCGGAGTCCCAGGACACATGCAGCCAGGAGCTCTTCTCAAGCCCGGAGGAGGCTAGGCAGTCGCAGCAGCTGGAAGCTGATGTTGAGGAAGAAGCTGAGGATCGTGCTCGTGGTAAGTAGATTTCAATGTTTTGGGAGAGGAGGATTTTGGTTATGGCTGCCTGCTTGCATGCCTAAACGTGGAATAGCCCATTGATTTGATCTATAACGTCTCTGTAATCTGCCTCGGTAATCTCTTGAAATGTTGCTGCAAGAGCGTTTGCAATTTGCTTTCTCAAATTGATCGGGAGAGCCACCGTGGTCCCTGTCCCGGTCAGGCTAACTCGTCCGATCCACTGTGCAGCGAGGGGTGGGGGGACCATGGCTGCACACAGGCAAGCTGCATAGGGGCCAGGGCGGTATCCACATTCCTGTAGAAGACCCTCCCTCTCTTCCCAGGTAACACGCAGCAATGATATGTCTGGCAGTAGGAAACCCTGTTGAGAGTTTAGTGATAATTGAGTGCAGGGCGCCAGATTCGCGGTTCCCCAGCCCATGGCGCTCTGTTTTTAACCCCTCCCCTTCCCAGCACGTAGGCAGCCACGCGGTGTGCTCCAGTGTTCCCCGACCCCCCCTCCAAGCAGGTATCCTGCCCCGCGGTGTGCTCTGGTGTTCCCAGACCCCCCCTCCAAGCAGGCATCCAGCACCGCGTTCCCCCCCCCCCGGTTAATTCCCACTCCCAAGGGGAAATCGGGGCAAAACCACTCACCCCATTGCTTGCCATGACTTAGCTTGCCTGCCCTCCCTGTGTTATGTGAGGTATGTGAGAAGGATGCTACCAAAAGTCTAAAAAGTCCTTCAAACTGTGATAATAAACAATGATGCCTCTGTGTATTACATGGTTCTATCTCTCTGTTTTCTAGGGACCTTGACTACTGCAGCCGTATCACCGGCCTCACGTAGGTTGCAGAACTTGAGACGGAATCCTAGGAAATCAAAAGAGGAATTGATCAAGTCTGTAATGAGCCACTACAACAGAGAAAGTAGGAAGACAGAGGAATGGAGAGAGAAGACCTATGAATGGAGAAGCAGTGTACATGAGTGGAGAAAGACTGTACATGAATGGAGAAAGAGTGTACATGAATGGAGGCAAACAGAAAGCAGGAGAAAGGAATTGTCTGCCAAAAAAACCACAAAGCAGATGATAAGCCTCCTGTCTTGCCAAACTGAGTCTTTCGAGTCTCTTGTAGCCATGCAGACAAATATGTACCGTGGTAACCCACAGCCCTCCCAAAGCCCTCTTCCTTGTTCCCCAGTATTTCCACAAAACAACTTTCTCCAGCAGCCAGTTCCGTATTATCCCCAGCTGCCCCCAACACCTATAAGATCACCTACCAGCCCTGATAACTATAATTCTTACCCTGTTCACTCCACCCCCATTATTCTGCAGCATAGTAATCCTGAAGTGCAGCAGACAGTGAATATTGATCAAAATAGGACATATTAAAACCTGTAAATGTACAGTCCACCACCTCTACCCCCTTGCCTGTTATGTACTGTATGTTGAAAAAAGTTTTTTTTTTCTATTTCTTTCACTACGTTTTATTGTTGCTGGAAGTGGTAAATATTACACAGCAAGGTAAAGCAAAGCACATCAAATGCATCAAACATTACTGTTGGCTCTCAGCATCAAATTGCTCCCTTAAAGCATCCCTAATCCTTGAAGCCCTTTCCTGGGCCTCCCTATTAGCCCTGCTCTCTGGCTGAGCAAACTCATCCTCCAGGCGTCGAACCTCGGAGGTCCATTCCTCACTGAATCTTTCACCCTTCCCTTCACAAATATTACGGAGGGTGCAGCATGCGGATATAACAGCGGTGATGCTGCTTTCCACCAAATCTAGCTTCCCATAAAGACAGCACCAGCGAGCTTTCAAACGGCCAAAAGCACACTCCACAATCATTCTGCACCGGCTCAGCCTGTAGTTGAACCGGTCCTTGCTCCTGTCAAGCTTCCCTGTATATGGTTTCATGAGCCATGGCATTAAGGGGTAAGCGGGGTCTCCAAGAATCACAGTGGGCATTTCGACATCCCCTACTGTGATCTTGCGGTCTGGGAAAAAAGTCCCGGCCCTCAGCCTCCTGAACAGGGCACTGTTCCGAAATATGCATGCATCGTGCACCTTTCCAGGCCATCCTGAGTAAATGTCAGTGAAACGCCCAAGGTGATCCACAAGTGCTTGCAGAACCACGGAGAAATACCCCTTGCGATTAACGTACTCTGATGCCAGGTGGGGTGGTGCCAGAATAGGAATATGCGTCCCATCTATTGCCCCTCCACAGTTAGGGAACCACATTTCTGCAAAGCCATCTACAATGTCCTGCACGTTCCCAAGAGTCACGGTTCTTCTTAGCAGGGTGCGATTAATGGCCCTGCAAACTTGCATCGGCACCATTCCAACGGTAGACTTTCCCACTCCAAACTGGTTCGCCACCGATCTGAAGCAGTCTGGAGTTGCCAGCTTCCAGATTGCAATAGCCACCCGCTTCTCCACAGGCAGGGCAGCTCTAAATCTCGTGTCCCTGCGCCGCAGGGTAGGGGCGAGCTCAGCACACAGTGCCATGGAAGTGGCTTTTCTCATCCAAAAGTTCTGCAGCCACTGCTCGTCATCCCAGGATTGCAGGACGATTTGATCCCACCACTGAGTGCTGGTTTCCCGAGCCCAAACGCGCCGGTCCACGGAGCTGAGCACGTCTGTTACTGCTTAAAGCAATTTACTGTCTTCACAGTGAGGCGATTCAATATCATCGTCTGACTCCTCACTCTCACTGTCACTCTCACTGTCGCTCTCACTCTCACTCTCATTTTGCAACTGAAGGAATAGCTCCACTGCCAAGCGTGATGTGCTGGCAACATTCATCAATAAGGTCGTCAGCTGCTCAGGATCCATTTATAAAAAAAATCGCAGAAAAAGCGCTGTACAATCACAATGCTGCCACACTGCTCGGAATGTGTACCAAAGCACCACGGGGCATTGGAACAGGAAGCGGAAAGACAATCACACTTCCTGCCCCTTCCCACAAGCCACAGCGCCGAAATGGGACGAGGTGCTCTGTGGGATAGCCGCCCACAATGCACCACTCCCAACAGCGCTGCAGTGTGGCCACATTTAACACCACTTGCAGCGCTGGTTGCTGTAAGTGTGGCCACTCTGCAGCGCTGGCCCTATACAGCTGTACTAACACAGCTGTAACAACCAGCGCTGCAAAATTGTAGGTGTAGACATACCCTCAGTGACTGACTTGAAGGTGGCAATTTTGCAACAAAAAAACTTCAAAAACAGATTCCAAAGAGAGACTGCTGAACTCGAATTAATATGCAAATTAGATACAATTAACTCAGACCTAAACAGAGACTGGGAATGGTTGGGTCATTACACTAATTGAATCTATTTCCCTATGTTAAGTTCTCCTCACACCTTCTATGGGTCATCTTAATGATCACTTCAAAGGTTTTTTTTTCTCCTGCTGATGATAGCTCATCTCAATTAATTAGACTCTTCCTGTTGGTATGCATACTTCCACCTTTTCATGTTCTCTGTATGTATAAATATCTCCTGTCTGTGTGTTCCATTCTATGCATCCAAAGAAGTGGGCTGTAGCTCATGAAAGCTCATGCTGAAATAAATTTGTTAGTCTCTAAGGTGACACAAGTACTCCTGTTCTTTTTGCAAATACAGACTGACACGGCTGCTACTCTGAAACCTGTCACTAGCCTTTGATCATTTTCTTGGGTAAAATCTATGAAACAGAGTTGGTGACCTCCTGGACTTTTGTACATAGGGTTCTCCCTCAACTGCCCTGCACCCAACTCCATACCATTGTCCACGATAGAACTTTCTGAAGTCAGCTTCCCAAACACCATTCCTCCCTTTTAATAGAGGCCATCCTGTTTTCTGCTATCTTGCTGGTTAAGCCATGCCTGAGATGTGTCAAATGTATACAGTGTTACAGTTGAAATCAATAAAACAAATTGGTGACCTTTTTGTGACCTCTGATGGAAAGGCCAAATATCAAAGTTCAAATAGGGCATTTTTCCCTATTGTCAGTAGCCTATAATGAATGAGAATTGTGATTATTATACCAAATTTTAATATTGTATCAGTGCAAGCACTTGGTCACAGCAGCATCACCATTCTCTGAATCCTACCTGTTCCATGGGGATTGCAATCTCCAGGATGGGGGCAACTTAAAATAGCTGCAGCTTTTATCAACATCATCAGCCTATGACACCATCCGGCACAAGGGCCTACTGCTGAAGCTACCCAACCTGCTTCAGTGTGACCTGCCATTTTGTGTCATTAGGTCAGTGCTTTTGAACAGAATGTTCTGTGTCCAGTTAGAAAGTCAGGTTAGCAAAAAGCAGAGTCTGCACAATGTCCTTCCACAGGGATCAATACTAGTAACGTCTCTTTTTAACTTATACATAAGTCATGTACCTGAAATGACATGCCACAAGTTCATCTACGCTGATGACCTGGCATGAACAACACAGGCTACAACACTCGTGGAAGCAGAAGACACCCTAAATGTTGATCTGAAGAGGATGGAAAACTACTTTCTGCAGTGATGACTCAAACCCAATCCATCAAACACATAGAATCATAGAAGCATACACTTTAAGGTCAGAAGGGACCATTATGATCATCTAGTCTGACCTCCTGCACAATGCAGGTCACAGAATCTCACCCACCCACTCCTGTATCAAACCTGTGTCTGAGCCATTGAAGTCCTCAAATCATGGTTTAAAGACTTCAAGGTGCAGAGAACCTTCCAGCAAGTGAGCCATGCCCCACACTGCAGAGGAAGGCGAAAAACCCCCAGGGCTTCAGCCAATCTGCCCTGGAGGAAAATTCCTTCCAGACCCCAAATATGGCGATCAGCTAAACCCTGAGCATGTGGGCAAGACTCATCAGCCAGACATCCAGGAAAGAATTCTGTGTAGTAACTCAGATCCCACCCCATCTAACATCCCATCACAAGCCATTTCGCATATTTACCACTAGGAGTCAAAGACTAATTAATTGCCAAAATTAGGCTATTCCATTATACCATCCCCTCCATAAACTTATCAAGCTTAGTCTTGAAGCCAGATATGTCTTTTGCCCCCACTACTCCACTTGGAAGGCTGTTCCAGAACTTCACTCTTCTGATGGTCAGAAATCTTCATCTAATTTCAACTCTAAACTTCCTGATAGCCAGTTTATATCCATTTGTTCTTGTGTCCACACTAGTACAGAGCTTAAATAATTCTTCTCCCTCTCTGGTATTTATTCCTCTTATATATTTATAAAGAGCAATCATATCTCCTTTCAGCCTTCTTTTGGTTAGGCCAAACGAGCTAAGCTCTTTGAGTCTCCTTTCATATGACAGGTTTTCCATTCCTCGGATCATCCTAGTAGCCCTTCTATGAAGCTGTTCCAGTTTGAATTCACCCTTCTTAAACATGGGAGACCAGAACTGCACACAGTATTCCAGATGAGGTCTCAGCACTGCCTTGTATAACGGTACTAACACCTCCTTATCTTTACTGGAAATACCTCGCCTGATGCATCCCAAGACCACTTTAGCTTTTTTCACAGCCATATCACATTGGCGGGTCATAGTCATCTTGTGATCAACCAGTACTCCCAGATCCTTCTCCTCTTCTGTTACTTCCAACTGATGCTTCCCCATCTTATAACAATAGTTCTTGTTATTAATCCCTAAATGCATGACCCTGCATTTTTCACTATTAAATTTCATCCTATTACTATTATTCCAGTTTACAAGTTCATCCAGATCTTCCTGTATGATATCCCAGTCCTTCTCTGTATTGGCATTACCTCCCAGCTTTGTGTCATCCACAAACTTTATTAGCACATTTCCACTTTTTGTGCCAAGGTCAGTAATAAAAAGATTAAATAAGATTGGTCCTAAAATCGATCCCTGAGGAACTCCACTAGTAACCTCCCTCCAGCCTCATAATTCACCTTTGAGTACGACCTGTTGTAATCTCCCCTTTAACCAGTTCCTTATTCACCTTTCAATTTTCATATTGATCCTCATCTTTTCCAATTTAGCTAATAATTCCCCATGTGGAACCGTATCAAATGCCTTACTGAAATTGAGGTAAATTAGATCCACTGCATTTCCTTTGTCTAAAAAATCTGTTACCTTCTCAAAGAAGGAGATCAGGTTGGTTTGGCACAATCTACCTTTTGTAAAACCATGTTGTATTTTGTCCCAATTACCATTGACCTCAATGTCCTTGACCACTTTTTCCTTCAAATTTTTTTCCAAGAACTTGCATACTACAGATGTCAAACTGACAGGCCTGTAGTTGCTCGGATCACGTTTTCCCCCTTTAAAGATAGGAACTATGTTAGCAATTCTCCAGTCATACGGTACAACCCCTGAGTTTACAGATTCATTTAAAATTCTTGCTAATGTGCTTGCAATTTCATGTGCCAGTTCCTTTAATATTCTTGAATGGAGATTATCCGGGCCCCCTGATTTCGCCTCATTAAGCTGTTCAAGCTTGGCTTCTACCTTGGATGTGGTAATATCTACCTCCATATCCTCATTCCTATTTGTCATCCTACCATTGTCCCTAAGCTCCTCATTAGCCTTATTAAAGACTGAGGCAAAGTATTTGTTTAGATATTGGGCCATGCCTAGATTATCCTTAACCTCCACTCCATCCTCAGTGTTTAGTGGTTCCACTTCTTTCTTTGTTTTCTTCTTATTTATATGGCTATCGAACCTTGTACTATTGGTTTTAATTCCCTTTGCATTTTTGTCAGCTTTCCACCTGAGCACTTCTGAAGCTAAGAAGATGCAGAATGTAAACTTTTGTAGCAAGGCAATTACCCATGATCCTAACCTCTGCTACCTAGGAGTCATCCTTGATTGCATAAACAACATCTGAAGCAGGTGAGCCATAAAATAAAGAGTTGCATCAATATCATCCAAAAGCTAGCAGGCTCTAGCTGAGCTCAAAGGCTACAAATGGCAACGCTGGCTTTAGTTTATTCCATGGCTGAGTACTGCACACCTATCTGGGCAAGAAGTTTGTACACTGTCACTTGATATTCAATTAATTGCAACTTTGAGACTTGTGACTGGTACCCTGAAGTCCACTGTCTTGGCTTCCAGTCCTTGCAAATATCCTTCTTCCCAACATCCTTGCTAACCAAAACTTCCCACGCCAAGAGAAACTTGTTAATCTGCCTTATACTCACCTTACGTTTCACTAACCTTTCTGGGCAGCTGGACAAGGTGTTCTGTCACCCAGCTTCAACCCAGAAAACACTGGATGCCTTATAGATTATCCCACCAGCAGCTGCCTGGTTTCTTGCTCTGCCAAAGACAGCGGATGACCATAACTGTATTAGGATATTACATGGAATATGCATGCATCTAATGCACAAATGGAGAATCAAGGATTCACCACAGTGTGAGTATGGAGACCTCCAAACTATTGAACATCTTATGAACAAGTACCTCCATCTTTTCATTTTCATGAGCATAGCAAAGCTGACTGCTGCATCCTCCTGAAGCCCACAAATAGATTTCAAACCTTTCTATGAACTTGTAAATGTCGCTACTTCCATACGAAAGAAGAAAAATATTGTATCTGATAAGAACCTGGAAATTAGTTGTTTCAGTCAGAATACTATATACATTGGAGTTTAACTATTTGACAATTGCTTAATGTACCAGGCAAACGGGGCAAAAACATAGCTCCAATTCTGTCCAAGACACCTCAGCCAATCTCAAGGAAACAAGGATTAGTTCCATCTCTGGAGTGCCCCATACCAGTTATGAACAGCCAGGACAATGTCCATAGAAAAACTGACAAGCTTTCTCACTTGAGCTGCTGTTTTCACTATCGTGAGGCATAGTACCTGTTTATGTACAAAGAATGTACAAACTCCTGTTTCCCTGAATACAGGAGGAATCAAACACAGGAGATAGTTTTTTAGCTTGCAGCTTCTAGCCCCCTTCAGCCAACACATAGCCCAATAAGCTCTGTCTCTAGGCTTTCCTCAGGGCCATGTTACCTGTGCTTGTTCAGGCTGCGTCTGGTCCTTCTATCAATAAAGACAAATGCAAAGTGCTCCACTTAGGAAGGAACAATCAGTTTCACACATACAGAATGGGAAGAGACTGTGTAGGAAGGAGCATGGCAGAAAGAGATCTACGGGTCATAGTGGACCACAAGCTAAATATGAGTCAACAGTGTGATACTGTTGCAAAAAAAGCAAACGTGATTCTGGGATGCATTAACAGGTGTGTTGCAAACAAGACACGAAAAGTCATTCTTCCGCTCTACTCTGCGCTGGTCAGGCCTCAGCTGGAGTATTGTGTCCAGTTCTGGGCACCGCATTTCAAGAAAGATGTGGAGAAATTGGAGAGGGTCCAGAGAAGAGCAACAAGAATGATTAAAGGTCTTGAGAACATGACCTATGAAGGAAGACTGAAAGAATTGGGTTTGTTTAGTTTGGAAAAGAGAAGACTGAGAGTGGACATGATAGCAGTTTTCAGGTATCTAAAAGAGTGTCATCAGGAGGAGGGAGAAAACTTGTTCACCTTAGCCTCTAATGATAGAACAAGAGGCAATGGGCTTAAACTGTAGCAAGGGAGATTTAGGTTGGACATTAGGAAAAAGTTCCTAACTGTCAGGGTGGTTGAACACTGGAATAAATTGCCTAGGGAGGTTGTGGAATCTCCATCTCTGGAGATATTTAAGAGTAGGTTAGATAAATGTCTATCAGGGATGGTCTAGATGGTATTTGGACCTGCCATGAGGGCAGGGGACTGGACTCGATGACCTCTCGAGGTTCCTTCCAGTCCTAGAGTCTATGTATCTATGAATCTATGAATCCTATTCTCAGTTCTTATACTGCACTCATCACCATAGCATCTGACCACCTTCCTTCCTGCCTTGCCTCTCAGCATCTCTGGTCTTTCTACTGTCTCTCTCAGAGACACATGAACCTTCACAAAATAACAGCTAGCGAAACCCCTCCTGAGATGGGACTTTGTTTTTGGCAGTGACATGCCTGTGTTTGGGCTGGAGGATGCTATTGTCTCACCACTTGGTTCCACAAAGGAGCTTAATGGCAAATGAAGTGTGGTGGTTACACACTGTGAAGTGGTCAGATAGGGCATAGCAGTCTCCATTCTTTCCTTGTGCCCCCAACTGACAGTCATTCCGGCCCTGCAGTAGTCTGCCCTTTCCATGATTCAGCCCTACAACCAGGCCACACATTGCTGTCCACCCCTTTCACGTTATACAAGGAGGCCAGTAACGGGGTAGCTCTCTGGGATAGGTGAGGGGCTCTGGGCCTCCCTATGGTCAGGGATCCCAGGATCTTGACCCTTCTGTTTTTAGGGCTTTCTCTCATCTACATTCCCCATATCATGGTTTGACTTATGCCTTTGGCAACCCTAGAGGTACATAGGAGGACCAGGGCCCACCCTCTCCACTGGGTTCCAATCTAGGGCAGAGTGGTAAGCAGCCAAGTTTTGCACCCCAAAGTGCTATCCTGCTGCCTCCCTTGATCATTTCCTACCAGTCACCTCTTTTCACAATACATAAAGTTAAGCCTTTAAATAACTAAACAGTCAGTCCTTCCAACAAGAGTCACCAGTCTCTTCTCTGTGGGTTTGGCAAAGTCACTATAGCCAGGTCTCAAGCAGCAGGAGTTCCTGTAGTGCTCCTTCCCAGGGCTCAGAGTGTAGGTCAGTACGTGTACGCTGTCTGTCAGCTACTCAGCTGCTCCGCTTTCCTTTTAAGATCCTTCTCCCTCCCATACATGCTTTGGAGGTGTGGCAGGATGGGACTGCCTGGGTCCAAAGTAACTATTTAACCTCTTCCTTTCTAGTTTGGGGCTTGTACACCCCATTTCTCTCTCTCTCTCTCTCTCTCTCTCTCTCTCTTTCTTTTTCTGTCTCTCTCACACATACCAGTTTCAAAGCAGTTTAATCCAACTCATACCTGTACAAGCACTGAATGGTGCTCAATTGGCATCTCCCCCACAAGAAGAGAATCCCACCACCTGTTGTGTTTAAAAGAATTCTGTTACTTTGAACTATGAAGAAGAGAATGCACCAGGCCAGCATAGCACAACTGGCCTCAAGTTATGGTGGGTTTTTTTCAAATTTAAATGACCAAGCTCCAGATTAGTAGCAACATAAGTCTCATGCCTCACAACACATTCAAGATATGCACCAATAATCTATTATTGCACACCAGAAAGTGCCCAGTTAAGGTCTCCCCATATATCCCTGAAAGGAATTTTAGTGTTACAAAAACAGGAAATGCATAGTTAAGGTGATGCTTCACACACAATACAGCAACATCCAGGTCTTGGCAAATGTGCTCAAGTGTGCCAATCAGTTTAGTGGGTAATCAAGCAAATTAATTGAACAATGATGTTATAAATATGCAGATTAAAATCTGTAAATCACCTTTGTGCAAAAAGAAAGTTATAATCTTGCAATTCTACTAAAATGATAAAACTTTCTGACATTTTTAATGTACTTTGACAGTTGGTCCTGAATCTAGGCTAACATAAATTCTTAAGAAAAACAGCCAATGTAATATGATGACTATCAAAAGGTAATGAGCACAAAGTGTAATAATGAATTAAAATACCAAAAAGAAATTAAGTTCTGTCGGTATTTTAATTTTTTTAAAATTCAGTGACAATAACAAATTCACGGCTAGAAGATGCAAAGGTATATCTCAAAGCACTGAAAGGTGAAATGTTGCACCTGTGGTAAGCATGTCTATCGAAAGTCACAAAATGGTGGGTAGTCCAAGCAAGATGGCCTACTCAGAAGATTGTAGTGGTGAAGGATAAAGAGGATAATTGGAGCAGAGTCTCTGTCATTGCTTTATGAAGTATTAACACTTTCACAAGGAGAGTAGTTTGAAAAGGACTCTGTGATGAGTCAAGGAAATGAGATGGTGAAGTGACAAGGCTGCCCCAGCCTCTTTACAAGTCAATTAACATTGATAACCTCTTTCCACTCATTCAGTAACCTGAACTAGTCTTAAAATATTGTAAATTATAAAAAATAACTAGTTAAGTATATCCCACAGGTATTGTATTCATAATTAACATTTCATACATTCAGCATAATGGCATATATATATATATATATATATATATATATATATATATATATATAATTACTCTGTCCTCTGTAGAGCTGAACAAATAAGTATTGTGAATTTTCTATTTACATAATTGTACCTCTTTTCCTTATCTTGGATATTCCATAATCTTATAGTTTTCTAAAATGTATTTCGCATTTGATCTTTTGCTCAATAATTCCTACAAATAATTCTTGTGGTCCACAGATTGTGTGAGAGCAACTATAGGCCTGTTAGTTTGACATCTGTAGTATGTAAGGTCTTGGAAAAAATTTTGAAGGAGAAAGTAGTTAAGGACATTGAGGTCAATGGTAATTGGGACGAAGTACAACATGGTTTTACTAAAGGTAGATCGTGCCAAACCAACCTGATCTCCTTCTTTGAGAAGGTGACAGACTATTTAGACAAAGGAAATGCGGTAGACCTAATTTACCTAGATTTCAGTAAGGCATTTGACACGGTTCCACATGCGGAATTATTAGTCAAATTGGAAAAGATGGGGATCAATATGAGAATTGAAAGGTGGATAAGGAACTGGTTAAAGGGGAGACTACAATGGGTCATACTGAAGGGTGAACTATCAGGCTGGAAGGAGGTTACTAGTGGAGTTCCTCAAGGATCGGTATTGGGACCAATCTTATTTAACCTTTTTATTACCGACCTTGGCACAAAAAGTGGGAATGTGCTAATAAAGTTCACGGATGACACGAAGCTGGGGGGTATTACTAACACGGAGAAGGACCGGGATATCATACAGGAAGATCTGGACGACTTTGTAAACTGAAGTAATAGTAATAGGATGAAATTTAATAGTGAAAAGTGCAAGGTCATGCACTTAGGGATTAATAATAAGAACTTTAGATATAGATTGGGGACGCATCAGTTGGAAGCAAGGGAGGAGGAGAAGGACCTTGGGGTATTGGTAGATCACAGGATGACTATGAGCCGCCAATGTGATATGGCCGTTAAAAAAGCTAATGTGGTTTTAGGATGCATTAGGCGAGGTATTTCCAGCAAAGATAAGGAGGTGTTAGTACCGTTATATAAGGTGCTGGTGAGGCCCCACCTGGAATACTGTGTGCAGTTCTGGTCTCCCATGTTTAAGAAGGATGAATTCAAACTGGAACAGGTTCAGAGACGGGCTACTAGGATGATCCGAGGAATGGAAAACCTGTCATATGAAAGGAGACTCAAAGAACTTGGCTTGTTTAGTCTAGCCAAAAGAAGGCTGAGGGGGGATATGCTTGCTCTCTAAAAATATATCAGAGGGATTAATATTAGGGAGGGAGAGGAATTATTTAAGCTTAGTACCAATGTAGACACAAGAACGAATGGGTATAAACTGGACACTAGAAAGTTCAGACTTGAAATTAGACGAAGGTTTCTAACCATTAGAGGAGTGAAGTTCTGGAACAGCCTTTCAAGGGGAGTAGTGGGGGCAAAAGACATATCTGGCTTTAAGATTAAGCTTGATAAGTTTATGGAAGGGATGGTATGATGGGAGAGCCTAATTTTGGCAATTGATCTTTGATTATCGCCAGATAAGTATGCCCAGTAGTTGGTGATGGGATGTTGGATGGGATGGGATCTCAGTTACTGCAGAGAATTCTTTCCTGACTGCTGGCTGGTGAGTCTTGCCCACATGCTCAGGGTTTAGCTGACTGCCATATTTGGGGTCGGGAAGGAATTTTCCTCCAGGGTAGATTGGCAGAGGCCCTGGAGGTTTTTCACCTTCCCCTGCAGTGTGGGGCATGGGTCACTTGCTGGTGGATTCTCTGCAGCTTGAGGTCTTCAGACCACAATTTGAAGACTTCAATAACTCAGGCATAGGTTAGGGGTTTGTTATAGAAGTGGATGGTTAGGGTTCTGTGGCCTGCTTTGTGCAGGGGGTCGGACTAGATGATCACATTGGTCCCTTCTGACCCTAGAATCTATGAATCTTTGAGCAGTTCATTATGTGTACAGTATTCAAAATTTGAGCTGTTTTGATTAATTAGTTGGACATAGTGACATGGTTTGTTCCTGTTCCCAGACTGGATTAATTTAACTCTGAGAATCAGGAAGGATCCTTGCGTTTATGAATTCAAGATTCACTTTTGGTGAACATTTTCTGATATTGTCTTAAAATTAATTGTTTCCATGATCATCCCTGTAGTGTGAGGATATAAACACAAAGAAGAGCCATGCTTTAAGCAGCAAGTAGAGAACTCCCTAACCAGAAAGTTCCTATGTTTATTAATTTTCCTGCTACAACACATCCTGTTCTCTCCTTACTGATAATTGTAGAGGATCAGCAACTCTATAACCACTCCACATTTCCCTTTCTTTACAATAAAAGATTTAAACTTAAATTATAAACCAATGTATATATGCACAACAGTTCAAAATAAACTTCACATTTCTTAGAACTATTTACAGTTTTTACACTATGTGTCCTTATCAAGTCTGTAGTCTTCCAAACCTTGTTCTCACTTTTGCACTTTTGATACCATGTAGTGTGAAGACATAGACACAAAGAGCCATGCTTTAAGCAGCAACCTGAGAGCTCCCTAACCAGGAAGTTCCTTCGTTGATTAAGCTCCCCCCTTGCAACACTCTTTGGCAATGGTGTATTATCGCCTAGGCCAACAAGGCCTAGGCCTAGGGCGACAATTTTGCAGGGGCTGCAAATTTGCTCACGCCCCCTCCCCAACTCTACTCCTTCCTCAAATCCCCAGCCAGCCTCCTCCCCCAGGCACACCGTGCTTCCCTCCTTCCACCTCCCTCCTAGGCTTGCCGCGCGAAAGTGCTGGGAGGGAGAAGTGACTAGCAGCACTCGGAGGAGGCGGAGCAGCGGTGAGCTGCGGCCTGCGGGCGCGAGGAGTAACCTGCGGAGGGGGCCGGGAACCGCTCCCCCCGCCCCCAGCTCACCTCCGCTCCACCGCCGCCATCCCCCGAGTGTGCCGCAACTCCCCTTTTCCCCACTCCCTCCCACGCTCGCTGCGCAAAAGCTCTGGGAGGGAGTGAGGGAGAAGCAAGTAGCGGCATGATTGGAGGAGCAGGAGCAAAGGTGAGCTGGGGCTGGCGGGCGCGGTGAGTGACTCTTGGGGGTGTGGGTGGCAGGGAACTGCTCCCTGCCTCAGCTCACCTCCACTCCACCGCTGCCATCCTCTGAGCACATCACAACTCCCCTTCTCTCCCCTCCCTCCAAGGCTTACCACGGGGGAGCAGAGATGAGCTGGCGGGGCTGGGGAGGGGCAATTTTTTGAGGGCCCGGAGCGCCAAATTTGTTAATCCGCCACTGCTCTTTGGTAACTGTAGTTGACCAGGAACTCCATAACCACTCCACAATTCCTGTTAGTAAACTAATCTTCTAGGATATTTGTGGACATCAAACCCAAAAGGAGAATGAACACATCTGGAGTAAATTTGTGTAAATATTAGAACAAATATTTTCAGAATTTATTTGCAGTATTGTGGTTTTTAGATGTTGTTTGTGATTATTAGAACTGGGAGCACTGGCTGTTGGGAGTCTGAAAGGATAGGAAACAGGAAGGAGGGGGAGGAGTTGAGAAGGCAGAGTGAGAGTTACAGAGGGTGCAGCAGCAGCTTGGTAAAGAGATTTCCACTTTAAAAATAAAGTCCTGTTGACGTTTGTTAGTTGATACAACAAGTATTCACCTTGCTCTAGTATATTACACATTTTAAATAAAATTAGAGTTAAAAGAAGTCTTTCAATGTACAACTATTGATAATATCACAACTACAAAAAACAGTACAGGGAATACTACAGAGGAGGTTCAGATGCCATGATTGTTTGAAGGATTCAGACAAAATCTTGAACTCATATCTTGTCAGGCAAGTAACACAGAAATTGATTTTTTTCTTTTTAAAAAGTGTAGTCATATCGTCAGAATTCAGCACTTATAGGGCCAAAATTCAGCCCTGGTGCAATTACACTGCGAAGTAATTGGCTTGTATGGATTATGGGCCAATCCTATTCTTCTCTTGAGTTAGTCTACCTGGAGTGAAAGTGGCCACACTGCAAAATAACATTATCAGTATGTCTGAAAATCATGAGCCCCCATTAATAATCAGTGAAAAGTATGAAATTTCACCACAGTGTCCAGCTATGCAGTCATTTGACTTCCATTAACATTGGAACAGCAAGGGCTAAAAACTGCTTTGCATCTCTGGTCATCCAAGGGTAAATCATGCCCACCTGTCAGCAGGGAAGGGATAGGATTGGCCCATAACCAAATACAGGCCAAATTACCTCCCAGTGTGACTGCACCAAGGATGAACTCAAGTCTTGGCAGGTAAGTGAAGGAGGAAGTGCTTTTTAAATATATTTTAAATGTCCTTGTGATTTTTACCTTGGCATGCCATTCTATTAGCTGGGTCGGGTTTTTTTTCCCTTTTTCTTTTCCTTTGTAAAACCTTTGCAGTTCACCTTCAGTGTCAGCTGTCTAGCTGAAACTCTGTGCAGCAAGTCAAAAATATTCCCATAATAATTTCTGGGAAATCAAGATAGGCTGAAGTAGACCCTGGCTAGCAAAATGATGGCTTGATACTAGTTGCAATGAAGACTCATCAGTTTTTAAGAGTATACTACCTAGTTTTTATATTTTGAATTAAAGTGCAATTAAACTGTTTCTCTTGCCTCGAAGTTTTTGACGGTCTCTGTCTGCTCCAGTAGGTGTCTCTGTTTAGTTGTAAAGTTTTTCCTCTACTGTAATGATCAAATCCACCAATTTCTGACTTCAACTATTCAGAATTTTATTTCACTCCAAACTAGATATTGCGGCCTGATTCACTCCTTGGGCTATGACAGGCCATTAACCTTTCCCTCTAGTCCCTTTAAAAGATTTAGAATAGAGGCAGAACTTCATTCTGCATTTCTCAACTATCAGCCTGCCAGCCAAGAGTGACAGTTCAGTGATCCTTTCTGCTTCTTTATTACAGTAAGGGGAGAGAAACGTAAATTAGTATTGGGTCATCAACTTCAAAGGAACTACTCTAGTGTACATCAGGATTTCTGGTCAGCTTTCTATATTAGCTGCTTGCACCAGTGACTCCAGTTAAACCACTTTTTAATAAAATTTGAACATACTTTACAACAGCTTTAAAATTCATCTTTATGCCAATGTGTTCTGAATTCCCTGCATTCTGCTCTACCTCATTAGATTGGGCCTCTTGCTCAGAGGCACAGAAGAGACAGCTTCTGCTGAGAGATCATGCATATTTGTAGAGGTCTGAAACAATGACAGGGATATCTCAAAACTCATTTGAATATTAATTTGAACATATATTTATTTTTATGTAATAAATGCTTAATTATCTAATGTATTCATACTGGGTCACTGCAGTTTTCAAGAGTATTTGGAATTAACTTATTCTGGGAGGAAAAAGGAATTGTCACAAACGCCACAAAAAGCTATTTCTCCAAGATTTTTTCTCATATGGTCTGCTTCATTTCCAAAGAGAGGACTTCCTTCTCTTTAGAGTGTGACCAAGCTTTGCAAAGATGTCTGATATTGGTCTCCCCCTTAAAACTCTTAGGGCAAATATCATGGCCTTCAGTGGAGTGGCATTAGAGACGAATTTGGCACAGTAAACTTGTTATATAAATTCATACTAGCTCAGGTTGTAACACAATATTATTTATGGTACTTTTGTTGGTTTTATGTCATATCTAAATCCAGCTTTATATTCCGAAGAGTCAAATTCAGACCCACTGTAAGCAGGGCTAACTCCTTTTGTCCTATGATTGTAAAACAAATAATCAGAGGCAAGGAAACACAAAATGAAGCAGCACTCTGTTCTGTATGGTTCCCAACCTCATATAGGGACAGGCTCTGAGCTGTCTTACACAGCCACACAAGGGAATAAAAGTATATAAAGAACTGCCTTATTTCTTTACTCCAGCTACATGAAATGCAGACAGCAGTGTGGGGGGAGAGCCTAACCTTTTGTACAAGATGAAGTCCACTGGTGTTCAAACAAATATTTAGTCCCCAGATCTTAATATATCTGTTTTTTAGATAGAGACGCAGCTTAACAGGTCTGTGCTCAGAGACCATCACCACTCTCTAGCTTCAGAAAAGGGAAGAATTTTTTTCCCTCTCACTAGATGCAAAATTCTTCTCTGAGGCTTGCCTAGATTCACAAACCTACTTTAGCACCTAACTTCCTTTCAAATCGATGAGAGTTAAGCACCTAAGTTGCAGTGTGAATCTGGCCTTTAGATTCACAGGCAACCAGCAAACCATATAGGAAGAGCAAAAGATTTATGTCAAGATCCAGGGCACACTCAAAACCACTCCTGCTCCCACAGAAGGCAGTGAGAGTGTTGCCATTTACCTTAATAGGAGTAAGATCAAGTCTTTGGTTTATGAGTATAGACCTACAGATATATAACATAAACTAAAACTGAATGCAACTATTTTAATTTTCCTTTATTTTGTATCTTCAGTTTGTTGTGAAATGCACAGTAAATGATGAAGGGAGGGAAATAGCCTAACATGAAGACCCCATATGTATATATATTACATTAGCAGCACAGAGATAACTCTTAGCTCTGAGCACTTTATACAAATGAAATAGGTGTTGCTTTGATGGCAGCATAAAACATTTACTCCCCCAGACCCCCAGAATGAAAATACTGATTCCCTTGTTTTGGCTGCAATTTTGGTCTTCCGTGAGAAGGATAATCAAGCACTTCAACAACTGATTAGTAGTGAAAACAAAAATAGCATGGATTTTAGATGAATGACATGGGAATAGATAATATGTAATATTCTGCCAACGGTTGTAGAAAATTTACTATTATGAGTCAGGAAAACTTAGTTACTATAATAATACTCAGCACATTTATTGCTGTTAACTTAATACATTTCCTTCATGAAGCTAAACTGCCTGTTAAAGTGCACTTTGGAGATTGATGATTAGAATAGATATTTTAGAAGGCAATGAGGAGAGGGTACAGCTTGAGTCACTAGAATGTCAACATCGGAAAACATAGTTTTTATGAAGGAGAGAAGAGCACATGAATAGATATTCAACTAACTCTCTCCTTATGTTCCATGCAGAACTGCCAACTTCCATCTTGTCTCTGCTTCACTTTCTTCTGCCACTCTTTGGTCTTCTAGCCCATTCAGAATGGTTTATTTCAGTGTTTTGCTGTGAGTACAAGTGCTAGCTATTAGAATTGGAGCAAAAGGCCCAAAGGAAACCTACAGGCTACAATGTGTCACAATTTAACTGCATAGTACTTAATACTTGCCTTATTATTTTGATTATTTCCATTGCAGTAGTATGCAGAGGCCTCTTCTCCTGCTAGACAATCAAAGATAATCCCTGCCCCAAAGAGCTTACAACGTACGTCCCCTCGTGCAAGGTAGTCCATGCGGCGTTAGTGTTCTGCCCATGTGTTCTCCTTGCATGATTGGTGCCTAATTTAAGAACTCAGAGCAAACTGTGTTGTAGCTAAAAAGTTTCCATAATGCAGATACTTTTAATGGTGACTGGCTTACACAATAAATCTCCATGTTCCCAGTGAGCTAGAATCTTGAAATTTGGAACATTTACTCACTATGGAACTGAAATTTGAATTTTCTATAATAAGTCAGCAAAAAATTATCAGACTAACCATTTAAAATTATATTAATTTTTTCTATGAGGTGGCCATGTTGAGTATGTGTCCTGCAGATGACAGAAATTAAGGTAATCTGAGGTCATCAGGGCCGGACTAACTTTTTGTGGGCCCAGCTTCAAACATATTTGTGGGCTCCCTGGGGAATGATTGTAAAAGGGGCTGGGAGCAAAAGCACAGTGGGGCGGGAGCTAGGGTTGGTCCCTGGAGCAAGGGAGGGGCCTGGGGTAAACTTCAAATGTAGCAGGGCTGGGGAGAAGGTAAACAGGATCCCCCCTACACCCCTGCCCACAAAGAGCGGGTATCTACCTTCTCCCTGGTTCTAGCCCATTCTCTTAGTCTCTCTCTGCACTGAGCTGCCCCTCCTCCAGTGTGACAAAGTGGGAATGTTCTTAATGTTTTCTCTGAATACTGTGTGGGTGCCTCATTTTCCCCTATGCATTTCTTAAGTATCTAGGTGGTGAGATAAGGCTGTGTGATTGTTGCAGAGCCCTAAAGGGCAGGTATGATGCTGTCTGCAGAGAGAATGGCTGATACACTATCTCCTGGCAACTGATGGCTTTGGCCCCTCCCCTGCAAGGTGCCAACTGAAGGTGTTGGAGAACAAAGAGATCATTTATCAACAGTAAGATCTAGTGCAAGGTATTGTGTATAAGGTTATGTGCTCAATTTTGGAGTTATTCACAATGATTTTCTGAATCTTTTGAGACTGCCCCAAAGTTTATGTAGCATTTACACTCAAAGGTCCCAGCTGATTTATTTGGGGCTCTGCACCTCTGACTGGATGAGGGTCTTGCCCATTTGAAGGTGGCTAGATTTTTAAATTCCATAAACCAAAATCTCCTATTCGAGGTGATAACAAATGATACAGGTACAGCCCGTCCAGCCTGTAAACTCTTTTAGCCAAGAGATCTGGTTCGAGGAATTTAGAAGTTTAACAGAAACAACTGGTGATGTTTCTACCCTCTATAAAATGATTAGTTTTGATTCCAGGAGATTGAGAAATACATTTTTCAGGGAGCGTTTCTTCTGATGTGTTTGTACGGATCCCTTCACAATGGGACCATGACTTGGATTGGGGCTTTGAGTATTCATGTAATAATAATAATACTAATAATTATTATTATAATAATTATCAATTAATAACAACAATAATAAATTAATAATTACAGTTTCTGCAGAGTCCTGGTAAAGCACCATGGTATTGGATGGCATTATATAAACTACTGGCTTAATAATAACAACAATAATTAATAATTAATAAGCACACAGCCCTTAGAAACAATGTAAAAGAACAGGTAGAGAACCTGTGATATGTGTTTCCTTGAACACTGGGATTAAGTGATTGCCATTAACTCTGTACACAGCAGCTGTTGGGTGGGAGGCCCTAGGAACAGCTATGAAGAAAGAGAATGAATTCCTTTGCTGGGAAATTGTATAGATTGATATTCTATTGTTTTAAAACTGTTTATAAAGAACTTCTTTAATTGGCTTGATGTATTTTTCCAGAGGGTGATTGTTAGTGGCACTGATGTGTGTTCTATTGATATTTAATTATGTATAAACTACATTCATATAACAGAGAATAGCTTAAGGATGGGGGCCTTTTAACTCTTTATGAAATATGCGAGTAGCAAGTATATTTTTGACTAGGAGCAACATCTGTTAATTTAAAAAGAAACTGTCACACTGGAGTACGTTTTAAAAGAAAGCACTTACAAGGTGTAAATCCTGTTGCTTCTTCATTTGCAACATCTGTAAAACCCCCACTTGCTTTTCCATCCCTCCTGCTGAAATCCTCATCCGTTCTTTGGTTCTCTCTCCTCGAAACTACTGTAACTTCTTCCTGCCTGGACTCCCCAGTTCTTTCTCCTCCATCCTAATCTCAATGCTACTGCCAAGACCAGCTTTCAATCTTTCTGCCCTACCGCTCTTCCTTCATCTCTCAGTCGCCATTGCTATTCCTCAAATCTCTGCTCTGGGATACTCTCAGTCAGTATCAGATAAGCCTTCTCTATGTACCCAGCTTGTAGGATCTGCACCACTACATCTCTGTTCTCGTCTATTACTGGACACCCCAGCCCACTCCTTATGCTCTCTTTGAGTCTTTTGGGGTCTGATCCTGCTCCATAGAAATCAATGGGAGTTTTTACCATTAACTGAAATGGAAATAGGAGTAGAAAGCCCTTTATCTCCCTCACCCATTCCTGAATTTGTGCCTTCTTTTATGCTATGTCATATGGTTGAAAGAGCCACCTCATTCACCTTTCCCAGTCTCCTTTCTTAAAAAGTTCTGGAGACCCATCTGTTCATGAAACATTTCTGATGCAGAGATGAGCCCTGCTGTGCATCTGTTCTGTATTTTATTTTCCTCTCTTTACACCTGTGCTTTATTGTAAGTTGTTTAGAGCCGGGAGCCCCCTTTGAATAGCACTGTGTTAGCAAACATCTTCAACAACAGCAAAGGGGAAACAGAAAATTACTGACTGCAAAATTGATGTAATGCATTGCAACAACTGTATACAAAACCAGTGTAATGCAGTGACCATATACAAAAGCAATACACACTCTCCCTCTTCTTGTTGTTGAAGATATATGTGCCTGAGTAAGAGCCCATTCCTGCAAGGTGCTGAGCATCAAAGGGGTGGGGGCAGCCTCCTAACTCCTATTGGCTTCAGTTTGGAGCTGAGAGTACTCAGCCCTTCCCACAAAGAACTAGTATCTTGCAAAATCGGTTTCTTCCTCTCACAGCTCTTCTTTCAGCTGACCACTGTAATTAATTTATAATTCAATGTTGATTGTGCTGTGTTACTGGGCATTGTGAAATGATTACAATGTAAGAAGTCCTGACTTTACTTAAGGATGATGAAGTAGGAGTGGCTGTAAAGAAGAAAGACCTATTTAAACAAGCATATATACTTAAAAATGAATCCACTTGGCGTTCGGTTTTCATTTTTGTTACTCACACTTGCATCATGATGCATTTTAAAAAATCTGCTCCTGTGCATCAAAAGCTAGGAATTGTAGTGGTTAGGTTTCAAGATTCATGCCATATTTTAAAAAAGGATGTGGTCTCAATTTAGAAAATATGTCTGTAGGTTTTGTTCTTTTTTTATTTTTGTTTACAAGTAGGGCTTGGGCACTGGGGATTTGTCCTATTTTGTGGCTGCTGCATTGTTAATTAGTGGGGGTAATTTGTGTCTGCAACGAAGGCTTTAGATTTTTTTTTAAGACATGTTCTCTGCATGCAAAGTGTGCCTGGTTATTACTCCTAGTTGGCAGGGCTGATTGCCTGGAATTAGTGCTATTGCCTGATGCCATGCTTTTCCTTAGTGTATGTCAGTTCCTTTCCACAGTTTCTGGAACATGCTCATAGACTCATAGACTCTAGGACTGGAAGGGACCTCGAGAGGTCATCGAGGTCTAAGTAGCCAGGAGGTGTTAGCAAACCCAGGACTGATTTTTACACCAGTTTCTGTTTACAGAATGGAGAGGGCTTCAGGAATCCTCCTAGGTTCATCACTGATCCTACTAGCAACTAGACATCACCCTTCCATGAGACCTGGGCCAGCTCCAGGCACCAGCGCAGCAAGCAGGTGCTTGGGGCGGCCAACGGAAAGGGTTGGCACGTCCGGCTCCTTGGCGGAAATTTGGCAGCGGGTCCCTCAGTCCCTCTTGGAGGGAAGGACCTGCTGCCGAATTAATGGCGGCGGTAGAGCTGCCGTAGAAGTGCTGCCGATCGCACCTTTTTTTTTTTCGTCACTTGGGGTGGCAAAAACGCTGGAGCCGGCCCTGCATGAGACAAGCTGCAGGAAAATATACCACCATGGCTTTTCTTTTCCTTATTTGTTACTTAGGTGCGGCATTTGAATGGGTAACCCTTAATGGGCTTGGAGGATTGTTTCCTGTACGATTCTGTGCTGAAAGGTGCAGAGGTCAGGGAAGAGGCACACCTCAGCCACCCATCTCTCCACATATCTCAAAGTGCTAGTCGAGAATTCTCTGCACCTTTTCACCATTTACACACTCTGAAAATCTCCTTCTCTCTTCCAGGCTCTGGAGCACTGAGTGCCACACTGCCTGGCCAGTGAGAGCCAGTGAGTTGACTGGTATAGTGCTAAAAGCCCACTACCAACACATTTTGCTATAAAACCTGCATTACAATGCAATCCCACCAGTTGGAGGTTGTTTCTTTGGCCCAGAACTGGTACTCCACCATCTGCTGCTGCTCCGTGAATGCCACCAACAATTTTGAATTGGTTGTTGCTATGTCCCACAGCAATCTGTTCTGCACGGAATCATCATGCCCCAGGGGTGAAAGTAACTTAAAGGACTTACGGGTACACTGGAGTCCGGAGCAGGGGGCATGGCCTCAACTGGAAGAGGTGTGTCCTCACCAGAAGGGATGGGGCCTTTAGAGCCCTGGGCCCTTTAAATAGAGATTTAAAGGGCCCCGGGCTCCGGCTGCAGTAGTGGCAGCTGGGAGCCCCGGGACCTTTAAATCAGTGCCAGAGCTACCGGCAGCAGAGGCGGCTGGGAGCCTAGGGACTCGGGGGCCGTTTAAAGGGCCCTGGACTCTGGCCACCACTACCACAGCAGAGCCCCAGGCCCTTTAAATCGCCGCCTGAGCCCTGCTGCCAGAACCTTGGGGTAGCAGGAGAGGTTGAGGGCTCCAGCGGTGATTTAAAGGGCCAGAGGCTCTCAGCTGCCACTACTGCAGTGGGCCCTTTAAATCACTGCCGGAGTCCCGGGATCCTGGCCACCTCTGCTACCCGGGGGCTCCGGCAGCGGGGTTCTAGTGGCAATTGAAAGGGCCCGAGGCTCCAGCCGCTGCTGATAGCCCCAGGCCCTTTAAATTGCTGCCTGGGGAAGCTGGGCCGGTACGCTGTACTGGCTTTTGCCGGCTTACTTTTACTTCTGTCATGCCCCCATTTCTATTCTTGCAGCTCTGCAAATACAGCAGGATTGTGTACCCCGGACTTGCAATGCTAGTCATGACAGTAGTGCAGAGCCATGCAGACTCCATGCTTCTGTCAGAGATGGCAGACAGTGAGAAGGACCATACGGGTTTGTGAGATTTAGGAAAAAAGGTGCAAAAATTATGTATAATTTTACTTATGGGATACATATAAAATTAGGGGAGAGTGAACACTGCACTATGTGAAGTTGATCCCTGTGCGACCCATTTTAACCCCAGCAATAATACAGTATGGTGGAGGGTGGCGAGTTGCACTGTGGGATATCTTTCCATGGTGCACCACATTGTGGATCGATACAAGCATTTCTGGTGAGTACGCTCAGCACTGACACAAGGAGTCTAGTAGGTATGTGCACATGACATACTAACTGTGGTGATTCTATGATGATGTAACTTGAATTAATATAAGTTTGAAGCGTAGATATGGTTTAAGGTATATGAAATGTGTCGGAGTGGTAACAGGAAAAGTATGAGAATAGGCCAAGATTCATACAGGTGTTTAGGCTCCTGCTTTTGTGGACCTGGGCCTACTGCACTCTAAAGGCTTAGGAACAAACAGGCACATAAGAAGAACCTAATATCATTTTTTTCTTTTTTTTTTTTAAATTTCATGACTTGAGGGTGTATAATTCATGATTTTGGAACTCTTGTGGTTGTCAATCTTGGGATTGTAGATGTGTGTTCATTATGTTGTGAAGGCCAAAACAATAACCGAGTTCAAAAAAGAATTAGATATGTTCATGGAGGATAGGTCCATCAGTGGCTATTAGCCAAAATGATCAGGGATGCAACTCTTCCTCTGGATGTTCCTAAACCTCTGACTGCCAGATGCTGGGAGTGGATAACAGGGAATGGATCACTTGAAGATTGCCTGTTCTGTTCATTCCCTCTGAAGCACCTGGCACTAGCCAGTGTCAGAAGATGGGATACTGGGCTAGATGGACCATTGGTCTGACCCACTTTGGCTATTCTTATGTTCAGCAAAAATTACAGAAGATTTTTGCCCTTGAGAAGGATGTAATATGAGATAGTACACTGCCCTTATTGAATATTTGAGAATCAAGTTCTACGCACAATCAATGACATGTGAAAAAGCACTAAGGGCTGGATTGAGAGGCAAAATAACAGTTGCAAAAGGCAATCCCCATTGGTGGATCAAATGCAAACGAAGTTTTGATACCAGGCTAGGAAATCAGTCAGACTGGAAGTCACATGAGCCAACAGAATAAACTTGTAGTATAAAAATAAGAAGAAAAAGTTAGAATTAAAAATTCCAAATTAAAAATCACAGTAAAAAACATAGCAAGTGCTATACTAGAAACACGTCATTGCTAAAACTACTAGCAACTATTTACTTATAAATATTTGATGTTTGTTATTAAAATAAAATTAAATGGCACAATGACATGCATCTGCACAACGATAACAAAGGCAAATGATGAAGCGGAAAGAGTAATAAAAGTAACATTTTAAAAGGAGCAAAACAGTGTTTAAATGGATTACATTTAAAGAAAGGAGCGCAACTCAGGGACTCACAGCAGCTGATAAGGCAAATTTGTGAACTGTTATGAGACTTTGTGTAGATGTATAATCTCATAAGTGATTCTTTTAAATACCCAGAATGTGTGACACATAGTTCTTGAGGGGGAATATATAAAATATCTCAAGTCTCCTATAGCCCCTCAGCACGTTATAACAGATAGAGAGGAGCTGCCATGCCTAGGCAGTGGGATGCCTTTAAGAACCCAGTCCTGGGAGAATGGAAATAAAAAAAGCCCTTCTGCCCCCACCACCTCTTTTTTTGCAAACATGGCAGGTGGCTCATCTCAGTACAGGGGTAACTGTTACCCCCTCCCTGTGCCCCTGGGCTTACCCCAGCTCCTACCCCCATCCCTGATGTTGCCCCTCAGCTGCCTCTGCCTTCAGCTATTTGACCCCCCCCGACAGTAAATTTCCGCCCCCGCTCAGACCCTGTCCATCCCCCATGCGATTTGCCACCTTTGAACCCCTCTAAAGCAGCAGAATCTGATTCCAAGGAAGGGCAGAGTGAAGGCAGCGGCTTCAGCAGATGTTACTGAGCATGCCCAGTGGTGTGAGCATGCCCAGTACACCCTAGGCGGCACATTCGGACAGGGCTCAGTTTCTGACACTACCCGGGTGGGCGGGGCCGAGCGGCCACTCCCTCTCGGGCTGACTGCGCTCACTGTCCCAGCTCCGGCTGCTTCGCCAGCGCATACCCAGCACGAGGCGCCCGTGTCCCAGCCGCTCCGCTCCGCTCAGGATGGTCATCCGCGTCTACATCGCCTCCTCCTCCGGCTCCACGGCGGTAAGGAGCAGCCCGCGCCTCGCCCCCGGTGCCCCTCGCTGTCCCCGGCCTCGGGGCGAGGCAGGGGAGCCGGGGCGAAGTTGCAAATGTTCCTCCAGCAAAATCCCTCTTCGCTCCTCTCTGCAGGGGCGGCGAGTTGGGGCACTGCGGGCAGTTTGGGGACGTTTTCAGCTGGTGGTGGTAGTGCCTGTGGGTTGAGCCCGGATTGTACATCTATCTGCAGGCGGGGGGAGGCGAGGAGAGGGTTGCACATCTGAGTGGGGGTGGGGTGGTTACACATCTGTATAGGGGTGTTGAAAAAATGTGTGTGGTGGGGGGGAGGCGAGAGCCATTGAACCAAACTGTAAAGCCTGTATGTGATGGAAACAACTTCGAGCTGGGGGATTGGCGGCAGCACCCCCATCACCTATGCAGGCTGGGGGGAAGAGGAGAGGGTTACACATCTGGCTGCGGGAAGCGGAGAGGAGAGGGTTACACGTGTCTGCGGTCTGCGGAGGGAGAAGAGGGTTACACTTGTGGCTGGGTGGAGAAGGAGACGGTTCTATTTTGAGACGGGGGGGCCAAATCATGAGAAACCCACAGCAAAACTCCAGTTGGCTTCAATGGGACAAGGGTTTGGTCTATGTGTGTGCCCAACTTCTGCTGCAGAGGTGGCCCTGTGTCTCTGATGCCTGAGTTCTTTTCTCTCTGGTTGCTTGCTCTGGGGTTTTTCCTCTTCAGAGAGATCCGAAGACTTGCGGTCCAAATGCGTCAGTGAAAGAGGAAACACAGTTGCACATGTGGCTTCCGTGTTTGTGTGTGTGTGTAAGAGAGAGAGAGATGAAGCTGTGGCTGAAAGTGCTCTGGATATTTTAATACGTACTAACAGCTTAGGGTGACCAGACAGCAAGTGTGAAAAATGGGGATGAGGGTGGGGGGTAATAGGAGCCTATATAAGAAAAATATCCCAAAATCAGGACCGTCCCTATAAAATTGGGACATCTGGTCACCCTTTAACAGCTACTTAAAGCTGCTCATCTGGAAACATGATAAAGAGGGTGAAACCTGAATGGTGGCTATGATGAATGTGCAAATGTATGTTACCTTCCCTGAGAGGCAGAGTTGGGAAAGTTGAGGTCTTATATGGGTAAATACCTACTTTCCAGTTTCTCTCTCTACCCTCCCAGCCATCCATCTGTGTTTGCTTCCTCACTGGACCTTTCCTCACAAGCCCGAGGCCAGTGGCAGCACATCTCCTGTTTTATACCTGAAAAAAGGTCATGGGTGAGGTTGATACCTTTTGTTTTCTGAAAGTGCTGTTACTTCCTAAAACTAAATTCTTTCAATCTAAAAGATATGTATTTTTTGTTTTGTTTCTGGAGAGAGACTCTAAAGGGTTAGTGGATTTTTTTACTTGTTCCTCAAAGAGATAAAATTATACACACTTAGCAATATTTTGCCCTTTTCTTTTCTCAGCCTCCCTAGGAAATCCAAATATCTGCTGCTTAGTCCAGCAGCAGTTTTGCATTGTTGAAATTCCTGTAATGTAATCATAGTGGTGCTTCTAAGTCCTTTTAAGCGTTATAATAAACTCTGTATGAGACTTGAGGAGAGAGAAAGGGATCAGACAGTTGGATTGTGTTTTTATTCTGGCCATGAAATGGAATACTCCTTTCCCCTTTTCTGCCACATTCCAGGCTTATCCCTCAGGACAAGCCCAGTTGTTTATAAGTGGGTAAACTATGCCTGCAGGCAGGTCCCCTTCTAAGCAGAAGTCACCTCACTCACCACTCTGGAGTACGGAATGCTTGATTAATAATTAAAGAAACATTTTCAGACCACCCCCACCCCAGGTCTTGTTCTAAACAGGAGGAGCAGCCTGTGCTTGACTGTGTCCTGTGTTTGCTGTTGCTGGTCACTGACAATAAGGCATTATTTCCTTTGCGATTTAGGAGTTTGCTACATGACTTTTAATCTGACTTTCCACCACTCACTCCCAAATACTCTTTTGAAAGAATTTCAGTGGAATAGCACATTTTCACAGGCAGCCTCCAGCTACTGGAATGTTCAGGCAAGCCACAATGTTTATTCCTAAAGCTAGAGACAGTTGATCCTGTCACTGTTCTGATTCAGTTACTTTATTTCTGCTATGCCAAGTGATTAATTATGATGCTGGAAATATGTCTGGCTGCTGCTGTAGTGGTTTGAGTTTATTACTGTACTATTATGGAAACACTGAATTTTGAATCCTACACACTGAAACTTGTTCTATGATCATTCGCAAACAACAAAGTTTAAAAACAAATGCACAAAACTTTTTGAGCTTAGGGATGGGTGGTTATTGGTTCAAGTCTTCCTGAAGCTGGTAGTGACTAAAAGATGTGGACACCTGACACTGTTTTGATTGTCTCTTTTAAAGATAGTCTGTCTCAGTCCAGATCATAATGGACTTCACAAAAATGGTCAACATACTTAGGCCTGATCAACACTTGGAAGGTTTTGCCGACTGGCAAAGTGCTCCTAGTGTGGACGCAGTTTATACAAGCAAACCTGTGTTTTTGCTGGTATGGCGTATTCCTCTCTCTCTCTCTCTCTCTCTCTTTTCTCCCCCCCTCCCCCATGCAGCTAAAGTACAGTTGTGCTGGTATAACTGCATATATACAAGGGTTCTTAGTGACTTCTGCAGTCTGATAATTGAAGTCAAAAGGCAAGGAGACTAAACTAAATTAACCTTTCCTTGTAATTGCTGGCCAGTGTAGTTTGGTTTGCGGTGCTGTCAAGCTAGATGGAAATCATTTTCAGAGGACTATGCAAAATATACAGTGTATGAGGAATCCCTGAGACCCCCCACCCTCTTGTTGGGCAGAAGCTCCTCCCCCATCACCCCACTGCAAGGCAAAGGTCTTGAGCCCTCCCCTCCCCAGTCTGGTAGGTGGAAAATGGAAGGGGTTGTGGGGAGCCCCGTAAGCCGCACTTTAATTGTAAAAGAGTCACCTGTGGCTTGCAAGTCAGTTTGGCCACCCTTGATATATAGGAATGACATAGTAGGGTGTGCTGTTGGGGATTAGGCACTGTATAAAGGGGTATAGCAGTACAAGTATGCTACTGAACACCTGACCAGGATGGTGACTGTAATTGTGAAATGCTAAGGGCCCTTAGTTGAAATCACTCATTATTATTGCATTTCTCTATCTTCATGCTGACTGGGTAAATATCATCTCAAGGCATGATACTGAGATAACATCTCTAGACACCATAAATGCCTGATTCATGGAGCTAGTTTTGGAACCCACCAGGGGAGAGAGAATTCTTGATTTAGTCCTAAGTGGAGCACGGGATTGGTCCAAGAGGAATTTATAGCTGAACCACTCGATAATAGTGACCATAATGTAATTAAATGTAGCATCCTTGCAATGGGGAAGATACTAAAAAATCCCACCACAGTAACATTTAATATGAAAGGGGGGAGCTACACAAGAATGAGGACACTAGTTAGATTGAAATTAAAAAGAGCAGGCCCAAGGCAGAAGGGCCTGCAAGCAGTATGAGGACTACTTAAAAACACCAGAATAGAGGCTTAGACTTTGACTGCCTTTTTTTATTTGGGTTATACATTAAAGGACCAAATGAATGCCACCATGGTTAAACAGCAGAGTAAATAGGTCGTTAGAGGCACAAAGGTATCTTTTAAAATTTTGGAGTAGATGCTAATTTCAAATATAGAAAGATGCACAAACTCTGTCTAGTAAAATGTAAAATATAATAAGGCAGGCCAGGAAAGAATTTGAGAAGCAACTTAAAGATGCAAAAACTAACAGTAAAGTATTTGTAAGTACATCAGAAGCAAGAAACCTGACAGGCAGGATTGACTCCAGATGACAACGGTATTAAAGGAGCATTCAGGGCAGATAAGACTATTGCGGAGTGTGACCCCCCTCAATAAATTAAAAACACTTTTTAAAATATATTTAACACCATTATAAATGATGGAGGCAAAGAGGAGTTTGGGATGGAGGCTGACAGCTCGTGGCTCCCCCATGTAATAACCTCATGCCCCTCTGAAGGGTCCCGACCCCCAGTTTGAGAACCCCTGGTGTACTTGGATTTTCAGAAAGCCTTTGACTAGGTACCTCACAAAAGGGTCTTAAGGAAACTAAGTAGCTATGGTATAAGAGGGAAAGTCCTCTCATGGCTCTGTTCTAAATAGGCTATTACCATGGGAAATGTTATGGACTTCAAAGGACTGTACCGAACAATGTGCCATGCAAAAATGGACTTTTGGAACAAACGGTGTCAAGCGATTTGCTTGGGGGCTCTCTGGAGGAAGGTGAATGTAAATTTCTCCCTGCGCTCTGGTTTTGGAAAAATCCAGCCTTTTGAAACTATGTCCTCAGTACGGGACCATTGTCTTCTGATTACCTGTTCCAGGAGTCTGAAGATCAAAGGCCCAAGCAATATAAAAGAAAGACTAGACTGTGCATGGATTTGCTTGTTTTGGGCTAAGGCTGTTAGGAACTTGTAACCACAGAAAAACCTCTTTGTGGAGTTTGAAAGACTGACTGCTGGAGTTAGGGGGTATCTCTGGTAAACTTATTAGTTTGTGTAGGTTCTTTTTTATTGTTTTTAATATGTTTTCTCTGTAATGCTTTCTTTCACCTTAAGAATACATGTATATAATTACCTTATAATTGCTGGCAGTTGTATTGTTCATAGCCTTCAAAGAGAAAGCAAACTGGTATACCAACAATGAAGAGTAATACCAACAATGAAGAGTAAAACAAAAAGGAGTTGTGGTTATATCAAGAAGTCTTGGGTACACCGCTTGCACCTTAGCCCTAATTCACAAAGGGTCTTAAGTAGGACCTCCACTTCAGAGCATGCTTGGTCTCATGGACTTAAGTGGGACTTCAGTGCATGCTTAAGTGCTGTCCTGAATAGGGGTGTATGTTTGAATTGTGTCTTGAGTGCTGAAACATTTAAAGGTCTGTCAGCATTACCATTAGAAACACAGTTTTTATCATGGCTTTATGTGATAGTAAAAATTAACTAAGGCTGAAACTTGGTGGATACTTTTTGGTTTAGGAATGTTCAAAAAAATGGCTTGGCAACAAAATTTATAGTTTACTTGACAACCTGGAGAACTTAAACAGCTTCTATTTTAATATGTAATAAGTAAATTACAGGTAGAAGGAATGATGGTTTAAACCACTAGAAAACTTAATGGAGGAAAAGTCGTGTTTTACTTCCACAAGAGTATTTTTAGGCAATACTTAAACATGAAACTTAAACACAGCAGTTTTCTACCAGGGTTACTATGAATGTGGCTTATTGCTGTGCTTAGAATCATAGTAGAAATGTTCTCAGCAGCGAAGTTTTCCGGAAAGTTGTTTGAGCATGCTCTCCCATAGTGGGAAGAATTAGGAATGCAGAAAATAGGGCTGGAATTAATTACTCTTGATATCATAATTCAGAGGTCATTCTACAAGAAACACTCTACTTTGTAAGAAATGGGTGTGATGGTACTTTTAAAAGGCCATCAGAAGTATTTGGTTTAAATGGACTTAACGTGAAGTAGCTAGTTGCATTAATAAAATTGTGATGGTGATCCAAGTTAAAATAGTTCATAACTAACATACTGGCCTGAGAAGAAACAGGAAAGACACTAATTCCCCAGAATATTTATAACGTGTATAACATTAAACATTTTCTTGACGCCTGTTAAACTTTCCTGAAATTCTAATCAGCTCTGTGGAACTGTCTTTTTTCTGGGAGAATTCTAGCTGGAAGTTAGATTTTGTAGAACATATGGAGTCAAAAATGCTTTTTTGCTTTTTATCCTATTTTCAGCAGATGATTAAATTTTCCGGTAATCAATCAAACATAATCTCTTTGCTTTTTGTCCCCCAGATTCACTAGCGCTGCTGTAATGTTGCAGATCTTATTTTCTTTTCTTTTGCAAACCCCACCCATTGCTTTGAGAAGCAGCAGAGGAGGAAAATGGGGTGGAGGTGGAGAGTGGGAGGCACCATTGACTGTATTTACTGTATTTTATGAATCAGCAATAGAAAATAACAAAGTTAATAGTAATCTCTCCTCCTGGTTTCCATCCCAACAGCAGCAGCTCTGTACTGGAGCTGAGAGCAAAACTAAGGGTGACGGTTCAATTTTTTCAATAATACATGGAAGTTACTTATATAATAGGAACTGATAGACTCCCCCAAATAGATCCTCAGAACTTTTGGTGGCAGAACTTTTGGTGGCAGATAAGATCTTAAATCTCAGAAGAAATTGTTTTGATCTACCTAATCCAAAAGCAGATTGATCTTTAGAGCTTTTGTTCTACAGTTATAGTATAGTACTAACCCTTAGGGGCCAGGATCCTGGCTTCAGTTATGGCCCTAAGGGGCAAGACAGCAGGTCTAGTGTCCAGCTGAGGGTTTCTGCAATATGGTGCGATCCCTAGATGGCATAGAATTAGCAGGCCCTATGCCTGGGGTGGGCAAACTAAGACCTGCGGGCTGGATTCTGCCCATCAGGACTTTGGATCCAGGACTGCTACCCTAGTGGCACCACGGGCCCTGTGCCACTCCCAGAAGCGTCCGGCACCATGTCCCTGCGGCCCCCGGGGACGGGGGGACAGAGGGCTCTGCGCGTTGCCCTCGCCTGCAGGCACCACCCCCCGCAGCTCCCATTGGCCGGGAGCAGGGAACCGTGGCCATTGGGTGCTTCGGGGGGAGGTACCCGCAGGCTAGGGCAGTGCGTGGAGCTCTCTGTCCCCATCCCCACCCCCTGCAGAGACATGATGCAGGCCGCTTCCGGGAAAGGCACGGGGCCAAGGCAGGCAGGGAGCCCGTGTTAGGCCCGCTGCACATTGCTGCCGTCACAGAGCTGCTCTAGGTAAATTGGGCCAGAGCCTGCACCCCAAACCCTTCCTGCACCCCTCCTACCCTGAGCCACCTCCCTGCACCCCAGCCCCCTTCCCTGAGCCCCTTCCTGTACACCGCACCCCCCCCCCCATGACACCCCAACCCCAGACCTACATTCGTGGCCCTGCATCCAATTTCCCCACCCAGATGTGGCCCTCGGGCCCCGGGGGACTCTTCTCTGCCCTGTGCTATCCTTCTCACAACATCCAGCATACACAGTTTTGCTGGGGGAAAAGGGAAAGTACTGGAGCTCTACTGCAATTTGCCATTCTCTGATGTAATGGCCTCTTAGAGGCTACCACCAGCCAGCAAGACTTGTAGAAACCTCAGGCGTCTCCACATTGAACCAGGTTACAAAGTGGTTCCAGGCTGACTCCAGGATTGGGACTGTGCAAAGGAGGCATACTTTTGCGTTTGCTCCAGCACTTGGGGTCCTGCACAGAGTACAGCTGATCTAGACCCAAGGACTGCATCCTCCATATCTAACATTGGTGATAGTGCTGCTAGATTACTGGGATCTAGCTGTCTACCTACAAAACTGAAAGTTCAAACTTGTGTCTGCTTTGATCTTGGATGGCAATGAGGTGGAGGGATATGTGTGTATATGACATTCAGACATCAGACCTAGACACTATAATAGGTTTATTGAAAACATCCATTGCCTTAAACATAAGTCAAAATAAATTGGCAGAAGCCTCATAGAAACACACAAAAAGCAGCCTCAAGGAAAAATAACAATAATTTTCACCTAATAACACATTTTTATGCGTTTGGTTTCCAGGCTGCCTTGAATTCCTGGGATGAGCTCCCAGCCCCACTGAAGTCAATGGGAATTTTGCCATTGACTCCATGAGGCTGAAATTTCATAGTGGTATTCAGGACTTCGTCATGTCATTGATCTATTCTATATCATTGCTACATACATATTGTAGGCCAGAGCATCTGACAATGTGACCACAGCTGCAAATGTATTTAGAGGAACAGAGTAAATGTAGGGGGAAAATCCATACTTTCTCAGCTGACTTGAATGGCAGCAAAGCTCATAGTAACTTGTTCCTTCAGAAAGAATAACACAGATTTTTCCAGATAGGAAATAGAGGCAATATAAGTGACTAGAAATAAATATGGTGAACAAGCTACTCTGAGAGTGGTGAATCACTTCTTGTTAATGTGTATTGAAAGTCCTGATTATATTCTGGAATCACCTTTCTGCCCTATATGACAGATATGCAAGTAGTCTGGGGGCATAAATCATATACAACCGTTGAACTTGATTCGTTTTTTCTTATATTTCTGCTTCCTTTCATCTTGGTAGGTTGCTCAGGACTTAGCAGGCAGATGCCCATGTGTTACACACACAGGACTGAGGTTTGTGTGTGTGCGTGCTGTGTGAAGATCAAACAAACTTCATAAAGCCATTGCGGTGTATGTTTCTTCTGGCACGTAAATGGAGAAGAGATTGTATTGAGCACAGGATGCCCAAATATATCTCAAAGAAAATGATGTTTTGTCACCATAATTAGTAGCAAGGAAACTAGAACAGCCAATACTTGATGCTACTAGTAGAGTCAAACCAGCAGGATGAGACTTGTGAGCATGGGGGACTGGGCTTTCTTGGCTGTTGACTCACGACTGTAGAACTCACTTCTACAGTGAATAAGAGTGGCTGTGGGCCATAGTTCTTTCAGAGAAAAATGCAGAACTCACTTCCGTGGCTTAGCTAATGCACATGAAGTACATAATCATTTTTAAACTGTGGGGGAGTGCGAGAAAAATATAAGTAATAAAATAAAATCAAGTATTCAAATGGTGAAGAGCATGATCTAAAAATACGGAAGAGATGGGATCTTCAGAAGTGACCCTCAGATTGCAGTACTGTCCTTGATCTTGTCAGCAGTTTGAGTCATCATGGGACACCAATAATGGCGTGTTATTTGGGACAGGGTAGAAGTTAGCTGTTATGCTAAAGTTGGCATGAATAAAGGCAGAGAGGAAATGATGATGGAAATGGATGAGAGACCACTACTCTTGGATTGTTGGTGAGGATGACTCTGCTGTACAGGCCAAATGCTGCTTGTCTTATTCATGCAAATAGTGACTTCAGGGGAACTGCTTGTGGGCCAAGTACTTCAAACAGAATAAGAACCTCAGAGAGTTTGGCCCTGTATGACTAGAGTAAGCAGGATTTGGCCACATGACTGTGGCTATAGAAAGTAATTGTTCTAAAACTTGTAGTGTTGCCCGCTCTCACAAGTCTTAATGCTAGTTGGTGTTTTTCTTAAAGCCCCAGTGCCTCAATTCATGCTATGTCATAAGAATCTTATTTTTTTTCATTTTTTAAAAAAATAAGTTTTTCTAGCCCTCGTGGTTATAAAAAAAAGAGCTGAAGCTATCCTATAGATTAAAAATCCAGAACACACAAGAAAATTTAAAAAAGAAAAATCAAGGATTTTTGAAAGCGTGCGGTTCGCTATAGTGGACTTGAAGTTTCAACAATATTGATTTTGTCTAGAATGACTTTTGTATTATTTTCTTGGTTATCTTTTCAAACCATTTACTCTTTACATTGAGCTAGTCCTGTATCTCCATTTAAAAAAAATAAAAAGTAACTTTCTCTTCTGGATATTTATAGAGAAAAATGGCTAATACAGGCTCACATTGGTGACTTTTCAGTACTGAAGACATTGTTTTAAATCCTATAAAATATGACTGCGTTAAAGATGGAAAGTAACGGAACAGCAACAGTTTGATTTACATTAGGTTCCTGTAGGTTATATTACACTTTTCCTTAAAAGAGATTTAATTTTAAAGATGAGTTACATACAGATATGTTCAGTAAAGCAAAAATTAGTTTTATAAACTGCAGATCTTTCAGTCTTACTGGAACATTCATTCTCTCCGTTTACTTGCTCTAAAAATATCCTTTTTCTTACTTAGCACTTGTGGTTTGTAAGAAACTTGGCTTCATTTTTTTTAACTCCATTGTTAACCATAGCAAAGTTATTCTTTCATCACGTCCCCCCAAAACAAACATCCCAATCCCTTTCTTTCTGCTCTGTCCCCCTGAACACAAAGCTCATCATCACCACTGCAAAGTCACAAATCCTGGCAAATACCACATTCTTTGCAGCTGTTTCCAATAAATAAATCTAAACTTTAGCCTTCTACTGTCCCTCTGTTTATGGAGACTCCTGATTTAAGGTTGACTGCTGCAGCTGCTTCTCAAGGAAGCGATAGCCTTCGCTGTGCAGTCTGGGATAACTGGAATTTCAGAAGGGAGTGAATTTGACCTACGCCTATGTTTTTACTATGTCTCCAACATTATGGCAGTTAACCTGCTCCCAGATTTCAGCTGTTACCAATTTTTCATAAGCTCAGATTCAATCTAAGAGCCTTCTTGGAGACCCTTGCAGAATGTAAATGTATGGAAAGAGAGAGAATCTTGGCTTTCAGAATTAGACTCACTGAAAATATGATTTTTGAAAAGTGCTCGACAGCCACAATCTGGTCCAGGTTTTCAGAAGCTTAATTTCCGCTTAGGCATGTAAATAAAGTGGCTGTGTTTTCGCTAGTGCACAGCACCTAAGTCACTCTCATTGCTGTCAGTAGGAGCTGCTGGGTGCTGAGAACTTTTGAATATCTAAACCTTAATTTTTGTCGTGTCCCAAAAGAATCTTGGCTCCGGGAGGTGGCTAAAATCCCACAGCACCTAAGTGTCTGCCCCTGAACATGAGCATTGCTGCCTTGGTCTAGGGGCATGGGCACCTATCTCACACCTGATAATCCCCAGAGTGATTGTCACACCAGGTGAAACTAGGCATGGGCCCGCTGGTCTCATCTGCAGGGCCCAGTCCAGTTTGCTCTTCTCAGAGCATGCCTAACTCTACACAAACTCCTTCCCCCTCGACCTTTTAGTTAGGCATGGACCGCTGTCATTCTTGCAAGAAGCAACTTAGGCACCTAGCTACAGGAGAGGGTTGCCAGCTGTGAGTCCGCAGCAGAGAGATGCACCTCCCTCCAGCCTGGATTTAGATGCCTAAGTCCCGGAGGGCAGGGGAGAGCCTTAGGATCTGCTCAGCATCTGCTATTGGCTAGCTTAAGCACCCCCTCATCTAATGTGCTGGCTTTTGTGAACCCCATTCTTAGGCGCCTGACTCTCTTCAGGCACTGTATAGGGAACCTGGGTGCCTAATTCAGGATTGTAAATTCACTAGGTAGCTGGGTGCCTAAAAACTCTTAGGTGCATTGCTGCACCGAAGAGTCTCTGTGAATATAGTTCTAAGTGACTTGTTCTAAATCACAGGAAACCTGTGGGTAATAGAGGTGGGTTGGGAGCTCAGGAACTGCTTGCCCTGTGTTCACTCCATTAGACTGCATTGCCTCTCCCATATAACAAACATTCACTACTTAAGCCTTGCAATCCCTAGTTAATTATTATGCTTATTTCAGAAGATAAGAGGAGGAGAAACTGAGGCATGAAAGGGGGTCTTTTACCTGGGCCAGATACTGAGTCAGTAAATGAGATCCAGTCTTAGAACTCTGAACTTCCTGACCATCAGCATTTATTCCACCCGGCCATGGACCTCCCACAGAATAATAATCAGAAAAATTTGACCATGATAAAATCTGAAATGCAGTACAAAGGCTTAGAGTTGAAAAGTGTGGTGCAATTCACTGATCCAGGTTTTAAGCTAGAGCAAGAAACAACAAAATCTAAGAACCAAATGATGAAGAGTGAAAATTCAGAGGAGGTTGTTGCACCAGGTTTCCTATACGTCTGGCTAAAGGGCTCCCGTGAATTCAATTAAGGGGCTACTCCTGGAATCCCTGCCTTTTTTGCTTGCCTTACATCCTGTACTGGCAGTTAAGACTGGCTAGGGTGTTTGCAGTCAGTACCTGGAATTGAGCTCTTCTGGCTTGTGGCAAAGCTATTTCCGCTGTGGGCCCCTGACTTGCCAGCTTGTTCTCCTTGGCAGTCTGCCACAGTCTGGCAGCCTTGAGAGCATGGCAGTCCTCAAAGCATAATGTAGTGTGTATGTATTTGGTTAAATGTATGTGGTGTTCCTGGCATTCTGCTGGCTTCATATATTCTGACTCACAGCAGTTAAGTTAGTTTGATGCTACTTGCGGGGAAGCTGGCATGATTTGTTCTTAATTTAATGTGATCTAGTACTTAGATGCTATGACAAGAAGTGCTTTAAAAATAAGTAAAATAAAACGTACCTAGCCAAAATGGAAGTAGGTCTATGTGTGTGTGACACAAGAACAGCTGTAAGTGTGGGTGTGATTGGGTTCATATTCTTCTATTGGCTGTGTGCGTTAATGGATAACGAAGATAATAGTCGATAGTCTGACAATGGAGAGGTTTCTTCTGTGTTAGTTTTGGACCAGACAAAGGCAGTTTTGAGGCTTGTAAAAGTCAAATGCCACATAGCTGATTTGTGAAAGGGGACAGGCTCTTTCAAACTGCAAGGAAATAATTTGTGTTTGACCATGATAAGTTTGGGTGTTGCTCTGTTCTGTCAGAAGGCAGAAGAGAGACGCTGGAAGGCATGGTTTGGCAATCTGACAGTATTTGTTTGGGTTCTGGTCTTAACCAACGTTGTCAGAGTTTTAGGCCCGGAACTTTGGTTAGTAAAATGTATGTATATTTTTATAAAAACTAATAGGAATAGAAACCTTTTCAGTAATTGAAATACAAAGGGCTCATTTCAGTATTCCCTCCCCCCTCCACCCCGCCCCACAGAGCTCAGTCACAGGCTGTGTGAGGAAAAGAACACAAGTGGGAGAGGTGACTGCATGTAGCGGAGGAAGAGTGACACTGGCTGTACAAAGTGCTGTCAAATGCACCAAATAAAAAGTGGAAGAAGAAAGTAACTCTTATCTGTCAGTTTTAGGAATTTTAGGGGTTACTTGTAGTAGAAGGTAAATATATTCAGACTGAAGTGTGCATTGTTTTTAAGGTGAACACTATCCCTTGAACACAAGCAAAACAAAAACCCAGTTACAGACAACGCCCTCAAAACCTGTGGACCGTTCCACAGACAGTCTTACTTCTCTCTGTCTGCCAAACATTTGGCCCTGGTCTGCACTACAAGTTTAGGTCGAATTTAGCAGCGTTAGATCGATTTAACCTTGCACCTGTCCACATGACGAAGCCATTTTTGTCAATGTAAAGGGCTCTTAAAATCGATTTCTGTACTCCTCCCCGACAAGGGGATTAGCCCTGAAATCGACATCACTGGGTTGAATTTGGGGTAGCGTGGACACAATTCGACAATATTGGCCTCCAGGAGCTATCCCAGAGTGCTCCATTATAACCGCTCTGGACAGCACTTTGAACTCAGATGCACTAGCCAGGTACACAGGAAAAGCCCCAGGAACTTTTGAATTTCATTTGCTGTTTGGCCAGTTTGGTGAATTCAGCAGCACAGGTGACCATGCAGTCCTCCAAGAATGTTTCTACGCTCCCCCTATCATCTCCGTCCCTGAGGTTATCACAGATTAGAAGGCAAAAAAAAAACCACACTCGCAATGACATGTTTTCTGAGCTCATGCAGTCCTCCTGCGCTGATAGGACACAGGGTAATGCATGGAGGCATTCAGTGGCAGAGGCTGGGAAAGAATTGCTGTGTTTGCTTAACGGCAAAAGTATGCTTTGCTAGTGATTCTGCCTGAGCCAGGTCGCTGTGTCACATGCATTCTTTGCTATGTCAGCCTTGGGTGGGGTCATGACCGCTTTGTGAGCAGGAAGGCCATAGATATAGACATTGCATTAGGTAGCTTCTGTAGCTAGAGAAAACATTCCTGTGCATTTGGCACAGTCTGTGGCAAAAAAAGAGAAACCCCATAGTGTAGTAGTTATCACGTTCACCTAACACGTGAAACGTCCCCAGTTCGAAATAGGTCACTGTTCCTTTTTCTGACTCCCCTCCTGCATTTTTAATCTTAGAACAGACCGTGTTGTGAAGTTTTACTTCGAATTAGATCAATTATGAATTACATAATATGGAAACTCTTAAGTTATAGTCCCGGGTTCCTTACCCTTTCAGCTGCTCTGATATATTAACACTTTTGTTAAAGGCGGGGAAAAATTTTCATGAAGCCTTTTATAGTGACTAAATGCGATCTAGGACTCTGAAATAATCTTAACGTGGCCCATAGAGTGCAATCCTTCATTCTGGATTTGTCATTCCACAGGCTGAACTGCTCCTTACTACTGTCCAGGCTTCATGAGCCATGGGAGCAAAGGGCAGGCTGGGGTAGGTGCGACCACGCGATGCTGCCGGCTGGGAGAGCAGCCTGAGGCAGAAGCCTCCAGCTCATATGATATTCCAGGCACGACTGAATCTTCTTGAGACGAAACTTAAAGAAGAGAATGACCTGGAGTCACTCCCGTTCGGTGCTTTTAGATCAACCAGGCAGGCAAGGGGCTGAGTGGGTCCGGCGGATGGGACCCTGGGAAAAAAAGTGTGAAACGATTGTTTGCTGTTGCTTTCATGAAAGGAGGGAGGTAGAGAGGGGGACCTGACGACATGTATCGAAAACCACCCACCACAAAGTTTTTGCCCAATTGGGCATTGGGAGCTTAACCCAGAATTCCAGTGGGCAACGGAGACTGCGGAAACTGTGGGATAGCTACCCACAGTGCACCACTCTGTAAGTCGATGCTAGCTGTGGTAGTGAGGATGCACTCTGCCGACTTAATGTGCTTAGCGTGGACATAAGCAATGTATAAAATTGAATTCTAAAAAATTGGCTTCTAAAAAATTGACCTAATTTCATAATGTAGACGTACCCTTAGTTTATAATCTTTCTTTTGGTCACCTGTGCAAGGGGAGAGGAAACTAATGCTGGGGTTGGCCCTCTTGCACTCTTATCACAGGAGTATTTAGATTTCATTACTTCATGTTGATATTTGCAGTTTGGAAACACCCCGGCTTCTCAAATAATCATCTGTGATTGGTACTAAGAGGCAATAGGCTCTATTAGAGTATAAAGTTCAGACTAATCAAACAATGGTCTCCCTTAGGTTGTTTGCAGGAGTCACAAAATGGGAGATGTTGAAAGAAGGTCTAATGCTGCCAATCTCATTTCACAAGATGATACTTGAATCCCGTGAAGTTATAACCTACTTAATTAGCGCAAGTGACACATTTGTTTTCTCTGCATGAATTAGTTCTTAAATCATTCTCTCTGGCTAGGGAAAGGAGAAGTTACATGTTTAGAAAGAATTGGCTACATAACCCAAGGGAAAGATGGAGATAGTCTGGAAGCTATTTTTTGTATTTACTCCAATTTTTGCTTGTTAATGTCTGTAAAACTTTTGTGAATTGTTTTACATTGTCCTGACAACTTTCTGACTGACCTTCAGCCTCCCCTCCCACAAAATAAGTGTAAAGTCACTTCAATCCTTGATAATGTGATACGAACCGAAGAAGATATCATTAGACTTTTAAGGAGAATACTGGGGACTGAAATTTATAACAGTCTTAGTAACATCCATGACCTTCCACCTACCCCACTGCCAATTCAACCTTTAAAAGGTCACATATGTTTAAATTATGCTGCTAGTGGAGGGACGGGCAAACTTTTTGGCCTGAGGGCCACATCTGGGTATGGAAATGGTATAGCAGGTCATGAATGCTCACAAAATTGGGGGTTGGAGTGCGGGAGGGGGTGAGGGCTTCGGCTGGGTGTATGGGCTCTGGCCAGAAATGAGGAGTTCAGGGTGAGATGGGGCTCTGGGCTGGGGCAGGGGGTTGGGGTGTGTGTGGGGGAGTGAGGGCACTGGGGTAGGGCTGGGGATGAGAGTTGGGGGTGCAAGAGGGTGCTCCGGGCTGAGACCGAGGGGTTTGGAGGGTGGGAGAGGGATCAGGGTAGGGTTGGCTCAGGGGGTTGGGGTGCAGGAGGGAGTCAGGTGCAAGCTCTGGGCGGCACCTACCTCAAGCGGCTCCAAGAAGCAGCGGCATGTCTCTTCTTTGGCTCCTACACAGAGGCACGGCCAGGCGGCTTTGCGTGCTGCCCTTTCTGCAGGTGTTGCTCCTATAGTTCCTGTTGGTCACAATTCCTGGCCAATGGGAGCTGCGGGAGCAGCATGCAGAACACGTAGGAGCTGGAGGAGAGACATGCCACTCCTTCTGGAAGCCACGCGAAGTGGGGCAAGCCCCCAGCCCTGCTCCCTAGTGGGAGCTCGAGGGCCGGATTGAAATGTCTGGAGGGCTAGATGCGGGCTGGGCCGTACTTTGCCCACCCTTGTGTTAGCGTGAAAGGTGTATAATAAAATATCTGACATGCACAGATCCATCAGGACGGAAGGCCCAATATGTATGTGATTTTAAATGTTTCGTTGCATTTCTTGTTTTTGCCCTCAAACATGTTTAGACCACTACGTTTGCTATAAAAAGTGTGTGTGTGTGTGTGTGTGTAGTGTACACACCTCTACCCCGATATAACGCGGTCGTGGAGAATGAAAAATCCCTACTGCATTGTAGGTGAAATGCCATTATATCGGGGTAGCGGTGGCAGGTTTCCAGCGGTGATTTAAAGGGCCCGGGGCTCCCTGCATTAGAATTACTGCTACAGATAACAGTAAATACCCCGCTATAACACGATCCTATAACACGGGTTCGCATATAGCGCAGTAGCAGCTGGGCTCCAGCGGCGCTTTAAAGGATCCAGGGCTGCAGGGAGTCCAGGGCCCTTGAAATTGCCGGCAAGCCCTGCTGCTGCAGCCCCGGGGTAGCAGCGGCAGGGCTCTGGCGGTGATTTTAAAGAGCCCTGGCCTCCGGCTTCTGTGGGGAGCCCGGACCCTTTAAATAGCCAGCGAGTCCTGCTGCCGCAGCCCAGGGGTAGCAGCGGCAGGGCCCAAGTGCAGCCCTGGATCCTTTAAAGCGCCACTGGAGCCCAGCTGCTACTGTACTGTATGCAAACCAGTGTTACAGGGTCACGGTATAGCAGGGTAGCAGTGTATTTACTGTAATCTGTAGCAGTAATTCTAATGTTAACATACCTTTTGTGGATTTAAGTCTTTGTTATGGCTTCTAGTAGGGTTTTAACTTCTCACTATTGCATGGGTATGAGATCACTGAGGGACCTGATGTATTGTGTGTCGTAAAATACATAGCACAACTGGGTGAACTACCATCCTGAGACCAAATTTCTACATCATTAACCCAAAATATTTATTTAAAGTTCTGCATTTAGATCCCTGAAAATAATTTTTTGATGTCTGGACCTTAAACTATAACAGTCCCATCAGGCACTGCTGTCTTTATCTGCATGACAAAAAGTTTCTCTCTTGATACATGGAAGGAATATATGTTAGAGCTGTGACTTATGGGTCCCCGTGTGCACTGTCCATCAACCAGTGCAATAAAGTGCACTGGAATATTGATGTATCAGGAACATCAGTGTTTAAAAATCCAGATTATTTACTGTCAATGCATTCACTGCCTAAACCACACCTCTGGGAATATTTGTTCTTATTCAAACATATGGCAGTTCTGAGATTACTTGTTGTTGCATTTTAGTGATTAATATCTGATGTTTGCCAACCTAGAGCCTGTAGATTTAATTCCATTTAAAAATCAGATTAGCAGTGGGGCTTAATGCAGGCTTTCTGTCAATAAGGATTTGACCCTGCAAGGTTTTGAGCAGTCTTGTGAAGTGTGGAGCATCCTCAATGCCCATTGTCTGCAATGGTGCTCAGCTCCTTGCAGGATTGAGCCCTTAATTAACAATCCTGAAGGTATACCTCAGAAGCCCCACAGGGATCTTCATTGCTGATGCCATTCCTCTCCAGTTCAATTTCATTTCATTTTTTGAGGCAGGACTCCCTTGTCCAGGCCACATACACCTATCATATAAATCTTTCTGCAATGTCTGTTTCAGCTTCTAAAGCTGTTTGACTCTCAGCTAACCTTGGAGACTCGATTCTGTGTGTTGAATGTGCATGAAGCTTGAAACTTGTCATCTGGGAGTCTCAGCTGACATATTTGCCTCCCTTAAGAAAACCAGCTACCTCTTCTTATTTTACCTTTCATTAGGTCATCAGAAAATATGTGGTATTTTGGTCTGTGATTGATGGACTAAACAGGGCAGCTACTTTTTCCGCCCCCTTGGCCTAGAAATAAATCATATTTGAACGTTAAACAATTTGTTCGTTATAATGGACAATCTTATTATGAAGGGCTCATTGTTTTTAGTTTATTAATGTTGGACACAGTGTTTAAAAGCATTGGAGCCAAGAATAGCTTGAATATAATGAATAGAGAATTGAGCCTCTTGAGTGTTTATCCAGACTACCACCCAAATTAATCTCTTTGTTGGGCCTCAGGCTGTTAAGCAATTCAGTTCTTTCCTACAAAGTAGTCTGACCATATAACTTATGGACCCTCAGCCTGAATGCAGGGAAGCCATTTTTTTTGGTACGCTGGGCTCTTGGAAAAATGTGTGTGTAATGATAGCAAGCTTTTGCTGGTTTTGGTAATAAAACACTGAAATAAAATAAATATTATTTTATGTTTGTGATCTTTTAGTTAATGTTATGGCACTTCGAGCTGCTACAGAGAGGAGCATTTAGTAATTAGAAAATGCAATGAATAAATATTACTACTGTTTTGCTGTGTAAAGCATAGAAGGAGAACCAGATCCATCCAGAATGTTACATTATAAGCGCATGCTGTAGAATTCTGCTTCTACATCCTTGGCTTCTGTTGCCTTCTCAGTTTTTGGCAGGCACTTGTTAATTTTTTAGTCTGCATATTTTTTCAGCAAAGAAACAAGAGCGTATTTGAAGAAATTCTCACTGAAGAGAGTTGTCATGCACAACTTACAGCATGCAGACTGCATCTAGTCTGGATGGCCATATGTGTTGCTTTCATGGGTTTGTGCACCTGACTGGCACACTGTTCAGTGAATCTGAATGTTGCGCAAAGCAGACAGAACACTGTTCTTGTGAATTGGCAGCCTAGGGAATATTGAGAGAGTGTAGTGTGTGGGAGTTGCCTCAGTGCTCACATAAGAGGGGCAGGCAAAGGGATGGGGAAAGGAGTAAACAGGAACTTCAGCAGGTTAGAAAGGAACAATCCCCTCTTTTTCTCTGCAGCTGGGAGCAGAGCTGCAAGAGAGGGCGTAAACAAAATACAGACAAACAAAAGTCTTCCGAAACTGGCTTGAATTGAGAAAGAACTTGCTGCTGTGTTGTGATGATGCATTATTGTCATGTTGTGTATCAGAGCAACACCAGGAATTTAGTAAACAGCTTTGTTGAACTATCTGAAGCTCTGTTTATTGAAAAAATGCCTCTCTGTATGTTAAAAGCCCCGAACCTCTGCAATAGCCTTTTGAAAGACTTATATCAAAGGACAAATGCTTCTCTCAGTTGGACTTCTACATCTCCCATTGACTTAGGGTGGGTTTTGTGCATGTGTTTAAGGACAGAATTTGGCTCAAGCCTTAGTTGTGTACAGAACCTGAAGGAAGATGCCTTCATATTCAGTAGATTTAAAATACATTAAAAATGAGCTCAACCTTAATTATGCAGGTGTTGCCACAATTCCACAATTAAAGTTCTGCTTTTGTACTTTAGGAGCACTGTAAGTACTGATCAAATTACATATGTTTAAAATTTGAGTTTGAGACTGTAACAGCGGCTATAACTTTTTAAAATATGTGGTATGTGCATTATGTGTGAGAGAGCCTGTTTCCTTAGCTTTAAGGAGGTAATGGGCACAAATTGCAGCTAAAAGAGGCTAGACAGTGAGATTCTGTGCATTAATTACTGGACTGTCAAAGGAAGCAGCAGTAAATACAGCTGAACATAATCAGAAATGAATTGGACAGGAAAATGCTACGGGCAGGGGACAGAAGGAAACATGAAAGCTTTCAGGGATAAGTAGACTAAATTAGATACAGGTGGATCTTGACCCATTGGAAGCTTTTTAGATTATGTCCAAGTTATTGCATTGGTGCTAGGAGAGCCAATGGTGTATTGTGTTTTCGGTGTTGCATCCTAGTAAGGAGCTGGTTTGCTGCACAGTCATAGGCTGGAGCACCTCTTTTGCTTCCAGCTTAAATCCCAAACAAAGCGCATGGCAGTTATGCAGCATGGAACTGACAATTGCCCAGATCACGATGGCACGATCAACATTGAAAATTCATGATCCAGGGGAGGGAAAAAAAAGCATTTGAAAGCAGCTTCTTTGCTAGCAGAGGACCGTTTCAACAAGATTTCATTGCTGTAGCAGGTATGCAGGATATTTGTCAATGTGCCACAGACTTCCAGAAGAGCCATGGAGGGAGAAAATGGGTGCATATGGTATCCATCTGAACACTGACTATCATGCAAAAATAAGAACAAATGTATGCACCTTCTGCAGCTCTGCTGAGATGAGCTTTTCAAATCCTCAACACCTGGTTTAGTTCAGATGCTTTCTTTCGTGTTGACATGGCTGTGGTTGCCCAGAAGGTTGTACCTTATGGCAGTGAAATCAAGCATTAGAGGAGATAAGAGTAGCACTGGTATGTGTAATAGTTGTCTTAAAATAGCCATCCCAAAGAAGTAGTTAAAGTTCTGTAATGATGATTGTCCAGTTCTAAAAATAGCAGCATGTTCTATCAGACAGTGAAATAGAATACTGAGATTTATAGAATAATGGGATAGACCTGTTGGGGCCAGTCCTGCAAAGTTCCGAGCTCCTCCTTGGGGGCTAATGAGGGCTGCTGCACCACTTTCATTCATGGAAGTTATGAGTGGACAGCATCTGCAAAATTGTGGTCCTTTTGTTTGAGAACTACATTGTAAATATTTCATGGTATCTGGCATAGATGTATATAAAAGCTGGTTCTTCGAGTGATTTCTCATGTCCATTTAACATAGGTGTGTGTGCTTGCCACGTGCACTGTGCTGGAAGTTTTTTTCCTCAGCAATATCCGTAGGGGACTGGCTCTAGCGCCCCCTAGAGTGGCTTGTACATACCATGGCATATAGGGCCCTCCTGCGCGGCCCCGACCCCCCAATCCTCTGTACCTTCTTGCTGCCAGTGACGGTGCATGGAACTGTTGCTGCTTCAGCTAGTGCTGTTTCTTGTTCATTCAAACTCATTTACCTCTTGTATATAGCAGGGGTCAGCAACCTTTCAGAAGTGGTGTGCCGAGTCTTTATTTATTCACTCAGATTTAAGGTTTCGCGTGCCAGTAATACATTTTAATGTTTTTAGGAGGTCTCTTTCTAGAAGTCTATAATATATAACTAAACTATTGTTGTATGTAAGTATATAAGGTTTTTAAAATGTTTAAGAAGCTTCATTTAAAATTAAATTAAAATGCAGAGCCCCCTGGACCGGTGGCTAGGACCCGGGCAGTGTGAGTGCCATTGAAAATCAGTTCGCGTGCCGCAGGTTGCCTACCCCTGGTATATAATGTCCTTCTGGTTTGTTTCCTTATCTGTTATTTAGAGACTTAGTAGGTCCCAAACAGGACTTTGCCTCGGGATGGGGCATGCCCCCAGTCCCCAGGCTTTAAGCCCTGTGATCACTGTAAAAGGCTCATTAGCAATCCACATAACAGTTGCTTACCATGCCTGGGCAAAGGTCACTTTACTGATAAGGGCAGAATTTGCAAGTCCTTCAAGCCCAGGATGAAGGAGTGTGACATTCACTTGAAAGTGCTCATTATGGAGTCTGGCCTTACATGCTGGAGCAGCCCTCCGATTTGGTGCTGAGCACCTTGACCTCGGTGCGCAGTGTCCTGCTGGTACCATCTGCGAGCTGGCACCAGTCCCTTTCCAAGGCTCCAGCCAAGAAGCCCAGGAAAATGGGGTGAGGAAGGTTTCCAGCTTTCCGCAAGGGGAAGGACAAGTCTGGGGTGGACCAAGGCCCTGTCTTGGGCACCTTTTTACCCCTTTCAGGATCTCAGGCCTCGGCTCAAGTCAAGCAGTATAGCCCAGCCTACTCCCCATTGGCTATCCTGGATAGCAACAGAGGTCCTCGTCAGCTCCAGGTACCGTCCACGCCGAAGGCCCTGCAAGTGGCGCAAGAGATGATATCCCTCCCTTTGCTGCCTATTCCGGCCCCTGAGGAGTCCCAGTTATGGAGTAAACCTGTGTTTGGACCACCACAGTCTCCACCTCTACGGCAATGCTTCTGGTCGCGGGGGAAGTCCCACTAACCATCACCCTCTTGCAGCAGACATGCTTCTGACTAGGATAGGCAAAAGCTTCACAGCTCCATCTGGACCTTGGACAAGGCCAGAGAGGCCTGAGGTGCGGCTCGCTAGTGACTGAGCGCAGACCTCTGGAGGCATGCACCACACAGCAGGAGTTTCAGAGTCAGCGCCTGGAATTTCTGTGGCCCTAGTACCACTCCAGGGACAGGTCAACGAACCGATGGTACTGTTCTCTGGACCATTGCCGACCCCCAGGATGGTATCGCCATGTGTGGGTGCATCTTCTTGACATCAAGCCTGTTCTGGTTCCCAGTCCCGCTCCACATCCCAGTACCACCTGTTAAGCACGAGGCATAGATTGCCAGCCTGGGGCCATCGCGGAGCCGCCGAGCGCTGGTGGGCGCCGAGACCTTGATCCAGGCGCATGTCGAGGTCATCCAGATCCAACTCCAGGAGGAGTGATGGGTACTGATCAGAACAGAGCCACCACTCAACTCCGTCTGCTCACAGGGGAGCGATGTTCTCTTCCCTGTAGCCCCAGCCAGGGTAGCTTTGCCCTACATGATGGGAAGAAGAGAAAACAGTTACCTGTTTCCGTAACTGGTGTTCTTCAAGATGTGTTGCTCATGTCCATTCAATGACTCACTCTCCTTCCCACTGTCAGAGTTTCCGACAAGAAGGAACTGAGGATGCGGGGGGCTGGCGGCGCCCTGTATGCCGTGGCATATGCACGCCACTCCAGGGGGGCCGGAGCCAGTCCCCTACAGATACTGTTGAGGGAAAAACTTCTGGCACTGGTGCATGTGGCTAGCACGCACACCTGAGTTGAATGGACATGAGCAACATATCTCGAAGAACACCAGTTACAGAAACAGGTAACTGTCTTTTCCTTGAATATTATAGCAATACATTGGAGAAAATTCTAATGCAGCCAAGGAATGGATTCTGCTTACAAATATTCCTTCTCAGAAGAGAGTCTCAGAGTTATGTTATCACTGGTGGAGGACAGACTTGAGGGGGCCTCTAGGAATCCATGACCTTTAATTGCTTAACTCAGTTGCCATGCTTCTGAACTTTCACACTTGTGTTGTACTTGGAGACAAAATTATAAACTTCTATTTACCTTTTCAGCAACTGATTTGCAAATGTTAGCTTCTGCTTTAGCAACCTACATGATGGGAGCAGGAGGACACTAATGTATCAGAAGCAGGATGCAAAGCACAAAAAGCAGATTTTTTTCCCCTGTCAAAATATGGGTTTGAACATTCATGTTGTTAACTAGTTAGAGCAGCATTCACTGTGCAACATGGGAAGCTAAATCTGACAAATTATCACCAGTGACTCTAGAAAATCAGTATGAACTTTTTAAATAAGAATATTTGGCTTTATTGGTTATTGTCATGCTGCCTAACTTCTTGGACTACATAGTGCTGCCTTTGTTTAACCATTGAAGTAAGACTGAAGCACAGCAGTTGTTCTCAGCTGGACAGTTTGTAGTGTGTATTATTGACTTGGATCAGTAAGTACATTTGTAGTGTTCTTTGGAATGTTAATCTAATGCACAACACACAGTTAAAACCTCAGTCTGGCAGGATTCCGTGTGGCAGATTAATTTGTCTTGGTACTGGTACAGTATTCTGTGTGTCATAATTTTCCTTTTCAGGGAACAGCGTTTTTCAGTATTATCACCTCAGTTGCAGTGATTGAAAGGGCAGTACTGTGGTACTGAGGATTTACTTGAAGATCTTTTCTTGCTGTAATTTTCCATTCTTATATGTTGAAATAAAAGGGTTCACTTATTTTATATATTTATTAGAGCTGTCAATTAATTGCAGTTAACTTTTGTGATTAACTCTAATTTTTTTAATCGTGAGTAATTGCAGTTTTAATAGCACTGTTAATAGAATACGGATTGAAATTTATTAAATATTTTGGATGTTTTTCTACATTTTCATAGATATTGTCTTCTGTTTTGTGACTGAAATCAGTGTATATTTATCACAAATATTTGCACAGTAAAAATGATAAAATAAATAGTTTTCAATTCACCTCATACAATACTGTAGTGCAATCTTTGTCATGAAAGTGGAACTTGCAAATGTACATTTTTTTGTTACATAACTACACTCAAAAGCAAAACAATTTAAAACTTCCGAGTCTACAAATCCACACTCAGTCCTGCTTCTTATTCAGTCAATTGCTAAGACAAACAAGCTTGTTTACATTTACAGGAGATAATGCTGCCCTCTTCTTATTTACAATGTCACCAGAAAGTGAGAACAGGCATTTGCATGGGACTTTTGTAGCGAGCATTGCAAGGTATTTACATTCCAGATATGCTAAACATTCATATGCCCCTTCATGCTTCGGCCACCGTTCCAGAAGACATGCTTCCATGCTGATGTTGCTTGTTAAAAAAAACAATGCGTTAATTACGTTTGTGACTGAACTCCTTCGAGGAGAATTGAATGTCCCCTGCTCTGTTTTGCCCACATTCTGCCATATATTTCATGATATAGTAGTCTCTGATGATGACCCAGCACATGTTCTTGTTGTCCACACTGCTTTGGATTGTTATCGAGCAGCACTCGTCGTCTGCATGTATGCATGTATCCTGGAATGGTGGCTGAAGCATGAAGGGACATATGAATCTTTAGTACATCAGGCAGGTAAATATCTTGCAATGTCAGCCACAACAGTGCCATGAGAACGCCTGTTCTCACTTTCAGGTGGCACTCTAAAGGAGAAGCAGGCAGCATTATCTCCTGCAAATGTAAACAAACTTGTTTGTCTGAGCGATTGGCTGAAAAAGAAGTAGGACTGAGTGGACTTGCAGGCTCTAAAATTTTACATTGTTTTATTTTTGAATGCAATTTTTTCTACATAATTCTACATTTGTAAGTTCAATTTCATGATAAAGAGATTGCACTATAGTACTTGTATTAGGTGAATTGAAATACTATTTCTTTTGTTTTTTACAATGCAAATATTTGTAATAAAAAATGAGCACTGTATACTTTGTATTCAGTTGTCATTGAAATCAATATATTGGAAAACGTAGAAAAATCCAAAAATATTTAAATAAATGGTATTTTATTATTGTTTAACAGTGCAATTAATTGCTTGACAGCCCTTATATAAAAATTTAAAGGATCAACAGTTGTTGGGAGCTACTGAATTTTGTATAAATGTTAACTTCATCTGAGGACCTTTTTTTTTTTTGACTTCCTATATAAATCAGATCTCATCCTATTTAAAACCTTTTTATCAAAAAAAATGTTCTAAAATATTATCAAATCCTACAGGAGGCATCATTCATTTAAAATATGACACTGAAAAAGCTGAATGAGTGAGATATTCCAAGTTATCAGTGATGATGAAATTACAATCAAATGTATTATATTAGACGGTCTTGCATTAGTTATGAATGAATCTTTTTAAGGTTTTGGAGTGCATGGGATCTGCAATTTTAGAAGCCTATTCAAGTCCCTGTGGTCCTGAAATCAGCTGGGGAATTGTGTGAATTCAGAGCAGTGTATCCAGTTCTATATCCTTTCATGATGCTGGCAGAAAAGTAATAAAATGTAGGATGCTGTCAAATGTATTGGGTAGAAGAAAATGGAGTTAATCACGAGACATTCTAGGCCAGATTCTTAGAGCCCTGCAAATCCACGGCTATCTGCTGTATATTTGTGGACCATTTTTGCGGCTTGTGGATGTATGTAGATCCAAATTTTATATCTAAAGCCCTGCAAATCCGTGGATCATTTTTGTGGATCGTGGTTTGGATGCGGATACAAATTTTGTATCAATGCAGGGCTCTACAGATCCTCATCTGGTGTATGTTGACAAAGTGCCAAGGTGGCACAGAAGTGGAAGGTTAATTTTTAGTGTTTAATTTTATATGTATGTAACCTTTTTCTAATCAAATTATTTTAAATCCTCATACAAGGTGAGCTAATTTTATCAATAGTTACAAATATTGCCTTGAGTCACTTCCATTCATAGAGATCGGGATACATCACCCTTAACTAATGGAATAAAATACTGTATGCTAACTGTACCTTATATAACCAAAAACAACAGGGAGTCCGGTGTCACCTGAAAGACTAACAGATTTATTTGGGCATAAACTTTTGTGGGTAAAAAACCCACTTCTTCAAGTGGGTTTATTACCCATGAAAGCTTATGCCCAAATAAATCTGTTAGCCTTTCAGGTGCCACCGGACTCCTTGTTGTTTTTGTGGATGCAGACTAACACAGCTACCTCCAATACTTGATATAACTAGGGCTCCAATCCTACAGATACTTATGCATGAGAGGAACTTTATGGACATAAGCAGTCTCGTTGAGTTATCCTAACATGAGTTCAGTGGCATCAGTCAATCCATAAAATTACTCAAGGTTCCATTGGTTCATGAATTGATTTACAGTGTATGCTGTGAATTGGTTTATAAACAGAGAAATAGGGAGACTTGAAAAAATGGAATCCTTATACAAAGGTACAAAATAGACTGTTTGTTTTTTTTTTTTTTTCATTGTACTCCCTGGATGTGTCAAAGTCCTACTAGATAGAACAGGAATCTCTCTCAAGCTCACTTCAATAAATGAATAATTAACAAATAGAAAATAAACCTTTTCTTGCAGCAAAATACTGTTAGGAATGGCCCCCTGTTCCTTCCAGGGAACAAAACTGGTTGTGGAATTGGAATCCATCATTTTCCCATTTGCTGAATAGAAATATTCTGCAGTCATTCCTTTGCTATTCTGGGCCTGTGCTCCTTCATAGTTAGGCTTTTCCTGTGGCTTTGACAGCATCTGCAGTGGGGTAAAGGGGACCAGAACTGAGCAGTCCTAAACAGTGTCAGATTGTAGCTATCCCCCAAGGTCGTCATCTCTCCTCTCTACTAGCATATGTACCCTTAATACATGGATTTATCACAGACGAAGGGAACTTTTTTTTGTGGAAGCAGCACGACAGTGCTTTGTTCCAACTCTTTCAAGTCTGCCGCTTTGCCCAGCTCTTTCAAACAGAGGTGCTTCTCTCCAATGAACTGCAATACTTGCTTCACTTGACAAATAACTGATCAAATATAGGTGTAGACTTAAATTGCGAATAAATCCATTTACAAGATGGTCTTGTCAGGCTTTTTGCCTGCTGAAATCTAGGTTTACTTGCTTCAGTGAAATCAGCTGTTGCAGAGTAAAACTGAGAATCATTAGTTTAGGATCTTGCTAGTAATCAAATGAGAGGCTGGTATTTTCATAGTGAATAACTCTCAAACATAATGTTTGTCTATGCATGTGTGATGTTAAAAGCTTAAGATCTCTTAGCTAGTTTTTAATGTGTATATCTTAATTTTGGGGTGTGTGTGTGTATGTGTATGTGTGTGTCTAGCACAGGAATGAGATTATAGTAGATTACCAAATCATAAAAAATGCTCTGGGAGAAGTATAAAATCTTTTTTTTTATTTTTATTTTTTTTAAAGTGAATTAGAGAACAGGCTATTGTAAACATCATCCTGGAACACAGTAACAAAGGGTCCTTGTGCTCCCAAAACTCCCATTAACTTGAGCGAGTGGCTGAATGGACTAGGAATGAAGAATTGGTGGGACCCTCGCTTGTAATGTTTTTAATGCAGATTTTGCTTTCCAGAGGTTCCAGTTTCACAATAACAGTAGTTTGCTTAGCATAAGACCTAATGTAAGGGTATTTCCTTCATTAGAATGAAAGATAAAGTCAAACAAGGAAATAAATTAATGTAGTTAAATTATTCCTTTCAACGCTGTTTTAGGACATGAGCAACAAGTGTATGATTTCCTCTAAGTTTTGTAATTCTAGATATTTTGCAGAATGAATGGTACACTGAAAAGCAGATGCAGTGGTGTTTTTTAGATCAGGCAACTTCACATTTTAATGGGAAGAAAAGTAAAATCGCCTAGATAGGAAATACTAAGGAAAAAACATGGCTTTTGTGAGAGCAGTATTGTCAGCAGTCATAAACTGTGAGTCTGGTTTAAAAATGGAGATTAAAAAGGCATAATAAATGACATTTCTTTCTGTTCTGCCCAGTGACTGATTGTTTAAGCAAAGACCACTGCCCCCACTTTGTGATCATTTAAATTGACTATTAATCCTTGATGGAGCATACACAAATGCAGGCCTTCCTCATGGCTACTTCAGATGGGGACTTCAGTTACTGTCATTTTTCCTCTCCCCATCAATTTTCTGTGTCCAGCTTGCATGCAGCATTCACTCAGCCCCCACCTTTTATCTCCTTTACTCCAATGCCAGGTTCCGCTTCCCCTCATGACTGTCCCATAATCTCCCTCCCACCTTATATTTCTCTTACATTCACTGTCTTCACATTCCCCTGTATGCTCCTCAGTCTCTGTGCTCCTGCCCCACATTTCTCTTCTCAGCCTCACTCCTACACTCCATATTTTCACGACCACCCCATCGCTTTAGTCTCTCTCTTCAGTCTCTGCTGTCTCTACCTTTCCACCCCCATTCCCATGTATCCTCTGGGCTAGGAAAGTGTAAAGATGTCTTCACACTCGTTTTAGACAAGGACAATTGTGTTTAAAATGATATTAGCAGAATGTGCTTAACCATGACATCTCACACGATTTAAAACATGACAGCCATTGACTATACTAAGCCCAACAATTTCAAAAGTGACAGGTGATTTTGTGTGCCTCAGTTTTTTTCATGTCCAACTGGAGACACCTGGAAAAAGAGCTGATTTTCAGAGTGTATTTTCCCAGCGTCTCAGGCTTTTGTCCTCTGCGTGGTCCACATGTGGATATTAGGACTGTCATCTTTATTGAAGGAAACCTGTTTTTTTGCCTACTGAAAACAAAAGGAGACTGTGGCCCTTGAGAATAAGTGAAAACTTAGTGAGATTGCTGCAGTGGTATATTGGTATAGCTAGGTAATTACATTGCTGTAGTATTTGAGCGTCTGAAATCAAGAGAATCTTTCTTTTAAAAAGCACATAAATGATATGATAAAATAATGAAAGTTGGCAGCTTTGCAAAACTATACCCAGCCATTGAGATGATCTCGATCAGGAGTAATTCTGGCATTCATACAGTTGTGCAAACATCCTGTCACTGCAGTTGAAATGTTTGTTTTAGGAACTGAGAAAAAGGTGTTGACTGTTCTGATCAGACAGAGTAAAATGAGTTGGGTCCTGACAGCTTAGATTACACCCCAATACTCCACAGTGGCAAATCACCAACTACTCCAGCGCCAGTGACTTGTTTTTGTTTAAGGGGAACTCTTATGGTCAGCTGCCTTGGAACTAGAACTGCTTCCCATCTCAAGAGGGGTGACTAACAGCAGTGCTGAGACTTACTCTCTGACTGCCTTCTCCACCATACCTGACCTAGCCTAATAGACACTTTTCCCTCTTCCAGCAGCAGGCAATTTTTTAACCTTCATAGGTAAGGCAAAAGAAATAAGAGTGGTGTTGTTTTTGTACTGCAGTAACACATGTGAGCCTCAGCCATGGACCAAGACTCTGTTGTGCTAGGTGCTGTACAAACACAGAATAAAGAGAGAGTCCCTGCCCCAAAGAGTTTGCAATCTAAGTATAAGATGAGAGACAACAGGTGGATACAGACAGACATGGGAGCACAAGGAAACACTGAGACAATAGACGGGGAAGCAAACAGATGTATCTCACAGACACATAATATGAATAAAATCTTCCCCTCAAATATTGGAAACAGGTTCTACAGGGTGCTGGGCACCTACAACTCCTATTGACTTCAATGGGTGATTCATAGCTGAACTTTGAAGTCGGTGGGAGCTGTAGGCATTTAGCACCTCTGCATGATTGTGCTGTCTGTATGATTTACAGATCTAGTGAAGAGTTTTGGATACCTAATATAAAGAATGGTACTTAGGGGAACATTTTATTGGAGGACATTTTATGATTTATATTCGTATCCTTGATGGCCCCAGGCAGGGATCAAGACCCCATTATGCTAGGCACTGTAGAAAAGAGTCCGGGTGCCAGAGAGCTCACACTCTAGGATTGTGACAAGATACTACTGGGGGGTAAACCGGCAAAGCAGGGCTTTGGGATGATGAGGTAACCGTACAGATGGGCACGATTGCATAAACTAGAGGTAGCGGTCTGTCACAATCTTAAAAGCCTCCAGATGGTAGAGATTTGCTGTCGTTTATGGCAGAGGTAGGTTTTAGCAGGCGATTGGTAAGAGGGTAAGGTGGTGGCTTTGTTAATTTTTACGGAAGGATTTTAAAGTTCTCCAATTAGGGTCTGTTTATATTTGTTTTTGTTGATGATGAAGGAACTGAGGCTACTGGAAATTATTTTGATCAGTTTTTGTAAGCTGTTAATGGCTAAGCATATGGAGAATTCATGGGTTTTTTTTGTTTTGTTTTTGTTAAAGTAAGCAAATACCCTGATGTTCCACCAAGGCCAGTACAATGCATTAGGTACTCTTCTTAGCCCACAGTTATAAAGACCACTCTCCTTTTCATGGTTGGCGTTTGTCAAGATTCTCTTTAGAACAGAGGTGGCCAAACTATGGCCCGGGTGCCACATCCGGCCCTCCAGACGTTTGAAGGTGGCCCTCGAGCTCCTGCTGGGGAGCAGGGTTGGGCGGCTTGCCCTGCTCCGGTGCTCCAGCCGGGAGCAGGGTTGGGGGCTTGCTCTGCTCCACATGGCTCCTGGAAGCAGCGGCATATCCCACCTCCGGCTCCTATGTGTAGGGCACCCAGGGGGCTCTGCATGCTGCCCCTGCCCCAAGCTCTACCCCTGCAGCTCCCATGGGCTGGGAAACACAGCCAATGGGAGCTGTAGAGGCGGCACCTGCAGATGGGACAGCACGCAGAGCTTCCTGGCCACGCCTCCATGTAGGAGCCGGAGAGGGGACATTGCCGCTGCTTGAGGTAGGTGCTGCTGGGAGCCTGCACCCGTGACCCCCTCCTTTGCCCCACCCCCCTGCCCTAGCCCTGATTCCCCTCCCACCCTCCGAACCCCTCGATCCCAGCCCGGAGCACCCTCCTACACCCCCAACCCCCCCTCATCCCCAGCTCCACGCCAGAGCCTGCACCCCCAGCCAGAGCCCTCACCCCTTCCTACACCCCAACCACGAATTTTGTGAGCATTCATGGCCCGCCATACAATTTTCATACCCAGATGTGGCTCTTGCCCACCCCTGCTTTAGAACATTTACGGGGAAAGTGCATCACTTAAAACCCGTTTTTTTTTGTTTAGGCCTTTATAACTTGGCTGAGAAGAACCTCCTCTCTGCCTCCCTTTCCCCCCTTCCATTATCTTCTAGAGGCAGATGTGAGCCTGTTGAAATATGCTTTTGTTCTTAGCCTATAATGTGAACTACTTCCGCCAGTTGGTATTAACCTGTTCATTTTATTTATTTTTTTTAGCAGTGATTTTTCAGCTAATGCACAGTAATGTTCTCATAATTAGTCTTCGCATCTGGATTTTAATCCTGTCTGTGAACTACTCCACTGACTCAATATTCTGAGCCATAATTACTGCTTTGGATCTTGCAGTCTCCAGGCAAGCCACTCTCCTGATGAAGTCAGGGGAACATTATTGCTTTCTTCAAGACTACAGCAGTGGGTGCCCTAATACTAAGCTCTTTGATGTTATAAATGAACTGTTGGGATTTTTAAGTGATACCTAGCTAAACATAGAATTGCACCATATTATGGACTGACCTACTATGAATTTTAATGGCTACAAAGGAACTATTAAAATCTGAGTCAATAGATGCTTTAGAATTGTCTAGATATGAGTTTACACAATAGAGTTCAATGGCATCTTTTGAGGTGTTATATTCTGATGGCTAGACTTCTATATATTTCAGTGGTAGCTATTTTCCCTTTAAATACCTCAGAAACTCAACCCTGTGTGCTTAAAGGGTCAAACTTTTACTCCCCAAAGCAAACTATAAAATATACAAACCCTGCTCTAAAGTAAATGGTCTAATAGGCATTATGTTCTGATCTGAGCTCTTACAGTCAGCTAGGGTTTGTGGCTGTTGGTTTCTTTTTAAATGTCCTATTGCAAGCCGGGGAGCTCAGCTACCATATTTGGAGCTCATATGCCTGTCCACTGACCTCATATCTGCTTGTTTGAGGGTTTGTGTGTTTTTACTTGTCCATATAAGGGAAGGCTGCTTGGGGAGTCTGGTATCTGACCTGAATTAGAAGTAATTCAACATCTATATGGCGTTCAGCTTTTGTCAGGATGCACTAATTAGGCTAAAGTCAGGACTTCAGCTGCTTTCACTGGGAAGGAGGCAGTATGAAGAAAGCAAATTTACTGTTAAATCCTGCTTTTTCATTGTAAACCATACCTGTCCTTGCAAAAAATTTCTTTCATCCTGGTATAGTCATAAAGAAGCAAACCAGAGTGTAAACAGAAGACGTCTATCAGGAAATGAATATTTCATGAATGACAAAAATCAAAGCCAACTTTCATGTGAAGCCATCAAAATCTTTTGGAGTAGAGATCCCTGTTTCCACTTGGTGTCATGTGAGAGCATAGAGGAGACACTGGATTGGATGTGAATGGATCTTGTTCGCTCCAAACACTTCCTTTAAAGTTTTCCCTGGAAATGAAGGTGGGGATGAAAAGCCCAACTCTGAGTAAATCACAACAAACAGACGGAAAAAATAATTGTGAAAAGTAGTGGAAGTTTGTAACCCTCCTCCCTCACCACATACATGGACATGCTCCCATTGCTGGTGCGGATGTAATATCAGAAGTATATTTCCTGGGAATAAGGACTATTGTAGAATACTTGAACAACGATGATAAACATAGTGGGTAAAATCCTGGCTTCACTGAAGTCCATGGAAAACTTCCACTGATTTTCCCTAAGGCCAGGATTTCATCGAGTATCTGATGTGTAGCACTGCTCATTCTAATGTGTGTCACAAAGCCCTTCCCAAGTGACATGTGTACAGCACTGCTGAAACTTGGCCAACTCTGGAGTGGAGAGACAGCAGCCAGTCATCACACTGCACAGAAGTGGTGGGAGGAGAGGTTTTAGGCCAAAAGCAATTGAGCAAGCCTCAACTTATGGAAATTGCCAAGAGGTGTTCACTGTAACCGCTGAGCAAACAGGATCTCTGTGCTGTAGGGTCTTAGCTGAAATACCCACACATAGTAAGCTTTATGGCCCTCAATTTATCTGTTTCAGAAGGATGAAAGACTGAGTCAATCCTTCTGGAACTTGAACCTGTGATTCCCATGGGTCTATTTATTTTAAGTCAGAGGTTTGCACCATGAATTACTTCCTCCAGCAAACTTAACTGTAGTTAATAAACTACCTGGATAATCATTAGACATATAGTATGGCCTCCACAAGACCACTGACCTCCTTTTGTCTTTGAACAGATATAATTGACTAAAATGTGAAATGAAAAAGTCATTCTCAGTGTAACCTCCTAATTTAAAAATATGCCCTGGTATATTGGTGCATACATCTTTTACAGTAAGAATCTCTTCTAGCTCAAGAGCCAGAGGGAATATTTTGGTTATCTATTTGTGTTTAGAATACTCACATGTGTACATGTACAATGCCTTTTAAAGTATGTCTTGTAAATCATATGGGGAGCCAAACTGAGTAATTTCTTTGAAAGAGACTCAACTCTTGGTGTAGCAGGCAAGGGGCTTAATCAGGCTTGCTGGGAAGCAACTCTTCACTATAGGCAATGATTGTTAAATCACTCTGCATTATGTGATGGTGTGGCATATACCTTGAGCCTCCAACTTTTGAAGTACAGAAGAAAAATGGGTTTTGAATTTTCTGAGCTTGTGGCCCTTTGAGGGCCTTGTTTGATTTATATTCCAGTAATCCATGTTGACTCAAACACACGTGTGTTGAATACAGTGCAAATATATAGCATTTGGATTCAATTCTTCTTTGGACAATATTTGATTTCTCTGGGGGACTATTCTGATTCCTGTCTGTAATCCCTGGAGTGTTAAAAATGATAAGTTACAATTTTGTAGGGCTCCGCTTATTTTCAAGGGAATTAAGGCGAAATTCAAATGCTACCTGCTTTTGAAGAATGGGTGTGACATACCTGTGCCTACAGATATAGCAGTGGGCTGCACACATGCACCATTTACTCCTGAGGGAATTCTGCACCAAAAAAATAAAAATTATGTGCACAATATTTTAAAATTCTTCTTATTTTATATATCAATAAATGTGGCTCCAGCATGGCAGTGGGGAGCACAGGCCACTGGCTGCATTGAGGTGGGGGATCACCCTAACTCCCTCACATCCCTGGTACAGGAACTCAGCAGGAAGGCTGCACCCAACCCTGACACAGTGCAAGGGCTGGGCCTACCCCAGAAACACCTGGGGGCCCTGCCTCTGTCATAAACAGATAGCTAAGGGTTAACACAGGGAACCAAACACCTGACCCGAGGACCAATCAGGAAACAAGACTTTTTCAAATCTGGGTGGAGGGAAGTTTTGGGTGTGAGTTCTTTGTTCTTCGTCTTGGGTCTGTGCCCTCTCGTCTCTGAGAGTGACCACAGGAATCTCCAGGCTTTCTAATCTTCTGTTTCCAAGTTGTAAGTACAAGGATAGTAAGACAATAGGTTCATATTGTTTTTTTATATTTACATGTGTGTAGTTGCTGGAATGTGTTAAATTGTATTATTTTTGGATAAAGCTGTTTATTCATTTTTTTCCTTTAAGCAATTGACCCTGTATATTGTCACCTTAATACAGAGATCCTTTTATGTCCTTTTTTCATTCTTTTTATATAAAGCTTTCTTTTTAAGACCTGTTGGAGTTTTTCTTTAGTGGGGACTCCAGGGAATTGAGTCTGCAGCTCACCAGGGAATTGGTGGGAGGAAGAAGTCAGGGGGAAAATCTCTTTGTGTTAGATTTACTAAGCCTGACTTTGCATACCCTCTGGGTGAGGGGGAAGAGAGATTAGATCTCTCGGTACTTTGTGTTTCCAGGACTGGAAGCGGGGAATCTCCTAGGGTCGTCCAGGGAGGGGAGCCTGGGAGGAAGTAACAAGGAAACAAGGGGAGGGGGTTATTTCCCTTTGTTGTAAGACTCAAGGCATCTGAGTCTGGGGGTCCCCCAGGGAAGGTTTTGGGGAGACCACAGTGAGCTAGGCACTGTATAATCCCTAGCTAGTGGCAGCGATTACCAGGTCCAAGCTGGTAACTAAGCTTGGAGGTTTTCATGCTAACACCCATATTTTGGACGCTAAGGTCCAGATCTGGGAAAAAATGTTATGACAGCCCCTCTGCGCCAGGTGTGGGTGGGCAGACTCAGCTCAGCAGGATCCAAGTGTGGAGGGACTTAGTGTGGGGTGAGAGGTTTCTGTGTGGGGCAGTCTGGGTGTGGATGGCTCAGTGGTAGATTTAAATGCACAGGAGTTCGTTGTGGGGTTCCGGGTTCAGGGGCAATAGGATTCTGCAGGGGATCCAGGTGAAGGTGATTGGGGCTCAGTGGGGGGTGGGGAGGAATCTGATGGCCATTCAGTGCTGTATGTGAAATGGTTTGGTGAGAGGAGAGAAGTCACAGTGTATTTCCTAGAGGGCAGGTGTCCACAATTCACAAGTTACCATCACATCTGGAACACTAATAGGCAGCTTCATCAGAGGAATTGCAGATTCAGTGGACATAGAGACTAAACTGCTCTGCCCCAACTAGAAGTAGTCCCTCTGCTACAGGGCTTGCAGCACCATGCTGGGCACTGGGGAATGTTTGAGTAGCAGTTACCCACATTTTACCTTTTCTTTGCAGGATCTGGTCTCCTGGGTTGTCATTGTGGCACTTTGTACTAATGTACACCAAAAAGAATGTTAAAGGGGAGTGAGAGATGTACAATGGGCTATTTCTCTTAAAGGCAGTAACCAGGCCTAGTGAGAGAATTTATAACAGTGCTGAGTGACCTGTACCCTTGGACTTGCACAGATATATTGCTCTGCCTTTGAGCTTCTATTTGATCACTGACTGGTTTATTTCCTTCTCTCCCTTCGCACATCTTTTATTGTAGATCAAAAAACAGCAGCAAGATGTGTTAGGCTTCTTGGAAGCCAATAAGATTGAATTTGAAGAAAAAGATATTGCAGCCAATGAAGAGAACCGGAAATGGATGAGAGAGAATGTCCCGGAAGAGAACCGACCAGTGAGTGGAAACCCATTGCCCCCTCGAATCTTCAATGATAGCCGATATCTTGGGGTAAGAAACCATTGTAAGCTTCTCCTGGGCCTCCTCTTTCTAACTTTCCCAGACTTTATCCTTTTGCCAACTACAGTATTGTTCTGACGATGGCATATGCCAGATGCAACAGAGAAGGCATAGGCTATCAATTGTGTGGTGACTGTGGGAGGTGGCTTTTTGTCTATGAAGAGAAAGGGAATTTCCTTGTACCTAAGTCAAAATTTGAACCTAAATCTTCAGTATACTAACTCGGCTTGCATGTTAAACTATATGCCATATGGCCGTCAACAGAACATGAAAATCTTTCTGCACTATGCTGTATGAAATGATTAATAACTGAGGGACTGATGGTTGAGAAAGAGCTAGTAATGAAGAGGTGCATGTATCTGTTAACTAACTATTGACATGTATATGGATAACTCTTTTGTAGAAACAATGAGAAGTCCTAGTGGCACATAAGCCCTGGTCTACACTACTGGGTTAGGTTGAATTTAGCGCGTTAGGTCGATTTTATAATGAATGCGTCTACACAAGCAACCCCGTTCCATTGACCTAAAGGGCTCTTAAAATTAACTTCTGTACTCCTCCCTGGCGAGGGTAGTAGTGCTAAAATCAACCTTGCTTGGTCGAATTTGGGGTAGTGTGGATGCAAATGGACAGTAATGGCCTCCGGGAGCTGTCTCAGAGCGCTCCATTATGACCGCTCTGGACAGCACCTTGAACTCTGATGCACTAGCCAAGTACACAGGAAAAGCCCCAGGAACTTTTGAATTTCATTTCCTGTTTGGTCAGCATGGCAAACTCAGCAGCACAGGTGACCGTGCAGTCCCCGCAGAATCATAGAGCGTAGAATATTTCTATACTCCCCCTGTCATCTCTGTCCCTGAGGTTATCGCAGATTAGAAGGCGAAAAAAAACGCACTCGCGATGACATGTTTTCCCAGTTCATGCAGTCCTCCCGCACTGATATGGCACAGCTTAATGCATGGAGGCATTCAGTGGCAGAGGCCAGGAAAGGATTAAATGAGCGCAAAGAGCAGAGGCAGAACGTGATGCTGAGGCTAATGGGGGAGCAAACGGACATGATGATGCGTCTGTTGGAGCTGCAGGAGAGCCAACAAGAGCACAGACCTCAACTGCATCCATTGTATAATCGCCTACCCTCCTCTCTGTGTTCCATAGCCTCCTCACCCAGACGTCCAAGAACGTTGTGGGGAGGGGAAGGCTCCGGGCACTCAGCCGCTCCACTCCAGAGGATGACCCAAGCAATAGAAGGCTGTCATTCAAACAGTTTTTGATTTTTAGTGTGGCTATAATAAGCAATGTGGCCTTGTCCTTCCCTCCTCCTCCCCCCCCACCCCACCCGGGCTACCATGTCCGTTGTCTGGTTTGTTTGTTTTTTTTAATTAAGAAAGAATGCATGGTTTCAAAACAATAGTGACTTTATTTCGAAGCGGGGAGGGTTGTTGGCTTACAGGGAGTTAAAATCAACAATGGTGGCAGGTTTGCATCAAGGAGAAATGCACACAACTGTCACACCGAAGCCTGGCCAGTCATGAAACTGGTTTTCAAAGCCACTCTGATGCACAACATGCCTTGCTGTGCTCTTCTATTCGCCCTGTATCTGGCTGCTCAAAATCGGACACCAGGCGATTTCCCACAATCTCCCACCCTGCCATAAAAGTCTCCCCCTTACTCTCACTGATATTATGGAGCACACAGCAGGCAGCAATAACAATGGGAATGTTAGTTGTGCTGAGATCTGACCAACAGCACCAGCGAGCTTTTAAACGTCCAAAGGCACATTCTGCACTTGCTCATGCTTGCTGAGGTACGGCATCTGCACGGGTAACCCAGGAAAAAAGGCACAAAACGATTCTGTTGTTGCTTTCAGAGAGGGAGGGGCGACTGACATGTACCCAAAACCCCCTGCAACAGTGTTTTTGCCCCATCAGGCATTGGGAGCTTAACCCAGAATTCCAGTGGGTGGCGGAGACTGCGGGAACTATGAGAGAGCTACCCACAGTGATCCGCTCCGTAAGTCGATGCTAGCCATAGTAGTGAGGACTCACTCCACCAGCTTAGTGTGTTTAGTGTGGACACGCAATCAATTGTACAAAATCGATTTCTAAAAATCTTCTTCTATAAAATCGACCTAATTTCATAGTGTAGACATACCCTTACAGACTAACAAATATATTTGGGCATAACCTTTCATGGGCTATAACCCACTTCATCAGATGCATGGAGTGAAAAATAAATAGGCAGGTATAAATATACAGCACATGAAAAGATGGGAGTTGCCTTACCAAGTGGGGGGTCAGTGCTAATGAGGCCAGTTCAATCGGGGTGGATGTGGCCTATCCCCAACAGTTGACAAGAAGGTGTGAGTATCAACAGAAGAAAAATTACTTTCTGTAGTGACCCAGCCACTCCCAGTATTTATTCAGGCTTAATTTAATGGTGTCAAATTTGCAAATTGGTTCCAGTTCTGCAGTTTCTCGTTGAAGTCTGTTTTTGAAGGTTTTTATTGTTGAAGAATGGCCACTTTTAAGTCTGTTATTGAGCGTCCAGGGAGATTGAAGTGTTTTCCTACTGGTTTTTTGAATGTTACATTTCTTGATGTCTGATTTGTGTCTATTTATTCTTTTGCATAGAGATTGTCCAGTTTGGCCAACGTTTATGGCAGAGTGGCATTGCTGGCACATGATGGCATATATCACATTGGTAGATGTGCAGGTGAATGAGCCCCTGATGGTGTGGCTGATGTGGTTAGGTCCTATGATGGTGTCCCTTGAATAGGACTCCTTGTTTTTGCTGATACAGACTAACACGGCTACCCCCTGAAATATTTTTTGTAGAGCTCTCCTATAACATTCATAACAGCATTCAATTATATACAGTGTCACCTGCTTTTCTACAGCACTCCAGAGCCCATGTGTATACCTGCAGAGTTACTTCACAGATGTCCTTTACCAATTAAATGCAGCTACCTTTACATTGCAGAGCTGTAGCTGTCAAATGAAGCATGACAATGTTACACAGTGGTTTAGCACAGGGAATGAAGAAAACTGCAACTGTAATGACAGGGGATGCTTCTCTATCATACGTTTTTCTAGGGCACCCATCACCATAGAATCAGAGTTCCATATACAGTAATTAAGATTCGCACAGAATTATAGAGTAGTTTGATAATAGACTGTTCTTTGCTTCTCCCTGGTTTGGTGGCATTTGCTTATATTGTATTTTGTTGTAATTTGTTGGTGTGATGGGTTGGATCACAGAAACCCTCTTGGCCCTTCCAACTGATGTGCGAAGACTACTTCTGCTCCTGCTTTCGTGCCTTGACAGCTTGAGACTCCAGAGCCCTGCCTGGTTTGAGCCAGACTCGCTAGCCTGCTGCAAATCCAGACCCAAGTCTGAACCACTTCCCCTAACAGCTGTAGGCTTAATTGAAAACAGCTTAAGAAGTGTTCCTGTCTTTAACACTCAGCTGCCCAACTCCCAATAGGGTCCAAACCCCAAATAAATCCATTTTACCCTGTATAAAGCTTTTACAGGGTAAACTCATAAATTGTTCGTCCTCTATAACACTGATAGAAAGGTATGCACAGCTGTTCCCCCCACCCCCGGTATTAATACATACTCTGGGTTAATTAATAAGAGAAAATGATTTTATTAAATATAGAAAGTAGGACTTAAGTGGTTCCAAGTAGTAACAGACAGAATAAAGTGAATTACCAAGCAAAATAAAACACACAAGTCTGAGCCGAAGGCCTTGGCTACACTGGCGCTTTACAGCGCTGCAACTTTCTCGCTCAGGGGTGTGAAAAAAAACACCCCCCCGAGCGCTGCAAGATACAGCGCTGTACAGCGCCAGTGTAAACAGTGCCACAGTGCTGGGAGCGCGGCTCCCAGCTCTGCAAGCTAATCCCCATGAGGAGGTGGAGTACGTGCAGCGCAGGGACCACACTCACACTTCAAAGCGCTGCCGCGGCAGCGCTCCGAAGTTTCGAGTGTAGCCATACCCAAATACAGTAAGAAAACTGAATACAGATAAAACCTCACCCTCAGTGGTGTTCCAGTAAGCTTCCTTTTACAGACTAATCTCCTTTTAGTCTGGGTCCAGCAATCACTCACATCCCCTGTAGTTACTGTCCTTTGTTCTAGTTTCTTTAAGGTATCCTTGGGGGTGGAGCTGAAGACAAAATGCAGGGGTCTCCCAGGGGTTTAAATAGACTTTCTCCTGTGGGTGGATACGCCCTTCTCTCTCCTATGCAATGTCCAGCTCCAAGATGGAGTTTTGGAGTCACATGGGTAAGTCACATGTCCATGCATGACTCAGAACTTACAGGTAGCAGCCATGGTTCAGACATAGGATAGGGGTTTGTTATAGAAGTGGATGGGTAGGGTTCTGTGGCCTGCTTTGTGCAGGGGGTCGGACTAGATGATCACATTGGTCCCTTCTGACCCTAGAATCTATGAGTCTATGAGTCTAAGTAGACTTCTTATGTGGATTGGAGCCTTCCAAGATCCATTGTTCATTAAATGCTTCTTGATTGGGCACTTAACTTGCACATTCCTTTCTTAAGAAGCTGACCAAATGCTTTACTAAGGCTACTTAGAAATCAAGCAGGTACACAGCCAATATTCATCACTTCGAACCAAAAATGACATGCATTGAAATAGAATCATAGAATATCAGGGTTGGAAGGGACCTCAGGAGGTCATAGTCCAACCCCCTGCTCAAATCAGAACCAATTCCCAGACAGATTTTTACCCCAGGTCGCTAAATGTCCCCCTCAAGGATTGAACTCACAACCCTGGGTTTAGCAGGCCAATGTAGGATGAATAGGTTCAGTAGATCATAACCTTTACACAGATATGTTACATGGCATATGTAGCATAAAGCATATTCCCGTTATGTCATACATACATTCATAAGCATATTTCCATAAAGCCTTATGGAGTGCAGTGTCACAGTTGGGTACTGAGCAGAGGTTTTTTCAGGACACTGAGTCTGTCAGCGTCCTCTGCAAATGACCAGCTGAGCTTTCTGTTCTCTCTCTTCTGGTAAGTTGCCCATAGTTGAGCTTTGGATCTGCCACAGGAGCACAGGCATGCTGAGTCCAGTTTGGTCTTTAGCTGCCAGAACGTTGGAGAGAAGGACTGAAGAAAAGTGTGATATATGTAGCTTGAAGAGAGCAAGAGTGAGCCTGAAACAACAAGGGAGTAGGCATTACTGGCAACTACATGGATTACTCTAGAAAAACAGGAAGTAAAAAACAAAACCTATCTCCAAGAGAATAGGAGGAGATTCCCCTCCAGGCTAGAATGAAATAAAAGCCCTCGGCCATCTCTCTTCCTTAACCTTTAATTGCTAGTCCATCTGAATAACCAGTGGCCTGGATCCTAAAACCTCAGGGATATCACAACATGAGTTTTTTCCTCTTTCATCACTTCTGTGGCAGGCAATGGAAATACTACATTAGAGGGACTCTCTGGCTAAGAGTGCCCAAACCGACAGGGCTGTGTGCTACACTGAAGTTGTACACTGTTTGATATATGGAAGGGCACCCGGACACTTGAGGCTCTCAAGTTTCATAATGCAATGGGAAGCTTTACTGAAGTCCAGATAAATGAGATCTGCTGCATTTCTCTTATCTAAATGATTTAATGGATCAAGTGGCAGAGAGGCAGATTTTACTACCCATCATACAGGAGATTTTTGGTACTCTAATCTATTGGTCTAGAGCAGCATTTCCCAAACTTTTTTGGCCACGGAACACTTTTTAGCCTATTATGGAACACTTATAATACTATTTTGTAGTCGATTGGTTTTCAAATAAAAAATTGCCTTATTTGGGCTCAAATATATTTTATTTTATAAAACAAAGCAAAAATTAAAAATTAAAATTATTTGAACTAACAATTTCTAACTGGAAAGCATGTATAAAGTAGTACAAAAATCAAGTGCAAGAGTCAAAATTAAACTGTTCTACTTAAAAAAAAACCTGTGTATATACATACACACACTAAAACCAAACAAATTAGATTTTTACTAGGAAAATCAATTTTTATAAACAGAAATATAAATTTGGATTTAATGGGATTGGTGTTTCTGCGTTTTTCTGTCACAAATTCGCTTAATATTAGGAGTAATGCTGGACAGTTGAATCCTCATGTCAGGCGCAGCATCAAGTGTATTTCTATATTTGGTTTTTGTTGCAGTATAATACGAAAATCCCATCTCACACAAATAAGTTGTAGCAAAAGGAAGGAGCACTTGAACTGCATGTTTAGCCACATTAGGGTACTCTTCTATAGGCTGCTCCAAAAATTATTCAGCAGAAGGTCCTTAAACTTTTGTTTCAAATCAGAGTCAGAAATTAAGTCTATTAGGCTTCCATAATCATGCGCAGTAAAGCTGACTGGTTTGGCTGTAATTACAAATGGATTTCCAACCCAAGCATTATCATCAGTAGTTGTAGGAAAATATTCTAATAAAGAGGCCTGCAAGTCACGCAAGTGCTGTAAAATGGTGCTGGAAACTTCTTCATGGACTGTAGAATTTATTTGTCAGAAATTCATGTACTGTAGGGAAGCAGTTGAAGTTATTCTGTTCTACAGAAGATGCCCAGAATTGCAGTTTCTTTTTTAACAACAAAATTTTATCCATTGTAGTAAAAATAATCACATTCTTTCCTTGCAGCAACAGATTAATTTTTTTAATTTTGCAAAAATATCTGCAAGATATGCAAGTCTCATTAGCCATGAGGAATTTGTCAGAGAGCCATTAAATTTTCATCCTGAATTATCTGAAGTAAAGAATACCAGTAGTTCACTACGAAGCTCAAAAAGCCTCACAAGCACTGTTCCTCTGGATAGCCACCTCACTTCCATATGTAAAAGAAGTGCTTTGTGCTGACTACCCATTTCCTCGCACAAAATTTTAAATACCTGGATTGAAATGGTCGAGATTTGACAAAATTGATAATTTGTACTGCTTCATCAAGCACAATTTTCAGATATGCTGGTATTTTTTTTAACTGCAGATGCTAGTCTGTGCAGAACACAATAGCTCTTAGTGCTTTCTGGTGCCACACTTATGATTTGCATTACAGCTCCCTTCATCTTCCCGATCATTACCCAAGCACCATCAGTACATACATCAATACATTTTCCCCAACTAATTTCATGCTTTCTGATAAAATTGTTGATGCAGTTGAATATTTCTTCTTCAGTTGTGTTGCTTTGTAGAGATTCACATAAGAGCAGGCCCTCTTCAATAATATTATTAAATCTATATCAGACAAATACTAGTAGCACAGCAAGTCCTGAAACGTCAGTGGACTCATCTAGCTGCAATGAATACTCATGGCAAATTTTCAGTCTGCAAACTAGGTTTTTCTATGTCATCGGCAAGATCTTTAATATGGCGTGCAACAGTATTATTTGACAACTGTACAGCATCAATTTTTTTTACCAGACTGCTCGCTCAACATGCACGTTACAATATCTTTCGCGCAAGGCTTGATAGGCATTTCTCCAATAGCGTGAGCTTCTCCAGCAAGTGCTATACGGTAACTTACTCGATAAGATGCCTCTGTTGCACTTTCATTGTCTGTTTTAGCAATTTTAATCATCAAAAGTTTACAATTTCCAAGTGAGTCATGCTGCCTCTTGAAAAAACTTACGTCTTTGTCTTAGTATTCAGCATGCTTGGTTTCCAAATGCCTTCGAAGTTTAGCAGGAGCCAATGAACTGTTTTGCTAGTATTGCACACGACGCACTGCGTATCAAGAACATCTTTATTTCCAACACACGTAAAACCGAAAGACACATAACTTGCATCATACTTTCGTTTCGGTCTTTTAACACCTGCTGCTGCTTGTTTTTTGATATACTTCGGTGGAAATTCTTTCACCTTGGATAACTCACTAGTACTAACAGATCTTTCGGTAACAAAAGACTGCGATTGCTCATCCTCACTTTGAGGTGTCACAATATTTTGCTCATTTATTTCGGCCACAGCTGGACTAACAGAAGAACTTGCTTTTTGTTTCAAAGTTCCTTGTTTTAGCCACAAATCCATGGTGATTAAGTTTAGTAACAATATTTAGAAATACTGATTTTTGTCAAATTTTCTTTGTCACGAATATTTATATTGTTTCGGCGAAGCTAGTTTAGTTGTGCTTATCGCACACACAGTGAAGACCCACAAGTTTGAACCTGTTGAGTGAATATGTTATGTTCACCATGGTGTAAAGAGAATGGTGTGTGCATACCGCTGCAGTTCGCACAGCCTCGAGTGGAAGGGGTACAACGTCACTAACTGATATGTGCCCGAAAGGGGTAGACGTCAACATGCTTGTGTGCCATGTTCTCTTTACGCCATGCTATTCAATACGAGATCTATCAATAGCTGGAAAAAGAGGTTTTTTGTTAAATTATAGTCATTCAAAAAGAGTTGTAAAGTGCGCTTCAAATATGCCAAATTTAAAATTTAAAAAAAATTAAAGACCGTATTTTTAATTACAATTCTTTCACGGAACACCTATTCACATCGTGCGGAACGCAGTTTGGGAAACACTGGTCTAGAGTATGGTTCCCATAGGTTCTGATCCTACCAGATGATGAGATCCCCAGCTTCCATTGACGTTAATGGGAGATTAAGCTACTTGTTCAGATCCTAACAGGCTAAAATAGATGTCGTTTCTTTTTATGTGTAAAGAATCATCAGCTGGAGGAGGAATGCCAAGAGAGCAGCACTCTGTTGCTGCAAAAATTCTCATGAGTGATGAATCTACTTGGCAGTTACTTGAAAGCTGGATCCAAATCACAGGAATTCAGCTTGCAGAAACTTAAATTATACATGGACCCCCACCTTCTTATCAGTTCCACTGTAAACATGAATTGGTATCTGCTTGTTTTACCTGGGAATGCATGTTCTGCGTGTACACGTGCAGCATGCACAGCAGAGAGAATCGTAGAATCATAGACTATCAGGGCTGGAAGGGACCTCAGGAGGTCATCTAGTCCAACCCCCTGCTCAAAGCAGGACCAATCCCCAACTAAATCATCCCAGCCAGGGTTTTGTCAAGCCTGACCTTAAAAACCTCTAAGGAAGGAGATTCCACCACCTCCCTAGGTAACCCATTCCAGTGCTTTACCACCCTCCTAGTGAAAGTTTTTTTCCTAATGTCCAACCTTAACCTCCCCCACTGCAACTTGAGACCATCACTCTTCTGTCATCTGATACCACTGAGAACAGTCTAGAGCCATCCTCTTTGGAACCTCCTTTAGGTAGTTGAAAGCAACTATCAAATCCTCCCTCATTCTTCTCTTCTGCAGACTAAACAATCCCAGCTCCCTCAGCCTCTCCTCATAAGTCATGTGTTCCAGCCCCCTAATCATTTTTGTTGTCCTCTGCTGGACTCTTTCCAATTTTTCCACATCCTCCTCGTAGTGTGGGGCCCAAAACTGGACACAATGCTCCAGGTGAGGCCTCACCAATGGCGAATAGAGGGGAACGATCATGTCCCTCAGTCTGCTGGCAATGCTCCTACTTATACAGCCCAAAATGCCATTAGCCTTCTTGGCAACAAGGGCACACTGTCAACTTATATCCAGTTTCTCGTCCACTGTATCCTTTAGGTTCTTTTCTTCAGAACTGCTGCCTAGCCATTCAGTCCCTAGTCTGTAGCAGTGCATGGGATTCTTCCATCCTAAGTGCAGGACTCTGCACTTGTTCTTGTTGAACCTAATCAGATTTCTTTTGGCCCAATCATCTAATTTGTCTAGATCCCTCTGTATGCTATCCCTACCCTCCAGCGTATCTACCATTTGTCATTTGCAAACTGGCTGAGGGTGCAGTCCACGAGATCCTTCAGATCATTAATGAAGATACTGGACAAAACCAGCCCCAGGACCAACCTTTGGGACACTGCGCTTGATACTAGCTGCCAGCTAGACATGGAGCCATTGATCACTACCTGTTGAGCCCGATGATCTAGCCAGATTTCCATCCAGCCCATACTTTTTTAACTTGCTGGCAAGAATACTGTGGGAGACCGTATCAAAAGCTTTGCTAATGTCAAGGAATAACACATCCACTGCTTTCCCTCATCCACGGAGCCGTTATCTCATCATAGAAGGCAGTTAGGTTAGTCAGGCATGACCTGCTCTTGGTAAATCTATGCTGGCTGTTCCTGATCACTTTCCTCTCCTCTGCTTCAGAATTGATTCCTTGAGAACCTGCTCCATGATTTTTCCAGGGACTGAGGTGAGGCTGACTGGCCTGTAGTTACCCGGATTCTCCTCCTTCCCTTTTTAAAAGATGGGCACTATGTTAGCCTTTTTCCAATCATGTGGGACCTCCGCAGATCACCATGAGTTTTCAAAGGTAATGGCCAATGGCTCTGCAATCACATCCGCTAACTCCTTTAGCACCCTTGGATGCAGTGCATCCGGCCCCATGGACTTGTGCTCCTCCAGCTTTTCTAAATAGTCCTGAACCACTTTTTTCTCCAGAGAGGGCTGGTCACCTCCTCCCATGCTGTGCTGCCCAGTGTAGTAGTCTGGGAGCTGATATTGTTCGTGAAGACAGAGGCAAAAAAAAAAAAAAGCATTAAAAAAAATTAGCTTTTTCCACATCCTCTGTCACTAGGTTGCCTCCCTCATTCAGTAAGGGGCCCACAGTTTCCTTGACTTTCTTGTTGCTTACATAACCTGAAGAAACCCTTCTTGTTACTCTTAACATCCCTTGCTAGCTGCAACTCCAAGTATGATTTGGCCTTCCTGATTTCACTCCTGCATGCCTGAGCAATACTTTTATACTCCTCCCTGTCATTTGTCCAGTCTTCCACTTCTTGTAAGCTTCTTTTTTGTGTTTAAGATCAGCAAGGATTTCACTGTTTAGCCAAGCTGGTTGTCTGCCATATTTATTATTCTTACTACAGATCAGGATGGTTTGTTCCTGCAACCTCAATAAGGATTCTTTAAAATACAGCCAGCTATCCTGGACTCCTTTCCCCCTCATGTTATTTTCCCAGGGGATCCTGCCCATCAGTTCCCTGAGGGAGTCAAAGTCTGCTTTTCTGAAGTCCAGGGTCCGTATTCTGCTGCTCTCCTCTCTTCCTTGCGTCAGGATCCTGAACTCGACTATCTCATGGACACCGCCTCCCAGGTTCTCATCCACTTTTGCTTCCCCTACCAATTCTTCCCGGTTTGTAAACAGCAGGTCAAGAAAAGCTCTGCCCCTAGTTGGTTCCTTCAGCACTTGCACCAGGAAATTGTCTCCTACACTTTCCAAAAACTTCCTGGATTGTCTGTGCACCGCTGTATTGCTCTCCCAGCAGATATCAGGGTGATTGAAGTCTCCCATGAGAACCAGGGCCGGTGATCTAGTAACTTCTGTTAGTTGCTGGAAGAAAGCCTTGTCCACCTCATCCCCCTGGTCTGGTGGCCTGTAGCAGACTCCCACCACGACATCAGCCTTGTTGCTCACACTTATAAACTGCAGTTATAAACTGTATGCATCAATAACTTGCCATGCAAGGGTCACCCTCTTCTGTAGCTGAACGGGTTGCTTTCCTAGTAGTTGTGCTAGGAATCAAGTTGCTGGACCACGCAGAAGCAGGACAGTCAAAATACTTATCAAACAACTCCAGCATGTATCAGCCTAAGGGCTTCAAGGAGGATTTAACAAATCTGTACATGTTATTTAAAAAACTAAAACCTGAAAGTTACACGTTCAAATTTAACAACAGTCGAACGTCTGCAATCTCCAGTTCACACAAACTGGCAGTTCCTTGTTTCGCACTCTCTTCCCAACTGCCACAGTGCCTACCGGGATATTGCTCCTGCCCACAGCATTCCCCTGCAGATTCCAGTCTACAGCATTTTGATTCAGCTCATTTCTCGTGCTTGCGCCTGTTCATGGAGGGGCATGTGAAGCAGCCTGCCCTCAATGGCAGCTCCCTCACTAACTTCAACCCACAACTCAGCATTCTCCATATTACTGGCATTCCACAGCTAGATGGCTTGGTAGGATTCTTGCATCAAAAGCATCCCCATCAGACGCAGAGAATCAGTTTTACAGCTTCAGTGAAAAGGGGGAGAAAGGGTAGGAAAAAATCCTGCATTAGGTCTGTAATGTGACTTTGGAAATCAGAGCTAGAGATGTTTTGGTATTCAAAATGACGGGTGGCTTATGCAAGCCTCCTAAGCGTGATTAGCCAGTGTTTCACAACTGTGTTTGTCAAAACCAGTTTCACTGTGTAGCTCTTTGCTCATGGGTCCGATAAGTGTGGATAGAGTCTCTGTGCTCAGGGCAGACGTGCATTCTGTGTGTTAGAAAATACACAGAAAGCAGGGTGTGTGTGGTGGTGGTGGTTTCTCCGTCATTCTCCAGCTCCCCTTTCCTCCCGAGAAGTGGGTGTGTATGTTAGTGCTGCAGTTCTGTAACTTTAATTGAGCACCAAACATTATGAGGCAGAGACATCTAGTGTTTACTGGGTTAGTGCATTAACTGGGCTTACCTCAAAGCAATGTGTAAAGGCAGATGTTGGCCTTAGAGTGAGGAGAACCACTTGCTTTTGTGCGTTCACATACACAAAAGCATTGAAAACCATGCCACTGTAATGGCAAGGCTGTGACTTGAGGATTAGTAATACGAAGAAGTGTAGCTTTTCATATTCAGATAATAGGTTTGAAGCCGTCTCTGATTAGCAGCAACACTTTGACATCTCCCCTGATGAAACAAGTTGGGGGGCTCAGCTCTGTCCTTGTGGAGAGGCGTCCATGCCCCAGCATTTGCTGCCTTCATCTGGCGCAATTATCAGCAGTAACAGCAGAGACCAAGGACTGAATTGCCATGAATGTGGTGCTTTCCAGTCAAGGTTGAGGCATACTGGTGAAGCTGTCACTGCTTGTGGTTTACCTGTTGCCATCCTGGCACCTTTCTCAAGTACTAAATTTTAAATTTACGGATACCAGAATTAATGCTAGAAATATGAAGTGACCCTCTGAATTGTGCTTTAGGCCACACAAGTCCTGAAAAGTTTGTTTGCTCAGTTTGGACTTGGGTAAACTATAGCGAACTAATCCTTTATTTTTGGATGGCTTATAATCTTTCTCTCTCTCTCTCTCTCTCTCCCGCCCCCCTTCCATGAAGGATTATGAAGCTTTCTTCGAAGCTAGAGAGAATAATGCAGTGTATGCTTTTTTAGGCTTGACTGCTCCTCCTGGTTCAAAGGTAGGTGGTATTCTGTATTGTTTCAGACTAATGTATACAACTTCTATTTACACTCTTGTAACAGGGTGGCTGATCCTGTTTATAGGCTAGAGGCCCCAGGGGGTTGGTGTGGGGAGGGGGCAGCAAATCGTAGTTACTAGGGCTGTCGATTAATCACAGTTAACTCACGCGATTAACTCAAAGAAATTAATCGCAATTTAAAAAATTAATCATGATTAATCACAGTTTAATCGCGCTGTTAAACAATAGAATCACAATTGAAATTTATTAAATATTTTGGGATTTTTTTTACATTTTCAAATATATAGACTTCAGTTGCAGCACAGAATATAAAATGTACAGTGCTCACTTTATATTTTTATTACAAATATTTGCACTGTAGAACTGATAAACAAAAGAAATAGTATTTTTCAATTCACCTCATACAAATACTGTAGTGCCTTCTCTTTTATCGTGAAAGTGCACCTTACAAATGTAGATTCTTTTTTGTTATATAACTGCATTCAAAAACAAAACAATGTAAAACTTTTAGATCCTACAAGTCCGCTCAGTCCTACTTCTCATTCAGCCAATGGCCAAGACAAACAATGCTTCCCTCTTCGTATTTACAGTGTCACCAATAAGTGAGAACAGGCATTTGCATGGGACTTTTGTAGCTAGCATTGCAAGGCATTTACATGCCAGATATGCTAAATGTTCATATGCCCATTCATGCTTTGGCCACCATTCCAGAGGACATGCTTCCATGCTGATGATGCTCGTTAAAAAAAATTTTTTTTAATTACATTTGTGGCTAAACTCTTTGGGGGAGATTCTATGTCCCCTTGTGGCGAGATGATGACTCACCGGTGCGGCGCCTCCTGCTGGTCATCTAGGGAATTAGCTCTTCCCAGCCTGGAGTGCCCTCTGTAGGCCGGTGTCCCGCCTGCTGCTGGCCCCATGGCCCTCCCGGACCCTGGTGTCCCTCTGTGTCAGGGTCCAGCAGTAACCCTCAATTTGTCTCCTCATCCCGGGGAACCTCCGACCCCCATCATGCCTCAGTGGCCAGTCATCATCTAGCCCTCACTCCCTGGGGCAGACTGAAGTCTATAAACCACTCATCATCGGGAAGGGGGATTGGACCAGCGGCCTCTGCCTAAATCTGGGCTGCCCCTCTGCAGCCCCAGTACCTTTGTGGGCCCTTAACGCGGCCTGCAGCCTGGGGCTTTGCTAGGCTGGAGCTCCCCAGCTCCCTTTGCTCTTCCCCATCACTACTCCACTCTAGATACCCTTCTCAGCTTCCCAGGTAGCCAGGTCCTTCTCTCTCTGAAGCTAGAGAGAGAGTGTCTTTTTCTGACCCACTGCCCTCTTATAAGGGCCAGCTGGACCCTGATTGCACTGGCTACAGCTGTGGCTGTTTTCCCAATCAGCCTAGCTTTTCCACCACAGCCCTCTCCAAGGCTGCTTTAACCCCTACAGGGCATGAGCGGGGTGACCACCCCACTACACCCCGGCTCTGTTTTACTCACATTCTGCCATATATTTCATGTTAGAGCAGTCTCGGATGATGACAAACAAAACATGTTTGTTTTAAGAACACTTCCACTGCAGATTTGACAAAACGCAAAGAAGGTACCAATGTGAGACTTCTAATGATAGATACAGCACTTGACCCAAGGTTTAAGAATCTGAAGTGCCTTCCAAAATCTGAGAGGGACGAGGTGTAGAGCATGCTTTTAGATGTTTTAAAAGAGCAACATTCTGATGAGGAAACCACAGAACCTGAACCACCAAAAAAGAAAATTAATCTTCTGCTGGTGGCATCTGACTCAGATGATGAAAATGAACATGCATTGGTCCGCATTGTTTTGAATCGTTATCAAGCAGAACCTGTTATAGCATGGATGTGTGTCCTCTGGAATGGTGGTTGAAGCCTGAAGGGACATCTGAATCTTTAGCGCATCTGGCATGTAAATACCTTGTGATGCCGGCTATGACAGTGCTATGCAAACGTCTGTTCTCACTTTCAGGTGACATTGTAAACAAGAAAGGGGCTGGAGTATCTCCTTAAATGTAAACAAACTTGTTTGTCTGAGTGATTGGCTGAACAAGAAGTAGGACTGAGTGAACTTGTAGGCTTTACATTTTACATTGTTTTATTTTTGAATGTATTTTTTTGTACCTAATTCTACATTTTTAAGTTCAACTTTCATGATAGAGATTTGACTACAGTACTTGTAATGGGGGAATTGAAAAATACTATTTTAGTATTTTTACTTTTCAAATATTTGTAATAAAAATAAATATAAAGTAAGCACTGTACGTTTTGTATTCTGTGTTGTAATTGAAATCCATATATTTGAAAATGTAGAAAACATTCAAAAATATTTAATTAAATGGTATTCTATTATTGTATAACAGCATGATTAGTCGCACAGTTAATTGAGATTTTTTTATTTGCACAATTAATCACCATTAATTTTTTTAATCACTTGACAGCCCCACTAGTTACTAAATAGGCATACTTCAGAAGGGATGAGATGATTCCCTTGTAAAGTGCAGCAGGAAGCTGCAGCAAGTGGGGAGTATTTGACGAGGCAGAACTGAAGGAAGCTATGGCAGAGGAAATGCAGTGAGCCAGAAGCTCTTGCAGGAGGCCCTTTGCTAGTGGGGAAAAGTTTTGGCCTGGAAGTCAGAGGGCTAGGGAGAGCAGACTCCAGAGAAGTATGGGAAGTTGTCCCAGCAATGAAGGACTGGGAGTGGCTTGCCAAAGCAGGAAAGTTCCTGAGACACTTGGGGAGTTTTGAGACAGTACCTAAGAGAGGACCCGCTGTACTCAGTTTAAGGCTATGGTTAGACTTTTTGTGTGTGTTTATGTTGAATGTCATGCCCATGAAACCAGACCCTAAAGAGGGGTATTTCTGAACAGAGAGACTTCTTTTGTGAGTCATTGAGGGGACACTGAGGTGGATATGTGTGTAGCGACCTGCAGGTCACAAGGGGTTGCTTGCGAAGCAGCAAGCCTGTTCATAGCTCTTTTGTCCTTGTCCAATCGCAATAGGTAATGTCATGTTTTGTCTGTTAATGTGTTGTGGTTGCTGTGTGTATGTATTCCAGTGGATCTGACATTCACTTTCTAAAGTCTTTTTTTGCTTTGAGCATGGGCGTTACTGCTCCATGTGTTTGGAGGATGCAGCATTTACCAAGAAGCTTATCTTCTCTCACTCTCACGCACACACACAACCTTTAGACCAGGATGATTCATTGTGCAGACTTGTTACTGTAATCGTTGACATTAGTTTTATAACTTCACAGTGGCCCCAATCCTGATTCCATTTAAGTTAATGGCAAAGCCCCTGTTGACTGAAATAGGAGCTAGATCAGGCCCTGCATTAGTATTTGATGTCTATTGACTTTGGACAGTGTCTTCTGTACACAATCCCTGCTCAGAGGAACTTCCATTCTAGTAAATTTCACTAGAAATCCTGGGAAAAAGAAATTGAAAGAGAGGCAAAAAAAAAAAAAAAAAAATTACAAAAAGAAATTCAAATAAACGAGCCACTAAGATTTTGCAACGGAACATGTCTTGATTATGCTGCTCAGGTTTTTTGCAACCCATTTGCCATAGATAGATCAGTCTTAGGCCTTGGCTACACTGGCACTTTACAGCGCTGCAACTTTCGCGCTCAGGGGTGTGAAAAAACACCCCCCTGAGCACTGCAAGATACAGCGCTGTAAAGCCTCAGTGTAATCAGTGCCGCAGCGCTGGGAGCACGGCTCCCAGCACTGCAAGCTACACCCGTAGAGGACGTGGTTTACATGCAGCGCTGGGAGAGCTCTCTCGCAGCGCTGGTGCTCTGACTACACTCACACTTCAAAGCGCTGCCGAAATTTCAAGTGTAGCCATACCCTTAGAATGTTCTTTTCTTCCACATCCTCCATTACCTGAAGCTGTGTCTTTTTCTTTAGCATTTATAAAGTGGGTTGCTAAAATAGAGATCCACCAAAATGAATTCCTCCCTTGATTTTGATGTGATAGGACATGAATGCTTTATGCATTTTACTGGAGGTCATTAGGATCCCTGAGTCTCTGTTAAGGTTTTTAGTACCAGCCCTTTGGTTCACATAGATAACCTTTATTTATTTAAGAATTAGGAGGCGACTTGAAACGCTCCATTCTGCATACATTTCATCCAGACACCTGAGCTAAGATAGTCTGTGAGCAGTTAGTATTAACAGGTGCAGTTGCAGGTCAGGTTGAGGCTCAAAATTCTGTGGGGGGGTCAGATTAATCTCTGAGGTAACTCCATTGATATCAGTGGAGTTACACTAGTGATGAATATGGCCCATTCGTTCTTTGTGTCAGATCTACAAAGTTCCAGAGTAACAAAAGACAGTGGTCCATGCCTATATTAATGTTTAATGGGGTCAAAAGGCCAGTTGTGCACAATGCAATACTTATTTAAATTCCTTAGGAATATTTTAAATGCACCCATGTCAGGTTTTGGGAGCATCTGCAGAATATTGAACAGAATCTGTGCAGATTGGACAAATGCACAAAAACTAGCCCCAATCACTCATACCTGCAATCACTTATTGCTCATGCAAAAAAATCTCGGGGGGCAAATCCTAGCCCCAGCCCTCCAGGCACTGGAGGTCCCTGCGTGCAGTGGAACCAGTGCATTTCTACCACATAGGAGGGCCCGATTTATAGAGCAAAGACATCGGCTCTGTGAGCGATGTCATTCACAGAGCTTTTGAGAGCAGGCCAGACCTGGCAGAGCAGGAGCTGCTGCAGTAGGAGCTGTGGAGCAGCCCCACAGCTATGGCAAGAGAATTCCTACACACCCACATACACACCATGTGCTCAGAATTCTCTCCGCACACAGCCTGCCTGCTTGGGCTCCGCACTCGATGTTCCCCCAAAGGAGTTCAGTCAGACCAAAAGACAAAAACACACTGGGCCAGATTCTGTTCTGTTCCAACCATGCAGCCCCACTGAAATCAGTGAATTGTGTATCTAGCAATAGAAGCAGATTGCTCAATCTGAGCCTGATCCTGGAAGGGGCTGAGCATGCTCCCCTCCCACTGAAGTCAATGAGGTTCAGTGGGACTGGTGGACACTTAGAGGGCTGGATCCTGTAAGGGGCTGTCGCTGATGTCCCATGTAGAAACATCACAGCTGACATAACCACCTTGATTAATTCTTTGGCCAACACTTAGTAACTACAGTGAAGGAAAACACACTCTCCTGGTGGGTGCGGCCATTTGTCAGCCTGATTAAGGGTGACTGGAAGGAAAAGATCATTGTAAAAAAGAGAGAAACAGGTGCAGTAGCATTATTTATTTAATCCCTATATTGCCTTCTTAAGTTTTAGGGGACCATTTAATAAATGGGAGATAACCCTATACTGTGTGACTTGTACCCACAGAGTTGCTATTACTTTTGCTATCAGCCTAACTTCTGGCAAGTGTGCTTCCAGATCATACTGATTGGCTGTTACTTAAAATGAGAAATTTACCTTAAAATGTTTGGATATCAGTGTATGGCAGATAAGGAAAACATCCTTGCAGCTGGAGGGACCATGCCTGGCTACATTATAAAATAGCTATTTACATAATCCCTTTGAACAGTGTTATGTAAAATGGAATGAGGTATCAGAGCAGCTGCATACCACACATCTGGGAGAGATGAGTTTTGACAGCACGCCCTCTGTGTTCTGTGAGAGGTTCAGAGAATTTTTTTGACAGCTGTACAAAGGTGTTATGTAAAGTGAAGAGCATTAGGAGCCAAGCCTGTACAACATTATGAGAGATACAAATAGCTATTTATTGAGCATCAGTGGTTTGTTCAATGCTCTGCACACTTAAGGGGGAAATACATGATCCTATACATAACACTGGAATAAAGTAAACATAGACAGCTTGATACATTGATTGTCCAGGCTTCAAGGGATGCTGGTCTCTTGCATGTATGCATGACTTGAGGAGTTAAAGCTTATGACTCATTGTTTGTTAAGGGCTGACAGTGTGCTCAGTGAAAGGCATCGTGGGAGAAATTAGCTTTAAGGAAGGTTTTGAAAAGGGAGAGTAGCAAGGGGCCCAATCCTCTGAAGAGCTGAGCCCTTCCTAAATATCTTGCAGGACTGAGTCTGAGAGAGAAGAGAAGCTGATTGACGTTTGAGAGAAATAGGGCCATAGGTTTTCTATGGAGTGCACTTTGTGATGGGAGGGGGGTTCTGAACTCCCTGCTCCCAAAGGGCTGGACTGTGGTGCCTTTCCCTCTGGCATAGCGGGCTGACATCTGGCCAGAGGGTGCTGCTAGAAACTGACAAGAAGCACAACACCTTTCATCTATTCCATGCTGCCCTGGGAGATACTGCTATTCTCTGGAAAACATGGGGCGTCTTTTTCCTCCCCTGCCCTGTTGCCCTTCTTTCCTCTCTGCTCCTTTCCCACCCTCCTTCTCTGCCACTTCCCTATTGAATAAACGTTGTGTGGATGCCTCCCATACCACCAGGTGATTGATGCTCTGCCATCAGAGCAGAGTACAGATTACAGGGAGTATAGGAGACCTGAATCAGTGGTGCAGAGCTACATGCTGTTCCCTCACACTTGAATTTAAAGGGAGTAAGATATGATACACAGGCAAATGGCCAAAAAAAAAACCCCCAACAACCCAGAATCACCCACCAATTCTAAGGTAATGGAAATATGCAGGGCACATACTCCCCTTTGGCTGACATCATTCACTGTGCCTCTTCTCTTCTCCTTCACATGAGGAATTTTGTAAACATTTTGCATAGATTTCCCTTTTCTGAGTATTGATTTACTTCTATTGTTTATTTGTAAACCAGACAGAACTGTTCACGCTCATAATGTAGTGCCAGAGTTTCAAAAGAGCTCTGCTCCTGTCATGGTATAATTCCTACTCTGAACCTTAGCGTCCAAAAGATGGGGTGCCAGCATGAATTCCTCTAAGCTCAATTACCAACTTAGTACTTGTAGCGCTGCCACCAACCAGGAATTCCAGTGCCTGGTACACTCCGGTCGTTCCCCGCCAAAACCTTGCCCGGGGATCCCCAAGACCTAGTCCCTCTGGATCTTAACACAAGGAAAGTAAACCCTTTCCCTCACCGTTACCTCTCCCAGACTTCCCCTCCCTGGGTTACCCTGGAAGATCACTGTGATTCAGACTCCTTGAACCTTAAAACAGAGAGGAAAATTCATCTTCCCCCCTCCTTCTCTCTTCCCCTCCCAGACTCTCCCTGAGAGAGAAAGTAATCCTAACACAGAAAATTAACCTTTCTCTCCCCCTTCCCTCCTTTCTCCCCACCAATTCGCTGGTGGATCCAGACCCAGTCCCCTGGGGTCTCACCAGAATAAAAAAAAAAATCAGGTTCTTAAACAAGAAAAGCTTTTAATTAAAGAAAGAAAGAACAGTAAAAAATTATCTTTGTAAATTTAAGATGGAATATGTTACAGGGTCTTTCAGCTATAGACACTGGGAATACCCTTCCAGCCTAAGTATACAAGTACAAATAAAAATCCTTCCAGCCAAATACACATTTGCAAATAAAGAAAACAAACATAAGCCTAACTTGCCTTATCTACCTAGTACTCACTATTCTGGACATATAAGAGACTGTATCAGAGAGATTGGAGAGAAACCTGGTTGCACGTCTGGGCCCTCCGAGCCCCCAGAATGAACAACAACCAAAATCTAACAGCGCACACAAAAACTTCCCTCCCTCAAGGTTTGAAAGTATCCTGTCCCCTGATTAGTCCTGTGGTCAGGTGACAGCCAGGCTCACTGATCTTGTTAACCCTTTACAGGCAAAAGAGATATGAAGTACTTCTGTTCTATTAACTCTTATTTATCTGTTTATGACAGCTCCCATTTAAGCACCAAAATAAATGGCCAGATTTTAAAAAAAGCTCAGCACATTGTGTGATGATCTCTTTTTGAAAATCTGGCCATAAGTACCACAGTGGAAGATGCTGAGTGCTGAGCTCTTGGAAATCGCCCTTAGTGTGAAGAAACTTACAGTGGATCTAATTGGCATTAAATTTAATTAGATTTTAATCTTAATTTTTGTTAAGAAATAAAGAGGACAATAGCAAAAGTGACTTTGAGAAGAGTAAGTCTCCTTTTGCATTCCCTCCATTTTGTCAGTCTATTCTCTTTCCTTCTGAAAACTGAAGACCAGAAGGTCTGGGGTATTTTTTTGAACAGTTTCTTCTGAAAATTCTCATTACTAAGCAATTCTAGAGCTTAGTTGACATGTCTGTTACATTGTTTCTGTTATGACAAAGTTAATTAGCCACTTCTCACTGCATCATAATATTAATTTAGACAGTAAATTAAATCTCTCCAAGAACCTGTTTTATATTTCCATAGTGAAATTGCTTCATGCTTTTTTATACAAAGTTCCCCCCTCCCCCCATCTTACCTAGCAGTCATGCTTCAAAAAGTCTGTCATCCTCTAGGCTTTAACAATGTTTTAATCATTTTTTGTAGCATAATATGAATAATAAAAGAGAATATTAAATCTGATCTTTTACTTTTAACACACTGTTTGGATAGCAAACATGACCTGTCATGGTCTGGAAAACTTAGCAGCTAGTGGAGAGAACATGCATTCTTTGATTACACCTGCAACTCCCATTTGAATTCAGTGGAAGGATTTGAATTCAGTGGAAATGAGGATACTTAGCACTTTAGGGGAGTGGGCCCTTATCAATGAATGGCAGGACCTTGCCCCAGAGAAGTAAATGGGAGATCTTCATTTGACTTGAAGGCTCAGGGCAACTTGCTTTTTTGGCTATATATCATTGTAATTTTTTTATCATGTAGTACAGATGTCCACTTGTAACAAATATATACAGATTGCTACCTTTGATAAAGTACTTATTAATCCTTATTTTATTATTTCAGGAAGCTGAAGCACTGGCGAAGCAGCAAGCATGAATCTCAACTGCCTTAAATGTTCTGTAAAGGGAACTTCCACAGCTTTTTATAAAACAGAAAATTGTCTCTGCTTCAAGAAAAATAGATTTAATTTCTAACATTTTGATTGGTGCTTGCAGCATCCACGGTACATGAATATAAATTTGAACACGGTGAGTATGGGAACATTAGGGTAGAGAGCATGGAAGACACTATTGCAAAGTTAGAATCATAGGTAACTGAATCAATTAGAAATGGTTGATTTAAAGTGGTTTAAACTATGTCTGGGCAATTGCGTCCATTTTTGTAAACTTAAAGAAAACCTATTTTAGTACTAATTATGCAGATAAACTTACACCTAGAGATCCAGCTATTTAAACATAGTAGAAAACAAGCAACAACATAAAACCTTATCAAATAACTCTAGTGCCTGAATTGCCTCAAATGTTATTGAACAATACAAAAATACAGTAATTTCTCAATGTCTTTTTAAATTGTGGCTTAAAATGAAATTCGAAGTGTTGTGTAGCGTAGTAACCATTGTAATCGCTTATGGAAATTATGACACTTGTTATTTTGTAGAATGAAGATTTAAAATTGTAACACATTGTACAGATCTTAAAAAAAAAAAAAAAAGCATTGCCATATATTTCTCATTTAAGCGACCAATGTGGGCCTTTTCCACAAAAAAGAGATTGAGCAGTGGATAACATTTCCATTGGCACGTTCACCACGTAGCTCTCTAACCATGACTTGATTACGTGTCTGTGTGCTAGATTTAGTGCACTTCAGTGAAATACAGTATGGACTAATTCCTAGGCAGTATCACAAATAAGCCAAAATGGCCAGAAATGGCATTTCCTTACATGTGTAAGAGCTAAAGCCTTTAATGTAATATTCTACAAGGTCACATTGTTTATAGTTTTAGGCATTTGGTTGCACGTTCTAGTCGTTACTAGTTGCATATAGTAGTTTTTCATATGGGGAACTAAAAGTAAAAGTTTGAGTTGTAAAAAATATTGTAATTGAGTGTGGGGGGTTTCTTTCAAGTTTTAAAAGTTGATTTGTATTGCCATGGAATTAGTGAATCCAATTAAAGAACAGCATTCTGTATACGTGAATTCACCAAGTGCAATATTAACCCATTCCATGCCTTAGGTATACATCAGATATTTGGCAAAGGGGAATTCACATAGCCTGCATATTATAGCCATCCCCTGGAAAATCATGAAGACTGATTTAAAATCCTAATTATAGGTGCACTTGAAGTGGTAAGGAGTAGTTTTAAAATTTACATGTGTGATTTTTAAATATCTTGCTCAGTATAAACCACTCTTCCTTCCAGAATGCATTGACACCATAAACAGTGATATGTAGCCTTTACTGTAGTTGCAGGGGCATTCTACAAGCACAGCACACAAATTTTATTTTCATCTGCTTTATAACAACATAGAATAAGGTGGTAAAATCAGCAAAAGACTTATAGAGGTTTTATGCCGCTTGCAAACTGTAGCATATCATGGCCATGCAGTTACTTATATTGATGCAATAAAAGTTATGCAGTGCGTTAAAATGCTTCCTGAGACATTTATAATTCTAAGATCCAAAATTAGTGATAGGATAGAAGTAAAGACTTAATTATACTCTACAACAGAATAATTAAATATTTTCCTATTGCCAACATATTTCTTTTGGGCTCTGCATTTCCCCAGGTGCCAGAAGTGTGTTCATCAACACCTAAATAAGTAGCAGAGAAATGTTTTTCCTTGCACAGTTGTGAGAGCAGTCTGGCTCCCACACAAGTCAATGGCAAAATTCCCATAGATTTTAGCATGAGCAGGACTCCACCTGTAATGCTGTTTGGAACCTGGCTAGTTACATTAGCATTTAGTCCATGTTTTTCTAATTTTGAGCCTGGGAATAGATATTTTGTAGTTTCTGCTTGCAGATGCCTGACCCTTGTCCCTGTGTATATGAAAGAAGGACAGTTAAATGTTGCCTAATCTTCAGGATGAACCAACCCATAGCATGTTTTGTGCTTTCTCTCTAGAAGGCTTACTATTAATTGCTGGGGAGGGGAGAAGACTATTGTTGGAGTTTTTATTTTTGTTGTTTTAAATCAAGTATCTGCCTTTCATGATTCAGCATGATTTAGTCTTTCTATATAAGAAAGTATCTCTTCTATCACTAGACGAGTTTGAGGAAATGAATAAGAATATTGAAAGGAGTTTTGTGAAGAAAATGGAATTTGACACACAGCTTGCTATACTCCTGCTGATTCACTGTGTTTCCTGTGTAAACAAAATGTGGCATTACTTTTTGAGAATTGCATCCATTATTTGAAGAAGCTATAACTGAAAATTATTGCCAAATTTTGTCAGCTCAGTGACACAAAACATTCTGGAACAAGGTCATCTCTATTTCTGATCTTTGAGAAAGTTGCCAAGTTTTAAGAAAGCAATGTCAGTTCCCCCTTCCAGGCCCTCCTCTTTGCCAGATGGTAACACTCAAATTGCATCTGCATTCCTGAGGAAGCAGTGTGAAGACAAGAACTGGCTTATTTCTTCTGGTGTCTGGGACACAAAGCATGAACACAAACTGAAAAATACCTAAGTGGTCTGTTCTTGTTTTGGCCTACATGTAGAACTCTCATTAGTATTAATGTAGATTTCATGCATGTGTTTAGGAGTGACAGAGGTGAGAATATACCTGTGTGGTGTTTTCAACACATTGGTTCTGTGGTTCACGTTACTATGTTTTTATGTTAGTTATGGATGTTGCATCTTAAGAACTTGTTCATTTCTTCCTGCCCTTTTTTTCTATATAGAAGTAAGGTGATGAGGCATCAGGCTCTTTCTTTCTTACTAATTATTGATGTATCATTCCAATAAAATTGTTTTAGAATGTTTTCTCATTATATTAGTTTGATTTTTGTTAGGCGTTTTTGGCTTGGTATTTTCAGTGTTGGAAAGGATCCTATTCGGTTAGCTTGCAAAGCAAATCTGAGTATATTCTACCAAAAGACTTGCTTTAAAATTTCAGTATATGTAGCAGCCACAAAATTAATGTAGTGAATATCTCCCCCCCCCATTACTATTAATTCATATCAATAGTTTCATGCCCTGTTGCTGGAATTAAGATTATTAGTCTCATCAATGTATCCACACCACTTAAATGATCATTGTTAGAAAATGTATGTCAAATACAGTTTCTACCCCACATCTACACTCCCTCCCCAAACTAACGTTGAACCTAATTGATCTAGATCAATGGTTCTCAACCAGGGGTACGTGTACCCCGCGAGGTACACAGATTTTCCAGGGGGGTACATCAGCTCATCTAGATATTTGCTAGGTTTTACAACAGGCTATATAAAAAGCACTAGCAAAGTCAGTACAAACTAAAATTTCATACAGTGACTTGTTTATACTGCTCTGTATATTTAAATATAAGCACAATATTTATATTCCAATTGATTTATTAATTATATGGTAAAAATGAGAGTCAGCAATGTTTCAGTAATAGTGTGCTGTTACACTTCTGTATTTTTATGTCTGATTTTGTAAGCAAGTAGTTTTTAAGTGAGGTGAAACTTGGGGGGTACGCAAGACAAATCAGACTCCTGAAAGGGAGACAGTAGTCTGGAAAGGTTGAGCGCCACTGATCTAGAGTGTGTGGATAGGTCAACCAGGTTCAGCGCCTTTTGTAGTAAAGCTTGTTAGACAACCTAGCCTTCTTTGCTACAGTGGATATTGAACTTGGTTGAACCTGTCTATAATAGAGTGGGACATGTTCATACTGGTTGCAGAAGGGACAGTGGGTCACATGTTTGATATTACATTAAACTAAAACATAGTTCATTTTTGTAATGTGGCGATTGCTGCAGTGATACTAAGTAGGTGGGGCAGAAATCTAACATTCACCTTTATTTAGAGGTTCTATATTTTATATCAGCTCTGTATGATGATAAAATTTGTCTTGGGGCCCAGTCCTGCTGTCTTTATACCTGTGAAAGTCATGTTGAGTTCAATGGCAGTTTTGAGTTTGAATCTGACAAGATCAGGCTATATAGATGCAGCTTCAGAATGAAGTTCCCTGGTAAAATAATCCTCCTTCAGCAGATTAAGAAACAACATATTAAGGGCCTGGTCCTTCAATCCTTACTTATGTGAGTAACCCTGACTGATAAAAGAGCGCTAATAGAAGTGAGGATTTCCAGGATTGAGTCCTAACTCACTGCAGTTCTAATATCTGGTATGGCTGGTTGATTCAGTAGCCAAATGATAGTTCTCAGAGGGTCTATGTGCTTTGCGTGTTCAGTTATTAAACCAGCTAGCAATCTTCCTACTAGATGCTATAGAAGCACTAAAACTGAATTTCCAACCATAAATTGTACTGTGCATTGTCACCAGAATTCCAAACTATATTCATATGTTTTTTCAGTTGAACTATTATTTGTATGTGTGTGTGTTTAGGTTTTTAAAGAATGTTTTTGAATGAGGAAAGGGCATATTTACTTACCTATTTATAGGATGAACTTTTTTCTTGTTTCTAAAACAGAATAAAGCAGAACTGGGAGCAGTTATCACAGTTACTGTCATGTCTCTGAATAGTGTCTTGGTTCTGTTGCATCTTCCACTCTCACTTGACATTATTTGGTATTTTAATAAGTGGTCCATAATGTCATTTAGGAACAGTGTCTTTTGTGGTCTCTCATCACAAGGAATCCCATTTGCTTTTGCCTTATATGTTTCACTTGTATAACACATATTCATTTCATGTTTTGTTTACTGTTTTAAAAATTTAGTCTTAAAAGCAAAGAATATTGTTACTCAGAAATGCAAAGCTCTTCAATAAAAAAATGAATTCCAAAAATCTGCAATAAAAACTGCATGTCTGCATTTAATGTTTACTTTACTTGCTGTTTCAGGTTACAGTGGTGTGCACTGTAATAATAAATTTTTACTATACACAGTTTTGTTCATTTTTTTAATTTTTTCCATATTCTTTCCATCTTATCTTATCCTGTATATTTTGTTGTTGAAGCATTTCAGTGTCATGTACTCATTACTCGTTATTTGGAAATATACTGGGAACTGGAATGCCTCTGCTGTATGTATTGCTAATTTAATCCATGTTTAACTTGGACATAGAGGAGTTCTCGCTAGCAATTTATTAGGGGTTATGAATTTTGTGGCTATGGTTTCACTGCAGAGATAACTTGAGTTATCTACACTCAAGTTACTTCTCTCAGGTTAGTCTACTTTGAGTGAAAGTGGTCACTGCAAAATAATAGTTTAGCTGCTGTGTCCAGACTGGTACTGCAGTCCCTCGGGTGTGGCACTAAGACTTCTGGGGGAATATCCCAGAATCTTTCAGTAAACTGAGCTGGTCTATGAATACTTTCCCAGTGAAATGTGGGAGAACTTGTCATTTGTGGGAAAGCATTGGAGGACTAGTAGCATTCCAGTGGAAGCAGCCTGTATCCACACTGTTGTTATACAATATAATGCTGCCTGCTTCTGTAACTTTCTCTCCATGCATCTGAGGAAGTGGGTTTTTTACCCATGAAAGCGTATGCCCAAATAAATGTTAGTCTTTAAAGTGCCACTGAACTCCCTGTTGTTTTTGTGGATACACCTGTTAGCCTTTTCTGCAACTGCATCATATTGACTCAGTTGGTGATCCACTATAGCTCCCAGATCCTTTTCAGCAGTACTATCACCTAGTCAATTATTCTCAGTTTTGTAGTTATGCATTTGATTTTTCCTTCCCTAAGTGCACAGTGCTTCACTTGTCTTTACTGATTTCCATCTTCTTGATTTCAGATCAATTTTCCAAAATGTCCTTGACAAATTGGATTAGTTCTCTCGTCCAAAGTGCTTGCAACCTCTTCCCTGCTTGGTGTCATCCACAGATTTTATAAGTATACTTTCCACTTTACTATCCAAGACATTAATGAAAATATTGAACTGTGCTGGACCTAGGACTGACCCACATGAGGTCACAGTAGATAGGTCCTCCCAGTTTGACAGCAAACCACTGATAACTACTCTCTGAGTATGGTCTTTCAACCAGCTGTGCACCCACCTTATAGTAATTTAATCTAGACCACATTTCCCTAGTTTGTTTGAGAATGTCGTGGGATTGCATCAAAAGCTTTCTCCCCACCCCCATCCAGTGGGATAATACCTCTGACAAAGAAGGAAATTAGGTTGGTTTGGCATGATTTGCTTATGCTAGCTTTTCCTTATAATTCATAATGCTGTTCCCTAATTTAAGGGGAGACCTGGAAAGAGAGGAAAAAGTAGGTTTCGCCCTTTTTTTGGGCTTAAGATAAATATATATAGAGAGACACATTCATTTTTGTTTGTTTCAGCATTAGTACCCTGACACTCTGTGGATGAATGGACAACTATGGTTTGACATAAATACCAAAGAAATTAAATCTGATTAATTGAGAGGGGAAGTGATTTTTATTCAGATTTATTTAAAGCCCCTTTAACACCTCTTTAACTAAAACACTTAATGGAAAGGCTCTTTGTAAGGATTCAACACCATGCCTGTTAAACTTAGTTCCACTACAGCTGGCTCTGCATTATGGCCTCATGCCCACACCCCTTTCAAATTTGAGATAGTCACAGGTTTGATTCTGCTGTGATCCACAAAACTCCTGACGAACCCAGCAGGCACTTAAACTCACGGGACTACAGAGTCATTCTCTCTCTCTCTCTCTCTCTCTCTCTCTCTCTCTCTCTGTGGTCCAATGACTGTTCCACTGTGGATATATACTTAAAAGTGGCAAAGAATCCTGTGGCACCTTATAGACTAACAGATGTTTTGGAGCATGAGCTTTTGTGGGTGAATACCCACTTCCTCAGATGCATGTAGTGGAAATTTCCAGGGGAGGTAGTTCAATCAGGGAGGATGAGGCCCTGTTCTAGCAGTTGAGGTGTGAAAACCAAGGGAGGAGAAACTGGTTTTGTAATTGGCAAGCCATTCACAGTCTTTGTTTAATCCTGAGCTGATGGTGTCAAATTTGCAGATGAACTGAAGCTCAGCAGTTTCTCTTTGAAGTCTGGTCCTGAAGTTTTTTTGCTGCAGGATGGCCACCTTAAGGTCTGCTATAGTGTGGCCAGGGAGGTTGGAGTGTTCTCCTACAGGTTTTTGTATATTACCATTCCTAATATCTGATTTGTGTCCATTTATCCTTTTTCATAGTGACTGTCCAGTCTGGCCGATGTACATAGCAGAGGGGCATTGCTGGCATATGATGGCGTATATTACATTGGTGGAGGTGCAGGTGAATGAACCGGTGATGGTGTGGCTGATCTGGTTAGGTCCTATGATGGTGTCGCTGGTGTAGATATGTGGGCAGAGTTGGCATCGAGGTTTGTTGCATGGATTGGTTCCTGAGCTAGAGTTACTATGCTGCAGTGTGCAGTTGCTGATGAGAATATGTTTCAGGTTGGCAGGCTGCCTGTGGGCAAGGCCTAGCCTGCCACCCAAGGCCTGTGAAAGTGTGGAATCATTGTCCTGGATGGGTTGTAGATCCCTGATGATGCGTTGGAGAGGTTTTAGCTGGGGACTGTATGTGATGGCCAGTGGAGTCCTGTTGGTTTCTTTCTTGGGTTTGTCTTGCAGTAGGAGGCTTCTAGGTACACGTCTGACTCTGTTGATCTGTTTTCTTATTTCCTCGTGCGGGTATTGTAGTTTTGAGAATGCTTGGTGGAGATTTTGTAGGTGTTGGTCTCTGTCTGAGGGGTTAGAGCAGATGCAGTTGTACCTCAGTGCTTGGCTGTAGACAATGGATCGTGTGATGTGCCCGGGATGGAAGCTGGAGGCATGAAGGTAGGCATAGTGGTCCGTAGGTTTTCGGTATAGGGTGGTGGTAATGTGACCATCACTTATTTTATATGTGACCGCTATGCCTACCTTCATGCCTCCAGCTTCCATCCCGGGCACATCACACGATCCATTATCTACAGCCAAGCACTGAGGTACAACCGCATCTGCTCTAACCCCTCAGACAGAGACCAGCACCTATAAAATCTCCACCAAGCATTCTCAAAACTACAATACCCGCACAAGGAAATAAGGAAACAGATCAACAGAGCCAGACGTCTACCCAGAAGCCTCCTACTGCAAGACAAACCCAAGAAAGAAACCAACAGGACTCCACTGGCCATCACATACAGTCCCCAGCTAAAACCTCTCCAACGCATCATCAGGGATCTACAACCCATCCTGGACAATGATCCCACACTTTCACAGGCCTTGGGTGGCATGCCAGTCCTTGCCCACAGGCAGCCTGCCAACCTGAAACATATTCTCACCAGCAACTGCACACTGCAGCATAGTAACTCTAGCTCAGGAACCAATCCATGCAACAAACCTCGATGCCAACTCTGCCCACATATCTACACCAGTGACACCATCACAGGACCTAACCAGATCAGCCACACCATCACCGGTTCATTCACCTGCACCTCCACCAATGTAATATACGCTATCATATGCCAGCAATGCCCCTCTGCTATGTACATCGGCCAAACTGGACAGTCGGTATGAAAAAGGATAAATGGACACAAATCAGATATTAGGAATGGCAATATACAAAAACCTGTAGGAGAACACTTCAACCTCCCTGGCCGCACTATAGCAGACCTTAAGGTGGCCATCCTGCAGCAAAAAAACTTCAGGACCAGACTTCAAAGAGAAACTGCTGAGCTTCAGTTCATCTGCAAATTTGACACCATCAGCTCAGGATTAAACAAAGACTGTGAATGGCTTGCCAATTACAAAACCAGTTTCTCCTCCCTTGGTTTTCACACCTCAACTGCTAGAACAGGGCCTCATCCTCCCTGATTGAACTACCTCATTATCTCTAGCTTGCCTGCATATATATATGCCTGCATATATATATATATACCTGCCCCTGGAAATTTCCACTACATGCAGCTGAGGAAGTGGGTATTCACCCACGAAAGCTCATGCTCCAAAACGTCTGTTAGTCTATAAGGTGCCACAGGATTCTTTGCTGCTTTTACAGATTCAGACTAACACAGCTACCCCTCTGATACTTTATATATACTTAAATAGTCACTGGACCAGACAGCAAGTGTGGGAGGAGAGAATGACTTTGTGGTCTAGTGATTACGGCACATACATGGGAGGTAGGAGACCCCTGCTCCAATCACTCATCATCTATCCACAGTGGAACAGCTTCAACTAGTGAGACTAATGTTTTCCAGGAAAGGGAATATATAGAATATGAAAGTAATTCTATGTGTCGTAACAGTAGGATGCAGTATTGTCCCACAGTGAAAGAAAGATGATATGAGGTAGTACGATCAATAGAAAAGAATTACAGTTAAACCAAAAATGATTAATAATTACTATACTCATTGCCTTTTATTGAATGTCCCACATAAATAAAACTGCTCAATGAATATAACAATATAATCTTTCTAGGTATGATGTATTAGAGAAAAAGCTTGCCTCATGCCAGAGGCCTAAAGAAGATATGTATGAACTACTTTGTTTAATAAAAGACCTCTAAGAAACATGGAAAATGTAAGTTGGCTTTCAGAACAAAAGAGGTTTAGAAGCCTTTAGGACATCTATCTTCTAGTTGGGTTGAAAAACTGCTTTTGAATGGTACAATGTGTAGTCTATCAAAGAGGACATGAATCTGCTGTACTTTAATATTAAAACACAAAAATACATAAGATTTATTTACCCTGAATAATGAACAAAACAATAAATAAATATATTTAGTAGATTTGGTTCCTGAAGCATTGCTGGAGTTCAGATCTGGATACACCCATTAGACAGCAATTTCCTCTCTTGCAGGCTTGTCTATTGCTGCCATCTTCAGAAACTTCCGAACTTCTTCATTTTCAGTTGCTTCATATAACATCTCAAAGTCCTAAAAGAAATGCAAACCTATGTGCTAATGGCATTAAATCCCAATTCTGTTTTCATAAAACCTGATATGTATGTGCACTTCCCCAGCAGTAACACCTGCACGCACTACCCTCTGGCAACATTGTTTTTGTCTTGCACAAACAACATTCTAACATATTCCAATTCATAATTGTGATATGAAGATTTTAAAAAATGTGACTATCTGCATTTAGTGCACACACAAATACCTAATGCCAAATCCATGGTCAGAAAATACTAGCCATCTCCTTATTCCCAACAAATTACAAGATAACGAAGGGAATGTAACTTTAGGACTGACAATTAACAGGGCCATGTCCATGTTAAAAGCCTACCACAGAAAAAACATACTACAATTTGTTTTGTATAACATCTTTCATACAGCGGTATCGCTAAATACTTCAGGCCAAGTCTTTCCTCTGTTACAATTGTGTAACTCCTGATGAACAGAGTTGGAGTTTCACCCACCTAAATAATGGTGGAATTCAGCTTCTGTGGCTTACTCTTGTTTCTGATTGTACAAGAAGGAAAAAGCATGCAGAGAGCCACGAAGGCCTTGTCTACACTGGAATTTAGTCATTGATATAGATTCACTGATACGAACCTCTAGTGAGACTTGCACTGCGGAAACTTACCCTGTCTATAACTTGGTAAAATGTATTTGCAGAAATCATTTACACTAGTGTTTTGCATCAGTGCAGCCACACTGGTGCCTAATCCAACTGTAGACCAGACCCAAAGCTAGCACAAGCAACCTTGTATGTGATGTAACTGGCCAGAAAGAAGCCCAATTAATATTCTCAGGCATGCACTATGGCTTAAGGGATTTGGTCTGCTGAAAAATGACATTGCTAACAACTCCTCCAGAACTCCTTGTGAACAAGTTTTTCTCAGTAGTATCTGTGCTGCCCTTCACCGTGCTGGCTGGATGAGGCAGTATTCAGTCTCTAAAACGTATGGTCATAAAAAGTTTGTCTTTTTAAAATACTGTTATTGTATTGATCTGATAGCTGAAGTGAGTTAGCATGCAAAATTCATTCAAGGCATGCAACATTCTCCACAAACATACTTATTGTATACCTTATTGTTTAAAAACAAAATCTAGATTTTTTTTTTCTTACTCCACAGTAGTCATCACCATTGAATATCTGAGGAGGTACTGCAGTAGGATTACCAGCCTTTGCCCTCATCTCTTGAAGCAGATGTTCACTGATGGATACATCTATTAACTCGTACTTTGTTTTGTTAATGTCCAAAATTCGAGTAACTTCTGCCTGTTTCTGCTTCACCTAGATGAAAAAGACAAATTTTAAAAAAGGACTATTATTCCTGTTAACAGCCCTAATTGTTTTTTTTTTTAATAACCCCCTCACACTAAAATAGTCTACCTAAATAGCTAATCAAAAATAAGTTAGGAAAGCTCATGTTGCCGGCACAGAGTGCCTGAGGGGGCAACAGCGGGGTCTGTTGCCCGGTGTGCTCTGTGCCAATAAACACACCAGAGTGGAGAAGCAACCAAGTTTATCTGAGATCTCAAAGCGGTGCAAGGAGACTAATGCCTCAGATCAAGCACACTGAAACAAGCCGGTTTTCCCTTATATACCCCAGTTGTGTACTACAAAACTTTTTCTTGCTGACTAGCTTATCCCCTACTCCCCCTCCCTCCTCCATCCAGCTGCAGCGTTTCTTCTCACTCAATCTATTGTCTCCCCCTTCCTCCCCCTGCCCCCTTCTGTTACAGACATGTATGCTGTATCTAAAAGCGACCTTGAGCTAGGTTCAGCCTAGCCTTAGTTTACTACAATAGAGAACTAGTTGCTGACCCTACATTTTTTTGCAGCTGTTAGCACATTTTGTTATACGAAGTTTAATATGGAGGAGCTTTGGTTCACTTGGCCTAGAGCAGGGGGGTTTCATCGACACTCGTGGTCTTCCACCCTCCCGAGTTACCTAGGGCGCCTGCCCAGTGACACCAACACTCATGTGCAGTATATATTGCTCAGATTTTCCCTTTTAAGTTGTTTTATTCAGACTGGACCTTGGCACGCATGCTCCCACCTGCCAAAGATTTCTATCCAAATATTTTTAACAAAATTAGTTGAATATTTTCAGGTTTCAAGAATCATTTAAGAACCTGATGGGCGTCAGAGATCCCATCTCTTCATGGTAGGTGTGTGGTGGGGTGCAGCCTTTGTAGGTGGGAGGACCCTATTTCACTGCTCACCATGTGCGGGTGGGGAGTTAGGGTGGAGCTGCCCTATGTGGGTGCTGGAGCCACGCTTGAGGCTAGCAGTGATGGAAATTGGAAGGAGGCCCCTCTTGGTTCTGGTGGGTGAATGGCAAAGTACGTCTTGGTGCTGGTAGGTGAGTGGAGGTGCAGCCTCTCGTGTGGAACTGGGACCTTTCTTGGTGCTGGTAGGTGGGTGGAGGTGCGGCCTCGTGTGTGGAACTGGGACCTTTCTTGGTGCTGGTAGGTGGGTGGAGGTGCAGCCTCTCATGTGTGGAACTGGGACCTTTCTTGGTGCTGGTAGGTGGGTGGAGGTGCAGCCTCTCATGTGTGGAACTGGGACCTTTCTTGGTGCTGGTAGGTGGGTGGAGGTGCGGCCTCGTGTGTGGAACTGGGACCTTTCTTGGTTGTGGTAGGTGGGTGGACATGCAGCCTCTCGTGTGGAACTGGGACCTTTCTTGGTGCTGGTAGGTGGGAGGAGGTGCAGCCTCTCGTGTGGAACTGGGACCTTTCTTGGTGCTGGTAGGTGGGTGGACGTGCAGCCTCTCGTGTGGAACTGGGACCTTTCTTGGTGCTGGTAGGTGGGTGGAGGTGCAGCCTCTCGTGTGGAACTGGGACCTTTCTTGGTGCTGGTAGGTGGGAGGAGATGCAGCCTCGTGTGTGGAACTGGGACCTTTCTTGGTGCTGGTAGGTGGGAGGAGGTGCAGCCTCTCGTGTGGAACTGGGACCTTTCTTGGTTGTGGTAGGTGGGTGGACGTGCAGCCTCTCGTGTGGAACTGGGACCTTTCTTGGTGCTGGTAGGTGGGTGGAGGTGCAGCCTCTCATGTGTGGAACTGGGACCTTTCTTGGTGCTGGTAGGTGGGTGGAGGTGCGGCCTCGTGTGTGGAACTGGGACCTTTCTTGGTGCTGGTAGGTGGGTGGAGGTGCAGCCTCTCATGTGTGGAACTGGGACCTTTCTTGGTGCTGGTAGGTGGGTGGAGGTGCAGCCTCTCGTGTGTGGAACTGGGCCCTTTCTTGGTGCTGGTAGGTGGGTGGAGGTGCAGCCTCTCGTGTGGAACTGGGACCTTTCTTGGTGCTGGTAGGTGGGTGGAGGTGCAGCCTCTCGTGTGGAACTGGGACCTTTCTTGGTTGTGGTAGGTGGGAGGAGGTGCAGCCTCTCATGTGTGGGACTGGGACCTTTCTTGGTGCTGGTAGGTGGGTGGAGGTGCAGCCTCTCATGTGTGGAACTGGGACCTTTCTTGGTGCTGGTAGGTGAGTGGAGGTGCAGCCTCGTGTGTGGAACTGGGACCTTTCTTGGTGCTGGTAGGTGGGTGGAGGTGCGGCCTCGTGTGTGGAACTGGGACCTTTCTTGGTGGTGGAGGTGTAGCCCCCTGTGGGTGGAACTCAGGTCCCTGTGGTACTGGGGGGGAAGGGCTGGGCCCCAGGGTGTTAGGGGAGGGTTGCGGGCCCCAAGGGGGTGGTGCTGGGCCCCAGGGTGTTGGGGAAGGACGCTGAAGACCCGTGGGGGTAGCGCTGAGCCCCAGGGTGCTGGGGGCGGGGGCTGAAGCCCCGAGCGGGTGGCGCTGGGCCCCTGGGAGCTGGAGAAAGATGCGGCGGGGGGGGGGGGGAGCTTGCCCCGCTCACCTGCCTGGATCCGGTGACGCTGGTGTAATAGACCCTAATGGTGCCCATGGTGAGCGGGCCAAGGCGCTCCCTCCCCGCCCGGCCCCTCCTCACTCACACGCCGGCCGCCAGACGCCGTTGCTAAGGCAACGAACGGCTACCGGCTCGGGAGGGCCAGGCTCATCTCTTGCTTCTGATTGGCCACGCCTGGCTGTCAGTGAAAGACAGCCCCGCCCCCGTCTCCTGGCCTGCTGCTCAAGTCTGCGGGCTAGTGGTAGGATCGCGGTGGAATTCTGGGCGCGCGCGCGCACAAGAGAGAGCTCTGCTCTGCTCTGCTAGGCCTGGTTGGGCCGAAGGGGGGAGGAGCCGCTGTTACCGCCCGCCAGCGTAAAGCGGCAGCAACTCACCTCCCCTTGCAGCGCCCTGGTTTGGGGAGGGCCCACCTCCGAGCCAGCGGCCCGTAGCGCTGTCCGGTGTCTTCTGGGCTGCCAGCAGCTGCCTTCCCTGCCCGACCCAGCCACGCCTCCATGGCTATTGGGCTCGTGCTCCTGAGAATTGCGAGCTTCAAGGAAGGAAAGGGCTGCCCCCATTTCTAGCCCTGGCATTGTTGTGCCCCACCAGCAGGTGTGGCGCCCCCCTCAAGTCCTGCTGTGCACACCAGGGCCCCAGGGAGGAGCTGAACCCCTTCAGCCCCCCACTGCTCATGTCCCCATTCCCAGGCAAGAAGAGGGCAGCCCGAGATGTGACCCTACAATTCACAGGGCTACTGAGCCAGAGTGGGGCTCCTCTTGGGGCTCAGATTTCAGCAGCCCTTATCTGGGCCCATGTCTCACAGGTACAACATTGAGCCTGAAGATCTGTGACATCCCACAAACTCTCGGTGTCCCAGCAAAACCAGCCTGGGGATTTGTGAGACCCTATTTGTGTGTGTTTGTTTTTTTTTGTTTGTTTGTTTGTAAGACATATGGGAATGTCACACCAGCAAAAGAGGTTAGGCACTAAAGAGATCTGGGTTCCTTTCCCAGCTGTGCCCTGTGGACTTCAGAGCAAAATATCTGCTGACATAATGCCAGTGGCTTGTAATTGCTTCATCTTTGACTTTGGGCAATTTGTGTGACTTTCCCCCCATCTCTGAAATGGAGTAACAATGCCTGCCTCACAAGGAGTATTGTGAAACTTAATTTGGTAATGTGCTTTGAGATGCAAATGGAAGAGAGCTATTATAATTCAAAATGGTACTACCGTTGAAATCCAAATTAATTTGTGCCTGCTATATCTTTCTGATTTGCTACAGCTTATAAAAAGGGAAGAGACAAGTGGGTTTTGAAGAAGTATAAGAGTAAGCACTAAAGAAATTTGTCATTTTTATCTATGAAAAATGCAACTAGGCCCCAAAGGTAATGAACAATTGTGGGAGTTGAAACAATACAGTCAGTAGGTGGTGTAAGAGAGACATGACTGTAGCACAGCTAAAAATCTCAGGAGGAAAATGTAGTTATGTTTACACTACTGGAGCAGGAGGGGGTATCTGCATAGATTTATTTTATGAAAGTGATAGTTGTTTGTAGTAGTCATATTACTATCCTTGTAGAAGTAATGGACTCAGTTGTTCTTTTAAAACACAGCTCCATGGGGGGGTAGTGCAGAGGCATATAGCCTCCAGTGGAAATCCTGAAACAGTTGTGCCTCAGCTAGATGTGATGCCTCCAGGAGTGTAGAAGAAGTTTCACCAAAGCACAGTCCTTCAACAGGCTGTAGGGCAAGCTCCTATTCTGCATGTGGCCAGCTCAGCTGGGTTGTGTGAAGAGCACTGGGGTGTTGACAGATCACTACATTGGGGCACTAGGTCCCATATGGTAGTCTTCTCTCCATAGTCCGGTGGGCTTGAGAAATAAAGAGAGAAATTCCAGTGAGGAGCCAGCCCAGGGGCCAAAGAAACTGAAGCCACAGGTGTCATAAACAGGCATGAGCAGCACCAAGAAGATATTGCAGCTGGGGTGTGAGAGAGACACCTCCCTTCCGCCTAGCACCCTCTGGACCCAAGACTATGCAGAGGGAACTCCCTTTCCGGGGCCCATAATAAACACAAAGATTCTGATTGTTCCAGCCTGGCAAAAGAAAGGCTTCTTGCACCTTTCTGCTTTTCATGCAGAGGCATGTCAAGCCACAAGCCTGGTATGATTTAAGGCTCAATCTTGTTTCATTAGGGGAAAGGATCAGGCCCTTAGTGATTTTTATAGAAATGTGTGTGTTTGTTAATAACATATTTTCACAATAAACAGGTAAACAGAAAAGGCCTCACTGAGAAATTGGAACACATAGGTCAGGAACTGAGATGTATTTGAGGAATTGAAAGAGATTAGGGTTGCAAAAAAGACAGTGTTGCTGGCATGGGTTAAAGAGACAGATAGACCTACACCAACTAAGTTTGAATAAATCAGTGTAATCAATTTCTATTTCATATTCGTGTGTATATAAAAGATTAGTCTGAGCTGAGATATATTTTGATTTTTTGGAAAAGATTATGTTAAATCTCATCCTGAGCTGCTACTAATTATAATTTATTTTTAAGGCAATACCATAGGTGTGCATGGCACTTTACAAGAAAATAAAAATGGGAGGTCTCTGCCTCAAGTAGTTTACAATCTGAAAAAGTCATGATACTGCAGGAGATGACAATAAACAATGGGTGAAGTGAACGAGTCTCAACAGAGGAAGGTCATAAGATATGCCTGTTTTTACCTGTTCATCATCTTGGCATGGGACCAGATGGAAGGCTTCATTCTGTGTTTGCATTTTTCTTACCTGAGTTTCTATGGTCAGATATCTTCAGATATCTGTTTCCTTATAAATTCTGCTTAGCATTTTAGACTTGTAATTCAAAGACCTACACTAACACATTTATGTGACTTTATCACTGTTTACACTTCCACTTGTAATCTGCATTCACCTTCTCAGCTACCTTTGGTGTCTCCTTTACTACATTTTGTTAGTTTAAATATTGGGTCTTTGTGGAGGCTGACGCATTCCGGTGGAAAGATCTTCTTCCTCCCTCTTTGTGCTGCTGACTCCTTGGCACACTTTAATAGAAAGTTTAATTGTTATCCTCCAAATTATTATTTTACTTAATCTGGTTGTCTCTGTGTTATCCCTGAATTGCATGGCTCTAATTTATAAACAACAGTAGTGCAATTGACACTAATTTAGTAGTCTCAGTAGAGGAGCCCTGGAGTGAGTTGTATGGAATTTGAACTACCCATCTGCTCTCAGAGTTGATTCCTCCAGGTCAGGGTTGAGGCATATTAATGAAGATGGAGAAATGCTTAATTATTATCAGCACTGAATCTGTTGTGTAGAAAGAGAATTTCACTCACGATGATGTAGTGGAGGAAACAGTTATTTCAAATAACCTTTAAATATTAGATTATTTTTATGAGCTCAGTTGGACTCAGCGCTGTATTAAATCTGTTTCTTATATTCACTTAGAACACAGTATAGGTGTATAAGAGAATAAATAATACAGCAGAACGTATGCATTTCTGCTAGCTGGGGGCCAAGCGGTGGAGGTTCAACACAGAACACCTTCAAATCCACATGCAAGCAGTGCACATGACAGGTAGTGAAACTCTTCAGAGGAATTTAGAAAGAGGAAATGGACAAGTCACTGACAAAGGAACATGGTTGATTATTTGGGTCATGTAAATGCAGATTCACATAGTCAAAACTGGACTGTCTTTTTCTCCCCCTATATCCAGCAGTAGCTGGTAGTGGACAGATACAAGGATGCTAGGATTCTGGAACATATGTTGGAGAATTCTTTACCTTAGATGTGCTTTTTTGAAGATCATTTCCTCCCAAAGCACTTTTTCATGATAAGGGCCTATGAGTTATTGTAGTTACAATATAGTTTACATGCTCTGATTTTTGGAGCCTGGATTAATTTGGATTTTAATATTTGTAATGCATAATCCCATCTGTGTTAAAAATCCACAGCATAGGCCAGTTTCTCACATAACCAACTTCACTTTGCACAAGAGGAGAGCTGGAGTGTGTTTGGTTTAGCTATCTCTAATTTCATTCCAATAAATGTTTGCATACAAGTGCATTATTATTTTGTATCACCTCAAAGTTTGCTAGTTGCCTTATCAAATACACAAAAAGACATCGTCCTTTCCTAGAAGAGCTTAGGTGCTTGCTTCTAGTTTATTTTAATTCATAGTCAGGATACATTGTCAGTAGTACTTTACTACTGAGGAATCAGTAAATTGGTGGTTGTTACTGAAATGTAAAAATAGGGCATCACATTCACAATGTCCCACGTATTACACATCATTTGTGTTTCATTTGTATATTTTCCCTCCATCAGCGTATGGGTAGTACTCTGGTATTTAGTACTTGCAAGACAATTAAATTCTTATTATCTGCCAAAGAGAAGGAAACTTGACAAGGGAACCAACCAAAAACTCTTTCAGTGCCTGTGTATCTATTAACTAGTGCTTGAGAGTGTTGTACAATGTTAACAAACTGCTTTCCCACTTGGAAATCCACATGACTTGTCAGTCATATCAGCTGGTCACTGACTGATTTGAAAACCAAAACCACATTTGACTTCTGCAGTTCATGAGCTCTTGTTTGTTCTATACTTGGGACTAGTGGCATTTTATATTTTGCTCTGTACTAGCTCATTAGAAGGATTATCTTTTGTTAGTTTTTTTTGCACTTACCTGTGTAACCCACACACCTTCTGGGTATGGTGTTCTGTCCCATTTAGTGGCACCAACATATGAGAGAGAGGGAGAGAGAGAGAGAAAAAAAAAGAGTTAGTTTAGTTTAGTTACATGAATCTGCTAACAGCCAGCTGGTTTTTAGTTCATGCGGTAGAGGCTCATGCACTAAGCTCCAGAGGTCCCTGGTTCAGTCCCATCCACCGACAACCGGTGTCTGTCGGCGTTACACCCGATTAAACAGATCTCACAATATAATCTTAGTTCTGCAACTAAAGAAAGTACCACTGTGTTCTTGTAAAACAGCACTTTTTTAATTTAAAGAAAAGGGAAGTAACTAAGATAGTGAAGGATAGACATTTCCCAATTTGCTGTCTCATTTTTCTATATCTGGAGACTCCCTGTAATGTATGTCAATGGAAAAAAATGTGAGGAACTGAGGCACCCATGAGTTTATTAAATTTTAGTTTTGGAGAGTTTGCTATCCTGATTATGCCAAATGAATCTTTTGTGTACTTTAAGATACACAACATACTGCACAGTCCATTCCATGATAGGGCACTTGTCTGAAACGATAAATTAGCTTCATGTGTCCAATAATCCAGTTACAAATGGAAATGCTGCAGGAAGAAGAAGCCTTCTATTTTCCACAATAGGAACGGCATTTCCAAGAAAATTTGAAGTTATCAATTTAACACTTGGCTATTCAGTTTCATACAGCAAATTACAATCTCTGCCCCTGCTGAATCAAACCTAATGGAGAATTGTAAATTAATCCCCTGATTTTATATTTTCATTTTATCTACTGAAAAAGTTAGCAATATAAAATGGTAGAAAACAATACTGATTGCCTTGTCTACGTATAATATATTACAACATAATCCTGCAGGCTTCTTTGGGGCAGATATCTCAGAGGTAGCTGGGAGTTTTTACTGTGGGCCAGATTCTGATAACTTTACTCACATTCAATTTTAGTACTAGACTCAACAAATATTCCCAATGGGACTATTCATTGGGTAAGTTTCATAAATTGACATTCTTACTATTAGAATATATTAATTGTATTATGGTAGCACATTGGCGCCCCAGTCATGAAGCAAGACTCCATTTTGCTAGACCCTGTGCAAATGTAGAGCAAAAAGAAACTTTCTTAACCAAAAGAATTTGTAGTCTGAGTAGATTGTAGGGACTTGGGAAAAGATTGTCAAAGATATTTAGGCGTTTGAAGAAGCAGAAAAGTGCCTAGTGGGATTTTCAAAAGCATCTAACCTATTTAGGCCCTTATATCCTTAGAAGAACCCCTGTATTTTAAGAAATTAGTTCACCAAGTCCTTATGTGAAAAAGAGAAAACATATGCAATGTATCTTTAGTGATAGTGGATCTGTCAAGGGATCAGACAAATATCCATATATATTTAACTGTGTCCTTAATTTTATTCTTTAGGAGATGGGGCGAGAGTTTAATAATTAGGATCTTGGAACTTCACTATTGGCTTCTTTAGAATGTAAAGAAAAAACACGGATTTTTTTAAAACATTAATTCTGCATAGAATATTCTAGTTAGTATATTTTAACCCACTTAATATGCAAGCTATTATGATTATTTGATTGTCCATTTGATCTGCCTGATACCTTTTCATATGAACAGAGTCATGAGGGACTGACCTTCAGTAATGCTGAATAATCTCTGCTTGAACTGAAGTCACTAGGAACTGCAAGATCTCAGCACCTCTGAAAAATCTATCCTTGAAGCAATATGCTCTTGCCATCAGCAAGTGCAGGCCAACTTCTGAAAGTTCTCAGCTTTACTGCTCTTCATTGTAAATCCACATGCACAGCTTAGGCTGCCTATTATCATAGGATTTTTATTTTTCTTAAAGAAGGTACAATTATTAAAATAACAAAGAAACAATGTAAGGGGTCAGTGCCTCTTGCTGCCCCCACACGACAAATATTCACCCTTGAAGGTCTCTCAAATCACTCCAAAAAAAACCCTCTTTCAATGGGAAAACCTTGTTGGGGCTCTGTTATTGGCTTAGAATATTCCAGTCTGTCCCCACTGCACGTCTTAATATAAAGTCCTACAGGTTCAATTTAAATCGATCTCACATAACTTCTCATCAGCATCTGTCCAGATTCTTCCTAAGCCTCATGCTGCTCTCATTCTTGGTGCTAGAACATCAGATTCTCCCCCTTCCCAGTGTCCCCTGACTAATGAAGGGCTTACCCAGTCCTTACCATCCTGAGGTTAAGCCCTAGTCTCAAACAATTATAAACCACCCTGCCTGAATTTTTGTCTCCTCCAGGAGATTCTGGCAACCCTTTTCAGCTGCAGCTCCCTGTGCCTGAGCCTCTGCTCCTGTCAGCTCTGCCTTTTTAACCTCAGATGGGTCCTGTAAACGGACCCTCTCTTGTTGCAGCTTCCTCTTTATATACTGTGTTCTTAGCCCTTTCCCAGCTGAGACTAATAGCTCCAATTGAGTTAGTCCAGGTGTACTCAAATGGGCTGGATCAGCACCGCACTGAGAAGCAGCTACCTAGTTCCAGGGGATTGGTCCTGTTCCCTCTTAAAGGGACACATCCTATGACAAAAAGCTTCTACCAAGTGGTACAAAGTAATGAGTAAAAAGGGAAGGGTGCATCTCAGAGAAACATCAGCAATAGTGAAAGAAAAAATGATGAACAATCTTATCCTTTGTTAGATATTTCTTTGGGACCAGAATCCTCAGCTAGTGTAAATTGGTGTAAGTTTGTTGGTGTGTGGCTCTTGAAGTCTGATAGACAAGACACATTTTTAAACAGCCTTCAACCCAATCTGCAAGGCATCCCACAGAAATGATAGTATTTAAACATTTAACTATATGGTTGTAGTACAGATCAGATATTTAGATGTCTAAATGCTATAATATGTCATGGTAATTCATCAGAGTACAGAATTGGTCTGAAAATTTGGAGGCTAGTTTTAAAATTCAGCCTTTAATTTGAGCTGTCGTTGCTAGCCCATGAAGCTCACAATTATCCCCCACTCCTGACTTGGAGGAAAGAAAAATGAGAAGGTAAGAGTTAATTTTAATTTAAAAACAAAATAAGTTTCTAACCTTTTTCCTTGCAGAGAAAACCTAAGCAAACCAATCATGAGTTTTGAAAGCTTATCACTGATTTTTTTCTAAAGATGGCATGTTATCCACAGTGCCTTGGCTTCCAGTCATCCATGGTTGGCCTTTAGGGTCTGGAGAAGCTGTAACTATGCGTTGTTTGATTATTGTGATGATCCCAGATCATGTCACAGCTGAAGTAGTCAGTGGTGCCCAGGTTACAGTTGATAGGACTAGGTCACTGCAAACTGCCAGCTGTGTGCACTCTGGCTACGAGGGACACAGCAGCGTGATCTACTGTCTCTGTTCTGAGCATTACATTTTAAAAAACAATCTTTATACTTTTACCCTCACATATGCATGTTCTCTATATGCAAATGAAGAAACTTGTACCTACAAACACTTGCCTCTGCAAATCAGAGAGACATCTAATTTAATAACTAAATTCAGTTGTTTGTAGATGGAAATGAGCAATAGAAAGCTTGATTGCGTCCCTGCATTTTGAAATGTACTACGAGCATGGCCAAAGGTATTGAACGGAAATCTATTAGACACACTAATCTTTTAGTAATCTTAGTTATTTTTAGTTGACATATTGCAAAATTAAAAAACAGTCATGCTAGTTGTGAACATTACACCAGAATCAGTCCCATCCAGACTCATTTTTTACATCCTCTTTTGGATTTGGTGTCACTGCTTGTTTACAGACCACACATTTTTCCACTGGTGATGGCACTTCTGTTTTAAAAATTGTACATAAAGAGGAACAAAATTGTGTGTGCTCCAGTTATTGCTCACACTGTTTGAAGTGAATAAAGAGAATTTATTCTAAGGTTGCTGCAGTTGTAGTCATGGAATGTTAGGTTATGTGACTATCCACATCTTATACTGATTCTGAAAGGGTAAGTCTGGTTTTCTTTAGTTTGTCTCAGCTTATCTTTTGTTACAGAATTTAGAGTCCCACTTATTTTGCTTAAAATAACTTTATGTATTTATTTTTAAAGTATGCTTGCTAAGGTTCCCATATTTTTGACGTCTTGCTCTAACACTTTGAACCAAGCATTAGAGGCAAACTTTTCACAAGTAACTAAGGCCCAGCTCCTCAAAACTATTTAGGCACATAACTCCGATTAATTTCAATAAGAGTTAGGCACCTAAATACCTTTGCACATCTGGGCTTAACTCCCATTTTCAGAAGTGAGTCAGGCATCTAGTTGCCTAAGTCCCATTGACTTTCAATGAGATTTAGGCTTATAAGTGCCTGTGTCTCTTTTGAAAATGGCACATAGGTACTTTTAAAATTTGTATCCTGCATCTTTGCTTGTGTGAGAGGTATTAAAAATAAAGTAAAATGGTTAAATTATTTTAATTGCTGAAGGATCTGTGTATTGTGCTTTTTCTGAGCACTGGTGTCATTCTTATGACATTTGAATTAGAGTGTGCTTATTAATATGTGGAGTACTTAAAATCAATTCTGCTTTGGAAAGAGTTATTTTAAGGGTTGATTCTGGTATCACACCTGCTCTACAGAGGTGTCACTTTATATTAAACAACTATCCCCTTATTTAAATGGATTTAAATGTTTTTAAAGTGCTGATGTGAGCCCTGCTTGCCCAAGTCTGTCAGTTCTGGGCTGTGAGGCTGTGTAGACATTTCCTGAGTGCTCCAGAGATGCACAACAGGAGCAGTCCCCCCGTGCTGGGACATCATTGCAAAGGCATTCAAAGTGAAGAGGAGACTTTTGGTGGTGTTCTGCTTCATTCTCCCACATAAGGGTCAGCCACAATGTGGTCCTCAATGAGAGTGAGTCACAGCCAGCTCCCACTGAAGTCAATGGAAAGACTCCTATTTATTTCAATGAGAGATGGATTGAGTCCTAAAGGCTTGCTCCATCTAAGTCAATTGGAGTTTTACCACTGACTCCAAAGGGTGCAGGATCAAGCCCTGTGTGAGCAAATACAATTAAAAGGCAAAGCCAAGGAATCACAAAATGTAGTAGCTAACTATTGATGTGTAGTTTGTTTTTTAATTATTCATGATACTATTTCATAATGTACTAGTGAATGAATGCAGTGAATTTAGTAAAATTATGGACTCCTAGCAATACAAGAGCTCATTACAGTATCTGCTTAAATTTCGGCTAATAGTTCGGCAATATACCTAACATTTTTATGTAAATAAGCAAGATATTGCTGCAATTAGGGCTCAGTCCTGCAAGGGGCTGAGCATTCTTGGGAAGTGATGGACATCCTCAGCTCACGCTGAAGGCAGTGGAAATTGCGGCCTCTCAGGATTTCACAGTAGAGCTCAACACCTTGCATGATTAGCCCCTTAGTTTACTAAAAAAAAAAGTGTGTAGAGGATTATCATCAGTCAGAACTTCAGCTGGTGAAATCAGTTGTTGCACTGTTTCTTTCGGTAGCACCATGTTGATTTTACATCAGCTGAGGATCTGGCACAGTCACCAAATGAAAAAGACTTCATTGATTAAATTCTTCTGAGAACAAGTCATATGCATAATGTAGCACAATTGTCAGAATTCAGAAGAAAGATCCAAGACTCAGGATGATTTTTATTGACCTGATGACTTTATCTGGCTATAAAAATGAAACTGGTGAAAAAGCAATTAAGTTACTGTTTATTAAAATAAAAAATGCTCCACATATTGCAGTCTATATGAAGCATACATTTTTTAAAAACCTTTTTATCAATTAAGGATAAAATAGCCCTTACTGTTACACTTACCTTACATGGCTTCTTTGTATTTGTAGGAATAACGTGAACACTGCAGGTTAGTGAGTCTCTAGCACTGATCAACATGTTGGCAGAAGGCATCCTAACTGGAATCATATACAAAGAAAGAAAACAGGACATAGATAAACCCCACAAATGTCACATAAACAGAAAAGATGAAAGGGAAACCTGGAAAGATCACCTTATAGATACACCAGCAATTAAAGATTTTGCTTCAGAATCTGAGAAGCAGAATGAGATCATTGCAAAAGGTAGCAAAATGGAAAATAATAAAGAACTTCTGTGGAAATCTAAAGAATTGCTACCTGCAAAAGAACATAATGCACATGTTAAAGGAACAATATCTGCATCTTTACATATACCAGGAAGAGAACAAAGTCATGAAAACCAGGTGGATTTGTATAGATCCTGGTCATGCCACAGTATTTATCAAAACTATCCTGACTTACATATTGGAGGAGACCATGTAGGAGGCTATATGCGGGATTCAGGTTGCATTATGGACCACATAAGTGATGAACTTGTTGATGGCCCGGTTTTACTGTCAGGAGATATTCTATTGGGTCATTCCCCTCAAAATGAGCCTCTTGAAAAAACAACTACAAAGTCCTTGAATGGTGATGAAGGTGGAGAAAGGAGTATGACACTCCACAAGCAGCCTCTTTCGAATTCTGTGCTGAATAACTACATGGATACAAAAGTGGAAGAGCTCTATAAACAGTTTTTTGAAGAGAACCTGACCAGGTGTGGTTCTGTAACAAACCTCCTGACTTCCAGTTTGATCATGAATAACCTAAAACAGATAAACCTTCAGATCTCTCAAGAACAGACTATAGAAACATGTAAAGCTAGAGAAGTGTTTTTACATTCTTTAGCTCTGTTGAGTTTCCGCAATGCTGCCAGTGGAAACAGCTCTGAATTTAGCACTCCAAATTTACAGTTCTCAAACTTGCCAAGCAAGAGAAAGAGCTCCCGGGTACAGTTTACATCATGACTGAACTGGTTGGTTACAGCAGTGGTTCTCAAACTTTTGTACTGATGACCCCTTTCACACACAAGCCTCTGAGTGTGACCCTCCTTATAAATTAAAAACAGTTTTTTATATATTTAACACCATTATAAATGCTGGAGGCAAAGCAGGGTTTGATGTGGAGGATGACAGCTCGCAACTCCCCCATGTAATAACCTCGGGACCCCCTGAGGGGTAGTGACCCTCAGTTTGAGAACCCCTGGGTTACAGCCTATTATTCAGCTGCGGTCTCTTCTCTTTCAGAATTAGTTTGTGAAATGTACCAAAATTAGACACTACTGACTTTTTAAAATAAATTTTGACATTTAAACCACACTTTGTCTGTGATGCCACTTCATTGCTTGTTACCGGACTAAGATAAAGATCATGTGTCTTTGTGTGGTTGAATGTAATCCAAATGAAATTTTTTTACAAAATCCTATTGAGCCAAATTTTCAAAGTGGCCTAAGATCAGCTTCTAAGAGTCCAGCCCCGCCAACACCTACTATGTGAGTAATTATACATAGGACTAGTACTTATGCAATCAAAGTTAGTCACATGCATTAATGTTGTAAGATTTTGCCCTAAGAAATTAATCCAGAACCCAATGAAGTTGATGGTTAGACTCATATTGATTCTAGTGCTCTTTGGATCAGGCCATAAATTTGAACTCATAATATTGTGCATTTAAATTTAGAGGTTGCTATTGCAGATTTCACCCATTATGTCTGCGAAAAGGGCTTTCTGTTTTGAAAATCCTGTTTAACAATTTTTTTTATTCTGCATAGCATCTTATGTATTTCAAATGTATATAAAAATGTTTATCAGAGAGGAAAATCAATGACAGTACTCTATAGAAGGATGATAAGTGCATTTATATGAGGTTAATACATGTTTTGGATTACACAGGTAGAGTACATTACAATGGAAAACTACAGATACATCAGCTTCTAAAAATTTAAATAACAGGTCAAGTTTATAAAATTCTAAAAGTATTTCAATTACTGTAAAGGTGATATTTCTATTCATTTAAAATGTCATTTACTTAAATAAAAGTTTCCATATATTATACAACAAAATCCACTCGGATTCCCAGAATATATAAAATGGTTATTTCTGCCTACCATTTGCATTTTAAAAATAGGACTCCTTGTTGTGTTTTTCTGCAAAATACACCCTTATGACCTCAGCAAGTTAAGAGTGGGCTGCAATGTTACTGAAAGGCAAAGATATTGCAAGTTTTGTTGCTATTACCCTAAATCAGTAGTTCTCAAAACTTTGTACTGATGACCCCTTTCACACAGCAAGCCTCTGAGTGCGACCCCCCCATAAATTAAAAACACTTTTTTATATATTTAACACCATTATAAATATCAGAGGCAAAGGGGGGTTTGGAGTGGAGGCTGACAGCTCGTGACCCACCCATGTAATAACCTCTTGATCTCCTGAGAGATCCTGACCCCCTGACCCCGTTTGAGAACCCCCTGCCCTAAATGTTACATGCAGATTTCATTAGGAAAATTTGTTCACTTTGCCTGCAGCCATCATTTCCTCCCTGCTGGAAATGTCTTTTGTTGTAAATTATCATTATGTTGATATTATACTGTGATGAATGAACTGAAGTTTGATATCTCAATTGTACAAGCAAATTTTCTCTCAATGGGTAAGCTACTACTCTGACTCACACCAAAACCAATTAGGTAATTTGAGGCACCTGCAATTCTGTGCCTCCAATCCTGAACTCGGTGGATTTAGCAGTGTAAATGCTAGCAGAAAATGTGGCTTTTTTATTTAACCTTTCTGCCTAATGATAAACTTTCAGAATGCATGTTGTACTGGTAGCTAAATCATTTTACTCAGAGTTACTGACGTCAAACAACACCCAGGTATGGGACATTGTTTTATGAATCAGTGCTTCTCAGTGAAATTTAATATGTAGTAGTCGATGTAAAAGTATTTTTTTCTTCTGAAACATCTGCTAAACAGCGTAGCACACAGATTCTAAATCTGTCAATCCTCAAAGGGAATGTGAGGGATTTTGTGATGTTTAAGTAATAATTTGTCAAATGCTAATATCTTTGTGTTTATAAATCAAGATATTTTCCATCTGATTGGTACTTTGCAAAGAGCAAAGTGTTTCTTACCTAGCATCCTTCTTTATTTTAAAAAAGTCATTCGTGATTTTGTTGCAAGTCACAATAAAAATATCAGCAGGCTTGAAAGAACAATATCAGATGGGAGACACTTGAATTCATAAAGGGTCCAGTCGCTTACTCGAGTGAGTTATCTTCATTGGTACTATTCACATTAGTTCAGGCTTCAGGACTGGGCTATAATTTGAGATTGTCAATCCCTTGGCCTGTAGGAATCAGGTAACTTGCAGAAATAGTGTATTTGAGTTTCAGTGGAGCAGAATGAGAGCCGTATCTTCTTAAGTATCCCTTTTTAAAACTGGTTCACAGCACAGCATGGCATGATAGTACTAGAGATGGAATTAGCTAGCTGAAAAGTGTAGTTTTGGGTGCACCAAAATTATTTGCAAATTCATATTGTATTCAGCAAATCGCTTTGGTTGAAAAAAAAGATTTTTTGAAAAAGTCTAACCATTTCATTTTGGCGTTTCTGGAATGAAGCATTTTGACTTTTCATTCCAAAATAAGTTTTTGTTTTGAAAATTGCCAATTTTGTAAAAGACTTTTAAAAAGGGGCTAAAAATCCCAAAGTGAAACTAAATGTTTGTTTTGCTGAGAAACCTAAAAAAATTCCATTTTGAATCAACCCAAAAGAATTTTATTTTTTTAAAAATTGGTTCAGTCAGTATTTGCCCAGTTCTAGATGGTACAATTGGAGGATGATGCACCAGCTTTCTCTTATAGGACATGGTTTCAAATAATCTGCTACCTATACAGCTGGTCAAATAGTGGGACAGAAAACATGAATATTTCATAGATTTTAAGGCCAGAAGGGATCATCTAGTCTGACCTCCTGCATATCACAGGCCACAGAACATCACCCACCCACTCCTAGAGTATGCCTTCAACTTTGCGGGGAGGGATAGCTCGGTGGTTTGAGCATTAGCCTGCTAAACTCAGGGTTGTGAATTCAATTTTTGAGGGGGCCATTTAGGGATCTGGAGCAAAAATCTGTCTGGGGATTGGTCCTGCTTTGAGCAGGGGGTTGGACTAGATGACCTCCTGAGGTCCCTTCCAAACCTGATATTCTATGATTCTGACTGAGTTACTAAAGTTCTCAAATCTTGATTTAAAGACTTCAAGTTAAAGAAACTCCACCATTTACCCTAGTTCAAACCAGCAAGTGACCTGTGTCCCATACTGCAGACAATGGTGAAAATCCCCAGGGTCTCTGCCAGCCTGACCTATGGGGAAATTCCTTCCTCCAAAAATGGTGATCAGTTAGACTCTGAGTAAGATCCACCAGCCAGAGACCTGGGAAAGAATTTTCTGTAGTAACTCAGGGCCCTCTAGTGCCCCATCTCTGGCTGTCAGACATATTTGCTAATAGCAGTCATGGATGGGCCATATGGCAACCTCATCATACCATTCATTCCATAAACTTTATCAAGCTCAGTCTTGAAACAAGTGAGGTTTTTTGCCTCCACTACTCCCCTTGGAAGGGTGTCCCAAAACCTCACTCGCCTGATAGTTAGAAACCTTCATCTAACTTCAAGCCTAAACTTATTGATGGCCAGTTTATATCAATTTGTTCATATGCCAGCACTGGCCCTTAATTTAAAGAAGCCCTCTCCCCCACCCCCTCTGATGCATAGGCGCCGACTTCCCCTTTTCCCGGTGAGTGCTCGACCCCTCCCTGCTCCAGGCCCGCCTCTTTCCGCCCCCGCACCACCCTCATCCCGCCCCCATTCCACCCCTTCCCCAAAGTCCCTGCCCTCATTCCACCCCCATCCCCCAAGTCCCCGCCCTTGCTCCATCTCTTCTCTGCCTCCTCCCCTGAGTGTGCTGCGTTCCCACTCCCCCCCTCCTGGAAAGTTGAAAACACTGCTGTTAGGAAGCAGAAAGTGGAGAGGGTGGGGGGAACTTGGCTGCCTGTGGGTGCAGAGCACCCGCTAATTTTACTCTGTGGGTGTTCCAGCCCCGGAGCACCCACGGAGTCAGTGGCTATGCTCTGATGTATTTATAAAGATTTCATTTCACGGAGTCTCTTCAAATCATCAAAACTAGTCTGGATGATTCAGCTGAATGCATGTATTTGATATCTAATGCTTGTATTCAGCTGAAAATAAATGTATTTGACATCCAATATGTATATTCAAACTACTCACTTTGAGATCAAATTTCAAACCTCAAACACTGAATACATCAGGAACTGTGCAGATACTTCAGAGCTATTATTTGTTAATTTCATAGATTCCCATGTTATGGGATTGATTTATAAAGCGTTTGTGAAGAAAGAAAGAAAGAAAAGCTACAATTCACTCAATTTTTTGTGTTTAGGAACTAGTGTTTGATCAGGTGAAACTGGAGCAGGTGAGAATAAAGTGTTAGGCTTATAAAAATATAAAAACAGCCATATTATTAAATTAACTATGTGTATGGTGAGATTATTCAAAACAATTAGAGTTGCAATTTCCTCCATGCTCAGTTTGGAGGTCTCGTGTTTGAGAATCTTAGGAGAAAGGCCAGGTTAACATTATGTGTAGTTTAGCCTGGCCATTTGAAGAGTGGATTCTTTTCTAAAATGGCTGTTTTTATGGATTTTTATATTGCTGAACTGGTTTTATTTTGCTGCTCTTTTGTGGTTTCATTTTACATCTGAGGATGTTGTGGAACACTTTTTTTCACTGAAGATATTAAAATTTGTGGGTGAGATCGTAACACCCAAGTCATTGGACTTGAAGTCAAAGGAGCTATGCTAATTTACATCAGCTGAAGATTGGGCCCACTCATCTTTCTGTCACTCAGTTTATTCAACTTAGGTTTTTTCTTTTTTAATTTCTTAATTATACTGATTTAATTTTTTAAAAAATGAAGCTCTACAGCCTAGGGACAAATTTTCACAAGTGTTCATCCAAGCCTAATGAATTGCCCCCACAATTTTCTGAATGTAAAAAATAATCTACTGATCTGTTTTATACTGTCACCCATTACTGTAGTATCTGAGGTCCTTCCACATGTGATTAATAGCAATGCTAAATTCCATAGTCGACTTCCTGGAGAAGTAATAGAACCTAGATGCCTGACAGTCTGCTCAATTCAGGTGTTCAGGTGTTTGCATTTTATTATTTGTGTTTGTAAGTGATTGCACTTAAAATTGCAGGCACAAAACAGCAGGTGCCATTGTAGAGGCTGTTTTTGAAAATATGACCCAAATGTTTATAGGCTGAAGTAGATCTGAGCTCTCACTTTTATAGATTGAAGTAGATCTGAGCTCTCACTTAAAATATGATATGAAAGGCTTGAGACATCTCTTAGTCAATCACATTGAGCAATTTATTGCCTTATTACAAAACTAAATAATGGCCTTATTGCTAAATGGTATGACAGAATCTTCTTTTAAGAAATATCCCATTAAATCTGATATGATGGTGAAAAAAAATCTGTAAAAACTGCATGATTAAGCTAGCAAAGTATTAACCTAGCAGCTTTCCCAAGTAAATAATTCCTTGTGTACTATTGTTGCTTTTTTCAAATGTCCCACCTACCTCTTTTTTATTTATAACTAAAATAAGCTTCTGATCTTGACAGAATTGCAGCTGGGTTCTGTTTTCTTATTTCCTGGAAGGGAAGTTAATCAGTTTCTTGCACAGCAAAATCAATTTGGGGAAATGAAGATATCTAAATAAGAATATAAGAATGGCCATACTGGGTCAGATCAAAGGTCCATGTAGCCCGGTATCCTGTCTTCCAACAGTGGCCAATGCCAGTGTCCCTGCCTGCAGGTATATGGGATCTTGGGGAGCAATTACCACACAGGTGGGGTGCCAATTAATTTCTTTATTAAAGGAAAAAGGAAGTGGTGGGAATTTAACAATGAAATACGATGGGATGGGGTGTATAGGGTGTTTACAATAGACAATGATGAGGGGGTTCTTATTGAACAGTGTAGGGAGTTCTAACAGTGGGGTACAGTAAGTGGGATTCAGCACAATGGGATACAGTACAGTCAATAAGCGTATCAAAAAGAAATGCAAAATAAAATGGTAGCTTCTACATAAAATGGTCAACAATCTTAGATAGAATGTATTAAGTGGTTAGTGGCCTTATATACAATGTAACACAATGGTATCAGTGCAAATACAAAGTATATCAGAAAAGTGGAAGCAACCAATGGGGTGTTATAATTACAAGTAAAATGTGAATCACAGTGCAATAATACAATATGGGTGATAAGTGAAATTATGCAATGTAACGATATAAAAGAAAATCAATGACTTAATTTGTGAGGCTAGGATAGCAGATAATCTGCAAGAGTGTACCTAAAGGCTGGGTCAAGGAACAGGAGGGGGGAGGGGAGTGAATTATTAGTGGCAACTGATGAGAGGAGACTGCGGCTGGAAGCAGCGAGAGACTCTGAAGCCCTGCAGGGTAAGGACAATGGAGCAGTGTGATGGTGATCTTCGGTAGGGGAGGGGCAGTGGAGAAGTGTAGAGAAGGGCTAGAGAGAGGTTTAAGCAACAAGCGGACACCAAAAACAAAGGGAAAAAAGCGGCAAAGGGTTTGGGAAGTTTCACAGGGGGAGAAGCAGCAAGGGGTTTGGGAAGTTCGGAGGGTGATGCAGACACGGGGGAGGGAAGCAGCAAGGAGTTGGGAAGTTCGGAAACAGTGCAGATGTGGGGGGAAAAGCAGCAAAGGGTTTGGGAAGTTTCACAGGGGGAGAAGCAGCAAGGGGTTTGGGAAGTTCAGAGGGTGATGCAGACGCGGGCGGGGGGAGAGCAGCAAAGGGTTATAAGAGGGAGACACAGAGAAGCACACAGAGGGGGAGATTGGACCGGGGGAAAAACAGACACGGGAAAGTTCAGGGAGAGATCGGGACAGCAGGAAGACGAATTTAAGCAGCAAAAACCTTATCTATCTTAACCAACGACTAGGCAAAACAACAAATATCACAATTATAAGCAAAACTATAACAAGCAACTATACGGAGCAACAAAACAGTAAACTATAACAAGGCAGGTGAACTTACAAGCTCTACAATCTTAACAAACTATGACTTATTAAACTAAAAAAAAACAAAACCTATGGTGCACCTTATGCTATGGGGAAGTTACAGAGGGCAGAGTGGTATGTGCTCAGGATCCAGCTCCCAAGGAAGCCAAGGGATGGTTGCTACAGCAGTGGATACAGCTGAAAGCAGAGAGCCCTGAGGCAAAACCCACAGGAGCAGAGCTTAGCAGGGGCACAAACTTATTTTTAGCGGCAAAGCGCCACGGAGTTTAAGAGAGGTTTTAAGTTACAGACCAAGGTTTAGCTGGAGTCTGTGTGCTAGGGAAACAGAGCCAGCAGCTAAAGTAATAAAATAAAAGTAGGGAAAGTTTCACAGAGGGATTCTTACCAGTCCCCAAGGCAGCAGCAAAGGCAGAAGCAGTAGCAACATCAGAAGAAGCAAGGAGGGCTCGGTATGGTCTCGATAATCAGGAGATCTCTCAGGCAGCAATTCGTTCTTCGTGGGGGGGGGGTTCAAAAAAAGGGAGTATGCTCAAAAAATAAAACGAGAGCGGAGAAGGAACCCCCCCGAACCCCTGGCTGATCAGACCAGGCAGCAATGCAGGAACCTTTCTGATGTTTGTTTCAAAAATGTCTGTTTTTAAAGGCAAACTTAGGCAGTCTCCCGCCAGTAATCCTGATAGGCTCCCTCTGTCACAGGGAAAAACTGCAGGTGAGCACAGAAACATGTCTGGGCAGAGTCCTGTGCAATAGGTGACTCAAAAGCACATGAGGCCTATGACTCATGCCTAGGATCTTAAAAACACAATAGGTCTTGCAGCTCTGGACATTGCCTGCCCTACACCAAGCCCAGGTTCAATGAGGTGATAACAGGACTAACCCTTTGAACAGGGCAGTGGTCCCATTTAGCACGCAGCACAAGTGGCCATCCCTTTGAGAAGGGCAGTGACCCTGGTAAACAACTTATCAGCCAGGGAAGGGCCGCCACAGGAGGAGAACAAAAACAAAATGGAGTATGGGGACAGCTGTAAGAAACAAAATGGAATAGGGGGATAGCTGTAACAGACGGCCAGGTGCCCCAGAGGGAATGAACAGAACAGGTAATCATCAAGTGATCCATCCCCTATCACTCATTCCCTGCTTCTGGCATACACAGGCTAGGGACGCGCTCCCTGCCCACCCTGGCTAATAGCCATTGATGGACCTATCCTCCATTAACTTATCTAGTTCTTTAAGAACCCTGGTATAGTCTTGGCCTTCACAACATCCTCTGGCAAGGAGTTCCAGAGGTTGACTGTGCATTGTGTGAAAAACTACTGCCTATTAATTTGGTGAGATCCTTCTGTAACTCTTCAAAGTCTGCCTGGGACTTAATTATCCTGAGCAGTTTTGCATCATTTGCAAATTTTGTCACCTCACTGTTTACCCCTTTTTCCAGATCATTTATGAATATATTGAATAGGACCGGTCCCAGTACAGACCCCCGGGAGACACCACTATTTACGGCTCTCCATTCTGAAAACTGACCATTTATTCCTACCCTTTGTTTCCTATCTTTTAACCAGTTACCAATCTATGAAAGGATCTTCCCTCTTATCCCATGATAGCTTACTTTGCTTAAGAGCCTTTGGTGAGGGACCTTGTCAAAGGCTTTCTGAATATCAAAGTACACTGTATCCCCTTGTCCACATGCTTGTTGACTCCCTCAAATAATTCTAGTAGATTGGTGAGGCATGATTTCCCTTTACAGATATCATGTTGGCCAGTTTCAGAGTAGCATCCGTGTTAGTCTGTATCTGCAAAAAGAACAGGAGTACTTGTGGCACCTTAAAGACTAACAAATTTATTTGTGAAAGCTTATGCTCAAATAAATTTGTTAGTCTCTAAGGTGCCGCAAGTACTCCTGTTCTTTTTGCAAATACCATATTGACTCTTCCCCAACAAATTAGGTTCATCTATGTGTCTGACAATTTTGTTCTTTACTATAGTTTCAATTAGTTTGCCTGATACTGAAGTCAGGCTTACTGGCTTGTAATTGCCAGGATCACCTCTGGAGCCCTTTTTAAAAATTGGCCTCACATTAGCTATCCTCCAGTCATTTGGTACAGAAGCTGATTTAAATGATAAGTTGCAAACTACAGTTAGTAGTTCTGCAATTTCACATTTGCGTTCCTTCAGAAGTCTTGGGTGAATTCTATCTGGTCCTGGTGACTTATTACCGTTAAGTTTATCAATTTGTTCCAAAACCAAACCTCAATCTATGACAATTGCTCAGATTGTCACCTAAAAAGAATGGCTCAGGTTTGGGAATTTCCCTCACATCCTCAGCTGCGAAGACCAATGCAAAGAATTAATTTAGTTTCTCCGCAATGGCCTTATCATTCTTGATTGCTCCTTTAGCATCTCAATTGTCCAGTGGCCCCAGTAGTTGTTTAGCAGGTTTCCTGCTTCTGATATGCTTAAAAAAATTTTACTGTTACTTTTTGAGTCTTTGGCTAACTGTTCTTCAAATTTTTTTTTTTTGGCCTTCCTAATTATATTTTTACACTTCATTTGCCAGAGTTTATGCTCCTTTCTATTTTCCTCAATATGATTTAATTTCCACTTTTTTAAAGGATGCCTTTTTGCCTCTCACTGCTTCTTTTATTTTGTTGTTTAGCACAGTGGCACTTTTTTGGTTCTCTTACTTTTTTTTTTTTAATTTGGAGTATGCGTTTAAGTTGAGCTTCTATTATGGTATCTTTAAAAAGTTTCCATGCAGCTTGCAGGGATTTCACTTTTGGCACTGTACCTTTTAATTTCTGTTTAACTAACTTCCTCATTTTTGTGTAATCCCCCTTTCTGAAATTAAATGCTACTGTGTTGGGCTCCTCTGGTTAGGTGATTGGTAATATATCCCTAATGCTATATTCTTATTATTAGATCATGGAATTACTATCCATAGAGATTCTGTGGTACAGTTTGGTTCATTTAAGACTTTTACTTCATTTGATTCTAAGCTTTCTTTCACATATAGTGCCACTCCCCCACCAGCACGACCTGTTCTGTCCTTCCTATATATTTTTACCCTGGTATTACTGTGTCCCATTGATTATCCTCATTCCACCAAGTTTCTGTGATGCCTATTATATCAATATCCTCATTTAATACAAGGCACTCTAGTTCACCCATTTTATTATTTAGACTTCTAGCATTTGTATACAAGCACTTTAAAAATGTCACTTTTTAGCATTCTGCCATTACATGATGTAATTGAATGCCATTCTTTTTCGTTTGACTGTTTCTCATCAGATCCTATCTGTATTTTATCATCTTCCATTCTCTCCTCTTTACTAGGACGTAGAGAATCTCCATGAATAAATCCTCCCCTAAAGGATGCCTCTGTCCAATCCACCGTGCTCCTCTGCACCTATCAGCTTTCCCCCAGCCATTAGTTTAAAAACTGCTCTTTGACCTTTTTTATTTTAAGTGCCAGCAATCTGGTTCCATTTTGGTTTAGGTGGAGCCCATCCTTCCTGTATAGCAGGGGTGGCCAACCTGAGCCTGAGAAGGAGCCAGAATTTATCAATGTACATTGCCAAAAGAGCCACAGTAAGATGTCTGCAGCCCTCTATCAGTGCCTCCTTCTCCCTCCCGATCAGCTGTTTCTTGGTGTGCAGGAGACTTGGGGGGTGGGGAGGAATTGAGGGCACGGCAAACTCATGGAGGGGAGGGGAAGAGGTGACATGAGGGCAAGGCCCGTGGCAGAGCCAGGGGTTGAGCAGTGAGCATCCACGGCACATTGGAAAGTTGGCGCCTGTAGCTCCAGCCCCAGGGTTGGTGCCAATACAAGGAGCCGCATATCAACTTCTGAAGAACCACAGGTGGCTCCAGAGCCACAGGTTGGCCACCTCTGCTGTATAGGCTCCCCTTTTCCCAAAAATTTCCCCGGTTTCTACTAAATCTAACCCCCTCCTCCCTACATCATTGTCTCATCCACGCATTGAGACCCTGCAGTTCTGCCTGTCTAACTGGCCCTGCACGTGGAACTGGAAGCATTTCAGAAAATGCTACCATGGAGGTCCTGGACTTCAATCTCTTACCTGGCAACTGACATTTTCCCTCCAGAGCCTCTCTCCGATCTTTCCCTGTGTGATTGGTACCTACATGTACCACAACCACCAGATGCTCCCAAGCACTACACATAAGTCTATCTAGACGTCTTGAGAGACCTGCAACCTTTGCACAAAGCAGGTAAGTCACCATGCTGTTCTCCCAGTCATTGCAAACCCAGCTATCTATGTTTCTAATGATCAAACACCCCATAAATAGTACCTTTCACCCATTCTTTGATCAGAACCTTTTCTCAGACTTAATGGGTATTCTTTTCTAGTGTAAAAAGGACCTTAGAAACTGGGAAAACAGCAGTGCCTGGAGGATAGCAGCATATAGCAGTGGGGTTTTGAATGTGATCTGGTCTCCAGCTGGCACCTGAGTGTCTAGACATCTTGGACACTAAGTTCTGAGAGAATATTTGGTAAGAACACATCACAATCTGCTTTGACAATTCCCTTTCTGAGTACCCACAACTTGCTGGCAAACACAATGCAGAGCTTCCAATGGAAGCACTTTGAAATTTCCCCTGAAGGGGACTTGCCCATGGTCATACAGGAAGTCTGTAGCTTCAGCCAGGAATAGGATGCTGGTCTCCAGGCTTCTAGTACTGTGCTTTAACCACAAGATCATCTTTCTCCTCTAGGTCATCTTAAATAAATACAAATACAGTCTGATAGTAGAACTACAGTGGCTATCTGGAGATGTGCATTTCTATTAATTGAACCTTTCTGTACATAACTATTGCATACTCTACCATCTATCTTCTACGTTTTATTGTTTGTTTCTCATTCAATGTATATGTACAGAAAAAGCTTGGCAAGTGTACAATTAATTAGGTATATTTTTAAAGGTAAAATGTAAATCTAAGATGAAGATATCTATATCCCTCTAGATGCACAAGGATTATATGTAGCTTCCTGCATGTTGAGATCATGTGTATATTCCTAAAGGAGAACAATAGCATTTCTTGTACAATCCACATTTCTAAATGCACTGTTCAGGGGAGGTCTAAGGGCAACAGACATATTAGTCCAGCTCTACTGACATCAACAGAGCTTTAGTGATTTACACCAGCTGAGTATCTCTCCCTAAATGTGAAAACACATCAGGAAAGATAATTTATTTGGGGAAAAAAACAGGGGTGAGCAGGGCAGATAAAGTATTCCACCAAGAATTTGTAAAATATATATTTTTAAAGTGTTTCGGCCTGGTTGCCTGAGTTCCTCCTCTCAAGTGATAAACAGCCCTGATTCCCATTAACTTCAGCTGAATCTCATGGTGGTCAGCACCTTATGAAGGTGCATGATATCTTGCAGCATTGGGCCATTCTAGATTGTGCCCATAGCAACACTTACAGTTAAGGATGTCTGACAACTTCCATTATAAAAACCTGTTTTCAATTTCTTCTAATATTGCAAAACTTTACCCATTGGGGCTTAAATTTGGCATGCTAGGTGTATGTTTCCAGCTGACTTCTAGAAAACTTCTGCAATAACAATTTAGGCATTTCTCAGAATGAGGCTAGGGAAAAATACATTCTTTTGCCCATGTTAAAAAAAATTCTTATATCCTTTTAATTGAGAAGATCTATGCATGCCCCAAACATTGGAACGAGAAGATGACCTTTGGTAGAGAGATTGCTCTGATGTTAGGGATGACCTTCTGCTGTCCCCATGAAAATCTGATGAAATTTGGTCAAGGTATGAGCTTCTGAAAATCTCAATTTGCACATGCTCGGAAATAACTTTCCAGTTTGGCAGCTAAATTCTCTGAAGATTCTGTCTAAACTGAGGATGCTCCTTCTGAAGGTTGTGGGGGCTGAGCAGGATTTTCCCTGCTGTGGCACTGGGCACAGGATCTGAGTGCAGGGAGATTCTTTCTCTTATGCTCTCACTGCTTCTGCTGCTGGTGCCCAGGCAGTGGGGAGGAGAAGGAGGAAACTGCTTGACTGGAATACGAATGCTGAGGAGCCAGGATGGGGGAGACTGCCAAGGGGATGTGACGGGATCCCCGGGGTACAACCTGGAACTGGGGTACTGCTCTGCCCTCTTAACTCTCCACCCTGGGCTGTTTCTTTCAATCTTTTGCTAGTGACAAACAGCAAACCCCTCCAGGTGCTGTTATCACTCATGTGGAGCCCCACACCCAGCTAAATTACATGGATGCTCCCTGAGCCACTCATGAATCATATGGAGAAAGGTACCAGTAAATCTCCCCAGCCCTGTACCCCAGAAGCCTAGCCAGTATGAGTTCATTACCCAGTCTGCCTCTCCCTCTATGTGGAGAGGACACATGCTAGTCTTTGTAAACTGAGCAGAGATTTCCCAAGCACTTCAACCAAAACATACTGTTTTAGGTTAAATATATAATAGATTTATTAACTACAGAAAGATAGATTTTAAGTGGTTATAAGTGGTAGGTATAAAAGGTCAGAGATAGTTACCAAAGAAAATAAAAAGGTAAGCATGCAGTCTAAATCTTAAACTTTATTAGTCTAGACAGTATTTGGGCCAAGCAGTTTTTCTCACCCCACTGGATGTTTCAGGTAGTCACAGTTCCTATTACACGGGCTTCCCCTTTAAGCCTGGGACCGTCTCCTCAGTTCAAGTCTCTGTTTTCCAGTCTTCTTGTTCCCTCCAGTGTAGGGGGGGAGGAGAAAGGTAAAAACCTGATGCCGCTGTCCCTTATTTTATATCCTCAGTCCATGTGCCTGGAAAACACTAGCCCAGACATAGAATCATAGAATATTAGGGTTGCTAGGGACCTCAGGAGGTCATCTAGTCCAACCCCCTGCTCAAAGAAGGACCAATCCCCAACTAAATCATCCCAGCCAGGGCTTTGTCAAGCCTGACCTTAAAAACCTCTAAGGAAGGAGATTCCACCACCTCCCTAGGTAACCCATTCCAGTGCTTCACCACCCTCCTAATGAAAAAGTTTTTCCTAATATCCAACCCAAACCTCCCCCACTGCAACTTGAGACCATTCCTCCATGTTCTGTCATCTGCCACCACTGAGAACAGTCTAGATCCAGCCTCTTTGGAACCCCCTTTAGGTAGTTGAAAGCAGCTATCAACTCTGCCCTCATTCTTCTCTTCTGCAGACTAAATTAGCCCAGTTCCCTCAGCCTCTCCTCATAAGTCATGTGCTCCAGCCCCCTAATCGTTTTTGTTGCCCTCCACTGGAGGTGTGCTCTGCTGAGTCACAGGGTTGAGCAATCCCCCATTGTGTGATGCTTGCACAACTCTTTTACAGCATTGTAAATCCCTTGATTACAATTCCCCTGCTGATTAATGATCATTTAACACCTTCCTGGGAGTGAGTTACTTTCTTTATTGTCACTGGAGAACTAGCAGTGGAGACGCTCAAACTACAACATATTTCAGTAACAACCATACAACAAAATCTCATAACTTCCTACACACTAATGATGTATATATTTTGACAGAACAATGGGTTTCAGCAGATCATGACTTTTCATTTGATATCTTACATGGCATGCTTTGTATGAAATATAATTATATGATGGGTGAATAAGGGGTTTCCGGCATACAGCTTTGAGGTACACAGTGCCACAGGGGGAGACTGGGATGAGGAAGTAGAAGGTAGGGTATCTGAGACAAGGAGTTGGAGAATTGTGTCAAGGCACTGAGGGGGTTGTAGACTGAGACTGGGATTTGGACATGGAGAGGAAGGACATGCCAGGGGCAGAAGAGGTCAGGCATTGAGGGTATGGGGTAGAGGATCTGTAACCAGTAGAGCACCTACCCCTAGAACCTATATATGGTAATAAATATAAATAAATATTATTTGTAATAAAACCCAGTATTCCTGGGCCTCAATGTTCATCCATTGTCAACAAACAGTTGTGAAACCAACTGGCAAGTTGGTGCTTCATTTTCCTCTAGTGGTTGGCCCATGCACAGAATGGCAACCTACTGATATCAGTTACTCCACTACCTCAAGTGACAGAGGTCTGTGTGGTGGATCCAAAGGTTCTAAACTTGCTGATGAAATGTGTGAGCATCAGTACAGTTCTACATGGTAGATTTTTTTCAGTTTGTTTTTCTAAACCTAGAAAATTACACACAAAATATGACAGTTAAAGAATATTAAGGTTGCAAAGTTAAGCATTAAAAAGTTAAGAAATGGCAGATTTAAGGTTGCCTGTGCATAAACTTTACAATACAGTCTTTAATCACATGATCAAATATTATTTTTTCCGCAGAACCTTGCCTGTCATTAAGATTCCTTCTCTTTTAAATGAAAATCGATTACTGATTTGTCTATGCACCCTGAATAACCAAGTCATTCTTAAATTCCCTTCTGTATATTGGCTATCCTTCTCACTCAACAAATGCTATCCCCTTGGTGAGAATTCCATCTTCCATATCATTTAGATATGTGATAAAGTCAAGCTGAATAAAAACATTCTAGTTCTTATACCCTGCCTCATCCTGAGCCATTTCTTCTTTCAAAGTACATCCTGGTTTTGATATCCCAGTCAGAAACCTAAGGGAGTTAGATACTCAACTTCCACTGAATTCCAGTGAGAGTTGGGCACCGGTTTCCTTTAGGTATCTTGAAAATCTCAGTCCCATTGTTCATGTTCCTCACCTTAATACTATACTTTCTGTCTCAGGTTTGTCTACATAGCAATTAAAGATGTGATTGCCATGGGGGTAGACGTGTGTGACAGATATTAAAACCGCATGCAGTATTTTTTGGGGAACATATTGTATGTAGTTTATGTATTACAGTGGGCCAGGGATTGTATGTATGGTTGTGTTCTGTTCCATGGGGGAGGGTTATCACAACTCCTTCAGGAATCAAAAACAGTATGGGATGCTCAAGGTGAATCACTTAGGTTTTAAACACCTCCAGACAAGTACCACCCCCAGATAGTCTTGCATATACTTGCTCAAACTGGGTTTTTCAGAGACCAACAGACAAAGAAAGGGCTTTGGCATAAAAAGGCTTCATTCAAATTGACTCAGCAGCTTCTTTCTGATCCAGAAAACAGACAGGACCTTCTGTCTAAGTGGAGGTCACAACCCTTGCAGAAAGACTTTGGCCTATTAGGGCCCCATAAGATTGATGGGTGACCTCTGGTAAGCTGCTTGCATGCATATAGGAACTTCTGTTTTTTTATGTTTTCTCTATAATACTTTTGCCTTAAGAATAAATGGGCTTACTTAGAAAGAGCTGTGTGGTAATTTGTGACTATGGCAATAACCTCAGAGAGAAAGCACAGCACAGGCCTGGCCTTTTGGCAGACTGGCTTGCTTGGGATATCACAGTGTAAGGCTGGGAGATGTGCAGCCTTAAAACCTACTCAGAAAGGAGGCAGATCTGGGTCTCTGCCCAAGAGAGGTGACATCTGGGAACCAGAAATCTTATGTGAGTGCCCTTCAGAGACCATATAAAAGGAAGACTTGTGCACTTAGCCTGAAACTGTGACTATAGATAGATAGATAGATAGATATTAGTCTTGCTGGTAATACTGAATCTCAGCTGAACTCATCAATGTGGTGTAATGGGGTATCCAAACCCCACACTGGGCTGAAAGAGGTTAAAGGACAGTACTGGGCCCAGGTAGCCCCACCCCTCCATCCCTGCAGACCATGCTCGAACTGGAGAAGAGGTTGAAAAGGGAGCAACCCCGTTCAGAAGGGGGAGGCTGAGGAACAGGACAGACCTATCCTGAACGCTCCTGAGAAGGGTGCTGGAGAAGCCTCCCATAGGGAGTGTGACTGTATGCTGAGTCCTTTTGGGGTAATGGTTTGGTTACCTTTTCCTTTTCTTTTCACTGTATCTGGGACTGACTGCTGAGAGAGGAAAGCAGCAGCAAGAAGTGACCCAGGGGAGGTAACTCAGAGGGCACCTTTGGGGGCCAGGCACTGTTGAACCTCTTAGGGCCCTGGGTCAGAGCCTAGTGGAGTGGGTGGGCTCAGGCTCCCCTACCACTGCCCTTACTAAAGGAGGGACTTGAACCACCTGTACTGCTCACTGTACCTCTAGTAGAAGTGAGCCAGCACTGTAAGAGCGATCCTCTGGGAGAGGGTAGTAGGTGTGCTAACCACTAGGCCATCTTAACACGCAAGGCCCCGATAACAGCTGGTGTTATGGGGCCCTGAAGGAGGGTAGATGTTTACATATAAGAGAACAGTAAAGTCACAGCAATATGGTAAGTGACTGAGACTAGGTTTACACTTGGAGGTGGGGGAGTCGACCTAAGATATGCAACTTCAGCTACACAAATAGCGTAGCTGAAGTCGGCGTATCTTAGGTCGATTTACCTGGCTGTGCGGACAGCGGCGAGTCGACTGCTGCCTCTCCCCCATCAACTCCGCTTTCACCTCTCGCCACTTTGGAGTTCCAGAGTCGATGGCAGAGCACCTAACAAAAGAGGATATTGCTCTTCCTGTACATTGCTATCATATCATTCTAACATTGCTCTTCCTCCACGTTGTCCCTAAATTCACATACCCTCACAATCACTTTCTCAACATGAATAGTAAGAGGTATAATTAAATTCTTGCAGAGTCCAGATGTATTCTGGGAAATTATTAGGTACAGGTGCAAAGAATATGTTTACTGATGGTGAAGGGCTGTCCCATGCCATTTGTGTGGCCAACTAGTCTTTTACCTGTATAGTTATAGTTCAAACCAAGGACTTAAAATAAATTAATTGGATACAGTTCTAGGTCAGGGACACTGGGAATATGAAGACTGGGAGCCAGATTCTGATTTTTTACATCCTTATAAATTCAGAACAAGTTCATTGACTTCAAGCGTAAATAAAATCAGAATTTGGCCCTCAGAAATGCAAAAGGAGAAACCTATGGAGAAATCCACCTTAAAGGATAAATAAAGCTCTGTGGTCCTGCTCCTGCTCACTGAAGTCGATGGGAATTTTAACACTGATATTAATGGAAGCAGAAGCATCCACTAAATGCATTGAGCTGTAACAGACTGAGAAATCTGCATATGCTTACTCTGATAATTATTCAAGGAATCAGGTAGAAGAAGAGTAGCTAATCTGAGAGTTACTATACTCAAGGAGAAAATATTTTTTTCTGCTAATCTATTTTGCCTCTTTTCACAGTGCATATTTTAGTCATGTAAGCAAGGGGCTGTATAAATGCATATTCTTACTTCTTATGACTATGGAGTGTATGTTCTGTGATGCTGTACCCCATAATGCTTTATGGGAATATGACATAACTGGAATATGTTTTATGCTACCTGTGCCATATAACATATCTCTGTAAAGGTTATGGTCTACTATATCGATTAGACTTAGATTTGCATGTTTGATTTTATATTACTTGGTAATTCTCTTTGGTCTATCTGTTACTATTTGGAATCACTTAAATCCTACTTTCTGTATTTAATAAAAATCACTTTTTACTTATTAATTAACTCAGAGTATGTATTAATACCTGGGTGAGGGGAGGCAAACAACTGTGCATATCTCTCTATCAGTGTTATAGAGGGCAAACAATTTATGAGTATACTCTGTATACACTTTATAAAGGGTAGAACAGATTTATTTGGGTTTAGACCCCATTGGGAGTTGGGCATCTGAGTGTTAAAGACAAGAACACTTCTGTTAGCTGCTTTCAGTCAAGCCTACAGCTGTTAGGGGATGTGGTTCAGACATGGGGTCTGGGTTTGCAGCAGGCTAGCGAGTCTGGCTCAAAGCAGGCAGGGCACTAAGATGCCAGGGCAGGAAAGCAGGGGCATCAGGTGGCAGCTCCCAAGGGAGTTTCTGCGATCTAACCCGTCATATGTTTCACTTTGATTCTATGCATTTTGACATGTGGCAAAGGATTATCTATACTGTTTTTTCCCCAGTATGCGTTAAACTACATTTAATCCAAATTTTCAACTGAAAACTTACCTCCATGCTTAGGAAGTGCATCCTCACAGAAAAATATTTTTAGTAGGGGAAAGCATAGTATTTCCTGAATGGCAATTATGCACAGGTCAGAAAATCTGAAACCCAATGAGAAATGCAGGAGAGAATTTTCCCACTTTGACTTCCAGTCCTCATGCCAAAGCCCATCCAGAAACACTTCTAGGACAATGTGACTTGAACCCTGGAGGATGTTAGGTGCTAAGGCACTTTAGGAAATCTCACGCAGTACCTATCTGCAGCTTTCAGCACCTACATAACCTTAAAAATCAGGCCCATAGTGGCTGCTCTTGTTCCAAAACGGACGAGGACCCGTGGAATGGAGTTTTCAAGGAATGTGGTGGGAGCCCCATCTTTTGAGATTAAAGCCAGGAGGAAAATATTCAGCAGATAATTTTTGAAAAATAATATATTTGAGTATTTATATTCAATACGTTACCTGAGGATAATGTCTTTGCATTTTTTCCAGGATCCATAGATTTTAAGGACAGTAGGAAAGGACTATTATGATCATCTAGTCCAGTGGTTTTCAACCTGTGATCCATGGATCCCTAGGGGTACGCAGACTATGTCTAGGGGCTCCGTGAAAGGTTGGCATTACCATAGAACAGTGGTATTCAACCCATGCTCAGCAGACCCCTGGGGATCTGCAGACTATGTCTAAGATTTCTAAAGGGCCACAGATCCATTGAAAATTTTTTAGGGGTGTGCAAATGAAAAAAGGTTGAAAACCACTGATCTAGTCTGACATATATAATTCATTTGCCTAGATTTACTTTAGACACAAAGAGCTTTACTTTAGACACATGATTAGACTAGACAAAACACTAGATATTGCATTAGAGGCCAATCCTGCCTTGAGTATGGGATAGACTTTCTATCATAACTCCATCGACACAGAAGACTTCATAGATTGTAGGGCTGGAAGGGACCTCGAGAGGTCATCGAATCCAGTCCCTTGCCCTCATGGCAGGACCAAATACTGCCTAGACCATCCCTGATAGACATTTATCTAACCTACTCTTAAATATCTCTAGAGATGGACATTCCACAACCTCCCTAGGCAATTTATTCCAGTGTTTAACTACCCTGACAGTTAGGAACTTTTTCCTAATGTCCAACCTAAAGCTCCCTTGCTGCAGTTTAAGCCCATTGCTTCTTGCTCTATCCTTAGAGCTAAGATGAACAAGTTTTCTCCCTCCTCCTTATAACACCCTTTTAGATACTTGAAAACTGCTATCATGTCCCCTCTCAGTCTTCTCTTTTCCAAACTAAACAAACCCAATTCTTTCAGCCATCCTTCATAGGTCATGTTCTCTAGACCTTTAATCATTCTTATTGCTCTTCTCTGGACCCTCTCCAATTTCTCCACATCTTTCTTGAAATGCGGTACCCAGAACTGGACACAATATTCCAGTGGAGGCCAAACCACCGCAGAGTAGAGCGGAAGAATGACTTCTTGTGTCTTGTTCACAACACACCTGTTAATGCATCCCAGAATCATGTTTGCTTTTTTTGCAATAGCATCACACTGTAGACTCATATTAAGCTTGTGGTCCACTATAACCCCTAGATCCCTTTCTGCCATACTCTTTCCTAGACAGTCTCTTCCCATTCTGTATGTGTGAAATTGATTGTTCCTTCCTAAGTGGAGCACTTTGCATTTGTCTTTATTAAACTTCATCCTGTTTACCTCAGACCATTTCTCCAATTTGTCCAGATCATTTTGAATTATGACCCTATCCTCCAAAGCAGTTGCAATCCCTCCCAGTTTGGTATCATCTGCAAACTTAATAGGTGTACTTTCTATGCCAATATCTAAGTCGTTGATGAAGATATTGAACAGATCCGGTCCCAAAACAGACCCCTGCGGAGCCCCACTTGTTATACCTTTCCAGCAGGATTGTGAACCATTAATAACTACTCTCTGAGTACAGTTATCCAGCCAGTTATGCACTCACCTTATAGTAGCCCCATCTAAGTTGTATTTGCCTAGTTTATTGATAAGAATAGCATGCGAGACGGTATCAAATGCCTTGCTAAAGTCTAGGTATATCACATCCACCGCTTCTCCCTTATCCACGAGACTCCTTATCCTATCAAAGAAAGCTATCAGATTGGTTTGACACGACTTGTTCTTTACAAATCCATGCTGGCTATTCCCTATCACCTTACCACCTTCCAAGTGTTTGCAGATGATTTCCTTAGTTACTCGCTCCATTATCTTCCCTGGCACAGAAATTAAACTAACTGGTCTGTAGTTTCCTGGGTTGTTTTGATTTCCCTTTTCATAGCTGGGCACTATATCTGCCCTTTTCCAGTCTTCTGGGATCTCTCCTGTCTCCCATGATTTTCCAAAGGTAATAGCTAGAGGCTCAGATACATCCTCTATTAGCTCCTTGAGTATTCTAGGATGCATTTCATCAGGCCCTGGTGACTTGCAGGCATCTAACTTTTCTAAGTGATTTTTAACTTCTTCTTTTTTTATTTTATCTTCCAAACCTACCTCTTCCCATTAGCATTCACTATGTTTGGCGTTCCTTCAGACTTCTCGGTGAAGACCGAAACAAAGAAGTCATTGAGCATCTCTGCCATTTCCAAGTTTTCCTGTTACTGTTTCTCCCCCCTCACTGAGAAGTGATCTTACCCTGTCCTTGGTCTTCCTCTTGCTTCTAATATATTGATAAAAAGTCTTCTTGTTTCCCTTTATTCCTGTAGCTAGTTTGAGCTTGGGTGCAGTGTTCTTCTTACAGTCTGCCTTTATCATTATTAACACCTAAATGGAAACCTCTCTGTAATTTTGTGTGAATCTTATTTATTTGTACACTTTCATGAAGGAAATGCATGACATATAATGCTTAATGGAAAGCATGACTCTTGTGTACTGAGATGCCCTTTTCAGCTTAGCTTTGGTGTCTGGATAATGAGGAAATCATGTGAATGATCAACACTGAAGACATAACAGGAAAGGAATTTGAAATGAAATCAATACAAGAGAGCAATTTTGAGGAACAGGAAACTGATAATAGAAGCAAGTTGAAGGAGCAGAATTATTTATTTCTGTTCCAAATTAACTTTTCTAATTACACTGTTGTCATATTAGAATAAAATAATAATTATTAAATATTTTTCTGTAGCACCTTTCAGTTAAGCATTTCAAAGTGTTTTACAACATCAAATAATTACACCATCCATTCCATTCCCCTGGGAGTGCAGGATCCCTACAATAAAAGTTACCCACCTATACAAGGTGTCATAAATATAGAGAGAAAGGTAGCATAAAATCCCTCCTTAGGAGCTGTACTGATTCACTTTTCCTGTAAGGGATCAAAAAGCTCAAATAACCTAGTTGGCACCTGACCAGAAGGACCAATGAGGAAAAAAGATACTTTCAAATATGTGGGGGAAAGGGGGAGAGGAGGATTTGTTTGTGCTGTCTCTTTGTTGTTCCCTTTCTGGATGGAGGGAGAGACCTAGCAGGTACAACATCTCCTGAAAATATACCTGGAAATAGATCTAAAACCACAGGAATTGTAAGTAAGCAAGGAAATGCATTAGGTTATCTTTTATTTTAGCTTGTGAATTTTCCTATGCTACAAAGGTAGTTTTATTCCTGTTTTTGTAACTGTGAAGCTGACCCTAGAGGGGAATCCTCTGTGTTTAAAATCTTTTTATTGCCCTATAAAGTTACCTTTCATCCTGATTTTGCAGGTGTGATTCTTTTACTTTTTCTTTATAATAAAGTTCTTCTTTTAAGAACCTGATTGATTTTCAGTGTCCTGAAGACAAAAGGTCTGGTCTGTGCTCACATTGCTAACCAATTGGTTGGTATATTATTCTCAAGCCTCCCCAGGAAAGGGAGTGAAAGGGCTGGGAGGGATATATTGGTGGGGACAGGGATTCCAAGTGACCCTTCCCTGCATTTGTATGTAAATCACTTGGTGGTAGCAGCAATACTCTCCAAGGACAAGAAAAGGAATTTGTGCCTTGGGAAAGTTTCAGCCTAAGCTGGTAAAATATAAGCTTAGGAGGTCTTTCGTGTGGGTCTCCACATCTGTACCCCAGAGTTCAGAGTGGGGGGAGGGACCCTGACACAAGGTAAAAACTTGAGAGTAACATTTAGGCATCCTGAATTTTTTCTAAACTAGAGAAAAATTGTAGTTAAGCTGTGTTTTCAGTACTTGTATTTGCAAATGTAATACAGAGGCCTGGAGAATTTCCATGGATGAATATTATTATTAGCTGGCCAATGCATTGATCGGGATCAGGACAGAGCTATGGGAAGTCAGAGCTGCTCTCTGTATCTCTCCTTCTGGGGGGAAAGAGAAAAAGAGCACCTCTCCCAAATGCCTCCCAGTTATGTAAAACAAAACATATTGCTCTCAATTCTGACCGACACCCTGTGCAATTCCATGGGGGAACAATGGGTAAGTCAGCAGAAGCTGGCTCATGTTCTGTTAGATATTGCTGTGCAGCTTAGCCACAAAGAGATCATTAGTCAAACAGTATGATTGTTAACTTTTATTTTCTTTTATTGTTGTGTAAGGATTTTTAGGGGCCTATCTGACTAGAAGACTTCAGGGAGCCTTACAGTATACCTCCCATTGGGTCCTCCCTTAAGCCCATCTATCAGAGCTGGAACAAAAGAAACCACCACATGGATGTAAACTCACAACCACACTTTATTTAGTAAATGAGAGGGAAGGAAGGGGAGGGGGATGGATTAAAGACTCTGGAGATTTGGAATAGAAACACATGCACACACACTTGCTAAGGCAAAGGTGTTCTTCTACCTTCTTCAGGTGCTGTTGATGGAGAGGCTGCAGAATCTGGATTGGCAAGGTCAGCGATGGACACCAACAGTGCATCACAAGTGTAGAAGACAGGTATGTAACCCTATCTCAGACCCCTCGCTGTGTCATTTATGGGTGTAAGTCTGAACTAACTAATCAGACCGAGTCCGCACATGCAGGTCTGCTTCCCAAAAGAAAATAAGAAACAAACCCCAAAACAACAGTTCTGTTTAGTGAGTGGCTACTGCAGGCCAGTAACCAGTGGAAAAGGATGTACCACACCACAGAGGGAGAGTGTTGGACACCTGAGCCCCCAAAGACTCAAGATCCCCTGGTCTCTCCCCTCATCTGCCTTTATAGGAACCAGTTGCTTAGCAACAACAGATTCCTGCTCTTTCTACTTTCTCGTCTTTTGCTCTGTGTAGGGGAACAAGAACCTGGAGGTCACCATGTTTTTATCCCAGACCAAGATGGCCACCTAATAAACAATATATTAAAATCCAACTTTGGTATGTGTGCCTTTCCCAGTAATTTGGAAGGGGCGAAGCTGCGACTAACAGTTAGACTCCATATCATGGACTGAGCATCTGTGAATTACCAACAGGAAATCAATTTGAGTCCTATGAAAATAATAATTCTGATATGAAAGTAAACTTGTGCTCATTGAAGCTGAGGATCTTAACTTCACATGAATCATTATGAATTGCTAATTAAGCTACAATGAGCTTCCATACTTTTGTATCAGTGTTTTCTACAAGAGCTTCAGGTCCTATTGTTTCCATAATGTTACAAGTTCTGAATAGATTTTGTAAGCTTGAAGTTGCTGTATGCAATTGGAATTCCTTGACTGGTATTCATTCAATGCTTTGTTTTTAGCCTATTGTATCTGCTTTATAAATTATTATATTGATCCCTGAAAAATTACTAACAATTAAACTAGTTTGAGTGTGAGTGCTCAGAAGATGCGGTAGTTCACTGTTCTCAGAGGATGGACGGTGAGGTCCTAACACTGGTTACAGAAGTATGGCAATTCTTTCTGATTGTTCTGTTTTGCATTAGGGGATTTACCAGTGTTTCCTCTGGAATGTGGAAGTTCACTCATTATGTAAAGCTGCTACTAATGCAAGCTGGGCTAATGCAATCTTTGACTTTCTCTGCAAAGAACCTTGAAATCCCACTTTGAAAACTTTTTTATTTTGTGCAACAGCATGATTACCTAATATCCTGTGCTATTATTGTCTAGTGGTTAGAGCAGAGGAATGGAATCTAGCATTTCTGCTTTTCATTGCCAGATTTGCAAATGACACTCTGCAACCCTGGACAGTTTTTTTATTTAACCTCTTTGCACCTCAGTTTAGAGCCTCCTATACAATGGATCTAAAATTACCTGCCTCTCAGTGGTGTGGAGAGACTTAGTAGTGCTGGAGGTGCGCTTTGAAAACCTCAGGTAAAAGGTGTGTAATGAGGGGGTGTGGTCTCCCTCCCTGATGGAGCGGAAGAGAGCCGCGATTGCCCTCTGGTGAAAAGAGTCGGGACACCCATGACCACCCTGCCGGAAGCAGAGGGGTGGGACAGGTACTGGAAATATAAAAGTCAGGCTCTCCAGCTCAGTTGGGGCAGAATTGCCAGAGGAGCAGGATGTCTCCCCTCTGTTGCTGGAGCTCAGATCCGATGGAGGCCACTACAGTGCCGGAGACCTGGAGGGACTGCTGGAGCTGCCGGCACCGAGGACAGCGAGGAGCTGTTGGGCTGCCACTAGCCGTTTACCCCAGCAAGACGAACAATGACCCCGGAATGCAGGTACCCCATGACTGGGAGTGTAGGAAGGAGCCCAGGGAAGTTGAATAGGGTTTGGCTGTATTACTGACTGCAAGCTGCCCAGCGTGTTGTGGCCGGATTCCCTGCTGATCCAATGGCGGACCACTCTGCTGCTGTTAGGGCCCTGGGCTGGGATGCAGTGGAATCAGGTGAGCCTGCATCCGCCTACCTCCCTGCCCCTGGGGGTGGCAGCCTCCCCAAGAGGCCTGCATTGGTTTGTGGTCCATATCAGATGGTTTTGCCGTCTGCCTTGCCAGAAAGCTCATCCCCCTAAACTGCTGTGTTGCTCTGTCTGACTGCAGGCCAGAGCCATTAACTATTTGCTGCCCTGTCCTGATTGAAGGCCCTGGGCCTATAGCAGGGGTAGGCAACCTACGGCACCTGTGCCGAAGGCGGCACGCGAGTTGATTTTCAGTGGGACTCACACTGCCCAGGTCCTGGCCACTGGTCTGGGGGGTTCTGCATTTTAATTTAATTTTAAATGAAGCGTCTTAAACATTTTGAAAACCTTATTTACTTTACATAAAACAATAGTTTAGTTATATATTATAGACTTATAGAAAGAGACCTTCTAAAAATGTTAAAATGCATTACCGGCACACAAAACCTTAAATTAGAGTGAATAAATGAAGACTTAGCACACCACTTCTGAAAGGTTGCTGACCCCTGGCCTATAGACTCATTGTTTCTCAGCCTGACTGCAGGCCAGAGCCCTTCATTGTTGGCTGCCCCACTGTGGTTGAGGGCCGGGGCTCACAGACCCAGTTGCTGCCTGGCCTGGACTGCAGGCTTGGGCCTTCTAACTGTTGGCTATTTACCCCCTGAACTAAGTCGCTCCAGAGGCATTGTAGCGAGGGGTCATGGTCTCCTCCCTGACGGAAGGGGAGAGAGCCGTGACCATGTTTCAGGTGCCATATAATTGTTACTGTGATGGGGTTAGCTTCCCTCAGGCAAGAGCTTGATCATGGGCAAAGTTACGGTGTTAATAGTAGTCCCTAAGGTAGTAAGCTAAGGGGGCGAGGTGCCTCTGGCTTTCTGAATGACCACTCACTCATTCTGTGTTTCTTTCTACATCTCCTTTTCTGAGCCTGCCAAACCATCATCTTGATTTCTCTAGGCCCAAGTCACTATTGTGCTGCACTTTGTGTAGTTATTCACAGCAGTTGCAGAGTGGGCGTAAAATGCTACCGGAGTAGAATGAGAGAGTTTTACACCTACTTTGCACTCAATTGCAAAGGGGTAAATAATACACTCAGGGCAGGTCTACACTTACAACGCTGCATCCTCACGGCTGCACCTGCTGTAATGCTTTAATGGAGACACTCTATGCCGATGGGAGAGAGCTTCTCCAGTCAGTGTAGTTAATCCACCGCCCTGAGAGACACTCTCTCACTGACATAGCACTGTCTACAGCAGGGGTTAGGTGAGTGTAACTGTGTAGCTCAGGGGTATGGATTTTCCACACCCCTGAGCAATGCTGTTATACTGATATAAGCCTATAGTGTAGACCAGACCTAGATGTTGGGCAATTGTGATTCAAAAACCACACATGCATCCGACGAAGTGGGTATTCACCCACGAAAGCTCATGCTCCAATACGTCTGTTAGTCTATAAGCTGCCACAGGACTCTTTGCTGCTTTTACAGATCCAGACTAACACGGCTACTCCTCTGATACTCAAAAACCTCTGTTTCTCCTTTTTGTGCCATCTTCTTTCTCTGGTAAAGTTCTACTGGTTATAACAGTATAGTTATGGTTTATTCAGGTATAAGGGAGCTTTTTTATTTTAGCTTAAACCCCTTCCTAAGCGTCATAAGCTAAAAAAAAGCCATTCTGATACTGGAATATGAGTATCCACATGGAAGTTATATCGGTATAACATACCAGTTTAAATTCACACCTTAGCTTATCCCGATATAACTTTCCGGTGTAAACAAACCCTGAGTTCTTTCCTATGTAAGCACGGTCTGAATGAATGCTTCCCTGACAGCTAGCTGGGAGGGGAAGAGACTATGTGTGTTATGTAAATATTAGGGCTATCAAGCGATTAAAAAATTAATTGTGATTAATCACACTGTTAATAATAGAATACCATTTATGTAAATATTTTTGGATGCTTTCTACATTTTCAAATATATTAATTTCAATTACAACACATAAAACAAAGTATACAGGGGTCACTTTATATTTATTTTTTATTACAAATATTTGCACTGTAAAAAACAAATATTATATTTCAATTCACCTAATACAAGTACTGTAGTGCAATCTCTTTATAATGAAAGTTGAACTTACAAATGTAGAATTATGTACAAAAAATAACTGCATTCAAAAATTTAAACAATGTAAAACTTTAGAACCCACAAGTCCACTCAATCCTACTTCAGCCAATCACTCAGACAAACAAGTTTGGTTACAATTTGCAGGAGATAATGTTGCCCACGTAATGTTTACAATGTCACTTGAAAGTAAAACAGGCGTTCGCATGGCAGTGTTGTAGCCAGCATTGCAAAATATTTATATGCCAGATGCACTAAAGATTCATATGTCTCTTCATGCTTCAACCACCATTCCAGAAGATATGCTTCCATGCTGATGACAGGTTCTGCTCAATAACAATCCAAAGCAGAGCAGACCAATACATGTTCATTTTCAGCATCTAAGTCAGATGTATTCGGAAAAGCACAGGATACTAGGCAGGGAGAAGGTTTAGAAGCAAGTAATTCATTACATTTCAGATCTCTCTGTAATACTTGGCTCTCCAAATTCCTGAAAAGTAAAATCAGCTGTTAACAACAGGTATAATTCTCATGTTGTTAATATATGTAGAAATGGTCCCTAAAGTCTGCACAGAGCAGAGTATAAAATCTGCACCCCTTTCAGATTGTCAGAGAATCTTGGGATATAGATCATGTATGTCTCCTCTTGATTTATTTTTTCTTTGCTCATTTCTTGTTAACATGTCTGTAGTTTGCTCAGTGTAATTTTGCATTAGTCCAAATTCTTTGTACATGTGGGTTGTCAAATGAAGTCACTGTGGATTAATGAACATGTACAGGTTTATCCTCCCACGAGATCCACAGGGAGCATATGAGATCAGCAGCAGACAAATTAATTTAGCTCAGCTGCAATGTGGACATGGCTTCTCTGCATTCACAGGGCATTGACCAGAAGGACAGCATTGAGGGCTTCTATAGGCTGGGAGGCAACAGGACATTTCATTCTTGGAGGCTGGGGATGGCCGGGGCTGGGACTGTAGTGTCCTCATCAGAGATCACCAGCCAGCAGGGATGGTATAAGTCTTAGAATGGCCTGAATGGGATTCACTTTGGAGATGGATGCAGCATGTGTGCATTCAATACAAGTTTGGGCACAATGGTGCCTGGTTTCAAAAGCCAGCAAGGCACACACAAGATAACATCTTTCACTTGGGAAAGGATTTTAAAAAAATAATATTTTATAAAGCAGCAACACAATGGTGTTAAAACAAAATCTTTTATTCAGAGCTCTATAGTTGGGGATTGCATGGGCTTATGTTGTCTCCTATATTTTTATGCTGTTGTTAATAAGTAAAAATCATGTTTAAAAATCAACACTGTGGAGGTTGATATGTTACAGTGACTTTATTTTTGCAAAACACACCTGTTCGCAAAACACAGGCAAAGCATAAGGAGCTTTTGTTTTGCTGCTTTATTTTAGCACTTCTGGCTTGAGAGACAGATGGAGCATTTCCCAGTTACAAATGCATTCTGGGCCCAGCATAACAGAACGAACCAATTTAAGTGAAAACAGAAGCCATATATTTGACTTCTGTCAGCTACTGTAAACATAACTACCTCAATGGAGGGTAGCGTTTCTCCATTTGAGCAATAAGGCCTGGATCCAAAAAAGCACACAAGCATGTGCTGAACTATAAGCATGTGAGTAATTCCATTGATTTCAGTGGCCCTGCTCATGTGCTTAAAATTAAGCACATGCTTAAGTGCTTTGCTGGATCAGGGTCTGAATGCCTTGGAAAGACCTTTTGGGAGCATAGGTAAGCACATTATTGATGAATCATTTCCATGTATAATGTATCTGCTTAGCTCAGAATTATATGATGCATGAATTTCCGTAGCTGATGTAAATTATAGTGTAGCATAGATTATTTGGGGTTCATTACATGATGTGTCCTATACATAGCGAAGATTAGAAGTTATGAATTATACGCACAGCTGTGCCTAATACTGAACCTATCAATGCCAGAACAGCAGAACTAAGAGCCAGAAGGGATAAAATCCCCACCCCCCAATTCTTTTCTTTACTGTAAAAGTATGGAACAAGAAGTTGGCACTAATGACGTTAAGGAGTATCATATAGGACCTGTTAAAATGATTAACTTAATTCAATAATTTAATCACATGAGCCCAGATTCTGATAATCTTTCTCATATTAAATAATACTTTACTCTTCTAGTAATGCCATTTCATTTCAGTGGGGCTGCCTGTGGAGCAAGAGCACAGGCCCATGAGTAAGGGAATTGAATCTGGCCCTAGAACCCTATGAATATGGGGAAAGAATATGACATCAGAAAAAGTAAAAGCACATCAATAAACATATGACCAAATGGTACTCCCATTAAAAAGTGGTTCAATATGGTTCAATACCCATTAAAACAAGGGGAATAAATATCTACATACTGCAGGCTTTAGAAAAAAATTTGACTTTGACTTTACAGATAAATGAATCCACAATAAAAGGTGATGACTGAATAGTTAAATTCTTGAGGGAATTAGTAGACTGATTTGTGTCAAACTTCAGAATAGAGCCGTTCAAAAATAAAAATACATCATCTTAATGAAATGCTAAAACAAGTTCAAAGGACCACTAAGATCGCACCCAAAATTAGACATTATGAAGACCCTTTCATTATGTCTCTAGATACACTGGCAAAGTAAATCAGTGATTAGGCTGAGGATATCAACAGGAAAAGTTGAGTGCATGTGTCAGTCTTTGCAGGATCAGGGCCTAATTGCACACAGAAGCCCCAAGGCTGCAGTTACTGGAGTTGGGACTTCATGTGGGCACAGGGCTCCACCTGCTTGGAATTCGTTGCAGGATCAGGGCCATGATCACAGAAGTCTGAGAATGCAAGTGAAGCAAATTCATTCAAAACTCCAACAGATATTGGCAAAAAATGTTTCACATTCTTTTCTCAGATATGATTATTTCCCACCGTACACTTTGTGTTATTCAGACAGGCAGTTTTTTTGTGCAGTTTAGGTAATGCTGCATGTATGAGTTGTCATGAAATCGCACTTGCAATTTTTGCACACAACTCAACCTTCTGGTTTTAAGCATTTGTCCTAAATTTTTTTTTATTTTTAAGTAGCCACATGAAGCAAATTTTAACATTATTTCCCTCTTCTATTCCCTCCACACCTTCCCTCTTCTAACTGCTATTTTTGTTTGTTGCAATTGATTAAATGGGCATTGATTTGTCTGGTAAAACATTTTGCAGCAAGCAGTATTGAGCTCTGCCCTCTGCTGTGATGCAAACCTTTCTGGTTTTGCTTAGGATGAACATGGGTGAAAATGAACTGGAAAAAATGACTCTTGCATTTCCCCAGAAGTAGCAAAAAACAAACTGATCCTTTTGTGTCACAAAGCTTTAATTACCTGGGTCACCAAAAACAGAGCAAGTCTTCCAAACCCAAATTTCATAACCAGAATCTTCTCCTAGGTAGAGATTACCTCATAAGGAGAAGCATCACCTGAGGTCAAGTCTGCTTGTTCTGTTCCTAGCTCTGCCACTGACTTACTGGGTCGCTTTGGGTGTTTCATCTTATCATCTGTGCCTCAGTTTACTCTTCTGTAAAAGGAGTAGAATTAATAATTATGCTGGTCTGTTGTGAGAATTAATCTTTGTAAACCTAGAGATCTTTGGTGAAAAATGGAACTGTGTTGATTACGCTTTGCCATTGTTATGGTTGCCATAGAAAAACCCTCAAGTCAAGAGGGGCCCGGAGAGATGAAAACTCTATGGTGTTTCCCTCAAGGGCTTTTCCCCATATTGATCTGCCAGAGGGAGAAGGTGTTGCCCTGTCGCAAATGGCAGAATTTTGGCGCCCTGCAGCCACGGATCAGCCGAGATCTATCGTGTGCTTCCCTTGGGGGATGTGCCAAAGTAATGGCTCTACATGTGGAGGTCTGTGTCTGCCCTGACTCTTAGCTCCCTTGGGCCCTTGGCTGTCTCTGCAGTTATTGCTGTATTGCAGGATCTCCTGACTCTAAGAAGATGCTCCCAGGATTCTGGGCTGTGCTACAGGAGCACTCAGCACAGCTCAGGAGGAAGGAGTGAAGGGATGCAAAGGGGGCTTTTGACAACCTTTGTGCTTCCATGATCCTAAGGCTGGTGAGTGCTAGGCCAGTCCCCAAGTACAACTTAGAGCAAGACTAAGTTGCACTGAGTGTCAAATAGCCTGCAGCAGTCCACTTACAAGCTCTATCCCCTTACTCTCAGCCATGCCACCAGCACTCACAGCCAGGATAGGGATCGAGGTAATAGTGAGTATGGTGTCTTTGAGCCACCCGGGGATTCCCTATGCAGAGGGAAACTTCCACTGGCTAGCTTAGGGAAGTTTTGCACTACCATAGTGATATCAAACTCCAGTAGAGTCTCAGGGGCTCAAGCCCCTTTTGGGTACCATGGGCACTTGGGCACCAAACTTTGAGTTTGTAATGGCAAGTGCTGTATTTGAGAGGGAACCCCAATCAAAAGCGACTGCAAACACCCTGACCTGAGTTAATGTGATAATTAAGGGGGAACTCTGAGTGCCTCTGTTATCTCCCTAGCACAGAAATCAAGAGATGCACATTTGATTTTTTTGTTATTATTTTTTTTGAAAACAATGAAGGTCTCAATCATCCCCTGAGATACCCATGCAGACAGGGACCCATCCCTGCCCAAAGAGGAGTGACCAGGAGGGGCAATCATCCATCTCTGCAGCACCATTTCCTTTTTCTCAGACCTTATAGAGGGGATGGTTCTTGCACATGGGGAGAAAGTGGGCAGAATGTCAGAGAGATGGACCTCATCCTTTCCAGATCTGCAGGGAATCTACTCAAAACTTCATGCATTCTGGGACATTAACTTTTCCATGGCCTCTTCCCTGGGGAAGAACCTAACTTTGTGAGAAGAGGTCCAGTGGAAGATGTCTAGGAACCAGAGAGAGAACTCCTAGCTGGTGCAGATGGTCCTGGTCTCCTAGGTAGGGCAACCATACCAGTTTTGGCTGGGACAGTCCCCTTTTTAAGCCCTGTCCAGGACGTCCTGACATTTTTTGGCAAAAATGGGGATTTATCCAATTTGCTCTTGACAACTGATGATCAGCTAGCAAGAGCATATGGAACAAATGCCCAATTTCCCCCCAAAATTAGAGTGCAGACCCCCAGGGGGTGCAGAGGAACATTTTTTTTTGGGGGGGGGATCGAATGGCAACACAAGGCTGGGTGGCAGGGCTCAGACTGTTAGCCCTGGGCAGCATGGGATTTGGGCAGTCAGCCCCAGCCTCAGGCTGCACAGGGCTCAGCCCCAGCCCTGAGAGGCCCGGGGCTCAGGCGAGTGGCAACAGCAGGTGGCTCAAGCCACCCCACATGGTATCGCATTTTTACTTTGGGAAATATGGTCACCCTACTCCTAGAGTTATCCCAGAATCTGTGGATTCTGGAGGCAGAACACTCTGGTAAGTGATCACAGAGTCACTTTTTTCTGACACTGAACAAGGAAATTTATTAGCATGTTCTCAAGACTCTTCTGCCTCTTTATTAGTTTCACTGTAAAGTTTCTGCCCAGATCACTTCAGCCCCTTGCCACCAAACTTCCTGTTTAATATTTAAAGGAACAGTGCACATATGCTTAACCCCCATTTGTTCCAAACTGTGAGGGGCCTTGTTCCCTACCCCAAGGAATGATTATGGAGAAATGCATAAAGGGAACCCTGTAGGATTTCCTTCCCCCAGGATTCTCTCCTGTCATTTTTTTCCACACAAAAGGAGAATTTTTTTGCCAAAACTCTTGAAATCTCAGTGTGCCCAGAAGTCAAGACAGCATTTTTTCTAGTCCAGGTAGACATTTCTGTTAAAGGCACAGTATAAAAGCAGATAAACAATGTTAAATGGGGATGGGGGAGAGTGAGATTTTCAGAATGTACCACTGTTTCCCAAGGTTCCTGTTTATTTTTATGACCTACAAAATAATATCAGACACTGGGACAGGGTGTGCTATTGACAAACAAGAGTACATACGTATGTGATTTTGGTCTCCCATTTAGCCCCGCATTACAGAAAAAATGGATCACCAATATGTCATTAGCAGCTCAGGTTTGGTGTCCTTTGGGCATCTGAATCCAAAAATGGGTCATCGATTAGTCCAGCAGCAGCCTGGGGCCCTCATATTTTAATTGCTTGTGCTGTATGGGCTAAATTCATCCCTCGTGAAACATCACTGCTTCTAGTGAAACTAAATCATGGAGGAATTTGGCCTTCTGCGTTTTGCCCTCCATTTTATTAATGTATCAAACAAATACCCTGCTTCCCAAAATGAGTGCGAGCGTAGCCCCTAAAGTCAGTGGATACCTATCCCTGAACCTTCCCAACGGCCACACCGGCCACTGCAGTGGAAGGAACTGTTCTGAGAAGAAATGCCCAAGTAAAAAATCAAAACCCCCTGCAGTTCAGAGATGGTAGTTAATGACATCTCTCTCTCTCTCCATTTTATATTCCCCTCCCCACCCCGCTCCCTGTGGTAGCTGAGTGCCTAGCATGAAAAGTAAACACAGAAATAGCTCTCTCTTCTGCTTCTGACCGCAGGAGAAGACGACCAGCTATTGCTGGAATTTATTATTGAGATGCCCTCCATCCTAGACTGTCCAGTTGCATGCTTTGTTAAATGATTGTATTAGCTGGTTGTAGTTATATTTGGTGGATACTCTGATTTGCATTTGGTTTACCAAAGGGAAGCAAAGTTATCATCTATACTAGTTCTCTGTGTAAGCACTAGAATTGGGGGGCTGGGGCCCGAAACCAGGCACCTCCAGCAGTGCTGGAGGATCCAGGTTTTACTGTTGCCTCTGGGTCTGGGGCTCAGGGGTGGCTCAGGCACCAGCGCTCCAAGCACGTGCCTGGGGCGGCAAGCCACGGGGGGCGCTCTGCTGGTCACCGCTAGGGCAACAGGCAGAGTGCCTTCGATGGCTTGCATGCGGAGGGTCCACTGGTTCTGCGGCTTTGGTGGACCTCCCACAGGCATGCCTGCGGAGGGTCTGCTGGTCCCATGGCTTCGGTAGACCTCCCGCAGGCGTCGCCGAAGCCGCGGGACCAGCGGACCCTCCATACTTGGGGCGGCAAAATGTCTGGAGCTGCCCCTGCTAGGGCTTGGAGGTGCAGAAGGAGCAGTTACACTTGTTCTCCATTTAGGCAATGAAATTTGGGTGGCTGAGGCCCAAAGCGGAAAGGATCCTGCTTTTATCTCTACCCTTCCCCCATATACACACAGAATCACACACACACACATTAAGGGTTTGTGAGGCTTTCCTGTAAGCAAACACTAAGCACCTTGTGGCTGAGTGCAGACATTTCCTGTGTGCAAACCTGGCACTGCTCCCCGGCTCTCTGTGGGTTGGGATTCGCAAGGATGCTCAGTGGCTCCTGCTTTCACACCCACCCACGCAAGTAGGGCAGGCTGCATTCTGCAGGGCCTGTTAGGCAGGAGCCCTGCCCAGCCACTCAGGGTCAGAGCAGCCGCAGCATCAGCATCAGCATCAGCATCAGCAGCAGCCAGGAGCTGGGAAGCAGCCAGCCATCAACTTTCCAGGGTGGACGGCTCCCAGGGCACATGGAGAGGCAGAGGCTGGGATGGGAGGCTGCAGCAGGATGGATGCTGGGGCCCTGCCTTTCTTTGCTGCTGGGTGCTCCTGTGGTCAGTGCACTCCAGGGACCATCACTGCTGCTGCCCCTCGAGGACAGTGGCCCAGAGAATCCCAGCTGGGGGTCCCAGAAAGCCCAGGATAATGAATCCTCTGTGCACACAGTCTTCTTCTCCCTGGATTATCAGCATGTGCAGGTCCCCTTTGAAATAACACTCTGGATCATGCTAGCTTCTCTGGCCAAAATAGGTAAGAAGCCATGTTTCTTCTGGGCTGCAGCGGGAGGAAGAGGAGAAGGGCAGAGCTCAGACGTGGGAGGGATACTCTGAAAACTTCCTTGCATTGGGCATCTGTTCGCCAAACCCCAGCTAGGGTGGAAAGTCCTTGCCTAAAACCCTCCCAACCCCTAAATCAGTCTATGAAGTTTCTAAAGTCTCTGAGTGCCCATCCTGCCCACTGCCTGACTGAATTGCCCTAGGCTGGGAAAGACAGGCAACACATGCACTTCCCAGCCAGCTTCTCCTAACCTGGGGAAGCTCAGGTGGGAAGTGAGTTATCAATAATATTTTTAAATCTTGGGCTAGATAGAAGAGAACAACTTCCCTTTATGGTACTGTGCTGCTCAAACTGACTGCATTTCACCTCTGCAGCATCAGGTACGGCTGCTTGTAGACAGGTTATCAAACTAGATAGCCCTCTGGGCTCATTGTTTCTTTATCTCTTCCTTTCCCCCATACAAACACAGAGATACACACAGACACACAGAGTTTGTGAGGCTTTCTTGTAAGCAAACGATAAGCATCTTGCAGCTGAGTGTGAGACTTTCCCTATGTGTGAACCCGGCCCTGCTTCCCAGCTTTCTGGGGCTGGGTTTCAATAGAATACTGTACATTAAATTGCCATATTTGCAAATAGAAAAAAAACCCACACAATTGCTTGTCAGCTTGTAATACTGCAGCTGCAAAGGACAGTGACATTTCAAAAGCCATGTGTAAGTTTATACATGCAAAACTTAAGAACTCCACATGTGTATCCAGGGGAGAGGAGAGTCCAGAAAGGATAATGGGAGTAATTGTGTAATTATATAACTGGAGTGACAAATTACAAATGTGAATAATAATCCTGAACTGTGTGCCTGCTTTCACAACTTTTCTGCACAAAGGTCTCTACTCATGTCAATGGGAGTTAAGAATGAGGAGCGGGTTGGATCAGGCCCATCACAATGAATAATTTGGGCCTAAGAGTAATATGGTATAAGAAGAGAAATGATAAATACAGGCTATGAACTCCATTAGTACTGTAGAAGCCCCTTAACCTTAATTTAGTTATTCAAAAATATGAAATATCTGATGCTTATTTACCTTGTAAGGTCTTTGGAGCAGAGATAGTCTTTTGTTTGAAGTCTGTATAGCACCTAGTACCCTAGGGGCCCAGTTCTGGTAATACAAACAAACAATAATTAATATGATTTTTTTCTAATTTTTCCATTTCAGTTTGGTTTATTTCAGTTTATGTCTTTTCATGACTTATGTTGTATGAATTTCTCTTTAAAGTCTAGATCTGTGCAAAGCAGCTGGATGTACTAGTTGTCCAGAGGTGCTGAGCTCACTTTTTACAACATTGTATTCTAACTGTTTAAAGAGCTAATGATTAGTGAATATTAAAATGGCCTCCTGTATAATTAATAAAAAGGCCTTCTCTGACAAAGAACATTCGTGGGAAACATGGAACACAATTTTTAACAAAAAAGAACTGTTGCTCTCCACTTTTGTAGTGCTGGAGAGTATGCTATTTAGACCCTATGCCATCTGTTATCCTGAATTCCTTCATGTAAACTTATCTTAGGTAGATTATTTTCAGGGCCTACTGTACTGTTGTCTAAAATATATAGCTTTTAACCATTTGTTGTGATGAATTGAGGAATATGCCAAGTGTAGTTATTAAAAATCTCCTGGCACTTTTGGCAAAATTAGAGGCGTGCTAGCCAAATTCCAACATAGGTAACTATACTCCATCTATCTAAATTGTCCCTCATATTTTGAATCCTATATGCTATTCTTCAGCTTCTCTTTAAACAAATGTTGTCTACTGATGTGGTGTAGCAAAATGGCTGTGTTTCACCCTAGGTGTGGCTGTGTTTCAACAGAGTATATAAAACTGTAAAGCGCTTTGGGATCTTCCTGGATGAAAGGTGCTATAGGATGCTATTTATTTATTAACTTTTCATTTTATCAACATTTACATTTTTTAAATTCACTTTATGCTCACCTAAAGAATCCTACTGGTATTAAGTTGGAAAATTATTATTTATGATAAACAGCATCAATTCACACCCCACAATGCTCTATGCTAAAAATGACAATGTGGAGAAATTCCTCTTTTGTATTATAAAAAAGTGTGATGAAATGATGATGTCAACATATTATGCTGATTCTGGATAATGATGTCATCTCTTTACTGTTCACCAGCATTTCATCTGTTTAACAAACTACCGTCAGTTGTGCCTGAAAGCTGCTTATTGATATTTGTGGGGCTCATCATGGGAGGAATCATCTATGGCTTAAATGACAAGTCCCCACCCGTCATGGACAGTGATATCTTTTTCCTCTATTTACTGCCACCTATAGTCCTTGATGCGGGGTACTTCATGCCCAGCCGTCCATTTTTTGAGAACATTGGGACTATTCTTCTGTATGCTGTAGTGGGAACGATATGGAATGTGTTTGGGATTGGCTTCTCACTGTATGGGATATGCCAAGTGAAATCCTTTCACCTGCAGGATATATCGTTGCTCCATAATCTCTGGTTTGGCAGTCTGATTGCTGCAGTGGATCCTGTAGCCGTGTTATCTGTGTTTGAAGAGATACATGTCAATGAAAAGCTTCACATTTTGGTTTTTGGAGAATCACTCCTAAATGATGCGGTTTCAGTGGTAAGTACTGTCCCGTATGTTGGTATTTAGTATACAGAGGAACGATGATCCTGTGGCTAGTGCTGGCCTGGCACTCAGGAGACTCACATTCAATTCCCTGTCCTGCCAAAGACTTCCTGTATGACCGTGGGCAAGTCCCTTGGTGTCTCCCTGTTCCTTAGTTCCCCAGCTGTATAATGGGAACAACAGTACTTCCCTGCCTTACAGGGATGTCGTGGAGCTGCAAGCAGTGGTGATTACAGTAGTGTAAGTTTTTTTTACGGTGGAATTGCACATATACAACTGTGTAGTATCTACAGTCTTTTCTCAGTAACATTCCCCTAGAGTCAATATGTACACATGAAGACACTAAGATATGAAGAGAAAAAGTAAATTTGCAGAGAAGCCTAACAGGTTTTGTTTCAGAAAAATCAATATTAGAATTAGACTGGCAAAATGGGGGTGGGGGGGGAGAAGGAGGCGGCTGGGAGAGGGAGGGGAACCTTTCCGGTGAACAAACTATAATTAAAAAGTAAAACAAAAATATCTTGTTGCTACTATTATTGGCTACAAGAAAGTATGACTCTGGGGCTGAGCTGCCTCATCTTCCATTGAAATCAGCTGCTGTCAGGGATGAGTCATGCAGGAGGTCAGACTAAATTATCATAATGGTGCCTCTGGCCTTAAAACCTGAGAGTCTATAAAGTGTTCTTTGGAGCCAGCTCAGCATCCTGCAGGATCAGGCCTAAAATTGTTATTTATTTAAAATGTTTTTATTGACACTTACTGCATTGTCATAATAGCAGGAGACATGTTTTGAGAGGACAATCTGTTACTATTGTACCTTCTTCGTCTTTCTACTATGAAATAAACCCCAATCCTCTTAATAGTTACTTCATTTAAAATAACAAGAGTGACTTTCCTTTGTGTCCCATCTTCAGAGGAGCAAAATCCAAGCCTGGTCCCTGATTTAAAAAATTTCTTATTTAATATAAAAATTAATATAAACTGCAGAATCCCATTCCGAACTCATTTAGGGCCTGATCCAGAGCCCACTGACTTCAATGGGGGACTTTCCATGATGCCAAAAGGCTGTGGATCAAGGTCGTAGAGTCCACATAACAGTGAAAATGTCTGCAGTGGTGAGCTTTTACACAAGAGCAGTCCCACTGACTTCAGTGTTCACCAGGGTGGGTAAAGACTGCACAATTTAGCCCTTGAATGGTGAGATCCCTGAGGTGGGAAACATCCTCACATTTGTACAATGCTGAGCAGACTATCAGCACTCAATACATTATAGTAATAAATAAAGCTTATCAGATAAAGTGTCTCTATTGTTATCTAATGTGCTCACTCCTTTGTTTCTTGTGACGTTTGAGCATTGAGAAATACAGGATTGGATCTAATATGCTGACTCAGTAATGCCAATTTTCATCAGGTGGGTTCAAAATAAGATTCTGCAGCTGGAGTCAGGCACTGCCTTTCATAATAGCAGTGTCTTTTATGCTGCATAGGGTACTCTTTTATACTGAAGAATTCTAGACAGGAAAACACTAATTTAAGGTCTATTTCTCAACAATTTAATTTCCTTGTAAATAAAAGGGAGAATAAAAAATCAGGACCTGTAACCCCCAATACTTCTACATCAAATTTGGTTATAGAAATAGTTTAGCATGAAATTGTCCGTTTTAATCAACAGCCAATACTTGCAGGAAGATATTTAGGTCCAACATCTCTGCAAGCTCCCCACTTCAGGAATATTCAGGGTCTGTTGGAAAGCCCATTGATGTCAATGGAATAATTTGCCTTGACTTAAGCAGGCATTGGGTCAGGTCCTATCTGCATGCCAGAAAGGTGATGCACCAGATTCACCACTCATGATAGTGCACTTATTGCTTTCAGAGATTGATATAAAACTGCTGGTATCATTGGCTGCATCAACAGTCTGATGTACAACTAAAATTTGACTTGATGGAGTTACTGTTAATATTTAGGATTTTAACTGCACTGGCACGTGAGTAGAAGGAAGATAGTGAGAAATAGTATGTATTTAAAAATTTTGATTATAGATACACAATATCAGTGTGTTTGGATTTATAATCCTTCATGGAGAGGCAGCAAAGGTAGGAGTTCACCTCTCCCCCCGTTCATTTACATGAATGAGGGGTGAATTTCATAGTCTAAGTGGAACCATTACATTCAGATGTTCTATCCCACAGGCAAATTCTTATTGCTAGTTTCTTTCATATAACAAATCTCCAGTGGAGTCTTAGAGGGAGAAAATCTCCATGCAGATCTCCTTCCAGAGCACCTCTCCTATATCATTCTATGGGGATGGTGGGGTTTGTCTCCCATGTGATAGGCCATGGAGAAAGCCTGTTGTTCCTCGGGAGATTTAGGGCAGCCCGTCAGGAAACTGTATGCCTTTACACCTGACCAAGCTCCTGGTAGGGCCTCCCACATCCACTGAATCCCCAAGAGCCAAGGCTTAGGATGTTTTATCTTTTCTCGGAAATCCTTGCAGGGCCATAGGGTAGATGATGTACTTATGAGGCAAAACCAATTGGTAAAAAGAACACAGTGTCATTGTCACAACTCTAGGGAAGCATTTCACCACATTGGCAGAAGTGTGTCAGACATTTAATGGTGTGTCTGTTGCCTGTGGTCATCTCTAGCTAATGTTTGTTTTTCTCTCTCTTTTTCCTTTTATTTTTCTTCTAGGTACTGTACAAGCTGTTTAGATCCTTTTGCGAAATGTCAACAATCAAAACTGTGGATGTGTTTGCAGGAATTGGGAAATTTTTTGTGGTTGGAATAGGAGGGGTCTTGGTAGGCCTTTTATTCGGGATGATTGCTGCCTTTACCACACGATTTACCAAGAATATCCGTGTAATTGAGCCCCTCTTTGTCTTCCTGTACAGTTACCTATCCTATCTTACTGCAGAAATGTTTCACCTCTCTGGTATTGTGGCGTAAGTATATACATGGGTTTTCTTATTCTTGCAATTAATGCTTTTGGCTATATTCAGAAAAGAATCAGTCAGGATTACATCAGCGTTGCTTAGTCTGAGATGTATGATAAACATTTATGTACTAAGTGAAACAAAAAAATGTAAAAGCCTTTGAAATAGTACTGGGACATAACCATATCACATGCATTATACAATTCCACATAAATGGTGATATGCGTTCTTCAAATACGCTCACATATTTTGAGGATTTAAAAAAGAAAGAAATGGCCTTAGCAGTGTTTCACAGAACAGATGACACCTAATTTTAAATTATTTGAAATGCTAAAGGACTTCAGTTAAACAATACATTTCAGGGTGTAGAGATTAGAGCCAGCTTGTGTATTTTAAAACTGGAAATCATAAATAGTCCTGATTATTAGAGATGGACAAACTTCAAATGGTTCATCAGTTCAGTGAGGCATCCAAATGTTTGGATACTTATTCAAGCTTGGTTTAGTGTCTTTGGTCTGGAAAAACTGCATGGTCAGTATGTCTGAGACTTCGTGTGCTTTGTGATTTTGGCTGGGCCAGAACAGGCTTTCTAGCAGTCTTTTGAGTTCCAGTCAATACCAGGATGTGAAGAGGTGCACTAAGTGGTTGATTGGATTCTTTGAACATCAGAAAAATTGGGTTTGATCTGGGTTTTGGGCAAGACTTGAGTCCATTCTAATTTTATCTCCAGTGATTTGCCCATCCTTACTGATTAGCTTATTTAGGTCTATATCCTGCCTTTACTTTCTGATGGTATGATTGGGCAGGCAGGATTGCTCATGGTGACTGGGATGACTTTGTGGTAGGTTGCACACTGCTTCTTCTTTAAAAAAAGGACAATATTGCACACCTTCTCCAGCATATGTGGTATCTGGCCAAGACCTAGATGCATCCCTGACCAGCAGCCCTTGGGGCTGTAGCACTTCAATGCACAGTAGCCAGTCCTGTAGCACTCTGTTGAGTGTTCAGTATCCTGCCATACTGTTGTAAGGTGATCAGCTCAGGTCCCACCACCATCTTCTCCCCGCAGCATGCCCCTGCTCAGGCCAGGGCAAGAACTGGCTCCTTGTATTTTAGCTTAGTTTTTCTAGATCAACTCAATTCACAGGTATACTTTCACAGAGGGTGAGTGTCACAGAACAGCATCATCAATAGCTAGCAGACAATGCTATCCACGATCACCAGTTTCCCCCTACACTTAGATGATGAAGTGGCAATGTGCGTAATGACTCTTTGATTGTAGGTAGACAGATAGACAGGCACACACCCAGTGACCTTGATGCTATCATGCATGGTCAGGGGCTGGATTTTTCTTTCAGTTAAATGTAAATTCAGAATAACTCCACTAACCTCAGTGGAATTATACCTGATTTTGGTGGCGTAACTGAGAGCAAAATCTGGCTTGTAGCGCAGTGTGTATGGACTAGAATGAGTGTGTAATTTGTCTAGCTGGTGCGGTGATGCGTTCTATGGGGATGTGATTTGTTACATGCAATGTCTTACTGCACATTAAGTGGTTCGTGTAGACTCGTGGCTCTCAATCTTTCCAGACTACTGTACTCCCTTCAAGAGTCTGATTTGTCTTGTGTACCCCCAAGTTTCACCTCACCTAAAAACTTACACAATCAGACATAAAAATACTAAAGTGTCACAGCACACTATTACTGAAAAATTGCTTACTTTCTAATTTATACCGTATAGGTACAAAATAACTCAATTGGAATATGAATACTGTACTTACACTTCAGTGTGTAGTATACAGAGCAGTATAAACAAATTATTATCTATGAAATTTTAGTTTGTACTGACTTTGCTAGTGCTTTTTATGTAGTCTGTTGTAAAACTAGGCAAATATCTAGCTGAGTTGATGTACCTCCTTCACTGGTGCTTCTGCTGCTTCCCTTGACTGTCATCCTATGTTGCATTCCTGACTTTGGCCCTGATCCCTCAGTGGGCTCCATATGATCAGACCACTGTGCCAATGTGAAGCCCTGCAGCCACTGGGACTCCATGCAGTCTCAGGGGTCAACCCATGCAGGATGTTTGGAGATTCCCAACTCTTGTGATTTCATCACAAGTCTCTTGATATTCAGTCGTTTTTGTAAAGTTCCAGCACCTGGAGTCATAGGATTACTGACTGTCGGTAGAAAACCGAGGGATAAATAAATGCATGTTGTTCAACTTGCAGTTGATCAGCCCAGTGCAGGGAGCACTGAAGATGCCTTCTTTAGAAGTAGAGAAGGCCGTACATTTGACCATACAGAAAGAAATTATCTTTTCCATAACTGAAAGTGCATGGGGAAGTGGCAGCACTGAAAGGTCACAAGGCTATTCAAGAGGAATATGGTATTTGTTGAACTATCTATATCTACATTTTGTTTCTGAAAATATTGGAGGTTGATAGCCAAGAAGATAAATGCAAAATATTGATGTCTGATCTACAGTTAAAATATGTGGATCCTTTAATAAAGATTTTTAAAACTCGAAAATTATTTTTGTTTAAATGTTGCAAAATCATTTCTGAACGTTCTTTTCAGCATCAGTCTAACCAAGAATTCAAGAGACTGACTCATCTCAGGAATGGAGACACTTTCCTTTACAAAACTCCCCTACAAGTCTCCAGGGAAGCTAACTGGAGCTATCAAGGTTCTTTAAGTACAGCCTTATACAGTAATTGAGAGATACTAGTTTTTAATTTGAAGAAGTTGACTTTAGCCTTTAAGAACATGATTAACTGTGGGCTAAATCCTTTAATCTTGAATCAGACACCAAAACTCCCACTAACATCAATGAGAATTGTGCCTGAAGAAGAAATGATTTAGCCCTGCAAAACTGGATCCAATATTTCTAATGGAGAAAGAGATCTTACTTTAGAATCAAAGACAGAATAGATGGAAAAGACTCAGGAGGTCATCCAGTCCATCTCCCTGGCAGTGGTTGCAATCTGCTAGCTCTGACCCTGACTCAGGAAACTGACTCATCTAGTGCTGACAATCGCAAAAGTAAAGATATTTAGTATTTCCCTAATGACTGTAAAATGCACCTAGACTCCAGTGATATTTGTCTTATAGACAACTCCAATATTGATAATACTGATGATGAGAAGAAAATGAACAATTAAACATCCAGTCAAATACAACAGTATCTGGATGATCTATTTTGAAACCAATGATACTATGTTGTATATAAATAGGAATCTTCTATACTTTGCAGACTTTTGTTTCCTAGAATGGCCCATACAAAGCAATGTTTCAGTATTGTTGAAAACAATTATAATTCATGGGAAAATGTAAACTAAGGATCTGTTATAGTATCATGTGACTGAATAGTGAAATAAATGTGCTGCATAATCAGCATGAAAGGAGAAGGCATTCAAACTTAATGGTGTTTCCTTCTGTCACAGTGTACTGTACCCATTATAGAACCTATTTTCTTTTCTTTTTAATAATGCATTGGTTCTGGATCAAAATGATTGCGTGGACAGCTAATTCCTTATCATAAGAAAATGAGATTACAGATAGTGGTATATTTTAAGATTTAAATATAAGTACAAAGACTCTTATGGCTCATTTGTGTTTTCTAAGCCTTTTAAATTTTTTTGTATTGTTCTCTTGTTTTTGATACCAGCTTAATATGCTGAAAATATTTTCTCCATACTAACAGTATTTTTATTTTGTGCTTTGAAATGAACATCACTGTTATAGTTAACTTCATTGTTTTCCTCTGTAAATATCTGCACAGCTGGGTCAATAAGAGTTTGTTAATTACCTGCTGCTTAGCCAGTAGAGGGGGGAAGATCACAAGAAGAGGAGCCACATTTTGCTCTTGCTAACAGCAGTACAAACCAGGAATAACTGTGTTGAAATTAATGGTGTTTTACTAGTAGAAGAGGACAGAGGAGGCTGGTGAGAGGAGAATCAGGCTCATTGGTTTTCCATGAGTTGCAGAAAAATAGTCAGGTGAGATCTCATCTCATAGAAACCTTGGCCATTGCTGCTGTTGTCATCCTTCTGTTCAGTTGTTGAAACACGCTATTTGCTGCCCTTACAGATAGTGCTCCCTTCCCATGTTATTAATACTCAGTACAGAATCTTCACATCCAGGCTTCCCAGTGGCCACATATTTCCCCTACTTAGAAAAATTGACAGTTTCCAACAGAAAATGATCACATTTATTCCTGAGGCCCTCTCTAGTCCCACTGTGCACTAGGATGTGCTTTGCTCAATGTTTTGGCAGTGAACACAGAAAGGACGGATGAGCTCCTCTCCCTATCTCATTTCACTGCAGAGAGTTGCAGTTTAGAAGTGGAGGCAAAAAAGTAGTGGGTTTTTTTTGTCAATTTCCTGGGACTCACATATGAAATAAGAAAGGATGGAAACTATAGGTAAAATAAGACTTTAAAATGATGAGATTAAAATCAAAGGGAGGGAGGAGAAAGTTGGACAGAAACATTCTCATTCTCTCTCTTTTTCATGCCCATAGCTGCACTGTATTTTCACTGGGAGCTGGCACACAGTTGTGACTTTGCCAATAAGACCCAAACACCCAGTCAGTGTATACCTCTTTCCACACATAAATTTTGTCATTCTGTGGTCCCTGTATTATATGCTGCATAACCACCAGCTGAGAGCATGAACTATGAATAGAATGGACCAGCAGTAGCCTATGGCTCTTTGGAAAACTATGGAGTGGCAGTCACCAGTAAAGTAAAATTTAAAGTCAATAGGCTAGATCCTGTGGAGATCACACCAATTTATCTCAGTGTAATGAGCTTCAGGGGAGTTACTCCTGGTGTACACGGATGTAGATTAGAAGAAAACGAGGCCCTTTGCTTCAGAGAGTTGTTGTCAAAATAGCAGTGGTGACCAGAATTCAGAAACTGATATTTCCCTTGCCTTCAGGAGTTAAATCGGTCCTTTAGTACAATGTGTTTCAGTCAAAGTAACATATGCCCCTCCCCCCAGTGCTTTGACTCTTTGATTTCAATTGCTTTGACCTTCTGAGATTGCTAGGCTGAAATTATGCTGATTTGAAAAGCTGATGAATTAGGCTAACCACATGTATCCTGTAGTTTAAATAACCAATTATCCATGAACAGTTAAAGGATAAAAGTTTTAATTGGTGCTTCACACTTCTAAAATGACCTTGTATGTACAATACACCAAGAGGTAAAATGTTACTGCTGTAGTGATACTCTCTAATTTCCTCAGAAGCACAGTGGTCCGGTTGAAGGCCTGCTCTGTGTTCATCGCCCAGCCTAGTGAATGTTCAGTAAGATTTCTTTGATATCAGTTGAGCTCTCTGTAGTCCTTCAGCTGATTTAAGGGGTCAGCTCCTCAGCTGTGGCTAAAGAACATAGCAGCTCAGGATGCGGATAGGAATGTACAATGTGCTTCCCTCATCTTGGGTCAGTCCCTAGTGTTAGTTAGAGCAGCTTGCAGGCTACTCGTATGCTATGCTGGCTGCCCGTGGCCCCAAGAGTCTGATACAGCAGCCACAGATCAGCCAGATTTGAAGAAGCCCTCTTCACATCCCTCATGCCAGCAGCGCAGGAGCTGCTACCTCAGGTCTCTGTATTCTGAAGGTCCCTCCATACTGGGATGATCTTCCTGTGGCTGATTATGATGGTTTTAGGGCCAGAATTCTCCAGATAGGCTTCCCAAAGCATGAGAGAGCAGTGCGGAATCTGGGCAAACGTCTTTGTGCGTGACGTTCTCCTCATCGCAGGCTACTTCTCAGTGCAACCCTCAATGTATGGAAGCTGTGAAAGGGCAATAAATGCTCAGCTCGTCAGCATTTTCCTATGTGCCATACTGATCTGTGGGCACATGGGGTGGCACGGGAGTGGAGTTATAAAAAGACATGATATACAGAAAAACACTGGGAAAGCTCTCAAGATTTTTTTTTTAAATGAGTTCACTATTATACTTTTAAGAGATCAAAATTTTATGGGCCAGATTCTGGCCTCATAGTGGTGTAAACTCCATTGAATGAGCTGAATTACTTCAGATTTACACTGGTATAACTTATGATGGAATTTGCTCCTATTCCTTTTCTGTAATTCTTGTCTCTTCAGTATTGTCTCATGATTTCTTTATGTTCTGTACTGCCAGTTTGCTGCATTCACCCACTGTCTCTGGTCTTGCACTTGGGCTGCAAACTCTTCAGGGCACGGACTGTCTCGTTGTTATGTGCTTCTACAGAACCTAGAACAGTGGGGCATGATCCATAACTGGGACACTAGGGCATCATGGTAATACAAATAACAGTGTGTACTGCAGGGAGCAATTTGTATTGTGTATAGGGAACAGTCCTGCTATGACAGGGAGATGAACTTGGTTATTATCTAACAAGCCTTTTGCATTTCTAATATTTATGAGTCTTTGATTCCAAAAATTGAGATTAAATCTTGATTATAATCTGTCAGTGTTGCACTGCTGATGGCAAACAGATGACAGGAAGTGGATACATGCAATATATTAATAATGATATATAAAGCTACATTAAAAGAATGTTACAAAGTTGCAAAGTAAAACACTCAAAAGTTAGGAAATGCTAGAAATAAGGTGGCACATGGAGGAGGTGCTAGATCTTCTCAATGAAATGTGTATAAGAATATTTTAACATAAGCAAACAAATGTATTTTTTCCCCTAACCTCATTCTGAGAAACAGCTGAAACTTTTTTGCTGAAATTTTCCAGAAAACATCAGCCTGAGGCAAACACCCAGGATTGAAAATTTCAGCCCAAATGGTTAAAGTTTGGCAAACTTATAAGGAACTGAAAACAGGGTCTTATAATGGAAAGAGTTGGCAACATTAACTATAGGTGTCGCTACCTCCCTACAATAAATGTAATACTTTAGCATTTATTTATTAAGGGCCAGATCCAAATACCCTTACTCACACAGAGTAGTCTCTCTCTGCACAAGTAGTCTCATTGATTTTTAATAGAATTACTTGGGGAGTAAGGTACTACTTAGTGAGTCAGCGTACCAGAATCTGACCCTAAACTAAGTCTTACGTTGTCTTGGAAAGGCTATGATATAATTTTTGCCTATCTAGCATGTTCCTCCAACCAACCTATGTACCATATGTAATTGCTTTATTTTCTTTCCTCAGTATTATTGCTTGTGCCATGGGCATGAAACGTTATGTGGAGGCAAATATCTCTCTAAAATCTCACACTACAATCAAATACTTTATGAAGATGTGGAGCAGTGTTAGTGATACCCTTATCTTCATCTTTCTTGGGGTCTCTACCATTGGAGACAACCATGAATGGAGTTGGTCTTATATTTGCTTTACCGTCATTTTCTGTCTTATTTGGAGAGCACTAGGTATGGTGAAAAAAATGGTTTTTCTTTGCGGCAATGAAATGTACAGTCTTGGAGTTTATTATGTATCTCATTTAAGTGTAGGAGGGGAGTGACTCTTTGAAAAGTACTGGTTGCCTAACATTCAGAACATAACCTTTAATTCTAACTGCTGGTTCATTTAGTACTTCCCTTTGTATTTCTATCGTGTTTCCAGTTCACTTTATCACATCCTTCAATGGAAAATGTGATTGACTCCCTTTGTTGCTGTACTGGATAAGATAAACTGCTTCTTGAGCTAATAGGGGGGATCTTGTTTTTGGAGCTGATCGTTTTGAGCATGAATCGTTGTCTCTTCTTAACATGGTTGCAGGATTGGCTTGGACTTAGGGTGACCAGATAGCAAGTGTGAAAAATCGGGACAGGGGTGTGTATGTGTGTGGGGGGGTAATAGGAACCTCTGTAAGAAAAAAACCAAAAATAGGGGCTGTCCCTATGAAATCAGGCCATCTGGTCACCCTAAACTCCTGATAACTCAGCTCCTCTAGAGTGTATTCAAGGGCAAATGCTGTCTTAACTGGAAGAAATAAGTCATATATTGGCTTGGTTGCATGTGAATCATTTCCCTTAGCTGGGAAGGTGATGGACTGGATGTTATGTGTAACCAGTTCTCTCTGCTGGCTGAGCTAATGAGCTGTATTATTAGCTGGAGAAGCAGAGGCCTGTGTTTTGTAGTGAAATGTGGCTCCCCATGCACATCTATACAGCTGGGCGATCAATTCAGAGTCCTTATACACAATGTGTAGTCATCTCTTACAGTAGATGTGGGATGGAAGTATTTTAAAATGACAGCAGTAACTGTACTTAAACCCAGGCCAGATTCTGCCTGGCCCTTACGTGGGTACAGTGGGCAGAGAGCATGTGAGAAGCCCATCACTTGCTTGTTTGGTAACAAGAATTCCAGTTCCTGCACTCACAGTAGCACAGGGACTGCACCCTCCTACTGCCCTGGGACTTGCTCTATGTCCCAAAGAGGATAGGGAGGATGGAGATCCATAACTGTATCCGTCTGTGCACTGTCCAGCAGAACTGGCTACCTATGCAGGAGGAGCAAGCTGTATCCCATAAAGAGACGTCACAGCTGGCACACAGGATCTCTCTGTCCTGGAACTCCTGGGTCATTCTGCTTCCCTGTGGAAGAATGTCTTCCACAGAGCTGGTATAGAAGATTACTGGGGCTTTGAAATGGAGGTGGGCAGCAAAAATGTGAGAAGCCTGGGGTTTGGTAAAGTTTTGAGTTAACATATCTAAGAACATAAGCAAACAAGGGAGCTGCAGTTACATCAAGATATTTTTTGGAGAGGATAATCCACACTCTCTGCAGCACGGGAGGGAAATGATATGAACCAAGACCTCAGCAGCTGTAAATTCTCCTGTAGGAACAGCTGGGAAATGTTAGTGGGCAAATGGTATCCTGGAAACAGAGCAAAAGTGGAGATTAATTTAGGCTTCAGAGCTGAGCACAGCAGTGTTCAGAATAAGAGTCTGTGAATAACAAATAGTGGATGAACACTTCCCTTGATGGTGATATGGAAGCCCCATGATTACTTTTTCTCTCATCTTATATTTTTAAAGCAGAGGGCTAGACCTCTCCTTTACTCAGCAACCCTAGGATACTCCCAACATTACTTTTTTAGGGATTCTTCCTTGCCATAAAGGCACACAACACATGCTCCTAGCCCAGAGTTTGGAGACGATATATAAACAAATAATATGCAAATATAGAAACTTAACATATAGCCTAGTATTGTGCCCTATTGTTCTACGTCTTTGTTCTTTTTTCTTTACCTACCTGGGCACAATGTGTGGGAACACAGGGATTTTCCCTCTCACTATGGCCACTCTTTGCTCCGTAAAAGCCGCTTGGCCAGCAATAGGAGAATTCCCCCCGTGCAGTTATGGGAAACACAGGGTCCCTTGCTAGTCCCAGTATGTTGGGGTGCACCATGCTACAGCAATTCTGAGCAGCTCTGGCTGCCTGTAACTTAGAGCAGCTCCTTCAGACACCTAAATAATGCTGGGTACTCACCAGCCCAGAATTCTAATGATGTAAATGTGGCTTAAAGCCTTAAAGTGAGGAAGTTTACACTGCTGCTGCCCAGGCATTTCCTAAGCTGTAGCTAATAAGAGGACTTCCATCTGTGGGTTTGTCAGTCAGGCACCTTTTGCAACCACTTCAATTCAGACAGACAGTTTGTCAGAGAAACAACACACCTTTTTTCTTATCGAGGCATGACGGTTATAACTCAGGCATGCTAGGGAAAGGTTAGCCATTTAAATGGGCAAGTTAAACAAGATCCAGGGCTAACTTGCTCTCCCTGTCACTAGCTTATAAACACACACCTGAGAATACAGAGTCACTCATGGGTGGTGAGACCAAGACTAAGTTCTAAATGAGAGGGTAGGGGTAGGCCCAAAATCCTTTCCTAACACACTTGGAGTTGAAAATTATCATATAAAATCCTGAAAAAAGGCGTGCCCTAGATATTTGCTGACTTTTACAATAACCAGACAAAAATCAGACCACATGTAAGCAGTGCAACCCAGAAAGACATTTTCCAGTGTTTGTAAATGGTCAGGAAAATGGGTGAAAGTAGTAAAAAAGTGTAACTTGCACTGATTTGACATTCAGGGAGCATGATTCTCCACTGCCCTGCACCACAGGAAGTCACTGACACCTGTGCAAAGTCGAGGAGGGGTATCTGATAACCACTTTGCACAGGTGGAAAGGACTCCACAATGGAGTGGAGAATCAGGCCTCTTGATACTGGGATTTAACCCTGGAGCCCATAGCTACCGTACTGTCTCTTTTCTCTTCTAGGGATGCCTTTTATAACTTAATCTTAAATTAATGTACAAAGTTGTCATAAGCATAGTATATTTTTGAGAAGAAAGATGGCACCTAGAATTGTGAAAGCTGCTTCATAGGGTGTCTGTTTACAAACCACTAAAGCAACCAGAAATACCTTTGTGGTTAAAACTTGACCTGAAGTTAAATAGGCTCATCAAACAAATTACTTAAATTGGATTCTCAGTGATTAACAACAAGACATGGCAGGATGTGCTTTATTGGCTATTAACACATGACTAGATTTGCTGTTAATGACTAAGTGCCATAAATGTGCCTGGAAGCACATTTATTGGTTAATTATGCACACCCTCGAGTGTTTTACTATGAGAAAAAAATGGTTTCCTTTGTTTAAAATGTTTGTTTTCAATGAAATGAAAAAAGCATTCTGAATTATTTGGGTTCTCCTTGTTTGAAAATATTTAATGGCAGGAGGGTAACAAACAATGTCAGTAACAATCATTAAAGCACCTAACAAACTGTTCTGGTGTTCCAAGAATAGGCAGTAAACTTCAAATTCTCTATTTACTTATCACATTACCGGAAAGGGTTTAATATTGTAAACAGAAAAAGCAAAGAAAAGATGACATCAAAATCAGCCCTGGAATAATTAGGTGTAATTCCCATTGATTTCAAAGGATGCTAGGCCTACATTCATACAGGGCTGAATTTCATTCAACATTTTGGTCTCTGGCTCACCTATTTACAATATTTAGGGTATGGCTGTGCTTGGAGCTGAAGGAGACATAACTTACACTAGCTCTCATCAAGCTAGCATACTAAAAATAGTAGTGTAGTCATGGTAACTCGGGCAGGGGCTCGGGCTAGCACCCCCGAGTACGTATCCATGGGGGCCTGGTGGGTTTGTACTCAGAATGGCGAGCCCCTCCTGCCACTTACCACTACTCATGCTTCTTTTCTTTTCTGTAAGAACCTTTGTTGCTGTTTTTTCTTGCAACCTGAGGACCCTAAACCTGAGAATAAAGCTATTGTGAAAAGGTCTTTGTGGTGAGAAGTTTTTGATGTTATTGGAGCAGCTGGGCCAATTCAACCAGATTCCAGGACCTCATCCCACTAGTGGAGCCACTCTGATTCTCTCACTTATGCTGCATTAAATCAGGAATGCAGCTGAGTGGAGTCACACTGGCATAAGTTGGAGGAGGTCTGAAAAGTGCAGAAAAATGAAGCAACTATGTGGGTGACAGCAGCTCCCAGGGCACCAATATTTTGCCATTCTTTAAACAAGTTAGAAATTTTCTGCTATCTGTTTTTTATGGTGCTTCTCCAAAAGGAGAAATATTTTGGCCCAAGTAGTTAATGATATTCTACGTCTTTAACCATATGACTATATGGATGGAAAATGTATTCATTACTAACCACTCCTACTTAAAGATGGCACTTGAAATTAATTTGAGTGTGAATTACTGGCTGTGTTTGGCTCTGGTCTAGTTGTGAAATACATTTCTATGTAGTATTTTTTCAAACTAAGGCCATGTCTACATCTAAAATTTTGCAGCGCTGGTTGTTACAGCTGTATTAGTACAGCTGTATAGGGCCAGCGCTGCAGAGTGGCCACACTTACAGCAACCAGCGCTGCAAGTGGTGTTAGATGTGGCCACACTGCAGCGCTGTTGGGCGGCTTCAAGGGCTTTCGGGGAACGCGAGAGCAAACCGGGAAAGGAGACCAGCTTCGCCGCGGTTTGCTCTCGCGTTCCCCGAACCACCCTGCAAACCGCAGGGAAGGAGACCTGCTTGCTCGGGGTTCGGGGAACGCGAGAGCAAACCGGGGAAGGAGACCAGCTTCGCCGCGGTTTGCTCTCGCGTTCCCCGAACCACCCAGCAAACCGCAGGGAAGAAGACCTGCTTGCTCGGGGTTCGGGGAACGCGAGAGCAAACCGGAGAAGGAGACCAGCTTCGCCGCGGTTTGCTCTCGCGTTCCCCGAACCACCCTGCAAACCGCAGGGAAGAAGACCTGCTTGCTCGGGGTTCGGGGAACGCGAGAGCAAGACGGGGAAGGAGACCAGCTTCGCCGCGGTTTGCTCTCGCGTTCCCCGAACCACCCTGCAAACCGCAGGGAAGAAGACCTGCTTGCTCTGGGTTCGGGGAACGCGAGAGCAAGCCGGGGAAGGAGACCAGCTTGATTACCAGAGGCTTCCTCAGGTATGCTGGGATACATGCTTATTCCACGGAGGTCAAGAAAAGCGCTGGTAAGTGTCTATACTTGATTACCAGCGCTGGATCACCAGCGCTGGATCCTCTACACCCGAGACAAAACAGGAGTACGGCCAGAGCTGCAAACAGGGAGTTGCAGCGCTGGTGGTGCCCTGCAGATGTGTACACCTCCTAAGTTGCAGCGCTGTAACTCCCTCACCAGCGCTGCAACTTTCTGATGTAGACAAGCCCTAAAAGTGTTATTGTCAGTTAGATAGAACGTTGAAAATGAAAACTGGAGTTTTTATCATCTGCTCCTCTTGGCCTTATTTCCCGGGTGCTCCTGGATCTGGGAATACATCATTGCCACAGTTCCCATTAATCATGTTTTCTGTTACTGAATATTCCAAGATTTCTTGTCTTCTCCAAATTGTTCCTCTGTATGATAGAAATTGGTTATTCCAAGTTATCGGAAGTGTGTGGGGAAGTGTTTGTATAATGTTGTTTTTAAAGTTTATTTCCCAACAAATGAGGTGGATGATGTCTTTAAAACATTAAAAAATAAAAAGCTGTAGTGATGTGAGGGGGCAGGGGAGAAATTCATGACCCTCTTATGTCATCAATTCTCAAATTAGCCATTAATCTTAAAGATTAATCTTCAAGAAATGAAATGTCCAGGGTCCCTGTTGTTATTGCTTAATTATAGTCACTGTTTCAGAGTTTAAGGGCCTGATTCTGATCTCATCTCTACAGGTTCCATTGGTGTAAATGGAGTAAGGCCTGATTTACACAGATGTTAAAGAGGTCAGAATCAAGCCCTAGAAGTTTAGAGCCACGTACATGTTTCTTTCTCAGTTTCTGTAACAGGGATATTGTCAGATTAATAGACCCACAATGTGACCTACTGCAACTTTTTGCTTCTGTTTAATTGCAAATGATTATCAATTGCATTAATTGCTGTGGCACCTTTCATTAACTTAAAGTTCACACAGTATTACTGTCTATGAATTAGAGACTGCCAAATACACAAGTTTAATGCAATTACAAAACATAAAATATTTTGTATACCCTGGCAGTTGCTTAAAACCAAATGCAGTTCAAAAGGTAACCTGTAACTAAATTATTAAAATAAACCAAATTGCCAGTTTGCCCTTGAGAGAGTATGTATCACCCAGAAAATCCAATCATTAATTACCAATTAGAATGAATCAACTATTGTTTAAGTCAATTCCCAGGGTCACTTCCCATATTAATATACTAATGAATATGAATTCTTGGACCTGTGCATTACTGTTAATATGAAACAAAGAGTGAATTTTAAAATATTTTTTTAACTGCCATCAAAACAAATATGTTAATACACTGTATTGTATTATAATATGTTTGTTTATTACTCAGTTAATACTTAGCACTTATTCACTAACCTAACTGGTGTATTTTAGGAACACCTCAGTGATGGCTATGTACATAAACTAAAACTCTGGGTCAAACCTCATTCTTGTTCTAAAAGGAGCCCCAGTTTCAAGACTAGATCTTGAGGACACACAAGGTTGATGGTATCCAACATGGGATATTACCAAAAGATCAGTCTAACATCTTACAGGTCTTACGAGACCTACCAAACTGTGGCCATTCAACACTATTTCCTGTCTCTTCCAAGTCAGATGTAACTGGGTCTGGATTCTTAGCTTTTCTGGGGCTAGTACCAGACAGATAGAAACCCAGTGGATCTGGCCAGTGAAGGAGTGTAATATATTACCAAATTCTTCCCTGCTCTATTCCTGCTGGTGTGTAATTTGTTCACAGTGTAATAGCCACTTATTTTAATGCTGTGTAAGTTCTCTTCTTGCTTGCTAATTTTCCATCTTCTTTCCTACTTTAATAGGGGTTCTTGTATTGACTTTCTTCGTGAACAGATTACATGTGAACACTGTTACCAGCAAGGATCAGTTTATTATAGCATATGGGGGTCTTAGAGGTGCCATCTGTTTCTCTCTGGTTTTCTTGCTCCCTGACTTCCCTAGAAAGAAGCTCTTCATTGCAGCCACGACTGTACTTATTCTCTTCACTGTGTTTGTACAGGTAAGAATACTATCAATATGGTAGAATGCCTACATCAGTCCAGTTATTACATAGTGTGTGACAGTGTTTTTGTTTCAGATACATGGCTGATGCTGACACTCTTTAGATTTAGTGTGGACTCTAATTGGACAAAAGAATTGAACATAAAACTATCACACCTTTCCTTGTATCTGGTGTACATAGGTTAGAATTCTTACTGAATGAGGCAGGAGTTGGGAGAATGTGTCTTATATTTGTGTGGTTGACAACAGTTGCTGAGTAACACTGTTAGGTCTTGTCTACGTGAGTCTTTTCCATGTTGACAAACCCCATCTTTGCACTGGTGTAGTTCTACTAGGGGTAATAAAGGTGAAAAGGTTAGTAGGAAAAAGCTAATGTAGATATCCCTTTAAAGCAAAGCCCTTAGGTATTTTACCAGGAACAGAATGAGCACCAAAGTAAAATGCACTCTAGGATTTGATACCCGATTAAGGAGAAAAACAGGTGTTATGTTGGGTATTGTCACAGGGCTGTCATCTCTGAGCACCCCCTCCTGGCATGGGATGACCCTGCAGGAGCTTTTACCTCAGTTTCCCCTTCACAGGGCTCCTCAAGAATACTTCTCCAACACACTCTGGACTATGAGATGGGTTAATTTATTAATATCATATCACAAAATTAACATCAATGCCATAACTCAAAAGGTTCTGGCTTCATTGTCTCTGATGACCTGAGGCTCTTTGTGAGTCTCAGTTGTGCTTTAGGCTGGAGGACTCTCATGCTTGCCCCCCTGGAGTCACCCACTAGAATTCAAAAGCTCAAATGAAGCAGTAACACAGATACTGCCCATCCAACCTGGGCTTAGTAAAAGCCTCACGTTCCTCCTGGGCTTTTCCCAGTTCCCTGCTTGTTGTACAGGACAGAGGCCACAGTGGCACTCCCCACTGCTCCTTCTTGCTCCAGCGGCTCCTTCTCCCATTCCCCAGGCCACCCAGCTAGTGGCCTGTTTCCCTATTCTCATGGACTGCCTGCAGAGCTTTCTGCTCTCTGCATTCATTCTCTGAGGCAGGGAAAGCCCCACATCTGCTCTTTCTGCCCTGACTCATCCAGATTCCCCTGCTCTAGGGTCCAGCTGCCCTCTCCTAAGCCCTCTGAGCATCAGCTGACCATCACAGGTGCACCAGCCTTTTCCCTCTTAAAAGGCCAATGCTGTCCTGTGACAGGCATATTTGGATTTTGTAGTAAGATGGAACTTCAGTTAAACACTGCTCCAGACAAGGTCAATTCTCACTACACCAGGGGAGAGAGCAAAGAAATGGAAGCATTCTAAACCCACTTAACACTAAGGGCAAGATTTTTAAAGTAACTAGTGATTTTGAATATCTCAGTTTTGGGCATGAGACAACTTAAAGGGGCCTGATTTTGAGTGTGTGGTACCGATTTTGAGAGGCTCAGTACCTTCTGAAGGGCAGGTCTCTTTATGATGCGCACGACAACTGGGGCAATCAAAATCACTAGTCACTGGAAAATCTTAGTGTTAGTATTTATGTCAGAGATAGCTTCACATACATACTAAAGGCAAGTGTTAGCACTTTATGATGTTTCATTGAAAGAAGGCCCTGCCCTTGTGATAGCTTTAAATTGGCATATTGTCTAGTGTTTATATCTGTGAATATCTGCATTCGTGGACCAGGTTTGTGGATCGCGGATTGGTGCAGATCCAAATTTTATATCTAGAGCTCTGCAGATCTGTGGATATCCCCTTTATGATGTGGATGTGGATATCCACGGACCATGTTTGCGGATTGTGGATTGGATGTGGATACAAATTTTGTATCCAGGCAGTGCTCTACCAATTTAAATCAATGGAGCTTTCGTTATAGACTACAAGAGAATGGGGATCAGGTCCCTTGAATTTTAAGAGTAATTAAATGGCCCTTCTGTTAAACAGGGGTGCTGGAAAAATTTGTATAGTGGGGGTGCTGAGAGCCATTGAATCAAACTGTAAAGCCTGTATGTAATGAAAACCACTTCAATCCAGGGGGTGTGGCAGCACTCCCCACATCCCAAGTTCCAGCACCTATTCTGTGAAATGATCTAATTTGACATTGGGATTCTAATGGCAATCTTTTTTAAAAAGTTAGTTTCAAAATTCTTCTATCTATATGCAAAAATAATGAGTCCTTGTGACACCTTAGAGACTAAAAAATTTATTAGTTTCACAAGGACTTCTCGATGTTTTAGCAGATACAGACTAACACGGCTACCTCCCTGAATTCTATCTATATGAAATTTCTTGCTTATATGTTTCTGTTTCACTATATGTTGTTCTCCCTTGTTTACAATGTCCCACTTTTAGTTTAAAATGATTCCTAATTCCCCTTTCTTATATGTAAATAAAGGTCAAAGATTTCCCATCATTTTAGTGTATGCTAATACTGAAGGTTATTAAGACCTACTTTGATTGTGGGGTCCATTTATAACTTGTGTGCTTCCCTTTAAGGAAAAATGCGCATTGAGAATATATCTTGGCATTCAAGTGCCATCTAGTGGTTAAAATATTCCTAGACACTTTTAGTTTGCTAAAGATTTTGGCCCCAATTCTCTGCTGCCCTGCACCCTGGGTTGTCATCAAGTTGCAGCAGCAGTGACTCTATAGTTGCAGCATGGTTCCTGATTAAAGCCCAGATTTCATAATTCCCTAAAATGCACTTGCACAGTTAGTTCATCTTGAAAACTGGTATGTCAGGTCAGGGCCTAAGGTGAGTTTGTGGTGCAAATTTGGGATTATCTGGTCAAGGAACTCCCTAAACTGTCCTGTTTTTAAAAGTACAGGGTTAGGTTCAGGGCCTTTTTTTCTGCATAACTGCTTGTGGGAAGCACATGATGCTGATACTCTTGCTTCCTGGAATGAACATAGCCTTATCTTTGCACCTTCCCCCATTCTCTTGGCAGAGTTGGATGAGCAAAGCAGCACAATAGATCCTAGGACAGTTTTTCTGCATGTATCTATATGGGGCAAGATTCAGGAGGTCAGTGAAAGAGGTGGCACCATTTAGTACAGCTCCATGGGGGCTTCTTGCACCTGTGTGCACAAGCTCCATACAGATTCACCAATCCAATGCCTGCCCTCCTCCCTCCACCCACTCCCCACCCTATAGAAGATTTAAAGCAGCTGTCGAGGCTTCTGAAGCCACATTTAGAGGTGCAGAGTGGCTTCACTGCTGATCCACACCCGGTGGGAGAGAATTTCTTCCACATGGACCCTGCTGAACTCTCCAGCACACTGCTCATGCTCAGGCTGCATAAGAAGTGAAGATTCACACTGGTATGTTTTACAATTGACCCCACACAGCAAAGCTTCCATGCCTCCTCATATTTGAAAAGATCAATTGGGCAAAACCAGTAATGATCTTGATATGCCAGTGTGACTGGGCCTGGACCTGAGTCGGACAGGCAGCTGGATCTCTATTGTGGAGCATAATTTTCAATCCTATCTGGCAGACTGAATGGAGTGAGTGGAGGCCAGGGGTGGGAAAAGGGGAGTTGGGTTCAGGTTGACAGGTTTTAAGATGCAAATGTGGGTCAGAAATTGAAAAGATCCGGTCACTTGGCAGGACCGCTCCTGCAGAGAGACTATGAGTCCCTAACAAAGGTTGCTCTAAGGCAGCAGTTTCATTTTGCAGAAGCTTCGTAAAATAATTCTCAGGATGGTGGAAGGGCTTTTGTGTAATCTCAGAGCTCAAATGGTGATGTCATCTCCATGCGAAAGGGTGGGACTCCCCTGTGGGTATGTGTCAATAGAATGACCCTTTGACCTTGAGTCATTCAGCAGACACTTAGTATTCATGAAGACTAGCTTGATTCAAATTCCGGGTACCTGTGGCATCATGTAGCAGAGACAGTTAAAAGAATCAGAAAATTAAAGCTTGGTTAAAGAAACAACAATCTCGACATGCCTCAATGTAAAAAAAAATATAAAAATGATAGATCAGATATTAAAGAAAACCTTTAAAAAACCACCGAGTGTAAATTGATCCCACACCTTATGAAGTCAACGGGAGTGTTTCCAGTTACATCTGTGGATGCAGAGCTGGGCCTGGAATGATTACTTCAGTGTCCCAGCATTCTTCATAATGCATTTCACCTTGGATGGAAGGGGGAAGAAATAAATGATTAAAAAAAATAACATTCAAGTCGCTGTAGTTTTTAAAGCTTTTTCTTTATTGATGTTCATCAGCAGCTTGTATTAACAATGCTGCAAATCCTGACCTCAAGCAGAGCTTTTGTGTGAGTAAAGACTGAGTAAAAACTTCAGGGCATAGTGTAGTTAGCCTTGATGCTGGTGCAGAGGGCTAAAGGGATGTGCAAGAAATCTTGAGGGAACACAAATTGCTTCTTTCTCTTGGAAGGCCCCAGTTGATTATTTGGCAATGCCTTTACTAGACCTAAAACATGATCTGTAAGCAGTTAGGTGTGGCCATGCATGGCTATATTCATGCAGTATATAACCCAGTCACAATGTCTATTTTGGTCTATCTGAACCTATGGCAAAAGTATCTTCATCATTCCTGAATTTACACAGCAGGAGTGATCAGTAATTTTGTGAAATTTTGGGGGCAATTGACAGATGCTCAGTGCTCCCAGGCTGGCCTGATGTATGCCACTTGCACCATAAAGTCCTCAAAAAAGCCTTTGGTTTGTCTTGAATGCCACAAAGGAATTTCATTGTTTTTTTCTCTCAGTGTCCTTAAAAACTAAATGCCATGTTCTCCATTTATAGTTCACTCTCTCTGCCTATTCAGACTATGACCTCCATGGTGAAATTGCTAAGAAGGAACTGTTAAATTGTGAAGGGTTTGGGGTTTTTTGTGTGATGTGGACACTTATCCATTAGCAACTGGATTGACACCAGTAATACATTTCACACAGGTTATATACAGCCATCAATCCGTACTAAGGCCACGATCCAGCAAGTTTATCCATGTGGCTGCAGGAGTCTACCCCAGCCCCATCCCTCCACCAGAACTCTGTTGAAGTTAATGGGGCTCTGCACAAGCACAGGGGCCTGCTCATATAAAACAACACTCAGGATCAGAGCCATAGAAATCTCTTTCTGTGTATGTGAGAAGTTGGGAGTTGTGGTCACAGAACTCAGTACTGTCAGTTTAAAATGAAAACAAACCCAGCTGATTATCCAGCAAAAGACAAGAGGCCAAATTACATAGGCGCTGCTTAATTTGCAATATGTGTTATTTCTAAATTTGTAAGATTTATATTATTTACACTGAATGTTGATGAATTCTGTATTGACATTAGTGGTTAAAATGACACATTAATTGTTCTTGCAATTAAAGCTGTCCTCCGTGCCAACTCTTGTGACATTCAAGAGAGTCATGAGCATCAGCTACTGTATCATTTTTGCTGCAGGCATAGCATAGGAAAGTAATTTCTTAAAGTGGCAAACGTAAGAGATATAATGGATTGTAATCACAGCCAGGGGCAGCTCCAGGGCGCCATGCCGCAGGGGGGGCGCCGGGAGGGCGGCAGGCAGGGTGCCTTCACCGGCATGCCTGCGGAGGGTCCGCTGGTCCTGTGGGACCAGCGGACCCTCCGCAGGCATGCCTGTGGGAGGTCCACCGGAGCAGTGGGACCAGCGACAGGCAGAGCGCCCCCTGTGGCATGCCGCCATACTTGGGGTGGCGAAATGTCTAGAGCCACCCCTGATCACAGCAGAACTTCAGAGTTTCTCATTCATGAGTTCCATGGAAAGATTTTTTAAAACTTTTTTCCCCATCCCTCACCAGTTAGTCATAGATAAATCACAGATGCTGACAGTAAGACTCTTGCAAGGTGCTCAGAACTGTCATCAGTTAACATGTTTACATTTCAACTAGACCTCTTTTACAAGACATGCTAGCTCTCAAGCAGGAGTTATAGGCTTTATAGCTGGGTGAAATTTGTCACTGGAATACTTTATTCACCAAAACAGGAAGCTTCAGGGTGACCAAAACTGTTTAATGGATTCAGGTTGAATTTGGCAAATAGTTTTGGCTGAAAGAAAAATGAAAAAACGTGTTGTTTTTTTTTAAATCATAATGAGCTGTTTTGACATTTTTGAAATATCATGCTTTGACTTTTCATTTGGAAATGACATTTTCTTTCTAAATTTAACAAGATTTGTTTTATTTTTTTTGCAAAGGGGGAAAAAAACCCACCTGAAAATGTAACACAGTAGAATGAACAAAAATATTTTTGGAGTGAACAATATTTTTTATCCTGAGATGTTTTTTAAAAAAAATCCTTAGGTGAGAAAAAAATAAAAAATTCAGTTTCAATTATACTCCAAATGTTCTCCGCCCCTAGATTTTTTCTTCTTCTTGGCCACCAAACTGAAAAAATCAATCAATTGTGCAATTTTCGTAGACTTGAGGCAGAAATTACTGGGATAGAAATTATTACTCTGTATAATACAAGAGGTAATGCAAGTCCCTTTAGCCTTAAAATCTATGAATGTGTGAGAGGACTGGGATCATTAACATAGCTTGTCTGTTGGTAAATAAAGTTTTTCGGTTGCAAACAGGTACAGAGTTTTTCACAGACAATGGCTTCACATATTGAAAAGAGCAAAAACGCTGAGGAGAGAGACTGGCCCAAAGAACTCTTCTCACTGGAAACAAGTCAGGATTTAGCAGCAGGAAGTGGTTTGCTATGCTAATTTTCTGTTGACGTTGGTGATGCTGTTCAACAGCAAATTTTCAGCACAGGCTAAAAGATATTTAACTAGAAAACATGCTGGTCCTTTGAAAAGTTGCTGTGTTGTTAAGAGACCCTTATTTGTGTGTCTGTCATTATGTGCAGGGAATGACCATCCGTCCTCTCGTTGACTTATTAGATGTGAAGAAGAAAAGAGAAAGTGCGCCCACAGTGGGGGAACAGATTCACATCCGGGTAAGTGGCTCAGCAATTTGTGCCTAGCCAAAGGGTGGTTGTGATTACAGCATTTCAATTTGCTTTGCTAATAGGCCTGATCCTGCCAAGCAATTTGCCTGTGAAGACCCTTGAGTCCTTGCAGAGTCCTATCAGTTCAGTGGGGATTTCTGAATGCAGATTCCTTTTCAGGCTCAGGGTCATACGAAGGTAGTAAGCTCTGCTATTCTTATTGCAGTAGCACACAAGCACCTGATCAGGATGCCATTGTGCTAGGTGCTGTATCTGCCCCAAAGAGTTTATAGTCTAACCTAACCCTGTCCTTTCTGCCTATCTGGAAGGATCAAGGAGGCAACGGGGGGGATGGGCTTTCCTAGTTGGGGGAATGATCCAGCATTGGTGCCCTGTGTACCAGGCACTAGCCCCAGCTCTGGACCTAGTGGTAAGAAGTTAGCATATAGGTTTAGCTGTAGTTCTGTTTTTGTGTTTCTGTGGGGGTTCTGGCTGGCCACTAATAATCACCAAATGCTAGAAGGACACCCTCCAAAAGAAAAGAGCTGACACCAAAGGAAAACACAGCCCCAAACGTGGGCAGAGCTCTGAGTTGCAGGGGCTGGCTGGGACACGATAGCAAGTCCAGTGGTCATGTATTTGGATATATTCATATACATGGCAATCAGGGCCGGCTCTAGCAATTTCGCTGCCCCAAGCACGGCGGCATGCCGCGGGGGGCCCTCTGCAGCTTGCCGGCTCCCGTGGCTCCGCATGCCTGCGGATGCTCCACCGGAGCCGCGGGACCAGCGGACCCTCCACAGGCACGCCTGCGGGAGGTCCACCGGAGCCGCCTGCCACCCTCCCGGAAACCGGCAGAGCGCCCCCCGCTGCATGCCACCCCAAGCACACGCTTGGTGCACTGTGGCCTGGAGCTGGCCCTGATGGCAATTACATCTCTCAGCTTCGGTCCCTCAGCAGCAGCCTGCTCCAAAGCCCACTGAAGTCACTGAAAACACTCTAATTTGATTCATGCTACAGAAGTAAGAGCAATTGATCCTATAGTTGGGATGAAGATGCTCCTGACACAAAGAAGGGCTGCTGTGTAGTAGTTTTCCATGTCTATGTAAGTTGGCTTTAGCCCACATAAGCACAGATAGAACACACACAAACATATACATTGGAAATGCCCACGTTGCAGGCTTTGCAAACATAGAGTGGGCAGTGGCTGAGAAATCCCTTCACCTGGTTTATTCAGAACAGCTACCACACTATTTGCTACCCTGCTTGTATGCACAAGTAGCCTGCAAAGAGTTGTCATGTGAGCCCCAGAGCAAGACTGGGCCCCAAGGAAGTGGTAAATTTAATTGGATGTTAATTTGTGGCTTCAAATTGCAAGGGATTATCACACTCAAAAAATCAAACATACATTGTTTCCCTAACACAGTGGTACAGAGTTCTAAACTAATTTAATTTGGTGGACTTGGCTCACTTCCTACTTGAGGTTAAATATTAGGGTGAGGGAAGGGATAGCTCAGTGGTTGGAGCATTGGCCTGCTAAACCCAAGGTTGTGAGGTCAATCCTTGAGGAGACCATTTAGGGATCTGGGGCAAAACAAAATAGTTGGGCATTGGTCCTGCTTTGAGCAGGGGGTTAGACTAGATGCCCTTCCAACCCTAATATTCTACAATCAGCCATTTCTATAAGCCTTCATGTAATTAGAAAACTTAATTTAGTGTGTTTCAGCATTGGTAGAGCTGATTTGGTGTAATATTAACAGTTTCTAGAAGGGGAGAGGTGAAAGCACTGCAATTACAAACATTCACTACCTGAGGTCACCTTTAGACAGCTATACAAGAGAGAAGCAGGCACAGTGAGGCTAAGTGACTAGCCCATAGTCATGCAGCAGATCAGTGACAGAGTCCTCAGTAGACCCCATATGTTTACACTCCCAGGCCAGTTCCTTTATCTATTCCTCTAGGACAAAATGGGCTACATCCTCAGCTATGACAAATTGCAGCCCAGAACAGCTGTAGGGAATTGTGGAGAGACTATGGTGGCTTTACACTTGGCCCAGTCTTAGGGCTGGTCTAAGTTCCCATGGGGTTGTTATGCCAGCTGGGGATTGCTGGAATGCAGCATTGCTTGGACAAGTTCCCTTCCACCTCTGATATGCCCTTATGCTAAGGGACCAGGTAGGGGTGATGTAGAGCTGGCTACACCAGCTACGCAGACAGAGGATTCCAGCTTGCCAGGGGACTCCTCAGCTGCCCGTTTAGCATAGTTTAGCATACCTTTGTACCACTGCAGCAGCCAGAGAGATTGCAGTGTGGGCCAGAATCTAGCGCAGTGTGTCTTACATATCCCAGCAAATAGGATGTTTAAACATCATTTAGAATCTAGTCAGTTTAAAAACTTGAGTTAGTAGTAATTTCAGGTAATACCCTTGTTTCTGAATCTCACTGCCAATACTGATGGTATTACAAATACAAATCAAATAAATAGGGGATCTGGTATGCAAGGAAAACAGCTAGTGAAAGTACAGAAAATCCAAACTTGCCCATGAAACAAACTGGAGAGGCTTTGTTTTTTCTCTGGTCAGCCAAAGTGTTAGTATCGTAGCAGTGGGATTTTTTACTAGGCAGTGTCCTTGAAGCGTTTTGTCAAAGGTGAAGTATTAGTTATGAATAGAATTTTTTGAAGGCAAATCATTTTTACCTGAGCACTAATTGCTAAGGAATAATTCTTTTCTCTTTTTGACAACAACAGCAAATAAAATGAAAACACAGGTGTTTGCTCTGAAAGCACTTGTAGGAAACAGGCTTGGCATTCTCCCAATTAGTATGTATTATGGGGCTTTGTCTAAGGTTAATGGAACAGTTCAATAGGCTGAAGAGGCTTTTCCTATAGCAAACAGGAACCACTTCCTTCTTTTGTGAGAGCATGAATGGTAAATCATCTCTTAAGATGTGTTTATTGGGTAATGTGAGCTGAAAACAGCTATGTACTAATTAAGTAGACATGGTAACAATACAGGTAGCTAGAAAGCAGGCACTCAGGAACCCAGAGGAAGCTTTCTTCCTTTAATTGATTTCTTCAGAGAGGATAATTGTAATGCTCCGTCTGGGATCCCTTTTTACCATTTTGACAGAAAGACACAATTTAGGATTTTTTAAAACTAAATATTTGCAGTGTTAGTGTTACAACGAGTGGGCCTAATTCTGCAGTCCTTAGACATCTAAACTTTTGCCTAGGCAAGAATGAAAATGGATATCCATAAATATGAATAGATGTGCTGATCTGCTGCCTTGGTGGATCAGTGACTCTCTGTGACAGTGGCTTAGTGTGAACTTCACCCCATCAGCGATGGTGATGCAGTCACAAACGGAGAGCTCCCTACTCCTGCCTTGCTGGCTTGGCCTGGCTGCCCCGGCATCTTCCCATTGTTCACCTTTTTCACTTAGGGCTTCCCCTGCGGGTTGTTCATCCTTCATTCTGTAGCATGTTCTCCCCTAGCTCCACTTTTCCTGCCCCACCAATCCCTATTTCTTGCTGTTTCCTAGCTGCCAGCTCCCCCTAGTTCTAACTCCTTACAGGTCAGCACACTTTGAGTAAGAACTGCCTCTCCCTCTTGACAGTCTGGCCGCTCCTCCCCTCCCAACACCTTTCCAGCCAATGTACAGAATGTCTGGTAGCCACCCTACACTGGGAATCAGTTGCCTGTCAGCACTATCCTGCTGGTGCTGTACAAATAATAATAATTAATAATTAATACCTTCCTGTCAGTGATTCTGGCTTCTGATCTTTGCTGATTTGAAGGCAGAAAGTGTAAAGACGGGACAGAGATGTAGTATTTGTAGACATCCCTTAAGATTTAAAGGGTATATGCAGGGCTGGCTCTAGCCATTTTGCCGCCCCACGCACGGCGGCATGCCGCGGGGAGCGCTCTGCCGCTCGCTGGTCCCGCGGCTCCAGTGGACCTCCCGCAGGTGTGCCTGCGGAGGGTCCGGTGGTCCCGCGGCTCCGGTGGACCTCTCGCAGGTGTGCCTGCGGATGCTCCACCGGAGCCGTGGGACCAGTGGACCCTCCGCAGGCACGCCTGCGGGAGGCCCACCGGAGCTGCCGGCCGCCCTCCCGGCAACTGGCGGAGCGCCCCCCGTGGCATGCCGCCCCAAGCACGCGCTTGGCGCGCTGGGGCCTGGAGCCGGCCCTGGGTATATGATTCACCTCTTTCACTTACTTATCCAAAAAGCCAGGGGTGGGGGCTCAAACTAAACTCAGCCTGGGAGACCAAGTATTGTCTCAGTAGCATTTATTACCACTAGCTAAAGGAAAAATGAAGACCTATCTAAATGTAATAGGAGAGAAATGAGAAGGAAAACTTCTGTGGCATCAAATGTCATGGACTCCCCCTCTCAAACCACCTTTTAAAGGTTCTGGTTTGATGGGCAAAAAAAATGTGCTTTTCAGTTGTGTTAGCTCACTCGAGTTAGTTTAATGTGACAGGGTATGTCTAGAATTACCAGGGGATTGAAGCATGGCGATTGATCCACCGGTGGTTGATTTAGCAGGTCTAGTGAAGACCTGCTGAATTGACTGCCGATCGCTCTCCCGTCAACTCTGGTACTCCACCTGAACGAGAAAATATAAGGTAAATCAACGGGAGAGTTTCTCCAGCTATGTCAGTGGTGGACAACCTGCAGGCTGCATGCAGCCCATCAGGGTAATCTAATTGCAGGCCGCAAGACATTTTGCTAATGTTGACTGTCCGCAGGCACGGCCCCCTGCAGCTCCCAGTGGCTGTGATTCGCCATTCCTGGTCAATGGGAGCAGTGGTAAGCCGCGGTCCCCAGGGACTTATGGGCTGCCGCTTCCCGCAGCTCTCATTGGCTGGGAACAGAGAACCGCAGCCACTGGGAGCTGTGGGGGGGCGGTACCTGCGGGTGGTCAACATCAGCAAAATGTCTCATGGTCCGCAATTGGATTACCCCAATGGGCCGCATGCGGCTCACAGGCTGCAGGTTTATTCACCATTGAGCTATGTTAGTCATGTAGCTGGAATTGCATAACTTAGCTCTACTTAGCCCCGTAGTGCAGACCTGCCCTGAGAAGGCCCAGTTAGGTGCAGTCTAGCACATCTGAAGCCATGTTAGATTGCTGTGTGTAGCCTCAGGGGAAGTCAAAGAATGGAGGAGGCTGGTTTAGTGAGCACTGTCACATGATTAACACCTACTTGCTGAAAGCTTAGTATATCTCTGTGTGCAAAAGGAGATTTCTCTAATTAGAGCTGGTTGAAGCTGCACAGGAATAATTGTATGATGGGGATAATGAACAGTGGCATAGCAGAATCTGCTGCTGGTTGTTCTGGTAACAACATCTGGGGAGGCAATTTGAGAAATTCAAGAGACTTTTTAAGGTTGAAAATTTCCCTGTTCAGAATTTTTAACATGGAAATAAGCTGCTTGTGTTTAAGATGATTTTATTTAGTAGCATGGGGGTATTTATTATTCCAGGAGAAGCTCCAGCCCTATGTAATCAGCAGCTATCCACCAAATATATCTTTCTCATGAAACACATTGCTCTCCAAACATTCAGTATGAGCTTCCAGTTTTTGTCAAGTCACATTATGCAGGGCATGCAAGGCATTGGCCAACCTGCATGTTTCATAAAAAACAAATCCATGTCCCTCCATGATTATACCCCTGAAAGAAAGAAGCCTCATTGCATTTTAGAACCAAGGAATAAGCATGGATGATTGAATGGGGAATTATGCAGACAGATCCTGTTCTTGTTTACTGCACCTACCTGAAAATGTCCTGCATTTTGTCTGCTGGCTTTTGATGTTATCCAACAGAGTTCATCATATATGCAATAATACACAGGTGTATTGCATAATCCTCTCTTCTGTTTAGTTCTTGGATCATTTGCTCGCTGGCATAGAAGATATATCTGGACACTGGGGACAATATTACTGGAAAGACAAGTAAGGATTTGCCAGAAATACTACTGTGTACATGTTTGAAAAAAAGAGTCTGGTTTCTGTTTCCATAGGGTTCCACTGGGGATAGCTGAGCTTCATTCATCTGTGTGTCATAAAGCAGATGACAACCACAAACAAAGAGGGACAGCTTTTCTTTTCTTTCCTTAAGCTCAAAAGGTGAGACCAGGTTGTCTGGGCACCAAATCAGAACAGACTGTCCATGTTCCTCTTTCTGTCTTCCCCCCATTTGGATGTCATTTATGGTGGTACTTCACTGACAGAGGACTCCTTTCTTCTCTTCCCAAAACCTTTCCCCTCAGTCAAAACAAAAACATGGAGATGTTGTAAATGAAGGTCCAAGGTGTCATGTCAACACCCTACATAACACTGGTTGCTTCAAGGATTGGTCTGTTGGCACATTCCTGTGTTGTGCTGGTTAGAGCTCTGGTCCTGCAAACACACACATACATTGAAGGGGTTACTCACATGTGTAACATTAAGCACATGTGTAACAGTTTGCATGGCAGGAGCTATAGACCTTCCTTTTCAGGGAACCAGGCCTTCCTGATAGGGTGTGCTGGTTTGATATAGCATGGACACTACCAAAGGGCCGTCACCATTTGGGCTCTTTCATATCCTGGTGGGACAAGTCACAAAAAATCATATTGCTCATTTACTTTGGTTTTAATGGTCCAAATAACAAAGAGGGACTAGTGTGCACCAAAAGTAAAGACTAAAAGACCTTCCTGAACCAGGGTTTATCTCCCTAGAAATAGCTAAACCTTAGAATATTGATGTCTTTCCAGTGTGTTCAGTATCTCTTGGTTTGGCTATTCGTATTATTTTTTTTCTGCTTTATTTTAGCTTTGTATATATGAGTATTTCCTGGCCACTTTTTTTGCTATTTTATGGATTACTGGGAATGGGGGGACACAGACTGTAGCTTATTTTTCATCCTTTAAAGAGTTTTAGTTTTGGTTTTAATGGAACACGCATTTCCTTTAAAAATAAAAACTGAAGATAAAGACAGAAAAGATGGGATGCCCTATCCACTTTTGGTGATCCAGTATTTGACGTACCCAAGTGCAATATGAAAGAATTAACCATAGCAGAGTCACTACTATACTGTTTTATCACCGCTAGTGAGGTGATAAAATGTAAATATATGTATTTTAATGAGTAGGTACAAATACAGTGGTATTATTAGTAGGGCTGTTAAGCGATTAAAAAATTAATCTTGATTAATCGCACTTTTAAAAAAATAAATCTCGATTAATTGCATGATTAATTGCCTTGTTAATAATAGAATACAATTTATTTAAACATTTTTGGATTATTTTCTACATTTTCAAATATATTGATTTCAGTTACAACACAGGATACAGAGTGTACAATGCTCACTTTATATTTATTTTTTATTACAAATATTTGTACTGTAAAAAACAAAAGAAATAGTATTTTTCAATTCATCCAGTACAGGTACTGTAGTGCAATCTCTTAATCATGAAAGTTGAACTTACAAATGTAGAATTATGTACAAAAAAAACTGCATTCAAAAATAAAAAAACTTTAGCTCCTACAAGACCACTCAGTCCTACTTCAGCCAATTGCTCAGATAAATGAGTTTGGTTACAGTTTGCAGGAGATAATGCTGCCCGCTTCTCATTTACAGTGTCACCTGAAATTGAGAACAGGCATGTGCATGGCACTGTTGTAAGCGGCGTCTAAAGGTATTTAAGTGCCAGATGCGCTAAAGATTCAGATGACCCTTCATGCTTCAACCACCATTCCAGAGGACACGCATCCTTGCTGATGATGTGTTCTGCAAGATAGCGATCCAAAAAAGAATGGACTGACACATGTTCATTTTCATCATCTGAGTGAGATGCCACCAGAAGAAAGTTGATTTTCTTTTTTGGTGGTTCAGGTTCTGTAATTTCTGCTTCAGAGTGTTACTCTTTTAAGATTTCTGAAGTTTCCTCCACACCTCATCTCTCTCAGATTTTTGAAGGCACTTCAGATTCTTAAACCTAGGGTACCTTCTTTGTGTTTTGTCAAATCTGCTGTGAAAGTGTTCTTAAAACAAACATGTACTGGGTCATCATCTGACACTGCTATAGCATGACATATATGGCAGAATGCAGATAAAATAGAACTGGAGACATACAGTTCTCCCCTCAAGGAGTTCAGTCACAAATTTATTTAATGCATTATTTTTTTAACAAGCATCATCAGCATGGAAGCATGTCTTCTGGAATGGTGGCCGAAGCATGAAGGGGCATACAAATGTTTAGTATATCTGGCACGTAAATACCTTGCAACACTGGCTAAAAAAGTGCCATGCAAATACTTATTCTCACTTTCAGGTGACATTGTAAATAAGAAGCAGGCAGCAGTATCTCCCATAAATGTAAACAAATTGTTTGTTTTAGGAATTGGCTGAACAAGATATAGGACTGAGTGGACTTGTAGGCTCTAAAGTTTACATTGTTTTGTTTTTGAGTGCAGTTATGTAACAAAAAAAATTCTACATTTGTAAATTGCACTTTCACAACAGTACTTGTATTAGTTGAATTGAAAAATACTATTTTTTGTTTATCATTTTACAGTGCAAATATTTGCAATAAAAATAATAATATAAAGTGAGCACTGTATACTTTGTACTCTGTGTTGTAATAGAAATCAATATATTTGAAAATATAGAAAAACATCCAAAAATATTGAATAAATTTCAATTGATATTCTGTTGTTTAACAATGCAATGGATCGTGATTTATTGTTTTGAGTTAATCATGTGAGTTAACTGCCATTAATCGACAGCCCTAATTTTTAGCACTGTTTGTTATTTGTTATCGCTTATCTTTTATCACTTCGTATTAGGAATCTGTACATTTGTTTGAACCTACAGCTGTTCTTTACACTTAAGGTTTAATTATATTTACTCCTCCTTCCTTTCACTTGTCCAGCTCTCCTCTATCCTGCCCGTGCTTCTGCTGTGTCATCCCTGTGTTTAGATCAGTGAAGGGCTATGAATCTGAAAATGTAGTTTTCCTTGTTTTTCTTGTAAATAACATAAGATCAATGCTGGTTGAAACAGTGATTGAAGACTGTTGTGTTACATTGAGGTACTGAAAAAAAATGGACCATCCACTGAGATTTTCATAACAAAACGCCAAATTTTCATTAGATATGAGGTAGATTGTATTTTCATGTCAATTTTGTTTTTGTAAAGAAAAAGACCCTTAAAGTACACTGATAATAATCTACCATCTTTTACTATTTGCTCTACAAACATGCACACCTGATTTCATGGTAAGGATTCTTGTATGTGTAATCTGACAGATACTTCTTTTCTGAAGAATGACTGTTTTTGGAATGACCACTAGATGGTGTTGAAAACACTGTCTACTAAGCAACTGAGGACTGGATCCTTCTGAGTGTAGCACCTAGGGTATGTCTACATCTACAATTTTGCAGCGCTGGTTGTTACAGCTGTATTAGTACAGCTGTATAGGGCCAGTGCTGCAGAGTGGCCACACTTACAGCAACCAGCGCTGCAAGTGGTGTTAGATGTGGCCACACTGCAGCGCTGTTGGGCGGCTTCAAGGGGGGTTCGGGGAACGCGAGAGCAAACCATGGAAGGAGACCAGCTTGCCCGCGGTTTGCTCTCGCGTTCCCCGAACCACCCTGCAAACCGCAGAGAAGGAGACCTGCTTGCTCGGGGTTCGGGGAACGCGAGAGCAAACCGGGGAAGGAGACCAGCTTGATTACCAGAGGCTTCCTCAGGTATGCTGGGATACCTGCTTATTCCACGGAGGTCAAGAAAAGCGCTGGTAAGTGTCTACACTTGATTACCAGCGCTGGATCACCAGCGCTGGATCCTCTACACCCGAGACAAAACGGGAGTACGGCCAGCGCTGCAAACAGGGAGTTGCAGCGCTGGTGGTGCCCTGCAGATGTGTACACCTCCTAAGTTGCAGCGCTGTAACCCCCTCACCAGCGCTGCAACTTTGTGATGTAGACAAACCCCTAGTTAAATTGCTGGCTAGAGAGAGACACATGGGGCCAAACAATGGCCAAACTTGAGTATCTGTACTGGTATGTGAAGTGAACTAAATCTCCTTCAACCACTGAGCTGGGATCTGCTTTGAAATGGGATTCTGAAAGTTGCTGGTTTGATCCCAGTCGCTTCTGTTTGATCTAATGTAATAAGCAAAGGTAATGGAGTTCGTGGTCATTTTGGCCCTTTGGAGGCATTTTATTGCATTACAAATTGCATTCTGAGAAGCTCTAACTTGCTTCATGTGCCACATTATAGAATTAATATAGAACACAACCCTGTTTTCTTTGCACACCCACAAAGCAAGACGTCTAAAGGAACAACGTCTAAACTTGCTGAAAAGCAGACATCTAAAGGAACAACAGCCAATCTGCCAGAACCAGTTCTGGGTCCTGGGGAGGAAAGAATGAGACAGTGCAATTTTGTTCAAAGAAAGAGCATTACCGGTTCAGCACAGCAGTGTTTTATTTTTGTTTTCTTCAAGTCATGAGCATTACAATATCAGTACAGCAGTGTTTGTTTGTCTTTTGTTCCTGAACAGACTGGAATATTTCAACAGCAAGTATCTTCAGAAGTTCTTACTCCGGGAGTATGACCAGCCAAAATCAAGTATTGTGCTGCTCTACGAAAAGCTAGAGAGAAAACATGCCATTGAGTTAGTAGAAGCAGGGCAGTTTATTCATGAGCCGTCCCATTCATCTTTGCTGTAAGTGTTTTCCTAGCCTGGTGTAATGACACAAAGTACTTCAGAAAAGCTGATGGGAGGTTGATTCCCTGCTTGGGAATCCTGACTGCAGGCTCACTGTGTCCCTGCTTGTAACGCAGACATTAGCATGTTTGTGGCATTAGGTAAAATATAAATGACTAAAAGAAATATTTTTTAAAATTGTTGAATTTTGTTGATGTTTTCTTGTTTAACCATTTGAACCAGGTTCAGTCAATCCATGTTTGGTTTGTCCAAGCTGTGTGACTGGGCCCTTAAAAGATTAGAGTGCTAGCCAATCCCCTGGCACGTAATGGTTGTATAATAACTTTATACCAGACCCCTTTAAAATCTTAATTGAATGGAATGGGATGTGGGCAAGGAACCCTCACACATATCAAATTCAGGGGTGAAAGTAACTTAAGGACTTGCTGGTACTCCAGAGTCCTGCAGAGGGGGAGGGGCCTCAACCGGAAGAGGCGTGGCCTCTATCAGAAGAAATGGGGCCTTTAAATCCCAGGGCTTTTAAATCAGGATTTAAAGAGCTCAGAGATTCAGCTGAAGCTAGGAGCTGGGCCCTTTAAATCATCCCCAGAGCTACCAGCGGCAGAGGTGGCTGAGAGCCCTGGGGTTTGGGTAGAGGTGAAAGTAATTTACATTTCTTACCCATATGGTCCAATCGCAAGCGACCCACCTCTCCTACATACTTCATGGATCCCTCCTATTGCATGACATAGATAGAGAAAATAAAGCTACTATTACCAGGGCCAGCTTTAGGAAGTGCAGGGCCCAATTCAAACAGTTTCGAAGGGGCCCTGTCAGGGATGACTTAAAAAAAAAACACGTGTAAAAAAACACCTGGGGCTTGTATTCACCGGGCGGTGCTCTGAGTCTTTGGAGGCACTTCAGCGGTGGGTCCTTCACTCGCTCCAAGTCTTCAGCGGCACTGAAGGACCCGCTGCCGAAGTGTCGCCGAAAACCCAGAGTAAGCGAAGGACCCGCCACTGAAGTGCTGCTGAAGACCCAAAGCGCCGCCAGGTGAGTAAAAATTAAAAAGGCATCTCTAGCCAGGGAAGGGATTCTCATTGGGCGCGGGGCCCTCTTAGGCACGGGGCCCGATTCGGCAGAATTGGTGGAATAGGCCTAAAGCCAGCCCTGCCTAACGGTAGGGCACTTGGAGCTAGAGTTAGGGTTCCTGTGGGTAGGGCACTTGGAGCTAGGGTTAGGGTTCCTGTGGGTAGGGCACTTGGAGCTAGGGTTAGGGTTCCCATGGATAGAGCTTCCTGCCCTAGGGTTAGAGTTCCTATGGGTAGGGCACGCCGTCCTAGGGTTAGAGTTCCTATGGGTAGAGCACTTGGAGCTAGGGTTAGGGCTCCTATGGGTAGGGCACTTGGAGCTAGGGTTAGGGCTCCTATGGGTAGGGCACTTGGAGCTAGGGTTAGGGTTCCTAAGGATAGGGCACTTTGAGCTAGGGTTAGGGTTCCTATGGGTAGGGCTTCCCACCTAGGATTAGGGTTCCTAAGGCCTTATTACTACTACCAGTACTGTCTGTAATAAAACTTTACTATTGGAATAAGCTTGAAAAAGTGAAAACTCACTGTCATATTTTTCTCCGTGTCTTCTCTCCTCCTCCAGCCAGGCTGCGGACACTAGGCTCCATGCTTCTCCCTGCCTGGCACTGAGCAGCAGCTGCAGGGGCTTCCCTCTAGCTTGCAGCAGGGAGACTGGCTAAGGGAGGGAGAAGGCTGCCTCCTGCATAAGAACAGTTTAAACTCAGCTGTTCCCTGTGTGGTTCAGTAACATTTCAAAGAGGATTGGCAAGCACTATGGACATCACACCCATGATCCTCTGCTGAGGAGGGAATGGGATAGATTTGAACTTGGAAATGGTTCCTGATTTTGATTGTGTTTTTTGTGTATAGGAGATCCCCTCATCTCGGGAGCAGAAAAGAACTGTCCCTGCACCTTCCTCCCCTCCCCACCAACAACTGGGAGTGAAATTAACAAGGATGCCAGAAATGGCTTCTAACCCTGGGGGCTGAACTGCGCAGGGAACAGCTGAGTTTAAACCTTTCTTATGCAGGCAGCAGCAGCAGGCATCTCAGCCAGTGTCCCTACTGCAAGCTAGAGCCTAGAGGAGAACCCCTGCAGGGGGGGGGGCAGGGGAATGCAGAGCCTTGTCTGCAGCCTGGCTGGAAGAGGGGGAGGGAGGAGATGAGAAACCAGTGTGACAGTGAGTTTTCCCCTTCCACCGGCTTTTATTAGCTCTGGATTTAAGCTGTGCAGCCAAATGGTTGTATTTGTTGTGTATATTAGTATTGGAGACAAGATCCCCTCATTCCGGGCGCAGACAAGGACTGCCCCTGTCATGGTCAAACACACCTTCCCCACTCCCCCGAGCTACTGTGAGTGAAATTAACAAGGGTGCCAGAAATCGCTCCTAACCCCCAAGGGCTGAACTGCTCATCTGAGTTTTAACTATTCTTATGCAGGGGGCAGGCTCTCCCTCCCTCAGGCAGTCTCCTTTTCTTACTGGTCCTCCATACCAGCCCGTACTCACTTACTTTCACCTCTGATCAAATCTTAAAGCAGCATTGCCTGCATCTCAACCTTTTGCAGCTGCAGCAGCTGCACAGAGACTAAGCAGTGCAGCTAGTGGGCAGAGGATAAGGGGACCAGGTTGACCATGTTTCCATGCAGATGCCTCTGCATCCATTGGACGAGGATTAACCTTCCCTTCCCAGTGGATTCTCAGGATCTGTGGGGTTGGGAGTCTGCACCCGCACAGCCCAGCCCAGCCCCCCTGGATGGAACAGTTACTTGGAAACCTGGCAGAGTTCCCTGACCCCTTCGCCCCTCCTTGCTGGCTGCTCCATGAGAAGAGCTGGTGTAGCCCAGACAGATGTAAAGAAAATAAAAGAAAATGCTTTTGGTGAAAAACCCCACTGCAGTGCCAGAGGAGCTAAGCTGTCAGTCTCTGCTCCTGGCAGCAGTATGTGTGTAACTCCCAGCAAGTTGTGTTGAGGCTATACCTGAACAGTCAACACTTACACGCATTTGGTGGCAAACTTAAAAATCATTCAAAAATTATGGAGAAAATAATGGCAAGATTGGGCAATTATGTAAAAAATTAAAGTAACAAGACTCTAATCCCATCTCCCCCTGACATTTCTGTTCTTCCGTGGTTCTTGCTGTTCACAATCCAATCTCCTTGTATTAGTCTATCTACTCAGCAAACAAGCTGCTTATTGTAACTTCAGCTTCATTAAGTGCCTTTGCAATTGATCTCACGCACTATGCATTGATGAAGAACCCAGGTGTTTTCTTTGCAGAGACAGCCACAGATCTGCCGTAATCGCCAAAGAATCGGACTCTCTGAATCCAGATGTGCTGGATAATATACAGAAAATATTGGCAAGGAACCTATACAAAATAAGGAGAACAGTAAGGTTTTTCCACTCAAGCTACAGTATAGAAGTTACATGAATTGTAAAATAATATTAGTCTAATTCTGAGCAGCATGCACAGATATTGGGATTATTTAGATGTGCTCCTGGACATCTCCCTCTATGTAGAGCAAATAGTTGGCTAAGCAAAGTGAAGACTGACACTCAACTTGTTGGCATTCCTCTGTCTGTATGTAACGTGGTAACTTTAGCTCTGTCCATCCTCCCCATACAATTGTAAAATGTTGACACCCTGAAAGAGAGAGAGAGAATGGTTGTGGGGGGAAGAGAGATTGCGTGTGCATGCAGAACTCTGTCAGGAGACTGTGGTATGGGGGAAGGAGGGCATGGGGGACACATAGCCCTTGGCATATGGCAAAGGGGGCAATGGACGAGCACACAGAGCTCCTAGCATAGGGGGAGGGGAAAATAGGGGGCCACACAGAACCCCTGGTTAGGGAAGACGGCAATGGAGGGAGAAGGTGGCGAGATTCAGGGAGTCCCTGAAAGAGAAGGGGATGGGAGGATGATACACATTGTTGTTGGGGGAGAGGGAACTGGAGTGATGCAGGGAGCCCCTGATGAGTGCAAAGAGCTTGGCCAATAGCAGCAGCAGATGTGTGACCCTATAGTAATAATTAAAGGAAAAAATGTTTTAAAGCCATTCAACAGTTTTGCCATGAAACATTTACCATTGGGTGTATAGGAAATCCTGTTGTTTGCAGAACAGTTGCAACATACTATACTATACTATACTATACTATACTATACTATACTATACTATACTATACTATACTATACTATACTATACTAAGCACTGTTTATATGGTGGTATGTGGAGTCTTATCTCTTAGATGCAACTAAAACCTTTGCTTTCTTGGCTTAGGCATGAAATGCCAAATCATTAGGAATGTGGCTAATATGGGCATCTTGGCACAGAGCTACCACCTTTTGTCTTGCTGCTGTGCTGAGAGAGGCAACAAGATAAGACTTTTGGGGAAACTCTTTAAAAAGTGGGCGCAAAAGAATCAAGGTCTGGTTATTGCTACCAGTCTGAAGCTGGAGTATGTCCAGTGTAGCCAATGGAAATACTCCAGGTCTACACCAGGGGAAGTGAGAGCAGAATTTGCCCATAAAACTTGACACCTGGGAAATTTATTTTTGTGATGCTGCATATAGGGCTAATCCAAAACCCATTAAATAGAAAAACTCCGATTGACTTCAGTGGGAGCTGGATCTGTATAATTTATGATTTATGTGAACAGGTGCCAGCATATAACAGGCATACGCTTCCTGGAGAGAGTGGGACAGCAGAGCAGGCAAAGGAGATCCTGATTCTCAGACACAGGAGCCTTCGAATCCATATGAACAGAAGTGACTCTGGTCACTCTAGAAAGGAGGTATGGAGGGCTGGGAAATCTTTTAATTGTAAAGAGGCATGATGCATGATTCCTTTTCACTCTCTTGTCTATTCAGTGGTGAGGAGTCTCATACTAATGCATATACATGTTATCACCAAACTCCAGACAGTTGTTATTTTAAAGAAAAGAGATTCTGGTACCTTTGAATAAAATTGTCTATTAACCTTCATCTGAATATTAGAGAATACGAAACTCTTAGGGTTACCTGAAAAATTCAGATCCCTGGCAAATAAATGAGCAGTAGTCCTTCATACAACACAGTTCAGCTCACAGTTATCAGATATTCTATCAGTGTTAGGGCAGTTATTTACTTAGCAGTTTTAATGAATTGACACTTGGCTTTTCTGTTATAAGGGCCTGTGTTTCATGCGGGGAGGAGTTCTGGCAGAATTTCATAACAGGCAGAAACTTGAGGCAGCACTTCAGTGTTCAAAGTTGTCATCAATCCAGATATATTGTAAATATATATATATTTTTTTACAACTTTTCCAGAAAGACAGAGCTATTTTTGTAAGGCTTTTATATCACAACTTTGACATTATTTTTTAAACTAGTTACAGTTTTGAGAAGTCTTCAAGAAACAAGAGCAAATCAAAAGAACTATAGTATACCTATAAAAGCAGCAAAGATCCAGACTAACACAGCTACCCCTCTGACATTATAATACACCTAATTTCTAAGAGGCCCACTTTCGGGCCAGATTTACTGTTGGCATAACTTAATGACCCATCATGTTCTGAATTAACAAAGAAACTGACAAACTATTTCACTTTGACTATTAATTACTGTGCATGATTCAAACACCTGTGACTACTTGATGGCATCCATTACTTATATTGACTTCAAGCAAGTGAGCAAGATCAGGCCCAAAATATTTAGCTTTCAAATCCCCAATTCAGCAGTCCATATTTTCTGAATAAACCACTTTACTGTGTGCTCAGTGAGACTTAAGCACATGCTTAAATGCTTTGCAGAATTGCTGTAAAATGTCCAAGGGCAAACTGTGGCTCTTAATGTGTATAAGAATAAAATTACATAAGAGAGGAGAAAAGTATAGTATTTAAATGATTAATGTTTATTTAGCTAGTGATTTCCCGTACAACATAGGAAGCTCTAAGCCACCATGAGCTTTATTCCCCTCAGATTTCTTTGTTGAAAATCCAGTCACTGAAGAGCCAATCAAGATATCAAGTAACGTAACAAATGCCTCTACTTCCAGTCCTTCATTCACAGAAAGGTGTTTCAGCTGTAGACGCAAACAACTGAAAAGATTTAATTTGATCATTTACATGCTGATTGATACTTATAATTCAAAATAGATAGAAGACAACATGGCATGTTCTTGTAGAACATTTGGTATAATTAAATTTAAAAAGAGCTACATTAAACTAATGCTAATGTTGTGAGCAAGATTGCATTTTTTAAGTAAGGACATTCAGGGATTAACCCTTTCACACCATCATAGACATCCTCTATTGTGCCTGTTAGATATTGCAGTGCACATGATATTAAACATGGGAAGATTCTGTCCTTAAATAATTCTGTTGGGCCTTTAAGGTGACTGAACTCTTATGTCCTTTAGAACAGGGAGCAAAAGCCAGACCATTTGTGTTGTATCTGGTGAGTAAGCGATGGGTAGAGTCAGCAAAATAGCTTGTGCTGTATTCATGCTCACTTTGCAAACTTGTGAAGGAAATAGGTACTCCACACAGTCAATGGAGGCACTGATCCTGCAATGGGATTTATGTGGGTACAGTTTATTACTGGACAGGGAACATAGTTAGCACACTTCAGTGTAGCCTGTAGCACTGCAACATGTATCTTTACATTATGTTAATTGTAATATGAAACTGTCTGAAAGTGAACTGGTATTTAACAAAGTTAAAGTTAACAAAATGTTAATTTTATGCTTAAAGTGACTGTCATGTCACCATGTTTTGGTGCTACAAATGTAAATACTTAGACCCTGATCCTAGAAACACACATTTGAGTAACTTCACACACTAGAGAAATCCTTTGCAGTCAGCGGGACTACTTATCTAGGTGTTTGCACAATCAGGACCTTTTCTTGGTAGTTTTCTGATGTCATTTTTACAGCAAACAGAAATGAAAGAAATCTGATTAATGTCTGAAAATTCTAGGAATATGTCTCATACGTGTTCTAAAAGAGTCTCAGTGTATAACTCGGAATGATATGGAGTGACAAATTATAGCAGTTGATTGCATACAAATGCAGATTTTTTTGTTGGATTAAATTAAAAATTTATTGATAAAATAGATTTAAAAAGCCAAATATTTTCATATTACGTCATTTAGGCATAGAGTTTTATGCCAAGTTGATACACACAGTCCATATTCCTGCAGAAAGGATTCATTACTGAAGACCCCACAGAACTCTAACTAGGAACTTTTGAGCACTAAAGTGTAAATAAGGGGCACATACTCTGCTTTATGTGGATTCCAGGGAAGAATTTGACCCTCAGGATTTTATCTGAGACAGATATAGACCATTATACCAGAGAAAAGTATGTACTCTTGTTCCAGGCAGTATTCTATTCTGCATTTTACCACAAGATGGAACTATTACAATTATACTCACCGACCAAACCTGAAATAAACGAAAGCTGAAACAAACTTGCTTTGTGTATACCCTCTGACTGATAGCAAGAATCTGAAGAATTAAGAAGGAAGCAGGAGCAAGGTACAAGGGATCACGCTAACACATCCAGTGCTGGTGGAATTTGCATGTCGTCTTCCATTTATAGACTAGTAGAAAAATGGTGCCTTATGTAGCAGAGGAATCCAACTGGGGATAATTAACTTTGAATCCTATCTCAATGCTTTTAACAACTTAGAGGCCTGATTCTTCAACCACTTAGCACCTTTTTCAGGAAAAAATAAAAGGCAGATGCATTTAAAAGTTATTACTCATTAGAACTGGATAAAAACAGGTGACTGATATAATGAAAATTTGCTAAGATGTCTATTTCACGGGGTTCAAAATTCCATTTTCTGGTTTTTTTGTAATATTTTTATGACAATAGTATTTGAAATAATTTTCAAAAATTTTCATTGACCAAAATCCCAGTTTTCAATAACAAAATGTGGATTTCAGTAAACGAAAATGTCTGTATAGATTTCATTAAAAATTTCTCCAGAAACATTTTGATTTAAAATATCATGGAAATTTTCATGTAAAATGTCAGTAATATTGACATATTTTTTGAAAAGGTCATTTTTTCCCCCTGCAAAACACTTTTCATGCAAAAAGTTTTTACCAGCTCTGCTTTTTAATTCAAGTAGTTCTACAGTAACAGCTAATGAGCCAGGCCCCATTGAGCTGGTCCTCTACTTATATTATAGACATATACATAAGAGTCCCTTCCCTGGAGAGCTTACAGTCTAAATAGGCCAGTCAGATGAAGAAAGGAAATGTAACTACCCCATTTTCACAGGTGAGGAACTGAGGCACAGAGAGATTAACTGATTTACCCGAGGTTACATAGGACATCTGTGGCAGAGCTAAGAATTTAACCCAGATTTCCTGAGGGCTAGTTCAGAGGCTTAACCCCAAGACCATCCTTCTTCTTAGGGCTCGTCCAGACTAGGGGGGGAAAATCGATCTTAGATACGCAACTTCAGCTACGTGAATAACGTAGCTGAAGTCGAATATCTAAGATCGAATTACTCACCCGTCCAGACGGTGCGGGATCGATGTCTGCAGCTCTCCGTGTCGATTCCTGAACTCCGTTGGGGTTGATGGAGTTCCGGAATCGATATAAGTGCCCTCGGGGATCGATATATCGCGTCTAGATTAGAAGCGATATATCGATCCCCGAGCAATCGATTTTAACCCGCCGATACGGCGGGGTAGTCTGGACGAGGGCTCAAAAGAGTTCAATTTCAGGTCTTAGTTTCCCCCCCCCCGCCCCTCTCAGGGGAAAGAATCATTGAAGAGGGCTACCATTCAGGGATAAGGTTTCCTATTACCATTTGCTGTAGATATTTATCACAATGCATGCTATATATTACTGTGCATGTTTTGGGTTTCTTTGTACTGTACATCTGGGATATGATCCAACCCAAAATCTCATAGGTGTTGTGGTTTCAGAGCCTTAGTACACCTAATTATTATTCAGTACCCAGAAAACACTTGCCCCTGTAGCCCTGGAAATTTGTACTAGTTCTTCCCTCTGTTCTTTTGCCAACACACTACACACATATAGTCCCCTCTCCCCTTTAAATGGCTCATTTGGAGCTGCCTGTAAGCCGTGGCCATAAATTACATATTTCCTTTAGTAATTGTGTCACAGGGACTGCATGGAATACGCTCTGAGAGTCCTTGGATGCCCTTGGGGATGGCTTTCCAGGGAGCTAGGCCACTGCTGTTCAACCCTGGAAGCCATTGTTACTAAAATAGTCAACAAAACTGCAAACAATGGATTGAGGGCATCAGGTCCCCTGGTTAAAGGGAAAAAAGAAAGAAAACAAAACAGAACATTAGTCTGGGAGGTGGCCAGAAGTGATTTGGCAGCATGGGTTTCTGGACCTACAAGACAAATCATGGCTCTGTAAAGGACTTATTTCCTGTTAAAACAATACCAAAGAATTCTAGCTGCACTGTGGTAATAGAAATTCCTGAGCAGTGCAGATTAGTGCTGAAGCAAAAGGAGAGAGCACTCATTAGCATGAGCTTGCTACCTAGCAAGCTTTCCACTGGCTACTTGGCATAAAGCCAGGGAATAAATGTATGTGGCCTTGCCAAGTTTCTGCTCAGTCACTTGGCTGGGTCCTCATCGCTCCAGATCTGCTGCTTTCAAATCGTATCTGCTAAATCACTCCCTGAGAGTTCAGACCGCTTTCATCAACATGAAACAAATAAGTGTCGGTAAACTTTTCCTCCCAGAAATCTATGCTGGGTATTTAATCTATTTTTAGAAACATTTCTTTTTGTTTTTCTTGTATTCTCTTGGCAAAATTAAAACAAATGGAAACAGAGTGCATGGGGATCATGAATGGCTTGAGTATGAAATATGAGAGTCATTTATAGACTTACAGGCTATCTCCATAAAAGTCTTAACCTACTTTCTTTCATAATCACAGAAGGATGACTCCTATTCTGCACATCATGGACCTGACACGAAGCCTAAACTGCAGCGGTCCTTAACTGGTAAGTGGGAAATCATAGAGTGACCATGCTGATGTTTTCCCCTATGATATATTCAAGAAAAATACATTGTGTTACATCAGTTATTCATTAGTTGGGTTGTTGGGATTCACTGGAGCACTGGCGGCAAAATTTTCATTTTTGCACACTCTCTTTCCTCTGAGGAACTGATTTCAGTTAATAAAGTGGGTGGGCAGCTATTTTACACAAACACAGTCAGTTATTAGTGCATAGAAATGAGGCTGTCAGTCAATCACCTATCCAATTTGTATATGCCAATCTGGGTTTTTCACAGGTAAATTAGGAACATGTCCACTTTTTTGGTCATAGTCTGTAGCATACACAAACAGAATTTGGGGCTGTAAATATTGTAAAAATATTTAGTAAATATGTATAGTAAAATAGTCCTACTGTGTAGAGATTGGAAAATAAAATATGCACCCTTAACATGTGCACTACCGCTAAAGTACACCGACACTAGATATCTAGCTTTCCACTGTCTCAGAGTTACAGGAGAAGGGTTTGAGAATAAAGATGGGGCAACACTGCTTCTGATGTCCACAGCTAGGGCGGATATGAAAGGGTGGGACACCATGTATTCACTCACAGCTAAGTGTTCAGGTTGTACCTACTGCTGTTTGTATTGTCCCCTCCATTGTGAAACAGAAGTCTAGAGGCAAGGAGTGAGAATGTGCCCTGGCCCGAGTGAAGAACAGTAGGTGAACAAAAGCCTCTTTTGCGAATCTGTAGGAGAATAACATGAAGACTTGGATTTGGAAAGTTACTGGGAACCCAAGTTTTGAATGTGGGCATCAAAATGAGACTCCCAGTCCTTGTGCAGGGATTCTCAGATCAGTACCTAGGCACTTAAATGTCAATGAATGAACATGCTAAGTAAAACAGAAGATGTGTCCTTCTGTGACATTTAACCAGTGATATGAGGGCCGCTGAAGTCACCCATTATTATCATTTTATTCAATTTTCTTGCCTTTTTATCCTCATCAGCATTGTGTACTAAATGTCCTTTTCATAACCAAAGAATGGTAGACTATTACCTCGCTAGTATGCTTGTATTCTGTTACACGGCTTTCCCCCTCATTCATTACTGATGGGTCAATACCCTCATCTATGGATCTGTGGATGTCAGAGACAGCCCAGGGCTATCGTTGGAGGCTCCAGGACTAAGCTCTGCCCTGAAGCCCAGGCCACCAGGTTTTCTGCCTCTGATGATAGAACCAATTGCTGGCTCAGTTTCTCCCAAACATTTTGTTTTAAAACCTCAATTTGTAATTGTTTTTGTGCAGGTCTGACTAATAATCTTCTTCCTCCTCCTCTTCCTCCCCTCATGGATCAGGTAAAGAGCAGCATGATGGCTTCAGCCAACTGAATTTACTGCTGCAGCACCTTCCTGTCTGAGTTCTCTGCTCCAACTCAGGCATGGAAGAGTTGTCCTGCAAACAGCTGGCTTAATTCTAAGTGGTGTTCCCTACACAAGGAAGCAAATATGGGATCTTCAGAAGGTGAATTATGCCCTGCCAGTTCCCAGCCAGCCAACTCTCACACTGCCAGGGCATGGGGCTCAGAGCTAGACTGGCTTGTCAGGTCCCCAGCCTTCTCTGAAGAGCTCCAACTCCAACATTGAAAAGCCCAATGAGGAGCTTCTGAGCTTTCAGGAAGAGTCTAAAGACAGGGAGGAAACTTTCATAAAAGGACAGTTCTCATAAAAGATGCAGAAAAATGGAAAGGAGAGAGTTTAAGTCCTTCTTGTCCTCCACTAGCCTAGAAGACATTTTGGACTTGCTAGATAGCCACAGTCCTCACATTGTACCTGCAGAAAATACCAGACTTCCTGAAGCAGGGACTCCTTCACTCAAACTGGGAACACCTACAGTTAACAACCTGGACCTCGGAAGAGATCTGTAGTTCAGTATGAATTCTCTATTAACCTCTGATATAGTTTGGTACCCAAACAAAACTCAAATCAGGATATTTCATTCATGGATCTGCTCAAACTTACATTTCTGGTGTGAAGGGACACAGAAAGCTGTTTGGGGGCACAGATTGCATTTTGTTTATGCAGTACCCAGCCCAATGGGGCCTCTAGGTGATATTGCAATATAATTGTAATAATAATCCCAAAGTTCTGATGATCTCATTCACATTAGAGTTTCTCCAGGAGGCTTGGTTGGAGTCCTACGTCTATGCACCTTATAAATGTGAGTACTAGCCACAGTGACATTTTGTAGACAGGCACATTGGATTCTCTATTTGGGTATCAAATGCCAGGTTTAATCAGAGTGACAGATTAGACAAGTCTGTGGCTGGCCTTTCTCATCACCGTTACCTCCAAAAAGGCAACTTTTGGAATTAGTTCCTGTCTCATTACAAGAAGCACTCTGTCTTTGTCATGAGGAAAAAGTTATTCTTATAGCTTCAGAAACCTTTCTGTTGTTCAAGATCAGATCCTCTTTCCACAATTCCTGGGAAATAGTTCTCTCATAATATGGTTCTAACCCTTGGAAGGTTGTGCCATAAATGGGAATTCCTAGAGCTCTGAAGATATATCATACATACCCCAGTTGTACTCTATTCATTTCATTCAATCCAAAATGCCAAAGCTTTAGAGCCTCAATGTTGCTGCAGGCACGATGTAAAAATCCTACACCAGTTGGCATGTTAGGCACCTGGGAAATTATTCACAGCAGTCTGTAGAGTCACTATGGGGAATGTGTATGAGCCTCATCTAAGGAAGATTTGCAAAGCAAGTTTCTGTTTCTCTGCAGCGGCATCCGTTGGTAAGAAGGTGCTACTGGGTTGGTTCCCACATAATTCTTTAGTTTATAAAACTCTTGCTTTATATGGGGGAAAACTTATATTCCTGCCTACTATTTTGTTATAATAATTTATCTCTGCTTATCCTTTCCCCACCGCCCCACTGTGACTCAGTGCTCACTATTCCCCATTAGTGATGAATGAGGAGAGAAACTGTGCAACAGAATGAGAAATTTCTTATCTGATAATTTTCTTTGTTAGCAGCTTCTCTCCAAATTCAATCCACACCGGTAGCCTATAAAGACCAGTACAGACACTGACATTTTTCTCTAACGGGAGACTTAGACTTATATTGTCTTTAAGGTTAGTTTCATACCTTATATCAATTTATCTTAGGGCTAATAATTGGTTGCTGCAGTGTTCCTACAGCTGTGGAAAGACTCTTTTAGTGGCCAGAACTTAGTCATGGACTCTCCAGCAACATTAGATCACCTCCAAATTCCATAGGTAGAGAAATTAACCCATTAGTAATGAACTGAGAGAGACACTGCTAATAGAAAGAAAGAAAATATTCAGGTAAGAAACCTGTCATTCTTATGAACTTGGACTTGTCTGCATGTAGATTTACTTTCAGCATGTTTTCTGTGTGGTCCTCTCCACCTGGAATGCTATGAAATTTGGTTCTATGAAATATTTTAAAAACAGTCCTATTCCCCTACCTCTGTGACTTATTGTGTCACCTCTATGACCTAATCTGCCTTCTGTACAATGTTAATAATGCATTTATAATGAGTACAGGAAATGCCCAGTTTCAAAGATAGCCTTATCAGTGTCACCCAAGTTAATTGATCCATTACCCTGAAAAAAGAGCCTAATATGATAACTAAATTACAGCTCCTTTGGGAACACTTTTACTAACACAAAAACTCGAGTTAACACTTCCTGGCAATGGCACAGCTAACTGTGTCATTACAGCAACCTTCTCCCTTCATAAGAATTTTTTTTTAAAAAAAATCCTTATTAGTTATGGTCTTGAATCAGGAAACCATCCCTATTTATAGGGTGACCAGACAGCAAGTGTGAAAAATCGGGACAAGGCATGGAGGGTAATAGGCACCTATATAAGACAAAGCCCCAAATATTGGGACTGTCCCTATAAAATCGGGACATCTGATCACCCTACCTATTCAGCAAAGCACTCATATTTGTGCTTGATTTTAAGCACAAGTCCTATTGAAATCAGTGGGACTTAAATATAAACTTAAAGTTAAGTAGCTGCTTAAGTGCTTTCATGTATTGTTGTTTAATTTTGCTAAGTGCCAACAATGTGCTCTTTACAAGTTACTAATACTAAGACAGTCCATGTCTTGATGAGCTAGTTTAGAACGCAAACATAGAAAGACCAGAGGCACCTGGCTTTATCCTACTGTTTTTCTCCCCCTTCATTTAAAATTTTGAAGCAACTTAGTTTACTAAAACAAGCTGATGATATGGTGTAACCAGACATATTAGCACTGTGTTCTGGAATGTTGCAATTGAGGCTGAAAGGAATGCAGTCAGTTGTGTGACATTTGCGAGTCCATAATGTATTCATCAAAATGTGCACTCATTATATCCTGTAGGCATTTTAACTTGTAGTTTATTTTAGTTACCCAAGCATCGTTGTTGTTCCCCAGAAAAAACGTGGATGTGGTCTAGTGATCAGAGCAGAGAGGTGGGAGCTAGAATTCCTAGGTTCTGTTCCCATCTCTGTCATTGAGTCAAGTATATGCACAGTAGGTGGCAATATTTGAGAAACTCTGTCATGCAATTGCTGACAGACCTGGAAGAGAATGTAATCCATCCAGTCCATTAGTTGTACATCTAAATGCCTATATTAACATGGCTTGTTTTGGAGGTTCTTCTGCCATAAGATTTGTAGAGAACATCTGTTTCTTTAAAATGTTATTAAAAATTGCTCATTGGCATGAATGACGGGTCTTACAACACTCTGACTAAGTATTCAGTGGTTACCAGTGGGGACTGACAAAAGAATTACAGTATTTGATTCCTGGTTAAATAACATATTTCAAAATTCAAAGCAGCTTTAAGGTTGTATTTTTCCTTCTATCAAAACAGTGCTGCTTGCCTGCTAATTGTTTTTGTAGCTAAAAGATAATCATTGTAACTGGATAGTTCAGCCCAGTGTACAGGTAATAATTTAAACTAGCTTTAAATATTTCTTCATTACCATTGACTGACAAATGGAAAAAATTCTCAGCAGAGTCTGTATTTTCCTCCTCTCACAGTAGGGGATGCAGAAAAAGTACCAGGTATGAAATGCAACCGATCAAAGTCTATGACCTTCAGCTCCCCTCTACAGCCTGGCAGCACTGAACTGGTTAATGAAGAAGAAACCGGAAAAGGGTCACATGCAGAAATGTAAGAGTACATGCTTCTGGCCTCTGTTCCCTGGCTGTGTAGAAGAAAATCTGTTCACCTTAGTTTAGAAAGGAGTCAGCAATGTGATGCTGTTGTAAATAAGACTATGTGTACAGTGGGCTGTAATAATAAGTATATTACATATAGGGGAAGCAACCTGCTCTATGTCAGTTAGATCTCTGTTAGAACATTGATTTCGTTGCTGGACACCCCATTTTTAAAGAGACATAAAGAAACAGCAGAGAATTCAGAGGAGAGCAGCAGCAGTGAAGGATAAAAGTCAGAGGGAAGCTTAAGAGAAATTAGCATGTTTAGTCTGAAAAAGGCAGAGGGAAAAATGCTGTAAGTGCAAGTACAAAAATGGATATTTAAAAAAAGAATAAGGATCAATTATTCTCTGGAGTCAGTGGGGACACAATGAGCAGCAGGGAAGATTTAGATTAAATGTTAAGAAAAACTTTATAACTATAGGGAGAGTTTCATTAGGCAGTGGGACAAGCTGGCAAGCGAGGCAGTGGAATCACTATTAGTGGTGCGATATGTGATTGCACTTCTCACTCATCGGTAATGACTGGTTCAGGAATAAGGAAATCAGTCCTGGAACGTTTGAAAACTAGCTGTGTCCTGAAGGTCAGGTGCTATGTCTTACTGGACTGGCATGTCTCACAAACATAAAACTATTAAGGGGAATCTAACACAGCAGTGTTGAAATGAGTTATTCTTACTGTTTTTCTAATGTATTTGGGGCAAGGGGGGGGACTTTACTGTATCAAATGTAATATTTCCTGCAGAAAAACCTGGTGATATTTGCTTCTGATAATTTTTAATACAAAATTTGTTGCAGAGAAATATACACAAAGGAGCAATAGAGAGCGAAAGAAGTTTGCTGGACTGAGGTTCTCTTGCCCACAGCCACTGCACATCTGCTGAGAACAGACTCAAAAACCTGCTCAAGGTGAAATGAGAACTAATCCAAGTGTTTGTCCATGCCATGAAGCAAACCTGGACTATTCCCCTGAGAGAAGTCTCCCACCTCTTCCTTTTTGGTCCTGGTAACCTCATGGTAACAGTCTCAGGTTTCCCGGGAATGATTCATAGCACCTGGGAAGCTCCAAATCCCGCATCAGTAACAGGAGAATACCAGCACACAATCACTTACATAGATGGAACTAGGCTAGCACTGTTTCTGCTGGAGAAAAGGCGGCAAAGCCTTCCTCAGAAGATTTCCCTCCTGCTGCTGCTCTTGGGGCCTAGGAATAAAGAAAGCCTGAGTGAGGAGGCTCTTAAAATATTTTTGGAAGAGAAAAGTCCTCAGAGGCTCTGCTAAAAAGTGCTTCAGTCAAGGAAGGAAGGGGGATATCCTCCTCATAGCACAGGCAGAGGTTAAGGGGAAAGTTTAAGGGGCAGGGTGTGAATATAGAGGAAGTGGGAAACCTCAATATTTTGGGCAATTCTTAGATACTCCAGATATGCATCCAAACCTTTGAGTTTTGCTTTGCCAAATCAAACCAAATCTCCAAATGTATTAGATTCACCCATCACTAACATCAATCCTTTTCCTTCTCTGCCTATTAATCTGCATAATAGAAGGTATGGGGAGTTTAACAAAACACAAGTAAATAAATAGATCCTTTGTGAAAAAAATATAAAGAATGTACCAAAGACCTCAGTCCTCTTCTACATGGCACAATTGGACTTTCACAGTCTTTATCCTCTACATACAGTAATATTCCACTGGGAAAAACTGTACCGCTAAACCAGATGCATAATTCATTTTTTAGTTAATCACACCTTACTGATTATAATTATTTTTCAAAGATTTGGGGCCTGTTTCTCATTACACTAAGGCCCTTTCACAGTGATCTGGCAGTGAAAAAGGCTTGAAAGCAGACATAAATAGACTTAATTTACTTCCTTTTTAAGGCCCCTTTTTTACACTACCCAATCTGTATAAAATGGTCTTAATGCAAATAAGAATCTGACAGTTTAGCTTTAATTTAATTAGGATCTGCATTATATTTTATTTTATATATATGATGTGTGTCTATATAGCTGGAGTATGCAGTCACAGGAGAAAAAGAGGGGGTTAGTGGGTTACAGATTGTTGTATGGAGTGTTAACGGTCCACTCTACCTTGAATGGTCCCTTATATGTGCTAACTACTTATGCTAAACAAACTGTTCCACCTTGAATTCTGTTTTGATGACCTGAAGAAGATCTCTGTGTGCCTCCAAAGCTTGTCTCTCTCACCAACAGAAGTTGGTTCAGTAAAAGATAGTCCCTTGCCCACCTTGTCTCTCTAATATCCTGGGACTGACATGGGTACAACTACACTGCTTTGTTTATTGACATTAATAATCATGTATATGTGTACGTGAGATGAGAAGAATCAGAAAGCTAACATTTTGAAAGAGGCATGTTCATTTACAACTGGTATCTCTGTTTTGATTCATTAGTGATTGAATTTTAATAAGTAGTGAGTTCTGCCTTATTATTTACCAATAGTTTAATTTTTGCATTGTTTAAATTACTGTTTACATTTTACATTGTATGTATAATTATATAAAGATTTACCAAGGTGGACATTTTCCAGTTCTTTATCTGGAGAGCAGAAAAGCAGAGAATTCGGTGTTTGAGCCAAAAAATGTTGGAACCGAAGAATGGAAACTTTTGGAACCCTTTGGCTGATTGATTGGTATCTGTAGTGGTGACCGTATCATCTTTATGTCTTGTGAGGTACTTAGCACATTTTTGGGTACTGGATAAAAAAATAAAGAATGATTGTTTTCTTTTAAATTATGATTTCCATGTCTTGTCAAATAAATTATCTGTGGTAGTATTATTGGACAAAAAGCCTATCAAATGGGGTGATTTTTCACCAGTTTTGGATTTCTTTGCAAAACTGTAATATGTAGTTAATAGAACTAGTCAGGAATTTTCTGTCGGAATGATTTCCTGACAGAAAATTCAATTTTTACAAAATTTGAATTTTCCATAGAAGACAATCAATTTTGCTCCCAAAATTTAATTTGCCATCAGGAATATGTAAATAAAATACTTTGTTTTGGGTTGGTTAAGAACATCAGAATGGCCACACTGATTGAGACTAATAGTCTGTTTAGCCCAATAGCTTGTCTTCCAAAAGTAGCAAGTACCAGATGTTTGAGGGTGTGAATCTAAGCACTCCTGTATTCACACCTACACACTACTGTAATGATGTCTGTAGAAAATATGCCTTGTAAGGTATCATTTGAAAACTAATAGCATGCTTGTCATTAATATAATGTAAAATGCATGTGTTAACCTTATATGAGAAGTAATGAATTACTTATCTATTTAAGAATATCCTAGGTAAAGGTGATAAACAGACAGAGGGATGTGGATTTACCTTAATTTACATATTAGCTGTAAACAAAGCTATCAAAAAACCATTGGAGGTGTCTTGCATCTGTACTCGAGAGACAGAGAATTAATATGGCTCCTGCACCCCAGAGAGAGACAGGCGATGGAACCCCCCAGGGGCCTTCCTGACTTTTGAGAACAAAGACAATTCTTTGGGAATATAAGGTCCAGAGAGAGACTCCATCTTTGTCTTTCTCCTGAGAAGACAAGGAAAACCAGTACCTTGTAGTTCTGTGGAAGGTACTGACAGAGAGATGGTCAGGCATGCTGGAAAAAGAATAAATGGTGAGAAAAACCATCTTAACTAAGACTGCACCTTGCTAGATTAAGTTTTAGAATTTTAGATGTGTGTTTTCATTTTTATTTGCTTTTGATGATCTCTGCCTTTATTTCCTTTACTTGGCATCACTTATCCTATGTCCTTCTGTTAATAAACTTGTTTTATTTTAATCTAAACTAACCCAATGCTGTGTTTTGAATTAAAGTAATTGTTAATGCCAGTTAATGTGGCCAGCTGCTGGTATTGTGTCTTTAAAGGAGCAAATGAACCTTATTATTTCTCCAGTATTTGCCAGCCCCAAATGTTGAAAAATTATGAGTCAGATGCACCAAAAATAACGAGACTGGCTTTAAAATCATTAGAATATGTAAAAATAATAGATTTGATGTTCTGTTTGCCTTCTACTTTTGAGCCTATAGAGTGCACTGGGGTCACATTTTGAAGCTTTTCCCACAACCACGAGGACTAGAAACTTTTGCAGGAGTGGGGTTGTAAAATAGATCTCTGTCATATTAACATTTTGTGTGATCTGCAGAAAAGACAATATTTTATACAGTGCATATTTTCCCAGTGATTCACTCGGCCCCAAATTTAACCTTCCAGAAAGTATGGAATATTTTTTAAGCTTCTTTAACCAAACTATAATAGCTCAGCCAAAGCTTCCATGAAGTATTTTCCAGTTGCTCAGTGGCCCTAGCCTGATGACCAATATAAATTCCAGCCTAGAATACACTTGGTAATCTTTGCCCGTATCCAGTGTTGGTGGTCTTGAAATCCCACAATTGACTGGAAAACTGTTAAATGCTTGGGCTTCAGTGCATGGCTAATTAATTCTTTGCAGAATTTTAGTCCTTTAAAAAGTGTTTAAAACATTGATTCACTGTATCATTGAATATTGCATGGTTTTGTTGAAATAAATTGTAACAGTTTGATTCCCTAAGCAGTTCATAGAGTTATTTCTCTTTGGCTTACACAGAAAGTGTAGAGCAGTCTTCTAAATGTTAAGGTCAAAATATTCAAAAGTGGCCACTGATATTGGGTGCCTCCCTTCTTAGGTGGACAAGACACCTTATGTGACACTCAAAACACAGAAGCACACAATGGCAGTGGTTGCTTTTAAAAGTATGGCTATACATCTTTTTCACACTAATGCGTCTAGGAATTGGGCACAAATTTCATAATTCATAAAGATGTCTCTGAAAAGTGGCTTCTTTTTTTTTATTGGCCTCTTGTTCGTTGGAGACAGCATGATTATTACAAGGATGCATAATATTACAACTAGGGTGGTCAATTAATCGCAGTTAACTCACATGAATAACTACAAAAATTTATCGAGATGAATCGCAGTTTTAATCGCATTGTTAAACAATAGAATACCAATTGAAATTTATTAAATATTTTTGATGTTTTTCTACATTTTCAAATATATTGATTTCAATTACAAACCAGAATACAAAGTGTACACTGCTCACTTTATAATATTATATTAGATTACAAATATTTGCACTGTAAAAATGATAAACAAAAGAAATAATATTTTTCAATTCACCTCATACAAGTACGGTAATGCAATCTCTTTATTGAGAAAGTTCAATTTATGAATGTAGATTTTTTTTTGTTACATAACTGCATTCAAAAACAAAACAATGTAAAACTTTAGAGCCTACAAGTCCACTCAGTCCTATTTCTTCTTCAGCCAATTGCTAAGACAAACAAGTTTGTTTACACTTGTGGGAGATAATGCTGCCCACTTCTTATTTACAATGCCACCAGAAAGTGAGAACAGGCATTCGCATGGGACTTTTGTAGCCAGCATTGCAAGGTATTTACATGCCAGATATTTTAAACATTCTTATGTCCCTTCATACTTTGGCCACCATTCCAGAGGACATGCTTCCATGCTGATGCTGCTCATTGAAAAAATAACGTGTTAATTAAATTTGTGATTGAACTCCTTGGGGAAGAATTATATGTCTACGGCTCTGTTTTACCCACATTCTTCCTGCATTTCATGTTATTGCAGTCTTGGATGATGACCCAGCACCTGTTGTTCATTTTAAGAACACTTTCACTGCAGATTTGACAAATGCAAAGAAGGTACCAATGTGAGATTTTTAAAGATAGCTACAGCACTCAACCTAAGATTTGAGAATCTGAAGTGCCTTCCAAAATCTGAGAGGAATGAGGTGTGGAGCATACTTTCAGAAGTCTTAAAAGAGCAACACTTTGATGCGGAAACTACAGAACCCAAACCACCAAAAAAGAAAATCAACCTTCTGCTGGTGGCATCTGACTCAGACGCTGAAAATGAACATGCATTGGTCCGCACTGCTTTAGAGTGTTGTCAGTCAGAACCCATCATCAGCATGGACTCAAGTCTCCTGGGATGGTGGTTGAAGCATGAAGGGACATATGAATCTTTAGTGCATCTGGCATGTAAATAACTTGCGACGCCGGCTACAACAGTGTCATGAGAACACCTGTTCTCACTTTCATTATGACATTGTGAACAAGAAGCAGGCAGCATTATCTCCTACAAATGTAAACAAACTTATTTGTCTGAGCGATTGGCTGAACAAGAAGTAGGACTGAGTGGACTTGTAGGCTCTACGTTTTACATTGTTTTATTTTTGAATGTAGTTTTTTTGTACATAATACTTTTATCATGAAAGTTGAACATACAAATGTAGAGATTACACTACAATGCTTGTATTAGGTCAATTGAAGAACAGTATTTCTTTTGTTTATTACAGTGCAAATATTTGCATTGAAAAATAAATATAAAGTGAGCACTGTACACTTTATATTCTGTGTTGTAAGTGAAATCAATATATTTGAAAATGTAGAAAACATCCAAAATGTTTAAATAAAGGGTGTTCTATTATTGTTTAACAGTGCGGTTAATTGTGGTTCATTTTTTAAATTGCTTGACAGCCCTCATTACAACTTTAACTTCTTCTATCAGCTCTGCAGAGCACTTACCAATAAGGAGACAATCCCTTTAATACAGGATTGGCAACCTTTGGCACGCAGCTTCCTGCAGCCCCCATTGTCCTGGAATAGCGAACCGCAGCTGGGGGAACTGCGATTGGCTGAACCTGTGAAGGCTGCAGGTAAACAAAACCATCTCAGCCCATCAGGGGATTTCCCTGATGGGCTGCATGCCAAAGGTTGCTGATCCCTGCTTTAATATAAGGGAGGAAAATGAATTCAAACACCAAAATTATCGTAGCTAATTATGAGTAAATTTATATAGATAGAGAGATGGGGGTTTCAGATATGCCTAAGTGAGTTAGGAACAGAAGTTAATCACAAAATTACAAACAAGAGTAACATTTTAGCATGTTGAATTGGACTCCATTAATACAGACCTCCTTGGATATACAGAATGCCATTGACTTCAGGCCTTTATCTGCAGCTTTCCTAACTTTCTGATAAGTGAAACATTTCTTCAGATCACTGAGAAAGAAGGATATTTTTTATCCTGTGCAGAACCCATCTTGCAGTCTTTATGCATCAAAATTACTACCATCTCTAAACCGCTCATTAACTCCTTCTATTGGATGATCGAAAAAGGCCTCCCCCTCTCTCTGGTCAAATCAGTGGGAGCTGTGCTTAGTTTATCTCAGACAGAAGTTACTCTTTGTCTATATCAGTCTCCTCACTTTTGCACATTTGAAAATCCTACCCTTTATGTATATGAATGCTTGATGTGCCCCTGTTCTAATACAGTATTTCTAATTATCCCATGGATAAATGAAAACAATTAAATTAAAGTCCTAAGCATGAATGATGGGTCATATTTTGAAAACACAAGACTATCTTTTCTATTAAGATGAATGCTAGGTGTAAATGAGGGTCTGAGGCCTAGCACACAGTTTTGTTGTCTGTCAGGTTCAGGATTTTTTCCAGATTCTAATGCTGAAGAGTGCATGTATGGTGCATACTGAGGAGAAAGGGAAGCTAATTAAATTGAGAGACATTCTGACATTCTAAACATAATTCATATTCTGTCGTTAAGAATTTGGAAAATATTTTGCTGTATGCATTAACAGTCTAGCTAGAGCAAGGACTGGGTGCTTACAATACTTTGCCTCAAATACACACAGTTTTCCTGCCAAAGAGATTGAGTTTCAATCAGGAAACTTTCCAAATAGAAGAAAGAAGATTGCAACTATATATTAGCATTAATATAAAAAATTCAAAGCCACATGCAGCTGATTAGAAAGCATACAGAGCACTATGGAAAAAATGCATTAACACCTTTTTTAAAAAAAGGAACAAATGCCGATATTGTGCTTTAACTTAAGGATCTTAGATAATTATTTAATAAGATCCAGTGAATTTCTGTCAAAAGGATCTCACATCTGCAATGCAAACCCCTGTCTTAACTGAGCATTTTAAAACATCCCCAAGGTTTCCAACTCCAGTTATGTTCAACTTTAAGATATAAGTCACCAGTACAGAGGGGAACTGATTTTCCTTGTCATTTAAGACAGGTTTAACCAGTATTACATGTTAGTTAAATGGAAACTGATTTAAATTACATTATTGAGGATTAATTGATGGATACTTGCCATTTTGTATTTAATTAACCATTTTCTATTCAATCTAAAGAGGTAATCTAGTTGCAATAATTGTTGCGTACAAACTAATCAGGTGATTCTAAGATGAGTATCTATTACTGAGATTCACAACTATGTAAAAGTGTGCATGTGTATGATGGATGACTAGGAATTGGCAGGAACAGGGTTTATAGTAAAGGAAAGGCTACAGCTGTGTTGCTTAGGTGCAGAATTGCAAGAGTAGCAGCGCGGGCCAGCTGTTATGAATTAAATGATCCCTCCCAGCCCTTTATAAGGAGCAGGTGAGCAGCAGGGAGTTGGTTTGCTGGTAGTTGGGATAGGTTCATTTTGGGTCTGAAAAGAAAGGAAGATATCAGCTCTATTCCACTCCACTCATTTCTCTACATTCTTTCTTCTTCAAAGCAGACTCATGCTTTGGCTGCCCAGAGCCTTACTGAGCTCTCAGTTGAGAATTTAGCTGTAGGAATTTTGCTTGGTTTGATCAGAGATCTAAAACTAGGCTGAAGATAGCTTTTTCTCATAAGCTGAATCCAGCCCTGTATTCAGATACATGCATGTAGTTCTTGTTGAAATGAATGGGAATGTCCTAAATGCATCTCAAGGCAGAACAAAAGCCTTAGTTTAAACTCTGTGGAAAAGCTATTTAGGGTGGGTCCAAAAAGCTCTGATATTATGCATTTGCTGGGATTGAGAGTGCCTGGTGTGTGGGTCCCAATCCTGTTGGTGTCTCACCTGACTGATTCTAGGACTATATGAGACTAATAATCTTTAGTGAATATGATGTAAGTGGCCCACAAGCATTGCTATCCATGGATGAATGTGCTGAGGGAGAGAAATTACACTGAACAGATATGGCTTTTGAAAACAGGGCCACCAAATGTGCAAACAGAATCACTGAGCAAAATGGGTGTAAAAAAACAGATCATGTGGGAATATTTTTTGTGCCGTTCCAGAATCCTCCTCTCCAGCACTGTCAGAACAGCTAACTCTCTGCCATGCTACTACTGATTCCCCTAATGGCAGTGGTTCATGTGACCTCATAGGGCATGCAAGGCACATAGCTGATTTTAACTTCTGCAGCAAACTGCAATGTCAATTCTGTTGGTTTAGGAGGGATCATGTAGGGTGGTGGGTCCCTGACTCTTTTCCCCTTTGACTGGCATATTGAGAGGGTGGTGCTGTGAAAAAGCAGGGGACAGCCACCCAGTGCAATGGTCTGAGACATGTCTCACTTCTCCTGAAGCAACTTTTCCAGACTTTCTGTATGTAACTTAGGCTCATCTTCCTCTCACCCCCAATGTCCAGAACTGTGTGGTAGAAGGGATGACTTAAGGCTTTATCTAGTTGCAAAATATTGTCATGCATTTGGGGACATCTAATGCTGCTTCTCTGCACTTGCTGATCACATCTTGCTGTCTCTTATGTTAGCGACTCTCACATCATCATACCACTATCAAAAGATGTTCAACCATTTTAGAGACTTGACAAGATATAAAACTAATGTTCACAACCATCAGTCAGCTCCAGCCTATAGCTCAGGCCACATTGCTAACCTACCCATTCTGCTCCGCCAACAATGCCAGCCTCAACACCACTCCTGTGTCCTTCTTGCACATCTCCATGCCCTTTCCAGCCCTCCCCCCACCCCCTGCTGTGAAACATTCTTCCAATACCTGTTTGTCTCTTTCATACTCTTCCTAAAATCTTATTTCTGTAGCATTGCTTCCACAGACTAGCCTGGGGAGAATTAATGATGGGGATGTGGAGTACATGGCTATTCTAATGTCTGTATTATCTCATTCCTGTAACCCTGCCCTACTTTCCTATTATGTTTGTAGCCTGCCATGTCTTTAGCTAGAACATGGGCTCTTCTGAGCAAGGTCCTATCTTGCTTTTGGTTTCTATAATGGGCCTAGTGCACATGTGGACATAAATAATTATAATGAGACACCGCTCTTGACATTTTACATCCGGGAACCTGATATCCAATATGGGATATAAGAGCTACTCCTGCATGAAATATTTAAGGAATAACCATGCAGATGACACAACCTATCATTGTCATTTCAAAGTTACCATGTTCCTAAAACAAGAGAGAATAGATGGCCTCACTTGCCCATATACCTCATTGGATGGCTAAATCTAGTAAAAAAGAACGTATTTACTAAGGGTACATCTGCACTACAGGATTATTCTGATTTTACATAAAGTGGTTTTGTAAAACAGATTGTATAAAGTCGAATGCCTGTGGCCACACAAAGCACAATAATTCAGTGATGTGCGTCCATGTACCGAGGCTAGCGTCAATTTCTGGAGTGTTGTACTGTGGGTAGCTATCCCTTAGCTATCCCATAGTTCCCGCAGTCGCCCCCGCCCATTGGAATTCTGGGTTGAGATCCCAATGCATGATGGTGCAAAAACAGTGTTGCGGGTGATTCTGGGTAAATGTCATCACTCATTCCTTCCTCCATGAAAGCAACGGCAGACAATCATTTCACTTCCTTTTTCCCTGGATTGCCCTGGCAGACGCCATAGCATGGCAACCATGGAGCCTATTTTGCCTTTTGTCGCTGTCACCATATGTGTACTGGATGCCGCTGACGGAGGCGATACTGCAGCACTACACAGCAGCATTCATTTGCCTTTGCAAGGTAGCAGAGACGATTACCAGTCGTTCTGTACCGTCTGCTGTGCCATTGTAAATTGGCGATGAGATGACGGTTATCAGTCGCTCTGTACCGTCTGCTTCTGCTGCTGTCATGGGTGCTCCTGGCTGGCCTTCGCTGAGGTTGGCCGGGGGCGCAAAGACAAAAATGGGAATGACCCCCCAGGTCATTCCCTCCTTTATGTTGTATCTAAAAATAGAGTCAGTCCTGCCTAGAATCTGGGGCAAGTGTACTAGAGAACCAGTGTATCAGAGAACCAGAGAGCACAGCCGCTCCGTGTCAGATCCCACAGAAATGATGAGCTGCATGCCATTCTAGGGGGTGTCCGTGCAACAACTACACCCTTGCTTCCCTTCTCCCCCAACCTTTCTGGGCTACCATTGCAGGGTCCCCCCATTTGTGTGATGAAGTAATAAAGAATTCAGAAATAAGCAACACTGACTTTTTAGTGAGATAAAATGAGGGGGAGGCAACTTCCAGCTGCTATGATAGTCCAGGCAGGACATTAAACGGTGGAGGGGAGAGGAGCGCAGCATCCCACTGCTATGATAATCCAGGCAGTACAGAATCTTTTCTTTAGACATGAAAGGGGGGGGCTGATGGAGTTCAGCCCCCAGTTGCTATGATGAGGATGGTTACCAGCCATTTTGTACCATCTACTGGGAATGACTGGAAGTCATTCCTACCTTTACCCAGGCGCTCCCGGCTGACCTCACCTGAGGCCAGCCAGGAGCACTCACGGGCTGATGACAAGGACGGTTACCAGTCCTACTACACTGTACCGTCTGCCACTGGGGAAGAGAAGGGAGAGGATGCTGCTGTTCATTGCCCCAGCACCATGTCTACCAGCAGCATGCAGTAGACATAGGGTGACATTGAAAAAAGTCAAAAACGATTTTTTTCCCCTCTTCTTTCATGGGGAGGGGAGGAGGAGTAAATTGACGAGATATACCCTGAACCATCCCGGACAACGTGTTTGACCCTACAGGCATTGGGAGCTCAGCCAAGAATGAAAATGCTTTTTGGAGACTGCGGGGATTGTGGGATAGCTGGAGTCCTCAGTCTTCCCTCCCTTCCTCCATGAGTGTCCATTTGATTCTTTGGCTTTCCGTTACGCTTGTCACACAGCACTGTGCTGTGGAATCTGCATCATAGCCTGGAGATTTTTTTTCAAATGCTTTGACATTTCATCTTCTGTAAGCTCTGATAGAACAGATTTGTCTCCCCATACAGCGATCAGATCCAGTATCTCCCTTACGATCCATGCTGGAGCTCTTTTTGGATTTGGGACTGCATCGCCACCCATGCTGATCAGAGCTCCACTCTGGGCAAACAGGAAATGAAATTCAAAAGTTCGCGGGGCCTTTCCTGTCTACCTGGTCAGTGCATCTGAGTTCAGATTGCTTTCCAGAGCGGTCACAGTGGTGCACTGTGGGATACCGCCCGGAGGCCAATACCGTCGATTTGCGGCCACACTAACCCTAATCCGATATGGTAATACCGATTTCAGCGCTACTCCTCTCGTCGGGGAGGAATACAGAAACCCATTTAAAGAGCCCTTTATATCGATATAAAGGGCCTCGTTGTGTGGATGGGTGCAGCGTTAAATCGGTTTAACGCTGCTAAAATCGGTATAAACGCGTAGTGTAGACCAGGCCTAAGAAATCCCCAGATTCTTACTGTGAGTTCAGGTTCTCCTTTAGCACTTAATTTTAATGACTAAATAAACAGATTCACAAATTAATCTGACAGCACAAATTATTTTAAGTATAAAGAAATTGCTTTCTTCTGTATGAAGATGGGAGTTTGTTCTACTACTGAGCATCAGGCAGAAGACTGTGAACTAGTGTTGATATACTCGAAAGATATGATAGCTTGCATTTTTCTCAGTAACATGAATTTCTGTACCTGTACCAGCACTGTTGGCACGTCACAGGAATACTGAAATTGCCATCCTGAAATATTCTCCTAGTCTGGCATCCTGTCCCTGGCAGTAATCTATAACAGATGCTTCAGAAGAAGACAAAAGACATTAGCATCCAAATGAGAATGAACTCTCTATTCATTAAGGATTTCCCCATTTCTGAGGGGACATTTCCCTTCTGGTCCAGTTAGATGTTGGTGGGACAAATTAACACCATAGTTGTACTCCTTTATGCGAGGAAAGTAGAGAAGAGAATGTCTTTTCAAGATCACCTAAAGGGATGGCTCAGTGTTACTAGCTGTCCATTTGCACCTGATTTAAATGTCTATTTATGATTTGACTTAACATGGCATGATTAACTATGCTTGCAACAAGAGGTAGTACTGTACAAGCAGCATCGCCTCTTAAACACAGAGACTTTAAAAGAGATATTAGCCAAATTTTAAATATTGCTTCTTGAATCTCTGCTTTTTTTCATTTGAAACCAAGACTTGTGTTTTATTTTAATGGGAAGGTGAGAGCAGAAGGAAGAAAGGAATAGTTCGGGGATGGTGGACGTGCCACCTTCATACCACAGTTGTGGCAGTGCAGCTAAAGATGTGCTTTAGAAGTGGCTATGAAACTTTCAGCTTTGACTGTGCAGTTCACAGCCTCTCTGCCACACAGACACAGAGGAAATATAAAAATAACCTGTTCACGCAGTAGGTATTACTTGGACAATTTTACGTAATCAATCCATAGAAGCTGCTTGACACCAGTCCAATAACTGTTTTTCATGATAAGCGCTCCGCATTGCTTTTGTAAAATGAACTCCCATATGTTTGTTTGGAAATCTTCATACCTTAGCTCTATAGATAGCTATAATGTTCCTTTAATACAACAGCTGTTTAGTTGTGCCAGCTCATTTGCTTTTATTAGTCCTTTTGCCACTGCAACTCAAATCAGTCATGAAACTCAAACCAGTCATGAAATGATGTTAATCTATGTCCAAAAATAGCAGCCTCTCTGCATACCCCTCCTCTCTGTCTCCCTTTCAAAGGTTGGACATCAGTACTTTCCTTCTTTTCTGAGTTTCAAGCTTACTACCTATTGTTGTTCCACCATGAAGGCTGGAATACCAGCCTTTATAGCAGGAATTCTTGGTGGCATTGGTGTTCTACTGTTTCTCATAGCTTTTGGGACAGATTATTGGCTCCTAGCAACAGAGACCTGTGGAATCTTTGAACCTGAAAATAAAACTCTTCACACTCCAGAGGTAAAAACTAGAAATCTTGTGATATTCTGCAAGTTAAAAAATACACTTTTAAAATACACCTCTACCTCAATATAATGCCGTCCTCAGGAGCCAAAAAATCTTACCACATTATAGGTGAAACCGTGTTGTATCGAACTTGATTTGATCTGCCAGAATGTGCAGCCCTGCACCCCCGGAGTGCTGCTTTACGGCATTATATCCAAATTTGTGTTATATAGGGTGGCATTATAATGGGGTAGAGATGTAACTTGCTATAGAAATGTTTTAAAACCAACATGAATGCTCTAAGTGTTGGTGCTGGTTGTTTTAAGCCAATGGTAATATGTGCTTATTGTATACACATTCGATGTATAAAAACTCAACTCAGCCTTATCTATAAAGTCACAATCTGCATCTCAATAAAGTGTATAATTGTTAAAGACTTCAAGCAAATTATGCATAGGAAGCCATTACAGGAAACGCTTCTGTATTCTGATAGCTATGGAGCAGAAAGTTGAAATGTGAAAATGTAATACATTTGTTTGCTGATACTAGCATTAGCCACTAAAGAGAAACTGTATTATACCGAGCTTCATATAATAAAATTATATTTTATTGCTAACTTCTAATATGGCTCTTTAGAAACCCTGATTTTAGCTGAATTTGCTTATGGTGAAACTGTTCAATAAATGCTATGAAATAACAGCTGGATCAGCTCTCTGATTTTTTAAATTCTTCTTAAATTTTCATGCTGATCAATGTGTGTAGTATTATTAACATTTTTCAGAAATATCCCTCTGTTAGGCAGAATTTCTTTAATGTACAAACCAATTATGTTTGGTTTTTCTGTTGAATGATTCACAATTGGAAAACTTTATGGTGTCAACAATAAGTGTCTTCAGTTCCAGGGTTTCCTAATAAAGTGTAGGTTTTTGGCTGCATCAGCCATATTTCCAAATGACTCTTCATATAGAAAGCAGACATCCCAAAAGAAGTCATCATTGTATAAAACAGCATAATAAAGCTGAAGAGGGCAGAGAGCAAAAGTTTCTCAGGCATAAAAGTCCAGCTCCATTTTGTTTCGCTTAGAAATGAAACATCAACATGAGAGGTTTAAGAATATTTTAAAATGACTCTGTTATCACTAATGTGAAAAAGATTCCGGGCTAGAAGTGTTGCACTGTCTTAAATAAAATAGACATCCCAAACATTCAAGATATGTGATTAGGCCCACTGTTTGTTTGGCATAGGAAACTGGCCGAGGGATCCCGAACGTGCCTGTCGAAGCAGCATTCATTATTGTTTCTGAGGTTATCATTTTTTATTTTAATCAATGGTTTTATACTTTAATTATTGCTCCCTACTCTATGCTCCATGCTATTCGCCCCCATAAACACACCCTCTATCCCTTTTTAAACTGGCAGGCTCTACTTATGTCCATTGAGCGTCTTGATTGTATCTTAGCTATCAACCAGTCATCAAAACTAGCGTTGATTTAACAAGTCAGTAGAGTCACCCTCTTGCACATCATTGCAGTCAAGGCTCATACCTGATCCTGAAAGAAGCAGCTCTTCCAGATGAGCCAAGGGAGTGTGTCTCTGGTCAACCCAATAGGACCTACGTATTGGTATTTGATATGTAAGGACTCCAGGGCTTGGAAAGCTTTTGTGATGTCTCTCTGCTGGACCCCAAGTACCTTTCTCTCCTTTGAAATAAGGGGGGGCTAAACTTGAGAGATGCTGAGTGCCTCAAATCCCATTTAACGCAATATTTTCCAGGAGGTGTTCTGCCCTTCATAGGATCAAGCTTTATAGCAGTAATGTTGATGCTCCACCAAACTGTACTGGATAAAGACAAGCATTTCTAATTACAGCTGTAATTATTTTCCTAACAAGTTAACTCACAGCTTAGACAGTACAGCCCTCCTGACATGACTTGTGTATCATTTTTGCAGAACTTTCATGCGAGTTACAATAAATGAGAAATTGATGCAAATTAATCAAGATAAGTGTGTGTCAGCAGTCATAGCTGAACTCATGAGGAGACTGATATAGACAAAGAGTAACTTCTGTCTGAGATAAACTAAGCACAGCTCCCACTGATTTGACCAGAGAGAGGGGGAGGCCTTTTTCGATCATCCAGTAGAAGGAGTTAATGAGCGGTTTAGAGATGGTAGTAATTTTGATGCATAAAGACTGCAAGATGGGATCTGCACAGGACAAAGAATATCCTTCTTTCTCATGATCTGAAGAAATGTTTTACTTACCAGAAAGTTAGGAAAGCCGCAGATAAAGGCCTGAAGTCAATGGCGCTCTGTATATCCAAGGAGGTCTGTATTAATGGATTCTAATTCAACATGCTAAAATGTTAATCTCGTTTGTAATTTTGACAATGTAACCCCCTCCATCCCAAACCATTCCCTCTAGGGTGAACAGATGTCCCTATTTTATAGGGACAGTCCTGATTTTTGGGTCTTTTTCTTATATAGGCGTCTATTACCCTCCACCCTCCGTCCCAATTTTTCACATTTGCTGTCTGGTCACCCTAACTCCCTCCCTCAAAAAGTGACTTGCCAGTCTTGTAACTAAGCTAATAGTCAAGATGAATTCCATATTATTTGTAGTTAATACAGTTTCATAGGCTTGTGCTTCATTCTCTTGCAGGATGTGGTTTTGAGAGAGGTCAGAAAAGAGATCCTCACTTTTCACCACGAAGGTTTCTTTTGGAGATGCTGGTTCTATGGCGAGGATTATGAGGAGACCATATGGAACTTCTGGTTCAGTGAGTGTTACTGATACATTTTCTAGCTTTGTTTAGAAATATTTTAAGGGTCTGGATCTGATTCAGTGATAGTTTACTATACTGTCCATGTTGCTGTGATTAGGGCTGTGTCAGCCCTTTTATTATAAAGCTCTAATTCTACCAGATTATAATTGAGCTATAAAAATACAATCTGGACTGCAAGTCAGTGAGGCAGGTCTCTCCCAACTGAGAAGCAAGCTGTCTTTACTTTTAATTTATTTTCCACAGGATCTGCGTGGCCATTTTAAAATAGGACAAAACCCAAAGCTATCCCCAAATTCCCCCTGATCAGGACACTTTATCTGTGCTCCATTTAACTCTGAAATTTTTGGTCTCAGATGGTCTTTTACAGTCTTCTAGGAGCATAGAAACTCACCCATTTTCTCCCTTTTTAAATAAAATCTTCTCCAACAGGAACAGAGCTCCCACTCATACCCGTATTGCTCATACCCCTATTCATGTAGTCACCAGAGGGGCTTGCTAGACTAGAACCCTGTGGCTTTCTGCCCTTTTATCTTTACTTTTCTATTAATGTCTTTATCCTATGAGGTGTCCAGTGCCCTCAGTTCTCATTGACTACAATTTGTGGGACACTCCAGCCAATGCAGGAGATGCTAAGCACCAGGTAGGCTCAGACCCATATAAATTTGTGTGTAAATGCAATCAAGACACTTATTTTACAGCATTGTCTATTTCCCTTTTTTCATGGAAACTATGAGAATCAGCGCACCCACTATAAGTAAACACAGATTATAGCAAAATCCATCTTTCTTGGAATTGAAAGTATGCTAATTAGTTGGAAAACAACTTTAAGCAGAATGAAGAAGTCTAATCTTGCAAACCTCAGATTTGCCAGCTGGAATCCAGCTCATCTGATAGCTGTTAGGTGGTCCATGTGCAGTGAATTTGGTGCTCTCAGTAAGACAGGTGTTCACGTATAAAATAACTGCCAACACAGTTGACACTAACTAACACCCTTTGTTGACAGTAGACAAGCTAAACACTGAATGGAACATGAAGACTGAGCTGTCTTTTCTTCCTAGAGGTGGTTGGGTTCACTGGTGTGGCAGTACTTGTACTGCTGATGCCCCAGTTATATCTGCTCTGTAGATAATTAGAGGGCTTCAGTGTCGCAGTCTACCAAAACCGTAGATAAACACTAAAAAGAATTCACTCAGTTTTTGTAAAGCTTTGAAGGACTGTATAAACCTAGGCTTCGAAAGGTCTCCCAGTCATACAGTTAACTGTCATTCACACAGCCACCATTTTCTGTGCCATCTCTCCTAGGAGGGCAAGTCCTCAGGCAGCGATGTCACCAGACCTTAATTTGTGCTGGAGCTCAGCCCCAGGAAATGGCTGAGATGAGCAGTTATGAGGGTTTGACTCCTGGATGGCCTTTTTTCTTGCCGGGCACAGCCCTAGCACTTCTTCTGTCAGTTGTGCAAGGTGCGACCTGCTATGTACAGTGTGTGAGAGGTCATGCTGTGTGCTGGAAGCCATTTTCAGTCCTGGAACCTCTTTCTTTACAAATTAAGGACTGAATGTCACCAAGATCTGCCTATCACTGTTTCTGAGTCAGCAGTATCACTTTCAGGAGTACTGCATTAGGGTGGGGTATGGAACTTTATGGAATAACATCAGAGAAAATGAAACTTTTGGGCATTCAAAGGCTGAGAAGAGTCAACAAAACAGACAACCAACTCTCAGATAGTTGAGTTATTCAGTGTTCATTTGTGCCTGATGTTTCCTAAAGTGGTTAAGTCTCTCTCTAAACTACATGTAGTGGGGTCACCACAAAATGCGATCAAGTCATAGCAAATTTACCATATGAACATAAAGTTAACAGTGCAGCTCTGTCAGGAAACGACGGTTAATTTACTACATGATGATCAACATTTCAGGTGATTCCTACTCTTTGCAAATTACTGTGTATTTTAGGATATGGTTGTCTCCATTATAAAATTAGTATTTGCTAGAGCTGATTGAAAGTTTTCTTACAGAAAGTGTTTCTGTCAAAAAAATGTCCTGAGAAGATTTACTACCCAATTGCATTACATAGGAATCCATGATATAATATAATGTTACATGAAGTAAAATGATGAAATAAATCATCACTTGGAATCCTTTTGATAACACTTTTATTAGATAACTAGCAAATCTGTATTATTTCTTTAGGTATTTATTGTAATAGGATTGATCATGGCAAATTAGTTTGCTGCTATTGTGGATGTAATAATTCAATAAGTATTCCATAATTAATTTAGTATGAACTAATGTCCACCTATTATAACTGTTCCTCTGAGCTGGGGAACATTTAAAAATAAGTGACTAATCATTAATTAATTCATTTAACATTAATTCTATCACCATTAATCACGATAAGCCTCAGTGGTATTAATATTGATGGGACACTACCATTGTAATTGTGCTTTCCTTTCCCACAAATTGGAGATGCTATATGGTAGCTAGCTCTAGTATCCAAACATTTTAATCACTTCTAGACAGAATGGAAAAAAAACTAGACATGGAGAGAATTATTCTAATTTGAACAAATCCATATTCCTATGATTTTGTCTGGCTCAAGTTAATTTTTTGAGGGAATTAAAACTGGCTGTGTAATGTTCTCAAATCCTATTGCATCCTATCTATCTCATTTTGCATTTAGAACATGTTCAACTTATACTTTACTCGTATCCCCTTTAATGCCAATGAGTGTTTGGCAGGTTTTGCAGGATTGGACATTTTATCTGAGTATAAAGGTTGTTATTTGGCATATAATAAAAGTGAAATACTATTTATTCTCCATTTCTTTTTCAGCTAGCCAAGCACATCCCAAGTATTGCATGCATGGCTACCTGTTTCCTATGCCCATTGCTCTTGGACCTTTCCCACATCCTTCCTATGATGCAACCGCAGGTTGGTACTTAACCAGCTGTGTTCACTTCTTCTTTTCACAGGGATCCAATAGAGTACTCAGATGTGTGGATCTGTACTGTAATTACCTCGGTGGCCTTGACCTTGTTTTCTACCAAACTTGCATGGGGGCACAAAAGAAAGGGGGGGCACACTCCCCTTTTCAGAGGCTATATAAGTCCTGGCCACAGCTGCAGCCCCACAATTTAAGGAAGCAAAGGGGGCTGTGCTCCAGATGCTTCCCTCTCAGAGCAATCATATGGAGGGTATGCAGGGAGTAAATGGTGCCAGGACTCCAGCCCCTCAATGCATGCCAGCCAGCACAGCTATCCTACACCCTTCTAATGTATCTAGTAAATTACTTCTCTCCAGTACAACTGTGGCATCTTGGATACACACCCACTAATGCAACAGCCTTACTTGGACTACATGACAAAATCATGATCTACCGCTCCTTTGTGAAGGGTGTTTTCATAGGATCTTACCTCCCTTGCTATTAATCCCTCAACTCTTACCTCCCTTGCTATTAATCCCTCAACTCTACCAGGGATAAACTAACACATCATGGTAGCAAGTATCAGAGGGTAGCCGTGTTAGTCTGGATCTGTAAAAGCAGCAAAGAATCCTGTGGCACCTTATAGACTAACAGAGGTTTTGGAGCATGAGCTTTCGTGGGTGAATACCCACTTCCTCAGATGCATGGCAGACATGCATCTGAGGAAGTGGGTATTCACCCACGAAAGCTCATGCTCCAAAACCTCTGTTAGTCTATAAGGTGCCACAGGATTCTTTGCTGCTTTTACATCATGGTAGGAAGCACACTAGGAACTCACACTTGGAAGGTCACTGGAAACTGTCTGTTGTGCTTTATTAGAAACTCATGATGACAGAGGTGCAACTGAATGCTGTCAACAAAAGAGCAATTTGTTGTTTTGTTGAGACCCCAGAAGCAAACTGCTCACCAACAGGAACCTGTTATAGACCTGGGTCACACTGGTCTCCTTAGAATGAAGGCTCTGAATATAGACTTAGGGCTAGATCATGACCTTATGATCCACCCTGAGTGAGGGGCAGCGGCAGCTGCACTGTACAGGAGCAGACCTGGGAACTGAATTGTGACAGAGCCTGTTCCCCACTTGCTGCCCATCATCTCTTTATGCAGAGCAGTTTTCTCCCCCTTTATGGCAGATGGGGCAATTTCCTGCAATATTCTTGAAAAATCATGTTGAATTAAGTTTAGGTATATCTAGAATCCATCATATTAAATGCAAAGGTTATTTGTTATTGTGAGTACAGGATTATATCTGACTATCTAGGAGAGACGTAGGGTGTGAGCCCTGGGAAGTGTTATGAACTTCAAAGGACTATACTGAACAATGGGCCAGTCAAGAAAGGACTGTTGGACAAAGGGTCAAGTGGTTTGCCTGGGGAATCTCAAGGGGGAGGTGAATGCAAATTCCCCACCTCCAGTTATGCAAAAAAGCAGCTTTTGAAAGCTCCATCTTACCTGTTCATGAAGATCCAAGGTCCAAGCTATATAAAGGCAAGATTAATCTATGTATAAGTGTGCTTGTTCTGAGCTAAGGTTGCTATGAATTTGTAACCACAGAAAACCCCTTTGTGACTCCTACCAGATCCCTTGTGGAGATGGGGGGTGATCTCTTGTTAAGCTGATTGGCAGAAGTGTAAGATTCATTTTTATTGTTTTTAACATGTTTTCTCTGTAATGCTTTTACCTTAAGAATAAATGTGTTTGCTTAGAAATTAGGCTGTTCATAGCTCTGAAGAGAGAGAGCAAAGCACAGAAGCTGGATTAGTTAGGCAGTCTGACATGTTGGGAGTATCACAGTGCAGGCAAGGAACTGTGCAGCCTGGAAAACCCCCAGTTAGAAGAGAGAGAGACATGGGGCTCTGTCCAAGAGAGTTGACAGCTGGGGGAAGCTGGAAGCCTAACAGTGGGTACCCTTGATGGACTATGGAGAGGGATATAGGTGCAGTTGCCCTGAACTGTGACGCCTCCTTTCCCTGCTTTGTTCATCAGCTTACTCCAGCCAGCAAGTAAGTGTGGTGGAACCAAAGTATTCATGCTTCTCTCTGCTCTCCTAACCCCTCCTTGCCCTCTTCCTCCCAGGAAGGAGCATTGGGCAAGTAGCTCCTGCTCTCCCCAGTGCAACTGGATTTATGATCTGAGCAAGGAGTAATGAGAGTTATATTAACCCGTATTCCCCTGCATGGCTGAGTGCTGGTGTGTGCCAGTCTAGCACTGAGTGATTCCCATAATGTCTGACTTAACACTGAATGAACTGTAGTGTTGTTGGGTTGGTTTTATTAAAAGAAAAAGCACTGAACACTATTCTTAAAAGACCTACAATGGCAAAGCAAAATGAGTCAGTTACTAAAATAGAGAAAATCAGTTAAATCAACACATTCAAATTGATTCTCCCCCAGTGTTTTCTGTGGATTTCCATCCTCATATATTTTTGGATTTCGGCAATGAATTAGCTGCTGTTTGGAATTTGAATTTAATTGGTGGCATAGGACATAATTAATCCACTAGTCTTTTTAAAATTAATTGATTTCTTTAAATAGTACACATCCCTCTGCTTTACCTCCTGGGAGCTGGGGCAGGTGTACTGTACAAACAAACATCTTGACCTTTTCCTTAGCCTTTAGCAATAGCGTTTTTTTATGGGGAATTCATTAAAAAAATTTGTCTGTTTTTTTTCTGTGCTGTGTATGATTTCTGCCCTAGGGAGCACATGGCAGTATAAAATGGATATGATGTGTCCGTTGTCAGTAAAGTGAGTAGCACATTTCAGGCTCCATTGTAGACTCTATAAAAACACCATCGAGAGTTAGTTAAGCAGTAGTGTTTTTTTTTCTTTTTTTTCTTACAAGAGACAGTCAGAGTTATCAGTTTCTGAATGATTTTACTAATAAACAGACTAACTTTTCTGAGCTAAATAAAGGGCCCTCAAGCCATCTGTTCCTGTCTGTCAGTCCTTGCTATGAAACAAACCCTTCAGCTGCCTCTTAGGAATCTTTTCTGAGACTGACTTCTGAAAGGCTGTTAAGTTACTTAAAGTGCCATGTGTGAGCAAAAATTTATACAAAGAACTATCTTCCCCTGTAACCCTGTCCCTCAGTCTATCTGAAAGGAACGTGTTACTCACCCCAGGGCCTGTTATATCATGTTGTTATGTAGGAGACATAGTGATAACACTAGAGTGGTGGTATGGGGATGTTCTCTGCATAGATTGTTAGCTAGCCCTGTGTAGTTCTTGCATTCAGTCCTTACTGTGTCCCTGTCTGTAGAATTAGTCTTAATTATATAACCACTCACATCCAGGTTTACAACGCTATTCCTCACCTATAACATCAGGATGTAATAATGCTTATGTACACAAAAGGGTGTTGGGAAGCTAACTTAATTCACTCTAAAATATTTGAGATCTGCAGACAGGAAATGGTAGTTAAGAGTACAGTATTGCTTTCTTTCTTTCAAGTAAGAAAGTGTTTATATGTAAAATATCATAGAGGGGAGGATGCCCAAGGAAAGAATGACTGACTATGGGCCATATCTTAATGAATAGGATGTAACTCAGGGCAGAATTTGGGGTGATGTGTTGTTAAGGTATATACGTGAATCATGGGATTTCTTTAAAGGTTCAAGATTCTTTTACTAAATGGATTCCTTGTCAGACTGGTTTAAAATGAGTAAAATGTGTCTGCTGTATATCATTTTTCTTTCATGCGTGAATCGTGACAGAATTGCCCATTTTCTCCTGCTTAAGTCAAATGGTCATAATTGCTGCTCCATAGACACAGTGCACAAAGTGGAAGATGATAGCATGAGCGGGGTGGATGGCTGAAGAGATTGGCGGTGGGCTATGGAGCCATTTCACCTGTTTGAATCTAGCCTGGCATTGTGGTATTCACTGGAAGTTATTCCCATCAGATGGTGTTCGGTGAAATAAGTTGGTGATCAGGCCTGTTCTTAGTGGAAAAGTGCCCACTGCACAAAAACACTACGGTTGGCACTAACTTGCACTGTTGCTTGAAGTTATAGCAGAAATTCAAGACTCAATGGGTCAAAGAATCTGAATCCCCTCCACTAGTTGTGATCCTTCTGGCTCAAGAGGAAAGGCAAACTAGAGCGCTGAAAAGTTTGCACTGCTGCTTTCTGTGTTTCACCTGCTCTGTGGGTAAATATGACTCAGTTCTCCAGGATCATGAACCTGGCATCTTTAATTATTGCTATGTAAAGGGAGGGGATGGGGAGAGAAAAGAGGAGATGATTCTATGTCTTTGAGTTTAGTTTCCATTTCTTTCTTTCCTACCCCAAGCTTGTTGCTCTCCCAAAAAGCTTGTGCCACATTTTACCCTGGCAATCAAAACCCTTTTGTGCCAGGCCTTCCTGACACACCCATTGGAGTTCTGCTATTCATCCTAGGCCCATTATTTATGGTATGAAGTACATGACAAATAAGCTAAACCTTTACAAGTGCTGGCCATACGCTTTATATCTGAGGACACTAGGGAGTTAGTAACATGCCTGATACAACTCTTCTCAACAAGAACAACTCAATAAGTCTAATAAAATATTTAAAAATTGTTCATAATCCTGATATTCATTACAACAAGGTTATTATTTTTATGGTTGCTGAAACTGGACTTATACGCATCAGTTTCACACAGACTTCTGAAAACTGATCTGATTATGTGGGTTTCCTTTCCTTTCCTATAACTTTATTCTTTCCCATTGTACAGTGTACAGGGGTTTCTGGACTGCATTCATCATACTAGCTGTCGCTGCCAGTCTGGCGGGAGGATTCCTGTTAGTGTGTGGTGTGCCCTTTTTCAATGATAGATTCTATAAAGTAGGAGGTGGATTCCTCATCACATCTGGTAAGCTGCCAAGTCATGGTAATTGGATATACTAGAGTCTGGAATGCTGAAATCAAGTTTCTCTTTGTGTGTGATATATGTGTGTGTGTGTGCGTGTGTGTATGAAAAGGGTAGGAACTCTAATCATGAGGAATGACAGTAGAAAGATATGAGCTCTAGTAAATTATGTATGAAAATTTAAGCACTGACTTTGGAGAAACTGTATTTCCCCTCCACTCTAAAAGATGAATTTTGTTCAATGAAGCTTTAGAAAGATACTGCTTTTCCATAAAAGACTTTACTTTTCAGAAATGCACTTTTTTTCTTCTTGTGTAAGGCTCTGATTTTGTCATGCAATCCACTGAGAAAGACCTCTGAGCTTAGGTGGAATCTATGGCCATTGTATTTTTGCATAGTAATTAGCTAGGCTCCAGTCCTGCAATGCAATCTCCTAATTTGGACCACTGTTGTATATTGCCCTCAACAGTGGACAGAAATAAACATTTATACACTATTAATAAAAATCTACAGTGAAATAAAACTTGAGGGACGCATTTAAATAAAATCTGAAAATCATATAAAGCAGCATCAAGTCAGGAAAATGAACTAGAAACATTCATTTATTCACCCTTCATTGTAACCTTATTAATCACTCCACTGTAGTGTTATTAGCACCTAGAATTACAAGACATTTTTTCTCTTTCTCTTTTGGGGATTGGTGGGATTATTTTGGGGAGATTTCTTGGGATTGGTGAATTTGTTTAACTAAAACAAATCATTGTTTTAAACCTTTGACCAAAAATCATAAACCTTGTAACCAGACAAAAGTTTGGTTAACTTTTCTTTATATATATGACACTCTTTGTGGGATCAGGGAAAACCAATGGAATTGTCTTAATTTTTTTAAGACCCTAATTCATTAAAACACTTAAGCACATGCATAATTTGAAGGGTGCAAGTAACCATTTGAAGTCTTTGGGAAATACTCTGTGAAATAGGCCACTATTTCAAAAAAAGTTGAAAAGATTTTAAAGGAAGTAAAATTCTGTACTTAAAAAAGAAGAATAAAACCAACTCACTACATTTCACTGTTGGTGTTTTATTTTAATCTTTAGCTGACAACTTTCTCATTAAAAACCAGGGCATAGAATTTCAAAGTTCTTAAAAAACCTGATTGTGCACCACATAACCAAAGATATTTCTATTAAATAAAATTTGTGCTATTGTTGTCTTGATTTAAGCAGCAGTCGTTATTATTACCTATCATTAGACTAAACCAGTTCCTTGGGAGCTGGCCTAGGTAAGCAGATTTCTTGTTAAGCGATTTATCACTATATTTTTTATGCAAACGAGAACTGAAAGAAGGGACAACTTTGTAAAAGTGATCATTCTTGTGACATTTCCAGCAAGAGATTCATCAGATGATTTTTGATAAACATCCAAATGTCTGGATTAGTACTGAAATGAAGTCTCTAAAATATTTGGAACGCATTGCTTAGTAGTTATTTTCTTTGTTTCCATAAAATATAACCTGTTCTGAAAATATCTCGGTTCTTGACTCTCTATCGTTTGGATGGCAGGATTTGGTCTGATGGTACAACAGGAAGCTGGCATTGCCTTCTGCTAGTGACCTGAAGCTCAATTTTAATTAACCTTCTTCACAAAATGCTCTGTCTTCTCAGAAGTGTGGAAACATTTGTAATTTATAGAGAGGAGTGTAGTCTAGTGATTAGATTTTGAGATTAGAAATCAGGACTCCTCAGTTCTACTCCTGCCTCTGCCACTGATTCACTGTGTTCTAAGGAAAGTCATTATTTAATCCTTAACCTCTGTGTGCTTCAGTTTACTCTGATAAGACTTCCCTACCTCAGAGGTATGTTAGGAGGCTTAGTTAATGCTCGTAAAGCAATGTGAGATTCTTTCCTGGAAGACTCCTAATCTAACATAGATGTAAATATACTGCAAAGCACTTTTTTTTTAAAAATCAGATGTTTCTAAATTTCTCTTGGAAAGCAGACATTTTACCATGTTCATTTATTATTTATTTAGATTGACAGGACCATAAGGGGTGACTGTCTCACACTCTAGATACCCCTAACAACTACTGGTAATTAAAAATGCAATCTATACCATCAGTATCACCTATAGAACTGAAAGCTATACTTTAAAACGCACACTGTAGGAAAGAGAACCTAAAGGTTGGTTGTTTTCCTTGAGGGCAGTACTGGCTCTGAAGATGAAGCCCCATCTCTAAATGATTCCATTGGCACCAGCAGATTGTGTCTCTCTACCCTGCAGGAGAAATTCAGTGTTTCACGGTGAAGTTTTTATCATCTCATTGGATTCCTTGGGTTTGCTTTCCAAGAAATGGCTCTCATTATTCACTGTACTTTCAGAGGATGAGTCTGATAGCCTGCCAGCTACCATAACAAATCTTGTGCTCTGTGGGTGGTATTCTTGAGAGTGCTTTCAGAAGAACCAGCTCATTTTGCTTGATTTATTCTGAAAGATAACTCAGAAGATAGAACCAGAAACTGTTTGACATTTATTGTTAGTTTCATTTGTAGATCTTCCCCCCACCCCTAGTTTAACAGTTGACCTTGCCAACCTGCTTCCAAAAATGACTCAACCACACAAGCAGCTAACCAGGATATCATCTTTCTTTCTCATGCATCTGACGAAGTGGGTATTCACCCACGGAAGCTCATGCTCCAATATGTCTGTTAGTCTATAAGGTGCCAAAGGACTCTTTGCTGATCTTTCTTTCTAGAATCTGACATGCTGTCAATAGCTTAAAGGCATCCTATGGGAAGAAAGACACTAAACAATGGCTAGTTTTCACTTGTTTCAGTAGTCAGACAATTATGTACTTAATTATAATTACTGTGTCACCACTAGGGCTGAGTGAATACTGCAAAATATTTTGTGAAAACATAGTTTGTATTTTGAAATAAATTCACGTTGACTGTATTTGTGCCCCATTCTCTTTCAGTTCTCATGGATAATTTAGCAAGCAAGTTTAATGGTAAGAACGTATGGGTCTGATACAAAGCCACTGAAGTCAATGGGAGGCTTTCCATTGACTCTAGTGGCCTTTGGATCAGGCTCCAAAATGGTAGGGTTAAGAGAACACTTGACCTGTTACCCATGTGCTGAGTTGAGGAGAGGCAGGGAAGGGATTGTTGGGGGAATAGCAAAAACCTGTTGCAGGCAATAGAGCTGTGAGACCTTCTCAAAGAAAAGGTCAAGAATACTTGATAATGGAAAGTGTTAGGCAACCTAAATATAGGGGTTGGTACCAACTCCTCCATAACAAAACACACAAATACACAATAATCCAATACGTTTATATTTTTTGCTCAGCCATTCAGAACAGAATGTTACTATACAGGGTTCCAAATATTGTTGTGTGATTCCAGCCTGTTACATTTTTACACAAACGAGCTGACTATTTTAAAAGTGGAACATTTCTAATAACAACTCTGCAATTGAGAGGAATCATTCCAATGTTATAAGGTAATTCTACTGTGAGCAGGATGTCTGAGGTTTTGTGTGTGTGTTTGTATTAATCTGTTCTGTAATACTAGCTTATTGCAAAATCAAAGACGAACTCTATGCCAATCTTATGGCTGGAATTCTTTGTAGTTTATATTCTAATTCCTTTTTTCCAAAACGAGAGCTCCACATTCAGCAATCACCAGGTATTTTGTATATAATGCATGTACTGTGTAAGACAGGTGAAAGTCAGCAGTCCATTTTCTTACCATAACATTCTTTAAGAAACTAGTAGTCTAGAAGGTGAATGAGACACTGATAGTTAAAGTTCAGTTTTCCTATAACTAGCAGATGGTATGAAAACTCTTTAGTTTCCAAGGAATAAGAGTTAGAGATTGAGTTCTTTCATCTGTCCCTACAGTTAGCTGCTAGAAAGGTGTCACAAGCATATAAAACAAGAAAAAGAAAGAGACAGATTTAGACTTCAATTTACTCACAAAGTGCTACCATTCCTTTAGAGTGGGAAGACACAGAGTCAGGGGTTAGTTGTCTTGCAGTTAGCCCCCAGCTGGTGTCATCAGGGTATGAAGGAGAAAGATTTAATGCCACAAGTTCAATTTTCTTGCAATTAGCCACTCCCCAGAAGATGCCATTGACCTCATCAGCGCTGCGACTGAGTTTCACAGTTAATTTTTTCCATACCAGCCTAATGAATAAAGGCAGAGGGAGAAAAAGAAAGAGATCACTCTGCTAATTTTCTAGCCAGCAGAAACCACAGAGCTATTAAGAGGAGTATATGGACTGTCTCATTTGACATGCCTGTCGCTTATACTTACCAGAATCCAACACACAGCAGCAGAGGCAACACTGCTGCATGTGTAAGCAGAAAGCTTGTCTGGTTTAGTAATCTCTTACCACTGCATTCTGCCATCTTGTCCCCACATTCTAAATACTGTATTAACGAAAATCCTAACTGCAGCAAAACAATCCCCAATCCTTAACTTGACCCCCAAATGGCTCTTTTGCTCACTCCAGTACATAGCCAGGCTTCTCGTTTCATCTTTATTATGCAAGTGGCAAATAGCGTTTTACAGGCACTTGCGTAAATGTCAAGGGTCTAAGGGTCTGATCAATTTTTATTCATCCCCTTTTGATTTCTGCAGTTAAAATCTTAGGACTTCAATGTCCCAGTGACCTTTCTGTTCCTTCGGATGCATCCTGAGGCAGGGCTGTTAACTCCAGCTTCAGTTCTCTGCACTTCCTCTTCTGTTTCCCTGTTCCATTTGTCCTCTTCATGTTGTCTTCTCATTACTGTGACTGTGTAAATCCTAGGGACTCTTCTCCACCTCATTTCTAGTTATTCTGACAGAGAAATTGCTTAATTTGACTCTCTTTTTTTGTCATGTTCCAAGAATATGAAATTGTTCTTAATTTAGATTCCATTGTTACTCTGGTGCCATCATCTCCAATACTTTGTTTAATAACGAATCCTGAAGTGTGAAGAGCTAGTGCTTTTTCTAGTGAGGACTAGGAAGACATTTTCCTATTCAGCACTCTGGGAACCTGAATGTTGGATGTCATTCCTCTTCACTGGCCTCTCATGCTTTCCTTTGTTGGTTATCCAGTCATCATCCAATGATAGTTATTTTCTTTCATCTTTATAGTGAAGGTATGAAATTTTCTTCAGAATATGTATATATATATTAAAAGAGAGTAGATACAAACTAGCTCTAAATATGGATGTTAGCATATCACTGTCCCACACCCCACAGGAATATATTTTTTTATTTAGGGCTATTAAGGTAGATATTGTATTTTAATAAGATATGAATTGATTTTAAGAAGGATGCTTACTGAGGTTCAGTTACTATTCAATTAATTTAATTTTAAATTACATTAACAATAAAGACTTAATTACATTCTTATCAATATATTGTATTTTGTGAAGAAAGTGTGACTATTAATTTATACATACAGCAATTTCCTTATAGCAAGATAATTGGTATTTTAAGCATATAACTGTCATATTCCATGTAAATTACTTATTTGCGATGCTTAATTTAAAGTGCTACCAAAAATTCTAATGAACATATGGGTATTAGAACAGATAGCATTTAACTCCTTGACAGCCAGTCCCAGTAGGCATAGGGCCTTTCCTTATAAGTCTAAAACGTTAGAAAAATATAGCACTCCCCCAGTATGTTCATAGGTTATAATTCTAAGGTAGTGGAGAGATGCTCTGCAATTTTAAAAAAAGTAAGATAAATCTAACAACTTAGCATTCATTCATACATACACACACATTTTGTATATAACACAGTGTGACTTAGCTGAAGATTATTTTGAATCCTATATATCTTCATATAGACCTTCTGTTAGGCTTTGATGCAGGAAAGCACTGAAGCATAATCTGACTCATTACATTTCTTTATGAAATGCTAACTATCATTGGCTTTACCATTGAAAAGACATCTCTTACCTACTGTTAGAATACAACAGTATTTGAGGTGATGTAGGTTATTTCAAATCTGTGGTATTTTACAAAACTCTGTGTGATAATGTTGACTGTCTAATGGGGACCACTGCACTAATTGTAACATAATAAATAATATGTTTCCATGATATTTTGGAGCATGACACGGCCCTGGGCTAAACTAGAGTTTTGTGATAGGGGAAGGGTCTCCTCTTTTTCAAATAATCCACCTACATGGGCCATATTTTGGAATCTTAAGTCTCCATCTTTTGAATTTGGGGAAGGAAGTTTCTGATTAGGATACCTGGATGTGAACCCATTCTGGGTTGGATCCAGATCTGGTAGGCAACTATTCTCCAGTTCTGTTTCAGATGCAGCTGGAATCTCATGAAACACCTGACCTGGTGGTGTTTTCTCCATTTATGAATGTGGAAAGCTAATGAGATCACTAGGTCTCATCTGACATTTTGAGCCAAAGTATTTTAAAAACACCTTGCAAGATTTTTGTGGCAACAAATAGGAGCACAATTTCAAAATCTTCTCCTGATGTGGCACTGAAGCTGAATACTACCTTTACCCAATATTCAGATCTGACTGTAATCTCAGTTCATTTCTGGCATGTGGCTGGGGGGGAGTCTTATCAATGTATTGCTTGAGAATACAGGTGATACTCTCCTAAAACTGTACCATCTCCCAAGAATTCCTACCTTCATAGACATTTCTAGCTGTGGTGTAAATTACTTATTTATTATTATTATTAAACAATCTACCTGAGATTATGTAGAGGGCTTTACTTGACTTTTCTACATTCTTAAATTGTATTTCATAGTGAAATATTATCTTCTAGGCCCAGTGTCATGTGGGTTTTTTTTGATACTTTGTTCCAATGCTTAAGAAAACATCATACAAGATGAAAAAAGGCAGTTCACCAGAGCTCGCAGCAGCCACTGCACTTGGTCTATTCATCATGGATTCTGTTTTCTCTGTCTGACCACGGAAGTAATTATAGAGCAATGTTAAGCAAGATTATTCTCACCATCAGCACATTCATATCCCCAAATTTTTGCATTTTTTGTGGAAAGCAGAGCCAATTCTGTCTGGAATGTCTGATTTGTTCTTTTCGAGAAGATAAAAAGAAGTTTTTGTTTTCATCTTGGCTCATGTTTCTTCTACTCTTGCCAGGCAAAAAAGGCTCTGATGAAAATGGAAATGTTACACATTTTTCCAAATTTGGATCAAATATTGAAAAATTTATCCATTTTTCAAAATTAACATGGCTTTAGATTCTGTTCCCACTGAAATCAATGGGAACCTTGCAATGTCAATGAGTGAACCAAAATGGGAAGACCATATTAAGCATCACTTGTAAAGACGCACTGCACAGAGGCGAATTTCATCCTGTGAGAGTAGGCTGAGACCCCACACAGTGCCATCCAAGGGGTAATTTTCTAAATAATATCCAGCACTAGACTCTAATATAAGGAAGCCAAAAAGTGTGGCTTGAATGACCAAAACTGAATGGTGAGTGTGGTTTTATGTAAATATTCCATTGATTCAGTGTAAAAATTTTTTTGGGAATTTATATTTATTATAAAATGTAATCGGATGTTATAATTATAAATAATCTTATATAAAATTCTGCACTGTTTTAAAGAAAAGAAACTCTTTACGAAGCTTGCTGCATGATTTGAAAAGCTCAAATGCCAGTTTTTCATATTCTCTGTTCAGTGAATGACAAGCAGCTTTAAAAACAAACACTGACCTATCGCCAGTACAGATTCATAGACAATATTTTGTTAATTTTATTAATGATTTCATATGCTGATCATACTTTGAAAATAATCAAACTCTGTGTCTTTTCAGGAGGCTTATTTTTCCTGCTCATATTTCTCTTTGTGATGTGGAAGGAGTTTGCAGCTGATCTCCAGAAATACATACTTCTGGAAAGAAGTGAAAAATGCATGGACGATGTCCCTGTAAATGTGTATTATGGATGGTCATTTATGTTTGCTGCAGCTGGGATTCCCTTGGTTTTACTTTCTGGACTTCTCTTTTATCTCGTAGGCCGAAGCATTCTGCCGGCCGTGGAGTAAACAAGCTATGTGACTGAAAAACCTCTGAGAAGATCTTTGAAATCACCTGAAAATGAGGACATAATTGTTTGGGGGACTAGACAAATTTTGTAGCTTAGATGCTTAATCAATGTTAAATGATGCTAAGGAACACTGGAAATATAAACCCAGTCATTTCAAATAGAGCTGATTCTGAACCAAAAAACCCCAGGGCCAAAATATCCAAGTAGCTTTCCCGGCCTTATCATGGGAAAGACCAAAGGTCCAGATACAAACATGTAGATCTGTAAAAACATAAATGTTCAGATTCAGACCCAAATTTTGCAGCTCTGGTTCAATTCTCACTTCAAAATCAATGTAATACTCTTCATTTTATGATAGACTGGGCATATCTAAAACCTGGTTGTGGACTTCAATATTTATAAATATTCAGAGGGATAGGGATAGTATGTTGAAATTTCTAGCACCCTCATTTCTTGTTAAATGTAATCAAATCTGGCTGTGATGTCTATTTCTGAAAACCAATTAGGATGATTTTTTGAGCGAGCAAGTTCTCACTGACATTAAAGGACAACTATTACATGACTTTTAAATACAACAGGAAAATGATTTGTAAGGAGGTACAAGAATTTTTTGGCACCTTTAAGGTCTCAGATCTGCATATATAAATGCACATGCCTAACTTTAAATATGTGAACAGCCGTCCACCAGTTACATGCATAATAAAACATATGATTACTATCATTTATCAGTTATTTACAGTATTACCCACTGTGTGCGTGGTGTTTTCCAAACACTCAAGAAATATTGTCGTTGTGAAGAGTTCACAGTCCCAGGACGGAGAAGTAGACAGAATTTAAAGAAATGGGAATGAGCACAACAATATTACTATTAGTGTTTGTTTGTTTCAGTAGTGCCTTGAGACCAACTGAGAACAGGCTCCCATTGTGCTAGGCACTGTATGAACACAGAATAAGAAATGGTCCCAAATAAGCAGATAAAAGATTTATGTGTCTGGATTTACTCAAGAGCATAAGATTTGCCGGTTAGTTACAGTAAAACATGCTAATTTGAATGCACTGTATACAAGACAATTGAGATCCAAAAGGCAAACTAGTTTCTATTTGTACTATACATGAGGACTTGTAAAAATATTGGAGTAATGACAAGATTTCATGCTGTCACTATGAGTTTTGGGTTTGATCTCAATGCTTTGAAGTCATTTTTGCTAGACCCTTGCTTGTTTTAACAATTTGTATAACTTTTGAATCAAACTTACAAAATGATGTGCTGAATCAATGAATGCCATTATTTGTACTAAACATATATCTTTAAGCTATATGCCAAGCTATTGACAATATGTAGTTAATTAATAATGTCGTGTAAATCTATTGCAGAATGCAGTGAAAATTGTTGGAGGTATAAATTATTTATTATTATTCTTCCTAAAATATTATGAAAGTCACACGAGCAAGTTCTAATTACTCATTTACAAAATCCATGGTATGTATAGAATGATCATTTGTAATTCCAATGTAAAAAATAATGAACAACAGACTTGGTTTGTAGTTCTCGCTTAAGTAAAACTCTCATTGATCCCCATTAATGGGAGCTTTGTTTGAATAAGGATGGATATAAACAATGTCTCTTATACTACTCCAGCAAATAGATATTTCATGACATTTAGAAATACACAGATATTTAAATGTTTTGTTTGTCAATTTTAAAGGTTTTTTTAATTATATCCATTCGAGTTATGCTTGTGCCCCATCCGGTTCTTCAGGTGATAATTTCTCACTATAAATTGTCTCTCTTTGGATAATTTTTGTCATTTAATTATCTATTCAATGTGAAGCTGAACACTTATGGCCACAAAGAATAAAAGTATGTAATCTGGGAGCAGAAGAGGTCAAGATTTACAGTCACTTGCCTTTTGCTGATCCCATAAAACCATCCAAGCATGCAGAAATGATGAGCCCATAAGAGACACCAGGGCAGAAGTAGGAGAATGCAGCAAGAAATCCATCAGACTTATTGATATCTATGAAATGAAGGATCCCTGAAGTTGTGAATAGAGAAGTGAATTTTATAATATAGAATGAAATATTTATTAACTTTCTCCATCTGTTCTTTAAAAAATTTAGTTTAATGTCATCAAGGCATTTATGGAATACATTTAGTTTAATCACGCATTCATGCCTTGGGGAGAAACCGTCCCTTGGAGACCTACTCATTCTGGATCAGTCTAGAACAACAATGGTTTAAAACTCAATCATTCTTTTAGAAAAAACATGACTTAGACTCATGTCACAATAGCTGGAGTTTTAAAACTTTTTGTATTGCAGGCATTGTGAATCATGAAGCCACAGCAATAGATGCTATATACACTAGAGTATCACAATAAAATAATGCATTAAATCCTATGTTAAAATACATCATTAATGGCTGGCTTATATGTTGACCAAATATGTCATTCTTTTGAGCTACAGAAAAGATTAGTTTATTTCTCAGCTCTTGTGTTGCCTAAGCGCAAGATAAGTTGTCTGGACAAAATTGTCCTTCTGAGGAATCGTTTCTTCTGAAGAGGAATTTTCAGAGAACCTCATGGGCTCAGCGACATAGTTTGGAAATTATAGGTGCCTCAATCTCCTTTATCTGTTGGGTTTGAAGGTGGTTGATGAAAAGCTTAAGTAGTGTAGTGACAAGATTATGGATTTGATTCTGATCTGATATGCACCAGTGCAATTCCAGTGAAATCAATGGACTGTATAAAACTGGTATAATTGGATCAGAATCAGGCCTAATAAATACATTTTCAAAAATGCATAATTAAACTGGTGATTTCATATCACTCTAATGAATTTTAGTCAAGGTTCTCTTCAAGGATGCTTTTCTCACATTAGCATTTGACATTAGTAAGCAATGAATAATTCCATTTTTTCTTTCTAACATCTGGGATATTTCCTGCTTTATTTGCTAGTCACTCAACAGTCTGCAGGAAATATTAATGAGTCCTAAGTGTTCAAATACAGGCCTTATTGATCATAGTCAGGAGGCAAGGTTACATCTGAGAGGTTGTAAGCGTTCCGATTAAGAGGCTTGTTTTGGGGGAAATGAAAGGTCAATCAGTGTAAGGAAAGGGCTAGTATTAGTGTACTGAAATGGCCAGTGAGGTGCCCAAAAATCATTAGAACACTCCTGAAGAGACCACCAGTGGACTTCTATCTTGAAGTCTGTGGCATCTTTCATGCATACAGTGTATTAGAGCTGAATGCATGCGATATAGTTCAAATATATTTCTGGTCCTGCTCTGGATAGCCAAGGTAAGGTTATTGCCATGCACACCACTAGACAGAGCTCCTTCCTACATTGGCCTGTGTCCACACTAGACAACTGAACCATTGATGTCTGAAGTGGCAGAATTCATAGAATCATAGAATATCTGGGTTGGAAGGGACCTCAGGAGGTCAACTAGTCCAACCCCCTACTCAAAGCAGGACCAATCCCCGACTAAATCATCCCAGCCAGGGCTTCCTCAATCCTGACCTTAAAAACCAATAAGAAGGAGATTCCACAGCCTCCCTAGGTAACCCGTTCCAGCACTTCACCACCCTCCTAGAGAAAAGGATTGCCCCATTGCAAGTGCCAAAGGTGCATTGCATCTACACTAGTCATTCTGTTTCAGGTGCAGATCCCTCCAATGTTCACATATAACACTGTAATGCACCATTATATTTGCACTGTGTTCTGGGTACCTATCTCATAGTGCTGCCCCAATTCCTTGACGCATTATCTTGTGGGAGATTTTGGAGGCCACCCAGGAGTCAAAGGCCCATAACAGCTCATCTCAGCGATTTCCTCCATATCAGTTTCTTAAAATGAAGGCATGGATGGATGATAAAATTGTACCGATAAATGTCTGTTGGCGTCTCTAAAAAGTAGTCTCCAAGTTCCTCAGGTAGCCCAGGAGAGCTGATTGAGTGTGTGTCAGCAGTGCCTGCAGGGACCTAGATCAGGAGACCAGCAGCTAATATAATATGTGTTGCAAGGCTTGATCCTCCTCCTCACAACCTCTGTAGTAACTGGCTCTATGTATAGCTTCTGGATGAAGTCAGAGAATAAAGCATCACATTAAATCAGGAGTAAAGACTAATGGGACCAAGTTGTTGTTCTGACTTGAAGTGAGCAACAGAGGCTAGAGCTTCAGAATGAGGAAGGAGACTCCTCTGGAGAGCTGAGCCCAACACTGCAGCAGCAAACCAAAAGGATGAAAATACTGTTGAATGTGGGAGAGTGATGGTTGGCTCATGTGCAAACTGGCACTAACCTTAGATAGTTACCCAATGGAGATCCACTAGTTTGGGTTGGGAAGCCCATGGTACATGCATCTGTGGTGAGTGTTTTTGTATCACTGACAGACCCTGGTCGGTAGGATTGAACCTGGGACCAGGGGTGGCTCCAGGCACCAGCGCAGCAAGCGCGTGCCTGGGGTGGCAAGCTGCGGGGGGCTGCCTGCCTGTTACTGTGAGGGCGGCAGTCAGTCAGTCTTCAGCAGCATGCCTGCGGGAGGTCCGCCAGTCCCGCAGCTTTGGTGGTAATTTGGTGGTGGGTACACCGAAGGCAAGGGACCAGCAGATCACCCGCAGAAACACTGCCAAATCCGCGTGACCAGCGGACCGCCCACAGGCATGCCACCGAAGGCATCCTGACTGCCGTGCTTGAGGCGGCCAAAAACATAGAGCTGCCCCTGCCTGGGACCTCAGTGCATGAGCCTCTACCACATGAGCTAAAAGCCAGCTGGCTGTTAGTTAAGGCTGTAGAGCAGACTCATAAATCTCTCTCTAAGTGGTCTCGGTGCCACTAGATGGGACAGAGCACCACACCCCGAAGGTGTGTGGGTTACACATAGCAATATCTGCTATGTTACAGTGGTATGTGAAGTAGGTAGCAAATGTGCCAGAGATTGCTGAATAACTGGGCTTTGTCTGTGCAGGGGCTACAGAGGAAACTCATGTGCCCAGTCTGGGTTCTCTAATCTAACCCAGGAATACCTTAACAGAAAAGACCCTGGCCCCTTTTTCCCCACACCTAAGGTGATGGAAGCCTAGTGGCCATCATGGCAAGTGCCTGCATGTGCAAGCAAAATCCACAATGTTAGATTTCTTAAAAACTCTGGATTTTTCCCACACCACAACATTGACATTAATGGTGTCTCCATCCCTATCATGATTTGCTGTGATCCACCACACTTGTTGCTGCTTGGCATATAGAGCCATATCTCAGTTATGTGAAACCAGTCAAGACAGTGATCTAGCTACATGGTTCACCGTTGCAGGCTGGTGGCTGAGTATGCTTTCAGCCGGCATAAAGTGAAGTGGAAATGTCTATTGGTACATGTGACAATTGGAGGGGGGGATGGGTTCTGTTTAATAACTACTAATACTGTTTTTGCACCTTGTATAGGGGATGTGCACTTCCCTCTAGTCTAGGGGTCTGCCTGGATAGCAGATCCAAGGTTGAAATCAAGGGGAGGCCCTTTATAAGAGCTGTATAACAGCTGACATTTAAGAATCACGGAGAGATAATCCCAGATCCAGCTGCTTACTAGCTTTAGCCCATTCCGTTAAGCAGTTTGAATTGGGAAAACCAGCCCAAGAGACCCAAAGATACATAGAAGGATTTTGTTGTTAAAGACAATTAAAGTCGGTTCAGGTCTATTCCTATAACTTACATGGAAAGCCTGTCTTGCTTAGCTGGTGGTGAAACATAGGATTAGATGAGACTATATATGCAGTCAGGCTGGTTGCTGTTTTAAAATCTGCTAAATGAAACTTTTAAATAAAAGTCATTTGTTTTAAAGAGGATCTTGCTCAAGCTCACTGGTCACAGGTTCCTGAAGGGAGGAAACACAGGTGCCTAAATCCCACTCAGACCTGCAGGACAAGAAGTAGCATGCTCAGGTCCTGGAAGACTGGAGAGATTCTGTCCTAAGACAGATAAGGGCAAAAGGCTTACAATCTGAGGGGACGTGCACTCCGTGAGACCAGAAAGGGGACAGAGGTGTCGCTACCCCCATAACTGTGACCATACATGACAATGTCATCAGCAATGTGGCTCTGTCAGTATCTGTATGTTGTAGTCTGCATAAAATCTATTCTAGCAAGGAAGAAAAGTGTTCAATAAACTGTGGAGTGAGAAGTCTGCAAGACTTGTACAAATTATGCACTGCTGGGCATGCAGGCTGCAGCACCTGATGTCGTGACTTGTGACAGCAGACCTTGTAGTGAGCATGAGAACCAAGTCAGGTGTGCCTTGTGTGTCTAGTTTGCAATTAAAAGGCAACTGCAAGAGTTTGCAGATGGATGTTGAAGATGTAGAAGCATATTTGTTGGTACTGCACTTCTTAATAATCGCATATCAGAAGTTGTCTTATGCCCTCTAATAATAGTGGAAACTAAGGAAGCATAGTCCAGTCTATTTAGGAGTGCTCCTGGCTGCCTCGTTGATGCTGAGTTCACACGGAGCAACATGGGCAAGTAATTCTTGCTACCATCTCTGGTTGGCTAGGAGACTTCCCCACATCCTGGAGGACAATGACTTGGCCTGGTATTTATGCCTTCATCACCTCCTGGCTGGACTACCGTGATGCAATACATCTGGGCATGAAGCCATCAACCCACAAGAAACTCCATCTAACACAGAACACCGCAGTGCTTCTCAGCAACACAGCTACCACAAGTGCATCAGACCTGTTCACCGTTGATTTCCCATAGAACACTGTGTCACGTGCAAGATCTTGGTCCTTGTCATCAAGACACTCCAAAGCCTGGGACCAGGATATCTAAAGGATCACCCAAAGCTGGGGAATGAGGCCCATAGTCAACAACTCCACACCAGGCACATTGGAACTTATTATCACAAGGGCAAAGCTTGTCTGTGCAGGTGCCAGAGCCCCCTTGGGTCAGCCCAAGACTGTGGAGCCAACTCCCACAGGAATGAAAAGCTGTCACAAACCTCACCACCTTCTGCTCTACATGCAAGGCACACTTCTTCATTGTAGCCTTCTTTAATACAAGCACAGAGCTGTATTCACATTTAAAAAGAGAGAACACCTACCAAAACAAAACCCTACACTGTGCACCCCTTGGGGATTTTTTCCCCTTGCTCTGCAGCATGTCGGTGCAGGTCAGTGGCCAGAATTATCTGGGTGTACCTCATTCAATCATTTCGCTGCCATGGCGGGGGCCTAGGGCATGGGTGCACCTCAGCCCCTCCTAATCTCTGCTTGTGGAAAGGAATAGTCTAATCTCCTGTGGGCTGGAATACTTCGGTCTCCTTTTGGTTGTCAAGTTTCATGTGCGGGTGCTGGGTGGCGTCGGTGACTTGTCATATAAAGGAGGTCAAACGTGTTGATCTAGTGGTTCCTTTTGGCTTTAAATGCTCTGATGCTCTGACACAATTTTACCCTGGAGACAGAATGGGAGAAAGAACAAAACACATGTGACAGGGGTGTAGTCCCAGGCCTTAATATGCTGGTGTTCATATACTACAGTGATAAGGGGAATGTAAGAACCCACATAGAACAGAATTTAGTAAGAAACCAGTATCTCTTTAATTATTACATCAGCAGGAACGCATATGTATGGTTTTGATAGAACGATGCCAATCCTTCAGCCCTCCCATTATCAAACTCAAAGGAAAATAGAGGTATTATCTGTCTATTGAGGCTAAGTCAACTAGTTAAGATTTACATGGCTCGCATCCCACTTGATCCCATTTGGCAACCTGCCCCTTGTCCTGCTGAATCAACATCTTTTGAAGTACATCTTGTCAGTCACAGAGAGGAAATGCTGCCTCGTGAAGTGCTGATGAGGCAATGGGAAGCAGCCATGTAGCAGGTGGACAAGGGGACAGACACAGTTCAGAAAATTAAGGCACAAACAAAACTACTATAAAAAAGTCAATATAAACTAGCACCATGCATCCCGCACCAGGCTGTATATTATTCCCAGATTAAGACACATTGTCTAGAGTACATTTTACAAGAATGCACAGCACCTCAATCTTATAATCAATAAGCAGTACCTGCTACAGCACAAAGAACTCTTACCTAGAATACTACGTTGAACGTAGTGAATTTATTTAATCCCTGGTGCCTGCGGAGCATCAATCCTGTCTTCTGGGTAAATTTATTTATTCCAGTGATCTATTTTTAGTCTTTCAAGTGCTTGCCATTTGAGAAGCAGACTTTTTTTCCTTCTATTAAAAAAAATCTGAGTTGATGAAAAATAGTGTTTAGAGAAATTATTTGTTCCATAGTTTATTTCTCACTTTTTCTCCTGAGCCACAGTCTTACTGTCAATTCTCAATCCAGAATTCTCATTGCCTGTCCATGCCCATTCCTAAATCAGCAGTTGATGATCTGTGGATCTTCTCTTCTTCTCCCGATCTCTTTCCCCAAAAATATTCTCTGCTCCTGTCCAAAGAATTACTTCCCTTTGAGATATATTCAAGATGCTGCAAAATTTGGGAGCTGTAATGAATATACATGATGCTCGTATCTTATGGGGCTAGAAATATTGACATTATCGTAACATGAACAATAGAGTGAAGCCAAAGGAAAACCGTGGTTTGAATGATGTGAATATGGACATTTGCTGTTTTAAAGGAAAAACAATATGAAAAAATGTTTTTACAGTCGATGCACTGATGATGTAGTAGCAATTATTATCAGAGCAGTAAAGAATGCATCCTAATGAACCCATAAGGTTGGTACTAAACATTTGATTATGGGAGAGTTGATGGAAGCTGTCTGAGCTTTAGGGATTGGCAAAAAGAAAAAAAATCTTATCTGACCTTGATTAGACTAAAGATGGCTGCATAAAAGATGCGGGAGGGGACATGAAAATAAAATAAAATAAAAGCCAATTGTGTGAGAAACAGGGTTAATGACATTTTCTCTTTTCAGCTTCCAATATTTCTCTGCATGGCTTTAATTACAAATGCAACAAACATTGATTTAATGAACCTTCCATAGGATGGGGTATTCCCCAGATAAAATGTATTACCTGTCCTCAGAAATATTTTTTTAAAGGCACAGAGTGCAATTGTTTTTTCTATTTCTGATTTTTAAAAAAAAAATCTTCAATTTCTTCTGTGTAAAAATTATTCTGTATGAGAAGCCATCCGTCGAACTGATCGGAAATGCTGTAGAAATGTTACACAATGAAATTAATGCTCTAAGTTCTGAAACATTTATTACTGGTGAAATCTTATCCGTTACACGCTAAAGTGACTGCCATGCACAGTGAATAAGATTCAGTTCATACTGAAATAAAGACATCAATTGAATTTATTCCCACCAAATAAAAGATAGGAAAATTTAACGAATCAGACAAATCAGCCACTGAATTAGACCTATTACTTATAAAGGTGGATAAACGCACTGCCTAAAATATATCAGATAATTTCTTAATCTCGATAAGCTATTAAATCAAGTACATCATTTTCAGAATCAAGGTCAATACCTAGTGAATCAAATAATTTTTTCTGAAATCCTATCAATAATGAATCAAATATATTGCACAATTCTTGCAACATGTCCTGAAATAAATACATAAGTATAAATATATTGGCTATTAAAATGGATACAGCTCACAGTAGACTTTGTTTGCTTTTAAAAGTTTTCTCGAGGAGGAGGCTTAAGTCTTGTTCAGCTTCAGAGCTTTTTTCTTGTGCCATATGGCCTGACAGAAGATACCTTCTGAAGAGCATTGATGTAAATGCTTCCGATTCGTAGCAATTTCCCTAATGTGACTCTCTTGCTTTCACACCAAAGTGATTTGCTTCAAGCTTTTACAGAAAAAAATGATGATGACAAAGAAAGTGTTAAGGAAACCTAGAGACAAAAGTAAATGAACAGTTCTAATCTCTCACTTTCATTAGCAATACATTTGTCATAATATTTTTTCCCAGATCTGGACCTTAACGTCCAAAATATGGGTGTTAGCATGAAAACCTCCAAGCTTAGTTACCAGCTTGGACCTGATAACGCTGCCACCAGCCAGGGATTTATACAGTGCCTAGCTCACTGTGGTCTCCCCAAAACCTTCCCTGGGGGACCCCAAGACTCAGATTCCTTGAGTCTCACAACAAAGGGGAATAAACCATTTCCCTTCCCCCTCCACCCCTCCAGGTGTTCCCTCCCTGGGTTCCTGGAGAGATATACAGAAGCAAGCTCCGTGAATCTAAACAGAGGGACTCCACCCTCCCTGTTTCCAGTCCTGGAAAACACAAGTACTGAGAGGGCTAATCTCTCTTCCCCCCTCCTCACCCAGAGGGTATGCAAAGTCAGGCTAGTAAATCTAACACAAAGAGATTTTCCCCTGATTTCTTCCTCCCACCAATTCCCTGGTGAGATGCAGACTCAATTCCCTGGAATCCCCACTAAAGAAAAACTCCAACAGGTCTTAAAAAGAAAGCTTTATATAAAAAGAAAGAAAAGGACATAGAAATGGTCTCTCTGTATTAAGGCGACAAATACAGGGTCATTTGCTTAAAAGAAAAAAATGAATAACCAGTCTTATCCAAAAAGAATACAATTTAAACATTCCAGCAACTACACACATGTAAATACAAAAAAAAAACAATATAAACTTATTGCCTTACTACCCTTGTACTTACAACTTGGAAACAGAAGATTAGAAAGCCAGGAGATAGAAAAATCACTCTCAGAGCCGAGAGGGCACAGACACAAAACAAAGGACAAAGAACTCACACTCAAAACTTCCCTCCACCCAGATTTGAAAAAGTCTTGTTTCCTGATTGGTCCTCTGGTCAGGTGTTTCAGGTTACTGGTGTTACCCCTTTACAGGTGAAAGAGACATTAACCCTTAGCTATCTGTTTATGACAACATTAATCTATAAAATTAATACCAGGAGTCTCAATCCTGCAGTCTTCATGCTATCCTTTCTCAGTTTAAAAGCTACATCTCACCTCAGGCAGACATTGGGCTTGATTCACTGGTTTATCGCAGCTTCTGGTAGGGTTCCCAATGGTGGAAAATATACTGGGGGGATTTTGAGGTAGCACAAATCAGCCAAACTTCCCATTGTTCCCTCTCTTGGGGTCTGTGCAGGCTCCAGGTACTCAGAGTACTTAAAAATAGGCAGTGCTTGCAACAAGGACACAGTATGGCTCCTGTGTAACAGGATTACTAGAAAGAGACTTCATTGGCTCTTTGTTAGCCAAAGTCACCTGGCATTGGTCAGGGTTACAAAGGTTAATAACCCTGTCACTTGATGTGGGTCACTATCTGCTAACTCCAGTGGCTACTGTTCCAGTGCTGATTGGATGGGATATGGCCAGGACACTAAGGAGCGGCAGTGATTCAGTAATTCCAGGCTGAGTCCTTCACTCTTATGGACCCTAAACAGATTAACACTGCTCTCCCCACTGAATGCCTTCTGGGCCTCGCAGGGAAGGAAGGGCAAGCAGCATTGCCCTTTACTCGTGAGGATGATTTGAGCCCCCCAGCATTCATCTCACCCTTCGCATTGTGATGTGAGATACTGAACACCCTCCTCAAACCATCTCCCTATTTTATATCTGAAGAGTACTGCAAGCTACAGTAACTTAACTTCCCACGCATTTCTAATAGTCCTGCCACATATTCTGGCAACCCAGCCACGGGCTTTGCAGTATTCAATACAGTATCATCTGCAGTACAGGTGATCTGAGTGGACAAACACACTGGAGAGCTCAAATAACATCTTTGAATATCCTGTCCAGTTGGGAGTTAGGATCACCAGTACCTGTATCAGTCACTCATGTAGATAATGGTCTTAAGGTATTATTGTCTAACTCTGATGTGAAAACCAGAGCCTGGGTTTTATGTTCAATAAGTGACACACTAAGAATTTGTAAGAAGCTTTTTCAGAGGTTTAATTTGAAGGAGAGGGGAAAGCCTTAGCTCAGATGATTCTGAGATCAAAAAATAGCTAGGTTTGAGAGAGAAGAAAGCATGAGAAAATAGAAAGGCAACACTGCAGGCCAGTGGAGTTTAAAAATTCCTCTAACAAAATCCATTCATTAGCTTTTGGTACTTTTAGGTGCAGTGGGATTATGGAGTTTTGAAGCACAGATCCTAGAGCAATTATGTAATATGTAGATTGCAACTGTCTCTGAACACTTCATGCGGTGGGAACTTACTTTTCCAAGGGAGACATTATATAACTATTTCCATTCTTTTTTTCTTTTCCTACTAATTTCTCAGCAGGATCATTTGGCAGTTGGGTAGTCTGATGAGATAGATAAATGGACAGGAAGCCTAGTTCTGTCTGTGTCAAAGAAAATATATGGCATAGCCCCTCAGATAGCTATCTCAGAAAGGCTAAGAACAATGAAGATATTGATCATCTCTGCCACTGTCCAGGAGTTTGTCAGAGTGTAATTCCCTTCACTGGCCCAAAGCCAGAGTTACCAGACTTTATGCTGGTGAAATACATGGCAACAGAGGACCAAAATTCTCACCCTCTCCTCAGAGTTACCATGAGGGGACTTAATTCATTCCCCATAAAAGCAGTTTTCTCAGTCTACAGGTCTTACCTCAGCTCACCCAAATCCATCACCACTGCTGCACAAGGCACACAGCCAATGGACATTTTCAATTTCAGATTCATTTTAAGTCTCTGGTCCCCTGCTTGTGAAGTATCCATGACTCAGGCTGTAGCCATTCTCAGAGCACGGAAGCCAGTGGCTTTTTTTGTAAGTAAGATTCAAGAACATGGGTATATTTAAAGCCACTGGTTTTGCTCTGTAGGGGCCCTCAGCCCATGCCACAAACATTTCAAAGGCAGGAGATGCCCACAGCTAGGGTTGAAGACAAGACTAGAAGTGCTGGCTTCAGTTGACACAAGAAGTTTCAGGATTTTAGGGCATGAAGCACTTTTCATTCACTTTTAGTGACTTAAAATGGAAAAGATAGATGGAGAAATAGCTTCAGATTCATTTTCTGAAAGTCTCTTTTACTTAAAAGTGCCAATTTAAGACTAAACAACCCTTTAAATAAGCTATTTATAAATATTCAGTGTTTTAAAGTGGTTGTAGAAACCCATTCACAGCAGCCATTTTGGAGTGTGGATGCTTCTCTGTCATTGACAACAATAATATGGTTACCAGCATGTTCTCCAGTTTCACAGCAGATGATGGACTATCCTCATTTGTTAACTTTAATGTGCCACTGCAGCTCACTGAGTGGAATTGTAGCCACTTCTATCAGGTTCTAACTGTGGCCCGAGGCCTCTGAGTTTGACAGTATAATATATGCCCCAGGCAAATAAAGAAATGTTCTTGGACTGCATAAAGCCAGAGGGCTTGATTCTTTATACTAAGGCCCTTCCTGATGCTCTGGCAATGGAAAGGGGACAGAAAGTGGGTGTAAATGTAACAAATTAAGTTTCAGTAGGACTTAAGCATGTGATTAAAGTTAAGTACATACTTAACAGCCCGCCCTTGAGGAATAATGGGGTTGCTTTCTCACCTTTCTCTCCCCCTGCCACTCTGTTTGGGGCCTCTCTGCCAATGTGTTTCTCTTCTTCCTGGCTTTCAGCTCAGAGCTAGAGTGGGCTGACAAGCGCTGCCTGCTGACAGTAGAGTATTCCTTGCTCTGTTTCTTTGTGAGCAGTCCTCTCACTGGTACTCTGTTCCCTCCTCTGGATGGGGCAGGGATGGATTGACTGAGGTGGCCAATTGTATCTGAGTTACAATGCCCCTCTGTCATAACATAATCCCAGATTTGGACCTTAGCGTCCAAAATATGGGTGTTAGCATGAAAACCTCCAAGCTTAGTTACCAGCTTGGACCTGGTAAAGCTGCCACCACCCAAAAAATTAGAGTGTTTTGGGGCACTCTGGTCCCCCCAACAACCTTCCCTGGGGACCTCAAGACCCAAATTCCTTGAGTCTCACAACAAAGGGGAATAAACCATTTCCCTTCCTCCCTCCAGGTGTTCCCTCCCTGGGTTCCTGGAGAGATATACAGAAGCAAGCTCCGTGAATCTAAACAGAGGGATTCCACCCTCCCTATTTCCAGTCCTGGAAATAGGTACCGAGAGAGAGCTAATCTCTCCTCTCCCTCCCTCACCCAGAGGGTATGCAAAGTCAGGCTAGTAAATCTAACACACACAGATTTTCCCCCTGACTTCTTCCTCCCACCAATTCCCTGGTGAGTACAGACTCAATTCCCTGGAGTTCCCCACTAAAGAAAAACTCCAACAGGTCTTAAAAAGAAAGCTTTATGTAAAAAGAAAGAAAAATACATAAAAATGGTCTCTCTGTATTAAGGTGACAAATACAGGGTCAATTGCTTAAAAGAAATATGAATAAACAGCCTTATTCAAAAGAATACAATTTAACACATTCCAGCAAGTACACACATGTAAATACAAAATAAAAACCCTATAAATCACTATTTTATCTTTTGTACTTACAACTGGGAAACAGAAGATTAGAAAAGCAGGAGGCAGAAAAAAGTCCTCTCATAGCTGAGAGAGTACAGGCAGAAGACAAGAACAAAGAACTCAGACACAAACTTCCCTCCACCCAGATTTGAAAAAGTCTTGTTTCCTGGTTGGTCCTCTGGTCAGGTGTTTCAGGTTACTCCTTTCCAGGTGTAAGAGACATTAACCCTTAGCTATCTGTTTATGACACCCTCACAATGCAATCCTGTAGTCACGCACTGGGAGTGTTGGCTGCCGAAGGGGGATGTACTTTAGTTTTCTACATAGGCAGCCCATGTTCAGGCAACCTGATTTCCTATGGAAGCATTGGAGCTGGAAATGACAAAAAAGGGTGATGCTCAGAATGCCTTGCTCTTAATGACAGCCTTTCCTCAATATTTACAGTGTGTGTATGTCTTTAAAAATCTGCCTGGGTGTGTTTTTACCGTTATTAGAAGTATTTACAGTATTTGTGCTATTCCCTGGGCTTATAGTGGAATAATTGCTTAAACATTTCAGTGAGATAAATGCATGTCTCTCATTTCAGTCTGTTGGACAGCCATTGGAACTGTGTGTTACTTCAGAATGAAATCATAAGACACCCTTGATCAGCTGCACAGGGACAAGCAAGAAGCTTGCCACTTTGCATGGCTGCACAAGGACATCATTGATGGCAGTCTCTGTGCTGGGGAGAACAGATACCACTTGCCTCTCCTACCCTCCCATGGAATAAGCCACACAAAGGGAGTGGGAGGGCTAAGGAGAGGACAGAGACCATAAACTAAACATACATTTATTTTCCCTCTTTGGTACCCTGCTGTTAATTGATTTGTCTCGTTAGACTGACCTCACACTTTGTAAGACAACCCCCATCCTTTCATGTATTTATACCTGCTCCTGTATTTTCCACTCCATGCATCTGATGAAGTGGGTTCTAGCCCATGAAAGCTTATGCCCAAAGAAATTTGTTAGTCTCTAAGGTGCCACAACCACTTCTCGTTCTTTTTGCTGATAAGGACTAACGAGGCTACCACTCTGGAACGTAGACTCCTCTTGCAATCCTGCAAGGACCATGCACTAGGGATGGGGGAAGAGAGCAATCTGGTCAGTAAGCAGCCCCCAAAAGATTGTACTCTGTCTGCAGGTCTTGAAAGCCACAACCTTGCCCTAAATGTAGACATCAAGATGAGCTCACTTGAACACAAAAATGTAAAAGCTGCATGAAAGAGCGAGCAAGAGAGACCTGATGGGTTATTACAAGCAACCTGGTTCTGTCTCACTCTGCCATTTGCAAGGGGAAGTTAAAACTGGAGCATGCCATTAGTACTTTCCCCCCAGTTTGACCACTAAATATATTACCTTCCAGGGTTATATGTAACACTACATATTGTGCATTTGAGGCCAGATCCTCAGCTGATGTAAACAAGCAGATTTCCATGCTTACACCAAATTAACACTAACTAAGCATCCGGTCTAGCACCTGCAACAACAACTCTTCTGAGCTGTTAGGTACAACCTACTGGTAAGTACAAAAGACAACAGTGAATTCTAATTGCAGAAAGACTGACAGGACTTTCTTCTGTATGATCACTCCTAAGCATGCCCTCAGAAAAGAAAAAATTGTTACTGTGTATTTTTCCTTTCTCTGTGACTGTTTGCCAGCAGGCTCTAAACAGACCTTGCAAAGTTCCCTCTGGGATTCCTGACCTTAGAGAACTATCAAGGAAAGTGGCAGAGTTCAACTGGGCACAGCTGGCTTGCTCCTGATTGTCAGAACAGAATAGATTTGGGTTTTATATAGAAACTTTCATTTTACAGGTATCTCAAAGTAAGTAGTTCAGTGCATGTGGAAGCAAATGGCGCAGCCATTATATGCTGAACAATAGCTTACACACAGACTTGGACATTAGAACCTTTTTCATTACCAGGGGAAATGTTGGCCAGGCCTCTGGGGTTATCCTCACAGTTTTCAAACAGTGCCATTTGATCTTTAGCTTCCACTTAGACATATCCCTTAACCTTCCCTGGCTCCTCACAATCTCCTCTCACGGGCTTGTCAATTAGAACACAGTGCAAACTCTCAACTGCCTAACAGAGCTCAGGAATCTGCATACTATGAAACTCCAGGGTCTACATCCAATGCAAATCACAAGGACCACATCCAGGGACATTCACAGAAAAACAGTAAAGGCACAAACTGCACATTACTGACTTTTTAACTAAAAAACATTCCCTCCCCTTTTTAAATTATGACATTCCTGTCAGGTTTTCTACATTCCATCCTATTGGAAGTCAAATATCTGCTTAAGGAAGAGTTATTGCTGCAAAGGCATCAGGGCCAGTTATCCGATAATTAGCAAATTATCATTATGGGGTTAGATTGTGACTTTAAAGACAGCCCTTAGCAAAGCATGATGCATAAACTGCGCCACCCCAAGAGAAGCAGTGGGACACAATTGGAGATATACCTGAGTCACAATTCTTCCCCTGCTTCCTTCTTGCCCCTGGAACTGGAGTGTGTGTGTGTGTGATGTGTGGGTAGCAGGGCTGTCAAGAGATTAAAAAAATGAATTGCCATTAATTGCACTGTTAAACAATAATAGAACACCATTTATTTAAATATGTTGGATGTTTTCTACATTTTCAAATATATTGATTTCACTTACAACACAAAATACAAAGTGTACAGTGCTTATATTTATTTTTGTTTATAAGTATTTGCACTGTAATAAACAAAATAAATAGTATTTTTCAATTAACCCAGTACAAGAATTGTAGAGCAATCTCTTTATCATGAAAGTTGAACTTACAAATGTAGAATTATATACAAAAAAATGACATTCAGAAATAAAACAATGTAAAACGTACAGCCTACAAGTCCATTCAGTCCTACTTCTTGTTCAGTCAATCGCTCAGAAAAACAAGCTCTTTTACATTTGCAGGAGATAATGCTGCCCACTTCTTCTTCACAATGTCACGTGAAACTGAAAACATGTGTTCTCATGACAATATTGTAGCTGGCGTCACAAGATATTTCCGTGCCAGATGCGCTAAAGTTTCATATGTCCCTTCATGCTTCAACCATCATTCCAGAGGACATGCGTCCATGTTGATGATGGGTTCTGCTTGATAACGATTCAAAGAAGTGCGGACCGATGCATGTTCTTTTTCATCATCTGAGTCAGATGCCGCCAGCAGAAGGCTGATTTTCTTTTTTGATGGTTTGAGTTCTGTAGTTTCTATATAGGAGTGTTGCTCTTTAAAGACTTCTGAAAGCATGCTCCACACCTCATCCCTCTCAGATTTTGGAAGGCACTTCAGATTCTTAAACCCTGGGTTGAGTGCTGTAGCTATCTTTAGAAATCTCACATTGGTACATGATTTGCTTTTTGTCAAATCTGCAGTGAAAGTGTTCTTAAAATAAATATGTGCTGGGTCATCATCCAAGGCTGTTATAACATGAAATATATGGCAGCATGTGGGTAAAACAGAGCAGGGAATGTATAATTTTCCCCCAAGAAGTTCAGTCACAAATTTAATTAATGCATTACTTTTTTAACAAGAGTCATCAACATGGAAGCATGTCCTCTGGAATGGTGGCTGAAGCTTGAATGGGCATACAAATGTTTAGCATACCTGGCACATAAATACCTTGCAGTGCAGGTGAGAAAAGTGCCTTGTGAATGCCTGGTGACATTGTAAATAAGAAGCGACCAGCATTATTGCCTGTAAATTTAAACTAACTTGTTTGTATTAGCAATTGGTTGAGGAAGAAATAGGACTGAGTGGACTTGTAGGCGCTTAAGTTTTACATTGTTTTGTTTTTGTGTGCAGTTATGTAACAAAAACCCCTATGTTTGTAAGTTGCACTTTTACGACAAAAATATTGTACTACAGTACTTGTATGAGGTGAATTGAAAACTATTATTTCTTTTGTTTATCATTTTTACAGTACAAATATTTGTAATCAGAAATTAATATACACTTTGTATTCTGTGTTGTAATTGAAGTCAGTATATATGAAAATGTAGAAAACGTCCAAAATATTCAAATAAATGGTGTTCTATTATTGTTTAACAGTGCGATTAATTTTTTTGAGTTAATCAGGTGAGGTAACGGCAATTAATCGAAAGCTCTCGTGGGTAGGCATTTACTTTGAGTTTATACCTACAGTAAATTGGTACTCAGTACACAACATACACTGGCTTAGTTACTGTGACCAGAGAGAGCACTGTAGCCAAGGCTCTCCACCCATTCCCTACCCACTCCTCACTCTTTGCCAGCCACTGGTTCTGGAGATTGAGTAAATAGGCAAGTAGCCCCACTTATTCCTATGTCCTAGTCCCAAGGTTTTGGTAGCTTGTGTAGCTATATAAGAGAAGCTCTTACTCCCTCTTATTCTCTCACATGGGAGCACAGTCCAAGTCACAATTTAGCCCATGGAGAAGCTATTGTAAGATTGTTGGCATTTACATTCACAGAAGCTGTATGACTTGTGCCCTGCTTTTCTGAATCTAGTTGTGGCTTAAATTAAATGCAGAAGCAAAACCTGAATCATTCATTTAATTTAGTACAGAAATCATAAACAAAGCACTACAGTACCTGGTGAAGGATGCAGTGATTTCTAATTATGGATTATACAACTAATCAGTACCAATCAACATTTTATGATCTTCACTTAATATTTAATATAATGTTAATTATAATTGCTTTTGCCATAAATTGTGCAAAATACTTGATATCATTTCTGTTCGGAGTGTGTCTCATATAACATGTAAAACTCACAGGGTATAAATTGTATGTGTCGTTTGGGCTACACCTATAATTGATGGCTGATAACATGCATTACAAAGGCTGTTTCTGGCACACAGATGTTCTGCCACCAGGGGGAGCTTTCGTCTCTAAATTTCTTTGCACTCTCCTGTTTGATTCTTCATTTTGAACAGTGATGTTAATTAAGTAGTGGTGAGTCTGAACATTATTAGAATGGAGTTTTGATCATGCATAAGTACTTTCCAGCTACAAACAAGGAAAGTTCATTTAATTAAAGACAAGTTTAGTGTAAATTAATATGACTGCAATCTAAAAGTGTAGCAAGAGGCTGCAGGAAAAACCAAAATAATCTGGATGAAACATACAAATATAATATAATATAAACATTTCTTTATATTCAGAGCTTCAAGTTTGCTAGTCCTGGCTTTTGCGGGGGAGCAATTTGTAGAGGTCAATTAACACAGAATCTGAAAGATTTCGATTACCTCACTGAAACAGTGCCACTTGAGAACATTTTACCTACTTGGCTCTCTTCTCCTCTTTGCGTACCAAAGCTCTTTAACCAGACAGATTTGGAACTCTTTCCACAAGTGTCCACCACCTTTAAGATTTTCAGTTTCCCAGTGAGTGATTTTTCCTGTAGGAGGTAGGGATCCCCCAAAGCTTTTTAGTGCAGTACTCAGGCATATCATAAAATATACAACCTGCTAGATCATAAGATTCCCTGCAATCCTGTTTGTTGAGATTTTGAAGCCCACATTGCAATTCCAGGTAATTTACAAACAGTTCTGAATTTCTGAATCTCTGACCAGTGTAACCTAGAGAGAGAGCATGAGGGAAATAGAATAGGACATTTTACTATCTATCAGAGTCTGGATACAGGGACATGGTTTTAAAAACAGTATCTGTTTTAATTAACGTTAATTACTCATGATGTTTTGACTCAGCACTTATCCTCTTTTAGCATCTAGAACATCTAAAATATACATAGAAAATCTGGATGAGTGTTATCCTACTAAGAAGTAATTTTACTTTTCTTTTGTTTAAGATGATAGAGGTGTTTATACAATATACACTTACTGAGTTTCTTCATTTGTTACATGCTTTGTCAGTTTCAGCAGTCTTACAAACTGTGTACAGACTTCTAATAGACAGGTGGATCTACCATTTTAGTCTTCAAAATGCCTGGGTTATTATAAAGAAAAGTGATGCATAAAGTAAAACATCCTTATAACATTATGGATCTAGCCTGGGAGTATATACAATGGTAACAATTAAGATGCTGCACAAAATTTTGTATATGAATTATGTTTCCCCTCTACTGTATATTATAGTCTAACTTTTCAGAGCTGAGAACCTAAAGTTAGGCCTAAATACATATTTAAGGACCTAAATAAAATTACCTGATTTTCAGAGCTATTGAGCCCTCACAGGTGCTGCTGGCCTCTGAAAGATCTGTGGGTGCTCCATACCTATAAAAATCAAGCCACTGTTATTTTTATGTCTAAGTATGGATGCAGTCTTGGGGCCCATTGCAGTCAATGGCAAAACTCCCACTGTTTCTCATGGTCAAGAATTTGGCCCTTTTGAAAACCCTCTCTTACAATGTTGTCCTACAGTCTGAATGTCTTTTTGCTGAAATGGCACATCGGCAATCTTGTTTCAATAGGAATAAATGATAAGCTTCCTGTTAAAATTGCTGAACAAAATAGGATGGTTATAATAAAATCTGTGGTATCAAGGATGGAGTCAATGTTATTTCACTTAACAGAGAGTTAAAATATGCAAGAGCATTGTTAAATCTGGGTTGATTAGTTGGATGTGAAGGCAGAGAAGCAGATTGTCGTTTCTTCTGTTACTCCAGAAGCATAGACCTGCAAGACATCTATGTGTTGTTGGTATATTGATTCAGTGCAAGTTGTGCATCAACAGTGTTCTTGTCGTCTCGCTATATGCTTCATATGACATAGTCTGTTGGTGAACCATGGTGATCTTTACCATCAGGTTGACTTATGGCCAAGGCATGGCCTAGTGGTCATGAAGCGATCACTCTGTTCTACCAACTCATTGGATCCTTGGTCATCTTGTAGATAGTTTTTTATTTAGCCTTTGTGGGACATGATTAACTTAAGGCATTGAAGAGATTCTGTAGGTGAACAAGCTTTGAATATTTATTTCTCTGATGAGATGGAGAGAAGGCCATTGTTATTTCCTGAGTGAGGAAGCCATATCTTTAGTCAAACTTTAAATATATAATAGATGAAGAACCAGTGTCATAGCCTGACTTTGGGAAAGGATCAATGACATCTCAAAAGGCTGGGGATGTTATCAATTAATAATAATAAAAAGGGCTGAATCTTCAGTGTAGCTCCATTGCAGTCAATGGAATTGCACCAGTTTATACAGAACTGAGATCTGGCTTGAAGATTTTAAAGGAACATTAATCTAGAATGTTAAAATCTCTCAGGATAAGAAAATTTAAAAAAGAACATCTTACAGGATTTTCTGCTATTCAAATCCAAGTAGTTAGGACTCTATTGCTGTGTGATATCCATCCATGACAGCAGCAACTGCATGAATTTAGGGATGTAAACTTCATGTCCAGTTCTGCTGACCTTTAATAGAGCCATCTGCCTGTGCTAGTTTATTCACTGCGCTACATGGAAAACAAAACACAACTTTAGTTATGGAGCTACAAAGGCAACTTTATCTGAGTACTGTAAGCTGCATGGCCTCTGAATAGTTACAGAATGTGGGACATAAAGAGTTAATAAAAGCGCTCCCATGTTGAAGGAGGACTTATGAACTAAAGGACATCTATTGGACTTTTAGGTAATTTTTGTTGATGCAATAGAGATTAGGGTGGCAGCCAACTGCTAGAGAAAAATGCTGCAGTGTCTAACAGAGGTATTTCCAGAGGAGATAAGGAGGTGTTAGTACCATTATACAAGGCACTGGTGAGACCTCATCTGGAATATTGTGTGCAGTTCTGGTCTTCCCCTGCTCCTTGTCCCCAGAACACCCCCGCTCCTTGTCCCCTAACTGTCCCCTCCTGGGATTCCCTGCCCCTAACCACCCCCAGGACCCTACCCTCTATCCCACCCCCTGCTCCCTGTCCCCTGATTGCTCTGACCCCTATCCACACCCGCACCCCTTGACAAGCTCCCCAGGACCCCACCCCTATCAAAAACCCCGTTCCCTATCCCCTGACCCCTATCCATCCCTCCACCCCCTGACAAGCTTCCCCGTCCCCTGACCGCCCCCCATAACCTCTGCCTCATCCAACTGCCCCCTGCTCCCTGTCCCCTGACTGCCCCCCAGGACCTTCTGCCCCTTATCCAACCCCCCAGCCCCAGCCCCGGCTCCCTTCCATGCCGCTCAGAGCAGCATATCTGGTAGCCGTGCCACCCAGCCGAAGCTAGACATATTGCTGCACTGCTCCACAGGAGCACATAACCCTGCCGCCCAGAGCATTGCCTGCGTGGCGGTGTGGCTGCAGGGGAGGGAGAACAGCAGAGGCTAGCCTCCTCTGCGGAAAGCTCAAGGGCCGGGCAGGACGGTCCCGCGGGCCACATCCATATTTTGCCCACCTCTGGACTAGATGATCATAATGGTCCCTTCTGACCTTAAAGTCTATGAATCTCTGAATACTTATTGAACTAAAAAGGGGAAGTCTGTCCAGCTTCTGGGCACATGTTATAAACAGAGACAAATTCTCCAGTGCCTCTGTGGCACTTTTACCTCTGCTACCGTTTTTCTTACACTTCTCTCAAACTGTCACCTAAAATCTCTCACGCCCAGTTATATTCTTCTTGAAGCCTATATTTTAGTTCATTATTACTAGAGCTGAATGAATAATTTGAAGTGAATAATTTATCCGAAGAATTTTACCTCACCTCCTTTTCAGCTTACAATTTTCTTGGATGCACTCATTATTCACAATTATTTGCTAAATGATTTTGGTGAATAATTCTCCATCTGTAGATGGTTCTCAAACAGTTTGTTGCAATTATTTAACAGTCAGATTCAAGATGTGTTGTTTAGTTATGACTATGTACATGGATCACAAGCTATTTTTTTCTGTTCCTTAAGGGAATGAGTAACATTCTAGAATCTGGTTTCTAGTGTGGCTAACCCCAGTGATAGGTAAATTTTACTGCTGGTGAACATTCTCTAATAGTCACTTAACATTCAGTCTTCTAGGCACATCATTACATGGTACCTGACCTGCCTCGCCTCATGGCCTCATCCCATATGTGGTGTGGCAGAAGACTTACCACAGAAACAGAGACAGCAGCTGCAGCATTAGGAAGAGGTCCTCTCTGCTCCTTATTTGGTAGCAGAGAGTCCCCAGTACTGACCTCAGCAGCCAGGGTATGTCTGCTCGCTGGAGTGAATGGGTGGATCAAGACAACTAGACTTTTCTCTTCCTGCCATATACACAGTCTTCTGCTGTGGGGAAGGGGTTGGTGAGGTTCCCAAGAGCAGTGGGTCTAGGCGTTAACACTTCATTGACATTTATTGAGGCAATTCACACCTCTTAGAGCTACTGTTTTAGGCTGTCTGCAGATTCAGGCAGATATTCCTCCATCAGTTACACTCAAGTCACATTTTCAAGCTTTTCGTCACAATTGAGAGCTAGAAACTTTTTAGAAATATGAAATCTTAAATCACTGATGTGACCACATGACTCCAGAAGCCAGGGCCCAGGGCAAGGACCTAAATAGTGCCTATGTCTTAATCCAGCTCTGCCCAGGAATGTTCCTGTCAGTAAACACCTGGATCAGAATGTCCCTGGGAAGTGAATACAAACCCAGCTAAAGTTAATTCAAGGTTTTATTCCAGGGAACAGTCTCAACATTTTTCAGGGGGTTGCTCAGCTTTAACTGTTACCAAAGGAAAAAAACCATTCATTTCATTACATATATTCTGTGTATTTCAAAATCTTTTTGTCATCTATAACTAATTTTCAATGTTAGAAAAAATCTTGCTGGCCTTGCTGCTATAAAATATGACCATATGAGGAGAAGGCTCATAGACTCATAGACTCTAGGACTGGAAGGGACCTCGAGAGGTCATCGAGTCCAGTCCCCTGCCCTCATGGCAGGACCAAATACTGTCTAGACCATCCCTAATAGACATTTGTCTAACCTACTCTTAAATATCTCCAGAGATGGAGATTCCACAACTTCCCTAGGTAATCTATTCCAGTGTTTAACTACCCTGACAGTTAGGAACTTTTTCCTAATGTCCAACCTAAATCTCCCTTGCTGCAGTTTAAGCCCATTGCTTCTTGTTCTATCATTGGAGGCTAAGGTGAACAAGTTTTCTCCCTCCTCCTGATGACACCCTTTTAGATAGCTGAAAACTGCTATCATGTCCCCTCTCAGTCTTCTCTTTTCCAAACTAAACAAACCCAATTCCTTCAGCCTTCCTTCATAGGTCATGTTCTCAAGACCTTTAATCATTCTCGTTGCTCTTCTCTGGACCCTCTCCAATTTCTCCACATCTTTCTTGAAATGCGGTGCCCAGAACTGGACACAATACTCCAGTTGAGTCCTAACCAGCGCAGAGTAAAGCGGAAGAATGACTTCTCGTGTCTTGTTTACAACACACCTGTTAATGCATCCCAGAATCATGTTTGCTTTTTTTGCAACAGTATCACACTGTTGACTCATATTTAGCTTGTGGTCCACTATGACCCCTAGATCTCTTTCTGCCATACTCCTTCCTAGACAGTCTCTTCCCATTCTGTATGTGTGAAAATGATAGTTCCTTCCTAAGTGGAGCACTTTGCATTTATCTTTATTGAACTTCATCCTGTTTACCTCAGACCATTTCTCCAATTTGTCCAGATCATTTTGAATTTTGACCCTGTCCTCCAAAGCAGTTGCAATCCCTCCCAGTTTGGTATCGTCCGCAAACTTAATAAGCGTACTTTCTATGCCAACATCTAAATCGTTGATGAAGATATTGAACAGAGCCGGTCCCAAAACAGACCCCTGCAGAACCCCACTTGTTATACCTTTCCAGCAGGATTGGGAGCCATTAATAACTACTCTCTGAGTACGGTTATCCAGCCAGTTATGCACCCACCTTATAGTAGCCCCATCTACATTGTACTTTCCTAGTTTATCTATAAGAATATCATGCGAGACCATATCAAATGCCTTACTAAAGTCTAGGTATATCACATCCACCGCTTCTCCCTTATCCACAAGGCTTGTTATCCTATCAAAGAATGCTATCAGATTAGTTTGACAAGATTTGTTCTTTACAAATCCATGCTGGCTATTCCCTATCACCTTACCACCTTCCAAGTGTTTGCAGATGATTTCTTTAATTACTTGCTCCATTATCTTCCCTGGCACAGAAGTTAAACTGACTGGTCTGTAGTTTCCTGGGTTGTATTTATTTCCCTTTTTATAGATGGGCACTATATTTGCCCTTTTCCAGTCTTCTGGAATCTCCCCCATCTCCCATGATTTCCCAAAGATAATAGCTAGAGGCTCAGATACCTCCTCTATTAACTCCTTGAATATTCTAGGATGCATTTCATCAGGCCCTGGTGACTTGCAGGCATCTAACTTTTCTAAGTGATTTTTTACTTGATCTTTTTTAATTTTATCTTCTAAACCTACCCTCTTCCCGTAAGCATTCACTATATTGGACATTCCTTCAGACTTCTCAGTGAAGACCAAAACAAAGAAGTCATTAAGCATCTCTGCCATTTCCAAATCTCCCGTTACGGTTTCCCCCTCCTCACTGAGCAGTGGGTCTACCCTATCCTTGGTCTTCCTCTTGCTTCTAATGTATTGATAAAAAGTCATCTTGTTTCCCTTTATTCCCATAGCTAGTTTGAGCTCATTTTGTGCCTTTGCCTTTCTAATCTTGCCTCTGCATTCCTGTGTTATTTGCCTATATTCATCCTCTGTAATCTGATCTAGTTTCCATTTTTTATATGACGCCTTTTTATTTTGTAGGTCACACAAGATCTCATGGTTAAGCCAAGGTGGTCTTTTGCCACATTTTCTATCTTTCCTAACCATTGGAATAGCTTGCTTTTGGGCCCTTAATAGCGTCCCTTTGAAAAACTGCCAACTCTCCTCAGTTGTTTTTCCCCTCAGTCTTGATTCCCATGGGACCTTACCTATCAGCTCTCTGAGCTTACCAAAATCCGCCTTCCTGAAATCCATTGTCTCTATTTTGCTGTACTCCCTTCTACCCTTCCTTAGAATTGCAAACTCTATGATTTCATGATCACTTTCACCCAAGCTTCCTTCTACTTTCAAATTCTCAGTGAGTTCCTCCCTATTTGTTAAAATCAAGTCTAGAACAGCTTCCCCCCAGTAGCTTTTTCAACTTTCTGAAATAAAAAGTTGTCTGCAATGCAGTCCAGGAACTTATTGGATAGTCTGTGCCCAGCGGTGTTATTTTCCCAACATATATCTGGATAGTTGAAGTCCCCCATCACCACCAAATCTTGGGCTTTGGATGATTTTGTTAATTGTTTGAAAAAAGCCTCATCCACCTCTTCCACCTGATTAGGTGGCCTGTAGTAGACTCCCAGCACGACATCACCCGTGTTTTTTACCCCTTTTAGCCTAACCCAGAGACTCTCAACACTTCCATCTCCTATGTCCATCTCCACCACAGTCCAAGTATGTACATTTTTAATATATAAGGCAACACCTCCTCCCTTTTTCCCCTGTCTATCCTTCCTGAGCAAACTATACCCATCCACACCAACATTCCAGTCATGTGTATTATCCCACCAAGTTTCAGTAATGCCAACAATGTCATAGTTGTATTTATTTATTAGCACTTCTAGTTCTTCTTGCTTATTACCCATACTTCTTGCATTTGTATATAGGCATCTAAGATACTAGTTTGATCTTGCCTCCCAGCTTTGCCCTGACCCTCCTTTCTCTCTGCCATTATAGCCCATGCTTCCTCCTGTTTCCGACCCATCTCCCAGGTCTTGTTCCCCACTTACCTGTGGAGTTTGCTCACCTGTCCCCGTCGAACCTAGTTTAAAGCTCTCCTTACTAGGTTAGCCAGTCTGTGCACAAATAAGGCCTTTCCCCTCCTTGAAAAGTGAAGGTCATCTCTGCCTAGCAGTCCTTCCTTGAATAGCATCCCATGGTCGAGGAAGCCAAAGCCCTCCTGGCGACACCATCTTCGCAGCCAGGCATTCACCTCCACGATGCATCTGTCTCTGCCCGGGCCCCTACCTTCGACAGGAAGAATCGAAGAGAATACCGCCTGCGCTCCAAACTCCTTAACCCGTACTCCCAGAGCCCTGTAGTCACTCTTGATCTGCTCAGTGTCACACCTCACAGTATCATTTGTGCCCACATGGATGAGTAGCATGGGGTAGTAGTCAGAAGGCTGGATAATCCTCGACAATGCCTCTGTAACACCTCGGATATGGGCCCCTGGCAGGCAGCATACCTCCCTGGATGAACGGTCAGGGCGACAGATGAGTGTCTCCGTCCCCCTCAGCAGAGAGTCTCCAACCACCACTACCCTACGTTTCTTATTATCAGTGGTGGTAGCAGACCTCCCAGCCTTAGGGGTACGAGGCTTCCCCTCCTCAACTGTTGAGGGTGATTCCTTCTCTCCTGTATCAAGAAGAGCATAATGGTTATCTATTACCACAGCAGGAGGGTTCGCAGCAGGGGTGGAGCACTGCCTGCTGCCAGAAGTAACCAGCTGCCAGTGTCCACCCTGAGCCATCTCCTCCTCCACTGATGTGTCAGTAGTCCTGTGAACTGGGACAGCTACGTCAGCTGTCTCCACATGGATACTGTCCAGGAATTGCTCATGGATACGGATGTTCCTCATCCTAGCCACCTCCTCCTGTAGCTCTTCCACCTGCTGCCTGAGAGATTCCACCAGTAGGCACCTTTCACATTGGATGCCACCCCCTGCCTGGATATCAGTAAGTGGAAATTGCAAGTTACAGTCTTTGCAAACCCACACCAGAATCTGAGTAAAAGCATCCATGCTTTGGTGCTCTGTCTGGCTACAGGCACAGGTGGAGGAGACAGAAGCAGTGCTGCCACAGGTGTTGCGGGTCCTCCTAACCATCGTAAGCCTCCCTCTGTCAAACTCTCTCAAATTCCTGTCTGCAGCTCCCTGTCCGCTCTGCTCTGCTTTAAACAGAAAGGTTTTGGATGTGGCTTGGTTTATAGGTTCAGGGGACCAATAGGTCACAGATGAGACCGACAAGGGACCCCCACTCCCTTCCTACTCCCCTTGCAAACTCCCCATTAGCAGCTCCTGGTCACTTGTGCGCAGCTTTATAAAGCCCTGGCCTGAGTGAATGCCCCGCTCACTGGTTAAGGCTCAGCCAATTACTAGAGGCTTCTAGCTTTCAAACCTTCCTTGGCAGCTCAGCCTCTAACTGCCAGCTACAGCACACGATCCTTCAAACAAACAAACCACCACAACAACCAAACAGACTGACAAACACAAGCTCAGCACACAGCAAGTAACCCCCAAACACAGACGCACACACTGCAGACAGTCACTTATGTCTTTAAACCAGTCAGGAGTGGATTGCCTAAAACATTCTCTTCAGGCTGGAAAGACATAGATTTTTGCAGCAAGTTAAACACAACTTTACTAAATAAACTCAAGAAAACAGAAGGTTTCTGGAAATATTTCATCCTAAATTGGACAAAGCAGCTATATGACAGATACAATGTAAAAGTAACTCTAGAAATATGGTGTAGAGACGGTCTGGATGCCTGATTAAAAACTCAGCAGCCTCCAAAAACAGCTTTGCTGACATGCCCAGCATCTAATTTCTTACCTCAATTCTAATTTTCATACTCTTTTTAGTTTGGTTTATTCTTGCTGCTATTCATCTCATACAGTGTCTCTCCAGTTCAAAAGGTTAGGCCCTCCTCATTTCTAATTGAAGCCATCCTTTATACCCACTGTCATAGGCTTCCTTTCCCCCATTAGCTGGAGTTTTGGTGGGAAGTGCTGCCTATTGCCAGCTCTAGGGAAGGCAAGTGTAGCTAGGTGAGGGCTCTGGCTGCATTAAAGAGAGTTGACTGTTTTGGTAATGTGATCTTGCCTTATTTCTTTTGAGAGCCCTGATGCTACCTTATGGAGTATGCTGCAAGGCCCTTTTTGGCCAGCCATGCTCCTAGAATCTCCCTTTAAAAGGGGTTTTCACTTGGGAGGGGGCATGCAAAAGTCTTGTTTGCCCTGCTTAGGGTGAGAGAATATGAATTCCTGAACACAGGCCTGGAGGCCCTTCCCCATCTCCTTTCCTAGTCTTGGACCACCAGCCCCATGGAGGTCTCCTTGCAGGGTCCTGAGAAGAGGAATGGTTCTTTAGAGGTGGCTGACAACTCCACACTAGTCAGGACCTTCTGCATGACAAATATAGTGGGAGCAACCAGGAAGATGCAGGGAGATGGTCAGGTATCGACAGAAAGGAGAAATGTCTCTGAGGCTGTCTGGTGTTCTGCTGTGGTGCAGACAGGAGTAAGGACTCCACAGAGTCAGGTGAGGTTTCAACAAGGAGGCTACAAAAATAATCAGCATTGCCTCCAAGTTTCGTGAGACTTTCTGGATGAACCCCTTAAGTGTCAACCAGCACATCTCTCCTCTTGTAGATTCAAAATCACTTATTAACCCTGACTACCCCCAAGAGGCCTAGCTCCAAACTCTAACGGAGGCCAGGCTAGATCAGTGGCTCTTAACTTTTCCAGACTACTGTACCCCTTACAGGAGTCCGATTTGTTTAGTGTAGCCCAAGTTTCACCTCACTTAAAAACTTGGGCTTGGGCTTTAGCCCCACACAGCAGGGCTCGAACTTCAGATTTCTGCCCTGGGCACCAACACTGGCCCTGGCAACCCTGTTAAAATGAACTCACCCACAGTTTGAGAACCGCTGTTACAGTATATAGAACAGCATAAACAAGTCATTGACTCTATGAAATGTTAGTTTGTACTGACTTCACTAGTGCTTTTTATGTAGCCTGTTGTAAAACTAGGCAAATATCTAGATGAGCTGATGTACCTCAAGAGTTACATGTACCCCTGGTTGAGAATCACTGGGCTAGATTACCTGAACCTCTGCCCACTGCCACCTAGCTGTGGGGAGCCTTAATAAGCAAAGCCCTGCCAAACAGATTTAAAACCTGAGTGCTGGCAAGAGCCTAAAACACTTATTTTATTCATTAAAGTGCTGCCAGCATGGGTTATTTTATCATGCATAGAACATATTACAAATAATTTCCCTTGGTTTGACATGGAAGCTGGCAACACTTCGATAAAGGGTATAATAGTTTCCCCTCCAACTCTCTGTCCATCTTTTCTATTTATATTGCAAGTTCTCTTTGGCATGGGCTCTTACTATGTATATCTTTGCATAGTGACTAGCATGCTCAGAGCCCAATCTTGTTGGAATCTTTAGTTGATACTCTAATGTAAATAATAATAAATAAACGGCTGTCTAGTTTTACTGCCTCTGTGCTGACATCCAGCTAGGTAATATTTTACAGTAAAGCTTCTCACAGTATCACAAAAGATATCCTTATGTCTTCCATAGTTAAAGCACATTTTAGCAGTGCTATTTTTCCTTCCTTTGCATCGGTGGACGCTCCCTTCTTGCACGTGGCTGTATTGTCAGGATGTAAATATGTTTACTTTGGTGCCAGTGGGACCTGCACTTAAATTATACATCTGAACAGGCTGGAAAGAATATGTCACCCTCAGTCCAATGCAGAAGATCTGCAATGGCAGGAAACCCCAGTACAAAACACAAACGAATTATAATCAGTTGAGGCTGCCTCTTCAACACTGCAGGGTGAAACAGCTGGCTGGTGATTCACAGCAGTGGAGAGTGCATTAAATCTTGATTTCTTGTTGCCAGTGAGTGGTGCAGCATGTGCTCACTGAAATTTCTGGTCAATGATTCAGCTGAGGGCTGGATACAGGTGTGAGCAGGCTTCTGTGGAAAGAGCACAAGGCTGGATTCCATTCCTGACTCTGCCACTGACTCACCATGTGACCTGATAAAAGTCACTTAACCCCTCTGTGCATCACTTTCCCCATCTATAAAATGGGGATAATGATACTTACTCCCATTTGTAAAGCATGTTGAAATCTATGAATGTAAAATTATTGCTGTTTTATCCTGTTGCCACTGAAGGCAAAGTGCTCATTCACTTAGTTAAAGCAGGACTAAACTGCTAGCCAATTTATTGTAATTTCATGTTAGTGCATTTGTAATCTCACTACTTCCTCTATTAATTTTAGAGGTTAGTCTGTTTAGGGCTTTACTGTTTCAATGTTTCTCCATATGTGATATATGTAGCATTATTAAAACAAGCATAGATTTCAGAGTCTCTGATCTTACACAAACGTCTGACTACAAAAAGTATGTAGGCCAAAAAGGCAGATGACTGCAAAATAAATTTAAAATGTTAAATATCAGCTGGGGAGGGGGAAGGGAAACGAAGCACATTTCACATAAATAGCAACTGAGAGCATTAAGCAAATTCAAATAAAATCCAGCCCGTTAGGAGACAAAACAGACATTTTGGTAGCTATGAGTGTTTTAAGTACAGAGCTGCCAATTTTGTCAACAAAAATTCTGCACATTTATTTCCTAAACACTCAGGGAAAATGCCTGATATATTATTGTGCCAGATCTAAAGGGGCCATGTAATTGAAAATTCTTTTTCCTTTTCCCTTGCTGACAACTTGTTTGACTGCACAGAACAGAAGAGATGCAGAGATGTCTTTGACGTCATTTGCCACGCTGCAGGTAAGAAGCAAATCTAATGCTGATTAGATGCTAAACTACGCACACACTATTCTGCAAAGGAATTTCACTTGTATGTGATCAGTCATTTGATGTTCTGCCTGCATGTATGTGTGTGTGTGTGTGTGTGTTCAATTATAGCCCAGGGTTTACAGCAGATAGAATACAAGTGCAATATTAGCTCTTATGACTTCATTTCTCTCCATATATATAGAGAAAATGTTCTCTCTCTAAAAGTGCTTTTACCTACTGAGTTTCTAGCAAAAGCTGTAACACTTACATTTCCCAGTCACTTTGATAGTCTGGGTTTATAGGACAGAAACTTTTTTAGGAGTTTGATGTTTTAAACTTCTTACAGTTCTGCCTACTAAGTCATAAAAGATTAATTTACCACTTCTGTATAATTTCTTTCTAAAATTAAAAAAGTTGTCAAATCAATCCCTCCTCCAATTATGCTGAAGATGCCTCAGCGCTGATTCACTGGTTTTTATCCCTGTAAAATAGTAGGGTCCATTACATGACAAAATGTCAGCTGCAGTGTTTCACTGGAACTGAATGAAACGTTTAGAGCCACAGAACAGCAGCAGCAACAAAAACCAGAATGTGCACAAAGAAATGATGACTTGCTGTAGGATATTGCAAGGTCAGGATTTAGAAAACAGATCTTCACTATAATGCTAATGTGTTTGTTGCTTCAGCATTTTTTAGGTTGATTTTTGACGTTCGCATTTGGTTGGAATAGAATAGTTTGAAGAACTGGGGATAGTTCTGTTCCAGCAACCTCCTGGTTACAATAGAAACAGAATGCATCAAAAACGTTCCAGTATTTTGTACAGTTGCACAATTTCAGATGGGGGTGGGTGGGGATATTTGCAACAAAATTAAATATCTGCATATGTTTGCATTTCATTGCAAATTTAAATTGTGTATAATGTGTTAGCTGCTTGTTTTCAGTGCCAGGTGATAATATTGTAACACCATTAAACAATTAATATTTTGTTGTTTTTGTGATTGATGTTTTATTTTAAAAAAGAGACATTCAAAAGAAATTTAAAATCCCTTTTTTGGACATCAAGTCCTTTGGACCGAACACAGGATAGGGCCTAAAACAACATGAAGTGATATACACTGTGAGTTCCTGACCCAAGTCCCAAAGCCATTGAAGTCAGTGGAAAGACTCTCAGTGACTTCCATATTGAGCAAACCTCAGCCACAGAGCACCAATTTCAGAACAGGGATGCTTCAAGTCCAACTGAACTCACGTGTCCATTGAGGTCATGCTGAGGAATTTCATTATGCCAGAAGACTTGCTCCCCCAAAGTGCTGCTCTCTGTGTAAAAATAGCAGTCTTAAAAGCGGTGGTTAGCTGACATTTTGGGCAGAGTTATGGGCAAAGTTGGCTTTTCTGCACTTTCACTTTATTATGGGCTGAAATAATTTTCTCTGAGTGCTTTTGCTACTGTCTTACTCCTGAAGATAAGTGCCACTTGGATATTTTAAGCGGAACAGTCAGAGAATGTAGGTGAAAGGCAAATATAGAGGGCTTTGACATTCAGCTGCATCCGTTTTTTGTTTTCCTGCTTACTGGACTTTCACAAAGAATGCAAAGCCTATAGAGCAGAGTGGGAGCTGAGAGACAAGGGTTTGATTCCTATCTCAGTTGCTGCTTGACATTGGGCAAGTCATGTAACTTCTCTGTGTGCCAATTCCCCACATGTAAAATGTGGCCTGTCAAAGTTCCCTACATCACAGTGATGTGGCGAGGTCGATTTCATTGGTTGTAAAATGCCTAGAGCTCCAGTGATAGACAGCACTTGAGAAGTACAAAGTATTATATTATTGCTTTATCTTCTTGATCTTCCTTCTCTGATTTACCTATTTATTTAGTTTCTGGCAGGTTACATTGATAATCTCGCATTTCCCTCACACAGGATGGCGAGGATTTTTTCGTTTTAAGCAATCGCCTGAATTTTAACAGGTCTTTGAAAAAAGATGACTCTGGCCTTTTTCCTTGAGCCATTGTACTACAATAGCCTGCCACTGCCAGCAGTGGAAGGGTTAATCACAAACAGCGTTTAAAGATAGCCAGTGCTATTCAGCCAAGAGGTGGTGGCAGCTAAGTCAAAGGGAGAGAATAAATACTGCATATGGGTTAGAGTCTGGCTCCAGAGCACTCTTCCTGGACTGACCTGCCAAGTAACTGCCTCAAAAGGCTCCAGAATGATAACAAGATTTTTAATCAGCTCGTACTTTTTTACTGAAAACATAATGTGCAGTCCTTGAATTTTGTGGCTGGGAGGGTAATTATGCAGCTCTAGTTGTTGCTCCTGGAGCCTAGTTAAAGAATAACATGTGTGGACCCAGATCCTCAGCTGGTGTAAACCAGCATATTTCCATTGACTTCAAAGGAGCTCTGCCACTTTATATCAGCTGAGAATCTGGCCTTGAAATTCTATCTTGGGAAGGCACTGTGTTATTTTAGAGACTTTCCAGGGACTGCTGAGCTATTAGACTCTTTTGTGCCTTTGCTGAGAGAGGTAAGTGATGATGGATTTCTTGACAGTTCCAGTGAAGTCTTCTGGTTGGCAGATTTTACCGAGAAAGTCCCTGGCCAATAGGTCCAGTTAGTTTGCAAAACAAGGCACATGTGTCTAGTTGCCCTTGTTGACCAGTTTGAGGATATTAGGTAACATTTTAGTGGTTAGTTCATAATATGCCAAGCTACATATCTCTCTGAATGCAGAAGGATATAAGAAGTTAAGTAAATACCACGTGGTTACTAAAAGAAAATTAGTCTGAGGTTTAACATCAATTCTTCCCGCAAAAACCCAGTATTTGTTGTAGGGGTTTGCTGCGAGGAATTCAGAGGTTCATTCAAGTTCAGTCCTGCCATTTGCTCCTCAGATTGCTTCCGCTGATATGCGGTCAATTTGATTTGTTTAGTATTTCCAGAACTTTAGCATTTTTGAAGCCAGCCTATGCCAATAGTGACCAAAAGTTGCCATCATCGCATAGCTATTTGGGGGCTTTTTGGACACATATTTGTGGTCTCATCCTTTTTTACTGTATAGTTGTGTATATCACAGAAAACACTATCGTAACTGCCTCTAACTGAAGATCTGGCTAACCTTTTTGATTAGAGGTGAAGGGCTGAATGGACATGGAAAACAATGTATTTTTTGAGCCCTAAAGTTGGTCTCTTCAGGTCACTATTGAAGCAATTAGATCTCAGGAGTATGTGCTGAGAAGGAGATTTGCTACTGTAAGATTGATATGTTCAACTGTGAATGCTTGCAGGGAATTTTGCAGAAAGTTTGTGCTTATATCTGGGTCTTGCTGCTTCGTAGGTGAGTGTCCACACTTCACTCTGTTAATTGGTTAGATACTTATTTTATGATAGAAATTGCTCTTTGCTAGAAAAATAGACAAGTATGTGTGTGGTTTTGATGTGGCTGCATAGCGTCATTAGTTTTAACAGGCAACGGGAGTGAGGGGAATTCTCTGTAGCTCAGGATATGATATGCCTGCAGGGATGTATATACAGTCACTTACTTTAACCTCATCCTGGTCGCCTAAGGTTTTAGCCACACAAGAACCATAGTCATGAAAATTAGAATGTTCACAGTCTGTACCAGGATTGCAAGGGGCGAGGGTGAGAATTCAGAGGAAGTATAGGAGGTGGCATAGAAAGCACCAGAAGGAAGATAAATGGCTCAGGACTTTATTAGTGGGCTATGATGCTCAGCTTAGCAGCAAGCGAAAGAGAAAAGGAATGTAAAACTTGAGAAGAGGAAGGTGGAACTTAATAATCAAAAGGTGATACAAGCATAGGGACATCCTGCTTTTTTAGACAGGGCTAGAGTGTATGACACAGTTACCAGGTGAACTGCACCTTTGATCTCTCCTCTAACAGTTAGTTGTTTCTCGGGTGGAATCACATGATTCTCTTACTGTTAGACCAGGCCTTAGGTTACACTGCCCTGCGTACCAATTTATCTCAGCAAGTCTGACTTATATCCCTTCAGTTCTATTCTCTCTCAGGCACTGACAGTGATCATCAGTGACCCGACAGCCTCCTTCAAAGCAGTGTATTATTTATTTAGAACAGAAGCATTTAATAGGAAAACAGATCTTAAAACAATAAAACAGACCGTGTACATGTCTAGCTTACTGGATGTTTAGCCATTTTCCATGGGAACGCTGATAGTAGTAGCTCCTTTTAGACTCTTACTCAGAGCCTCTCTCTGAGTCTGTTAGCCTGTCTCCCTAGACATCTTCTCCAGCTAGTGCCCCTCGTCTTCTCCTTAGAAGGCTTTTTAACTCTTTAGTGTTCTTTTGATCCCCAGCCTCCCCATTTTAGTGAAGGGAGGCAGGATCCTTTAAGCTAACAGCTAGCCCTAGTGTCTCTCAACTGTGTGCTGGGCATCCTATTGTGTTGCTTTCCTGTTAACTCTTCCCACAGCCCCCTGCTAAGTTAGATCAATACAGTCATACGGGAAATATTAATAAACCACCATAATTTTATGGTAAATTTACCTCGCTGACCAGAACACTTACAATATTCATATCATTTTTTAAGAGCAGGTTAGACAAACACCTGTCAAGGATGGCCTCGATCAGGGATTGGCAACCTTTGGCATGCGGCCCACCAGGGTAAGCACCGCAGGTAAACAAACTGGCCTAGCCCACCAGGGTGCTTACCCTGACGGGCCACGTGCCAAAGGTTGCCGATCCCTGATCTAGAAAATATTTAGTCGTGCCATGCATGCAGGGGATTGGACTATATTATCTCTCAAGGTCCCTTCCGATTCTATGATTATACACTGGTATTCATAGATAAATACATAATAGCTCCTCATCTGTCACACACATTATGAACTCTAATAATATTTGTAAATGAATGCTCAGTAAAAGGCAATTGAATCTCATGCTTCTGGGTATGAGCTGATTGCTGCAGGGATCAGGAAGGAATATTTCTCCATGCACACCATTGCCCAATGGCTATGTGATTTGTATGTTTTCCACCTAAAGCAAGGGCTTAGTTGTAGGTCACCAGGGAAAGGATGTTGCCTGTCTGCTGTGTTTTACTCAGATAAATAAATAAATTTCAAGAGAACCCAACAAACTCAAAACTTCATTTTAAAAGCAGGTGGCAGGGGGTAGGATGAAGTATTTGTCCAGCCTTCATGCTCTCCCCCTCTACTCAGCTTGATACAGGCAGATGAGGCATTACATAACCCATGTACAAAGTACCGCTCGAGAGCTATACATCGCCTTATATTGTTAGCATACTTACTGAGGCTTAGATTCTGATTATATTGCACCAAAGAGTACCAATGAGAATATTTGTGGAGAAAGGTGCTTCTAAACATGAGGAAAGGGTATCAGAATCTGGCCTTAAGTGTGTTAAATTTTTAAGAGGAGATAAAATAGCAGCTCATCCCAAGTGTTCCATCATGTGTTTAACAAACAGAATACAGAAGAGCAGATGAGAATTTTACAATGGTGGCTTTGCTCTTCAACTGGAGTAGATAGTTTGTCATCCTAGCATCTCTCAGGGACCCTCCTATTTGCAGAAAATATGCAGTCAGTGAAAATGGCTAATGAAGATCATGCACAAACAGCTGAGTGCTCCTTTAAAACATCATACCTAAAATAATCCATCTATCAGGAATGTATATTCATATGCAAAATGTAATAAATATATGACAGAGTTTTCAATATAAAGTTATTTTTTTATTTATTGCAGTATGAGAAATTAATTTGCGAATTCTTAAAAATAAATGAGAGGTCTCAGAAATAAAAAAACCCAAGTCAGAGGAGGCCACCAACCTTAAAGCTACATTTTTTGCCATATTTTCTTAGTGCCTGGTACTGAAGCTAATGTGCAGTGCACATGATAAGAAGCTGCCGCGTAGCATGCCATCATTGCTACCTAAAAGCAAATGAAACTGGCATAAATAATTGTGCTGTAGAAAGCCTTTCTGTTGCACCTTGCCTATCACTGACAATTTACATATCTTAGGAAAACCTTTGTCAGCTTCTGTCATTTCTGCACTATTATGTGCCTTTCTGGATAATTACCAGTTAATGTGAAAAAGCAGATGGAAAAAACCTTGAAATTTCTGATAGAGAATCCTCAAACCTCTCCCCTTATCTGTGCACAGCAGCTTCCTGATTTCAAAAGAAGTTTGAAAACCTTTGTTAAAAATGTCCCTGATTCCCAGTTTGAATGAACCAAATGACATTCAGCTAAAATTATTCAGCTTTTTCCACAATTAAATTCCATTATCGTGAACTGTCAAAGTAAAATGGAAGGTCTCTTAACTAATGTGTTGGTTGTTCGGTTGTATTTTTCGTGGTGCGTTTTGTATAAAGCTGTATCAAGTAGAAGGAGGATAAACAATAACGGTAATTTTGCATCAATGAGTAGGGCATTTTTAGACCCTTCATTATAGGAATGTGTATGGTGTGTTTTGTTTTGTTTTTTTTAATTCTTCTTCCTGAACTCCTCCCCCTCACTGAGACTGATTGGATATTTCACCAAACTTAAGGAATGGTGAGTAGAGACAGTTTGGTTTTTTGTCCAGCAAATGATTTGTTTATGCAGATTCCTCATGAATGCTAGGCATTGGACAATCTCAAGCGGTTTTCCTCTTCTTTTAATGAAGAAGCAGCAACAGCAGCGCACAGGAAAAAATCTTTTAAAGGTTTTATTAAAATAGGCAGTCAACCCATCCTGATATTTTTAAACTCTGCTGCATTGTTTGAAATGAAGAATTGCCTGCAATCAGGGGTGCAATGTTGGTTTGTTTATGTGTCGTGTGAAGAAAATCAGAATAACTTGCACAACAGTTAACTCTCATATTGTCCCAAATAGGGATATTTCTTTCCACCTAACTGCTGGGCTTCTCATCCCAATCGGAGCAGAGCTGCTGACTTTTTCTGATCCTAGTTTAGGAGTTAACTTTTTGAACACTAATGGTAAAGGATTTGGATACACCTTTTCTTTGTGAAACATGCTGTTTAACAGAACAGGTGGTCTCAGGTTTAGCTCGCACTCTTAAAAGCATCCCCTCACTCAAAGGCTGTCAGTAATAAGCATTTCCATCAGAAAATTGCAGGTGCAATGAAATGGTGGATTCCACAGTTTGCATTCTACTCAACAATTTTCTCAGTGCTCTGCAATTTTCTGGCTTTGGCGGGCCCATTATTTAAAGGTGCATTTGAGTAGTTGCCAACCAGGCCTTCCCATCTAAAGCTCATGGAACTCCACCCACTATAAAGTAGTGCTTCCCAAAGTGCTCAGTGATTTCAAAGGAGACACAGCAGATGTGGGGTGTTGGTCCTGTGGCACCGTACAAGTAAAATAAAAGCACAGAGGTGATGTAAAGTGAGCAGGAGAACAGCGATGAAGTGAGCGAGAGAGAGAGAGAGAGAATAGCAGAGTGGGAGGGAACAGATAAGTAATAGTGGGTGGGAACTTTTCTGCACAGAGACCATTTCTTCTTATTTTTCAGGGTATAGCAACATGCACACCAACTGAACTACATCAATAATATAGAATAATACACAAATAATACTAAATGTTTACATAGAGTAGGCACATTCTGATTTCGCACCAGTTTAACTGTACTGGAGTTACCCCCGATTCTGGCCCTGATTCAAGAAAGAAAAACAGCTAAGCATGATCTTAAATGAAGTCCATCTCTATTCAAGACAGCACCTGTGCACTTGCTTACATCCTATTAAGGAGGCTTTCATGAATCACAGCCAAATTGGCTGATTAGGGGGAAAACCTGTTCTTGAACAGCTCACTGGATTAGAAACCAAGTATCCATTTAGTTGGTTCATCCGCAAAGATTCTAAATATCAAATTTGTGGAGGTGAAGCTGTAAGAGCTTGTGTGCAATAACTCTAGTACATCTCTTTGCTTGGAGCATTAGAAGACATGAGGGATGTTAGTGAGAATCATTATCATGGAGCATAAAGTGGTCTGATATCTGATGTTGTATCACAGAACTTTATAATCAAAGGCCATATATTTACATGATTGTCATGCTGGTTTAGACCAATGACGTTTTCCTTCCTGATTGGCCTTTAGAATCTGCATCCTGATAGAATGACATTTCAGTTACTGATTAAAATCAAAAGCTTTTATCTTGGAGAAAGTTTGTTCTTCAAAGTGAAGAAGATAAAAACAAATGGCTGCTGCAAACAGCAATGAAGAGCAGATGAATACCAATATGAAGAAAAGGTTTTAATTTCATTATTTTCAAGGGGGTCTGTAATTTGATTTAAATTATTTGCACTTGTTGCTGGTTTTGTATCCTTTAATGTCTGATGTTTTATATCAAACACCCAGCAAAATTTAATCAAACTGGTTTATTGTTTTAAGCTTCTTTTGAAACCTCTTGAAGGTCTAAAGCTGATTTGAGAAAAAAAAGTTCAACGGATATTAAAAGCTACTTTCATGCAGGTTATTTATAATAGACCACAATCATTAAGGGCTCATTTTATTTGTTTCTGGAATTGCTGAAATTGTGAACATACCTTTTTCAAAAAATAGATCTGGCTTCAGTCTTTTGAAATCTGTATATTACATTTTAATCCATCAGTCAATCAGTCAATATAGCAGATGAGGCCTTCTTGGTTGTAAGTACTTTGTAAATGTACATATGTCGAAATAGGCCTATAGGTGCCATTGTTTACATAAGGAGGGTTGCAATTCATACTAGTTCAAGAGACAGTATTGGAAGGTGCATAGCTCATGTTCATGATCTGAATATAAATATGATGTTGGTAGTCATATAATTATAGAATCATAGAAGATTAGGGTTGGAAGAGACCTCAGAAGGTCACCTTGTCCAACCCCCTGCTCAAAGCAGGACCAACCCCAACTAAATCATCCCAGCCAGGGCTTTGTCAAGCCTGACCTTAAAAACCTCTAAGGATAGAGATTCTACCACCTCCCTAGATAACCCTTTCCAGTGCTTCACTACCTTCCTGTGAGAACAAGACAGAGTAGCTGATTGCATAATGCAAAATATTAAGATATTGTTGTATATTTGGAGTTGTGATCAACGTTTCCAAGAGTTGAGGATGAGTTGAGTTTTGCATTTAAAGCAGGGATTAAACTCCTTTGTTATGCAGAATAATATAGTTTTACAAGTTATTGGGTCAGCACATCAGTGGCTTCCTCCTTCACAACCTATCAAACATTTCAGAGGAACACTCATAACTATCAATGAATTATGTTGGCAGAGAGAAACTGAACTGGTTCTGCAAACCATTGGTACCCCGTGGAAATTAGAGCTGAGCCAAGGCACACAATCTGGATCTGAATCCGGATCCAAACTTCCCAAAGATTTGCAGGTGTTTGGGTCTGGGCTTGTGTGCTGAGTTCAGCCATGTTGAGCAGAGCTGCTGGTGCCATGGCTCACATCCCAGCTGTTCTCATATGCAGAAATTATAAGCTGAAAGTTCTCATCATGAAAATGGTAGATGCCTCTTAAACACGCACATGCCATCTGTACAAGGGGAAACCTCCCCTGGACCAAAACCAAGCAAAAAGACCCCAACTGCTCAGCAGGTTACAAAGACACAATTCTGCCCCAGATTATTTGCACATTTAATTTTACATACTGAAGCCCTTTGGTAAATCTTTAGGCCACTCCATTGACTCCCATGGCTCTATCCCTGACTGATGTCAATCTGAGTTCAGAAACAGGCTCTTTGTCTCATTTTCCTTTGTGCTTTCATCATGGGATTTCAGCCCAACACCGGAAGATTTCTGATGCCTAACTTACTACAGTGTCTAGCTTGCTGCCTGTCATCATCTCCCACTGTAGGGTATTCGATAGATTCAGCTACATTTTTTTATTTTATTTTAAATGTTATTTGCTTGTGTACATTTTGGGTCCAACTCCCATTTACACTAAGGCCTCTTTCTACTGCTGGAGGCAGTGTAATGTGGCCTTAAATTGAGCAAGAATGTATTTATTGTCAGTTTAAGACCTGTCAGAACAGTACAAAGGGGCCTTAGTGTAAATAAGAATCAGGCCCTTTTGTTTTTTTCTCTCATTCCACTTTTTAATTTTTGCCACCTTCTCCAGGCTGTCCTTTGAGCTGACTCTCCTCAGCAGTCTGCTATTAGCAGTCTGCTATTATCATCCTGCCATTCAAATCCTCCCACTGGCTGCCTACATTAGCAGGACTTTAGTTTGAATCTGTTTGTTTGTTAAGACTTTGGTTGATTAGCTCTTACCCTGAAGGTCAGTGGTTCAAAGTAAAGCAGATATTTATTTCTTAAGCCTTTCTAGTCCCTTAAACACACCTTAAACATTTGGGTTTCACATTCACTTGCCCTTTCATTTTTCATGCCAGCACATTCAGTATGGTGAAAGCTGGCCTCTTCAGATTTTCGTATTTTAAGAGCTGTGTATATTGTTATATTTTTCCTTAGCACAGAACAGGCCTGACAGTAAATATCACCTCTAATCTCAAATATCTGTTATACAGGTTGTACTGGTTGTCTTTTTGTCAATTTGCCATCCTGAGCCCCAAACAACGCCTGGTGCCTTATATACTAATTCAGATCCACTTTTGTTATCAGGTTTTGATCAGATTATTTACATTCTTCTTAGCTGGTGTTCTGAATGATACCTGAGGACCAAAACTGAGAGGGAAAGCAATTTGTAACCCTAAGCAGGGCCCTATCCAGTCAGAAAACTTTGGCTCTGGTTTAATCACTGAAAAGTACTGAATTCATATACAGTCAGCGGTCATGAGATTAGATTATCAGAGCTACAGGATAACTTCTGCAGGATTATTCTAGGAGGAGGGCGAACTGATTAAGAAGTCATGGTTGTTTCTTTGAGGAAAAGATGCACCTTGTCTTAGGCTTTGTTTAGACGTACAGCGCTGCAGTGGTGCCACTGTAGTGGTTAGTGAAGATGTTACCTATGCCAACGGAAGAGCTTCTCTTGTCTGTGAAGGTACTCCACCTCCCCAAGAGGCGGTAGCTATGTCAATGGGAGAAGCCTTCCCATCCACATAATGCTGTTGACACCAAGGGGGGGAAGGGAGGTCTAGGTTGGTATAACTATGTTTGTTCAGGGGAGTGTGGATTTTCCACACACTGTGTGATGTAGTTATACCAACATAAAATGGTAATGTAAACGAAGCCTCTCTCTGTTTTGACTTGGTCTGTCCTGGGAGCACATGACAGAAGTTGCTACATACATTATCTACTGCTTCATGCTCCCTCGTGACAACAACTCACAATTTTTCTCTATAGCTGAAAGCCCATACACCTGATGGCAGCGAGTAGAAGTGCCTCCTGTTTTCCTGAATATTCCTGTACTGTGAGTCTCAGTGGTTCTCAAACTTTTGTACTGGTGACCCCTTTCACATTGCAAGTCTCTGAGTGCAACCCCACCGTATAAATTAAAAACACTTTTTTATATATTTAACACCATTATAAATGCTGGAGGCGAAGTGGAGTTTGGGGTGGAGGCTGCAATAACCTCATGACTCCCCCATGCACTAACCTCATGACCCCTGAAGGGTCCTGACCCCCAGTTTCAGAATCCCTGGTGTGTCTGAATTGGGGTGGCAGCAATAAAAACCCTCTTCTCTGAGTGCTTCTGCACGGCTCATCTACTCAACCTGACCTGGGAGTCAGGCACTGTTGAAGCAGAAAGTGGGCTTTATAAGAGGGGAGGATGAAAAAAGCAGATACACTTAGGGCAGGACTTTCAAAAGTGTGACCTTCCTTTTGTTGGTGCAATTTGCCCCTTCAAAATATGTGTCTGAATTTTTGCACCTGCAGTTTAACAGGTCAGAGCAGCACATACCCAAGTTTGCACTTGTATCCATTTTGCAAGTGCAAGAATGAAGATGCAAATTTTGCAGGTGCTAGAAAGAAGGCTTTTGAAAAAATGAACTTAGTCTTTCTAACGCGTACAAAGCTAGCCATAAAAACTGGAATTGGCATTGGCAGACAGAAACCTCACTTATATTAATTAAAAGAGTCTAAGACGTGTTCAGGATGTTCAAAAAGGCTCAGGATATTCTGCTTCTGGGAGAGGAAATTTTCCTGTTGTTACTGAGAATTTTGCTGACACAAGCTCTGTTATTTTAACTGGCTGTGTGTCCCCATTTGCAGTATAAAATTTGATGAGATTTACCTCAAACTATCATTAATAATAATGCTTTGAATCTGAAACAGAACCCTACTCCTGTGCAGCAGAATAATTGGACTACAGAGGCTGAAAGGATACAGTTAATTGCTACTGACCGTAGACATTATTGACAAACTTTTTCCTTTTTAAACACTGATGTTATAAATCACTAATAGTCGTCATTCACGTGAATTCCAAAAGGCCCTTTTCCAGACTTTCGCTGTTGGTGAAAGAGACAAGTTTTTGAGCTACACGGAGCCTTTTTTCAGGTCTGGGACAGGTACTCAGAGTATCACAGCTAAATACAAGATGAAACAGATTGTTTAGCATAAGTAGATAACACACATCTAAGGGACCATTCAAGGTGAAATGGCCTGTTAACACCTCTGTAGTCATAGGACAAAAATGGGTGGGGGGGCATTAGTAGGTTGTAAAGATCTAGTGTCTTTATTAAGACCATGATTTTAGTGCCTAGCAAAGTTCTGAATTTATGCTTCCAGACTTGTCTTTTGAAGGTACAAGATCACAGAGAAGTTTCGGATATGAAGTGATCATTTTGTGAAAAGTGTTCACTCATGGGTGATAGTGCGAGTTCACTCAAGAGTGTGGTGGTTGTCTGGTTTCACCCACATAGTTGTTATGGGGGCATTTGGTGCACTGCAGGAGGTGCACCACATGTTGTGAGAGGCATGGTAGGCCCCGTGGATCTTGAAAGGTGTGTTGTGGTGGGGGGTATTGATCATTGTAGCAATAGAGATATGTCTGCAGGTTTTGCATCTGTTGTTATGGTTGGGTCTGTTGTTGCTTTGAGTTGGTTGGTCCTGGTCTGTGGGAAACTTGCTTCTGATGATGAACTTGGTGAGGTTGGGGGGTTATTTGAAGGCCAGAAGAGGGGGTTCAGGAAAGAATTCTTTCAGGATGTGGTCCCTACTGGGTGTGGGTTGTAATTGTTCAATGATATCTGTATGGGTTCCAGCGTAGGGTGTTAGGTGACAAATAGGGTTGTGTAGTCAGAGAGGAAAGAATATTTGAGTTTTTGTGGCTCATCAAAATGCTGAAAAAGATAAAGATGTGTAGGACCCGCCCAAATTCCCTAGTAACTGCTAGAGCTTGCCAAACAGTCTGTAGTTTGAGAGTTCTTGATTCCTTCACTCTTCAGGCTTTTTATCATATCACTCAATCTTAGGAGCACTATTCAAACTGTTAAAATATACAACTACTAATTTCAGTCTCATTAAGGATCTCCTTCAGTCATTCAAGTTCTCTCTTCCTTGAATAAGCAGCTGGAATCATAATCGTCACAAAGGGCCCAATCCAGCTCACGCTGAACTCAACAGAGACACTGCCATTGACAGATGGAAGATGGAGTGGGATAGAGGACTTCAGAGACAGAGCATCTAGGTGGCTAATAAAACTAAAGATATTTAAACAGTGGTCTTATTTTTTGAGCCCTTCAGATTGTAACCTCTTTGAAGTCAGGGCAACCAAACTATAATCAACTAAGCATTACAATCTACAGTGATTTTTTTCCCCATCAGTGATTCCTGGATTCAAACTGATTTTAGGAATTTTGGAGAACAACCTACCATTCAGTGGGGTGGGATGAAACATGGCTGCCGGTTCTTGGCCTTACACACAGTGCTTGACCCTAAAAGACTTATCTGTCTTCACTGCTTCTTATGCTCAAAGCAGTTTTTGGCTTAATTCTGGGACATGACAAGAGTTGGGCACAGGAACAGAGCAATGGAGCTCTAGAATGGCCACATGTTTCCATTGAGTTAGAGTGCAGGTCTACCGAAGGCTATAGCAGAAGCAAAGAAGAAATATTTTGGGTTTAGTTCAGCTAAACTGTACTTGGTGTAGGACCCGGGGATGTGGGCAATGGGGTAAAGGTGTCTTTATGCCATCTTTATGGTGCCCTGATCCTGGTGCTGCTTTAGCCACTGGCGCAACAGAGAACACCCTCAGGGCTGCTCCAGTTTAATTGTAGCTGCCCAAGGCAGCCAAGCATAGCCAGCCCATAGGGTTGATCTGGCTGAGTATGGTGGGGGAGGACACAGGATTTGTTCCCTAATAAATTAATCCACTTAAACCATATAATGAGAAATAATGTCTGCACCTTGTGTATACCACATCCTTCTCTCTCTCACATACAGAGAAAAATCACATGCCTGGCTTGCATGTGCTATTCACCCAGCATCTGTGAGTCATGATGGTTTGAAAAGCAGCAGCACTTAAGAACTATCAATAATGTCTGAATAGTCGTAGATCCAGCACTTTCCAAATTACTACACCAATCTTTTCCAAACAAAAAACTGAAGCACATTTGCATGCAAACACAAATGAAGATTGAATGTACAAGTTTTATTAGTCTTCAGCATAAGCACATTCTGTTATTCTCCTGTGGAAATCCTCTGCAGCTAAAGGCATTTGTGTAGACTGTTTCAGCCCTGAGAGTTCATACTGCATTCCAAGTGTCATTACTATTGGATGGATATTGGAAGTACTAACTAATGCGGCTGGTGAGCATTGATTGCAGCATTTGTAGAAGCCACTCTCAACCATCTGTGTCATCAGTTTTTACCAAAATAATTACAATAAATATATTAGAAATATTTCTAGATTTTACCACTTTGATACATCAATACAGCCAGGTAGAATGAGGCGCAGACACTTACACAGTGTCCCTTGTACAAGCGTGGCAAATTGCTGTCCTTAAAAATACAATAAATCTTCCTTAACAAATCAGCCCTGGGATTCACAGCTGTGAGCATTTGCAAATAAGGAACTTTTCATTTGGCTCTTAAAATTCTCTGTGATCCAAGTTACAGTCTAATTATCTGTCAGGAAAGCTTGGGCACAGCATAAACATGCTGGCCTTGCTGTGGCTGGGTTCAGCTGCACAATAGATTGCCAAAAAAGCCAGAGAGAGTGTCAGATATGGGTGATCATGAAAAAGCCAGGAGTCTAGGCTTCGTTGAGATAAATATCCAAAGGTTCTGATGTGTCGCTAAAGCAGTGGTTCCCAAACTTGTTCCGCTGCTTGTGCAGTGAAAGCCCCTGGCGGGTCAGGCCGGTTTATTTACCTGCCACGTACGCAGGTTCGGCCGATCGTGGCTCCCACTGGCCGCGGTTCACTGCTCCAGGCCAATGGGTGCTGCTGGAAGCGGCTGCCAGTATGTCCCTCAGCCCGCGCCGCTTCCAGCAGCTCCCATTGACCTGGAGCAGCGAACCATGGCCAGTGGGAGCCGCGATCGGCTGAACCTGCGGACGCGACAGGTAAACAAACCAGCCCTGCCCACCAGGGGCTTTCCCTGCACAAGCGGCGGAACAAGTTTGGGAACCACTGCTCTAAAGGCTATGCTCACTGTATAAACCCTGAGTAGGAGTGTTTGTTCTTCCTTCCCTTTCCTCCCAGCCCCTCTATCTTTTCCCCTGGGTAGTTCTAGCAGTCAATGGGAGAGGACTGAAAGACCTTTCCTACACTATCTTCTTTGGGAGAACTCCCCAGAAAAATACCCCGAAAACAAAGACGAGTCCTCTTAAATGAAAGTCCCTGCACCATTGTCTTCTGGGGACCTGTCATAATTCCTCCTCTCTTCCCCTCCCCCGTCTCCCATAGCAACACAGAAGGAAACATTAGCATCACTGGACCAGTTGATGGCTCTTGAAATATTGCCTGTTTTGTGATTTTCCTGCATAGGGAGTTTTAGGAGATGCAGGGTTTGGGATTTGTAAGAAACACTTTGCCCTTTGGAATGTCACTACCAAGAATGCCCTAGAGCAGTGTTTTTCAACCTTTCAAGTCCGCAACTTCATATTCAAAGTATAAAAAATGTCAAGATCCTCATAAATTTACTATAAAAATAAGAGTTAAAATAGTCCAATGATAAGTGATATAGAGTGTATTTATGTGAGTGTAAGTGTGGTGTGTGTGTTTTGAGCAGTTGTGTACAGTCTTGTTGATAGAGAATACTTGATCATGAAGAGGACAATTGTGTGGTGAGCTGAGGAGTGAGATTTTCATTGCAGTAGAATGAAATAAATTTTTCAAGGCCTTGATTGTTTTTATTACACCCTTGGGGGTCACAACCTACTGGCTGAGAAACAGTACCCTATATGTTGATTCTTAACTTAACTGGCCATCCTACTCTCACTTAGGGTATGTCTACGCTGGCAAAGTTAGCATAGTTCCTATGGCTGGAGCATAGCTAGGACTGGACAGCCTCCTCTCTCCAAATGCCAATGAAGTCCAGCAGCTTGGCATTGCTCCAAGTGGGGGATTGCCTGGTGCATGGAACAGGCATGGCCACCTGGAAAGATGCACTGAGACTGCTGCACACATCACTGAGCAGGACTTTCAAGGAAGCGGACTTTCAAATTTCCAAAGGAATTTACAGGGTGGGGCTGATGGTTGGTCACCTGAAGGCAGGGTAGTAGAGTTGAAACCGATGATCAGAGAGGCGAGAATAGGAAAGCCAATCGCAGCGCTGTAATCACCATGGTGTCTACACTGGCACTGCAGCACTGTAACCCAGGTGCAGAAAGCTTTACGCCTCTTGTTGGGGTGGTTTTTTTACAGCGCTGCAACTGCACACTTTCTATGCACTGAGTGACTTGGCAGTGTGTACACCTCGGGAGTTGCAGTGCAGAAAGCTGCTTTACTGCACAGAAACTTGCCAGTGAAGACAGGGCCTTAGCAATGTCCACTGAAAGATGTCTTCCTGTAAGTGTATTAGTTCTATCCTGAACCCTGGTGCACCAAAGCTACCCACCACCCACTGACTTTCATTTGTTTACTCTAATCTGCAATGTAATGCAGCTTGGCGGGTCATCCTTCTCCTGTCCAGATTCTCTGAAAGGAAACATTCCATTCCCTTTCACCTCCTTTGGTTACTGTCTGTGTTGACTGATAACATTGGCAGAAGTCAATAGAAAAGTTGTCTGGTCCTATTGCTTTTGCTCTAATATCTTTGTACAGTGGTCAGGGGTTTCTCAGCTTTAGAGGTAGTTAAGAGGCCTGTGAAAAGGCAGCAACAGGACTGGGAGAAAGCTATCCCATCTGCTACTGTAGGATAGAGATGAATAGTCTACATGTTAGCATCCCTGCAGGCCATCACACTGTTCCAAAGGAGGGGGAAACCATGAACTGTTACAGAGGTTTCATTCCATTGTAGCTAAGACATGAGAGAAGTGTAGAAGAAGTTACTATTGTGTCCTTCTGTTTTATTATAACTCCATCAAAAAAAAAAAGACCTTGGTTAAAATTGTGGCATGTTGTATGATGAACTAGAAAACCATAGTTTCTGAAATTTTCCCTTCTTCATCCACTTTTCCTATGTTTACGTGTCATATTTAGTAAAGTCTCTCTTTTAATGGACGTCTGTTTAATTCATAGTAAGATTATTCAAACCCTGCAGGGAAAGCACCTTTCCTCCAAAATAAATTAAAATGATGTTTGTGCCTCTGGCCAAGAGATCATTAGATGGGTGTCATAAGTCTACTTTTATAGATATTTGATGGAAAGTGTATAATTTAAATGATAAGAATACACTACTTCAACATATGGACCATTCAGATCTACTTCATTTCCTTTCCAGTGGGGGGATCATTGTACATTCATAGGGATTAGAAAGATTTATGCATTTAAAATGGGATGCCATTTGCAAAAGGCATTATCAAGGAGTGAAAATGGAGCAGTGAGATGCAGAATGAAGTCTTTGTTTGTTGTTCTTGGAGGGCTCTAACTTCTTTTTATGCTTAAACAAGATCAGTTTTAGATGGTGCAAGAAAATAGGGCATATAAATAAATGAATAGAGAATTAGAGGCAGAAAGCTCCATTACTTTCCCTTCTGGCTCCACTGGCTTCTCACCCTCCATCTACACTTGTGGCAATGTAAAATTGAGATTTACAATGGTTCCTGTCCATCTATGTTCTTCTTGCCCCATTGTCCATGGTTGTGGCAAATGATCTCATGGATGCTCTGGAGTGGACAAGAGTATCATTTTCATTGTAAACCCATTTTGATCTCTAATACAGCATTAGTATAATAGTGTCAATAATTAATGTTGTTTGCTGCTGTAGACTCCACATGTTCCAAGCCTAGTATCCCATTATCTGGCAGAACAGTCCTATTAGTAAGAGAAGGACCCTTATGCGAAGCAAGTTTACATTACTGTGTGAAGTCTGTTCTAGTTAATGGTTTAGTTAAACTAGGATATTCATAATGAATATAGTTGTCAGGAAATATATATAATGAGGAGCACATTGAACTCAATAGGAGTTTAGGGTGTGCGGGTAATTCAGGATTATTGACTCGTAGCCTTTAAGGACAATTATGGTCATCCAGTCTGACCTCCTGCACATTGCAGGCCATAGAACCTCGCCCACCCACTCCTGTAATAAACCCTAAGCTCTGACTGAGTTAGTGAAGTCCTCACAGCATGAATTAAAAACTTCAAGTTACAGAGAATCTAACATCATGATTATGGTTGATAACAATACCTAGTTCTGACACAGAGCTTTTCATCAGTAGATCTCAAAGCACTTTATAAAGGAAATCAGTATCATCATCCCCATTTCACAGCCGTGAAAACTAAGAAACAGAGCAGTGAAGTGACTTGCAGCCAATGGGTCACCCAGCAGACATAGTTAATGCATAATTATTGAACTATGCTTCCTGGTTTATACAGTCATTAAAGATGTGTTATCTAATGCAAACATCTGACCAATTCATACCAGTGTCAGAGTCCTGAACTGACATCCATTAAAAAGTAGACTTAAAAAACACTAGGAGTTAAAAAGCAAACATAAGTAATTTTAATTTGTTAGTCTCTAAGGTGCCACAAGGACTTCTCGTTGTTTTTGCTGATACAGAGTAACATGGCTACCACTCTGATAACTAACTTAGCCTTCTTAGGACTAAAAGCTATTGTTTGGTCTGAATTTTTTATTATGCACACTGCAAAACTTAAATCCAAATTACACACAGACATAAGGATAATACATTATTCAATAAAATGTCATTTCTTATCCAGATTGTCAATAATTTCCCACAAACAGATTTGTTACCACCATCCTTAAGTGCTACTTTGTGTGGCTAACATTAAAGCATAGTTTGTTACATTACATTCTTTTAGTAAGCAAAGTCCTCATGAAAAAAATTCCCGTATGTTGTCTTCAAAAGTACATTTTCACTGAAGGGTGCCGTGAGTCTGGCTACTGCAAGTATAAACTTAGACATAAAAACTGAAGTTATGTATCTAGAGGTAATGGTGGAATAGATCCATCAGATACAAGTATTCAGTGTCACTTATGATGCTACTAATAACAAAACAATATAAAAAGAGCACCTGAAGTTGAAAATATTGTATGATATTTATAGATTCTACGGCCAGAATGGACCATTGTATAGTCTGAACGCCTGTCCAACACAGGTCATAAAACTTCCCCAAAATAATCCTTAGCTGATATCTTTTAGAAAAGCATCCAATCTTGATTTTAAAATTGCCAGTGGCGGAGAATCCAACATGACCCGTGGTAAATTGTTCCAATGGTTAATTACTCTCATCCTTAAAATTTTTTGCCTTATTTCCAGTCTGAATTTGTCTAGCTTCAACTCCCAGTCACTGGTCACGTTATACCTTTCTCTGCTAGATTGAAGAGCTTGTTATTAAATATGTATTCCTCATATAGATTCTTTTAGACTGTAATCAAGTCACCCATTAAGCTAAATAGATTGAGCTCTTTGAGTCTGTGATATAAGATATGTTTCCTAATCCTTTAATCATTCTAGTGGCTCTTCTCTGTACCTTCTCCAATTTATCAACATCCTTCTTGAATGGTGGGCACCATAAACAGCCAGGGTATTCCAGCTCCAGTTGCACCAGAGCCATCTGCAGAGGTAAAATAATCTCTGTACTCCTACTTGAAATTCCCTTGTTTATGCATCCCATGATCACATTAGCTCCTTTGGCCATAGCATCACCCCGGGAGCTTGTGTTCAGCTGATTATTCACCCTGGCACCAAATTTTTTTCAGAGTCACCACTTCCCAGGATGGAGTCTCCCATTCTGTAAGTATGGCCTACATTCTTTGTTCCTAGATGTATGACATTTACATTTAGCCACATTAAAACACATATTGTTTGCTTGCACCCAGCTTACCAAGCAATGCAGATCAATGTGTATCAGTGATCTAGCCTCGTCATTATTTACCACTCCCCCTTTATTTTTGTGTCATCTGCAAACTTTATTAGTGATGATTTTGTTTTCTCCCAGGTCATTGATAAAAATGTTTAATAGTGTAAGGCCAAGAACCAATCCTTGCAGGACCCCATTGGAAACATAACTGCTAGTTGATGATTCTCCATTTACAATTTCATTTTGAGACCTGCCAGTTAGTTGTAATCCATGTAGTGTGTGCCATGTTAATTTTATATCACTCTAGTTTTTTAATCAGAATGTTGTGCTGTACTAAGCCTTACAAAAAACTAAGTATATATCAACACTATTATCTTTATTAATCAAACTTGTAAGCTCATAAAAAAATCAGGTTAGTTTGACTAGATCTATTTTCCATAAACCTGTGTTGATGTGCATTAATTACATTGCTCTGCTTTAATTCTTTATTAATCAAGACCTGTATCAGCCACTCCATTATCTTGCCCAGGATCAATGTCAGGCTGAAATGCCAATAATTACCTGGGTCATCTGGCTTACCTTTTTTAAAAAAAAATTGACATAACATTAGCATTCTTCCAGTCTTCTGGAACTTTCCTAGTTCTCCAACATTTATTGAAAAATCAATGTTAATGGTCAGCCAGCTCTTTTAAGTCTCTTAGATGCAAGGTCTCTGTACCTGCTAATTTAAAAAATGTCTGATTTTAGTAGCTGCCATTTAACATCCTCCAGAGACAGTAGTGGAATGGAAAGAGTGTTATCATCACATATGATGAGACTATCTCATCTCCTTTTTCCTCAAATACAGAACAGAAATATTTATTGAAGATTTTGGCCTTTTCTGCATTATTATTGATACTTCTACCATTTCCATGGACCAATACCATTGTCAGGATTTTTTTTGTCCCCCTCACTCCTCATCATTACAAAGTGTACATATAGATATATAAAGTATTTTTTACATTTCTCTTTAACGTGTTATAATAGTAACCCTTCTGCCCGTCTGAGTTGGCAGCAACAATGGCCGAGTTCAGTATCTAGGGTTTCCATTTCAATAACACAATGCAAAACCGGCTCAAGCCGCCACCCAGTGACCTGGGACAATTACATACAACCCCCCCGGGCACCTCTAAGAGGCAATATTCCCCTCTTGCAAGCAAGCACAGAGTCTGAGTGGAGCAAAATCCTTTTAATAAAGAAGGGAAACAATGTGGCATTATGTTGGGGAAACACAACAAACAGGATTCATAACACAGACCATGAGCAAAAGACCCTCCACCCCCAAGTAAGTTTGACAGTATCCTTTTCCCCTCAGATCTTAAGTCCAGCAACCCAAAAAAATCACCCAAAGTCCCAAAAGTCCAACACCCCAAAAGTCTCGAATCCAGCAACCCAAAATTCACACCAAAGTCCAACAACCCAAAATTCTCTGTCCCTGGTCAGTGCAGCCCCAGAGTTCAAAAGTTTAACTGCAGAATTTTACACCCGGGGAGGGAGGGGGAGCAGCGCAGTGATGTTAAGGGGCACCTTATGTGATCTGAGGCCAACTGCCCCACCTCTCCATGGGGTTCTGCTGCAGCGTTCACTGCAAGCCACTCCACCAGCCGGTCCGCTCCTCCAGCCATCCCGTGAGCCACTCCGGTTGTTCCGTGAACTGCTCCACTCCGCCAGCCACTCTGCTCTGCCAGCTGTCCTGCAAGCCACTCTAATCATCCCACAAACTGCTCTGTTCTGCCAGCTGTCCTGCGAGCCACTCTAGTTATCCTGCAAACTGCTATGCCAGCTGCTCAGCAACATATCTTCAGCCCCCCCTGCCCAGCACTCAGTGATTTCAGTTCTCAGTAATTTTAGCTCTTCAGTGATTTCAGCTTGTAGTAGGGGAGCCTCAGTGCTGGTGCACCATTGGCCCAAAGTGAATTCAGCTCAGCAGCCTGTAACTAGACTCCTAATAGAATTAAAAAAAGCTCTGATATTCCATAGTAGAGAGAGGAGGAGAAGGTGCAATTGGTATTTCAGGCCCTCAAGAGGGGCCCATACCATCAGGTACAAATACCTGTCCCTGGCCTCTCTCAGTTCACTGGTTGTGGAACCCATGTCCCTTGCTGATAGCGAGTACCTTTGTCATAAAACACTTTCATTGTCCTTGATTCACATAATCAGGGTAACAACACTTTATTCTTCCTGCCCCAATGACAGAGAAACTGGGGATCCCACAGCAATCAAAATGACCATTTGGGCTCATGCTAGGTCGGGTAGGTGTGCCTATGAAAACAAGATCAGCCCCTGAAGTTCTTTTCCACAGCTCACCACAGTTCAACACCAGATGTCAGGGTACAGCTCATCTTGACTTTGTTACATAATTTATAAACAAAATTTCAGAAGTCCTTTATTCAACAACAATTTACTGTTTTACTAAGATCCTTTTTTTTATTGAATTACATGGGGAAATATAACTTCATTATTCTCTGTAAGAATCACAGCTTTATATGCAGGACAGGGGCACTAAAGTCAATTTGAAAAATGGAATGATGGCTCCTGACCAGGTATTTCTTACTCAGGCAAAGCTTTCACTGACTGCAAAGGCAAAATTCCCCCGCCCTCCTTTTTTTAAAGTGAAATGGGAGTTTTGCCTGAGTACCAACTGAATCAAGCTAAGTTTCATTAAAACTGCATCATAATTTGTCTTCATCTCTTGAACACAGTTCCACTGCAGCTGGTATTGTGGAAAGCTGTCTCACTGGCATAGCTTTTGCAATCAGATTTATTCTTTAATACATGCAAGAGTTACTTCAAGCCTTTAAAGAATATCTTGTGCGATAGTCATCTTGGTTGTAATTACTTGCATGAGAGCTATCACACCTCTATGGGGAAGACACTTAACAATCTATTATATTGCAATTAAGTTTGACCATGTTTACCCTGCTTGATGATGATGCATAAAGATGAATTTACCTTTCCATCCCTGTCGCATGGATGTACTGCATAAAAATGGAATGAGCAATAAAGACTCCAATTATTTTATATTGCCTAAAGTCAATCAGAATTCATCATGCACTGTTACTTTAATTTATTGGTTTATCATCTATATATGTAATAGCAATTATCACAAGCCATTTTGTATGTGTTTTAAATATGATATTATCGTCTATCAATAAATAAGCCCAAAGCTATCTTATTTACAGTTTCTCTATGTGTGGGGGGTGGTTTTATGTCTACAAACTCTGCCAGTATTCAAGTGATCCTCACTAAAGAATGCTACCACTAAAAATTGCTATAAACTACAAGTCGTGTGCAGGGATGCAATTTAAATGGGTTCTTCAGAGTGTCACTCCCATATAAAATTAATTAAATGGGTAAACTCTTCTGATGTGTACAGAAACAGGGCAGAATTTGGCTAGTTAAAAAAGTCTTACAACAGCCTGGTTGATTATTTTTTTCTGATTTTCATTAATTATTGACTGGTAATTTGAATATTTTTGTGAAAAACTAGGCTGCAGTTTAACAAGGTGCTTAAGCACATGCCTAACTTTTAAGCACTAACATTTTCCTGTTGACTTCAAAGGGCCCACTCACATGCTCAGTGACAAAAGAATGATTGAGTGTGGATGAGATTCATGTCTGCAGCCAGGAGTATCTACAGGAAATGCTGGTTCAGGTGGTCTTCAGCTGTAAGTATTTTTGGAACATAAAAGGTTTCATGGAAGAGCTCTCTGACTTATATCGAGGAGATAGTGCAGATTCCATACTTGCTTAACCCTACATTCCCTGAATAGACACTGCCTATTAGATCAAATTATGAGTATTACTGTTGTGTGTTTTGTGATGTATACTCTTATTGATTAATGATCATCAGTGCTTGGATGTCTGTTCAGGAAGTGTGGTCCAGGAAACATAGCCAACCTCTGAAATAGTTGACAGGTTTCAGAGTGGTGGCCGTGTTAGTCTGTATCAGCAAAAACAATGAGGAGTCCTTGTGGTACCTTAGAGACTAACAAATTTATTTGGACATAAACTTTCATGGGTTGAACCCACTTCATCAGATGCATGGAGTGGAAAATACAGGAACAGGTATAAATACATGAAAAGATGTAGGTTGCCTTACCAAGTGTGAGGTCATCTCAGGCATTGGCACCCTGACAGCAGGATTATCTGGCTATGTAGACTCTCTCCTCAGGACCTACGCTACCAGCACTCCCAGCTATCTTCAAGATACCACTGACTTCCTGAGGAAACTACAATCTTTTGGTGATCTTCCAGAAAACACCATCCTGGTCACCATGGGTGTAGAAGCTCTCTATACAAACATTTCACACAAAGATGGACTACAGTAACATCTCACTTAACGTTGTAGTTATGTTCCTGAAAAATGTGACTTTAAGCAAAACGATGTTAAGTGAATCCAATTTCCCCATAAGAATTGATGTAAATAAGGGGGTTAGGTTCCAGGGAAATTTTTTTCACCAGACAAAAGACTATATGTATATATATATATATACACACACACACACACACACACACACACACACACACACACACACACACAGACAGAGTATACATTTTAAACAAACAATTTAATACTGGTACACAGTGATGATGATTGTGAAGCTTGGTTGAGGTGGAGGAGTCAGAGGGTGGGATATTTCCCTTACTGCTAAATGATGAATTAGCAATTGGCTGAGCCCTCAAGGGTTAACTCTCTCACTTTACAAGGCAGCAGGAATGGAGGGAGATATGCGCCTTCTCCTTTAAGTACACTGCCTTGTTAATTAGATCAGCTTGCTGAGACCCCAGCTGCTGCAAGCTTCCTCCGTCCTGAGTCCTGTCGTGTGTCCCCCCTGCTCTATGGAAGATGGGGTAAGAGGGGTGCAGGAGCAGGAGGGAGGGGGACACCCTGACATTAGCTCCCCTCTTCCTTCCCTCCCTCCTGCACAGCAAGCAGGAGTCTCGGGGAGCAGCTCCAAGGCAGAGGGCAGGAGCAGCACATGGCAGTTGGGGGAGGGACACAGCTCAACTGCAGGCAGCTGCTGCACAGGGAACTTAGGGGGAGCTGATATGGGGGCTGCCGGTTCACCCTGGTTCCAAGCCCCCACCAGCTAGCTGCAATGGGCTGCTCTTCCTGCAAGCAGTAGACAAAGCAGGCAGCTGCCAAATGATGTTAGAAGGGACCATTACACAACTCTAAATGAGCATGTTCCCTAATTGATCAGCAACATAACAACGAAACAACGTTAACCGGGATGACTTTAAGTGGGGAGTTACTGTACAAGCCCTCAGGAATAGCATCCTTGGTACCATCATGACAAACCTGTTGGCTGAACTTTGTGACTTTGTTCTCACTTACAGCTATTTCAGATTTGGAGACAATTTATACCTTCAAGTCAGTGGGACTTCTATAGGTACCCGCATGGCCGCACAGTATGCCAACATTTTTATGGCTGACTAAGAAGAACGCTTCCTCAGCTCTCATCCCCTTACCCCCCTATTCTACTTGTGTTACATTGATGACATCTTCATTATCTGGACCCATGGGAAGGAGGCCTTTGAGGAATTCCATCAAGATTTCAACAATTTCCACCCCACCATCAAACTCAGCCTGGATCAGTCCACACAAGAGGTCCACTTCCTAGACACTACAGTGCTAATAAGTGATGGTCACATAAACACCACCCAATACCGGAAACCTACTGACCGCTATACTTACCTACATGCCTCCAGCTTTCATCCAGACCACATCACATGATCCATTGTCTACAGCCAAGCTCTAAGATACAACTGCATTTGCTCCGATCCCTCAGACAGAGACAAACGCCTACAGGATCTCTATCAAGCATTCTTAAAACTACAATACCCACTTGGTGAAATGAAGAAACAGATTGACAGAGCCAGAAGGGTACCCAGAAGTCACCTACTACAAGACAGGCCCAACAAAGAAGGTAACAGAATGCCACTAGCTGTCACCTACAGCCACCAACTAAAACCTCTCCAGTGCATCATCAAGGATCTACAACCTATCCTGAAAGATGATCCCTCACTCTCACAGACCTTGGGGAACTGGCCTGTCCTTGCTTACACACAGCCGCTCAACCTGAAGCAAATACTCATACCACACAACAAAAACACCAACCCAGGAACCAAATGCTGCAACAAACCCCGGTGCCAACTCTGTCCACATATCTATTAAAGAGACACTATCAGAGGACATAATCATATCAGCCACATCATCAGAGGCTCATTCACCTTCACATCTACCAATGTGATATATGCCATCATGTGCTAGCAATGCCCCTCTGCCATGTACATTGGCTAAACCGGAAGGTCTCTACACAAAAGAATAAATGGACACAAATCTGACATCAGAAATCATAGGAGAACACTTCAATTTCCCTGGTCACTCAATAACAGATCTAACAGTGGCAATTCTTCAACAAAAAAACTTCAAAAACAGACTCCAATGTGAAACTGCCGAACTGGAATTAATTTGCAAACTGAACACCATCAGATTGGGCCTGAATAAAGACTGGGAGTGGTTGGGTCATTACAAAACCTAAACCTAATTTCTCCAGTACTAATTTCCCCCTACTGTTATTCACACCTTCTTGTCAACTGTTTGAAATGGGCCACTCTCATTATCACTTCAAAAGTTTTTTTCCCTCTCTTGGTATTCTGTTGATTGAATTGTCTCATTAGATTGACCTCATACTTAGTAAGACAACTCACATCTTTTCGTGTATTTATACCAGCTCCTGTATTTTTCACTCCATGCATCTGATGAAGTGGGTTCTAGCCCATGAAACTTTATGCCCAAATAAATTTGTTAGTCTCTAAGGTGCCACAAGGACTCCTTGTTGTTTTCTCTGAAATAGTGTGATTTTTGTTCCCCTACCGCTTCCCAGTGCTCTGTGGTGACTCTTCTATAACACCAATTACTCTGGCACTTGGAAAAACACTTGTATGTTCATATAGTACTTTGCTTTCATAGTGTGTCAGCTTTGAAAGACATTGACAAACAACTAAAGTTCAAATTGTGCCCTGTCTTAAAATGATATAATCTTGTGAAGAATGTTCTCTGTTTTAGGTTGAACTATACTAAAATGATGAATAACACTGTTAATACAATGTAATATACTGTGATTATGTTTTTGATCATTCATTATCACTAATACGTATAAGTAGAAGTTTAACTATATGACTGAATAATTTATTTATTAAAGTAATATCATACTTAATACTTAATAATTTTAGAATCCAGTGTATTACTATGAAGTCTCAATCATGAAGTTAACCTTCAATGTGTAAATGAACCTGTGGTCATTACAATTATCAAAAAATGTCTCCGCATAATTGCAAAGTGTAACCATATTCTAAAGTATCTATTTTTCTTTTTTTTTAAAATACTCCTTCATTTAAAAAATTATTCCCTGAAGTTAGGTGGGACCCATGGAGAAACAATATTTTTTGCTGCTGCCTCTTATGTAGCAGAAGTTATATTACAAGTGCCATATTCAAACTGTACTGTCATTATTAATCATGATTGAATTGATCCACGAAGAAGGAAGTTATTAACAAAGATTAAGACCCTGATTCTGCAGTTCTTTCTCAGGCAAAACTTCCACTGAAATGTTAGCAGGATCAGGCCATAAATCCCATGTCCATTTATGTGATTAAGCATTCCCTAGAATCTGTGCTCAACTCCATTTTAAATAATTGCCTTTTGGCTACCTAAATTCTCCGGGTAGCTTTAAATGGTATAACATAACTGAAGAGATTCCTCTATATCTCTCAGGATCAGAGTTTGCCTCCCTGTTCAAATGTACAAGGACACTCAACTCATTGTGCAACACATGTGCATCTGAGGACTGTGCTATCTTTCGTGGCTTATAGCTTTCCCAACACAAGGCAGTGCCTGTGAAGCCACACCACCCCAGTGAGAGATTGGGACCATGGTTCCATCTTCTACCTGTCTTTCTCATCTCCCTTTGGGATGTCTCATGCCCCAGATGATTATAGCTTGCTGCTGCATGGGGGCACACATTGTAAGGGCTTTCATCCTTTGCTCCCCTTTGAACAGCCGTGGAGTAGCTAGGTGCAAACTGGTTCACAACATTTTAAGCACTTTTTGATGTAAGGTGCTGCATATAAGTAAGGTAATTCTCAGTAATAATGATGATGACATAACTGCAAGTTTTGTTAGAGCCTCAGAAGGAAAACATGATTTGTAGGATAGATGGAACAAAATCCAAAGGGAAAGAAACACTATTCATACATTTGTATTCCTATTTTGCATTTTCTTTCTTTTTTCCTGTTGTCATTATCTCCTACATATGAAGTCTTTGTGGTTATTCCTACCTTGATTTCATGCACTCTCTTCACTTTTGTCATGTAAAGAAATGATTTGCAGATTGTCAATATTCAAGCCCTTAGAGGCAATCCCCTCAACCCATTTACTCTACTACGCCATTACCCATATATTTTCTGAATCAAATAGCTTGCAAGCTTCAGCACACTTCGTAAAAATGGGATTAACAATTGTGTTGAGTGGCATAATAGTGATTGGCAAAGTGTTGAAGAAAGGAGCATAATATGCAGCATACAATACAGGCTGATTACGAAGCAGCATTTGCACTAAGCACCCAAACTTCATTAAGCAGCATCTTCACTACCAAGCATGAGATCAAGAACTTGTATTATTAGTTTGGGAAATTGTGACTGATTGATTGTATTGGTTCATAGAAAACAAGTTGCTGAGTCCAGGACCAGTTATGTGTAGGTCCTCTGCACTGAGCTAAGGTAGCCAGGGTAATTAAGGACAGGTGTGGGAGAAGACAAAAATCTGCCTGAGGCGACATGGGGTGAAGTAAGGCCATGTCTACATCTAAAATTTTGCAGCGCTGGTTGTTACAGCTGTATTAGTACAGCTGTATAGGGCCAGCGCTGCAGAGTGGCCACACTTACAGCAACCAGCGCTGCAAGTGGTGTTAGATGTGGCCACACTGCAGCGCTGTTGGGCGGCTTCAAGGGGTTTTGGGGAAGGCGAGAGCAAACCGGGGAAGGAGACCAGCTTCGCCGCGGTTTGCTCTCGCGTTCCGCGAACCACCCTGCAAACCGCAGGGAAGGAGACCTGCTTGCTCGGGGGTTCGGCGAACGCGAGAGCAAACCGGGGAAGGAGACCAGCTTCGCCGCGGTTTGCTCTCGCGTTCCCCGAACCACCCTGCAAACCGCAGGGAAGGAGACCTGCTTGTTCGGGGAACGCGAGAGCAAACCGCGGCGAAGCTGGTCTCCTTCCCCGGTTTGCTCTCGCGTTCGCCGAACCCCCGAGCAAGGTGGTCTCCTTCCCTGCGGTTTGCAGGGTGGTTCGCGGAACGCGAGAGCAAACCGCGGCGAAGCTGGTCTCCTTCCCCGGTTTGCTCTCGCCTTCCCGGAACCACCCAGCAAACCTCAGGGAAGGAGACCTGCTTGCTCGGGGTTCGGGGAACGCGAGAGCAAGCCGGGGAAGGAGACCAGCTTGATTACCAGAGGCTTCCTCAGGTATGCTGGGATACCTGCTTATTCCACGGAGGTCAAGAAAAGCGCTGGTAAGTGACTATATTTGATTACCAGCGCTGGATCACCAGCGCTGGATCCTCTACACCCGAGACAAAACGAGAGTACGGCCAGCGCTGCAAACAGGGAGTTGCAGCGCTGGTGGTGCCCTGCAGATGTGTACACCTCCTAAGTTGCAGCGCTGTAACTCCCTCACCAGCGCTGCAACTTTCTGATGTAGACAAGCCCTAAGTGTGATCATCATACAAATGAGGCACTGCTACTTTGCTGGAGACATTAGTTGGATGAATAGCATGGGATGGGAGCTTCATTATCTGAACTGGAAGAGCCTGGGCAGGAACAACCCCAAGGTGACACAAAAGAAGCTGGTGCAGGGACCATTTTCCTGCAGCTCCCATGCAGATTGTGCAGGACCACCCAACCTATCCCCACCTCCAACTGGCCTAATTGGGCTTAAAAGGGGGAAGACATCTTAACAAAGAGATTAAAAATATTATAGTCTGTGGTTTATGGAGTGACGTTGCATCTAACATGGTTGTCCCACATTTTGTCGCACATTTTGATGGCTGCTGTCACACACTGGCAGGTTTCAAGGTTAAGCATTATGGGGCTATTCCTGTCACTGAGTTGAAACTCACCCTACTACTGTTCAGGCTCTGCAGTAGGCTTTGTGGGCCACTGCAAACCTGCACTAAATGGCCTGGAGTGTATTGCATCATGAAAATCACTCTCTCTCAGAAGAGCTGTTTCTAGCAGATGTCTTACAGCACAGGTTCCAATGCCCACAGCGCCAAACCCAGCCTTGGTTTAGATAAGACATACTTTGTTCAGTTAGAAAAAAAACTCCAGTATAAAGGATTGCAGAGTCCCTATCTCTGGCCCCTTGGAGACTCCCACCCGTTGCAAGAACACAGATTACTGTGATCTATACAAAGAGTTTGGATAAGTATTAACATGCTCATATAAGCATCCTCCAACTTTACCTCTTTCAAGAGGTGAGGGCTATTGCACTGGGAAGGATTTCTGTGGCAGTGATTATAACTTGGACCCTCTATTGGATAATGACTAGGGTAATGGAGGAAATATAAAATGATATCCAGAATATGCACAATAGTGTAATAAATCCTAGGTGAAATAGTAAATCTCTGGGAAGTCACAGAAATCCAATAGATTATAGGGTGACCAGATGTCTTGATTTTATAGCGACAGTCCTGATATTTGAGCTTTTTCTTATATAGGAACCTATTACCCCCCACCTCTGTCCTGATTTTTCACCCTTGCTATCTGGTCACCCTAGAGATAACAGTTTATTTATTGTATAGCGCTGCAAGGTTTTTCTCTTATCTTTAATTTTATAGTTTTGTGCAGCTGCAATAGTCCTTGGATAGGGAACATGTTTGAAAATGCTATAAATTTCACCTCTTGTTTATTTCAGATTCATTGGCACTCTGTCTTTATTGTCTCTGGTATTTTATGCCTCAGTACTCTAAGAAAAAATGCTCTGTTTGCACTAGATCTAATAGGAAAACTATCTCTGACATTTAAACTTTAGTACCAGTTTGCCTACAGTGTTAATATCACTGAAACTACTTATACGGATTAAATTGCCTACAGTATATAAGGCCAAAATATGAACATAGCACATTTACTGATTCAAACCCTTGAAAGAATTATTACCATTAAAATATTTAAGGTCACCTTTACAAATCCAATAAATCAGAGGTATGTCAAACAGAGAGCATTTTAAGCTTTCTGACTGGCCCAGCCCACTGGAGGGAAAGATAGTACGAATCATTGCACATAGGGAATGGGGTTTGGGCATAACCTTGGGCCTCACACTTTGATTACTTGGGGGCAAGGAGCATAATCAAGCTGATGCTATCAGCATCTGGTGGAGGAAGGGAGGGTCAAATTGTTAGAGGTTTCCTAAGAGCTAAACATCAGCCTCAAAAGGGCATGATAAGCATAAGAGGAGACTGTAGATCTGTTTGCCAAAGGAATGTGCTGCATTGCAATCACTGTTACTGTTGCTGCTGAGGCACAAGACAAGGACACAGTTTAACATGATAGGAAAAAAGGTAAAGACCCAAATGGGAAGATTGTAACAGTTCTTATCCTAACTCCTTCTTGACATGCACCTTTCTTTGTGGTTGGGTGAAAGAAGGAAACAGAATGCCGAAACCCTGTTGCAAACATAAACAAATAATTGCCTGAGAAATCTCTTGCAGATAAAAAACAGGAGTACTTGTGGCACCTTAGATACTAACAAATTTTTGCAGATACAGACTAACACGGCTGCTACACTGAAACTCTTGCAGGTAGTATCCCTATGGGATTATGAAAACTAGAGATAGGCAGGTGTTAAATGCCCTTTCCCCTCATTAACCTGTAAGTGTTCCCAAAATAACCACAGGCTAGTTCCTTTGGGGTGCAATATCAGGGAGTAGGCTCACTGGAACAGAGTAACAGCACCAGCAGATAATGTAATCATTGGATGCAAATTACAAGAATGACATCTTGCTGGAGTGTCCCAAAAGGTATAGGAGACTCTTGTTATGAGGCCCAGATAGGAACAAGAAGTGAGACTGCCATGCTTTTATGGAAGTGGAAAGTGGAACCAATATGGCATGCTTCCAGATTTTTCCAGCTCAGACATCCCTCCTCTGTGTGTATAAGGCTTCATGAGTCTGGGGGAACTGGCGCTGTCCTTGGAAAACTCCCCTCAAAAATCCATACAGGTGTTAATTCCCAGATTCCCCTCTGATGTTTCTATCATGTAGGTTATAGGGGAGCAGGTACATGAGATCAGTGCAGCTAGCCGAAGAAATGGAGGGTGAGCCAGGCAGTTGAGCGGAGGCAAATGAGTGGGAGCCACAGGAATCTTATATGAATTTCCTGCAGATCCATCTATTGACTGCTGAGGCTAAGCTCTGTCATTCTCCTCCCCGCTGCCAGTAACCACTTTCCAGGAAGCAACTAAAAGAGAACTCTATAACTTCTAAGGAGTGGTGAGTTTTTTGAAAAAAAGTTTGCCATCTGTGAAAGGGCAGCATACAGCTTTGGGAACGTATATCTGCTCTCCACAGAAGTCAATGTGACAACATGACTCCTTTGTTTAAAAATGCCAAATCTTCTGTCAGAAATTCAGGTGTTCAGATCCCATGGTGATGGGTTTAGAATAAGAACCTAAGTAGAAAAGAAGAGTTTTGCAGTGTTAATAAATTTAAACTGTGTGTGAAATAGTAGCACATTTTTTCCAAATATTTTCTTCTTTAAGTCAGATTATTCTCTGAAAAATAGTGCTGTAAAAATGGCCATCTGTTAAAAAAATAAAAAAAGGCAAAGTTCCTTGTATGTCCTGTCTTACTGTCTCTGTATTACATTTTCTTAGCTTATAAATAAAAATATATATTTTTCTAAGTGCAAGCCCTGCAAATGCAACCAGGGACCTGAATGAAAGTGACTCTGTGTTCTCTCTGGCTCAGATACCATCACCAGTAATAAAGGTTCTGCAACTGCTATTTAGTTAAAATTCTGCCACTGACGCATCAATGCTCTCTCCCAGAGTCATGTTGGCGCTCAAGGTCTTGCATGAGTAAATAACAGAAAAACCTTATTCTTGTCATTAAAGCAAGAATATATGATTCACAGTGCACAGGCAGAACTGATTAGCAAGAAGATGCCATTTTCAAACAGTCATTTTTCTGATCAGAACAGCCTTTGGATTCCATGGACCCAAACCTTCAGTCTTTACTGAGCCAAAACTCCCTACTGAGCTCAACACAATCTACAGATAATTGAAGTCAGTGCAGAGTTTTGCCTGAGTAAGAGCAGGCAGAGAAAACCTGATCAGGCTATTTTTAAAATAAACAAAAACCCCCGCCCTTTTATTATTCTTTAATTTTAAATATTAGCAGTGAGTAAAGTTTTCGAGAACAACTCCTGTGTAAAACTTTAATCTTACTATGGGTTCTGGCTGGACCAGCAAAAACTAACACACCCACACTATAAAAAACAGCTTTTACTTGTATATTCTATATGGGAGATGAGTTTACATTTGGTTCTGTTGTTGTTTGCACTTGTTTACAGGTGATTTTTAATTTTTTTTTCTTTTACATCATTTCATATCATACCCAAATGTGCAGTTTTTGAATCATAAGAGCCACAGTACATAGAAATGGGTTACTGCTCAATGTCATTTGTAAAGGCAAAATTTTGTGCTTAAAATTATGACCCCATAAAGTTTTTTTTAAATTACACACAAAACAATTAACTCTGATAGTTTATTGATATCTCATTTTCAACCATCTCACAGCAATGGTCCTGAGGTATCTCAAGAAGCTTTCCAGTCAATGTTCAGGGTTTATTTAATCCACTTTGCAGACAGATTAGTTTATGTAGGATCTATATAACTATATATTGGCGGCTGCAGGATTTCTAGACAGTGTCCTTGTAGATTAAATGCAGAACTTCCCAATAGTGCTTGCAGGCAATTTCATTAGGCATTCAGTGCAGCACAGCAGTCAGCATTTCTTACCGCCCTGACATTCCCACTCTGCTTGACAGATCAGTCCTTTCTTCTTTCTGCTGCTGATAAAGTCAATAATGGGGACAATTAAACTAAATGCTTATTAAGGACAGGCATTTTCATTACTTGATATTTTCAAGCCAAGTTACTACTGTATCTTCCATAACTAGAGATGCTGGATGCCTCTATTGAGTGCACCTTTTTATTATTTGCTGTCACTGCCAGAGAGGATTCCCCTTCATCATTGTTAATAAAATACTCTTGAAATTCACATTTCTATTTTGAGAAGGGAGAGTGGGCAACTCATTTACTTATAGGAGAGAAGCAAGGGAAATTCTTCCTCCAGCCCAAACTCTGTTACCAGCCTTTCAACTTGGCTTTCCCTTCACGATGGCCTCTTCTTTCTTCCCTTCTCTGTTGGAGTTCCTCAGGCTCAGTCCTTTTCTCCCACTACTCTCTCCTTCTCCATTCTTGTTGTCTGATGCCACCTCTTCACTGAAGACTCTCAAAACTAGCTCTCCTGCTCTCCTTCACTTCAGGCCCACCTCACTTCAAGTCTCTCTGATATCTTCTCAGACGAAATGTCAAAAGCTGTGCTTCTCATCTTCTCTCCTTTTCACCGCTGTTGACAACAGTGCTCTCCTACCAATCACTTGCAGTCCTGATGCACCCTCACAGTTAATCTTGATAACTTTTTCCTTCTTTTGTCATACCTAGGCTCCCACCAAATCAAGTCGCTTCTCTCTATATACCATTTGTATCTGTTCCTTCTTCTCCATCCCACCATTTCAATTCTGTCTTGTGTGGGCTATTCTAGTCTTTTTTTAGGCTTTCCTACCTTTCCCCTTTCCACTGTGCAATCTATTCAACATTCAGCAGCTATAACAATCTATATATGCCATGCTTTCTGCCATGTTATTGTCCCCCTGCAACCTCCCACTCTCTCTCAAATGCACTTATCCTACCTTGCTCCTTGAATCTCTTCAATGCATTTTTGTCAGCATAGGTTGACTTAAACCACCGATTTTAATCAACATTTAAATCAGCAAGCAGTAAACCTTGATTTAAATAATTGATTTTAGTTTTGCACTTGCACTTTTTTAGTTATTTTCCTAAAGAAAGGTTGATTCTCATTGGTTGGTAGGTATTGAAAACATGTTGAGTTGCAACTAAATAGAGCCTTTATGCTAAATTTGGCACTACTTCTTGCTAACCAGGAGGATACTTTATATTATACATATTTATTTTAACAATTATATAGTTTAACATTTTACTTGATGATGATTAAAAAAAATCATCAAAACATGTTTTTCATTTTAAAATAATTTATTAAACAAATAAGTATTATCTGATTGGTTCTGGTCACCATGGCCTTCAAGAATTTAGAACTAGTAGTTCTCATCCTATCACCTAGGTTTAATTGATAAACTGGAAGAGGAAAACAATTTTTCTGCTTCTTGAACTCCCAATTGTTTTTTTAATTTTAAATGAACTAGTAATTGAACTAAATTATTTGAATAAACTGAAATGAAGAAAATATTCTCTGTGTACTCACAGAGGAGGCTACTGCTTTCAAAAGCTGGTTACTGGGTAATAGAAACTTTAAGTTAACTAAAAGTAAATGTGTGAGAAAACAATAAGTTAATAAGCTCACCTGGGAAAACAAGAGAAGTCTAAACTAAATGGCTGTTAGTAGTCTTCAGATGAACTCAGACTTTCTGAATCAATTAAAATGAGACTCAGTTTAGGCTGGCACTACACTACGTTTTGTTTACTGCTTTTCAATTACTGTAATTTATTTTAAGTTAAATTAATTAATGTTAATCCTTTGCCCAAATTTTTCAAACTTTGGTGCTTAATGTTATTCACTTGCCACAAATTTACCTTTCAGTGCCCTAACAAATGCAGCCTGACTTTCAGTAATGCTGAGCGTACTCAGCTCTCACCGACAGTAAGCAGAAACAGTGACTGAACTGAGAGAATGAGGAAGTCACCTTAAAAATTTGCCAACAGCCCTATATTACCAAATAGGCATAGTTTAGTAGGGAATATCCAGAGAATAGTGTAAATATTGCAGTAATTCGGCTATCAAAGGCAAAGCTGGAAAGTTTTGGTGGATGACCACTGTCTTTTAGCAGATGCTTTGCAATGTGAATGGATCCAAATGTTGAACGAGCCCTTTGCACACTTGTACTTTTAAAACATTCTATCCTGTAAAATTGCACCAACACATTTAATAATCTAGTGTGTTACTATTTTGCAAGAGTGACTGACAACCAGATTGGTATCAAATCAGGGATCCATCAGCTGGAGATTTTGAAGTTGACAGAGCCTGAAAATTTACAACTTTCTCCTTCAGTTTCCATAATTTACGTTCCAACCACTGAAGGGAAACCTAGAACCAAAGAGAATTGATGGAATCAGAGCTCAGATATGACATTCTTGAAACTTTAAATAGCTCTTTTATATACATGTGGCAGAGAAGAATGACCAGTGTATACCTGTAAACAGGTGGAGGGTTCCGTTTAGCATTATTTTCTTTAACTCAATAGACTAATGCTATTGTAACTTACCTGAACTAACTAATATTTGCTGCCAGTCCTAAGCCCCATGCGGGTGCTCTTTCAGTAGAACATCAAAGACACACAGTCTGTGGGTAATCATAAGTCATACATTTAGGTTCTGATTTAGCAACATACTTAATTGTGTACATGAACCGTTCTGTTGCCTTCAACAGGATAGCTCACATGCTTAAAACAAGGCATGTGCTTAAGTACCTTGCTTAATTCGAAGCCTTGATGAATTACATATATGTTTTTTCAGTTGCGGATCATAATCATGAGACCCTATCAATCCTGTATGCGCACAAACAGTTTCAGGTTGGCACAATGCAGTATATTGTATATATAATATACAAATTCCTCTCTTCCTTCCTAAGGAAATGAGGATGAATTTATATAGTTTAAGAAAACTAGGTAGAAACTCAGACCCGCTTGCTTATTACCACACAGTGATAAGTTTACTATGACAGAATGAGAAAGAATTTGAAAACTGACCTCTCAGCTGAGTGAAATTCAGTGGTGTTTTTTCAAAGGGGGCCTTGTGACTATTGTATTTAGATTGAATACATATATGTTACCACCACCACCACCCACCCCAAGTTTAATTTGAATTTAAGACACAAACTACAAATCCCAAAGTGAAATTCATTGAAAACCATCAGCTTTCTCCTGGTTTGATGTTAACACTGAGTGAGAAAGCAATTTTTGCATGATTTCATTGCAAAAATAAAAAATCAGATCAGGACTCACACAAAACTATGCTCAAATCCTCTGAAGAGATAATCGGATTGCACTGGAGGTGGAAAGGGCTGGCAAACTCTGCTGTGCTTCCAGCATATAGAGGCAGATCCATAGCCTATAGAAAAATACCATTGTGATAGCCGAGAAAGGGGAGATAGAGACGGAGTGCATCTGCTTAAATAATAAAATAGAGACACAGGAATAATGTTATTTCAGTCATTGTTTATATGGTTAGGCCTTGATTTAGCAAGGTATTGAAACACATATTTAACTTTTCAAGGATGTGAAAATTCCCATTCACTTAAACGGGGTCTACTCACATGGTTGAAGTTAGGATTGTGTTTTAAGTGCATTGTGGAACAGGGGCTTTAATTTGTATTAGATGAGGTGATGTTACTTTGGCTTGTATTGTGCTTCATCATAAATACCCAAATGAGCATTTTAAAGCCAGTTGTATTGTGAATCTGCCATATAGTCACTACAATATGAGCTGCACATTCACAAACTTCAGATTCTTGGCTGAAACCATCATTATGCCTCTGGACTCCTTAATCCTAATAAGTAAAGGAATAGCATAGGAGGCCAGGGTATAGTTTTGAAAAGGATAGGTGGGGAAATGGAACAGAAGCATACTATCCAAACAAGCTTGTAAATAAATAAGCAAAAACAAACCAAAAAGCCCAACCCCAAACATCTTTATAGCTAGCCAGAACCACAACAGTTTCTTTATATTGACTTCTTGTTTGTATTGACTTCTTAAGACTGACATAATAGATATTGGATTCCAGAGCAAAAGCTGAGAAACTAACGTGAATGTACTTTGAAAATGTAATAGAGACTTAAACTTGTGTAACATTGAGGAGTTGGCATGAGTTGTCACCAATGAAATGTAAAGAGCTGAACTGAATCCCACCAATCTCAAGATATTATAATTCTGTACATTAAAAGCATATTTGCAACAAACACTGCACCCGGTTCCTGAAAAACTGAAATGAACAAAACATCTTTTTGAATTTTTAGAGAGCAAGTTTGGTGAATCTGCTTCAAATATGTTCTACGCTTCAAATCAAATATGGCAGTTCTGAGAAATCCATTAGCTATTTACATCTAAAACTCATCTTTCAACACTTTGCCCCATAATGCACAGTGTTGTCAATTTTGGTCCTATTTACCTCCTGCTAGCAGCTGGGCTCAGTTCCAAGAAAGTTAAGACAATTGTAGAGCGATGCAGATCTAATATATTTTCAAGCTTGACAGCCAATAGTTCTGAGTATTTAATTTCCAAAACACAAAAATCTCTAGATCCTGCTTTTGTTTTTCATCCAGGAAAGTACATCAGAATCAAACAGTATCTGTGCAGCCCAACTAAAATGTTATTGTTTGATCCAAATTGTACCATTCTTGGCAGATTTGTAGGGACTGATCCTATGTGACACTGGTATTTTAATGTGGAGCTGAGAGCTTAACAGTTCTTGATACATTAGCATCTGTATCCTAACCCTAGGCATTCTGTCCTCAGCAGCACATCTTAGGTAAAGGTTCATTTAATTTATCCCTTGTTAAAATTTAAACAGCTATGCCAAATTCCGCCAGACTTGGCATGTATGACATGACTGATGACTCTGCTAAACTTCAAGTCAGAAGCATCAGTTTTGAAATGTATCAGCTTTATGTATTTGCCACTGAGCAATACATTTAGTGAAAAAAAAAGGCCTTTCAGATACTCAAGCCTGAAATTTAAACAACTGAACACAATTCTAAAAAATTTAGGTCCACATGAATTTGATAAATGGTTTATGTGCTAAGCAGAAAACTTGAAGGATCATGGCAGGATAAGGGACTAGAAATCTTTCTTCTTCCCTTTAAAAAGATAGCGTCAGACATACTTAAAATATTACTTCCGTTATTCCCTGCTCAAATTTAAAACACAAAGTTTAGGGCCAGAGCCTCAGCTGATAGAAATTATTATCACTTTGCTGAAGTTTTCCTACTCCATATCATCGTTTTGCAAATGAATCAGTAATTGCTAACATAGGCTTTTAATTTAAATTCAGTAGGTTTTGTCTTACCTGACATAACATATTGGCAGCTGGAATGTTTCGCTGGTATTTTTCTCAGGTCAGGATCATAATCTGTATTCATTTTACCTCATTTACCCCTTGTAAAATGTTAGTGTCTAGAGAGACTGGACCTGTTTCTTCCATGATGACAATCCTCTACACGTCTGAGATATCAGGGCATTGTTTTTATTGTATTCGGCAACAGAGTGGTATAAAGTCTCCCTTAAGGAAACATCAGACCCTGAGTTCCACCGATACCGCTCTTCCCCTATTTTGTGTATGAAATGTTTTCTATGATTTTTATTAACACTGAAGCCCATTGGGAGGACAAGATAACTCGAGGGTTATTGAGGAGATATGGAGTCCTCTACCTCTACCTCTACCTAGGCCAGGACAGGAGTCAGGGCCGGCTCTAACTTTTTTGCCGCCCCAAGCCAAAAAGAAGAGTGCTGCTCTGCCGTACGCCCCCCGCGAGCGCCATACCGCTGAACCCCCTCCCCAGCGCCTCACCGCCAAAACCCCCATGCCTCCCCAGCACCGCGCTGCCCGAATCCCTGCCCCCCTCAGAGCACCGCGCCAGCCCCCGCCCCGCCAAGCGCCATGCCACCCAAAGCCTTGCCCCCGAGCGCCATGCCACTGAAACAAAAAACAACAACCCTCCAGCGCTGCCCCAACGAATCCAAAACAAAAACAAAAACCCAAGCACCGCTCTGCCTCAAGGTGTTGCCCCAAGCATGTGCTTGGTCGGCTGGTGCCTGGAGCCGGCCCTGTCAGGAGTGCCTGAAAGTGATCACTCAACAAAGGTTAGAGGCCTTTTTCAAATGAGTTGGTGGTCTCAGTCCAGTTCTTAGTGGATATGTCCCCCTGACACAGAATCCACTGGCACAGTTTAGATTAGTTGACACTTTCAGAAGGACAGTGAGTTCTAGAAGGTGCATAGGAACCGAGCTACCTTCTAATACTTAGGCCTGGTCTACACTACACATTTATACCGAATTTAGCAGCGTTAAACCGATTTAAGCCTGCACTCATCCACACAATGAAGCCCTTTATATCGATATAAAGGGCTCTTAAAACTGATTTCTGTACTCCTCTCCTGTCATAAACAGATAGTTAAGGGTTAATGTCTCTTTTACCTGTAAAGGGTTAAGAAGCTCAGTGAACCTGGCTGACACCTGACTGGAGGACCAATAGGGGGATAAGATACTTTCAAATCTTGGTGGAGGGAAGTCTTTGTTTGTGGTTTTTGTTTTGTTCGTTGTTCGCTCTTGGGGCTAAGAGGGACCAGATGTACACCCAGGCTTTCTCAATCTTTCTGAATCAGTCTTTCATGTTTCAAAATTGCAAGTAATAGCCAGGCAAGGCGGATTAGTCTTACGTTTGTTTTCTTTACTTGTAAGTGTGTCTTTTTGCTGGCTGTCTGCTGGCTCACAGCTTGAAGCCTCCTCTTAACAAAGACCCTTGTTAAAAAAACTTAACACCTCTGCCCTCAGGCTGCTTTACAACTTTGACATCTCCGATGAGGGGAGTAGCGCTGAAATCAGTATTGCCATGTCGGATTAGGGTTAGTGTGGCCGCAATTTGAAGGTATTGGCTCCGGGCGGTATCCCACAGTGCACCATTGTGACCGCTCTGGAAAGCCATCTGAACTCGGATGCACTGGCCAGATAGACAGGAAAAGCCCCACGAACTTTTGAATTTAATTTCCTGTTTGGCCAGCGTGGAAAGCTCACCAGCACAGGTGACCACGCAGAGCTCATCAGCACAGGTAACAATGCAGTCTCCTGAGAATCAAAAAAGAGCTCCAGCATGGACTGCATGGGAGGTACTGGATCTGATCGCTGTATGGGGAGAGGATTCCATGCTAACAGAACTCCGTTCCAAAAGACGAAATGAAAAAACATTTGAAAAAATGTCCAAGGCCATGATTTAGAGAGGCCACACCAGGGACTCAGTACAGTGCCGTGTGAAAGTTAAGGAGCTCAGACAAGCCTACTAGAAAACAAAAGAAGCAAACGGAAGATCCTGGGCAGGGCCGAAAACATGCTGCTTCTACACTGAGCTGCATGCAATTCTAGGGGGGGTCCGCCACCAGTATCCCACCCCAGTCCGTGGATTCCGAGGTGGGGGTGGTAATCTCAGCCATGGCTGAGGATTCTGTGGACGAGGAAGATGAGGAGGAAGAAGAGGAGGATGAGCTTGCAGAGAGCACATAGCACTCCATTCTCCCCAACAGGTACAACCTTTTTCTCAGCCTGACAGAATTACCTTCCCAACCCTCCCAAGCCACTATCCCACACAATGAAGCCACGGAAGGGACCTCTGTAAATATAAAACATGGTTTAAAAGCAAGAGTTTTTTAATGATTAATTTGCCCTGAGGACTTGGGATGCATTTGCGGCGAGTAAAGTTACTGGAAAAGTCTGTTAACATGTCTGAGGATGGAGCTGAAATCCTCCAGGGAGATCTCCATGAAGCTCTCCTGGAGGTACTCCAAAAGCCTTTGCAGAAGGTTTCTGGGCAGGGCAGCCTTATTCCGTCCTCCATGGTAGGACACTTGACCATGCCATGCATGTAGCAAGTAATCTGATATCATTGCATGACAAAGCCTAGCTGCGTATGGTCAAGCAACATCCGTTCTTTATCTCGTTGTGTTATCCTCAGGAGAGGGAGATTGTTCATGGTAACCTGGTTGAAATTCAGGAATTTAATTAAGGGGACAGAGATGGTTGGGCTGTTTGCCTGTGGCTTAAAAGAAATCCTTCCCTGCATTTAGCCAAGCAGTGGGGGGGGGGGTGATTGGCGCTGAGCTTTTTCGCGTTTGGCTAGCTGGGATCTTCCCTGCTACCAGCCATGCGGTGGGGGGGAGGGTGGCTAGCAGCAATTTTCCATGATACCAGCCACGCAGTGGGGGGAGAGGTAAAGCGATCATCCCAGAGAATTGGATGGGGGAGGTTCTGGTGCTGCACATTAACAGGAAAGAAGCAGCACTCAACGGGCTTTGCTTGCTGTTTGGGAAAGGAGGGCGCTGGAGAAGCCGAAAGACAATGGCTTCAGAAGCCGAAAGACAATGGCTTACCATGGCCGCATGCAAGCTGAATTCTGATGCCCGGATCTGCGTCTGTGATCTCTAACACTAAAGCCGCAGGCACTCAATATTAAGATGCAAAATGTGACCTTGTAGTGAGATCACATGTGCTATGTAAGATGAATAGTGTTGTTCTCCGTGAAAGAGTATAACCATTGTTCTGTAAAATGTATCTTTTAAAATACTTCTCTCCCTTTTTTCCCTCCCTCCTGCAGCTGCAAATTTTTCAAGTCTCCCTCCTCCATCCCAAAGGCTATCTCAGATAAGGCAGAAGAAAAAAAAGATGCAAGACGAAATGTTCTCAGAAATCATGGAAGTGACTCGCAATGAAAGAGCTCATCTGAATGCTTGGAAGGATGTGGTATCAAAGTACAGGAAAGATGCCAGTGACCGTCAGGACAGGCGGGACCAATGTGAGGATAGGAGAGACAAACGTGAGGAGAGGAGAGACGCTCGAGATGAGAGGAGGCGGCAGGAAGATCTGAGGTGTCGGGATGCAACTCTGGGGCTGCTGCGTGATCAAACGGACATGATCCAGCATCTGGTGGAGCTTCAGGAACGGCAGCAGGATCACAGAGTGCCGCTGCAGCCCCTGTATAACTGCCCTCACCATGTTCCTTAGCCTCCTCACCCACCAGACGACTAAGAACGCAAGGGGGGAGGCTTCGTGCACCCGCCCATTCCACCCCAGTGGACAGCCCAACCAAAAGGCTGTCATTATTCTGAAATTTTTTTAGTGGCTTTTTTCTTCCCTCCTATCCTCCTCCCAAACCCCAGCCGGGCTACCTTTTCAGTTCTCGCCCTCTTTTTATAATTATTAATAAAGAATACATGATTTTTAAACGAGAGTGATTTTATTTCCTTAGGAAGCAAGCGGTAATCGAAGGGGGAGGGTGGGTGGCTTACAGGGAATGAGTCAATCAAGGGGGAGGAGGGCTTCATCAAGGAGAAACAAACACAACAATCACACCGTACTCTGGCCTGTGATGAAACTGGTTTTCAAAGCTTCTCTGATGCGCACCGCTTCCTGGTATGCTCTTCTAATCGCCCTGATGTCTGGCTGCACGTAATCAGCGGCCAGGTGATTTGCCTCAGCCTCCCACCCCGCCATAAAGGTCTCCCCCTTACTCTCACAGAGATTGTGGAGCACACAGCAAGCAGCAATAACAATGGGGACATTGGTTTGGCTGAGGTCTGAGCGAGTCAGTAATGTGTGCGAGCGCGCCTTTAAACGGCCAAATGCACATTCTACCACCATTCTGCACTTGCTCAACCTGTAGCTGAACAACTCCTGACTACTGTCCAGGCTGCCTGTGTATGGCTTCATGAGCCATGGCATCAAGGGGTAGGCTGGGTCCCTCAGGATAGCTATAGGCATTTCAACATCCCCAACTGTTAATTTCTGGTCTGGGAAGTAATTCCCTTGCTGCAGCCATTTAAACAGAGTAGTGTTCCTGAAGACGTGAGCGTCATGAACCCTTCCCGGCCATCCCACATGGATGTTGGTGAAACGTCCCTTGTGATCCACCAGTGCTTGCAGCACCATGAAAAAGTACCCCTTGCGGTTTATGTACTGGGTGCCCTGGTGGTCCGGTGCCAAGATAGGGATATGGGTTCCATCTATCGCCCCACCACAGTTAGGGAATCCCATTGCAGCAAAGCCATCCACTATGACATGCACATTTCCCAGAGTCACCTTTCGTAGCAGCAGCTTAATGATTGCTTTGGCTACTTGCACCACAGCAGCCCCCACAGTAGATTTGCCCACTCCCAATTGATTCCCGACTGACCGATAGCTGTCTGGCGTTGCAAGCTTCCAGAGGGCTATTGCCACTCGCTTCTCAACTGTGAGGGCTGCTCTTATCTTGGTATTCTGGCATTTCAGGGCAGGGGAAAGCAAGTCACAAAGTTCCATGAAAGTGCCCTTACGCATGCAAAAGTTTCGCAGCCACGAGGAATCGTCCCACACCTGCAACACTATGCGGTCCCACCAGTCTGTGCTTGTTTCCTGGGCCCAAAATCGGCATTCAATGGCTAGAACCTGCCCCATTATCAGCATGATCTCCAAAGCGCAGGGGCCCGCGGTTTGAGAGAATTCTGTGTCCATATCCTCATCAATCTCATCGCTGCGCTGCCGTATCCACCTCCTCCTCGACTGGTTTTGCAGGTCCTGGTTCAGCATTGACTGCACGAGAATGCGCGAGGTGTTTACAATGGCCATGATTGCTGTCTTTAGCTGAGCAGGGTCCATGCTTGCCGTGTTATGGCGTCTGCACAGTTCACCCAGGGAAAAAGGCGCGAAACTGTTGTCGGCTACTTGCACGGAGGGAGGGGTAAGGCTGTACCCAGAACCACCTGTGACAATGTTTTTTGCCCCATCAGGCACTGGGATCTCAACCCGGAATTCCAATGGGCAGGGGAGACTGCAGGAACTATCGGATAGCGATGGGATAGCTATCCACAGTGCAAAGCTCTGGAAATCGACACCAGCCTCGGTACATGGACGCACACCGCCATATTAATGTGATTAGTGTGGCCACGTGCACTCGACTTTATACAATCTGTTTTAAAAAACCGGTTTCTGTAAAATTGGAATAATCCCGTAGTGTAGACGTACCCTAGGAGTGGTCTATTAAGAACAGGGTTCACACTGAGAGGTGCATTTGCAGAACAAGATGAGGTAAGCTTAAAGCTGTCATTGCTTAAGTATGTTTAGAGACTAAACAGGGACTTTAAGGCTCTAAGATTGTCAGTTTATAGCACTTTCTGTTAGTGTTAAAACCACTTACAGTGTTTTAAGGAAGAACCCTCAATGTGGTTCATTTTGAGCCTTTTACTCAATTGTCTGACTGCTCTTGAACATTACAAATACATCTAGATAGATGCTGATGGACTTGTCCAGTTCTCCTTGATGTACCATTCCTTCCAATGCAATGTTCTTGGACAGAAACAGCTCAGCAGGGCAGATATGGTAGGACCATCAACCAGAGATTACTATAACAATCAGCCCCATTAGTTTTGCTTTCTTCTGATAGACTGAAAACATTTGGATCCTGATTTTCAAAAGACCCATCACTTACCCTCTGGTTTTGTGACTACTGTTTTGTACCAGTCTGCAAACAATGTACACTTGGCTACACTTGGCTAGTTGTGCATCTAAATGGTATAAAATTGCTTCCTTATACCAATTGCTGACAGTGCAAAAATGTGGTGTCAAACCAGAGGACCGTATCTGCATGTGTGTGCAGGATCAAGACCCTTGGAGAAGACTCGGAACTCTTGGGCAAATTAATGGGAGTTTTGCCTAAGTAAAGATGGCAGGACCGCTCTGTTGACTGGAGGAATTACTAATTCATGTTTAGAGATGTTGCAAAATCTTATCTTAAAAAGTGGAGCACCCTACATTATCCACTACACCTACATAAGAACAGCCATACTGGGTCAGACCAAACGTCCATCTAACCCAGTATCCTGTCTTCTGACAGTGGCCAATGCCAGGTGCTTCAGAGGAATGAACAGAACAGGTAATCATGAAGTGATCCATCCTCTGTCACTCATTCTCAGCTTCTGGCAAACAGAGGCTAGGGACACCAACCCTGTCCATCCTGGCTAACAGCCATTCATGGACCTATACTCCACGAATTTATCTACTTCTTTTTTGAACCCTGTTATAGTCTTAGTTTTCACAACATCTATGGCAAAGAGTTCCACAGGTTGATTGTGAGTTGTGTGAAGAAATACTTCCTTTTGTTTGTTTTAAATCAGCTGCCTATTAATTTCATTTGGTGAACCTTAGTCCTTGTGTTATGAGAAGGAGTAAATAACACTTCCTTATTTGCTTTCTCTGCACCAGTCATGATTTTATAGACCTCTGTCATATCCCTCCTTTGTCATCTCTTTTCCAAGCTGAAAAGTCTCAGTCTTTTTTAATCCTCCTTGCAGGAAATATCTTTTCTGTCTCCTTATTTATCCCTTACTTAATGATTCCCAACATTCTGTTTGCTTTTTGGTTGCCGCTGCACTCTGAGTGGATGTTTTCAGAGAACTATCCACAGTGACTCCAAGATCTCTTTCTTGAGTGGTAACATCTAATTTAGACCCTATCATTTTATATGTATAGTTGGGCTGATGTTTTCCAATGTGCATTACTTTGCATTTATTAACACTGAATTTCATCTGCCATTTTGTTGCCCAATCACTCAGTTTTGTGAGATCCTTTTGTAACTCTTCGCAGTTAGCTTTGGACTTAACTATCTTGATTAGTTTTGTATCATCTGCATATTTTGCCACCTCACTGGTGTAACCACTTTTTCCAGATCATTTGTGAATATATTGAATAGTACTGGTCTCAGTACAGGCCCATGGGTGACACCACTATCTACCTCTCTCCATTCTGAAAACTGACCATTTATTCCTACCCTTTGTTTCCTATCTTTTAACCGGTTACTGATCCACGAGAGGATCTTCCCTATTATCCCATTCCAGCTTAGTTTGCCTATGAGCCTTTGGTGAGGGACCTTGTCAAAGGCTTTCTGAAAAGCTAAGTACACTATATTCACTGGATCCCCCTTGTCCGTATGCTTCTTGATCCCTCCCCCCAGAGTATTCTAATAGATTGGTGAGGCATGATTTCCCTTTACAAAAACCATGTTGACTCTTCTCCAACAAATCATGTTCATCTATGCGTCTGACAATTATGTTCTTTACTGTAGTTTCAACCTGTTTGCCCGATACTGAAGTCAGGCTTACTGGCCTGTAATTGCCAGGATCACATCCGGAGCCTTTTAAAAAAATTGGCGTCACATTAGTTATCCTGTAGTCTGGTACAGAAGCTGATTGCTACATTCTGGGAGTGCAAGGACTTCTTGCTGCTACTAACTCCCTACTCCTAAAGGAAGGGTAGGGAAGAGGCATGAATGAAGCAGTGGACATGGCCAGTGCTTCTGCTGAGGTAGTGTAGCCCCACAACCCTCTCTTATTATGGTGCAATTGAGATCATAGTACTCTCTATTTTCAAAGCATGGCATAACTATTGAAGAAACTTGGTTGTACTATTTGCATTTTTGTATTTTCCCCAAACTTCTTAGCACTTTGTCCCTGATCCAGAAAACAGTGTGAGGAGTCAACAGAAGTGCATATCTGCACAAAGCTAAGTATGTGCAGGAAAAACGTTTTTACTACACTTCAAAAGTGTAGTACAGATTGTGCTTTAACTGTGGCATGGCTACGCTTTAAGGGTTTTGTGTCATGTGTATGCAGAGTATTTCAATGCACACAACCCTTCCTGTGTACCCAAGGTCCAAGTATTGCTAAGTGTGATGGTATCTAAGTGTCATGAGCCAGATTCTGTTCTACGTTACACCACAGGAAATCTAGAACAACTTTACTGACACCAATATCTTGATTTAACTAAGCGTACCACTGAAAAATTTGGAACTTTGGGTGTTCACATATCACAATGATGACTGTGGTATAAGTTCATAGACCGGGGTGCTTTATGATAAGGTATTGTCTGACCAGTTTCATTATTTGTTTATGTATAACTAAAGGGGAATAGAATGGCAGTTTGCTCAATGTGTACATTATTTCTGAGATAATTGCCAGTTTGAATGGTTTCATTCTGATTGCCACCAAATAAGGTATGGGTTTTTCACTAGGCAGCATTGGCTTTAAGTTTGTTCATAATACAGGTTTGGTTAGCAGTGAATGTGTTCATGATATTTTGATAGATATTTAACTCTGATACCCTGAATCTCCTGAAACTTGCACTGTTTTTTTTTTAACCTGTGCAAATCCACCAACTTCAGTAGAGTTACTCCAGATTTATACTGATACAAATCAAAAGAGAATCAAATCCCAAGTATTATAGAGTTGGGGTTTTTAAATGTCTGTGGCACAATAAGCAGAACTGAATCAAGCAGAAAATACGGGCAAAGATAACTGAAGGGGTAGAATCCCCAATTATTCCGCTAGTAGAGGATTTCTGCTTGTGTCCATTGGACACTGGAAATTTTCCAAGAGTAGTCTCCAAAGTTTAGAATCCAGCTTCCAAGCTTTTACTCTGTATTCAGATGTTTGGCAAGTTTCTCATTTAATTAAATTTATGACACATTTGGCATATATCAGGTGTGAAAACAACATGGTGACACCATATTATCTGGTGTGAGGATAATATGCAATGACCATGGGCTAAATCTCTGTTCTAACTTGTGCATATTCCTTTGCTTGATTAAAGGCAATGTGGCTACTGATGTGAGTGAGGAGAGAAGGACGTGGCTCATTATTTGTATTATTACCACCCAAAATGTGGTATCATTCTATTCTCAATCTACCATAGTTAGTGGCAGGTCAAGGCATTCCAGTCACAGCCCTCTTACAACTGAACAACAGTGATATTTAGGCACTTTCAAATTTGATCTTTAAGTTAAAGAAATGAAAATAAATGCTTGACCATTTTTTGGTGAGTTTACATGAAATATATAGCGTTGGCCTTGTAGCTGGTGTACATTGGAATAGCTCTGTTGAAGACAATGGAACTGTGCTGAAGTACACAAGCTGAGAATCTGGCACATAACCATCAACATTGACATTATAGATTTCTTTACATCCATATGTGATGGCCATTTAACCCATTCTGAGTGTGCTGTGATCTTTTGCTTGAGGGTGGAGCAGCTGGATTGAACACATTTAAACAAATCTAGAATTCAGATACAGATTATTATGTATTGCCAATATGTATATTGCAGAAAAATGACACTTACAAAATATCTGTAGCATTCAGTGCTTTCTTGCACCAAAAATAAATTTCCTGAAACAACACATCTGAAATACCCTTACAGATGTTTCTCCACATTACCAAAAAAAAAAAAAAAAAAAAAAAAAAGCCCCTGAGCTAAAATGAAAATTGATTTTGAAAAAAAGCTGAAGGATATGAGTGGATCATCATAATTGGATCAACATGCTCCAAAAGCTTCAGGCTACTTTGACTTCATTTCTTAGCTGACAGCTTTCTTTTGGAATTCTTCAAACTAAACACAAATGGTTTGATTGCAATATGTGAAACATTTGACCATCATATCCTTGAAAGTCTGCTGCAGGGGAGATTTGATAACCATTGTCAAATTCATAACAGCCATTCTAATCCAAAGAACCAACAAGAAACACAGGAGCAGCTTCCACAAAACCAGAGATTTTGTTAATGTCAAATGACACCATTCACAGGGAAAAAGCTAGTATCAGGTCTGTTAAAAACTCTTGCAACTACAGAAAGAGATCTTATCAGCTATTAATTGGTAAATACTAATGACTTAGAGATGTTAGCTTTCCAGTCACTATTGACACAGCTATTAAAGCAATAATGAAAACGGATAGTTAATACTCAGAATTTACTTCATAGAAATTATAGTTTATGTATTTTAGAATGGGTTAGTCTTCCAAGAACATTTTTTAATCTGTAACATTAATACATCTGTGCAGGGGAATAATAGGTATGCTGGTAGGTAAGGATTCCCCTGCCTTGCATAGCACCAATGGGGCTACCAAGATCACAGCTCCGGGCACACTGAGATGTACAGTTTCTGTGCAGCAGCTGCACGCCCACTCCCCCATTTCCCTAATTGCAAATGGGTGGGGAGGTTCAAGGGTTAGGCAAATCCATGACACCAGGTCAGTGAAGTGGTTGGCTGAGTGGGGAAGAATATGCTCCATTCCATACCGTGGATGTTGTAAATTAGTCCCTCCCCAGTGGAATCTAGGAGGAATTGTTCTTCTGAGCAGTATCTCTGAGGCACAATGGATTCTGGTGCTACCCTGTGCAATCCACCTGCACACCACCCCTTACTTCAGGCTATACCTAAATGCCACAATTTAGCCCTTATTGAGTCCAGATCTTGTCAACCATACTCACATTGAGCTGTACCATAATCCCTGAGTGGCTCCATTGGAATCATAGGATAAGAGAGGCAGAATCTGGCCCACAATTATTTATAAATGTTTAAATTTTAGATTTTAATGACAGCAAGAGTAGGCAATGCATCTTTGCAAAATTCAGAACTCTGACATTATTGATTTAAATATAAATGTTGCAGCTATTTTTCAGGGTTCCACATAGTGCTCAAATGTAAAAGAGGGAATATTTTCAAAACCAGATAAAACCGAATAAAATAAAAATCTAATTCTGTCAACGTTGTTGCATTTCAGCGTCCCACCAAAAGTAAGGAACACGACACTAATCAGCAAAAGATAATTTATTCTGCTTTCCCAGTGATATTATTCAATTAATTATATGATGTCACTATTGCATTAAAATCTGGCAAAGAAGAATTTTAATTACTGTATATGCTCTTGCTTCAAGATCTTTAGCTAAATTTTGAGGAAGAGTTCATTCAGAATTCAAAAAGAACTTAACTTCATTGTAATCAGAATAATATGTTTGACTCTCACCAAAATGATGCAGGATTCCACAGAATAAAATTCAGCATCTTGTTCCCCAGCTGATGAAAATACATTTAAAAAATGTTTTTTTAACCTTGATTTTTGCTGCAATCTAATCTTGAACTTAAATGCATGTAAAATAAGTGATTGCTGTAAAACAAATGGGCCTCTCTCTTGGGAGGCTTTACCACCTTGGTTTAAGTTAGCAATATCAGGAGTCTTGCCAGATACATGATAAATTGGTTCTCTAGCAAAGATAGTTCAAACTTTGGCCTTCGTCCTGCAGTTGTAACACTCATGCAGAACCTCATTGACTTCATGCAGCCATTGATGGGTGCAGGCGTCTGCCTGCCTGGATCCTGCTGGAGGATAAGGGCCTTAGAATCTTATCACTATTTCAAGCACATCTCTCCTAATCTACATAGTTTCAATTATTCCGACACCTTCTTTTAGCCAATGTGTTCTTAGGTTTCTATCGTTAATTCACTTTTCCACAGTATACAATTTCCTTTTCCAACTTAACATTCTCCTGAGATACATACTGAAATATTTAGGCCCAGATGATTATCCAAGATATTTAGGCTCCTAATTTCCACTGAAATAAACTGCTTATGTTTGGAGTCAATGGAAGTAAAGTGCCTTGGTACTTTCTGACTCTAAACTCTAATGATCAAACTTGTTACTTATACAGGTTGGTATCACTTGCAGCTGGAATGATTTTTTCCAGACATTCTTTTATCTGATTCTCCATTCTGAGAACTTATGAAGCAAAGAGCTGAAACTTAGTGACTATCCACGGTTCAATGTCCTGCAAAATTAGAGATACATCTGGAAGTGATTCTGCATCAGAACACTTTAATTGACTGAATGATTTACTTCATTATGGTACATAGACCCACCAAAGATAAAGACCTACCACTAGTTCCCACCCTAGAGCACCTGATGTGAACCACAAATAAGTTTTTCTAGCTTTTTAAATTCTCAGGATTTTTTTCTTCTTTTAGGAACAATATTCATTAAATAGCTATAAAACCAAATAAAGAGAAAGCAGTAACATCTGATTAGGACCAAAAAAAAGTCAATAGCTCAGAATATGCAAGCAAGAGCAGAAGAAGAGTTTTAGTGTAAAATTTTAACTCATAAGAAGAGAAATGTTACTTGCTTCTGGAATTTGGTTTGAGCAATGGGGATTAATAACTCTGCTTCCCTAAATTCCCTCTTTTTTAACCATATGATGTATTTTTCAGTTCTAGCAGAAAGCTGTTAATGTGGCATTGCTGTGTCAAGTTAAACAGTTATTGCTCCTTACCCCAGAGTTGGCTGTAATTCACTGGTAATGACCTGATCCCTTTCAATTAGGCATTTATACTGCAGACATCCCCATAGTATGTAGATGTCTGTGTATGATCACATCCACTGGAGCAGACCTCTGTGCTTCAGTAGAATGTGTTCTTCTGCCAGTGTGTGACATCAGTGGAATCCACGCAGGCAGAGGCTCCATACTAGCAGCTCTTGATTCAAGATCAGGGCCATAGAATGTCTATAAGGTTAGGATTTCAAAAGATTTTGGTTAATATAAATGTGCTGTAAAATCATTATCTTTAGGAGCCAAGTATCAGATGGGTAGCCGTGTTAGTCTGTATCCACAAAAACAATGAGAAGTCTGGTGACACCTTAAAGACTAAAAGATTTATTTGGGCATAAGCTTTCATGGGTAAAAAATCCCTCTTCTTCAGATGCATGGAAAAGTGGGTTTTTTTACCCATGAAAGCCCCCCCCCCCACACACACACACAAAATTTCCATTAATAATAATTGAAATGTGCAGATAGGTAAAATATGAAATATAGTGTTTGAGACCTAGAGTTTGATTTAAGGATATATATATATATGGTACTTTGTACATTTTGACATGTGATGTTGACAATTTGTGTTTTAAGTGATCAAGCTTTAACTTTTTGAACATCTACTGTCATTAAATAACTGTTTAACCCCTCATAATTTCCTGCAACTGTGAGAATTGAAATAAATAAAAAATTTAAACAAGTTTAAAACCTATCATTTTGAACAACTGGGAAAATTTAAATAGATAAAAATACTTAAACATTATCATCAAAATTATCCTTTGAAATTATATATAAAAAATGAATCAAGCAAAGGCTATATATATATAATTTTTTTAAAGATTTCCCCAAATATGGAAATGTATAGGGTACTGTGATATTAAGCACTAGGGGGTGGGAATATGAAGAAGGGCAAAGGGAGCTGAAGCAATGGGATGCAATAGGATAATGGTGAGAAATAATGCTATAATAATGCCAAATCTCTACTTTGTTACATCTGTTTTACAGCATTGTGACACCATTATGTCAGTGGAGTCACACAGATGTAAACTTGTGTAGAGGAGAAGAGATTTAGGTCCATTGTTTTCTTAATGTATTATTATCTTCTTTACTGTATAGATTTCCTTACTTTCAATTCACAGCTTCCTTACTTCCAATTCAAAGCTTTCTACTAATCTTCTAAGTCCGTCCCATTTCTTTACTTCTTCTTAGAGCTACTAGAGGGTAAAAAAAATAACATTCATGGCTTGTCTGCACTTGTTTGGAATTTATTTCATGGCCATTACAGGAGACATGTATGAAGTGCAAGAAGGTGGGAATTCCTGCTTAGAATCATAGAAGATTCAGGTTGGAAGAGACCTCAGGAGGTCATCTAGTCCAACTTCTTGCTCAAAGCAGGACCAGCACCAACTAAATCATCCCAGCCAGGGCTTTGTCAAGCTGGGCCTTAATAACCTCTAAGGATGGAGATTCCACCACCTCCCTAGGTAACCCACTCCAGTAGTTCACCAGGAGTGAACTAGTGAAATAGTTTTTCCTCTATCTAACTTAGACCTCCCCTACTACAACTTGAGACCATTGTGCCATGTTTTGTCATGTGCCACCACTGAGAACAGCTGAGCTCCATCCTCTTTGGAACTCCCCTTCAGGTAGTTAAAGGCTGCTATCAAATCCCCCCTCACTCTTCTTTTCTGCAGACTAAGACCAGTTCCCTCAGCCCCTCCTCATTAGTCACATGCCCCAAATCCCCTAATCATTTTGTTGCCCTCCACTGGACTCGCTCCAATTTGTTCACATCCTTTCTGTAGTGAGGGATTCAAAACTGGATGCAATACTCCAGATGTGGCCTCACCAGTGCGAAATAGAGGGGAATAATCACTTCCCTTGATCTGTGAGCAATGCTCCTACTAATGCAGCCCAATATTCTGTTAGCCTTCTTGGCAACAAGGGCACACTGGTCACTCATATCCAGCTTCTCGTCCACTGTAATCCCCAGGTCCTTTTTTGCAGAACTGCTGCTTAGCCAGTCTGTAGCAGTGCATGAGATTCTTTCATCCTAATTGCAGGACTCTGCACTTGTCCTTGTTGAATCTCATCATATTTCTTTTGGCCCAATCCTCCAATTTGTCTAGGTCACTCTGGGCCTTATCCCTGTTCTCCAGTGTATCCTCTTCTCCTCCCCCACAGCTTAGTGTCATCTGTGACATGCTTCGTGTCATATGCTTAGGCATATAGGGACAGTAGATTTACTCCATTACAAATTTTATTTTATTTTATTACAATATTGTATTACTGCCCTGGACAAGAACTTTCTCCGTAAGGCAATGTGGTGGCCCTGTGCACAGCTCCAATTTAGAGAATGTGCACAATGCACTGCCAAGCTGCTTGAAAATGATGTTAGTGCTTTCAGAGTATGTTGTGTTGTATGACTTCAGTGGCCAGCTGATTGGGACCCTGACCATGGAACAAGCTTTCCCCTCTTGTATTTAAGTCTGAGTGTTGACAGACTGATTTTTACCTGGGGAGAAACTGTTCCACTCTCATGACAAACTGAGACCTGCAAAAGTGAAGTTAAGGCAGCTTCAAAGAAAGACAGGAGCATTGTACGTGATATGGCACAATAAGAGCCAAGCTCTGCCATCATAGTGATACAGTCACAGAAACAAGAAGGAAATTTTTAAGCCCCAAGAAAAGGAGAGAGGGTGAAAAGTAGGCATTGGTTTTTGCTGTTGGTCTCATGAAAACTTGTAGTATCTAAACCTGCTTTGCTAATGGTGCCTATGTATTACAATGAGGCATTTAGTAGAATCACTCTGCTGTATATCTTGTCTGGTGGATGAAGTGCCTTATTCACATTAGAAAGCTGGTATACATTTTACCTGTGGAGAGTAGACAGTGCAATGTAGTAAGAATCAGAGTACATCAGGCTCAGCACTAAGACCCCTTTTGTTCATGTTGGTTCTTGATGCCTTTACAGAAAACATCCAGGGAGTAGCACCTGATGCATCCTTTTTGTGATGATGTAGTGCTTGTGGGGGAAAGGAAAAGAGGAAGTGGAAGAAGACTTAGTGCGCTGGATATGTGTACTTGAAAGAAATGGCATGAAAATCAACAGGAATAAAACAAAGTATACCCAGCAGGAAGACAATGAGACTGTAAGTCTGGGGGGCCAACCACTACCAAAGGAACAGAAGTTCAAGTATGTAGGTTTGGTAGCACAGGAAAATGGTGCAATTCAATGACAAACTCATAAGTAGAATAGGAAAGGCATGGGCTAAATGGGGAGAAGTGAGCACAGTGATTGGCAACAGGAGAATGCCTATCACACTGAGCAGTAAGATCTATAAGATGGTAATCAGGCATGGCTCCAAATGTTTGGCACTGAGAAAGAGACAGGAGCAGATCTTAGATACAGTGGAAACGAGGATGTTAAGATGGATGCGTGGAGTTACAAGGGTGGACCACATTTAGAATGAATGAGTTAGGGGCAGTATGAAGGTGGTACCAGTTATTATAGCAAAAATGAGGGAGTCCAGGCTTAGATGGTTTGAGCATATGAAAAGAAGACCAGAAGAACATATAGGAAACAGAGTGTTAAATTTAGAAGTGGAGCATAGAAGAAGAGTTGGAAAACCCCAAACTAGATGGATAAATGTCATACAAAGGGATATAATTAGCTGTGGAATTTCTGAGGAACTGCTTCAAGACAGACTGGAATGGAGAAGAAGGACTTGAAGAGCCAACCCCATATAGATGGGAATAAGGCTAAAAGAAGAAGAGAGTAGACGGTGCAATATAACTATTGTCTTTCAGTGCTCTGAGGTAATGAGAGCTCAGATTAACTATTAGATTATACTTGGCCTGATACATCTCTATGATTCACAGTTATGTACTGAATCAGTTGAAGTTCTTTGGGGTATACACCAATAAAGAGGAACCAAACAAAATTGTTCTCTAACCCCTGTGTTGTTTACCCTCTTTATTGAATTTCTGGAACACACAAAAAGTCAGAATAGTAGCATAATAGGGATTACAGTTGATAAAATGGAACAGAAATTGTGCTGTGTGTGGACAACATGATACTCATGGTTATCAATCCAGTACAATCTATGATTTATATTCTGAAATAAATTAATGAATACAGTGATATGTCAGGCTATAAAATTAATTATACAAAATCTCAACTATTAAATATAGGGCTGGAGGAAGCTATCATTAAACAGCTGCAAGATTCATTTGAATTTGTGTTGTCTAAACAAATGAAGTAACTAAGGAGTCAGTATTTCTCCTAATCACAACTCTCTATATGAAATTATTTTTCCTCTTATTATTTAAAAAGTGGGAAATGATTTGTTGTATTGAAAAAAAAACAACCCACCTACATTTGTCGTGGGTTGGCCATTTAGCTTTGGTAAAAATGAATTGGTTACCAAAAATTAATTTCCTATTTCAGGCCATACCTATATGGATAGATCCATCAATGGCTATAAACCAAGATGGTCAGGAATGCAACCCCATGTTTTGGGTGATCCTAAACCTCTGACTGCCAGAAGCTGGAACTGGACAAGAGACAGTGGATCACTTGATAATTGCCCTGTTCTGTTAATTCCTTCTGAATCATCTGTCAGTGTCTACTGTGGGAAGACAGGATATTGGGCTAGATGGATCATAAGGCTGACCCAGGATGGCCATTCTTTATGTTTTTATTCTTATGATACCAAAAAGAACTCTAGAGGAAATTCTAACAGGAATTATTTAATTTATATGGGACAATAACTTGCCAAGAGGAAATATGAAAATTCTCTGGAAGGAGGATTGGCAGTACCAAATTTACTAAAATATTATTGGGCAGCTCATTTGAGACCACTCTCAGAGGGAGGAAATCCAACAACAGGATTTTAAATATTAATTTTGTGCATTAATATTTTACATAAAAGATTTACCCAATACAAAAGGGAAACAATCAAGGTTTCATAATGACAATTCAGATATGGAATTTGTCTCAGATAAGGGATAGCCCCTTCCCTTTCCGACCTGTACCCATCAGAAAAAATGCAGAATTTTAGTAGGGGTTATCTAATTGAATATGTAACATATGGAAGAAAAGAGGACATCCATCCATCAGCCAGCTAGTTCACAATGATAAAATTATGGGAATTAATACCATCAAAGAAATCATGGGGAATACTAATATACCAGTTTGGACTTTTTTGTAACAGAAGCATTTTGCCAAAGGCTACTGTCAAGGTTCCTTCCCCACTCTGAACTTTAGGGTACAGATGTGGGGGAACTGCATGAGAAGCTCTAAGCTCAATTAACAGCTTAGATCTGGTCTGGCTGCCACCACTCGCAAGCACTACTTCCCTTCCTTAGGTAGCCTTGGGAGACTTCATCAATTTCCTGGTGAACACAGTTCCAAACCCCTTGGATCTTAAAACAAGGAGAAATCAGTCAAGTATAAAAAAAAGGCTTTTAATTAAAGAAAAGAAAGGTAAAAGGAAAACCTCTGGGAGAGATTAGCATACCAGCTACTACCACAGACAATAGATTCCAAACACAGAGGATGTTCCCCTAGGCAAAACCTTAGTTGCACCAAAAAAATACCCAAATACCCAATTTGAGTCTTCCTCTAATTGCACAAGACAGGTTACTAAGAAATAAACATAAACCTATTTATTCCTTTCTAAAACTTACTACTCTGATAAGAGGCTGGTTCCTTGATCTTTTTTCCTCCGGCTGAAACTGAAACTGACTAAACAAAGGGAACTTCCCTCCTTCCTTTTGAAACATCTTGTTCCCCCATTGGTACCTCTGGTCAGGTGTCACCTAGGCTAGGTGAACTTCTTAACCCTTTACAGGTAAAAGAGGCATTAACCCTTAACTATCTGTTTATGACAGCTACATAGGAAGACCAAGTTTCAGGAGACCATTAACAAGGATAGAAAGACTAGTTATAGGAAAATCACATGAAAGGGCCTGATTTCCATATGGTATAACCAATTGTTGCTGCTTGATCTAGAAAATAAGACTCCCACTATGGAAAAATGGGAAAAGGATCTCAAACCAAATATTATTTGGAACAAAAGAAAGATATCTGGAGAAAGACCAAAATCTCCTCTGTTTGTGTAACCATTAAGGAAAATTATTAAAAAATACACTATCAGTGTTACCTCACTCCTTTTAAGTAAGGAAAAAATATATATATATAAAGAATCATAAATACTAGAGAGTCTGTTCAGGAATAGGAACCTTTCTGTTTGTGTGGTGGGAGTGCCCAAAGATAATAGTTTTTGGAGGAAAATCACAAATAGATTTTTCAAGATACTTAAGATTAGGCTAACCACAGAACCTCTGGGGATTCCATTAGGTCACAGTCCAAAGGAGGTTATTGACTTGGGAAAAGACTCATTGATAACACAGCTACTACTAGCAGCCAGATGTATGATAGCTCATTTTTGGAAAAGAACAGATTCAGCCTCCCCACAACAGTAGAGTCATGGAGAAATAAATTATGAGCGATCCCTTCAATGGAGAAAATGACAGACAATTTATATCGAGAGCAAGTTGATTTTATAATTTATATTTACCATTTTTGGAATGTGAACATAATAAATACACAGGCAATGATAAAAGTTTGACCAAACACAAATGTGTCTTTCAAAGGTGACAAATACAAGTTATGAATGAGATTTGTAAATATTTGTATGGAAAGTTCATGTATGTTAATGACCAAATAAAAAGATAAAAAGCAATCAACTGTGCTGCTATCTGTGAGCCAGATCCTTAGCCGCTGAAAATTGGTGTAGCTCCATGGCTCATTTTATGAGCCTGTTCTTCCATCAATAAATGTGCACCTCTATCCTTAAAGTGATAGAGTTACAAGTATAAGACTGCAGGAGAAATACTCCTAAATATGGATCTCATCTCTACTTTTCCTTTAATACCCTGAGATATTACATAGAATGACTGAGGCTGTCATTCATCTACAATATACTGCAGCCACCAACCAGCCCAGCATATTGTTACCTGCAGGTTTCTAAAGGGGAGACATCGGTACTTAATTTGGTTCTATCAGCAGCTTTATGCATAAAGTAAAAATACATAAAGATGTTAAAACAGTACAGCAGAAGCTAAGACACCTGCCTCTGTCAGTTAGGAAAGCAGATGCAAAGGAGCTGGAAGCTTTTACCCAAATTGAAATAGTTGAAAGAGATGATGCATCTGAATAGATTTGCCTATAGGAAATACTATGAATAAATTGGCTGGAATTCAAATGTATGCTAATATGTGTGATCCTAACAAAGCTGCTGTGGTTGATAGTCACCTCTTGCCACTGACTGAGAACATTCTGTCTGAATTTAAAGTGCTATGTAATATATTCACCACTGGATTTAAAGAATTTTTATAAGCTTTTGGTGTACATAGGGTTGATAGTAGAGACCTCACTACATTCTGAGGGACTGCCTTGCTTCTGCTGTGTACTGCACAAACTCAGCTCAATGTTTCAATGAATGAATATAATTAGTACTGCCATGTAAACAATCATGTATCTGTGATGCAACTTTCTGTACAAAATCCACAGAGTAGAACAGCTGGACACTAATTAGTCCCGGTGAAATCTTTGACAGGAAAATTGCTGTCAAAATGCTATTTCTGTTCATCCATTTTCACTTTTGTTTGGGTTGTTTGGGCCTTGTTGCTGCATTGTTTGCACAATATCCTTATGTACAGTGACAAAATATATGGCTATATACTGTTTTGTGATTTCAAAACTGCAGCGGAGTAAGTACTTCACAACACATGTTCCATAACAAACTGTAACTTGTTCTGTATTTGTATATTAGAAATTCTCCTTCAACCAAATCCTAGTGTGAAGGAAGTCAGTGGCAAAGCTACCATTATCTTCAGTCGGATCATGCTTTGCCCCAACTTCACATGGCTTCATGATATCACAAGAAAAATCTGCCTCTCAGATAATTAGCTTCTGAAAACGGTCATCCTGCTGAAAGGAAAGATATTTTGTAGGGACAGGTTCTGATATCCTTACACATGTTGATTAGCACCTTAATGGTATCTGAATCTCACCCTTAGTAACCAATTAAAGTCAAAGTCTTCTCCAGTTTTACAAACTTGAATTCTATTTATTAGCAATTTATTATTATTGCTTTTACAATCTTGCAACAATTTATCTGGTATTGTAATGATTGTTCATGGGCAGTGGCTCTCAACCTTTCCAGAGTACTGTACCCCTTTCAGGAGTCTGATTTGTTTTGCATACACCCAAGTTTCACCTCAATTAAAAACTACTTGCTTACAAAAGCAGACATAAAAATACACAAGCATCACTGCGCACTATTACTGAAAAATTGCTTACTTTCTCATTTTTACCATATAATTATTAAATAAATCAATTGGAATATAAATATTGTACTTGCATTTCAGTGTATAGCATATAGAGCAGCATAAACAAGTCATTGTCTGTATGAAATTTTAGTTTGTACTTCTTATGTAGCCTGTTGTAAAACTAGGCAAATATCTAGATGAGCTGATGTACCCTGGAAGACCTCTGCGTACCCTTGGTTCAGAACCACTGTTCTAAGGCATTAGGAAAGATCATCCACAAGCTGGTCCTGCTCCTAAGTTCCTCTGTCCTGGAATTAATGTTAAAGAAGATTATGAAAGAAATATTTCTCTATGCAAAATAAAGAAATGAGTGAATTCCTTTACTTTGGAATATCTTATATGAATACATATGGCTACCACTGTCTCTTGTCAGATGACAATTTTGTCATTCCTAGTGTAACTCTATTTGCCAGGTGACAGATCTGTGGAGGATTGATAATGGTTGATAATGAGTAAGTGGGAGGTACGACAGACCCCTGCCACAGGGGCATAGTGGGAGATAACTCTAAATCACTGAAACCAGGCGTGCAGGCTGCTTTGGCACTGCTATAGGATGCCAACCAAGCCCTTAGGTCAATTCTTGACAAATAAGTGCTTGTCTACACCTACAGCGGTGCAGCTGCAGTGCTTAGTGAAATTCTACCTATGCCAATGGGAGAGCTTCTCCTATCAGCATAGGTACTCCATCTCCCTGAGACTCTCCCGTTGACACTGAGGGTTAAGTGGATATAACTACTTTTCTCAGGGGTGTGGATTTTCCACATCCCTGAGCAATGTAGTTATTCTGACGCAAGTTCTTCATGTAGACCCAGCCTAAGGGTGGAGTTTCTACTATCTCCATTTTACATGTAAATCCTTTAGCTGTAGCATACCAGGCATGTACCTACTTCAGCCCCCATAGCGTGGGTGCTCACCTAGAATGCTCTGCAGAACAGGATCGTGAAGAGTGGACACTTGAAACCAGAGCTGATACGTTGACCAAATATGGTGCAAAAACTCACAGAATATATAAGGTAATGGGGAGTTTCTGGTTCTGAGTGGGACATTGGTCCCACTCTCCATCATTTTCCCCACAGTAGAGGGTCTGCTTGGGTCAGTTTATGTAAGCAGCTACAAGAGAGAGAACGTGGTAACTAGGCAGAAGGAGATGAGTCTTCACTCACCCTTGTCACTATAAACTGCTATGTGTCTCTGGGGGACAGACCAGCCCAACAGATTCCTTGTCCTTGGAATGATAGATTGCTCCATGAGCCTCAAACCTGTCATGCATGAAAATGCTGAAGGGTCTTTGCATTTTGTGGGCATCCCAAACCACTTCTGGCTCTAGCTGATAAAACTGTCAACAATGCTGCACTCCACACTGAGAATATGGTGGGCTGGGAATAGGTAGTATAGCCAAAGCTGTCCAGAACCAAGGCTCATACCAGTTAAATGCTCGAGAGGACTTGGATGACTTGCAGTTGATAATGTGAATCACTGCCTGGCTGTCAGACTACAACATGACTCTCTCTCTTTTTTTTTTTTTTTTAAATCCTTCAAGGATAAAATAGCAACTCCTGTGTTTCTCTATCCTGGGGCCTGATTTTAGGTGCATTCAAGCCAATGTGAAACGTTCAATTGACATCAGTGGGGTTTGGATCAGGCCCACATGAGGAATGTTTTTTCAGACATTGCATCTCGAGGCATATGAGAAGCTGAAGAAACATGAAGATAGCAAAGTTGGCATGTGCACAGTGAGCATGAGCTCCTGTAGAGGAACACAAGGTATTTTTTTACTTTTCACTTGAAAAAGAAAATGGATGCAAAAAATGAAATCGAAGGTTAAAACAATTGCAAGGAGAAACATAAGAGAGCAGTCAATGTCAGGTCTGATCTGATCAAAATCATTTTGAAGAGCTCACTCTTACTTTACCATGCACATAACCTCTTCAGTAATTCTTATTACTCTAATTTTTATTTCTCACTCTGAGCAGTGGGCAGTAGAATTAAAATATGATATGCAAGCAAACAAATGGCAACTTTAGTGATTAAACATAAGGACACTAAAAGATCTATGACTATGAAACTGAATTTGGGAATGGGGAAAAAAAGGAAGAGGGTAACAAATGCGCCAGGATTAAAGGTTAGCTGAAAGATTAAATTGATGCTAACTGCTGGACAAGAAATCCCCCTTGAGAATCTCAGGAAAACACACCTAATATTTTTAGATAGTTTTCAAGCCTAAGTAAAAAATTTAACAACAGGCCGTTAAAAGAAAATTAAGCTTAAAAATGACACAAATGATTTCACTTTGCTAGTGTAGTTAGGCTGGATCGAAAGGAACCCTTCCCTGAAAATACAGGAGAATTTTTTAGCAGTGGGACTCAGTTTATTCTTTCTTATTCTTTATATCTCAGCTAGTAAAAGAAACACATCAAGTCTCATCTTACCAGGAGAGGGCACTTGTACTATTTCTGCTGTGATGATACAATGCAATGTGAGCAAAGGAAATTTGGGATGGTCTTTTACATTGCAGCAGCATCGTTTCTTTTGGAAAATTTATATTCATTATGAATCAGAATATTTATAAAAGACAACCTGGCAGGGGTGAAGAACTAAATAATAAACATGGATGACTGTCATTATAAGAAAGAATTTCTAGATTACCTGGTCCTTCAGAATCTATAAGTTCTTAATATATGCAGTCTGTCAGCTAAGGCACAGAAATTACCTCAGACAGCAGCTTTTCAAATGGTGTGTTTGACGTCACACAGTCCTTAAAGCCTCATTTGCTCTTTTATGACATATAATGTTTTCCATTCTTGTATTTTGAATTATAAGACTTAATTCTTATTTCTTTTGAAATTTAAGGCCAAATATTGGGCCCCTAGGCAAATCCTGTATAAAAGCATTTTGCTTGAGGGATGGACCAACATGTACTTGACCTCCAACCCAAGATACAAGGCTCAGGATATTTGCGGAATCAATCATAGCATCAGCTGTGACAGTATTCTATAAAGTACTCCATAACCACTGTGAGGTTTGTGGCCAGTGACTCTGTGCTGGTTATAGATGCATGGGCTATGCCTCAAGCAAACCTCTGTCCATTTACAGAGTTGAGAGTGAATTTTAAACTACATGCACTTGGAGTCCGGTGTGTATAATTTTCATCATTAACTCAAACATCACCCATACTGTTTATAATACCAAACATAACGAAAATTGAGTTCTGTTATGCTTACCAGCCCCAGCTCTGAGCTGCCCCTCCCGAGTGGTGCACTTTAAGAGGCACTGCCCACATGGAAAGGATGGAGCAAAGGTAGCTTTAAGCCACATTTCTACCTTGAAAATGCTGGGCCTGTATAAGGGCATCTCTAGTTCCTAGTGTAAATTTACCTCAGTCTCTGGGTTGACCTTCACTCAATTGCCTATGGAATGCAGACAGCTTTGACCAGACTCCCCGCTACTCTTGTCACATACCTATACCGGGTTTGGAATGCTGTGCAATCAGCTAAGATGCCCAGGGAAGCCCCGTTATACTGGTTTCAGAGTGGTAGTCGTGTTAGTCTGTATCAGCAAAAAAACTGAGGAGTCTTTATGGCACCTTAGAGACAAATTTATTTGGGCATAAGCTTTCATGGGCTAGAACCCACTTCATCAGATGCATGGAGTGGAAAATACAGGAGCAGGTATAAATACATGAAAAGATGGGAGTTGCCTTACCAAGTGTGAGGTCAGTTTAATGAGACAATTCAATTAACAGTAGGCTAAACAAGGGAGGACTGCAGAACTGGAATAAATTTGCAAACTGGACAGCATCAAATTAGGCCTGAATAAAGGCTGGGAGTGGTTGAGTCATTACAAAACCTAAACCTAAACCTAAACCTAATTTCCCTCATACTAATTTTCTCCTACTATTACTCACATCTTCTTGTCAAATGAGCCGCTCTCATTACCACTACAAAAGTTATCTGACCTCACACTTGGTAAGGCAACTCCCATCTTTTCATGTATTTATACCAGCTCCTGTATTTTCCACTCCATGCATCTGATGAAGTGGGCTCTAGTCCAAGAAAGCTTATACCCAAATACATTTGTTAATCTCTAAGGTGCCACAAGGACTCCTTGTTGTTTCTGCTTACACTGGGGAATTCCCAACTGGGAAGGATCAGGCTGGGTTCCAGCCCCTTCACAGTGTCTTGGGACTACCATCTGAATCTCCTATAGTGCATGTGAGATATATTAAGGAACGAATGAGGTATGAATATGCCATGTGAGATAGCAGGGGGAAAAAAGGTGAGTGCAAGTTTGTTTTGCATACACATTGACCTCATGTCATGGGACAGAAATATTGGTTCTCTGTAGCTCTGGCATGACTAGATTTGGAAGATTGCATTCACTTCTGTGTACCTCATGACAAAGAAGATATTGACAGATTGGAGAGTGTTCAGAGGAGAGCAACAAAGGAGCCTGGAGGGAATAAATTAAGGGGAAAGATTAAAAGAATTTAACATAAAGTTTGGCAGGAGGAATGTGATAACAGACTACAAATATTTGAAAAGCATAAACACCAAAAGTGTGAGAAAATGTTTAGAACATTAATAATGGTGTGTCATGAGAGTAATGGATGAAATTAAGAAAGAGAAAATTTTGGTTGACAACTAGGAAAAAGCTTCCTGATAGTGAGATTTGTTAGCATGTGAAAAAGTTCCTAAGGAAATGGTGGACTTGGCTTATTTAAAACAACTGGAGAAAACACAAGAAAATGAAGAACAATTAACACCAGTTAACAGAACAATCCAATTTTGGCAGGGAAACAGACCCGATGACCAACTCCTGGATTCTGTGAATTATATAAAAGGATAATTAGACATGTAATTTGGCAATTAAAGCATTCTTCTTCACTGAAAGGATTGTTTTCAGTGATGTGAAATGTAAGATTAAGTTGAACCTATAAGTAAATGCAATTCAGGTTTATTTAAAATTATTATGTAAACATACTTAGTTACTAGTCATATGATTTTTCCCCCTGTCTGCCTTCCCTTCCAAAGAGTGGACTTTTATGGAATGTGTTGATCATGGTTGATTGCAACTGAGATTCATTTCACAAAATGTATGATTTCCCCAGACTAAAAAATCTATTCATTTATTTAATTTATCGACTAGTGAGGGACCAGCAGCTTTGCTAGCCAAGTTTACTTTTATGAGAAATATGAGGAAGAATGGGCAAACATGTATGCTGGGAGATTTGTGCTGATTTATGTGTGGGTTGTGTTGGGGGATTAGTGAAGGTGGTGAATGAGGGGTGTGGTGAATGTGTGTGTTTGGGGATATTGTGTATTCTCGTTGTGTTTTTGTGGGGGTGGTTGTGTTGATTTTTGTCTGGGAGATTTCTGGTGGGAGATTTGTGTTGACTGAGCAGGTGGCAGTTGGGCCAAGTAATCCACCATCTTTGCAGTCTCCCTCATATAACCAATGGCCTTGTTGTATGGAAATTAGCTTCAAAGTAAGGATAGTGACTGGTGAGTAACCTCTGATACCACAGTGGTCTAGGCCTCTTGGCATAGCCTTACTGTAGCTGTGCACTGCATGTGTATAATTCATAAAGTTAAAATGGCTGAGAATTGAATAATTGGATGGTAACAGATTGTTAAATCTAGTGATGATTCAACCTGGTCATATTCTAAACAAAAAGAGCTTTCAGCCATGCTTATAGCTGTTTCCATCACTTCCCACTGACTCAAAGGATAATTTAGGCTCCAGAGTGACACAGAGTGACATTCCTTGAATTAAAACAACAAGGAGTCCAGTGGCACCTTAAGGATTAACAGCCTTGTTGTTTCTGTGGATACAGACTAACACTGCTACCCCCGATATTTATTCCTAGAATTGTATTCTATAGATAATGTTGGCACCCAAAGGTCCTAATCTCTGCGGTGGTTACAGCCAAAAGAGAAAGCTAAGTTAACTGCAACAGCATATCATGCTATAAACAGGTTTTGCTCAAAAGAAAGCACCCATTCAGCTTAATGGATCATCGGGAAGATTATTTGACTATCACCCACAGAATACATATTAAAAAAAATGCTGAATGCTACACCATTTTGTAAGGAGTATCTTGCCTTTCATAATTCTCTTTTAGCGCAGGGCTGAAGTCCCAAGTCCCCAATAATAAAGGTGTTATTTAAAAAGTAGAAAATGCTGATCGTTGTTTTACCATTTTATCTAATGCCAACTTTAGATTTAACACCTGTGGCTTTTTATGAATTATTCACCAGTCTGCTTTAATGTGATCAATAATTCTGGTTTTAATAGACCATGAATATTGGCTTTTGACTTGGTGCTATTTCTTGATGATGTAATTCTAGAAATAGTGATCTGCCATTAGAAGTTGGCAAATCAGGACAACAATGAGCTTCATATTCCTCACATTTCTATGGCAACAGAATTCTTGAAACTTAAAGAAGGTGGGCTAAGTCCAAGTATCTCTGATTTCATTTTGTGGCTGCTGTGGGTGCTTTCTCAGACTTTCTGCTGATTATGCTAGAGCAATTTTACAAAGAATTTATGCATAATGGACATAAATCTCTCTATACGAGCCACCTGAGAGGCAAGAAAAATGGCCTCTGTCAAGGATCTACATACAGAAATGCATTAAACAACAGATCTCTGTAGATCAGGGGCCTCAGTTTTGAATGTAGGTTTTGGGGGAATAATGAAGAATAAAATTAGAACGTTGGCAATGTATTAAACCTTTCAGGGATGGGGGTGTTGCTGGTATATTTTTATAGCCTTAAAGGATAAATGGTAATGATAATAAATTTCTCCAACTTTTAAGCTGATCTTCCAAAGCAAAATGCAGAAAGCTTTTTCTATACACTATTGTACAATAGAAGTAGTAATTCATCTGGGACTTCACACTACTACTGTAACTTCCAATTAGCAAAACATACATTAAAAGCTTCTGTAGACCACTATGGGAGGCCTATTGATGACAGTGATTAATGGCTGTGCATCTAGCACTATTGCTTACATTTCTCTACACAGGTCTTAATGGCGCTATTTGTGAATTATCAACACACACTCATGCAACCGGCGGGTATCAATCAGTGGAGTATGCATTTTAGCTTGTGACTGTGTTTGTTAATTACACTATGTCTTCTGTTTTACTAGTACGTGCACAATATTTTTCAGTGACTGTCAATTGCCAAATGTTGATAAAGCTAATTTAAAAACAAAATCATAAAATGAAAGTATTCTCATTCCTTTCAATGTGTTAGTTATTACAAAGAGAAGCGTGATGTTATTAAAGAGTGGAAGAGCTTTTTTCCCTTCACATTTCTGTGATTCTTACTTTGTAAGACAGATCCTCATAAATTATTTTGTTGCTATAGCAATACTTTTCTGTAGGCCTGATTCTCATTTACATTACGGTGCCTTTACATAGCTCTAGAAGTGCAAGGAGGCCTTAAAAGAGACATAAAGTATATTTACTCTCACTTTAAGGCCCTTTTACCCTGTCAGAGTGTGTAAAGTGTGTGAGTGAGAATGTATGTTTAAATAAAATCTCGATAAAGGAAATCAAATTTTTCCCTCCAAAATCTCCTAGCTCATGTAGTAGGTTTCAGTGTGTAATCTCATCAATATACAGCTCTGATCCCAATTTCAGCTTTTGGGTGCGCATGGGAACGAATATTTGATTTTCCTAAAGGGTGCTTCAATGCATATTTCTCAAAAGGTTACAGATTTGGGGATCTGCCTACAGCCACTTCCCATAAAATGAAATAGCTGTAGGGAAGGTTTGTTCCCTAGTGTCAGTGCTCTCTGCTCAATTAAGAGGCAGCTCAGAGGGTCTCAGAAAGGGAGTCCCATTATATTCACAATGACATTAGCTGAGATCTAGCACTTCAGAGGATGGAGATAGAAAATTAGTCACTGTTTAGGGGTTTAGCAAGGTTATGGAGCAAGCTTTTTTTCTCACCTCATCTCCTGTGTGTAGGGGGAAAAAAGAAGAGTATATTTATATTCAAATTAATCAATATCTTATATATTTGGAGCCTAATTATTTTCCTCACTTGTTAATTTAAACTGTGGTATTTAATTTATTTAGTGCTCTCCTCATGCTCTGGATATGTCTGTCTGTATTGGAGACCATTTAAAGGAATGTGAAAGGGTCTTCGTTCACTGGATTGGACACATTTTTCAGTTTCCCTTCAGATATGTGCTTGGCCTCTCTTGGGCTACATGGGGGGTGGAGGGGATATCAGAGAGGATTCAGGGATCCCTTTGCATATTGCAAAGATACCAGGCACAAGCATTGTCCTTGTACCACCCTGAATGCCAAAAATATTCCAGACTAGCACTGCTTATGAGAAGGGGCAGAACCAGGAGTGATGGTACTGTTCAGGTGGCAATGTGCGTTGTACCCTCTTCAGTGGTAATGCAGCACTGGGCTCTCTAGGGCTTCTGGGAGAATTGTACCAGCTTGAGGTATATTGCCTCCAGAAATTCCCCTTCAGGTTGTGCGCCGTTCCCTGCTCCCTATCCTGGCCTCAGTGGTAATGCCACACTTGAGCCCACAGTTCATCAACTTCCCTGGGTGTTCTTTTCCTAAATGCTTGTCTAGTTTGTTTGTTTAGGCTTCTTAGGGGTTATTGAAAAGGCTAGTTTAACAGGTGTTTGGAAGATTGCTAATGACGAGCAATCTTTATCTTTGATATTTATATATTGCCCACCTTGGCCTATGGATCAGAAACCTTGAGGCTGTTTCAGTGGCAAGAAAAGCTGGCCATACCACAAGAAGAAGAGATGGAAGATGTCCTTAGAATTAGGGTGCAGTTAGGCTCAGTCAGCATTGATCAGGATAAAGGGCAGGATCGTGCCTTTTAAACTTTGTCTCTCATTATGACCTTTGGAGCTCCCCAACAGCCAGCCAGGATACAGCTTAAATCTTTCCTTCCTTGAGCTTCTGCCCCAAATCAGCACACAGTCTGGTCCAGAAATGCTAGGGTTCAAAGGATCATTGTAATCACATTGGAAAAACAGGTGTTTGGTGACACCATAGTGTGACCTTTAGCCTTCAGAGTGAAGCAGTGAAGAGGATGACTGTTTACTAGCTGCTGGTTTTGATATTGAAGTTGACTATTTAGAACATAAAAGCAGACATACTGGATCCGACCATGGTCCATCTTTCTCAGTATCCTGTCTCTGACAGTGGCCCATACCACAGCTTCAAGGGAATTCTACAGAACAGAGCAATTATGGAGTGTTCCACCCCGTCTTCTACTAGTCAGAGGTTTAGGGTTTCCCCAACAATGGGGTTGTGTCCCTGAGCGTCTTGCCTATTAGTCATTGATGGACCTATCCTTTATGAACTTTTCTATTTTTTTAACCCAGTTATATTTTTGGCTATCACAATATCCCATGGCAATGAGTTCCATAGGTTAGTTGTGTTGTGTAGAAAAGTACTTCCTTTTGTTTGTATTCAACTTGCTATGTATTAATTTCATCAGGTGACCTCTGAATTTTATATTGTGTGAAAGGGAAAATAACACTCTCTATTCACTTTTTCCACATCATTCATGAATTCATTGACCTGTCCATATCCCAACATATTCATCTCTTTTCTAAGATTAACATCCCTAATCTTTTTTAGTCTTTCCTTGTATGGAAGCTATTCCAAACCCTCAATCATCTTTGTTGCCCTTCTCTGAACCTTTTCCAGTTCCACTATATCCTTTTTGAGATGAGATGGTCAGAACTGGACACAGTCTCCAAAGTGTGGATGCACCATGGATTTATATAGTGGCATAATGGTATTTCTATCTTGTTTTCTATCTCTTTCCTAAAAGCTCCTAACATACTGTCAACTTTTTTAATCACTGCTATGCACTGAGGGGAAGTTTTCAGAGAACTATGCATGGAGACTCTAAGTATCTTTCTTTGGTGATAATAGCTAATTTATTACCCATCAGTGTATATGCAACATCAGGATTATTTTTTACAATGTGCATTATTTTGCACTTATCAACAACAAATTTCATTTGCCATTTTGTTGACTAGCCACACAGCTTTGTGAGATCCCTCTTTAACTCCTTGCAATCTGCTTTGGACTTGAACCATCTTGAATACTTTTATATCATTTGCAAATGTTGCCACTACACTGTTCACCCCCATTTTTCGGATCATTAACATATATGTTGAACAGCACAGGTCTCAGTGAAGATACTTGGAGGACCCCACTGTTCACCTCTCTCCATTGTGAAAAGTGACCATTTATTCCTACCCTTCAGGCAGTTACTGATCTAGGAGAGGGCCTTCCCTCTTATCCCATAGCTACATGGTTTCCTTAAGAGCCTTTGGTGAGGGACCTTGTCAAAGGCTTTCTGAAAGTCCAGGTAACCTGTATCATAGGCACTGAGTTCTGCTGGCGCCAGTGGGTGCTCAGCCCCCCTCTGCCCCGGCCCCACCCCGACTCCACCCCATCCCACCCCCATTCCAACCCCTTCCCCAAAGTCCCCACCCCAACTCCGCCCCCTCCCTGCCTCATTTGACTCTTTCCTCAAATTCTCGCCCCAGCCCCTCCTCCTCCTCTGAGCGCTCCCATATTCCCACTCCTCCCCCTCCCTCTCAGAGTTTGTTATGCCATGAAACAGCTGTTTTGCAGTGGCAAGTGCTGGGAGGTAGGCGGAGGTGAGGCAGGAAGGGGAGCTTAGCTGCCAGTGGGTGCCAAGTACCCACTAATTTTTCCCCTTGGGTGCCCCAGCCCCAAAGCACCCACGGAGTCAGCACCTATGCACTATATCAACTGGATGACCCTTATCCACATGCTTGTTGACTCCCTCAAAGAATTCTAATAGATTGGTGACGCATGACTTCCCTTTACAAAATCCATGTTGATTCTTTGAATAGCTAAATGCTGCCAACAGGAAATTAAGTTCATGCTCTTTTGTTCTGATATTTGTAGTCTAAGAAGTCTTGTGGGCTCTATTTTGGCATCTGTGTCATTATGCTTAGAATTCTGGATAGCTGTGAAAACTGCTCTTTCAAAAAATACAGACTTAGTTTTTGTAACTTTAAAACAACCAGCCAACCCCCATCCTTCCCCAGCTTCTCAATTAACTCTAAAATATTATACTTTCTCTCTCAATTTCTACCACACCTTTTTTTTATTTTAAGGTGACCAAAACAGTATAGAACATTCCAATTGTGTTCTTACTACCCAAATCTTTTACACAGTGCGAAAATCATTTCCTTTGGCTGGTATTCAATGCTTCTTATTTATGCATCCCAGAATTCTGTTTGTTTTCTTTGCTGCTACCAGATAATGCAATGAAAACTGAGAATGTTTATCCATGAGAACTCCAGATTCCTTTCCTGCTCAATGTTTGATAATGTACGGGGGTTTTTTGTCTCTTGCCTTGTTGCTCTGCATTTGTCTACATTGCACTAATCTTCCCATACTCCCACCTTATCTGCATCATTCTGAATTTGATTGTAATTCTCTTTTGTATTGAATGAAAGCCTCCAGTTTTGCATCATTAGCTATTGTCATCACGTTTCCATACATACTTTATTCCATGTAATTGATCTATAAAGAGAACAAAATTAATTGTAATATTTTCCTTGTGACACCCAGTGATACAGAGGCCCATTTGTGGTTCACTATTCTGTGTCAGCAGCTCTTATCAGTCCTGACATACTCACTACACCTAACACACTGTTGTCATACTCGGTATCTGAAAGGTGGCGTGTAAGGTATTATTGGAAAACTAATAATTCATTGATCATTAATGTTCTTATATGATGTATGCACTGGGTGTATACAGAAAATTATGCATATGTGCTAGAATTATATTGTTAGGTATGTTGGCAAGCAAAGGATAAACAAGTCTGCCTTAGACAAAGGAATGTGGGTTTGCCTCAATTTACAGTAAGCAGTAAACAAGGCCATCAAGCTGACTAGTGGGGAAGGAGACAGCCTGGCATCTTCGCCCCAGCAAGACGGAAGCTTGGCCTGGGTTATTTTTAAAGAATTCTTTGCAAAGGTTTACTGGTCTATAAAGACGGGTGGCTGAATCTCAAGTGATAAACAATTGAATCAATGGATTGTGAATTGTATGTATCAACACGACATAAGGAATTATGAATACTCATGGATATTAGGTTTTCCAGGCTGTGACCAAACAAAGGGAGAAACAGGCTTTCCCCCCTGACAGGAGGAAAGGCTGCTATCTACCTATCTCCAAAGACACTGAGCAATTTGTTACCAGAACCAGTAGAAGCTTCTTTTACACAGAAATCAGCAGGGGGATGGGAAGCCCACAGGAAAGGAAAAACAGCCTGAGGTGATCTTGCCTCTTGAAACAAGTTAAGTGAACTTTGGAAGATATAAGCAAAGATAGAAGAGATCTTTGGCATCCATCACTAGACAGATACAAGGGAACAGAGCCCTAGAAAGCTGAGAAAGATGGGTCCATCAACCAAGGAGAGGCTGAAGTCTGAATATAGGTGAAAACCTGCTTAGGCAAGATCTTTCACCTAAGAAATCAGCTCCTTGTATTTCTGTGGCAGGTCCTGACTGAGGGACAGTCAGCCATGGCTGGGAAGAAGGAAGATTGGTGAGAGAAACCATCTGGAACAAAACCGGTACCTTGCTAGATTAAGTTTTAGACTGTTAGATGCTTGTTTTCACTTTTATTTGCTTGTAACACTTTCTAACTTTATTCCTTTTACTTGGCATCACTTCACATCTATCCTATTGTTAATATATTGTTGTTGTTGGTTTTTTTACTATAAATCAACTCAGTGGTGTGTTTAAATAGAAGGGTTTATTTACCCCAGTTAAGTTAATAAGCTGTGATGTGTTTTTGTGTCATTAGAGGAACAAACCAACCCTATTATTTCTCTGAATTTTCCAAGAGAGGACAGGACATGACAGAGGCACACAATTTGGGGGAATATTTGGGACTGGGAGTGTGTTGAGGTCACCTTGCAAATAGTAACCAAGGTTGGTAGAGCCCAGGGACTGACTGGTGCGTTGATGGCAGGCTGCTGGGGTCAGAGTTGCTGTACCTGAGGTGCAGTTAAATACAGATGCTCAGGGTGTGACATGCAAGCTTGGCGCAGCTATGAATGTCCCAATAAGGAAGTTACAGTAGCAAAACATTGTGAGGCAAGGTAAGAGGTGACACAACCCCTTACTGGTCTGAATTACATCCCAGACTATCAGAGGGGTAGCCGTGTTAGTCTGGATCTGTAAAAGCAGCAAAGAATCCTGTGGCACCTTATAGACTCACAGACGTTTTGGAGCATGAGCTTTCGTGGGTGAATACCCACTTCTTCAGATGCATGTGGTGGAAATATCCAGGGGCAGGTATATATATGCTAGCAAGCAAGCTAGAGATAACGAGGTCAGTTCAATCAGGGAGGATGAGGCCCTGTTCTAGTAGTTGAGGTGTGAAAACCAAGAGAGGAGAAACTGGTTCTGTAGTTGGCAAGCCATTCACAGTCTTTGTTCAATCCTGAGCTGATGGTGTCAAATTTGCAGATGAACTGAAGCTCAGCAGTTTCTCTTTGAAGTCTGGTCCTGAAGTTTTTTTGCTGCAGGATGGCCAGCTTAAGGTCTGCTATAGTGTGGCCAGGGAGGTTGAAGTGCTCTCCTACAGGTTTTTGTATATTGCCATTCCTAATGTCTGATTTGTGTCCATTTATCCTTTTCCGTAGAGACTGTCCAGTTTGGCCGATGTACATAGCAGAGGGGCATTGCTGGCATATGATGGCGTATATTACATTGGTGGATGTGCAGGTGAATGAACCAGTGATGGTGTGGCTGATCTGGTTAGGTCCTGTGATGGTGTCGCTGGTGTAGATATGTGGGCAGAGTTGGCATCGAGGTTTGTTGCATGGATTGGTTCCTGAGCTAGAGTTATTATGGTGCGGTGTGCAGTTACTGATGAGAATATGTTTCAGGTTGGCAGGTTGTCTGTGGGCAAGGACTGGCCTGCCACCCAAGGCCTGTGAAAGTGTGGGATCATTGTCCAGGATGGGTTGTAGATCCTTGATGATGCGTTGGAGGGGTTTTAGCTGGGGGCTGTATGTGATGGCCAGTGGAGTCCTGTTGGTTTCTTTCTTGGGTTTGTCTTGCAGTAGGAGGCTTCTGGGTACACGTCTGGCTCTGTTGATCTGTTTCCTTATTTCCTCGTGCGGGTATTGTAGTTTTGAGAATGCTTGGTGGAGATTTTGTAGGTGTTGGTCTCTGTCTGAGGGGTTAGAGCAGATGCGGTTGTACCTCAGTGCTTGGCTGTAGACAATGGATCGTGTGATGTGTCTGGGATGGAAGCTGGAGGCATGAAGGTAGGCATAGCGGTCGGTAGGTTTTCGATATAGGGTGGTGTTAATGTGACCATCACTTATTTGCACCGTGGTGTCAAGAAAGTGGACCTCCCGTGTAGATTGGTCCAGGCTGAGGCTGATGGTGGGGTGGAAGCTGTTGAAATCATGGTGGAATTTTTCCAGAGTCTCCTTCCCATGGGTCCAAATGATGAAGATGTCATCAATGTAGCGTAGGTAGAGAAGGGGCGTGAGTGGACGAGAGCTGAGGAAGCGTTGTTCCGGGTCGGCCATAAAGATATTGGCATATTGTGGGGCCATGCGGGTGCCCATAGCAGTGCCACTGATCTGGAGATATATATTGTCATCAAATTTGAAATAGTTGTGTGTAAGTATAAAGGCACAGAGCTCAGCAGCCAGTTGTGCTGTGGCATCATCAGGGATAGTGTTCCTGACAGCTTGTATTCCATCTGTGTGTGGGATGTTTGTGTAGAGAGCCTCTACATCCATGGTGGCTAGGATGGTGTTTTCTGGGAGGTGACCAATGCATTGTAGTTTCCTCAGGAAATCAGTGGTGTCACGGAGATAGCTGGGAGTGCTGGTGGCATAGGGTCTGAGTAGAGAGTCCATATATCCAGACAGTCCTTCAGTGAGAGTGCCAATGCCCGAGATGATGGGGCATCCAGGTTTCCGGGTTTGTGGATCTTGGGTAGTAGATAGAATAACCCTGGTCGGGGCTCTAGGGGTATGTTGATTTCTTCTGGTGTTAGTGTAGGGAGTGTCCTGAGTAGATGCTGTAGTTTCTTAGTGTATTCCTCAGTGGGATCTGAGGGAAGTGGCCTGTAGAATTTGGTATTGGAGAGTTGTCTGGTGGCCTCCTTTTGGTAGTCAGACCTGTTCATGATGACAACGGCACCTCCTTTATCAGCCTCTTTGATGATAATGTCAGGGTGGTTTCTGAGGCTGTGGATGGCATTGCGTTCTGCACAACTTAGGTTGTGAGGCAAGCGATGTTGTTGTTCCACGATTTCTGCCTGTGCACGCCGGCGGAAGCATTCAATGTATAGGTCCAGACTGTCATTTCGACCCTCAGGAGGAGTCCATGTGGAGTTCTTCTTCTTGTGCTGTTGGTGGGAGGGCACCTGTGTATCAGTGCACTGTTCGGTGTTGTCCTGGAAGTATTCTTTGAGTCGGAGACGGCGAAAGTAGGCTTCCAGATCGCCACAGAACTGTATCATGTTGGTGGGGGTGGCAGGGCAGAAAGAGAGTCCCTGAGATAGGACAGACTTTTCTTCTGGGCTGAGTGTGTAGTTGGATAGATTGACGATATTGCTGGGTGGGTTAGGGGTACCACGGTTGTGGCCCCATGTGGCAGGTAGGAGTTTAGACAGCTTACAGTCCTTTTTCCTTTGTAGAGAGGTGAAGTGAGTAATGTAGATCTCCTGTCTTATTCTAGTGAAGTCCGTTTGTATAGAAGTTTGGTTAATACCAAAAGGAGGCCGCCAGAAAACTCTCCAATACCAAATTCTACAGGCCACTTCCCTCAGATCCCACTGAGGAATACACTAAGAAACTACAGCATCTACTCAGGACACTCCCTACACTAACACCAGAAGAAATCAACATACCCCTAGAGCCCCGACCAGGGTTATTCTATCTACTACCCAAGATCCACAAACCCGGAAATCCTGGACGCCTCATCATCTCGGGCATTGGCACTCTCACTGCAGGACTGTCTGGATATATGGACTCTCTACTCAGACCCTATGCCACCAGCACTCCCAGCTATCTCCGTGACACCACTGATTTCCTGAGGAAACTACAATGCATTGGTCACCTCCCAGAAAACACCATCCTAGCCACCATGGATGTAGAGGCTCTCTACACAAACATCCCACACACAGATGGAATACAAGCTGTCAGGAACACTATCCCTGATGATGCCACAGCACAACTGGCTGCTGAGCTCTGTGCCTTTATACTTACACACAACTATTTCAAATTTGATGACAATATATATCTCCAGATCAGTGGCACTGCTATGGGCACCCGCATGGCCCCACAATATGCCAATAACTTTATGGCCGACCCGGAACAACGCTTCCTCAGCTCTCGTCCACTCACGCCCCTTCTCTACCTACGCTACATTGATGACATCTTCATCATCTGGACCCATGGGAAGGAGACTCTGGAAAAATTCCACCATGATTTCAACAGCTTCCACCCCACCATCAGCCTCAGCCTGGACCAATCTACACGGGAGGTCCACTTTCTTGACACCACGGTGCAAATAAGTGATGGTCACATTAACACCACCCTATATCGAAAACCTACCGACCGCTATGCCTACCTTCATGCCTCCAGCTTCCATCCCGGACACATCACACGATCCATTGTCTACAGCCAAGCACTGAGGTACAACCGCATCTGCTCTAACCCCTCAGACAGAGACCAACACCTACAAAATCTCCACCAAGCATTCTCAAAACTACAATACCCGCACGAGGAAATAAGGAAACAGATCAACAGAGCCAGACGTGTACCCAGAAGCCTCCTACTGCAAGACAAACCCAAGAAAGAAACCAACAGGACTCCACTGGCCATCACATACAGCCCCGAGCTAAAACCCCTCCAATGCATCATCAAGGATCTACAACCCATCCTGGACAATGATCCCACACTTTCACAGGCCTTGGGTGGCAGGCCAGTCCTTGCCCACAGACAACCTGCCAACCTGAAACATATTCTCATCAGTAACTGCACACCGCACCATAATAACTCTAGCTCAGGAACCAATCCATGCAACAAACCTCGGTGCCAACTCTGCCCACATATCTACACCAGCGACACCATCACAGGACCTAACCAGATCAGCCACACCATCACTGGTTCATTCACCTGCACATCCACCAATGTAATATACGCCATCATATGCCAGCAATGCCCCTCTGCTATGTACATCGGCCAAACTGGACAGTCTCTACGGAAAAGGATAAATGGACACAAATCAGACATTAGGAATGGCAATATACAAAAACCTGTAGGAGAGCACTTCAACCTCCCTGGCCACACTATAGCAGACCTTAAGCTGGCCATCCTGCAGCAACAAAACTTCAGGACCAGACTTCAAAGAGAAACTGCTGAGCTTCAGTTCATCTGCAAATTTGACACCATCAGCTCAGGATTGAACAAAGACTGTGAATGGCTTGCCAACTACAGAACCAGTTTCTCCTCTCTTGGTTTTCACACCTCAACTACTAGAACAGGGCCTCATCCTCCCTGATTGAACTGACCTCGTTATCTCTAGCTTGCTTGCTAGCATATATATACCTGCCCCTGGATATTTCCACCACATGCATCTGAAGAAGTGGGTATTCACCCACGAAAGCTCATGCTCCAAAACGTCTGTTAGTCTATAAGGTGCCACAGGATTCTTTGCTGCTATCCCAGACTATGACATACCCCACAGGCTTCTCCTCAATGAAGTTATCAGGCTAACTTCATAAGCTGCAATAGCTCGTTTCTGTTATGGTCCTAGTGGACAGCAGGTAAACAGACACACTGCAAATACAAATGTGATACATAAAATGCAATCATTTTACTTCAAAATTGTTAAAATACGTATGCATGTTCAATAGTTATGTTTCCTTGTTTCACAACAATTAGGAGCTACTCCAAACTTCTGTTTCCCACTGGGTAGCTTTTATTTTCCTTTGAGTTATAAATCTAAATAGATAAAAAATAAAATTATGCAGTTTGAAAGTTATTTACAGAGATCTACACATTAGACATTATTGTTGTTGTTATTATTTGTAGAACAATAGCACTGAAGAGTCCATCGAACTAGGTGCTGTACAAAGGAAGGACAAAAAGACAGACCTTGTCCCAAGGAGCTTAAAATCTAAGAATAAGGCAGCAAACAACAGATGGAAACAGACAGACAAGGGAGTACAAACAAACAACAGTCAGCATAATAGACAGTGTTCTCAGCACACCAGCAGTTTAACCATTGTGAAGTTTTTTGTAGGTATTATGGCAAAGGAGCATTTTAAAGAGGGATTTGAAGGAGGATAGTGAGGTGGCTTAGTGAATGTTTATGTGGCGTGCCTCCCAGGTGTCTGGGGCAGCATGGGAGAAAATATGAAGGTGTTTGTTATAACAAGTATACAGATGGAAACGGCATCATAGGCCAATTGGAAGCAAGCTTCAACACCTCGATAACAAATCAGAGATGGTCAGTAGGATGGTAATTGACCGTGAAGGGTTTAGAAAGTGAAGATGCGATAGAGAAGTGGAAGACAGTGGAGGGATGCAAAAAGAGGGTGTAATGGTCAAAGCGACAGGCTAGGAAAATGACCTTTGCAGCAATGTTGTGAATGGATATGAGCGGGGCAAGAGTGCATTTGTCATGACCAGAGAGAAGGATGTTGCCGTAATTGAGATGCAAGATGATGAGAGCTTGGACAAGCGATTTAGATGTTTGGATGGATAAGAGATGTTGTGCAGAAAGAATTGGTAAGATTTAGATATAGCCTGGATGTGAATTATATAGTGTGCACTACAATACCACCACTGTTGCTATCAAATAGTGTTCCAACATGTTCTTGTTGGCTGTTTTTTTAAAAAGCCATGTTCTTCTTGCCCTCTAGCAGCTAAATTTTCTCTGCTTGGCTGTAAAATCTCACTTGTTTATGAAATAAACATAAATTTTTGGGAAAACCTGATGGCTCCTAAAGGGAGGTTATCAGTTTTCCACTCAAATACAAATGTAATAAAAATTGTGGAATGCAATTTAATTGGCAATTCCAGGCCCCTGCAGCGCAGAAAAGGGTGAGGCTTTTTTTTGCCATATTCACAAAGGCGGAGTGAAGGGGGGGCGAACCAGAATTCTTGAGATTTGGAGGGAAGTGATCTTCATCCTGATCCATAAACTATAGACCAAATCAGTTGGAGAGGCATTTAATTCAACTCTTTGGTGGTTTGGATCAATTATAATATGGTGTTATATGAGGCTATGGGCTCATTTATTATTTATGCAATTAGGTTTGTTAGGCATTTGTTGTTATAAAAAAAAAAAAAAGCTTTTCACTGACAGTCCAAGTTTAGGATAGTTGGAGAATAGTACCTGTTGGGATTTGGAACATCAGATATAATCAATATAGGGCTAAATTCTGACCCATGTTGAGCACCCACAGAGGGTCTGAGGGAGTAAGAGCATCCCTTATGCCGCTGGGTAGGCTAGCTGGGCCTTAAGTCCACACATACAAGGGTTAGGGTGGTTTTTGTAGAGCCTTTTGTACGGGTTATGTGTTTTATACTTGATGGGATTAAAACTGCAAATTCTGATGTAGTGGAAAGATAACTGAAAGCTTTAAGCTGTAAACTCCTCATCCTGCAAAGAATGATAATTCTGATAATCATATAATTATTGTACTAATTATATATTATGAAGTAACAAAACTGGAGAAAAACTTTAACCGATTTCTTGGATTTTTATATATATTTTTCTTTTGTATACTAATAAACCTATGCTGTTTGGAATCACCTCTCATTTGCAAAAATATATTTTTTTCAGCTGACAAGTACATTTATGCCAGCAATATTTGGTTACAAATGATACTGGAAGAGTTTTGAAAAGGAAAGACTGTGTGGGGATTGATGATGAAATAGAAATAAACTTTACACATTTTGTTTGGATTTCACTTACCTCTACGAATGAGACCTTAGACTTATTATTAAATTGTAGGTTTCAGAGTAACAGCCGTGTTAGTCTGTATCTGCAAAAAGAACAGGAGTACTTGTGGCACCTTAGAGACTAACAAATTTATTTGAGCATAAGTACTCCTATCAAATTGTAGAAGTAGAAACACAAACTAGTCCTTTCTACTGCATTGGTACCTGTAAGCCAAATAATAACTATTAATAAAAACAAGCAGTTGGTACTTCAACTGCTTAAGAAATGGAGTGCATATTGACTCAGGGGGTCTGAATTCATAGTGATGAATGGCATTTATATTGCCATTGCCAGAGAATTTATAAAGAATAATTTTTAATTTTTTTTTACTGTTTAAAGATCATTGCTAATATTTTTATTTCACCATTTGCTCTTTCTAGAATAGCTAGTGGTAGTGGTAGTAGATTAACTTGAAATACTGGTACATTGAAAATATTGTTCTCATTGGGCTATCTACAGCGGAGTGGAAATATTCATCTTATGCCACCATGTATGTTGTCAATTTATTTGGCAACTGGAAAATTCAAGAGGTGGACTAGAAAATTGCCCAACACAAAGTAACTTTTATTCTAAAACTAATGTTGTTTTTATTACATATTTACATAACATCATAATTTTCCATTAACTATCATCATTATTATTATCATTATCACATTTAAAATATTTAGTTTGATAGCTCTGAAAGGCCACAGACAGGCTGGACTTTGTTGTGCTGGATGAACACATAAGTTATAGTCCCTGCCCCAAAAAACTTACAAGAAGAAAAAGATCATCTCTAGACTGTAACCTTACTATCCAAGAACCTGATTCTGCAAACATATGTACATGAGTAAGCTAATCCCAGCCCTATCTGGTATTTTTTCACACAATTTTGGCTTTCCTTCCTGTTTATGTTGCTACTTTTTGTTACAGTCGCTCATAGTCATATATATTCAGGCCCTGATTAAGTAAAACACTTAAGCACATGCTTCATTTTAGCTTATGTACTTTGTTGAATTGCGGTTGATGTAAATAAGCAAGGAGTAATTAAAATAAAGACATCCATAAAATGAACCAAAAAGTTGTCATTGTTGACTTGCCAATTGAAATGAAAATCTGACCATTAAATATGCAGGGACTATGTAGAGTTAAAAAAAAAAAACCCTCAGTTTTTCAATTTGAGTTTTCTCTTCTCTTTCAGTAAAAAAATTGAGTTAAACCCCTAAACATCTGATTGATTTTCTTTATTTCTGTTTGGCTTGAGAACTGGCTGCATGAGAGAGGACCTCTTGCCCCCAAGATGTTGACAGAGTTGTGCTCAGCAGAGTGCTCAGGCTGTACTCCCCTTGGTTTAAAGGAGAGGGGCCTACTGGCAGAGTGTTCTCTATTGCTACCTAGGAGAAGAGTTCCAGGGTAGATTTCCAGTTTTCACAGTAGCCACCAGTGTCACAGATTCAAAAGGGAAAAGGCTCATGTTGTCTCCTCCCATGGCTACCAGCTAAAAGGACTGATTGGGAGATTACAAAGACAGAAGGGACCATTCTGATAATCTAGTCTGTCCTGACCTGCTATATAGCACAGGCCTTAGAACTTCCCTGTAATAATGCCTAGAGCAGATCTTTGAGGAAAACATCCAGTCTTGATTTAAAAATGGTCAGCTACTTGCCTCTTTCTCTCCTGAAACAAGGCGTTAAGTTGTGGGAACCCCAAGCACTGCAAGGCACAGAGGCTGCCATCTCTAGATACCAAGCCAGTGCCTGCATAGCCCCCCCTAAATGGGTTAAGGGTCCACAATTGCCCTGTATTACCTAGAAATGCCACTCTCAAAACTCATCTCTATTTGCAACAACTATCTGTATCCTCTAGCCAGACAACCTGGCTGCCAAGAAGAAGGTAAAAAACCCACAAAGCTGTTTCCCAGTTTTGCTGGGCGGGAAAAAGCTTTTCTACAACTCAAGAAAGGTGGCCATCTTAGCCCTCAGCCCACCAGCACATCCAACACACATACGGGAGAGGGGGGGGCAAATTCAAGCACCAGATAAGGCTGCTTATGCTTGGGGTCCTTATATATGCCCCCTGGTGACAGCATGCTAGATTCAAAGGCCTGGGTCAGCACTCTTCACAGCAGCCCCAAACAGGCAAAGCAGATGGGAGCTGACAATGCAAGGCTGTGCCTAATTTGTGGTTGGGGCAGGCAGAAAGGCCAATTAAGCCATTAGCCAAAAGCCCACAAATAGGCACAGGAAGGAAGAGCACAGTGGGGAAGCAGGTGGCAAGAGGAAGAGAGAGATGTTGTGCCTCTGTTTGGGGAAGGGTCTTAGGTATGCTGTGAAATTGGTAGGAGATAACTGTAAATAAACTGCCTGGGGTGTTCAACCATTAAAAGAGTCTCTGTGTGATTTGTGGACTGAGACAGAGGCAGGACCAAGGTGGCCCTATTACGCCCCTGCTATGAGAACAAGGAGTCAATCAGCTCCCTGCATCCCTCCCCCATGCCCAATAGGGCTACAGGGAGTGGAACCACTCCCAAACCTGAAATGCATTTATACTCCCATTCACCTTCCCCCTCAGTATGCCTCCTTTCCAGGAACATCATTGTTTCTGTCCAAGCTGGGGATGGCAGCAAGATGGAGGGAGCAGCAGGATGAGGTGAAGCGCTGGCTGCCAATGAGCCCACAGAGCAAGTGGTCTATTATTGGGCCTTATCAAAGCCCAACTGCAGCTAGTGAGATAGGAAGGTGTTTTCAGTCAGAAAATGTAATAATCATTTAATTTGTAACTTGTTTCCAACAGACATGTATTTAACATTATGACATAGTTTCTAATTACAGACTCCTCTATTATTTCTCCTCCCCGTTCCCCCCCCCCCAGCTTTAGAACCTACAACTTTTTGCCCTACAATGCAGATTTCTTGCTCAAGCTAAAGCAGGGGTCTCAAACTCAAATGACCACAAGGGCTATGTGAGGGTTAGTTCATTGGCCTGAGAGCTGCATCACTGACATGCCCCCCCCTTTTCTGCCCCTGGCCCTGCCCCCACTCCACCCCTTCCATGAGGCCCTGTCTTTTCCCACTCCTTCCCTGCCCCCATTCCAACTCCTTCCCTGAAGTCCCCACCCCAACTCTGCCCCCTCCCTGTCCCCAGAGGATGCATGACGGGTGTGGCAGGGGCTCAGGGCAGGGAGCTGAGGTGCAGCAGAGGGTTGGGGTGCATCACGTCCCTGTGGCCGGGGGGCGTGGGAGAAGCAGAGGGCTCCGTCCGCGTGTTGCCCTGGCTGCCAGCCACTGCCCCCCTGCACCCTGAGCCAGCAGGGGGCTCAGGGTGCAGAAGGGGGTGTGGGATGCAGCAGGGGGCTCAGGGCAGGGTGTTGGGGTGTGGGGTGTAGCAGGGAGCTCAGGGCAGGGGATTGGGATGTGGGGTGCAGCAGGGGGTTGCGGTGCAGGCAGGGGGCTCAGGGCAAGGAGTTGGGGGACGGGATACAGGAGGGCTTTGGGCTCCGAGGTGGCAGCGACGCACACCGGGGCCCGGGCAGGCTGCCCACCCCAGCCCCGGCCCAGCTTTGCTCCGGGAAGTAGCTGAAACCATGTCCCTGGGGGACGGGGACACAGGGTTCCACATGCTGCTTGCCGCGCCTCCAGGTACCTCCCCTGAAGCTCCCATTGGCTGCAGTTCCCCATTCCTGGCCAACGGGAGCTGCGGGGGGCGGAGGGGTCTCGAAGCCAGGGCAACACACGGATGGAGCCCTCTGCTCCTCTCTCCCCCCCCCTGCCCCGGCCGCAGGGACGTGATGCCGACCTCTTCAGGGAGCGGTGCGGGGCCCGAAAGGGGCAATCCCATGGATGTAGTTTGCCCGCCCCTGTCCTGCAGGAAATAGCCCCGTGGGCCACGTGTTTGAGACCCCTGAGCTAAAGTAACATCTTCTAGCAGAAGCAGGTTGTTATCCTTTATGTTAGTTTTCCCTAGAGAGGGACATGACCCACAGTTTGCCAGTGGGTTACAAGCATTTTGTGAGATAGTTGATTATCAAGCTTCCTATCTTGTATTCCTCGCATGGCATGTTAATTCTGAAAAGTGGTATGACTGAATGATTTAGATGTGGGTCTGTTTTAGAGGCCTGGGAGCTATTCACAGCTCTCCTTAAAATGCTCTTGTGCAACTTGCACCTAACTTTACTTGTAAAGTGGAGTAAATGATACTTGCCTACCTTCTAGAGAAAGGGTGCAAGACCTTGGTCAGTGAAAAACATTGTGAACTGCACAGTCAAAAATGCCAATTGGTAGAAGTAATGGGTACAGAACTTAGGATTTTCTGGCTCTGAACACAGTGAATCTATCCCTTGGCTTAAAGGTATTACTAAGTGGGGTAGAGATGCACACATGATCATAGGCAGGATCAGGATAGACAGAAGCCAATACCTGGAGTGTCTGGCTGCTATGAAAGCTTTAACAGCTCTATTCTGTTTCATCAAACCCTTGTATCCCATTGGAACAGAATTATTCTGGTTCTTACTACACCTACAGGGTGTGTCTGTCTGCCTGAGCATCTAATAAATGCCTGTTCCCTAGTAAACTATGGGTGTAGTATCCGAAAACTGGTCTTGCATCTCTCATTCCTTGGATTCCAGGTATTCATATTAAGTTAGGGATTTTTTTCTAAAACTGAATTTATGGTAATCCCTTTTTATCTTGTTTCTGATGATGGTGGTAATAATAATAATAATAAAATAATACCAGAAAGGCCTAGAACTGGCTTAGTCATGTACATGAGTGGAAAAGAAAATATTGACAATTTAGGAAGATAAACTACATGGAAGATTAGTCTGAACGGTCAGTTTCTTAGAAGGTTTCTCATTTCTAGGTTATGACTATTTTTGCAAATTTCCCTTTCAGAAATTACATTTCTTTCAAATCAGTTTGTTGCCCTAGGGTTGTTGACCTTTATTTCGCTCATCTGGAAAACAAATGAAGCAGGAAGAATCACAATATGAGATACTAATCGGAAGAGCTGTTTGGTTTTTTTGGAAGCTTGACTTCCAACTTGTATATTCCCCCTAAAGGCATTGCCAGCAATACGTTGGATAACTCAGCTATAAGGAAAACCAGCAGTTTGGCCAGATGTCTTTTTGTGGCATCATGTCAGTGGTGAAGCAAGGAGGATATAAAAGCCAAATAAATAATAAAACTGGATGCAGCTGCATTTGCTCTTGCAACAGGTGTAATTGGCTGGCTGAGCAAGCTTCCTCTGTTTGTTAATTGTGTGTTTTAAAAAAATCCAGAATTGGCCAGTCTCCTGAGTTTAAGGGGAAGTTAGTTAGTTAGTGTTACTTTCAGGTCAAGAATTATACAAAACACTAAAATGTTTGTGAATACAAGACTGTGGTCCTGATCCTGAACTCATCATGTGCAGCTGTGCTCTTGAGCCCGTCTGCTCTTTGGGATTCTGTTAGGGTTGCCAGGTGTCCAGTTTTCGACAGGCACACCCTTTGGAAAAGGGAACCTGGCACCTCCAATCAGCACTGCTGACTGGGCCTTTAAAAATCCAGTTGGCAGTGCTGCCGGTGCAGGGGGGGGCTGGCAGACTCCCTGTCCGTCCCCACACAGCTCCGGAAGTGGCCAGCATGTCCCTCCAGCTCCTAGGCAAAGGAGTGCCCATGGGGGCTATGTGTGCTGTTCCCGACCTGAGCACGGGCTCTGCAGCTCCCATTCACTGGGAACCACAGCCAATGGGAGCTGCAGGTGTGGGGTCTGTAGATGGGGAGCAGTGCTCAGAGCTGTTTGGCTGCCCCTCTGCCTAGAAGCCAGCTCACAGGAGCCACCTGAGGTAAGTGCCACCTGGAGCCTGTGCCCCAACCCCTCTGCCACAGCCCTGAGCCCCCTCCAGCACCCAAACTACCACCTGTAGCCTGCACCCCATACCCCTCCTGCATCCCAGCCTGGAGCCCCCTCCCACACTCTGAACCCCCTAGCCCAGAGCCCCCTCCTCCACTGCTCATCCCCAGACTTAGCCCAGAGCCTGCATCCTCAACCAGAACCCTCACCCCTTCCTCCACCTCAGCCTGAAGCCCCCTCCTACACCCTGAATCCCACACTTCTGGCCCCACCCCAGAGCCCACACTGCCAGTCAGGGCCCTCAACCCCTCCTGCACCCCAACATACTGCCTCAGCCTGGAGCTCCTCCACATGGTGAATCCCTTGGCCAGAGCTCCCTCCTGCACCTCAAACCCCTCATCCTTGGCCCCACTCTGGAGCCCTCACCCCTCCCGCATCCCTTCCCCAGCCCAGTGAAAATGAGAGAGGGTGGGGGAGATCAAGCGATGGAGAAAGTGGGGAATAGAGTGAGCAGGGGTGGGGCCTCAGAGAAGGGACGGGGCAAGGGCAGGTTAAGGGTGTTTGGTTTTAGATGATTAGAAAGCTGGCAACCCTAGGCTCTGTGTGGATCAAGGGTGCTCCCCTGCAGTTGCTTGGAGGATTGGAGCTTATGTTTGAGATCAGCAGGCCCAAATACATCCCTCTGCCACCATCCTGTAGTAGATTTGTACCAGTGGAGTTACTGGTGAGGAATCTGGCATGTTGTATTGATCAGTCTCCTCTTTACACCCACATTTTCCTTTTGAAGGCTCTACATTGTGTCCATGCCCTAACTCAATGGGAAGGAGAGGCCTTTACTGGAACACGTTTAACAGAGTGGATTATGAATTTGTAGCTGCTGTTATTTTTAGGCTAAATTCATGCTCACTTCCCTCCTCTCTTTGAGCTCAGTCCTACATCAGTCCTCAGCACCTCCTGCAGTTATTTAGCCTCTTACCCTAAGGACCCAATCTTGTATTTCTACACTGCAATAATACACCCATGGATGGCCCACAGGCTCGGGCTGCAGGGCTATAAAATTGCAGTGTGGCTATTTGGGCTGTACATGATCCTAATGGTCAGGCCCCAGCGCTGAAATTTTATAGCCCTGCATCCTGAGCCCTGCCAGCTGACATGGGCCAGTCATGGGTGTTTTATTGCAGTGTAAACATTCCCTTAGTGACTCTGTCATGGCTTCATGTGGAGAAAGTAGGTATAAATTAAAAGCAGAGCTGTGTGAAACTGGTACAATAAACCTCAAATCAGGTGAGCAAGGCACACTTGGAAACACACCCTAGACCAGTTTAGTGTTTTGGCTAGAAACTTTGCAGTTCTCAGTATGTTTTGTGTAGTTATGAGTGAAACCAGGCAAGATTTAGTAGTTTGGGCTATATTTTACTTTATTTGTGGGTTCATTTGAACCTGAAGCAAAACAGATCTTAGGGTGAGAATATGTCTTTAAACAAAGGATTGCACAAACTAACGCCTGGGTGTCAAAGCTATTAAGTTTTCATGGAGCTCACATTAAACTAGAGTAATTTAATAACTCTGTTTAAATAATTACAGTTCTACTGTTTATTGGAGTCTACCTCTTCAGTTCTCTCATTCTTTTTCACTGGCACGTATCAGCCCATCTTACACTCCCCACAAAACTGCAAGCAAAAACAAGATTGAAATATAGCGAGCACATTTGGACTATAACCCTTTACTTGTTCCTTCACTTCATAGTAATGTGAATTTGCCAGTAGCTTGGTTATGCAGTTCTGGCAGTTTGTTCAGCCTTGCTCAATTCCTCACAAGAGAAATGGGTAATTACAGGTCCAGAATGAAGAATGATCTAAGCTGCTGAGCAAACGTCAGTAAACTGGTGAGTTCTGAGGGAAGTGTTACCGATATTTGTAACCCTTGGAAAGGGTTAGCTATGATTTTAATATCAAAGCAAGTGCACTACGTTCAATATGTTCCAAAAGCTGTTTGTGACTACTATTAGCCAAATTTTCATCCGGCATCAAGCAGTCTTTTGCTCCTACATATGTATGTGATTGCCCCTGCAAAGGCGGTTTAGAATCCATTTTATGCTAGCAAAATCTGAATTTACAGATGCAAAATGGATAGCTGGGCAAGCAACAACCAACTGCACAGGGCAAACATGAAAATTGCCAGTAGTGCCTTTCAGGGGAAGGAGATGTCAGGTGAAGTTAGCTAGCGATCCCTATTAATTTTTAGGAATGAATTTCCACCTACTACAATAAACACAGCTTGCTATTAGGTCTTAGCAGGCTGTGTATTAGAAATGATGTGTGGGGAAAAGAAGATGGTGAGGAGTTTTCTTCCAGTTTCAAACAGAAACTAAGCTGCAACGAAATAAATCACTAGACTAGACAGCAAAGTCACATTGAAGAATCATGTAGTCATAACTTGTCCTTGATTAAATAAAAGGTTCCCGGTCACAGAATTTGTGCCAGACCTTATTTGTAAACACACAGAGTATGAGAAAATAAAATGCAGTTTTATACATTGCCATTCATGATTAATTTGCAGTATTTTAAACACTCTTCACCAAGTTAAATCTAGCAGTGCTATCACTGTGCAGACATTATGTATGCAGCTCTGCCTCACACACACAACCTTGAATATTAGAACCTTCTTTGATAATAAATAATATCTAAATATTGGCTAGGACACTAAAATACCATGGGATACAATACTTTCACCTGTACAGCCACTGACTATGAGCAGAAGGGATGTGGTATGATGTCTCCTGTGAAGGACGGAATAGTCATATTCCATAATAGTATATCCCATTTTAAAATAGTAAATGATAGTCAGAGGAATAATAAAACTTAGAAAATCACACCAAAAACAGCAATACATCAAAGCCATTTTAATAGCCCTTAATACAGTCGCTGACATAGCTACTGTACTTGCAGGGCTAGATGATGGCACAGACAAGGTTTCTGATTTTACATTCATTACATCCTAAAAGTTTCAGTTGCTTCTTGCATGTAAATTACAGGTAATGAGTGTGCAGATAAGAGGTTGCACTTAGCTGACTCTGCTAGAATGGTAAGACTGGAAAGGGGATACCTGGATAAAAGAACTTTTTCTCCCTTGAAAAATCAAGAAGCAAAGTTAATTTCATGGAATTGCTTATATTTCTTGGTTGGCTACTGCACCCATGTCATAACTCAGTATTATTGGATGGTGACACAGGAGACATGGTTTTATGAGGTAGGGGCAATCCCATGCTGATCAAATCATCTCACATGCTACTGAAGCTTAGATCTAATTTATGATGTTTTATGAAGCCACAGATTGAGCTAAGACTATAAAAACTGGAACTTAATATTCTAAAATAAAAATGCACAGAGCACCACTGAAGGGGTGTTTTTTAAAGGAGTCATTTCCTTGTTGCATTAAACATAACCAATACTGTAGCAGTAGTGGCATTCTCTCTAAATGAAAGGATTATTAGACAAAGGCAATACGTTTTTCATATTTTATGTATTGGTATTTACTTGTATTAATAAATAATCCTGATTGCACAACAAAAATGTATCTGTTATTAAGGTGGAATTTATTAGCCATTATTATACTATCCACAACTTTGTTTCATTATGATCTATGAAGTATTGTGCATTCTATTACTCATTTATTTTTAAACCTTTTCTGTGTGAAGGAGCACAGAAAATACCTCAAAGCACATCTGCTTGCCAGATCTGCTTATTTTTGGCCTGAGTGCCCAGAATACAGAGAGGGATTGAAATTTATGTGCAGTGGTTTTAAGAACAGTCCTTCCATCTACGTACCTGAGGGAAAAGAGGAGATTCCTTTTTCCTGTGTTTGAAAATGAAAGTAAAAACCAAATTTTTCTAATTCATTTCTGCACCTTCTAGGCAGTACAAGATGTGAGTGACTATCTCAATACCTGATGTTAATGTACCGCTTTCAGAATCCTTAACCAGGAAATACTCACCTGTAATTCTCTAAGGGCCTGATTCAGCAAAACATTTCAGCACTTTAATTTTAGGCATATAAGTAATCTCGCCCCTATTCAGGAAACATGTAAGCACTCACTTAATTTCCATTGGTGTTCATGGGATTTAAGCACGTGCTCAAGTGTTTTGCTGGATAGGAAAGGGATTAGTTATATGCTTAAAGGTAAGCACATGCTTTGAAGAACAGGGGCCCAAAATTATTAATGAAAGTTATCTAATTATACAGCAACTGTACAAGAAATCTCTCTGAGGATATCTGAGGTGCAATTGTTTTGAACATGGGTTGCATGCAGACTTTGTTTTAGCTTTGAGGTACTCTTACCTTATTAAGATCTTGGACTAGAATTTTCAAAGGTGTCCAACTCCCTTGGGATTCCAAAGGGCTTTGAATGCTTTATTCACTAAAGCTCCTTTGAAAATTTCAGCCTTGATCTTTAAAGAAGTGGGCTAGTGTCAGACTTAAGTGCTGGGTAGTCTTGATCATGCTAATAGTTTAAAGCAGCTCAGGACCTGAAGTCACTTCTAATTTGATTTAAAGCATTAAAATAGCCTAAACTGACACAAATTCTTAAAATGTCATAATGGCAGCTTAAAGGAATGATCACCCTTAGCTTTTACATTTATTAAGGTCATCACTGAGTTGTCCTAAAAAGTTAAAGGCTTAAACACTTAAGCCTCTTGTAGTTTATAGGTTGTTTCATGGCAGCGGTAAGATTTTAAATAGCTTAGCTTTTAAAGCTTCTAGTAATAAGCCACTTAAACTGCTTAACCTATCTTAAAGAATTTAACAGTGCAACTGTGAAACCCTTACACATGCTGGTGGGCAGTAACTCACACAAACAAACCTTCACTAGTGCAAGGGATCACCATGTAGCTTTAGATTAAAGAATGAGCTTAAAGTGCCTTTCTGAATAAAGATAGCTAAAAAGTTAACAGAGGTAGTCCATGGCATTAAGGGTGCCTAATTTCTTTTTTAGTTTTTTAAACTGAAAACCAGCAGGAGAATGAGATGGTAAATTCTTAATAATTTCAATGGGAATAGGATTGGGTCTCATCTCCTTCAGATGTAGCTTTCAACCAAAGCTGCATTTAAGAAGGCCAATGGAGCATTTAAAAAGGGTAACGGGCATATTGTGCTATTGCCTATGAAGCAGTACTCCCTATTGAAACCAACAGGGAGTTTTGCTTCAAAACTGTTAGTACCATTTGGCTTATGACATGAAACCAAATGTTAAGGAGTGTACATGTTTTAAACTGACAGATTAATTCCACTTCCCATATGCACAGGAATACGACAGCCAATGTTTCTCATTACACTAGTAACTTGAGGTAGATTGTGCCCTAGACACCATTACACATAGTGGCGAGTGTACTCTGCAGCTGGAGTGCCCATGAGAAATTCTAGCTGACTCAACAAGAATTCCTCCTGGCAGCTGTCGGACAGTGTACACCACTCAGAGTGCAGCATATTCACCTTTATGTGCTGGCTAGTGTGCAGGGGTTGGGAAAGAGGCCATAGAATTGCCCTCATTCAGCTCCTCTCTCCTCCTGTGTCTCCATTTCCCCCTCTGGGTACGTCTACACTACAGCATAATTTCGAATTAACTAAAACCGGTTTTATAATACCGATATTATAAAGTCGATTTTATGCGTCCACACTAGGGCACATTAATTCGGCGGTGTGCGTCCACGGTCCTAGGCTACCATCGATTTCCGGAGCGTTGCATTGTGGGTAGCTATCCCATAGTTCCCGCAGTCTTCCCTGACCCTCGGAATTCTGGGTTACTACCCCAGTGCCTGATGGGGCAAAAATCATTGTCGCGGGTGGTTCTGGGTACAGCCTCACCCCTCCCTTCCTGAAAGCAGCAGACAGCCATTTCGCGCCTTTTTTACTGGGTGAACTGAGCAAACGCCATAGCACAGCAAGCATGGACCCTGCTCAGCTCAGTAGCGCGATCGTGGACGTTGTAAACACCTCACGCATTCTCGTGCTGTCTATGGTGAACCATGAACTGCAAACGCAGGAGAGGAGGAGGCAGCTACGGCAGCGCAGCGACGAGAGTGATGAGGACCTGGACACTGATTTCTCCCTAACCATGGGCCCCCGCGCTTTGGAGCTCCTGATGGTAATGGAGGAGGTTCTACCCATTGATCGCCGATTTTGGGCCCGGGAAACAAGCACAGACTGATGGGACCGCATAGTTTTGCAGGTGTGGGATGATTCGCAGTGGCTGCGGAACTTTCGCATGCGTAAGAGCACTTTCTTTGAACTTTGTGACTTGCTTTCCCCTGCCCTGAAACGCCATAATACCAGGAGGAGAGCAGCCCTCACAGTGGAGAAGCGAGTGGCAATAGCCCTCTGGAAGCTTGCAACGCCAGACAGCTACCGGTCAGTCGGGAATCAATTTGGAGTGGGAAAATCTACCGTGGGGGCTGCTGTGTTGCAAGTAGCCAAAGCAATCATTAAGCTGCTGCTACGAAAGGTTGTGACTCTGGGAAACGTGCAGGTCATAGTGGATGGCTTCGCTGCGATGGGATTCCCTAACTGTGGTGGGGCAATAGATGGAACTCATATCCCTATCTTGGCACCGGAGCACCAGGGCACCCAGTACATAAACCGCAAGGTGCTGCAAGCACTGGTGGATCACAAGGGACGTTTCACCAACATCCACGTGGGATGGCCAGGAAGGGTTCATGACGCTTGCGTCTTCAGAAGCACTGCTCTGTTTAAACAGCTGCAGCAAGGGAATTACTTCCCAGACCAGAAAATAACAGTTGGGGATGTTGAAATGCCTGTCGTTATCCTGGGGGACCCAGCCTACCCCTTGATGCCATGGCTCATGAAGCCATAAACAGGCAGCCTGGACAGTGGTCAGGAGTTGTTCAGCTACAGGCTGAGCAAGTGCAGAATGGTGGTAGAATGTGCATTTGGCCGTTTAAAGGCTCCCTGGAGAACGTTACTCACTCGCTCAGACCTCAGCCAAACCAATGTCCCCTTTGTTATTGCTGCTTGCTGTGTGCTCCACAATCTCTGGGAAAGTAAGGGGGAGACCTTTATGGCAGTGTGGGAGGCTGAGGCAAATCACCTGGCCACTGATTACGCGCAGCCAGACACCAGGGCGATTAGAAGAGCACACCAGGAAGCGGTGCGCATCAGAGAAGCCTTGAAAACAAGTTTCATCATGGGCCAGAGTACGGTGTGACTGCTGTGTTTGTTTCCCCTTCATGAACCTCCCCCCTTTATTGACTCTTCCTGCAAGCAACCCACCCTCCCCCTTCCATTACAGCTTGCTTATGGAAATAAAATTACTATCGTTTAAAAAGCTTGTATTCTTTATTAAAAGTCATTCCTTGCAAGCAACCAACCCTCCCACTTCATTTAAAAAGCATGTAATTATAAAAAGAGTAAGAGAAATAACAAGGTATCCCAGGAGTGGTTTGGGAGGAGGATAGGAGGGAAGAAAAAGGCCATTCAGGACATTTCAATGTAATGACAGCCTTTTGGTTGGACTGTCCACGGGGGTGGAGTGGGCGGGTGCAGAAAGCCTTCCCCCACGCGTTCTTACACGTCTGGGTGTGGAAGATATGGAACATGGTGAGTACTGAGGGTGGTTAAACATGGGCTGGAGCAGCAGTTTGTGACCCCACTGCTCTTCCTGAAGATCCACCAGACGTCGGAGGATGTCAGTTTGATCACGCAGCAGCTCCAGCGTTGCATCCCACCACCGCTGATCTTCCTGCCTACACCTCTGATCTTCCTGCTGCCACATCTCATCTCGAGCATCTCTCCTATCCTCACGTTGGTCCCTCCTGTCCTCACGTTCACTGGCATCTTTCCTGTACTTTGCTACCACGTCCTTCCACTCCCCCAGATGAGCTCTTTCATTGCGGGTTACTGCCATGATTTCTGTGAACATTTCATCTCGTGTCCTCTTCTTCCTCTGCCTTATCTGAGCTAGCCTTCGGGATGGAGTAGGGAGGCTTGAAAAATTTGCAGCTGCACGAGTGGGGGAAAATAGTGATCGAAGGATTATAAAAGATACATTTCACAGAACAATGGTTATACTCTTTCACAGTGAACTACACTATTCACCTTACATAGCACATGTGATTTCACTACAAGGTCACATTTGGATTCTTTTAGTATTTAGTGCCTGCGGCTGTGGTGTAACAGATCAACACAGACGCAGGTCCGGGTATCACAATTCAGCTTGCATGCGGTCATGGTAAGGCATACAGCTTCTCCCTATGCTGCTGCTTTTACAAGGAGCAGCAGACGCCATACCCTACCCCTAAGGGAATTGCTTTACCCCTCCCCACACCGCATGGCTGGTATAATGGCAGATCACTGCTAATCACCCCCCCTTTTCTCCTCCCCCCCCCACCGCGTGGCTGGTAGCTGGGAAGATTCCTGCTGGCCAAATGCTAAAAAGCTCAGCGCCATTAAGCCCCCTCCCCTCTCCCTGCTTGGCTACCTGCAAGGAAGGATTTCTTTTAAGCAACAGGCAAGCAGCCCAGTAGGAATCGCCATTAAGCCCCCTCCCCCCGCTTGGCTACCTGCAAGGAAGGATTTCTTTTAAGCAACAGGCAAGCAGCCCAGTAGGAATGGCCAGCTCTGTCCCCTTAATAAAATACATTAATTTAAACCAGGTTACCATGAATGATATCACTCTGCTGAGGATAATGGAACGAGATAAAGAAAGGATGTTTCTTGAATGCCTGCAATCACTGGGACCTTACGCAGCTAGGCTTTGTCATGCAATGATACCAGATTACTTGCTACACGCATGGCGTGGTAAAGTGTCCTACCATGGTGGACGGAACAAGGCTGCCTTGCCCAGAAACCTTCTGCAAAGGCTTTTGGAGTATCTCCAGGAGCGCTTCATGGAGATGTCCCTGGAGGATTTCCGCTCCATCCCCAGACATGTTAACAAACTGTTCCAGTAACTTTAATGCCTGCTAATGCATGCCAAGTCCTCATGGCAAATTAATCATTAAAAAATTCTTGCTTTTAAACTATGTTTTATATTTACAAAGGTACACTCACCAGAGGTCCCTTCCATGGCTTCACTGTCTGGGCTAGTGGCTTGGGAGGGCAGGGACGGTAAATCCGTCTGGGTCACAAAAAGCTCCTGACTGTTGAGGAGAATGGAGTGCTGTGTGGTCTCTGCAAGCTCTTCCTCCTTTTCCTCCTCATCATCTTCCCCCTCCGCTGAATCCTCATCCATGGTTGAGATTATAACCCCCACCTCGGAATCCACGGACAAGGGGGGGGGGTACTGGTGGCACAGCCCCCTAAAATTGTATGCAGCTCAGCGTAGAAGCGGCATGTTTTTGGCCCTGATCCGGATCTGCCGTTTGCTGCTTTGGTTTTCTGGTAGGCTTGTCTGAGCTCCTTGACTTTCACTCTGCACTGCACTGAGTCCTTGGTGTGGCCTCTCTCCTTCATGGTGTTGGAAATTTTTTCAAAAGTTTTTTTCATTTCGTCTTTTGGAACGCAGTTCTGATAGCACTGAATCCTCTCCCCATATAGCAATAAGATCCAGTACCTCTCATGCGGTCCATGCGGGTGCTCTTTTTCTATTCTCAGGAGACTGCATTGTTACCTGTGCTGATGAGCTGTGCATGGTCACCTGTGCTGATGAGCGCTCCACGCTGGCCAAACAGGAAATGCAATTCAAAAGTTCGCGGGGCTTTTACTGTATACCTGGCCAGTGCATTAGAGTTCATTTACCTGTCCAGAGCGGCCACTGGTGCACTGTGGGATACCGCACGGAGGCCAATAACTTCGATTAGCGGCCACATTAACCCTAATCCGATATAGTATCGATTTTAGCGTTACTCCTCTCGCTACAGAGTACAGAAATCGATTTTAAGAGCCCTTAAAATCGATTTAAAGTGCATTGTAGTGTGGACGGGTACAGCGTTAAATTGATTTAACTGCGTAGTGTGGACCAGGCCTCTGAGGCACCTACTGAGAAGAAGCAGGCATTGCCTGTGGATGGAAATTCTGGCAATCCCCTGCACAGGCTCCTTGTGCCCTCCCCCACCTAAGCAACCAAGCAGGGACTGGGTAGAATTTGGCCCCTTGTTAGGGTCTGTATAGTTCTGACTGATTGCTGACAACAATATCTGCTGATGGCCAGTCCATTCTTATCTACAAAGCTGTGATATCTATGTCCAAGTTGCTCATGAAGTCGCTGTTCCTGAATTCTATTGTTACAGAGGTGTAGCAGCTGTAGCTCTTAGCCTATCATTAGCGCAGTGGCTTAAATACACAGCCTCCCTCCAATTTGAATCAATTGATTAGCTTCAACCAGTTTCATTAAACTATTCATTTAATTTAACAATCCACACATAAAATGCTTCACATTGCAAAAATTAGAGAATTAATCAACCAAAATATCAGAGGATGATGGCAGTGAAATCATTTCAAGAAGTAGCAACAACTGTAAATGTTGAATCTCTGAATTTAGCTTCCTGTATCTAATGGCACTCAAACAGTTGGGGTTATTTCACTGATTCACTGATTATTATGATTTAGCCTTTATGGAAATTACTCTGAAAGCAATAAAAACCTAGTTTTCTAACTAAATAGATGGTTTTGCGTTTTATAGTGTGAAAAAAAATGACCCTTGACTCATCTGGGGGAAATGTGGCAATTTCCATTTCAGAGGTTTGTTTGTTTTGTTTTATTTGTTTTCCTCATGGGCTTTCCAGCTTGGAGAGACTGACATGTCATGAGAGGAGGTACTGTAACTTATATGGAGGTGCTGGAAGCTGCTAGTTACTGGGACATGAGAATATTCATCCAAGTGTTGTAAAGAAATTTAAGAATGAAGTAGCTGAGCTGCTGACAAAAAAAAATTGCAGTCTCACTATAATCAGCTACTCTAGTGGAGGACTGAAGGGTAGTAAGTGTCTTTATCTTTAAGAAATGTACTCAGAGTGATTCTGGGAATTGCAGACCAATGACTCTGAGTTTTACTTCAGGATGTAAGCCACCTACTGACCTTGTAGACTCATCGATTTCAAGGCCAGAAGAGATCATCATGATCATCTAGTTTGCTCTCCTGCTCATCATAAGCCACAGAACCTCACTCACCCACTCCTGTAATAGTGGGTCCATGACCTTTGGATGAGATACTGAAGTTGTCAAATGTTGATTTAAAGACTTCAAGTTACGGAGAATTCACCATTTACTCTAGTTCAAACCAGGAAGTGTCCTGTTCCCCATGCTGCAGAAGAAGCTGAAAACCCCCCAAAGTCTCTGCCTGGGGGAACATTCCTTCCTGATCCCAAATATGGTGATCAGTTAGATGCTGAGCAGGTGGATGAGACCCACCAGCCAGACACCTGGGAAAGAATTTGCTGTAATAACTCATAGCTTTCCCCATCTCTGGCCATTGGAGATATTTGCTGATAGCAGTTGCAGATGGGCCATATTCCAAGGTAGGCAATCTCATCATGTCATCACCTCTTACAACTTACCAAGCTCTGTCTTGAAACAAGATAGACTTTTTGCCCCCAGCAGGCTTTTCCAGAATGTCATTCCTCTGATGGTGAGAAACATTCATTTAATTTCAAGCCCAAACTTGTTGATGGCCAATTTATATCCATTTCTTTTTTTTTCCAACATTGGCCCTTAACCTAAGTAACTCCTCTCCATCCCTGGTATTTATCCCTCTGATGTATTTATAGAGACCAGTCATATCTCCCCTCAACCTTCATTTGTTAAGCTAAACAAGCCATGCTCCTTACATCTCCTGTCATAAGATAAGTTCTCCATCGCTTATAATCAATCTAGTAGCTCTTCTCTGCACCTGTTCCAGTTTCAATTAATCTTTCTTCAATGTGGGAAAACCAAATTGCACACAGTATTCCAGATGAGGTCTCACCGGTGCCTTGTATAACAGTAATAATACTTCCTTATTGCTACTGAAAATACCTCCCCTGATGCATACTAGAACTGCATTGGCTTTTTTCATGGTGGCGTCACACTGGCGGCTCATAATCATCCCATGATTGACCAATACACTCAGGTCTTTCTCCTCCTCTGTGGTTTCCAACTGATACATTCCAGAGCTTATAGCAAAAATTCTTGTTGCTAGTCCCTAAGTGAATGACTTTCACTATTAAATTTCATCCCATTTCTGTAACTTGTTTCCAAGGTTGTCCAAATCGTCTTGTGTGATATTCCGGTCATCCTACATATTAGCAATACCTCCCAACTTTATGTCATCTGCAAATGCTATTAGTACATTCCCACTTTATGTGCCAAGGTCATTAACTAAGATTAAGACTGATCCCTGAGGAACTCCACTAGTAACCTCCCCCACGCCTGACAGTTCATCTTTCAGCATGTCTGTTGTAGTCTCCCTTTTAACCAGTTCCTTACCCACCTTTATCTCAGGTCTTATTTTTACTTCTTATAGAATTCTAATTGTAATATGATAATATGCTTAGCACTTACAGTTTAGAGAAATAATTTGCTTCATACTCACTCATAACCTCTATACTTTCCTCAGTCTGACTAAGCTCAGAAAATCTCATCCATACTGTGACAGAACAACAACTCACTAAAACATCATCTAAAACAGGAGGTTTGAACTCATTGGAACTCTATTATATGCTTGAGCAACTCCTGGAACAATAGAAAGCCATGCATGATTATGTAGGCAAGTACAAATATGCAAGGCAGATGTTGTCCTTACTGCCACACACTGAAATCTCATAACTGGCCTTTAAAAACCATTTTCTGTTTGATTGTTCATTTGAGATGGTCACACCAGGAAAAAATGGTAATGATGCATTTATAAGCCAAGTTCTTCTACTTCTTAATGTTTTCAAATGTAAAGTTAGTATAAAAGCAAAGAAATCAGTGATGGAGTTATTCCAGGAAAAGATAAACTAAGGCTCTAGGTTGCCTAGGTCAACAGAATGAGTGAAAAGTTTAAGAGGAGAAAATGTGTTGTTGATATTGCTTGAGCTATAGCATAACGGTATCGTATCTAATTACCACAATGTATAGTTTATGCTCCATCACTGGAATCCTAATCATATGTACAAAAGGTCTGTCAATCCATGTAATTTTTTTCCCATTAGTCCTCTTCAGTCTCTAGCATCAAACCAATGAAACCTCTTAAGAAAACTTCTAAATATGAATCTCTGCTACTTCAGATTTTTGGGAAAATCCTCAACTGATGTAAAATGGTATAGCTTTAAGGAAGTCAACAAAGGTACCCCAATTAGAAGCAGCTAAGGTTCTGGGCCCACATAAGCAATGGCAATAAATAGTGATAAATATGGCCCTGTTCTTCACTCCTGGGATGGTAGTTTTTCCTGAGTGAGGAGTGCATGCTCAGCCTTGACTGTAATTGCAAATTCACCAAGTGTGAGCATTTCATCACGACAACAACCAGATATTGACATTCTACTTTTCACACCTCTGTTAAAGTCCTGGAATGCAAACAAGAGTTGAAAAAACAATGGCAAAAAGAACTGGAGCCATTACACATCCTTGTTTGGTGCAACTCGTGACAGGGAAGGCTTCCGATGCATCACCCTGTCCATCATGCTATCATGATATAAGCTGATGACAGCAATCATCTTCTCCTGGCAGCCAAATTTATGAAAGAGTTCCTATAGGCCCTAGTAATTTACCGTGTTGAAGGCCTTGGTCAGGTCAACAAATACCCGTGTACAAGTCCTTGTTCTGTTCATGAGCCTTCTCTTACATTTGCCAGGCTGTAAAAATCATGTCCAAGGTGCCACAGACAGCACAAAAGCCACTCTGGATACACCGAGTCCACTAGGTGAGTGACGAGCCTGTTGAGGACAACCCAGGCAAGGATCTTCCTTACTATAGATAGCAGTGAAATTCTGCAATATGTGTCACAGCTAGATATGCTTCTCTTCCTTTTGTATAGATGAACTATGAAAGTATCCTTATACATCTGGGGCACAGTACACTGTTTCCATATAATCTTGAAAAGGTGGGTGAGATTTCTGTCTGGGGGGACACTTCCAGATTTGTACTCTCAGGTGAAATACCATCAGGCCTGGAGATTTGCCTGTGGACAGCTGCTTGATGTTTCTTTTGTTTAAAGAAGGATCCACAGACAGCTGTTCCAGGACAGGATGCTGTGGGAGTGAGTGAATGGCTTTGTTGGATATAGTGGATTGATAGATCAGGAGACTATCAAAGTGCTCTACCCAGTGAGAGAGAATATTGCCTTTGGAAGCAGCCAGATACCATCTGCTGTAAAGACAGGCTGTAGCACTGTATTTTGGGCAAAACACAGCACCTTCAAAGAATGCTTTAATGTCATGCTTGTCAGCTGTTTCCTGCAGTTTTGCAGCCTTCTGCTCCCATCAGTAGTTCTTCATTAGCCTTAATCAGATTTGTAGTGTATGTTTGGCCTGGTGGTATCTGGCCGCCTTCTTTGCTGATTTCTTTTCCAAGATGTAGGACTTGTGAGTGCTGTGCATGGTCTCCAGTAGCTGGTCTATCTCAGAGTCATTCTCATCGAGCTATCTTACGAGCTTCTCACAAGCCATAAGACTAGCATTTGGTGCCTCATGCACATCTTTAATATCTCTAGACTCTACAATTACATTGTCCAACACATGCCACTGTTTTGATATGGGATGCGTCCATGTTGTCTTATATTTGTTGACCTGTTGGAAGAGACAAGTAGTTAGCTGTTGGAGTTTGGCCTTCTAATGCCCTGATCACCTAGCACCTGACTCCACATGTCACAATCTGAAAAGAGCAACAAGGAGAATGAATTTGTCCTGGTGTGGCTCCCCTCTGACGGCCCTGCTGAGATCTTCATTAAATGCCTCCTTGATCTCGACTGTATGAGTCATTTTCTGTAGGTAGGCTCTGAGTATGGTGGTATACTGGTCTCTGGACAAGATTATGTGGAGCCCTGGGGGAGCAAGTCAAGCTTGCTGGTAATGTCAGACCGTATGGAGAACCCTACCTCCTACTGTTTCGGCTCATCCTTGGCCTTGCCAGTCCAGTAGTAGGTGTAGCCTGCTCCCACATCCTCAAAGAGGGACTCATCAGTGAGTCTGGCTTCACTGAGAGCCGTGATGACTATGTTGTATCTCTTCAGTGTTTTGGCAATAAGGGCTGTTCTACATTCTGTTTTTTGGTCATTGTCAAGGAGAATTTTGACATTTCATGACCCAAATGTCAGTCTGTGAATCTGACCTCCCTAGAGTCAGGTAGCAGTACACATGCTCACATTCAGAAGTATAGGCACCTAGTAAACTTTTAGAGCAAAAACTTAGGTGCCAAGCAAGTTTAGGTGACTACTGGGGTTGGGTGGCAATTGAGCAGGGGTTTGGTGGATCACAGTGGTGCCTAAGCCCCATTTTTAGGCACCACTTTGATCTGCCAAACCCCAAAGTCCTGTTGTGGATCTGGATTTGAGTGCCCATAGTGTGGACTGAGTATGCTCATTCTTAGATCCCCTGAATGCTGTGTTGTAGGCCTGTGTCATGTACTGAACACACTCATTCTCCATTCACTCCCCCCATTCAGCATCACATGCCTACTGCATCAATGCTGTCTGTACCTTCACCTAAAACTCTGCTGGAGTGCCCTGGGTAGTTTTCCCCATGTAAAAGCAGATCAGAAGAAAGGGGAGGGTCTAGTCACCAAAGACCCCACACCTGTGCCCCAGATGCAATTCTGGGTCTTCATCTGGCATACCAGTGTTCAAGCCAATCTGGCTCTGCATTTGTGAATACTTTAATTTTAAACACAGGTCATTTGCTGGAAGGAGAAGGGAGCTGTATCTCAGGAGCTCCTTGACCATGACCCCAAAACTGCACCACAAATGATATCCAAGGCCTTCTCCTAGCATACAAATTTCCAAGAAAATCTGACTTATCTATGCACTTTAGAGCACTTTGAAAGTTTACCTTTAAACAAAAATGCCACTGTATCCTTTGTATGTCACTTGCATCTGTTGGGATTCCATGTCTTGCTCATAGTGGCACCATTTTGTAGAACCAAAGTGAAAGTCTCACAGAGCTTGAATTATTGGGTTTTGGAGCTGTGTGTTCGTCAGCACAAGTGAAGGCTAATGAAATACATTCTATGTGAATACTGCTCATTCCCCCCCACCCCACCAACTTTGCGCAAAAGAAAACTTAATTTCTTCCCATCCCCCAAACTAGCGTGAAATATCAGCTGTGTTTGATGGGTCATCAGCAACCAAACTGCATGCTGTCATCTATAAGCCTGCTCCCATTACCTACAGTGTGAGCGGATTTGAAGGCAAAGAGAGACACTGAGGCACGGTCACACATCAAAGATGATATGACATTCTGGGAGGTAGCTACATCTCATCCTGATGATGACTTCATAAATTAGGACCATTACTTTGAATTCATGGCATGGACAGACCAGACCTAAACAGAGAGTTAATGAGGAACCCAGCAGTAGATGAACTAAGTAGTCCTTGCTCAGTATCACTAGGAAGATTTGAAAGTAGGAAACTGCAGTCCAACCCCACTACAGCTTTTTCAGTGGCAGCAGCCTACATCTCACTGGTATCTTGACTGTGCTGTGATAAGAAGCAAGCATCTCTGCATAATATGTATGCACTATGCATTGTTCGCTAAGAAGAACAAAACAAGTGAGAAACTGCCACCAACAATTGCCTCCTTCAGGCAGCATCTGAAATGTGACTACTATTAGTCATACACATGGACTCACACAATTCAGTATTTTCAAGTGTCCCCTATCAGCAATGGATGGGTAATAGTTAGCACAGGACATCTTGTTCCTAAAATGATGGTGCTGCCACCTGCTCCAGAAGCCACCCTCACCTTTGTGCATTGTGGCTGTGAGCATACCTGTGCAATAAGGAGATGCAAATGCCACAGGGAAGATTTGGTGTGCTGCAATGTATGCAACTGTGACAGTGATGAGTGTAGCAAGAGAATATCAATCACATCAGACAGATTCGAAGGGGGAATAGAAGTGTTTCAACTATCTGGAAATTACTGGGACTATTTTATAAGTAAATATAGCTTGAAGAGGTGTTGCATTAGACACTGAGTAGCTCATAGTTATATGTAGAGATTACATAAGAATACATGGTTGTACTTTTGTTATTCAAATGATGTATTCATACAAGACATTCCACAGTCCTTCTACTAAGAGTTATGTAAGTAGTTTACATGTATTGTCAATGTATTTAGTGATAGTAAGAAGATAATTACAGTTGTACCATGTATGCTTTCGACTTGTGCCTCTGGCCAAGCAGATAACATCAAAAAGATGAGTTTTATAATTAGGCGGTTGGGGTCTTATCTGCATAACTTCATAAGAATAGCTGACAGAAAAACTTTTCTTAAATCAATCCATTCTGCAAATAATGACATATTTTGATATATTATATGATACAAACAAGCTCATATTGTCATGTGATTACAGACTTTTGCTTTAACCAAAGACAAAAAAAGTATGGGAAAATGCATAAAATATATCACTTAGTCTAAACCTTTCCCCAAATTTTCCAAAACAGTACTATTTTGAGTACATAGTTACATTATCAATTTTATTTAGAAACTTTCTGCCAATTTTGGTGAAAAATAAACTGTTTCTATGAATTATGCTCTTTCTGTGAGTTTATGATTTCTTCAGCTTGGCTGTCTGATAATGTTTAAACGTTACATGATATATATATATAAAAAGACACCACTTCTAGCATCTACATCCATCCTGGTGATGACCACTAGATATGTGCCTAATATGTGGTAGCCATGAAGTTTTTCTAGCTGATGGAGTTCCCCCTAATGCCCACAGTGGGTCTAGGCTGGACCCTTATAGGCCATGGGCAGTGGAGGATCAGTTATGAGATTCCTGGCTAAGCCTGTGATAAATGAGAACTGCCTGGAAAAAATAACAGTGTGTTTGTCGCAGGTGAAAGTTAAGGCATACAACACCAAGAGCTAAACTCATGTAACTCCACTGACATCAATGAATTGATAACCAGGATGAATTTGCAGTTACGGCCCAATCCAATGACCAGTGAGTTAGTGGATGTCTTTCCTCTGACTTTAAAGGGGTTTGGATCAAACTTTTAAATGGGGCTACATCTGAGAGGTGGAATCCTGTAGTCCAGTCACAGAGATCAAATGTGGAAGTTGCTTTCTCTGAAGACAGTTTCCATAGTCAATAGTGTGAAATCATCCAGTGTGCTGCATGATACAGAGGTTTCTGGAGTGGGCACTCTGCATACACTGCTTCTTTATTGCTAAGACAAAATTACCCTTGCTTCTATCCATTCCACCCCGCTGAGGTTGCACAAGAGGTAATTGTGGGTAGAATTCAACCTAATATTTTCCTATTGTGTTTGCATTAGCATTTGGGATATGACAGAAGATTTTTCAAATACCACTGAAAGTAATGTAGGCTGACTCTGGCTTTAAATATATTTGGGATTATTTTTATGAAATATAACAGAGATGTTATACATTACTCTTGACAGCCTGAAGTTCAGCATACCTAAGGGAGAGCCCCCCTCCTGGGTAAATCCAGTTATGGAAACCTGCCTTTGGAAGGTATTTTAAGGCAGCAATGCTCTTCCCAGCCATGCAGAACACCCTGCCTATTGTCATTTATTCTTTTGGATGCTTAGAATGCAATTGAACTCTGCCCCCATTGAAACAGACTTTAAACTTTCCACTCCCCTCTTTGCTTTTCAGTTGGTCACCATGGAATTATTATTATTATTTTATTATTTATTATTGTTTTGGGGCTGGGGGAGAGGGGTGGCACTGCAGAGATTGTGAGAGCATCCGATTAGGCCTGTCCAATGATGATTGAATCTCTGTTGTCAGAAGAGATATCGCAGGCCTGGTGCTATTATCAACAATTCAAGGGAAAGTTATGGGGGCGGGGAGGGGAAGAAAACATAAGATGCATAAAATACTGCAGAATATAAATAGTTAAGAAGCTGGAAGTGGGATCAGAGGAGGAAGAGGTGGTGAAGACCTGTTAGACTGCTAAATGCTCCCCCTGCTAGACCAAGGGAGAGTCACCATCTAGGGAAGATGTTATGGGATAGCGAATGGAGATTACCCCTGATCGTAAGAAAAGGCTCAAAATGTGCTTCATGTTAAGGAGACAACCAAGCACGGTGAGCAAACGTACACAGCGAAGAGGGTTCTCACCTTTCTGCTAGCCTTGCATGTGTGTGTGTGCATGTGCACGCACCTGCATGCCTGTGAGCCTCAACATCTAACCAGAGCAGGGCCCCAGTGGATAAAAAGTACAGCTCTACCAGGTGCTTCCCACCCATAGGACCACTTAGAGCTGCATTCTTGAGAAGCTGCTATTAGATACATAGTCACCCATGTGGCAGGAAGGCCATGGCTGGCAGAGTGGTGCAACAGGCACAGCCTGCTAAAGTAATCTAACTCACCCTCTCGAGCATGTGAGTGTGTCACACGGTCAGCAGTTTAGTGGAGAAGAAGTGCCAGGGTTTCTCTCAGGCTAATGTGCAGAGGATCACAATGCTCTGCAGATTCTCCACTGTCCACCTCAAGCAGAACTGCAGTCCTAGCTCTTTCTTGTTTTTGCGCTTGTTTCAAGGGCAGATCATTGCAAGTGAAAGGACCTAGCATCCTACATGCTGGGTAACATTTTCAGAAACAGACCCAAATTCTCAAAGGTATTTAGGCACCTACCTCCCATTGAAATCAGTGGAAATTGTAGGCCTAAATGCCTATGAGGATCTGGGCCTACATGCCTCAGTAGTCCAAGTCCCATTGACTTTCAATAGGCCTGCTGAGTCACTTAGTTGCTTTTGAAAATATCCCTCACTGGCTAGCTAAACACACCTCTAATGAGACAACAAGTGCTGGAGCTACAGTAGTATCTGCCTTCTCCAGAGACGTCATGACTGGTGTGGGGTCTCTTGATCCAGAAAGAAACCAAGAACAAAACCAGTCAGGATGCAGGGGATATAGGTCTGAATGCCAGAACAGCCCATCTGCCTACTCAGGTCAAAGGAAACCATCAAGATCATATAGTCCCCTAGGAGGCCACAATGTCTGCAAGACAAGTCAGCATAATAGGAGTTTGAGTTGGTTAATCATTCCTTTATCCCTATTATCTATCATACCTACACAGCTTCCAGTACCATAGTGTCTGAGCACCTCACAGTCTTTACATATACACAACCCCCGCAGTTACATAGAGAAAACACTACCCTCATTTTACAGATAAGGAACTGCGGCACAAAGTAACTTGCCCAAAGTCATACACAAAGTCTGTAGCAGAGCAGGGAATAGACATCAGTTCTTCCAAGTCCCAGGCTAGCTCCCTAACCACTGGCCCATCATGAACAAACTCCCCTTCATAAAGAATATCATTTCCTTTTTCTTAATACAAGACATTTAGCCCGCGGGCCATGGGACCTTTGAGTTTGAATGGCGAGTTTGTGGCTTGTCTGTATAGTTGATCATTTAAATACAGAACAAAGAGGAGGCCTGAAGGTGTAATTGACTACTTTGTGAGAGAGCCAGGACCTCAAAGACAGATGTTTATTGGAGATATTTGAGGTGCAAGTCAATGCATCACCTCCACAGCCAACTAGTGAAAGTCTATACGCCAAATTTCTATCATCACTCAAAAAGATGTTGCAAAGATCCCACCACTATCTATCTCCTGCACATCCATCTACTTGTCTCTCCTCCTTTGTTCTGAGGGTGTGTGTGTGTGTGTGTGTGTGTACTGAAACACAGCCCGAGGCAACTCACCCTTGGAGAAGTCTAGGAAACAAGGAGAAGATGCAGGTAGGCAGAGATTCAGGGGACAATAGTGGAAGAACTAGGATCCATTCAATGTCGCTTTGTAACTAGAAATGTGTCTTATAATTCCTTAGCCAATATTCCTTGAAGACAGATACTAACCCCTCTGTCCCATGCTGCCATCCATAAAGGGGCAACTAATTTGAAGATACGTTTACATATTGGTCATGCCCACCAGTTCCCTGATCACCAAATACTAGTTCTGCTGCTGAAGTGTTTCCTTCTCTCTGTCTTCAAATCTCTCCTAAAACTACACTTCTCCCAGGGAATCTTCCCATCAACCATTTCCATGTCTTCCCTTTCCTGAGCTTTGGCCCCACATCTTGACCTGTGATTATTAGTCTTGTCTCCCTTAGAACGTAAACAGTTCCGGGCAGGGAATGGGTTTTACTCCTAAAAACTGATATGAATGCACAGAGCCATGGGGGTGACTTAAATGGGCTAAATCACCATTCCCCTTTTACTCACTCTTTAACCAGGCAAAGCTACCTTTGATTTCAATGACTTATAAGGGAGCAAGGATTCATTAGTAATGCATTCCAGGTGGATGTGAAGAGCCATTCTATGTGACACCTTCAAGTACGCTAAGTAAAAAGCACCATGATGGAGTAAATCAGAGCCAGCTCCTCCCAGCGTGGGGCAGAGGAGGCTCTGGTGACGAGTAAGATGAGCAGAGAGAAAGGTGATTAAGGACATAAGAGTGGCCATACTGCATCAGATAATGGTCCATCTAGCCCTGTATTCTGACTCTGACAAAGCTTCAGGGGCAGTGTACAGAACAAGGCAATTTTGGAGTGATCCACTCCCAGCTGTCCCTCCCAGCTTCTGGGAGACAGAAGTATAGGTTGTGTCCCTGACCATCTTGGCTAACAGACATTGATGGATCTATTCTCTATGAACTTATCTAGTTCTTTTTTGACCCCAGTTATACATTTGGACATCAAAACATCCCTTGGCAAGAGAGTGAAATCCATATAATTTAGGGCTCAGTTTCCTCTGTCTGATATGATTTAGCAACCTGCCAATATCCTTGCTATTTGTGTAGCAAGCAGCCTGTCCCGTGAAATGGGGGGCCTAACCATGTCATTGTGGGACATGCATGGCCAATTGCTGTCAGCTGGAATGGAGCTGGTCCGACTGCTCTGTGCATGCAGCCATTGCTTGGGGGCCCCATGCACTGTTCTCCTTGGTCTGTCTGTCTCAGATGCTCAGCCTCTCCCAGCCCCTGTTTTAATCCCTTTGCCCTCTCCACTAAGCTGCTAACTTTGGCATCTAATCTTTTTTATCCAATAACTGTTGGCCTAAAGCTTCCCTTTTTGATGTTTTAACATATGTGCACAGTTCCCTGACCAGCTGCTTTTCCTGGGAAAGGAGGGGGGAAAAGATATTTGTTTTGATGGTTCAATTTCTGTTACCACAGGGCAGAGTCAGCATTTGAAAGGGATTTAGCTTGCTCTCCTAGGGGCAGGTTTCACATCTGTAAGGATGACAGATGTGGCAGCACCCTAACAGAGCCATGGTGAATTGAAAATGGAGCATACAGTATCCATGAATTTCAGTTATGTAGATCTCACTCTTTGGTGCAGTTGTGATTTTGGGCAATGGGGTGACATCATTTATGATTAGAGGGTGAAATAGCTGGTGGGTTTTGTTTATGTGATGACCATTAACATTAATCCAGGATGTGCAGAGATTGTTCACTATAGCAGGGCATTCATTTACTGAAGAGGGTTCTTGTTAAAAATGAATCGTTAGGAGGAAATGGAATTTCAGGAATGCCGAACTATATCACTGGGTTTGTTTTAATATGGTAGCAGCTGTGGGTCTTTCAGGAATCCCTGCTCATGGGGCATGAATTCTCTGTAGGTAGTTTGGCCTGCCTTTAATGGATATGGAGAGTTCTGTGGATTAAAAGGATTGTTCACTTATGCTTTTATATATTTTCCTCCTGGGTCATGTCTGCAATGAGTTTTCATTGAGAATCAGGGGGTAAGGCGTTCTGGCTCTGTCATGCAGTAATAATGTGCATAATATATATAAAATCCCACTAGGTGTAGTGACCATGGTTCCATGTGGTGTAGGAATGTATCAGAGATAAAACAATTCTCATACTAGGAACATCCTTAATTACACAATGTTATCCAGTTGATCATGGTCTTCATTTCTTCCACATGTAGTTTGGGAACGATTGGGCAGGGCCAACATTTTTGACCCTTTGGGCAACCGCCCTCAGATCTCTCATAAACTACATTTTTTATCAGCTTCCCTCCTGAACAGGAAGCCTTATAGGCAGACCTGTATGAGGGGAATCTAAAGGGACACCTTTACAAGTCAGTGCTATAGCAAATGCTCAAACTGGGAATAAAATTGTGGAGGAAGCTCCTCAAGTAGGTCTGTCATGGTATAAAACCCCACTCTGAACCTTAGCGTCAAAAAGATGGGGTACCAGCATGAATTCCTCTAAGCTCAATTACCAGCTTAGTACTTGTAGCACTGCCACCAACCAGGAATTCCAGTGCCTGGTACACTCTGGTCCCTCCCAAAACCTTGCCCAGGGGCCCCCAAGACCCAGTCCCTCTGGATCTTAACACAAGGAAAGTAAACCCTTTCCCTCACCATTGCCTCTCCCAGACTTTCCCTCCCTGGGTTACCCTGGAAGATCACTGTGATTCAGACTCCTTGAATCTTAAAACAGAAAGGAAAATTCACCTTCCCCCCTCCTTCTCTCTCCCCCTCCCAGACTCTCCCTGAGAGAGAAAGTAATCTTAATACAGAGAGAAAATTAACCTTTCTCTCCCCCTTCCCTCCTTTCTTCCCACCAATTCCCTGGTGGATCCAGACCCAGTCCCCTGGGGTCTCACCGGAATAAAAAAAAATCAGGTTCTTAAACAAAAAAAGCTTTTAATTAAAGAAAGAAAAAACAGTAAAAATCATCTTTGTAAATTTAAGATGGAATATGTTACAGGGTCTTTCAGCTATAGACACTGGGAACACCCTCCCAGCCTAAGTATTCAAGTACAAATTAAAATCCTTTCAGCAAAATACAAATTTGAACTCCTTCCAGCCAAATACACATTTACAAATAAAGAAAACAAACATAAGCCTAACTTGCCTTATCTACCTAGTACTCACTATTCTGGACATATAAGAGACTGTATTAAAGAGATTGGAGAGAAACCTGGTTGCACGTCTGGTCACTCTGAGCCCCCAGAGTGAACAACAACCAAAAACTAACAGTTCACACAAAAACTTCCCTCCCTCAAGATTTGAAAGTATCCTGTCCTCTGATTGGTCCTCTGGTCAGGTGACAGCCAGGCTCACTGAACTTGTTAACCCTTTACAGTCAAAAGAGACATGAAGTACTCCTGTTCTATTAACCCTTAACTATATGTTTATGACAAGGTCTGAGATAGGATCATTTAAAAAAGGAGTGAGTGCCACAGGGATAGGGCTGCTCAGACCCTTCTCTCTCTAGCTCACTTAATTAGATACTTAGGGACAGATCCTCAGCTAGCATAGAGCAATGTAATTCCAAAGTCAAAGGAATTATGCTAATTTACACCAGTGGAGGTTCTGGCCCTTATTTATTGTACTTCAGGAGAAACACTGGTACTCAGCTCTCACTGGAAGACGACATTAGGACCACAGCTTTGGAGTCCCGTTCCCTCTTTGCGCTGGTCCACCCTCTCAAGCTGATTTGATCAAAAATGAAGACATTCCAGATGATGACTTTCATTAGCCTGAACGTGTAAAATGGGCTGACTTTTGCCCCCATTCTATACCTTATCCAGAGCTCTGTGTTTTGAAAGTACTAAAAGTTGACCTCACCTCAGTTCATCCCAACTCTATTTAGAAGCCTCTATTTTAAGTACAAAAGTACTTATACCCTACACTTAAAAAGGATGTGAGCTAGGCAATGAAGCACAACACTTGAGCACTGCTCATCTCTAATATATATTCCTATGTACAGAAAGCATGGACAGTGTCAGATGAAACACGCAATTAGTCTCCCTCTAACAGTGAACAGTTCAAAATGTAACATCATGCCAACCGTGATTAAGAGTGATACAGCACATCATCATTGTCAACACTATTCAACCAATGTAAACCTTAGTTAGAAATGTACTTGTCAGAGAAAAATGCGCCTTTGATTTCTATTACACTTTCCCAGTAATTGCTGTCATCAGTGGCAGGTTATTATTACAGTTGAATAGAGTTTCAGTAATTACTTTTGCACAGATTCTAACAGCTTTTAGATTGAATGATATTCTGACAGTTTGAATACTCTTGACAACAATTACCTTTTTCCTGGTTAACACTGATTCAGGAAAATTAAAAATTAAATCTGTTCAGAGGAAACACTTATGTATGGCACTAGTAAGTGGGCTGATACAAAAATGTGTAAATTACGGAATGACTTAGAATAAAAAGTTCCTTTGCTCTTCCTCTTATGCTTTAAAAAAAATCAGCACTTAGGGTGCAAACAGTACCTGCTGGGTAGATTACCAGTAAATTATGGGAAATAATTTAAAGCATTAAAATCCATTTTCTACTGATCATCTATGAGAATGAAGAAAACAGTATAATGGAGCATGGCTCCTGGTTTCCACTCCAACTTTTATTTTTGAGCTTTCTAACTATTAAACAACACCTTTTGGTTTGGAAATCCTTCTTATCTCATTGCCAGAATAATATTTTATCAAAGTTTAAGCAAATCAGCCTAGCCATAGGTGTTGGTTAGCAAAAATATAACGTTTCTTATTTTTACAAAATGTATTTAATTATGTGGGAACCAGGATAAATAGAATTTAAGGTCAGAAGGGATCACCAGATCATCCAATCTGACCTCCCGTATATCACAGGTCACCGACACCACCCAGCGCCTGCACATTAAATCCAAAAACTAAAATTAGACCAAGGTATTAGAGCTAAAGGAAGCTAAACTATTATGGGCCACAAGGAGAGAATTCAAATGGCTTGGTATCAAATTTTTGACGTTCTCATGCATGTAGTCCTGTTCAAAAGCTAGTGCACAGAGTACTGTTGAAGAAAATTGATTAAAAATAAATTGTTATTCCATTTTTCCAAACCTAATTAATGGTTATGTGACAGAGCATCTGCTGCAAAATGAATTTGTTTTAAAAACTTAGTCAACAACAGGATATGCACTAGCAATTGAACTGACAAATCATGAATCAGCAAACCTATGGCAAACTGGTAGAAGATCAGAAAGTCTGTGGAGCTTACATATCTGATTATGCGTTAGCTAGTCTGCAGAGAACTAGAGATAATATAGATAAGAACAGAATATGTACCAAAGAGTCTCCTGAGAAAAGGGCAGGAATCAGAGGACCTAATTGTTCAGTGCCTTGCAACTTGTCATTTATATCTGGACAACATGGGCCCAGTTCACCACTGTTATTCCAGTTTTATACCATTGTACTCCAGAGTTACACTGGCATAAAGCTGAAAATCACATTGGTGAATCAGGCCCAAAGAGTTCACAGTGGATGTCGAAGGCTACAGATCAGAATAGTAAGGGTTTTTTGTTTGTTTTGTTTCATGCACCTTATACTCGTTTGCCACAAGTGTAAATGAGTTACACAAGATAGAAGACAATGGAAAATGAATTCCAATGTGCAGTGAGCTGGCTACATACCAGCTCTGCAGAGGAGAAATCATTTTGTGATGGCAAATATGCAGTGAATAGATGAATTTACATCAGTAAATCTGCAGTGGAAAGCTGAGTATTGCAGTAAACGTGTGATGGAAAACTGCATACGTGACAGTTTGCAAAGAAATGGGTATATGTTAATGAGTTTGCAGAGTGAGCTGGGATTAGATATTTTTAAAGGTGGTTATACAGTTTAGAAAAGTTAAAGAAATGAACTTTCTACCAGTGAGAATATCCTTGTCTTGACTGATTAATAAAACAGTACTATATTATAGCCCAATGAAATAAACCCATATAAAGAATGCATTTCCATTTTTCGTGGACCAAACCATAGCACAGTTATACTGTATACAAACAGCAAAGTTATTTTAAATTAAATTAACACACCATAAATAATTTAAGTTGTTAAAGGAATATATTTTTATAGCACACACACACAAAAGTGGAAATTTGATCTGACAATACTGATCAGAATACTGTAGGTCTGGTAAATTAATGCATTTTCTTTGTACTAAACCAAACTATATTTAGCAAGGCAACAGAAACCTCTTTAAGTCATACCCACTATAAATAGTCTGGGCAGATCAAGACTGGCTATTAAAGCAGGCTTGTTCTGAATCTTCAAGTGCATTTGATTTGATCCTTGAACTTAATGTGAAAAAATATTTAAAATATAGCTCTGACTTGAAGTACAGTTGGAATAATCTGTTAAAGGAATAGATCATTTTGCTCAGAATCTTTTAAAAACATGATACTTTAAAAAATATTGCAAAATCATGATAGCAACATTTGTCAGAAAAGATGTGGCAATTGTTAAGGTCAAAACCACTAATAATATGAGTTTCAAAGCTTTACTTTGACACATACAAAACCCTTTCCTAATGATAAGGTATTTTACCTTTTCTATGATTGTCTGCTTTAATAACCTCATTGTTCTGTATTAATTACTCTTTTTGTTCTCTGATGGAAATATATTTGCAAATATGGCAGGCAGCTAGATAGCTGGAGGATACCCTCTCTTTGTCTGGGAATAGTTCTATAGGTTAAGAAGAAGGAATGAAATGCCACATCTCTGTTTTAAGATTCAGAAATTGCTTCTTGAAATAAATAAATGCATTGAAAAAACAACTACGTGCACTTCCCCCCACTAAGGACAAATCCTTTCTAAAGAGCACAGCCTTGGTGTCTGTACTCTCCCTCTCTATCTGCTCTGCATCTTTTACTGCACCATGAGGTTCTTGTAATTCCTTCAGACCTACTGTCTCTAAACTCTGATTGGAGGAAGATGAAGGAGTTGGTAAATCCACAGTGGCTCCACTGGTTGCAAATTCTATTTCTGTAATCAAAGATAACCCCATCTGTGTGGATTTCTTCACTACGGGACAAAAAAGCTCAAGGGATGTCTCAAAATAAAATGCAACAGAAAAAAAATGCCTGGCGAATTGAAGATTATTGTGATAAGAAGAAAATGGCAACAAAAAAGTTATATGTACATCAAAAAATAGACTGGCAGGAATTGCCTGTGTATGTGGCCATGGAGGAAGAAGAGAAACCCCACCTCTTTTCCACCAAGTCATAGTCCACTGAGCTACATTAGACTATAAATTGCTTTGTTAACACAGAATGCCCCTACTCAATCCCAGAACTCAACACCTCCCACTGGGAAGAACTATCAGCCTACTCCTCAGAGACATCACCTGCATCCAAGACAACCTCTTGTAATACCAGGAGTAACAGAATAGATCAATAATCCAGCAATACAGTACCCTCATTCTCTAAATACCTTCCTCCACACAACAGGAAGTCCTAGAAGTACTGCAGGAAAACCAAGTTATACCCCGTGAGTCTGATCCATCATTCCTGACAAGTGAAAGAGTGAAGGGCACCTGGGACTGGCACCCCTACTAACTGAGATTAATACCTTTTCTGAGAAAGGAAATCTACAACCCTCCTAATCATGTCATAGTCCAGTTACACTACCAATTTCAATACCTGATGCTACAAATTTCTCTCCCCCTCGTATCTAGCTTTTCCAGCTGGCTGAGAAATTCCTTAAGGGTCACCTAAACCTCCATCTAGATACGATCAAGATTCAGTTCAGGACAAGGGACAATGCTGGAAAATGGTGCATGATCTCTTCTTGAGCATCAAAAGCTATACTCATACTGCTCTGCACAGCTGCTGATATAGTCAGTTAGAGAATCCTGTTGTCCCACCTTGCAGATGTGGCAGGATCACGCAGATCTGGTTTCAATCATTGTCCTCAGACAGTAGATGGAGCCATACTGGACATACAAAATGAAAGTCCAGGGCCTGCAGTCTTGGAGGAAGATAGAACTAATATCTATTTACATGAACTCTTTTTTTTAAATTTTGGAATGTGCTCAGATACCTTGGTGATGAGAGACAGAATATCCAGATAGGTAGAGAGCAGTATTGACTTAAAAATCATGAGACCTTTTTAAAAATAAATTTTAGATTATTTTTATTTGGCTTCTGGTTTCTGAGCTTTTGCGGTGCATTCCGATTGCCTAAGAATTTCACCTTTGGTTTTTGAAAAAAAATAAGTTTCTAGCCTTCCTGGTTGCACAGAAGAGCTTGAAAATGTAATCTATTGCATACAACAGTTGGAGCTTTGAGGAAAAAAAACAACAAAATATTAGGAGATTTGTGGTAAAAATCAAAAGATTTGACAATGATTAGATACACAGAGATAAAGGTAGCAATTTTTAAAATTTGCTTTCCATATGTTTTAATTGTCACAATACAAATAAAATGGATAAAACTACAATACCTTTGCAGTGAAGTAATTCAGACCATTCCCCCTCAATTTCTTCCTTCCCTAGGCCAGACCACAGCCTGTGCTGCACTCCTGCACAGTGGAATAAGGAAGTGTAAAGCTCTGCCTTCCTCACCACCTACCCATATGTGGTAACTGCCTATCCTGGGATGGGAGGAGGGAAGCAGCCTTTTCAGGGCCCACTCTGTAGGGGAAGTAAACTGTGCTGGACTTCATTACATGTGGATGGAAGTGGGCAGGCAGGAAGTAAGGCATGTGGGAAGCCTTGGCTCCACACCCAAATGCACCAGCCAGGATGAGTGCACTAGCCAGCATGCTATGTATACTGCATACATTATGGAACTAAGGCCCTGTATGTGGAACCTGTATGGGAAAGCCATGATTGAGACCCTTGGTTTTCAAAGCTTTTTTCTAGTTCTGATCTACGTTTATATTAAAACAACATCATCTCTTTCTGCTCATTAGAATTATAGATTTCATTTATTGTTATACTTTCCATAGAGTGTTCTCTTTTTAATAGCATTGTACAAGCTGTACAAAAACAAAATTTAGTCCTTTCAAAGAGCTGAAAGGAAGCAATCTTTTACATGACAAATCCAACATTATCATATATAAACCTCATTTACTATGTAATGTCTCCCTGTTTCCAGATCATTAATTAAATGAAACCTATTTTCACATTCTTGTAGGCAGCACTGTTCTCCAACTAATGTAAATGGCGTCTTTTGGTGGTAGCGGGGAAGAGGAAGATATAATGTTAGAAAATAATTCACAAAACAATTGGTTTTAAAGTGTACCAGTACAGGGGACAGGGAAGGGGAGCCAAGGAAAGATAAAGTGTTTTTGTGTGATAAAGACTGTTACTGTTAAAAAAATCACATAGTAAATCCTAAAACAAGTTGATTAGATCTTTCAAAGATCAAGAAAACAATGTTTGGATTCGGCAGGTAGCATAAAAACAGGTTTGACCAGATTGACACCAGTTTAGCCTTTATAGGCTAAACCATTAGGGCTCAGTTGTCACTTTGCAATCTGACTTGAGCCAGGGGCAGCACATAGATGTCCTGCTCCAGCACAGCACGGGAAGCAGATTAATTCAGAATCAGTCTTCCTCCTGATCTCCCTGTTGCTGAGGGGAGGAAGCTAATTGTACCGGGCCTATGCCCAGGGCAGCTTACATCCCATGGTGTAACTGGTACAACTTTGTTGCCCTCCTCTGCCCCCCATCTCTGCAAGGACAGGAGAGTAGCAGCTCTCCAGTCTTCTTCCCCTTCCCCGCTCTCAACCCATGCTACAGAGAGCCTGCACAAAGTGTGCCCTCCACTCCATTGCACAGGCATATGGAGCTAATAATGATTTAGCTCAAAATCCAGAAGTCCAACCCTTCTCTTCCTTCCTGAAGAGAATTGCTGAACACTGACATACCATATCTAGTGAGCTGGAGATAAGGAAGGTACTTTTATATCTAGACATTTATTTAACTATGGGGTACTGGTATATTTATCCATCAACATTCATCGTATTCCAACACAGCCAAATCTTCAGTATACCCGTAAAATCTTATTGGTAAGAAGACCTCAATATATCCATTGTATGTTGCAGAAAATATCTTTAACCATAAAACCACTTTCTCACAAAAGCATTACCAAGATTTGAACCAAAATAGCATCTTTAAGGCAGAAGAACCAAGGTCCATGAGATCTAATTCTACAACATACATCATCATTTTGAAATTAGATGCAAGAACTCCATTAGCTGCACTGATTAAGACCAGAGTATGTAGTTAATAATCAAAGTGTATTTCCCAAGTCTTTGTATAACTTTTACATGACAGCCACTTTCTGGCTTCTTTGACCTCGAAAAATATATGACCATCCTCAATATTTGGCTTTAGATCTGCCTCAGAAATTATGCTGGAAGAATTAATAGTTTGCTCATCATGATATTTGATCACACCTATCTCAGCTGATTTAGCTGAAGCATCGTCCAAAACTGCGTAACAGATATCTGATTAGACACTTGCCCAGATATGTTACAGTACTTTTCTCTTAATCATATATTAAAATCGCATTTACCAATGACACACTACACTCCTTTTAAAATCTGCAATTTTGGGATAATACATGAGCATCAGTGAGAATTGACACAACAACCTAATTTACAATCCTTATGAACTTTTAGAGATTCTGAGGCTAATTTTTTTTTGACTAAAAAAATACAGCCATTTATGTTGTTTTTCTTATAGGTAAATCTCTCTCTCTGCTGAAGAAATTGCAATAAACAAATTTGTTGCTGACTTGCAGCTGATAAATTCTTTTATTTATTACTCAAGGACCTGATTACATTCTGCATTTAATAGAATTCTGCATTCTGCAAAGCCATAGAGGTGCCCAATTTTGTTCAGACTCAGGCCCTCGTTTATTTGAAAATGAGCCAATGTTTCCTCTAAATGTCTGCAAACTTTTAGCATACTTTTTTTTCATTGTTCCTGCTATGTTTCAAGTATGCAGCAGAACCCCAAACCAGGCCAATTTTCATGTGACAAAGACATTAGTTGCAAACATTTTGCACACACCTTTTGGTGGAATGCATGTCTCTTGTGAACCAGCAACTAGTGTCAGAGTCAGCTTCACAGGGCAGGATCCACACATAGAACAGAATGCAGCGGAGTAGAGCAGAGAGAGAAAGACAACATGGAATGAGAGGGGAACGGAAGTAGTACTGTATCTGAATGGCTGACCATTCCAAAACCACAGCTTTGGCTTTGTATAATTTCTTATCTGACACCATCAGCGGTGGGGTAATATATATCCTCAGATTTGAAGTTTTGGTCCCACAAGTTCTTTTGCAAGTTACAAACAAGCCAAACAAATTGATATTAGCAATTAGGGAAAACTGTAGTATTTCCACTGACTGCAACAATCTTATTATTTTGGGGCCTGATCCAAACCCGGGGATGCCAAGGAAGGGACAGCCCAAAGGTTAGTGATGAGTGTTCACCTGGTCAATTCTGTATGAGCTTTTAAATAAAATGATCAGTGAGACTGGAAAACAGTGAGTTACTGAACAGAGGACAATTTTGTAAGTGCAGTTCATATTATTTTAAAGTCAATTCATTTTCCAAAGACAATTGTTTCAGCAGGATTGTGTCATGCCTGAGGGGAAATTCCTTGCTATTGGATAATTTAATGTAACACTTGAAATGGTATTTTCTTCCAAGTCAATTAGAAAATTGGTGGAATTTGTTTTTTTATAGGAATTTTTAGCAACAACTTCCAAAATAAAACCACAAATAGAAAAATCAAATCTCCATATACAACTTAAAAACACCCAAAGTCTACAGAATAACCATATAGGATAACAAACAAACCAACATGACTGGAAGAAAAGGAAAAGAGAAATAGACAACTCTAAAATGTTTATGAATAATCACGTTTGTCACCATGCTGATGCTTGTCTTAATAGACATCAAGATGATTAAACAAACGCATTTGAATCAGACTTTTAAAAAGTAACCTCTTCAGCAAATTCCTATTGTCTTTATAGAATTTAAATCATAATAAAAATAAGATAAATAGGAATATTTCATCCTGTCCATAGCAGATGAAATTTCATTAGAGAAGACATAAATCGTCAGTTTAAAGCCCTGTTCCTACAATTTGGACCCTAGTCCCCAGGCAGCACTCAGTTCCATATGAAGGCTTATACTGCAAACTTGTATGGCTGAGTCAATCCCCAGCAAGTAGTTTTGTTGATTGAAAAGAACTTGCTATTTACCAAGAAAAATAATGTTTCCTGTATTTCAAGACAACTTCGACTTCAAATCCTGGTTCTGCCTGTCAATCTGGGTTCTCATGTGAAAAACGAAAACTGGTGGAAATTTTGAATTAGATTTTAAGAACTGGTAAATTTAGTAAAAAGCATCTGTTTTGAATTAAAAAAAATGCTAGAGATTTGCCAGTTTTTTGTTAGGCGGCATTAAATGAAAGTCTTTCTGCCTCTCACATTCCCACCACTAAGTGTCTTCTAAGCCCACCTCACCACATTCCACTCCAGATGTCCTTCTTGGTCTTAGTGCCTTTTCCTACATTCAGGACACCATCTCCCTTTTACCTGGCAGGAGGCTTGTTTCTCTTGGCAGACTATTACAGCCAATACTCATAGGATTTCTCCAGGTGTTTGAACTGACATTAAATAAATTAGCTGCATTTATAATATTTTAACACATATTAACAATAAGTATTAGGTATGACAACAATCATCATTATCCTTATAGAGTCGTCAGTTATGAAGTTGTAACCTACACTGCTTTAAGCAGTAAGGTACTATGTGTACTGAAAAATTAGATACTATAAATAAAATTACCAAGAGAGTTTGGTTAATAGGTTTACATCCCTGTTCAAGTGTCATTGTTAGGAACAAGTCTTTGGTCTTTTAGAAGCAAAGGTTAGAATTTGGCATACTAAACAGAGGGCACTTAAAGGTCACAGGGTTCAGATGTTCAGAAATAATATTTTTAAGTAGTTATGCTATTTGCCAATACAACAGATTAAAATCTCATCTTGATTCTCTCCAGTAGGCTTATCCTGTAAATCACCTACTCTTGTCTCTCTGTAGAAAGGTAACTATATTCTCTCTCACCATCTAATAGCAGGAGGTCACTCCTTCAAAGTATTGTTTCTTTGTTCAGCACAGAGGTGCTGCTGAAGGAAGAGCCACAGAGCTAGGCAACTAGGAAGTTTCCCTCTTTGTGTGTGCTGCAGGGATGTGAACAACTTGTGGGCTGTGTTGCTTAAAGGTTGTAGAAACACATTGATGTAGTGTGTGTAGAGAAAATTCTACAACATGCCCACCAAAAATATTTGAAAATAGGTTTGTTTGCTTCATGCACTGGCATTCCTTACCAGGAATTCATTGGAACATTACTGGAAAGCAGTAGTGTTCAAAGAAAGGAAAGCTAATAAATCACACATGATAAATTAGCAATGAAATACTGCAACAAAAAAGACAAAAACAATTTTTGTTGGCTTACACAGAAGCATCATGTCACAAAGTAGAGAGGTAATAATCCTTCTCTATAAAAGTCTGATAAAACAGCACCTGGAATATATTGTTTAGTTCTAGGCATCTAATTACCTGACAAATACTGAGAAATTGTAGGAAGTTTACCAGAAAACAAGAAACCTGATTTGGGGGCTGGAGTATTGATTTTTGAGGAAAAAACAAATTAGTTAAGTATATATTAATTGTCTAAGTGATGAAAGTAGATGTTACAAATGCTTGAAATACTGGTATAATACCAAGAAGGGAGAGGAATAATTTAAGATAGAAAAAGGAGATAAAATTACAAATAATGAAATTAAATTCAATAAGGGAAAATGTCTGATAAATATAAAGAAAAACTCCCCAACAAGTGAGATCTTTCGGAGTGTAAGGAAAGTTTCATTACTTAGGACAATCAAAAGTAGACTTTAAAAACACTAATAAATATTCAAGAGGAAACAATCTTGCCCTAGCGAGACCGACTGGATGATCTAGAATCATAGAACTATAGAGTTAGCAAGGGCCGCAAGGTCTAACCCCCTGCCAAGATGCAGGATTTATTATGTTCAATCCTAGACAGATTGCAATCCAGCCTTTGTTGCTAAATTTGGTTTACAACTCACTTGGGTATCCCCCTCTACACCCCAAAAGCATACACAAATCAGTTTCGGGTCATTTGTATCTGAACACGAAACGGATTACTTGTGATTGCACCAAGCTCTCTCTCTTATTTTTGCTCAGCAACACTGCTGAAACAGGACAGGGGAAAAAAATGGACACAAAAGGAGATGAGGCCAAAGGAATAAATTCAAAAGAACGTAAATGTTCTTTTAACTGGGCTATGGATTATGTCTCCAATCGAGTCCCCTTACACAGCTCAGCTAAACCTAACCAACATCATGTGACAGATCAGCAGTGGCACTTACATACAATACAATTGTCTTTATGTGCTACACAGGTGTCTCAGCTAGTATTTGCTAGTTAACCAAACAATAGCCAGGCGGAGAGAGGGCAGACTGAGGGGAGGGAAGGATCACTGCTACACACAATTATTTTACATAAACAAAAAAAACATGGTGCGTAGCCACTGTTAATAATTATTATAATTTGCACTTCTAGAGCACCTTCCATTCAAAGATCTAAAAATGCAGTACATACATTAAGGAATTGAAGCTCACCCACTGCTATGAGATAGGCATTATCAAGTCTGCTTTAGAAATGAGGAAACTGAAGCAAAGACTATTGATGTGTGGGTGTTGAAAATTTGATTTTGTAAGCTGCTGGGCACCAACAGCACATACTGATGTCTGATTGCCCAACACCTTTGAAAAATCAAGCCACTGCTTTAGGTGTCTAGTATGGATTTAGGCGTCTTGACCTAAATAGCTTGCAGAGATCACACTTGAACTCTGTGGCAGGTTTGGATCTAAAGTCTAAGAACAGAACCTGAGATTTAGTCAAAGAAAACATAGTGCAACTTAAACCACATTTGTGCTCCTAAGATCATGAGCTGATTAGCACCAGGTCATTCCTCATGGTACAAATTAAAGCAGCCTAAGGGCTGTTCTTGGTTGTACTTGCTGCATATGACCCTAAAGGGCCATTATGGTATCTGGGGTTGCCAGGACATAGGGATGCCAAGCCTATTCCATGTTTCCTATTTATGCCTCCTATGTGTACCACACTGAGTTGAATGTGCAATTCCATCAACAGAAGCAGAGGCAATCTTTCGGTCTCATTCCTCACTCACCCTTGTCTCTCTAATGTGGTTTTATCCTTTTTTCCTACTGTAATCTGATAAGATTTTAGTCTGAATTGCCTAATAGGACTAGCAAATCCACTTCTGAAAATCAAACTATTCACTACCCACTTAGGGCTGAATGTTAGTGAGCACACATGCATCTCTTAACCTGCATATTCAAATTCCATTAGGACACAAAGAGAACAATGATAAAGATTCTATTTCATGTTAACTGGAGATTTAAAAGGTGTCTCTGACATCACTGAGTTCATTCTGGCGAAGACTCCTTTTCTTAAAAACACTGTACACCCTTTAGTCTTTTTGGATGTTCTAAATCTCACCTTTTGTAAGTAAGATCTTCAAAAATGTTGTTCTGGGTTTTTCTAAATTCTTTTATTGTGTATATATTGATAGTTCTTTTAATTGATTGTTTAAAGGATGCCATGAGCTCAAGGTCTGAAGCTTCTAAATCAGATCTTAGGGGCTCTGACTCCCCTTTCAAGGGAGATTTAAGTTAACCTTCACTGAGATTGTCACCCCCATTCTCTGTGAATGTAAGACGTGGTCTGCCAGTGCACTTTGTTTAGCTATAGTCGGTACTAATATTCAGTAAATATAAAATGATATTTAAATACACATATTGCACTTCTCAAAGCACCTTACAAATATCAGTGAGTAAATCCTCACGACATTCCTCTTTTATTGTTCCAGCTTCACAGATGAGGCCTAGAAGGGTGAAGTGACAGGTCCAAGATCACACATGGCTGTGGTATAGCTGGAATAGAACACATTTCACATGTCTCAGTCTTGTGCTTCTATCACAGGACCACCTTCCCTCCCCAGGTTCACTCCTCCATGTTGTTACACCACACGTCCTTCATGACTATGTCTATGCCTCTAGAGCCAGGTAGAGTATATACATTTCATGGCCCCACTAGCACAGGAATAAGTAGCAGTGTAAAGAGCAAGGCACATCTTATGTAAGTAAAGACACCTCAAAACCTTAGGGTATATACCCTACACAGGTCTCTACATACCCAAGCAGAACCTCCCATGTCTACGCTGCTATTTTTAGCAATGTAGTGTTCTGCTGCCTGAGCCTTTCCCTTCCACAGAGAAAGGCTCTGGCAGTGGGGAATGACTCTGGCAGGGGGATGCAGTGGGGAAAAAGACTCCAGCAGCTCCATGTGCCTTTCCCTGGTGCATGTAGCTACACACTATAGTTTTTCTCTGCAGCATGTGCTATACGTATCCTACACGCTGCCACAAGTGTAAACAAGGCCTAAATGGTTCTTTGCATTTCAAAATCAAAGATTCTCCATAGGGGTATTTTCTCCTTCCAATTCCGAGGCTCATCAGAAGGGAATCATGGGACTGGAAGGGATGAGAGGTCATCTAGTCCAGTCCCCTGCACTCATGGCAGAAGTAAGTGTTATCTAGAGACCAGTGTAACTAGTATTATCCAGGCCCATGCTGCTTCCCACAGGTCCAATTGGCTGAGAATGGTGAACTGCAGCCATTGGGAGCTGCAGGCAGCCATGCAAATGTAAGCAAACTGTCTGGCAGCCCACCAGTGGATTACCCTGACGGGCCATGTGCTACTCACGGGCCGCAGGTTGACCACCACTGATCTAGACCAGGAGTCAGCAACCTATGGCATGCATGCCAAAGACAGCATGTGAGCTGATTTTTAATGGCACGCTGCTGCCTCCCGGAGCAGCATGCCATTAAAAATCCTGCCCAGCCTGCCCAACTCTTCTCTACCACCACCACCCCTGCGGGGGCAGGGGCAGAAACATAGGCATGAGCACAGGGTGTGCCCAGGCACACCCTGCTAAATGGCCCCACTCTTCCAACGCGACAAGCTGCGGGGTCTGCACTCTGGGCCAGAGCGCCCGGCCGAGCGCAGCAAGCCACTGGCCCCTCCCCTGCCTTCTCCCCTCTCCTGGAGCCCTGCCACCACGTGCACAGAGCTCTGAGGGGCAGGGCTGCCCGCTCCCATGGGGCAGCATGTCTGGCTCTGCGCAGAACAGAACATGCTGCTAGGAGCCTCATGGTAACGGGTCCGGGGCCGCGGGGCTCGGATAAGGGGTGGAGGCAATCAGGGGATAGGGGATTGCGGGGGTTGGATAAGGGGTGGGATCCTGGGCGGGGTGGTTGGGGAAGGGAGTCTCTGGAGGGGGCAGTCAGGGAGCAGGGGGAGGTTGAATGGGACATGGGAGTCCCGGGGTCTGCAGAGAAGAAGCGGGGACAGGGCCTTGGGGAAGGAGGGATGAGTGGAATAGGGGCACACCCCCCCTGCCCTGATCCCCCCACACACACCCCAGCCCCCTGCCCTGATCCCCCCACACACACCCCGGCCCTCTGCCCTGAGTCCTGAAGCCCCCCACACACCCTCAGAGCCGTGTCCAGAGCCCTGTGCCCCACACACCCACCAGACCTCTGCCCTGAGCCCTATACACACCCAGCCCTCTGCTTGACTCCTTCACACACACCCCACGACCTCAGCCCTGACTCTGGCACCCTCCCACATACCCAGCCCCCCCACACCCCATGCACCCCCCCACATCCTGATCTTGCATCCCCCCCATTCCCACTCCCTCTCCTTGCACCAAATGGGAGCTCCTGCACACACCCACACCCCACATTCCCACCTGCACCCCTCGCACCAAATGGAAGCTGCCCAGGTAAGTGCCCCACACCCAAACCTCCTGCCCAACCCTGAGCCCCCTCCCTCATTCTAGCTCCTGGCCAAACCCTTCACCCCCAGCTCTGTGCTCAGTGCATTCCCACCCTCAGCTCAGTGCAGAGAGAGGAAGAGAATGGGCCAGAACCAGGGAGAAGGTAGGTACCCACTGTATGTGGGCAGAGCTGGGACCCCAGACCAGCAGTGAGCTGAGCGGGTCTGGCAGCCGGGATCCTGGCTGGCAGGAGCCGGAGGATGGAACCCTTAAGCGGCAGTGGGCTAAGCCACTCAGCCCACAGCCAGTCTGGGGTCCCAGCCGCCGGCCTCACACAGCCCACTGCTGGCCTAGGGTTCTGGCTGCCGGAGCCTTACCAGCCTAGGTCCCGGCCACAGGCCCTGCTCAGCCCGCTGCCAGCCTAGGTGAACAGAACCCCAGACCAGCAGCAGGCTGAGCAGGCCGGCGGTGTAAGATCAACATTTTAATTTAATTTTAAATAAAGCTCCTTAAACATTTTGAAAACCTTGTTTATTTTACAATACAACACTAGTTTAGCTATATAATATATAGACTTACAGAGAGAGACCTTCCAAAAACCATTAAAATGTATTACTGGCACGTGAAACCTTAAATTAAAGTAAATAAATGAAGACTCAGAACCCCACTTCTGAAAGGTTGCTGACCCCTGATCTAGACTATCCCTGACAGATGTTTGTCTAACCTGCAATAAATTGTTCTGGCAAAGGTTAACTGTTTGACTGAGCCATGCTGCTCATCCAAAATTCCTTCTCATTGCTGGTGCCTTAGCAATGTTTTCATAGCTCATGACTCATTTTGCCTAGCTGTGATTTAAGCTAGTTCTCCGAAATTTTACGCTAGTGCAGCGTTTGTGAAACTTGGAGTTTTGCCAGAGTGCTTCTTTCTCCTTTTCAATGTAAAGGCTTCCTTGAGGTTAGCTATTGTGTTACACATTAGATTGGCAAAAAAATCAGGCATTCTTATAATTTATTTTACTTATATGTCCATGTAACCATAAACATGTGGAGAAGTGGCCTGTGATACCCAAGAGGTCAGACTAGATGAGCTAGTGGTCTCATTTGGCCTTAAATTGTATGTGGGCTGGTTCCTGCTTTGCTTTGCACCTAATTAAAAATTGTTGACTCTAGGGACAGTTCAGTGTATTGTTTTCTAATGTTTACGACTCGAAGGCTGTGAACTCGATTTACAGCAATGCATCCCTGCCATCAAACAAGAACAAGAAGATATCCCCACACAGGGCCAGATGATATGCCTTTGATATATTGAAGAACATCAATAGATATCAAAGAATGTTTATACATGAACCAAGAGCAGTACAAGGCCCTTTGCCTGTGTATTCATCTTTATGAGACATTTAACGTTTGGGAAATGTTTTCACTGATGACTTACTGTACAAAAATTAACTACCACTTTGTAAAAGATTGCATTATAGATTATAGTCGCATTGGGTCAGGGACTGTAATTCACTGTATATTTGGACAGTGCCTACCACAATGGGTCCCTGACCTGAATGAGGCCTCTAGGTGCTATTGCAATATAAATAGTTAATAATCATTATAATTATCATCAAGAACCATGATAGCCACCAGAGTCAATGGCCCAGACAGCGGCAGCTGGCTGCAGTCCACACTATGGCCTCAATCCAGCAAACACTTAGGCACATCAATAACATTATACATGCAAGTAGTCTCACTAAGTTCAATGATATGAGAGTCTCAAGTCTACAAATATGAAAAAAAATATAGACTGGTGATATTGTAAGTGCAACATTATTTGCCTACAGTGAAAAAACAAATGTAGCCTCCCATTAGTCTTAAAACACCTCCTTATTCCTGTTGTGTTTATAGGGAGGTAATGTCTATTCCATCTCTTCTGAACTGATAGATAAGTCATTTGGCCAATGGAATGAGTTTCAAACAGCTGAATGCATTGTGCTGAAGCCAGATAATGTCATCTGTAAGACCAAGGTGACCAGATAGGCTTTAAAATTATAGGAAGTCATTGGATACACAGCATGTTTTTGTAATTTCTGTATGTCGTGCTCAGCTGATGTGAGCTGAACATAAACAATATATAAAGAGAGACTCCCCAGGACCAACAAGATGACACAGTAATAAGATGAACAACCAGAAGCTTTGATTCTTCACCATTTGAAGTTAAAGGTGAAATCTTGGCCCCACTGAAGTCAATGGGAGTTTTGCCATTGACTTCAATGGGGCCAGGATTTCACCTTATTTTGAGTGGTGAGGGTCCACATAAGGCATCATACTTCCTTAACAACCACAGTGATGGCTTAAAAGGATTTAACTTATATGCAGGCCCTCCTCACTGGGTGTATTTCACGGTTATGGAAGCTGTCATGGTTAGAGGGCTTGCAGCACCTCTACTCCCCTTTTTGGTCCATCTTACTGCACTACCTCAGGTGTCAGGCCTCTTGCCCTTGCCTGTCTAGGGGGAGATCACACAACTCTTCCACTCTTAGCCCAGGACTTAGTGTCATTGCTGGTAAATATCAACTGTCATCGCCCTGCAGTGTCCAACTGGATTTCTTCCATTTGAGAGCTTGTGACCAATGATGTATTGACCTTCATTAACAAATGGAACAAAGCATTAGGCAAATGAATTTAAAAACAAACACCCTACACACATATTTAGTCTCAGCTTGGTCAATATAGCTTTATTGGGACCTGAGGACCGAACATTAGCAGATTGGAAGTGAAGGGAATCGATGGCAGGTGATAAGGACTCATGGCAGGAGACTCCGAAGGATAAGTTCAGTTGCAGCTCTCCCCACCCCTCTCTCTCCATGTCAACATGATACAGAAACCTCACATTACTAGACATATTGCAACACAAGGAACACCATTGTATCCCTTTGTCATTGATACTGATTGCAGCCTTTCAATAACTGTCACAATATCAACTGCATGTTTTCTCATGCATGCTGTTTGAGCTGACAAAACTTTGTCAGTTTTAGTTATTTAAATGTTGCTAATTTTGATGAGGTGCTATTAATAAACTGTTTTAGCACAAGTACATGCTCTGCCAAAGAGCAACTAGCTGTCATTCAGGAGCTCTAGAGATCTTTATAAGAGCTGGCTGGGAATTTTCTATGAAAATGTTTTTTCAATGGAAAATGCAGTTTACGTAAAACCAAAATTTTCTGTGGGAAAATGTCAATGTCGCCAACATTTTCCAGTTTCTCATTGGGAAAATCAAAATGAAGTGTTTTGTTTTGACATTTAACTGCATCAGCTTATGTTGCTATGGGAGTTGTAGTTCAGGTGCTTCATGCCCCAATTCTCTCCTGTGGGCCAAACTCACACTATATGCTCCATAATAAATTGTGGTCTCCCCTCTGACTATATATAGTGAGGCATCTTGGGCAGTTTGTCAAACTGACTTTAAAAAAACATTTGGTTCAGTTCAAGGCAGTGAAACAAAATGTCTAGATTCAGGAGTTCCAAAACAATATGTTTTGACATTTCCTGATGGAAATGTTTCTGAACTTTACACTCTGTGAAAAAATGTTGATACTTCAACTTTTCATCTCAATTTGGGGCAGAAGCAAATTTTGAAATAATGGAATTTTCTATAGGGTGGAAATTCCAATTTGCACGCCCTTCTACTCTTTATAGAGCATGCTGGCCTCAGATCCGTAGGAGCAGGGCCCCTCCTACTACTGAGGTACATTAGATTGAAGTTATGTGGAGAGTCCCATCCTCACTCTAGCTGATGTGTCAAAGTAGCAGTGAATTATTTGACAAACTGGGAACAGGGTAGTAATTTAATTGGTTACAAAAGCATGCTATAAACTTCAGTTGTTTTTTGAATGTATACTGTGGTACAGTGGTGGGCAACCTGCGGCCCATAGGCTGCATGTGGCCCATCAGGGTAATCTGCTGGCATACCACCAGACCAGTTTGTTTAAATTTGCATGGCAGCCCGCAGCTCTCATTGGCCGGGAACAGCAAACTGCGGCCACTGGGAGCTGTGAGCGGCCGTGCAAATGTAAACAAAATGTCTGTTAGCCCGCCAGCAGATTACCCTGATGGGCCACATGTGGCCCCCAGGCCACAGGTTGCCCACCACTGCTGTGGTAGCACCTGGAAGCCTCGGCCAGTTTGGGGCCCTGTTATGCAGGGTGCTGTACAAATGTACAGTAAATGACATCCCCCATCCCAAAGAGTTTACAGGCTAAAGGCAAGACATAGCAGGTGTCTGAAGCAAACAAATGAGCTTGTTTCCTTGAAAAAAATTCCAATTATATATCAGAAAGAGAAACCACTATATTTATTTGCCTGTATTTTCAAGTATTTCCACAATGGGCAAACTTAAAAAAAATGTTTAAAGACAACTTCTCTTTATACTCTGTGGTGTGAATTAGAGCTCATCCAGATGACGGTGATTTGCATTCGTGTAACTACGTCAATGTGGTTAGATGGTGCAAACACCTAGTGTAGACACATTGCACTGGTGTGACCTCTCCTGAAACTTCCTGAAGGAAGATGCGCTGGTTCAAACCCCATCTTACCGCTGCAGCTTATTTACATAGCAATTTGCAGTGCTGGGGTAGCTACATACCACACTCCTCTATTGCTTCTTACAAGTGACTATCAGCATGACATTGGGACTTCCACTTCGGACAACAGCTAGGGCGGCAACAGTCTCTTGTTTCCAGTTGTTCTTCCTCCCCTCCACCCACTGACCAGGAACACATTACATTTTTTAATTAGGTAACTCATTAGATAGCATTGATGAAGCTACACTGGTGCAAAAAAACAAAAACAAAAACAAAAACAAAAAAGCAGAGTACACAGGGTCTAGCCAGAGGTTTGTGAGGAGGGAAAGGGATACAACTGAAACAACTCCTAAGCTTAACGGGGTGACTGGGCATTCACACCTACTGAAATTAAGAGAGTTTAATTTTAGAAGCTCATAGTTCATTTAAGTGAATATGAGTGACGGGGAAGCTCTCCTTTGCTGCTGTCTTCTGGAGATGGGTTTCTGGAGGAAGGGGCTGGCAGCTCCAATATGCACCATGATGTATATGATACATAACGGGCCATTTTTTTCAAAATCTGGCTCCAAATTTCCACATGCCTTTTTGCGTGCTCAGTCCTTGCGTATGCCAGTAACAGAATTTGAGCACACACTACATTTAGAAAAATGCTAACTGTAGAGCATTACAGACATGCTCTCCTCCTCTTCTTCTCTTTATAGAATACATGGGCTTCCTGAGCTTGTACAGTATTGTTAGTCTGCAAATATTTGGCTGCTGTATCACAGAGAGAATTATGCTGTCTCTTTACTGTGACCGCTAGCTCGAAAGAAGCCACATTCCACACTCCTCTATTGCTTCCTACAAATGAAGATTAGCGTGATATTGGGATTCCCAATTTGGACAACAGATAGGGCTGCCACAGTCCCTGATTTCCAATTGTTCTCCCTCCTTTCCCCCACCCCCAAGAAATTCATTCATATTTTAAATTAGATAATTCATTTACTAGAGTTGTCTAATTTACTGCACTGCTTCAAAATCTCAAATAGAGGCAAGAGGAGGGGATCTGGAGAATGATGGCATGGTGTGGATTATTTTGTTTACAGACCCTCCATGGTTTCAGTTTTCCCTTTGAAATTTAGATCAAACAATACTGTCAACATAGATTCATTTCTCCTGACTGTTTTTGATATTATGGAATCTGCAGGCAGCTTGAGGGCCATAGTTTTTGACAGCACTACTACAGAAGTACCCTTTTGATTCTAAGCCCTGCGTTTATATGTCTGCCAAGCCCATGCATAAATACCCAATACGGTATATACCAATGGCTATCTTGCAGTCAGCAGAAATACATCAAATAGGTGAACAGAAAACACCACACTGCTTATCAGATATGAATTATCACTAGCTTAGCTTGTATGTTCGATACAGACCTGTCCAGAATTAGCTTCCTTTTTTACACACACATGCAAAAAAAAAATATAGGCACTTGGGACCTAATCCAAAACTCCTTGAAATCAATGGGTGTCAGGATTCTAACAAGGACAGTTAGGACCAAGGATCAGAGCAGGGTCAACCCTGAAGCTGGAAGTAGCAATGGAGTTCATAGTCAGGTTCCAAGACAGGGTTGATGCCAAGGGTCAGAGTGAGTCAGGTTCCAGGATCCAGGGCAGGAGGTGAAGTTCAAATCAAGCCAAGGTCAAAGCCAGGAGTTCGAGAGTAGAAATGGTTATGGCAGCTACAGGAAGTCTGCACTGTTGCCTGGATATTTCCTGGAACACCCTTTGCATTTATATAGGACAGGGAGCCATAAGGCTGCTGCCTGTCAAACCCCTTGAGGTGGGATTTCCCATAGCCTGTGTCCCCAGTGGGTCATAAGCAGTGGAGCATAAGCTTGTTACAGCTGTTGCTGGGTGGTGGCATGGAGACTCCAGCTTTCTGGCAGGCCTGGGTTCTAGACTGGGAGGGCTTACAATGGGAGTCTCTCCACTGATATCAATGGATTTTTGGATCGTGAATCTGTAGTGAAAGTTACATCCTGATTTCACTCAGAGAGGACATAATGCAAGTAGGCAACATGAAAGCTTGCTTGATACAATGTACTTATTCTTCACCTTATTTGGGAGAAAATGGTGATGTAGTTGTATGATGTGGACAAATGTCCATTATTAGCTAGATTAAGACCAAAAATATTTTGCTTGTGATTCAAACAACTTTACTATGCAAGAGAAGGAAGCCTGATACAGTGAGTGAGAGCACAACCTAGTCTCCCTTGCCAGAATGGTTATAAATGCTTTGTTCCAGTAAATGCAGAACAGAGAGTTCAAGTATCTGATCCTGTGAAGTTTTGAGCACCTACTATTCTAATTTACTTAAAAATCATATATCTCAGTGGGACTCACATGTGTTCACCCTCATTCAGGGCCAGGTCCTTGACTTCTATATAAGTTAACTCTTTCTGTTCATACGATTCCTGGAATAACTTTGTTGTAGCTACTCATGTAAGAGAGGACTTCATCATATAGCTCAGAACCATTCAGAATCAAGTTTCAAAAATGATGTCACTTCAGAGTTCAGCTAATGTTTTTATGAGCTGGTTGGAAAATGGTAAGCGCCTCCGTCCTTACATACGACTCATTTTTCAGTGGCAAAATGGCTAAATTGTTCTTTCCCTTTTTAACCACTCTCCCTTCTCCCGTTCAAAGGAAGATAAAGGGAAAAAATAAAGAAAAACCTTAAAGTATTTGGTTTGTTGCCAAAAGAATCAAAATAAATTGAGAAAAAATATGCCAAAAATTAATTTTAGAAAAAAAGCCATTGAAGTTTTGAACAAAAAGCAACTATCTCTGTTGGTGTGGCAGTTTATGCTCTTGACCCTGCAGTTTTGCCATTCTTCTTCTGATTTTGAAAGATTAGGCCAACTTTCATTATAAAGCCTGATCCAAACAAAGCCTATGAATTTAGTGGTAGTTTTTCCATTAACTTTAATGGACTTTAGTTCAGATCCTCAATTAATGGACCATTTTAATCATATTTCCAAAGCAGAAAGAGTATCCTTATCCCAGAATTGTATCTATATAGGCTTGTATCTTTGATGATATTGTGTACGGTCCATGAAAATTTTATGGGAGCATTTCAGTAAGAGATGCTTAGGTAGACAGACAGACACTTATAAAAACAGACATGTATAGATATGAGAAGGACAAATATATCAGAGGTATCTGGTAGATAGATGTATACACAAATCAGATATCACTGATATGGACTGCAAATTTCATATTTTTGAATTTTTCTCCTCAGTGTTGAAAACAGTTTTCTATATGGAAATGAATACAGTATGATTAAGGAAATTTATATTTATTTCACATTGTTATATTTTAAACCAGAAGTTCAGCTGTACCTAGTTATGGCATTCTGCTGGAAATAATTATCAAGTGGTGCATATAAATAACCCCTACAGTCTTTGAAATGTATAGAATGCATATCCATTTTTACTATTCCGGAGATATAGAGATTGAGATATCACTGTCTATATAGAGGACCCAAGACCAAGAGATAACCTTTAAGTTCAATAACATTAACACTTGCCAATAATCCCCACTACTGTATCACTCACACACTCACTCTGCTTGCATATATGTATATTTTGTGTGTGTTTATGTAGTATTTTATATGGAAATGTTTCGTGATCACCCCCAGCAACATGTGGCATTTCTTCAAGAACATTTCAGCACCTTTTAACATGTCTTCTTCAAATATGTTTCTAATTGTGAGGATCTCATATTAAAAATGTTATCACTGCGCAAACAGATTAATTTATTTAAGCATTTGTTTAATATACATGCTCTAGGCACTTTTATAACACTAGAAGTGTACACTACACAACTAAAATAAATAATAAAATGGACTGTTAGGGGTTAGATTCAAATCTGGTATAAATGGGAACAAGTCCTCTTAAATCCTAAAAGTCTTTCTATTGTGGCATCAGTTTGTCCAGGTTTTTTGCTAAGTGTATGTGGGAATGACTCCACTTAATTTTTGCCTTACAACCAGAGCTGGTTGGAAAAATTCATATGAAACGTTGTGTCAGAATTTGCCAGATCAGTGAAATCAGAACGTTTAGTGTAGATGTCTCCATTACATCAGTGCTCCAGTAGAACCCTACCTACCAGGTAGGTTTCCATCAGAAACCTATTTGGTTTCTTGACAGCTCACCTACCCAGCTCCTCGGCAGCCCAGGTTCTGCAGTGCCAGGGCAGCCAGCCACGTGGACTGCCTCTGAACCCAGAGAACCCTAGAGCTTCCAGGATCTATTGCTCTGGGACTGCCAGCTGAGCAGACTGTCCCGGAGCAGAGGCTACATTCTCTTTCATGGAGAATTTTGAACTTTTTCTTTTTTGTTCCTCAGAGGAACAAAACAAAACTTCAGAATATCTAAATCTTCTGTGAAATCGAATTACCTGTCTGAGCACAACTCTCTTTATTACATACTCCAGATACCTGAAAATTTAAATGCCATTTGGAAAACTACTACACCACTATCTCATTGGCAAAAGTGATTGTCCCGGGGCATTAGAGGACATAGTTTGGAAGGCAAGGAAGTTTGCCACACATCATCTGAATCTGGATACTGATCATTCTTGCTTTTACTCTTTGCTACCTTTCTGTCTATTCAGAGAGATTGTGAAAAACACAAAAGGCCAGATTCACAGAAGTATTTAGGCACCCAACACTGTAGATAGGCATCTAGTGAGATTGATAAAAGTGTCTAAGTAGTTTAGACACCTAACTCTCATTGTCATTTACTTTCAATGTGACTTAGCCACATAACCTGCTTAGGCACTTTTATAATTCCCACTAGGGAATTCTGCCTAAATACCTTTGTAATTATGGCCCAGAGGAACCAACATTCTAGCCCCACTCCTTCTAGACAAAAAATAAAAAGTCTGTCAATATGCTACCATTTCATGTTAGATGTATGTATAGGTGTATAGATAGATTTTATTTGATTAGAGTCCAGTTTTTATTATTGCTGATGACACTTCATTTGTGATATTACTGGATATATTTCCGAGCAAAAATTATTTGTAAGAATTCTTTTCTTCTTTGGTCTTTATAGTTTCCCCCAGAGGTAACTTTTGAGGCATCTATGTGACCACCTTACTAATAGTTAAGATTTAACTTCTTTAGCCAGAAGCTGGCAGAGCTATTAAGATGTCTGCTACATTTTTATGAAGTATTAGATAATGCTTGTTCATGGATTCTCCCAATAAGCTCTGCATGATAAGAGCTGACACTGTGAGGAGGTTATGGTGTTAGATTTGGTCTTGGAGACTAATGGTTTTGATTTGTGCCAAAACTACCTTTGTCTTGTTAAATGAGTATGACATGAATCATTTGGCTGCAATTCCTCGCAACTGGCTGGCCACATATCCTGAAACAAGGGGAGGCAAAAAGAAGATCCCATGTGTTTGACTAGAAAATACACAGAACAGCTTTTCTGTAATGCCCCATGTGTATTACTGATTGAATATACCAATGAAAAGGAGCAGCATAAATGTGCCAGCCACAAAGGTATTGTGCCAGAAACACCTAAGCAACAGGTGGTGTGAGCCTTTTCTTTGGAATATCTCAGCTTGTTAAGGGTGGTCAAAAATATTGGGAAAGTTTACAATCACATACGGCTTAGCTTGTTTGAAAAGAACAAATAACCCATCAAAAGACTGAAAATCTTTTTTCACTTGTCTCCCCTTCTTTGTCCCCCCACTGTTTTTTTCAGATTTAGGTCTTTTGTTTCTTCTCCGTCAGACATCTGTCCTCTTTGCCTGGATCACTGTTCAGAGCAGCTAAAGTACATATAAACTACCTTGCGTACAACACACTTTGATAGTTCACAATGAGACACCAAAGCTGAAATAAACATAGCCAGGAAAAAAAATGTTAAATCCCTACTTCAAAACTTGTTTTGTATTTTCTTATTCCTTAAAGTTATTTTTAAGTGTCGAAACCAGACCAATTATAGTCAGAAACTACTTCACTTAATCCATTCTTTTATCTCCTGGGAAAAATCACCAAAGCAATTCTCAAAATCTTTAAATCCCACAGTGTGCATAAAGGCAGCAAGTAAATCTGCTCCTTCCCAGGCAAACCTTAAGGATTTTACTGGCATCTTTAATTAAACTAGCAAATAGGTTGGTTTCTCTTGTATTTTAACCAATATTCTGTCAACAGGAAGAAAAAAATTGCAAACCAGAATTTGTACTGAAAAATACCACCAGAAACATTTGTACAATTATGATCGTGGGTTGGAGCAGAAATAACCCCAGGAATTATTAAACATTGTCAACTACTTCCTGGCAGAATATTACTTCTATAACTACAGTCAACTCAGTTATGAACTAACTAAATCTTAAAATTGGCAACTGAACAAACAAACAAAAAATGCATCAGGTTGTGCAATTGAAAAATATATGCATATGTCTATGTGTGAGAATATGCAAGGGCAAATATAATCCCAAAAGGCTGAATTACACAATTATTACTAGCTTGGTAACAAACACAGATGGTTGTGAGGAACACAATCCCTCAACTATCCTTCCATTTGATAGCTAGCTTACAAATGACAATGCAATACAAAAGTACACACTAATGTAAGAGGGGGTCTATTTATTCTTTTTTAAATGCAGGAAAATTCATGCGGCTGATCTGTTATTTGAAATCAATAGAATTAACTGCAGTGTACCTGACATCGATTTTGTTAGTACATTATCATTTTAGCCCATTAAAAAAGCTATACCTGATGATACCAGAAAGCTCCATTGGTGACATCACATCCATCTATTGTAGGTTTCATGATCCCCAAAATATTTTGGCTTTCCCTCTTGAATAGAGAAACTGACATTCCCGTTGATGAACAGGGTTATCTTTACACGTAGAACTAAGATCCAGAAATTCTGCTTTCAGCTCTGTGGAGGAAGGTTTTATGAGACCCAACTAGCAGAGATAGCAATTAACTAGAATACTTAGGAGCAGAAAGCTTGACAATCTGATGAGTTATTCTTTTGAACCAGGGAGCAACTCATGCATAAATGTTCTTGTAAATAATTACAGGAATGCATTGTAAACACAATTAATCATCTCAAGGTGTTATCTCTAGGTATTCCCCCCACAGATTATGTGCCACTTGCTCAATAAATCAAATTTTAACATAAAGATACCAATAGCTGGTATTAATATTCCCATTCAGCCAAACATGGCTGGGTAGAATCTAACAAGATTTCATTACATTTTGAAAGAACAAAGTATTGTGAAATGTTGAACAAAAACAGGTCTTAAGAGAAAGTACATAAATCAGAAAAAGGGCTCACATAAAATGCAAATTCTTTGTCATTTAAAATGTACTTTCCACTGAGTTAGTTGGGAACAGCATAATACATCTTTTTAATATCAATATTGAGTTTACATAATCTCAGATAGGTTGTTCCTACAAAACAGTGTTTACAAGAGCCTTAGAATGACAGGCTGCTTAATGTTTCCATAAGATTTTTTCCATACAATGATAATACCAAACACATTTTAATCTATCGTTCATAATTATCAGCTGGGAATTTGAGTAGTGTGCCATAGGAACAAAAGCGTCTAACTGTTTCATCTCTTACAGTCCACAATGCATTAGACAATGTGCACTTCAGCTTCAGCATCTGAAGTCTGAGATCCCTTTGGGGATCATTATATGGATTTTGGCAGGAGCTGTGAGTGGTTCTGAGGAGCAGTGAAGGCGGCTACCAGGGACAGGGACTGTTGGATAGGGCAAGGGGAAGACAGCTGAGGAGGTAGTTGGAGTAGAGGAAAGGGAAGGAGTATTGCGAGGGTCAGAAGGGCTGGAGATTGTCAGAGGATGCTTACAAGCAGCTGGATGGCCTGCCAGCTTTCAATGGGTTTACAAGGTGGAGAACTTTTGAGAGGGATAGAAAAGGCATCAGAAGGAATTAAAGAATTTCAGAGGGTGGATTATGAGAGAGGACAGAGGATAACACAAGAAGGCCAGGCAAACAACCTGAAGGATGGAGAGAGAAGAAAGAAGAACTGCAAAACCAGTCAGGAAAGACAATGAAGCTGGATCTGTATATGAAACAAACCTGGATCTGCCATATTATGCTTTGTTACAGTAGTATAAATTGAGTAGAACTGGGCACCTACAGATATGTTCTCTGCCTAGAATATATCATGCTTCTGTGACCAAAACCTTGTGATCATCCCCAAAAAGTCTGCAGCTTTGTTTCAACCTGGTTTCCATATTGAAATGAATGGTGCTAAAGCAATACTCGATATTGATGGCAGGCAGTAGACAAACAGCACTTTGACACCTTCTGTAAAACCAGTCAATGTCTATTGGTTTTTGCTTGTCATGAAGATATTCAAAATACCATGCTGAATAATGGCTTTTCAAGGGTTGCTATTTTTTTTGTAGTCGATGCCATCCTTCAAGAACTAGCATCTTCCATTTGAGACCAATGATTCTTACATGTGTTCCAGACAACACTGGTATTCATGTTTACAACCTGGGAAAAAGCTTGCTTGCTTCTTAACGAATAGACCTTACTGTGTTGCACTGTACCTTGTGAAATCAATGAGTCTAATTCATACCTGGTGTAAGATCAGTGATGTAAGAGGAGTTAGAGAAGGGATACATTTGGCCCAGTAATTTCAATGGGATGTAAATCAACCTAGAATTCATCCCTTGTGGGCAACCTACAAGTGATTAGCTGCAAAAGTAAATTCAAGCACAGTTAAAACAATACAATTTCTCATATTTGGCCTTGTTTTCAGGGATAAATATTTAGTTGCACTTCATGCCACCAAACATGAAACCTATGATACTATTCAAGAAAATGCTGATATACCAGGAGATGCAGTATTTGAAATTCAGCTTGTCATGATCCCATGTTGGTCCTGCTCACCTGTGTCTTCATAATATGCATAATTATTCAATAATAGGTACTCATTATAGTGAGCTTTTAGGGCTTGATCCAAAGGAAGTCTTGCCATTGACTTAAATTGGCTTTGGATCACGGCTATGGATGATATAGTGGAATGGGTCAGAGCATTTTCCACACCAAGCAGATCTGTTTTATTTGCAGATTTAGCATCCATATGGGTCTGTAAATGCTATGTTTGTTGTCACCATTCACCCTGCAAACCAGTGATCTTCTTGATTCCAATAATGTCACATCTTGAGGTGACTGACTTAACATAACCATTTTGCATATCACCTTTTATGCTCTGAAGGGGATATGGCTACCACTGATACAGAATAAAAAATATTACTGGGCCAATATGGCTGGAGGTTATTGAACTCATACTGGCCCATGAGAAATATATGAGTATGAGGCATATTAAACAATCCTGCCAATATTACGTTTAATGACTGATCTTGGACAGAAAAATAGTGCTGATAGTTAAATAATTAAAAGACATCTCACGTGGGAAGTCCTTTCAGTCTGTGAGGATTCTTTTATATCCAAAATGCATGCCCATGGGTTTTTGATTGCCCCTACAGGAGAATCAGCTGGATGAAGAACTCTATCAAGGATTCAGACTCCATACCATAAGTGGCATCAGATTTACCAGGTCCACCCTGCATTCTGTCATAAAGCATGACATTTTCCAGATAGAAAAAAAATAGGTTTTTTTTGTTTTGTTTTTTTTTAGATAATATCACTGTGTAGAGAAGAATCAGCATTTTGGATTCAGTTTTCTCATTGTTTAGGTTGCCAGTACAACCAGAATAGCCCCCTGTGACAGATATGTTCAAAGGGATTCAAACCAGTCTCAGCTGTGTACATTTTTTTGCACATCTTCTATTACTTCCATGATCAATGAGAGGGAAATCCGTGGGGGGAGTCTGGTCAACATTTTAGATGTCTATGCACAAATGCAAGGAGTATGAGGAATAAACAGGAAGACCTGGAAGTATTAGTACTTAAACAAAATGATGACTTAATTGGCATAATATAGACTTGGTGGAATGAGCGTTATGACTGTAATTTTAGTATAGAGAGGTATATCTTGTTTGGGAAGGACAGGCCTTAAAGTCTATGAGGTGTTCCATTATACATCAAGAATATATACAGTTGTCCTGAGGTTCAGAAGGAGGTGGGAGGCAGACCGTTTGAGAATCTCTAAGCAAAGATAAGAAGGGGAACTGATGTCATGATAGGGTGTTACTATAGACCGTCAAATTAGGAACAAGGGGTGGATGAGGCATTTCTAGAACAAAAATATCCAAAACACAAGATCTAGTAATAATGAGGGACTTTAACTTCCCAGACATCTGTTCGAAAAGTAATATGGCAAACACAAAATATTCAATACATTTTTGGAATGTATTGGGGTCAACTTTTTGTTCCACAAAGTGGAGGAAGTAACTCATGGACAGCCATTTTAGACTCGATTCTGTCCAACAAGGAGGATTTGGTAGTGAATCTGAAGGTAGAAGGCAGTTTGGGTGAAAGTGATCAGGAAGTGGCAGATTTCATGATTCCAAGGAAAGGAAGGAATGAAAATAAGTAGAATAAGGACAATGGACTTCCAAAAAAGCCGACTTTAACAATCTCAGAGAACTGTCAGGTAAGGTCCCATGGGGAGAATATCTAAGGGAAAAAGGAGTTCAGGAGAGCTGGCAGTTTCTCAAGGAGACAATATTAAACTATCCTGATGCAATGGAAATATAGGAAGAATAATAAGAGGCACTATATCTCCATCTGGCACTCTTTCATGACCTAAAAAAATAAAAAATAAACCTTACAAAAATGGAAACATGGACTAATTGGTAAGGAGGGATACAAAAGAATAGCACAAGTACACCTCTACCCTGATAGAATGCCACCCAATATAACATGAATTTGGATATAACACAGTAAAGCAGTGCTCTGGGGGGGGGTGGGGCTGTGCACTCCGGCAGAACAAACCAAGTTCAGTATAATGCAGTTTCACCTCATTAAGATTTTTTTGGCTCCCGAGGACAGCATTATATCAAGATAGAGGTGTATGTAGGAAAAATTCAGAAAGGCTGAGGCACAAAATGAGTTACACCTAACAAGGAACATAAAATGCAATAAGAACTGATTTTCTTAATACATTAGGAGCAAGAGAAAGATGAAGGGAAATGTAAGTTGTATACTTAGCAGAGATGGAGAGCTAATAACTGACAACATCAAGAAAGCTGAGGTGTTTAATGCCTATTTTGTTTCAGTCTTCACTAAAAACATTTATGGTGACCAGAAACTCAACACAATTAATATTAACAGCAAAGGAGAAAGAATGCAAGCCAAAATAGGGAAAGAACAGTTCAAAGAATATTTAGATAGTATGTTTAACTTAAGTCAGAAGGACCCGATGAAATTCATACTAGGGTATTTAAGGAACTAGGTGAAACAATCTCAGAATCTTTGAGAACTGATCTTTGAGAAATCCTGGAGGGCAGGTAAGGTCCCAGAAAACTGGAGAAGGGCAAACATACTACCTTTCTTTTTTAAGGGAAACAGACAGGACTCTAGAAATTATAGCCCAATGAGCCTAAATGATACCTAGATAGATAGTGGAACCAATTATTAATCAATTTGTGAGCACCTGGAGAATAAATAGGATTATAAGGACTAGCCAGTATGGATTTGTCAAGAACAAATCATACCAAACCAACCTAATTTCCTTCTTTGGCAGTTTCACTGGCCTAGGATGTATGTTGATTTTAGTAAGGCTTTTGAAACAATCCTACAGGATGTTCTCATAAGTAAGCTAGGGAAATGTGGTCTAGATGAAATTACTCTAAGGTGGATGCACAACTGGTTAAAAGACTCCACTCAGAGTAGTCATGAATGGTTCAGTGCAAGCTGGGAGGGATATCTAGTGGGGTCATGCAGGGGTCAATCCTGGGTCTAGTGCTATTCAATATTTTCATTAATAGCTTGGATAGTAGAGTGGAGAGTAGGCTTATAAAATTTGTGGATGGCAGCAAGCTGAGAGGGGCTGCAAGCATTTTTGAGGATAGAATTAGAATTCAAAACAACTTTGACAGATTGGAGAATGGTCTGAATTCAACACAATGAAATTCAGTAAAGACAAGTGCCAAGTACTTTACTTAGGAATGGAAAAAAATCAAATGCACAGCTACAAAATGGAGAATAACTGGCGAGGTGGTAGTACTGCTGAAAAGCATTTGGTGGTTATAGTAGATAACAAATTGAGTATGAGTCAACAGTGTAATGCAGCTGTGAAAAAGGCTAATACCATTATGTGGTGTACTAGCAGGAGTGTCTTATATAAAACATGGAAGGTAATTGTCACCATCTACTTGACACTGGTGAGGAAATTGGAACTGGATTTGGAAAAGGTTCAGAAAAGGGCAACAAAAATTATTAGGGGTATGGAACAGCTTCCACATGAGGAGAGATTAATAAGATTGGGACTTTTCAGCTTGGAAAAGAGATTACTGGGGGGGGGGAATATGATAGAGTTCTATAAAATCCTGACTGTGGAGAAAGTCAATAAGGAATTGTTATTTACTCTGTCTCACAATACAAGAACTAGCGGTTAACAAATGAAATTAATAGACAGCCAATTTAAAACAAACAAAATGAAGTACTTCTTCACACAATGCACAGTCAACTTGTGGTTAGAGAATGTTTGTTGTGAAGGATGAGACTATAACAGAGTTCAAAAAAGAATTAGATAAGTTCATGGAGGATAGGTCCATCAATGGCTATTAGCCAGGATGGGCAGGGATGGTGTCCCTACCCTCTCTTTGCCAGATGATGGGAATGGGTGACAGGGGATGGATCACTTGATGAGTACCTGTTCTGTTCATTCACTCTGGTGCACCTGGCATTGGCCACTGTTGGAAGACAGGATACTGGACTAGATGGACCTTTGGTCTGACCCAGTATAGCCATTCTTATGTTCTCAGTTGTAGTACTGTGTCCAATTCTGGGCACTACGCTTTAGGAAAGCTATGGGTAAATTGGAAAGCTAGTCCAGAAGACAGCAACAAAAATGATAAAAGGTTTAGAAAATTTGACCTCTGAGGAGAGGTTAAAAAACTTGGAATATTTAGTCTTGAAAAAAGAAGACAGAGGGGGGACATAACAGTCTTCAGATATATTAAGGGCTGCTATAAAGCGGATTGTGATAATTTGTTCTTCATGTCCACTAAGGGCAGGAAGAAGTAATGGGCTTAATCTGCAGCAAGGGAGATTTAGGTTAGATATTAGAAAAAACATTCTAATAACAAGGGTAGTTAAGCTCTGAAATAGGCTTCCAGAGGTTGTGGAATACCCATCATTGGAGGCTTTTAAGAACAAGTTGGTCAAACACTTATCAGGGATAGTTTAGGTTTACTTCATCCTGCCACAGCGCATGGGGCTGGACTTGACTTCTCAAGGTACTTTCCAACCTTACATTTCTATGATTCTGTGATGGTTTTGCATGTGTACATTCTATTTCTCCTAAGAGTTTGGTTTATGCAAATATTATCAACTATGCAAACAAATGAGAAAGGCCTAAAATGTGCAAAGCTGTGCATAAAAAAATAAAGGCCACATTTTAAAAATGTGTCCCTTTAAGTCCACAGCAGTTACCATACATCAAACTTTCTCTAACCTTACAGACACAAATGAAAGGGGGAGAGCTGAGAGTCCACAAAACCTTAACAGAGGGAACCAAGGGATACTTGAGGAGCTACCTCAACTCACCTTTCTGAGTTCTCATCATGCCACTGTTGGATATTACTGACAGGCTCTACACAATGGTTCTAAACAATCTACCCACCAGTTGGAGCAGCTTGGAATGGATTTTCTACTCATCAATGGATTATTTTTCTTGTGGTGTTTGGCAAATTTCTGATAGTGGATGATTTCCTGTCTGGACATCCCATTTATAGTTTGTGGCACTGCGGTATGATGAGTTTACACTACCACTGAACATTGTTGAAGGACCTCATTAACTTATGCAGACAGTGAATTGGTAGTTTTCAAAATGCCACTCTTTTGCCAAAGAAATCTAGCTGACGGTGGCAGTTAAGTACTTAACTGGTAAATAAAGTGGTTCAGAAGAGGCAGCTTTACTTCATGTATGTGCAACAATGCTACGTTTGGGAGTTATTTATTGGTATTACTCCAACTCTCTGTACATGGTTTAGGGATCGGGGGAGGTTAATAGAATTTTTATTTTTAAACACTTTTGCCCCACAGGTAAATGTGCTAAAAATACAGAAGAAACACAGACAATTATATTGATACAGTAAAAGAGAGTCATGGACAAAACAATGAGATCCTTGCTCATTTCTTATTCTGGCAAAACTCCCATTGAGTTCTTTGGGAGTTTTGCCTCAATTCCTGCCATGTCTCACTCCCACCATCCCAATCCTGCCAAGTCAATGAGACACTCATGCATAAAGATAAGCATACACAGAACCGGTGCATAATACCGAAGGATCTTAAGACTTGGCCCCAAAACATACTGTAACCTGCAAAAACTTTAGAAGAAGTCAAGCCAGACTTATATTCTTTATACTGCAGTATATGGAGCATTAGAATATTTCCAGATATAGGAAATTCCAAGCATTATGTAAATAAAGGAGCTTGGAACATAGTTATTTTGTACAGACATGTCTATGACTGTAATAAGTTTTGAAAATTTACTCACTTGACTCAGACCTAATTGACACTTGTGGTTTGTTTGTTTTTTTTTAGTGACATGTAGTTAATATACAGGGTTATTGTATAAAACAGGTAAAGTACCTAAAACAACCAACCAAAAAACATTCACATTCTCTTCCTGTCTGTTAAAAGTTTCATGGAATCTATATAATTGGTGGAGGTTTTCTATAGTTAAATCTACATTTATGTTTTACTCTCTGAATATTTTTTAAAATGTATCTTTTGGACATCTTTAAAAGTACCTAGATATTGAAGTATATAAGACCTTATATGAGCGCGTCTCGGTGGTTCATCCTATGTGCCACATGTACAACAATGTCTAGGAACAATGAGGTCAAGCTAAGGACACTGTAGCAAATAGCAAGACAGATCATACTAGATTTTAAAGGCTTAAATCCCAAATCTGATGTTATTTTAACTTGGTATTTTTTTCTTTAGTATGCAGAATCTGTCTGTCTCTCTAAATACACACACACACATATATGTAGGTGAAATGGATCTGTAAAACATGAGAAATGACATCCACTGAGGTACATTTTTAGTAACACAGAACAGAAATGATTGACAGAACAAAGCATATGGAAACGAAGAAGAATCTAACCCACATTTAGATCTAAGAAAAAAATATTTGCCTGAAGGGAAAATATTAATTAGTTTGTCTACATGCAAGATAAAAGTCTGGAAGACATATCCATCAAAAGGCAGTAGAATAAATAGCAAAATGGAAATTATTTGTAAATTGACAGTAAACTTGGCAAACATCGAGGGGGTAAACAAGTTATTTGGCATGCAAAGCACTCAGAAATCACAGCCTCTGTCAGGAGGCATCTGTGCATATATTCACTTATTTGACAGAAATTAACATTCTGCAGAAATCTTTGTTGCATGCTAAAGATTTCTTCACCCTCCTTAATTATTTTAATTGCTGCTTCAAAATGTTCCCTATAAACATGAAAAAAGACATTAAAATCCACCAAGTCCAGTTCCATGTTATCAATAATACACAGCAACTCTGTACAGGAGTTAAACACGAAACGTACTGAGACATAAAATATTTACATAAAAGAGCCACATTTGTTTTTCTTGGTTGAAATTTAAGATGTCCTCTCAGTATTACGAAAGATTTAAAAAACACAACACTATCATATAAACAAATGCAATTAATCCAACTGCTTAGAGGGCCAGAGTTTATTGAGATCATTCTTTTATCAATAGTTTGCCATACTGTGAGAAAAACTAGATTGTGACGGTTGCATTTGCTAAATATTGTTGTAATAGCCATACCATATCCAACCTCACTGATGAGCTTCTTTCTATAAACTAAGCAAAGTAATATATAAGACAGCTATTTCCCCCAACTCACAGACAGACAGGCACAAAGTGATACCTATGTGATTTTGAAAGGGGATCGTTATTAGGTGCATCAATTAGCCAAGCTGTTCTACAAGCCTAAGCTACAGCGAGATTCTGGCTGCTTTTCAGGGCATGCTCAAGATGAGGGTTAGGCTGCACCTGCACAGGGGGCTGATAGAATCTCAGTGCTAAAAATGAGTTGAAAGAGCCATAGCAGACAATCTAGCAAGAATGTGTAGGACAGACTTGGCCATGGCTCTGCCCCCTTCAAAATGTTTGGTGGTTCAGAGCTGGTGAATGACTACATTCACTCACCCAGTCTTCCTTCTGTTCTCTGCAGCTAGAATGCTTAGGTCACACAACTGGTGTAGTACACCTCTGTCACTGCTTAACGTTGCAGTAGTTGTTAGAGCTATAAGCTAACCCCTGAACTGCATGTTTCTTGGGGCAGAGACCATGTCTCTTTGTGGTTTGTACACAACTGAGTAAAATGATGGTTCCCAATGAATGACAATAGATGTTAAATGGTCATTACAATAGTTGAGGCTAGGAGCCCAGTAGTTATAATTACTGTTGTCTATGTCCATGGATTTATACAGGAAGCTACTGTAAGAGGTCATAGTAAGAAAATATGTTTTTAAATAGAATCCAAATAACATATGCTGCAAAATTTAGGAGCTCTATTGTTAATCAGACCCACATAACATGCCAGGCCTTCAACCGGTGTACATTTGCATAGCTCAACAATGGAGATATGCTGATTCACACCAGCTGAAGATATTCTATTTAAGCACTATTTCTCTTTCTACACAACCTCTGAAATAATAATGGTCCTTTATGATATGGTGCAAGGCCAGATCCCTTCCCTTTCAAGCTAATGGGGAAGTAAATTCAGAATCAAGGGTCCTCTATCAAGAATGCCCAGCTGGTGACCCCCCGATATTTAAACCTGTGATGTTGGTTCAAATATTCCATCTGACTTCAGCTGCCAGTGCTATACACAGGGAGAGAAGTGCTCTCCGGGTTGCCAGGATTTAATTCAAGTGAACATACCTTGAATTAGACCCAGAAGCAAACAGGAAGGCTGTGCAGGTTTATGACAAATGAAAGATTCCATTCCAAAGCCATGTCTAGATCTCTTTATGTCCACCCTTTCTGAATATCTGTGTAAAACAATTGTGGTATTTCAATGTCATCTCCCTCTGGTCACATTTTCAAATGGTTCTGGATATACCACAGATCAGAGTGTGGAGTAAGTGGATACCCAATTTTGGGGGCAGTCCTGTAAGTGTATGACCATGGAAGGTATTTTAATGCCATTAAATATATGATTGCTTACACTGATGAAAATGTTATGGGTTTGTGGGGAAAATACTTATCCCATTATTTAGAATTTGAATTTAAAAAAAAAGGAAATATTTCAACTTTCAGAAGTTGCTATGTTTCTTTTGTATCTTTCATTTTCAGGCAGTCACTTGCATTGTTTCTCATCAGTCAGCTCAACAGTCTAATACTATCTAATCCTTTTCTTTTTATATGTAAAATGACACAGTTTAATTCTCCACAGTTTAATATCTGTGAAGTTTTATCTTTATTTGTTTGGAAAATTTGAGTCAGATACTCACCTACTGTAATTTCCAAAGAACAAACAAATGAAAAAGGGCAGTCCATTTTCATGCAAATCCAGCCAGCTGTTTAGCTGAAGCTGCCCTTGCGTTTTGATGTGAGGATCTGCATAAAAACCAAAGTGGAGATATGATAAAATATAAAAGACTGACAATAACATGCAAATCGAAATCAGTCACTGGAAAACTGTGGACTCATTGTCATCAAAAGAATTAGGTGGCAGAACAAAACAAAAGAGACCTACTGATAAAAGTAACTATGGCGTGATGGCTTTAAAATTTACAGATTTCTTATATCACAAAGAAAACTGAAATTAAACACCTCTCTACACTGTTTGCTTTTAATCTTTTCTTTCTGAGCTGTTTCCTGACATATTCTCTGTTAACTCTCTACCAAAGGTCATTTATAATCATATTTAGGAGATAAAAAAATTAAAAATGAATTTATTTAATAAGTTTTAATCACCAAGTACCCAGGTAAACTGATACTAAAATAAGCAGCTACACATTATTCAATGCAGTCCGGATATTGAAAAATAATTATAGAAAATATTAACAATTCCTTTTGTGATTAGCTCTGAAATGTCACATTATGAGCAAAATCCTGCTCCCATTGAAGTAGATGGTTAAACTCTATGAGAATAGAGCAGGTCTTGTGTAAAACATACTTCTAAGACTCAGTGGTATATGATAAACCCCCAGGTTCCTACATGCAGTCAGATGTTGACAATGACTGAAAATGATGCTAGTCAGCGCTCTCTGCCAAACATAAGCAAGCTATTATTTGATGATTCTTTTATATGTCTCCCTGCTTATGAATGTAGGTGAATACATTGTCATTAATTTATTGGAAGAACTTTGTGAAATTTCTCAAATACAATATTAGGATAGGTTGAAAATTTTCTGTCAAAATTGGTGTTTGACAGACAACTGGATTTTTTACAAAATGAAAATTTCCACAGAAACTTTGTTTTCCACAGAAAATTTCAACTTTTTGCTAAAACACGCAAAAACTCAAAACCCCAAAATGTTCAATTTTCAGATGAAAATTCTCCATTTTTTCTTTTTCAATTAAAAGTCAACATTTTCTTCAGGGACCCCCCCCCAAACATTTTCTGATTAGTTTTAACATATAGATTTCCCATAATTAGCTAAGCTTTACCTTCAACTAAGTATAGCAGAGAATGCATTCCTTTTTCAGTTTTACATTTTATGTTTATTGATTTTTTTTCAGAAAGGACAAGTAACATTGCCAGATTTGATCATGAAATAAAACTATTCATCACAGCTCTTTAGGGTAAAAATCAACAGGACATAGCTTTTAATAATGTCTTTGTGATGGTTCTTGGGGTACACCAGCCTGTTAGCCACCCAAGCACTCACCTCTGGACTATGCCAGCCATTACTGTGTCCTGCAGGTTAGCAATAAGGGCTCCCCTCTCCCTGACCCACCTTGAAACATGGTGTACCCTGTGTAGTGTCCAGCTGTTCTCCACTGAATACTCCCAGAAATACCAACTCTGCTGTCCCCAATGGAACAATGTACACAGCAGCTTGTATACTTCCGCTCAGGATCAGCACCTTGCGTAACACCACAGCACTGAGATATATTTATAGTAAAAATGTAAATTTATTATCAAAGATTCAAGACAATGAGTAAGGATAATGGAAACAAATTAGGAGTTACATATAAAACAAATCCTAACAGTCTTTCTAGAGATTAAACTTTCACAATAATATTAATGATCCTGGCTTTCATTTAAGACCTCACAGGACAGTCTTTTGTGAACCAAAATGCACATTCCAGAATCAGGATATTCTTGTAACTCCTTTGGCATTGAGGGATTCTGGGTTACAGTCCTTAATTAGTTATCCAGCCTAATATCAATATCTGTGCTCACTCCCAGCGAGATAAATTCACAGTAGCAACTTCATTCAACTTTGAGGAAGTGCACATTTTCACCCAATTTGAATTTGATCCAATGTTTCTGTTTTAGTATATGAACACTCTCTATACTAGCAGTAGTTTTACTGTCCCCTTCCCCGCCACCACCCCATTAATACCCTGTTAACATACACACCAATCAGAAGCAGAGTTCTGGGTGTGGGGCCAGCAGCCAGGACCCTATGTAAAACCTGGGGGTGCTGCAGTACACCCTGCACTCCTAATTCCGTTACTGTAACCTCATAGGAAGTTGGAAGGTATGTACTATTAGTAGTACTGGAGCAGGTGGATGTAAGTCTGCCCAAAACTAAAGGCTCACCCCCTCAGGTAAGAGAGCAGAAAAATTGAGCCCAGGTTACTATTGATTTCTGGGGACAATAAAAGAGAAAACAGGATCAGGAGTGAGGTAAAAGGCTAATAACAAGGGATCCAGGGCAGGGTGGGGCATCAAGCTGAGTGAAAGAGGCAGGAGATTTAAGGAAGAGAAGGGATAGTCTTGGAAAACTGGATTCTCTCCCTGCTTCTGTCACAGAATTCTTATGTGATGCTAGGCAAGTCACTTAACATTTTCACAGGCACCCACTGTGTGCACCTCGCATTCTGAGTACCCAACTTGCAACACCTGGTATCCGATTTTTAAAAATGCTGAGTATTCACAACTACAGCTCTGCCAATAACTGATTTTTTGGTTCACTGGTCAAAACAGGAAAAAAATGTTTTGGCAAAATGAAGTTTTTGTTTGCATTTTAAATCATTCCCTTCCCCCCCCAATAAAATTGAAGTAAAATTCAAAATGAAAAGCAGTTTCAAATAGAAAAGGCCAAACAATTCATTTTAAAAATGTCAGAATGAAATATTTCAGTTTCTTTGAATCACTTGTTGCTGTCATGTTTTTTTCAACAGAAACAAATTAGCAAATTTGACACAAATTCGTGAACTATTGTGGTCAACCCAAATCTGCATTTTCAGTGAACAAAGTTTCAGCCAAAAAATTCCCCCCAGCTCTACTCAGAATTGCAGCTGAGGACAACAGGAGTTCTGCTCTGAACATACAGAGTGCTATAATGTGAAACATCAAACACTAGGCACCCCAAATGTATTGGCACTTTTGACAGTTCTGACTTTAATCTCTGTGCCTTAGTTCCCCATGTGTAAAATATCCCTATGGGGATAATACTACCACCTCACCTAAGAGGGCTGTTGTGAATCTAAGTTCATTAATCTTTGTACAGAACTACAATACTATGACGAGCGCACCATAGGAAAGCTGATGAGGAAAAAATTCTTCATTCAGTGCAGGGTTTGGATAGAGTGCAGTAAAATAAGGCATTAGGCTGGACCCCGCTCATTCACTTTGTGGGGCTGGCACATACACATACCCATCAGCACATGGGAGCTGTGAAGAGATGTAGCATGCTCTGTGCAGGTGGAATCTTCATAGATTTTCACTACAAGTCTCTACTGAACATGTGCAAACTGTTTTTCAAATGCTTATAACCTAGCCAGATTTGGGCAGTTTTTCCTCAGGAACAGAAAAAGGCACAACCCTGACACCAAGGTATCTTCTCTACCAAATGTCAAGTCCTTGCTCTAAAGCACAGAGGATGCTAGAGCTTCTTGACAAAATGGTACCATACAAATGTTGCTAAGTAACATAGTTCTCTCACTGAAGACTGTCGTTGGACGAGTGCGCATGCAGGTGGGGAGGCAATGGAAATGTTCTGCCCAGTAACTGAGCGTCCTCTATGATTTTCTCCATGATAGTAGTACAGAGGGGAAGGGGTTTTGTAGCATGGTCAGCAGCGAGGGTTTGAAGCCTTCACAGAAGACAGGTCCCACGGCTCCCTACACAGCCTATTCCCAGCACAACAGAATCCAGTGGAGGCAGAGGGAAAGGGATGGAATTCGGGATGGGTTTATTTTATTGAAAACAAACTGTTGATCTTTGCAGGGTTTATGAAATGATCTGTACCTTGCAGCAGTGGTGTGCAAATTGTTAACTCTGTGATACACTAAGAGCGAACACTGCTTAGCGTAGGGCTTACTAATGGGAAGAGTTTTATTGAAATCTATGGGACTACAGTACTGCCAAAGTCAACAGCTCAGAAGTCATGAGTAAGGCCCCCAAAATCGCCAGATTAGCTTTAAAATCATAGTATTTAAAAAACAAACAAACGAATAAATATTGGTGAGGTTCTTTGTTATCTGCTTCTGGTTTCTGAGCTTTTAGGGTGCATTCACATCTTATTTTCAAGCTTTTCTCCACAAGCAGAAGAGCTAGAAACTTACTTCCTTTTTTAAAATCAAAGGCAGGTTTACACTTAAATGCTATATCAGACAACTGCCCTGATCCAGCTGCACTGCTGCAGCACTTTATTGAAGATGCTCCTGCGCTGATGGGAGAGTTTCTCCTGTGGGTGTAGTTAATTCACGTCCCAGAGAGGTAGTAGCAATGTTGACAGGAGAAGCTCTCCCATTGATGTAGTGCTGTCTACATGCAGGGGCGGGGGTTAGGTCGGTATAACTATGTTGCAAGGGTGTGGATTTTTCACACCACCGAGTGACAGTTATATCGATAGAGGTAATGTGTGTCTTCTATATTTAGAGTGGCTGCTCCAGTCAGGCCAATGGGGTCATGCGTGGGTGGGGCAAATTCTGCGCCTGCCGAGGCTTGAAGTTTGGCGGGGACAACATCTTCCCTGACACCCCAACTATACTTGTGCTTTTAGGGCTCCTTTATGCAGCTCCAGCCCTGATACATGGTATAAAGAGGCGAGCCAGGGTGAGAATCACACCCTTAGTGCCTGCTGCAGCCTCAGTTATTAAATATTAGTAATAAATATGTAAGTATTATAAAACCTCAATTAAAATGTAATAGTTGAGGCCCTTGTCCAGCAAAACATTTAAGTATATGCTTAACTTTACATGTGCACTTAGTCTCATTGAAGTCAAATGGACCTACTCATGTGCTTAAACTTAAGCACATGCTTAAATATTTTGCCTGTACAGGGCTTTAATATCTTCTGTCAATGCACAGGATCTTTCAAACCACATAAAGCTCTTAAGTTACCAGGAAGTACATTCTTCTCATCCTTTAGCACAATGCGAAAGTGTTGTGGTTTTTCTAACCCTACCAGTCATGTGCCTAACATCGCTATAGATAGCAGCAGTGTTGGTATAGACCACTTTTAATAAACACAGTCAGCTCAGACTTTGAACTTTTTAAGCTTTTCCTGTGTGCTACAGAGTGGAATAACTAAAACTTATCAGTTTATGCATATGCCTAACTCTTCAATGTATATATAAGTTTAAATCTCATTACATTATAACACTGCTTTAAACTATGGAGACATTTTAAGCGTATGCTACATATTTTTATCAAATAGGGAGACAACTTTTATTTTTCTTCTGCAGAAAGCCAGCAAAATCCTGCATGTTAATACTTCAAGAAAATAAACTTGTGCAAAGATTTGCCTAGCCAAAGTACAGTATAATTTAAATGTAAATCCCTTAGAAACCCAAAGCACTGTGTTTATAATATGAGAACAGCGGGCAGTCATGCCCTTGACTGGAGGGCATGTCATCTAGTCCTGTCCTTCACTGCAAAACCATCGGGCTGGCAGTAGTGACAGATGAACAGCTTACCATTAATTTCTCCTCTTTCATGCCTTCAATCCAAATGGTGCATATTCTCCACAGGGAGGCATCAAGGTCTTTGCCTTTATTTCTCTTGCATACTCACACTGACTTATAAATCAAGTGCAGATAAGAAGAGAGGGCAAATATCAATCTTTTTTTTTCCTGGCCAGTGCCCACTGGCACACTACTGAGCTTTGAGTGAAGGGCTCTTCAAATCTTTATGTGATTCATAGGCAAGGGAGCTCTCTGTGAGGACAAAACAACAAAAGAAATTTGAGAGATAGGATTTGTATATCTGGGCTTATAAATTAGAAGCTTTCCCTCTGCAGTGTTTAAATATGAGTTACAAAAAATGTGAATCTACGTTGTTATTACTTTATTGAACAATTCTTCTTGGAATATAAAATAGGCATATTCCTTAGCAGATGGCAGCAGAGCAGCTACAATCAGAATGGTTTATATTCCCAATATTGCCTCTTTTATTTGGGGCATCTCTGTTCTTTGCTACTAAAGTAATTCAGTCCTTTAAAACAGATCTACTTTTGCAATTATTTTGCTGAATTGATGGCAAGTTTATGTTTTCCTGTCAAAATATGAGAACATATTTCAAATTATAACATGTAGAGCGAGATCCTCACAGCACAACTCCAGCAATTGAAATGGGGCTATGCTGATTTCATGTAGCCGGGGGATCTGGCCCAGATTTTAAGCATAGTAGGTAGGATATTACTAGTGATCGGCTATATCATTGTTTTTTCACCCTACTGAAGATTTCAAAGTTGAAAGATCTATTTAGATTATTATTGAAAAAGATGCTCCATTTAAAAAATATTAAATTCACAAAATTATCAGTCTTCAAATGTTATTTGGGTTTGCATTGTACAGACTAACGCTATACAAACTGACAATTGCAATGAGGATGCTTTGGTCTTCCTATGCCAGGATTTTTTTTTAAGTATCTTGCTAGAAGAATTCTCTCTTCAGTTACAATAAATTGATCTTGCGTTTAAAACATATATTAAATCATTGATGTGGATGATGCAACATTATTACATGTCAGAAAAAAATCTATATGATGATAGTTGTTGACACATGAGAATATTATTTTCCAGCTAAGCACGAGGTGTTAATGCTGCTAAATGGCTGCAAATGTTGATGTTAGAGGCTGCCTGCTGGCCATTTGCAGGTGACACATCTGGGGATTCAGGGCTATTTCATTTTCTAGCCTTTTTTAAGGCTTCAGGCCCCATCCATAAATTACAGCTGATGACAACAGTGGAAGCTAACAGTGGCAAAATTAGGCCCACAGGCAAAATAATTATATATACAGCCTTTAGCAGTGAGGGAAAAAGCCATCAATCAGTCCCCAATTATTCACTAGTTAATCAGCTCTGCCCTTCCTTTACTGAAGGGTTACAGTGTAATTAAGTTGGCAGCATCCTTTTAATTCATCAAACATACAACACATGGTGGTGTTTGCTGCAATCAGGGGACAGCACCTTTGTGTGTCTGACCCCTAGCACTGTCATAGGAGATGATGAAAACTTCAGAGGTAAGAGAGAATATTTATGCGAAGGCACGGTGTAGTGTGCATGGAGTTTGCAGCAGTCTGCACCTTGCAGTTGTTTTTAACTCAGAGCTGTGTGTCTGAAAAGCGCAGACAGAGCAGGCAATGAAATTGTAGTACTCCTTAGAATGTGAGAGATATCCAACACACACGGTACCCAAAATAACAGTCACCCCCCAAAACCTGTTAGTTTGGTCTTTCTTTAGCTACCGCAGAATGACATAGGGATTCTGTCAATTTTTCATTAGTTACCAAAATAACTCACCTAGCACTGCAACTCCAGCCCATATTCCCACCATGCTCTGCATCACTGATTCCTCCAGGAATCCTCAATGAGCTCACCCACAGGTTGCCTTGTACCTAGCCAAAATATTATGAGGAGCTGCAGGAAGCTGTTCTGCTCCTGCCTGCACTCTAACCACTGCATAACTTCAAGTGGCCTACCATATTCTGGGATTTGGAGCACTCCACACTGATACTTCCCAGATCTCCCTCTCTGCTGCAGACCTGTCTTCTCTGTCCAGACTAAAATCTCAGCCTGCCTCTGACATCTCCTTGTGCATATCTAGCTGTCAGCTAAAGCCCAACATGGCTAAACATAGCTCTTAATCCCCCCTCCCCGCACAAGCTCTCCCCACTACCTCCTTTCTCCACTACAGTGGACAACATCACCATCCTACCTGTCACTCAGGCCCATAACTTGGGCATCATCTTTGGCTTGGACCTCTGTCTAAGTCCTCAAGTCCACGGTATGTCCTAGTCTTGCAGATTCTTTTTGCATAACATCTCTGAGATAGAGTCTTTCTTATCCATCCACGCAATTAAAGCGCTCATCCAGGGTCTCATCTCACATCTTGAGTACTACAACAGCCCTCTTTGGCAAATGCAATCTTCCCCCATTCATATTCATTCAGAATGCTGCTGCAAAGATCATTTTCCTAGCCTGTCACTTCCACCATGTCACCCCTTTTTGCATCCTTCCCTTCTCTTTCACATCAAACATAAGCTGCTTGTCATCTCTCATTCATTATCAAAATGTCAGCTCCCCCCTTCAACTGGCCCACAGTGCCAGCCTCCATTGCCCACTTTTCAAACAAGCAACCTTGTACTTTTTCCCCATGCTGCCCCTCTCATTTGGGAGGAGCTCCCCATAAACATCTGCAAAAATAACACTTTGTCCTTGTCCTTCTTCAAATCCCTCCTTAACATTCTCCTTTGCCATAATGCCTACAAAAACTTGCCAATGAGGAGGCCGCTGATGTGCTGATTCCACTGCCTGTCGCGCTGAGCAATATTGTCTCATTATTTCCTTGTACCCGCTGTCTGTACCCCTGTCTGTACCTGCTGTCTTATACTTAGCTTGTAAAATCTTTGGAGAGTGGACCATTTTTTTCTTGTTGTTAGAGATTAGAGTTTTCATGCAGTGAAATCCCCTGCACACAAACATTAGATCTTGATGCCTGCCTGAGATTTTAAGTAGTACTGAAAACATGAGTCCTATTAAAAGTCATTGGGACTTGTGTTTTTAACTCACTTAGGCGCTTCTGAAAATCCCAGTCTTTGGCTCATTGAAAGTCCCAATCTTCGCTGCTGTGTATTCAAACCTGAATTCTCTGCTCAGGAAAAACTTTCACTCTACAAGGCTGTTAAGAATGAGGGAGAAAGAGATCAGCTGCTGCTCCAGTAATCTGCTTCATTTGTCCTAATAGATTAAGAGCTATATTCATGACTATGTTCAAATGTAGAGACTGGTATGGAAGTTCTTCCTGCAGAGAGCCCAGATTCCATTCTATAGTAATTTCTCTTATCATCCCGATACTGAGCACACTGGATATTGCTATCATTTTCTTTGTTAGAACACGGTGGTTCAAACTGCAGTACACCCATTGATTGTGTGTGGCACACTGGGACAGATCCTCAACTGGTGTCAATTGCTTATCGCTACTACCGTCAATGAAGCCACTGAATGTCAATTTGTAGCAGCTGAGGATCTGGACTGCTGATGAGCTATGACTTTAATAGAAATTATATCCTTGCTCACTAAACACTCAGCAACATAAAATTAGTATTTAAGCATTTTTATTTTCTCATTCATATACAGGTACCGTTTACTCTTTGTTTTTCATTACAGAAAGATTTGGAGTGTAATTTAGATCCTGTGCTATCTCAATGTCAATAAGCATAATTTTTTGAAAAAGAAAAAGCATGCATATTGCAATCTGTCTAAGTCATAACTCAAGATAACACAATCATGTCCTAATATAACTTTATACAATGAGAGTGTATCAGTTATTACTGAGGGTCATTGGATTCCGTCTGTCAGTGTTATGTTATTGAATAGTTTCAACTAATAGTTTGTGCTGATTATAATAAGGTATGTCTAAAAATTGCCAGTCTGTTTATACCCTTCAGGACCGCTCTGAAATTATGTAGATGCATTGGTAAACAAGACAAAGCAGCATGAACTGCAGTGAAGCAAAATTCCTGGTAGAAACTTGCAGGATATCCTTCTATGTGTATAAATGAAGACTTTCACCAATGTCATTTATTTTATGTGTGCACAGGGTCTGCATTTAAGAGATGCCTATCATGCAGAATAGCTGCAAGTATGTTTAGCTATGGCTGGAAAGCCTGCTTCCATTTCTTGATACAAAAAATGCAGCAATTTTTTCCCAGCTAACACTAATACAGGGAGGAGGAAACAACTGAAGTTCCAGTTATGAACAGTTGCAGCTGAGCAAATAGTGAAATTTTCAAAAAATTCATTCACATTTTAAATAACTATTATTTAAATGTATTCATCAGGTTTATATTTACTTTCTGAATTTGTATATTCAAATTCACTGAAAGAAAACATTTAAAACAAAATCCATACTTGACAGTTTTCATTAATGATACAAATAGGTCAGATTCACGAAGGGACTTAAGTGCCTAAAACCAACATTTAAGTGCTCTGGCGTTCACAAACCCTCTGCTCAGCTGCTGCCTGAATTTCCTAAGCCCCTACATTTTTGCTGTATAAATCTTGTAGGCATCTACATTTCTGCTGCTGGGCCCATCACTGCTGCCTCAGACCAGTGCCCAGATGCCTGTCTCTTGCCAAAGCCTCAGCGGGATTCTCAAACTAGGCATTGCCCCACTTATCTTGTCTGTGGGGCCTGAGCTGTTAGGTATGCATTAGGATCCACTAGAACTGTGCCCTGCATTTGTATATTCTCAGGGTTTGAAAAAGGGCTAGATCAAAGTGCACTAATGAACTGTTAATGCACATCAGCAGGGTCCACATGGACAGTTAGGGTGTAGCAGGCTAGTGGGGGTGGATTCATATCCCAGATTGCCATGAACTAAATGTTTGTGTGGACAAGCCCTTATCTTCCTCAGTTGGATGTTTCATGTGTGTGTGGGTCAGTGCTAATAGAACCCAACTTAGGATCGGGCTTACATATGCTTGCTTTAGTAGATATGTGGTTGATATAGTATAATTAGAGTAGGCAGCTGTAAGAGACCAGGGCATAGGCATTCTGACCTAGCAGTCACATTTGGGTTAGGGTCTGCCTGTCAGGGACAGTAGTCACTGAGCAGGTGTTGGAGGAATTGCAAGAGACAAGTTCAATAAGCAAGAATCAAGGTCAGAGTCAGACTGAGGTCAAAGACCAGAGGGAGTACCAGGCTGGAATCAGAAGGCATAAATCAGGGTCAGAGTCAGGCCAGAGTTTGAGACTGGAAATCAGATAGTACCAGACCAGAGTCAGCTGGGATCGGAGACCAGCAGGGTGACCAGATGCCCCGATTTTATAAGGAAAGTCCCAATATTTGAGGCTTTGTCTTATATAGGTGCCTATTACCCCCCACTTCCTGTCCCGATTTTTCACACTTGCTGTCTGGTCACCCTAGAGACCAGAGAGGAGACAAGGCAAAGTCTGAAGACACAACAGGCCAAATTTTGTATGGCTGCCTAAACCTCTAGGGTTAGAAAGGGTGGTTGGCCAATCAGAGGGCCACAGGACACTGACCCACCCAAGGAAGCCAGTGTTACTTCTTGTGGAACCTACTCTCCACAGTGCTCCCTGGCTGGGGCTTTGCATGAACTCTCAGTAGCACTGTGGAAACGTCAGGTGTCCCAGGCTCTTCAGACCCAAGTTCCAATCAAGGTACTCTTACAGCAGCTACCTTAAAAGCATTCAGTAATAGTCACTCAAGTAAATAAGTACATAAACCCTGAATACAATTCAGCTATCCACTATCTAGAAAATGAGTTAGTAGTTGGATTGAAACCTGAGTCAGAGAACAAATCTGTACCATGTGACCTATATATTCAATCAAAACTAACCAATGAAGCTTGGATTTTCAATGTTAATTATTAGCAATGAACTGCTTGTGAAGAAACTTCAGACCTAAATTATTCAGTGTGTAAGTCTGAATAACGAATAAATCTGAGAAAGTCATAAGTCGCACGTGGACAATTTACAAAGGGGGGGAGGCTAATTTAGCTGAATGAATTATTCACTCTGTTCTGATTAGCATATGTTTCATTTTTAACTAGGTGAGAGGTGGCACTCTGAGCATGGGGACATTTCCACAGAGCAAAGGTTATTACTTGTCAATCCAGTGCTGTAGGCAACATTATAAGGACATTTTGGAAAAGTAGACTGTCAGGAAATCTATAATAGGAATAAATGCTATAAAAGGCTGTATAGAATAAGTAGATAGGAGTTATGTTATTGTAATCTAATCATCAGAATATTATATCAGATAGCTATTTAGGATTGAACATTGTGTGGGGATCCATAATTAATATGAACTGCTCTCCATGTAAACTCACAAAGGAATCCTAAATCTAACAGCCACCTTGCTTGTATATAATCTAACAACATGGCTGTTGGAGTTCTTTGCATTTACATGGAGATGGATGCGCATGTCATTGTAATCCAGACAAAGCAATTAAGAAAAGGACCAAGCTACACCTCCAACCTCATTTGTTTACACAGTGCCTTTTTAGATCTTGCTGTATCTTTACATTTAATTATGAGGATGGAATTAACACCTTCCACTATATCTGTTCTCTAGCTTCTACTGTTTACTCTTCATTTGTGTTTAAACTGCACTTTTTTTCTGTAATGTTACATGCACTAATGTATTTATGTTACTGCTTATATTCTTAAACCAAATTTTAAACACTGCTATCCCAATAAGACTGTGTAAACAGTTTCCCTTTGACTTATGTTTAAATAGCACTCTTTTCTATAATCTTAGGTAAGCATAGTGGTTGCAATTACGCCTCTGTTGCATTCAATGCACTGGAAGAAAGTAGTATAAATCTCATCTTCAACCACAAGGAGATGTAAAACTTAGAGAAACAAGAGTGCTCTGTAGCTTCAAAGGGCACTTGAACTTTTGCGTGCATTCCTGTGCCGCTGCAGATATGAGCAAAGCAGAAAAAAAAGAAAACAGGGACACAAGGAAAGGGGCTGTAACCAGAACTGAAAGCAACATGCTGCATGTTCCCTTCCAAGTGTGCACATCCTACTGGTGAGTGTGACCATTGCCTACTGTATGTTAAAGTAAAGCCAAGTAGTTTAAATATGCCCTAGTTGAAAGAGTGAATAGTATACTCGCTCCATAAAAAGTGAGGGCAGACCCACCCAGGAAGATACCGAGTTTTTGTGTTCAGGTTCACAGGAAAAAAAAAAAAAGACTGCGGCATAACAACCCATAAGAGGCCCAAAGAAGAGTAAACACGTTGCCTGACCACATTATTGCTCTCATCTGACATGCTATCCTGGGCTCAAGATAGATAATATACCATTCTTAGCCACCCCTCCTCACCCTTGCCCATTCATCACTTTTCCATTTCTGTGCCGCATCTTGTACCCATGTAACATCCTAGGATGGCGCAACACTCTTCAAATAGAAGTGTTCCTTTCCAATGGTCCCACACTCTCAGTTGCAGATGGGGGCATGGCACTGTGGTGGCTGTCGAATTTTGCCACAGTTATCATGGACACTTTGGGTTCACATGGTCAGTTGTTTACATAGCACTATAGTAGAGGTTCTGCTGCACCTTCCTCAACATCTTACTTTCAGAGGTTTCTTTAAAGATATAAAATGCTTGAAAAGAGAATGCATTGTGTATGTGCATGGAGGAGATGGGATTAGCTGCACTCAGCTGAAAGAGCCTTTAACACCATGCAGAGTGTGCTTCCCCCAACCATCCTGGGTCAGCACTGCTGTCTGGTGTGGAGGGGAGATGGCAATGGCTCCAGCCCTCTATCTTCTTTCTGGATTCTAATGACGTCACTGCCCTTACTTCCTGTGTTCAGGAAGTGCAAGGACTGTGTCTGTGTCTGGTCCATGCACAACAGTGCCAGAGGTGGGAAAGGCTTCTTGTGTCCTTTCTCATTACACCTATACAAGGCCAACTGTGCTCTGGCTATGTGTTGTGTGAAACTCAATGATGTTGTGGTCTAGTGGTTTAGATTTTGGTCAGTTCACATGTCCTAAATTTTGGGTTGATACCACAAAGTAAAACTAAAGTTATGCCCGATTTGGGGTAAAAATCAGAGTTTTGTACCATTTCAAACAATAGCCTAAATCACTTTCTAGAATCCGTGGAAAGGGAAGAGAACCAAAACTCACCCAAGGCTTTCCAGTCACCGATGAACTTGGTCAATGTTTTGCACATGTCACAAGACCTGAAGTGAGGTAACCTTCATTCTGGCCCTTTTTGCACAGCTCTGGTACCACATTGCTTTCTGTCCTCTTTTTTTTTTGCCAGGCCCATGTAATTCTTGTTCTGTGTTTCCAAATGCTGATACTCTCCTCCTTATTTCTCAAGAGAGAATGAAACACCTGCAATTCAATATTCCTGAGACCTCCACAAAAGCAACCAGTTTGGGTATGCAAAGGACATTTGGTTGGGAAAGAGATTTCATTTCTAGTGGGCTATTGTAAACAGCAAAGAAAATATTTTTTAAAACTAATACATACAATGATGGCATCCTATTAAAATGAGCAAAACCTGAACAGATCTAAGTAGGATGCTTCTTTGGGATTCTCTCACAATAGGGAAACAGTCCCTGTAACACAGACTAGCTGTGAGTATCAGAGTGAAAGCATTGGACCTCTGTACTTTTGTCCATGCTGCCTCCTACTTCTGAGGAAGATCTCCCTATGAGAGCTCCTAGAACTACCACCTTAACCTCTTTTAAAGTCTACCTCTGTCATGATGCCTATCAGTGAGCAAAGACATCGGCTTTTCTGCTAAACTGTTACTTTTATTGTGACTTCATCCCCCAACCATTACCTACTGCCTCATTTATCTGTTTTGTCCACTTGTTGCAACCTGTCTAACTCATATTTTGTGAGCCTTAGGGGCAGAAACTGTCTATGTTTTTTTGTACATTGTTTTGCACAATCAAGCCATGATTCTTGATTGTGGTTGATAGGCAATACTAATGATACTGGTTTAAGTGTTATGTCAGCACTGGTTGGGAAGTATCACTGGAACACCACTCTTAGCCCTTTGGAGAAGGGCATACTGCATTGCTTTCCTGATTAACCAGAACAGAGTCGTATTTGTGAAGAGGCAGTCAGAAATGTTGAGTAATTTTTTTTCCAGTGATACAACAGCATCTGGAGCATGGAGAGATGTAAGATACAAAACAGGGAAAAAACAGCTGGCATTGAAGTGTTGGATGAAAACTCTAACACTGTCATTCTTGTCTGACTTTAACTTATGCCTCTTTATTTCACATGAAACATACGGCCTTCACCACAGCACTCCATTTTTAACAGGCTCTTGTTGCAGTCAGTTTCTTCCCATGTCATTTTGAAGATTTTCAATTCTGCTTCTGTTGTACATTTCCATGATGGTCTTGCTCTGCCTTATTGCCTCTTGCCCAGAGGGTTCCAGTCCAATGTCTGTCTTATGTTGTTTGGGTCTTTCCTCCAAGTGTGTCCTAGTCATCTCCTTTTTTGTTTCACAGTTTCCTGTCTCATTGGGTTTTTTGTCCTCCTCCAAAGTTCTTCATTTGTGACATTATCTCAGGTCATCTGATATTCAAGTATTTGTCTGAGGCAGCTGTTATGGATGACTCAGAGTTTAGATAGTAAGGTCTTATCAAGTCTCCAAGTTTCAGCACCTTTTAGTAAGAATGAATTTACAATGTTGTCAAATAGGCAAAGTTTAGTTTGGAGGGCAAGGTTTCTATTTCTCCCAATCGACTTCAGGGTTATGAAGGCATGTCTGTCTTTTGCTATTCTGGCTTTAATATCTTCATCATTCCAGCTGTTTTGCTTACAGTGCTGGCAAGATACGTGAAGTGTCGGACCTCTTCTGTGTCAGTCCCAGAAAATGTTATTGGTGTTTCCTGTTGTGTGTTAATTTCATGGCTTTAGTTTTCTTGATGTTGATTTTCAGCTCTACTAACTGTGCGTACACCTCGATCATTTGTTTTGGCTTGCATATCTCTGTGGGTATGGGACAGCAGGTTGATGTTCTCTGCAAAATCAAGATAATCTAACTTCAGTGTGAAAGTCCATTGTATACCCGTTGATTGTTCTGTGAGCTCTCTCATTACCCAATCCACTACCTATACAAAGATCATGGGTGACATAAGCGATCCTTGTCTGATGCCTATAGTAACCTTGAATGACTTAGTCAGTTCACTGTCATATTTTCATAGAAGCTCTGAATGATCACAAATTTCTGGGGGATTCCATAGTGGCATAGCAACTTCCATAGACTGTTCCACCCCCTCTGTCCAAGGATTTTTGGAAATCTATTAAATTCACATAGAGTGGTGACCTGCCATTCAGTCAACAGTTCTATGATGATATATAGGGTTATTTGATTTGTGCACGATTTCTCCTGTTTCAACCTTGCCTGTCTCTTGTTGTAAACTTCTCCATGGACTGTGCCTTGATGTGGTGGGAAGACTTGTGTGCCCTCATGGCCCTGGATGCTATGCTGAGAGTATTGCTCCTGGTAGGGTCACCTATGCCAGACAGGTTGCAAGACTAAAGGTAGTCTATCTGTCCTCCTGGTTGGGAGTGGGCTAATGACACACTCCTGCAAAAAAAACAAAGCAGTCCCAAATACCTACACTGCTGCTCAGCTTAAATTCCATTCAACTCAATTTAATTAGACCTAGAAGAAAGATGACAATGCAGAGTGGCCAAGCCATAAAGGAAGCTACTCCTCTGACGAATTTTCTCTCACCTAAATCCACAACCAAAACTGGACGCAGCACTTACACCAGTCCTAAATTTCTAAGTCAATACATTGGAGTGGCCACTCCCAGGGTAAATACCCCAGCATATTTAGATGAAGTGAGTTTGCACTTGAATGACTAGGCCTGCTGTTGCAAAGAAAATAAAAAGCAATCAATAATGGAAAGCAGCATAGCTCAATGCCTTTATTCTGTAGGTCACGTTACTCATATAAGGTAAGTAATGGAGATAATGAAATGTAACAGAGCTTAAATGGGTACCTTTATTTTTTTGTTGTATTTCACTTTGTTAATTGATATTATAGCGATGAGGAAGAAATATTGATGAGGAAGAAATATCTATTGAAGCTTATTTGAACTGCATTTAGTAGCATCAGACTGGTTCTCTTCTGCTGTAAGTTGGAACAGGATTGACAGTGAGAGATGACTGATACAGGCAAATGATTTTGCATCACATGAGATACATAGAGGAATATAATCATACCCAAGGTCAAACATTAGAAAAAGGTTGGGCATTTGGGGCAATGAAAGCAATGCTGTCAGATATTGAAATCTCAGCAGGAGATTCAGCTCCATTAAAACTGAATACACAATTACTTTCAGCCTGCTACTTTCTGTGCATGTATAACTAGTTTGTTCCTCTCGGTGCCCCTGTGTTACTCAGAAAAGGTAAGGCTTGAATATTTTGATGGAATGCTTGTGATGGTTCTTTCATTTGGCATTTACTTATCTGATATGATGGATTTTGAAATATGTATAATGGTGATTAATTTTAATTAATCTGGTTTTAAAAAAAGACTTAAATACTTGTCCTGCCCAAGTACCTTTACATTATCCAGAAGCACCAGTCGTTCCCTAGAAATATATGCAGTTAGTAACCAGAAAATAAATGCTTGGGAACATGGTAAGCAGCACTGCTGGAGTATATAATGGAGAAATAAAAAGAATGGAAAATAATGAGGAGAGGAAATAATGAAAGATCAGTGAGGAAAACACTTGTTAAACAAATAGGGAAAAGATAGAGGGGAAGGATGACAAGCAGGGCTCTCATGGGCACTGACCACAATATGGCTCTCCATGCTGCATTTCTGGGAAATTCCAAGACAGGGAGCATCTGGGCAGCAGCCCCAGCCCTCCAAGCAGCAGGAGAGTCTGGGAGGAAAGGAAGAAGTCCCCAGGGACTGACAGGAGGTTTGGGATGGGGGAGGAGGGAGTAGTGTGCAGGTTCGGCCAATGCCATTGTCACAACGGGGAAGAGGGAACAAAGCTGACTGAGCTTTTGGGCTCTCGCTGCTCCTGCCTCCCTTATCCTCGCACATGGAACTGTTGATGCCCAGTCTGCTAGCCCCCTCCCTGCTCCTGCCTCAGTTACAGAAGCAGCAGTGAGGGCCTCCTGGGGCCATGAGGCAACAGGAGCAGCAGAGCCCGCAGGTAGGCACAGCCTGTACTAGTTGAATTGGAGGGCAAGAGGAAACATTACTTAAATTAGAGGCACCATGGGCAGGGACCACCCATACCCTCAAATTCTCCTCCTCCTGGTTGTCCCAAAAGAAGCCAAAACAGGGACCTCAAGCAAGTGTTTGAGGAAATGGGAATTCCAATTACCCAATGGAAATATTTACATGTTTAGAATTAAGCACATGCTTAATCCTTAGGTAGATTGGGACCTGAAGATTGGTAAATCTCTTGTATGGCATTTTGGTACTTTTATTTCTAGTGTCAGAGAAAAAACAGGAAATGACAAGCAGCCTCTGGTAGTTATAGGTAGGTAGACAGCTTGGTGCAGCTAAATCTTTAATTTCACTCACTAGTACCTTGTGTCAAAAGGAGACACAATGCAGTTAGAATCAATTTGACTGAATCAATGAAAAGAATTTAGGCAGGTGAAAAGCAGATGCCTACAAAGTTCACCTGGCCTGCTTAGGTTTGATATACCCTATGCAATCCTGGTGTTATCTCCATTTGGTTTTAGCATTATAGATTTTTATAAGAAAAATGATGAATTAGGTCAGAAGAAAAATGTTAAATTAGGAATCTCCACATTCCACATTTTTTGCATGACCATTTTTTTGTTTTTGTTTCCCACATTGTGTTCCATATTTGGGCCTCGAGTTGAGAAAATGAGGCCATTCCACTTGGCTTTCTGGTGTTTTCAATTGAAATAAAGATATGATGAGTCACACCATGGCAGCATAAGAATTAGCGCACATATGGGTTAAAACTTATATAAGCACCAGCTTCCATTGTAGGGATAACTATCTGTAAAACAATCCCAGCAATACAGTCTATAAGAAAAAAAATCATTTTTCTTTCCAAATATGATGGTTTTGTCCTATGTGAGGAGTAACCAAACTTCAGCTAAAACTTGAGAGTCCAGATAGCGCATGCAAACATATTTAAGGCCAGGAATTTCTACAGAGTGGGAAGTGTTTCCCTTAAAATCTTGACATTTACTGAATTATCACAAAGAATGTTTATGCTAAAACAACAAACTGCATTTATTGTGTTCACTTAGCCATCTCCCCTGTATTTTGCCTATTAATCCTTCTCTGCTAGAACTATTTCCAACATTCCAAACTCCTGAGCAGCTTCAAAGAACCACCATTTAAAAAGAAAAAAAAATCACTTTTTCTAAGAAAGGTGACCATCATCCCTCCGAATATGGAGCTTTTTCCCCAGAATAGTGGTGTCAGGTGCCAGATAGGCAATGTGTAATCCTAGATTGATGACAAGTTTAAGATTTAATATTGTACCATCAGGATTAGAAACATGAGCTGAAAACTAAGGTAAATTTTAGAGGCAATTTGAATTTTTCTCTCTGAGGCCTGCATATTTGGACTCAATAGGGGAGGGATACATAAAGTTGTTCCATTAATTAATAAAAACAGAAACATACTCTAAAACATTTCTCAAGCAGCAATTTTGTAACATAAGTGAAATGTAAAAACATGTGGGTGGGATCTGATAGTAAACTGGTAACGTTTGTTTGGGATGCAGCCATCCCAAACTCATGCATTTAAACTGTGACTTTGCCTTTGCAGCATCCTGTACACCGCCCATCTACCCACACAGCTTAAGAAATGGTGATACCCATGTACAGAAACATGTTGCTCATTGCATTTATCATGCATCTTTGATAGGTTAGTGGGCACAAGGCAAGGCTAGCTTCCCCAGAATATCTAGCTTTCCTAACCTCTAAACAGTTTTCAAGCAGCAAATATTTATTAAAAATGATTTGAAACAAAAATATTTACTGCTTGCTTCCCCACCCCACCACACCCCTCTCCAAATTACTGCTGTGAGATACAGAATAGGAAATATGCACTCTTGGACTTGTGTTAAATTTTAGCAACATTCATGGTTGGAAAAGCCAATTTGTTCCAGTGGAAAGATGGGACTATCCCTTGCCAGTTCATAGACATTTGTTTCTGCCCCTTATAGACCTTGAGACATTGCACTTAAAAAACCCCCTCAACTTTGGAGTTTATAAAAAGCCATTTAGCCATTTATAGATTTTTCAACTGTATTAGTTATAATTTTGCCTCCCTTCAGGGGCAGCAGAGTTGGACTTGAGGTTCTGCTGCAACCTGGCTTTATAGTTTGAAAGATACAGATCACACCTTTTTGTGTGGGGAAATTAAACAAACGTGTGTGTGGCACGACTAAAGTTAATGGCAAAAGAGGTGTATATAAAAGTTTCTGGGACGATCGGCATAGTTAATTTCTGTCTTTGCCTCATGTAAGTAACATAGTCACCCTAAATCAGTGATACTCAGACTGAGACTTGCAAGCCACAAGTGGCTCTTTAATGGGTCTCCTATTGCTCTCTGCAGTACAGAATATTAAAACTGTGTGATTTAAGTATTAACCTATCAGGATATTTTTATTATGTTATTAACCAATTGTAGTTGATAAAATACTTGGTCAGGCATTTTTCTGTGAGAATAATATCATAAAAACTAAATATTTCCCCTGTAATGCTATTTAAATATGAATAGATAGTACTATAGTAAATGAAACAATGAATTCACACTACTATGGCTCTTTTGGGTAAATTAGCTGATAGCTAATTTGGCTCCTGAACCACCAAGGTCTGAGTATGTCTGCCCTAAACTGATGCCGCTAAAACCTTTATACCACTCTACCCCAATATAATGCAACCCGATACAACATGAATTCGGATATAACGCAGTAAAGCAGCACTCCGGAGGGGAGGGACTGCGCTCTCTGGCGGATCAAAGCAAGTTCGATATAATGTGGTTTCACCTATAACACAGTAAGCCTTTTTGGCTCCCAAGGACAGCGTTATATCGGGGTAGAGGTGTATTTACAGTAAAGAGTATAATATATCCTGGTATGCGCCATGCCAGTGAAGTTAAAAATGTGTCTTCAGGTGGCACTGTCATACTGGTGACATTATCCATCTGACATTCCATTTGCATGATTCAGAAGTATCATAGGCGTATAGGACTGGAAGGGACCTCAGTTGGTCATCTTCCAATCCAGTCCCCTGCACTCAAGACAGGGCTACGTAACTCAACCATTCCTGACAGGTGTTTGTCTAACCTATTCTTAAAACCTCCAGTGATGGAAATTCCACAACCTCTCTAGGCAATTTGTTCCAGTGCTTAACCACCCTGATAGTTAGGAAGTATTTTCTAATGTCCTACCTAAACCTCTCTTGCTGCAATTTAAGCCAATTGCTTCTTGTCCTATCCACAGTGGCACATGCCCCGGAAATTTTGCACTCCCCTTTCATAAGGTATCTACAAAAATTCTATTGTTTAGTTCTCTCACGTAATGTGTTGTAAAATAAATGAAGAATGCCATCACTGTTCTGTCAGAGATAAAGAAAATATGTTTATGGATTTGGTGTAATCTATATTCTGAAACTGCCTCAGTATATAGCCAATAAAGAACTGTCTAGCTATATATAGTTCTGGCTAAACAGAATATTCAGTGAAAACCTTTTGTTAACAGGCATTCATGTGGACTTATGATCTTTCTGGAAAGGTTTGGAGCCCAGAAAACAATGATTAATTCTCCTCAGTGCTGACTGCATGCTATATGCACCAAACTGACTTTGGGTCCACCTGTTACAGAGCATAGTATGTGACTAAGTTGACTTTTAGGGGGCGACGGACAGTAGCATGTGACATTTTGCTACACCACATGCTCTGTTGGAGATCTGCCATCACAAGTGCAGAGGGCATGTGGATCTGAGGAGCTACACTTTTGGTGTGATGGCAGAATGCCAGCAGATCATGCCTGAAGCATAGGAGCTGCTGCTAACACTTCAAATGTTTAAACTTACTATAATTTTCAGGGATCTGCAGTGCAGGTGTAAAGACATCATTTTGCCCACAGTGTTTGGATTAGCAGTACATCTACTAATCCAACACAATGGCCAAGGGACTGTTGCTAGATCTATGGGGTCATAAATTCACAACACTCGTTATTTTGGGCCCCAGGTGGTTTTGAATGGGCATAATGAGATCTAGGAAGATGTTATATTCTTAGGTCAAAATTTTCAGTCCAGTCTCTTGTGAAACTCAGAGCCTGTGTGTCCCTGAAGTGGCAGTACTTCACGCTGATTGACTGTGCAGGCTGCTATGAAAATCCACATTTTTATATGAGTATTATTTTATTACTGAAAGCAAACATTCTGCAATAAAAGTTCCTGTTTAGGTAACTAGTTATTGTACTATGCCATTCTTGAAAATAAAATGGCTAGACCCTTCCTTATGGCTATGTTTTCACAGCAAAACAAGGAAGAGAAAAAAGGGGGGAAAAGGGAAGTATTATTTTAGTAATGGGAAGACAAAGTATCATTAAGACTAGCTAGTGTAATAAATACAGCTTTGAACTGAGAGGGGTGGTTTTTTAAAAAATGGTTCTTTTGAACCTGGCAGTTGTAAGGAAGTGAAACAGAACAAACTTTGAAAAGCGTGCTTGTCTAAGACTCCTTACAACATATCTGGCTGAGAATACAGGTGGCCAAGCACAGAAAGTTCCTGCCAATTTCTAAAGTTACACTTTTATCCACTAAACAAGCATCCTGATCCGGGTTACCAAACAGGGCACTCAACAGGAGCCCCAGAGTGTGCATATTAAATATCACTTCTTCAACAGCCTGGGACATCCAACTTAGTAAAACTTGATCTAATACTGTTTCACTCTTTTCCTGTACTCACTGGCTTTTAGTAAGGGACCTTCTCAGGGGACTTCTCACAGAACATATCTTCTTGTAGAACAGTGGATGCACATGCTTCTATTTTAAAAAGCACATGTTCAGCACATTTTGCTTTTGTGAAATGAAATATGGTTTAAGTTTGTTTCAATAAAAAAGGGATTCTGCTGGAAGGACTTATGTCAAAGTGCAAAAGGTTTTATACACAATGAATAGTTTTTTTCCCCTCTTGAGGGCCAAGGAGTTGAAACTCAAATGGAACCATTTTGCCACAATAGCAGTTGCTGGTCTACACACCAAGGAATTTACAAGACAGCTTGTTATGAAATCTACATCTTTTTATTTATTTTGGATTAGAATGATTTATTGTAAGAGTTACATCAAGAAAGCCAGACCTTGCCTCTAATGAAAAACTTAATATGAATTCACAGTAAACACTTTAAATGTCAAAGATTAATGGACAGTATTCAAAGGCCATTATTATAGTAACTATGCTTTTGTATCAGCTTGGGTGACGAGATATAATTATTTTAAATGCACTCTTCATAAAACCAATACAAATGTTAAATATAAACTGCAGTACATCTACATACAGATGCAGAATAGTAACAAAAGCCAACATAGCCAGAGAATTCAAAATTAAGCCCTCACAATCACTTTAATCATAGAAAAGGTATAAGACAATGAATTAAATAATGTCAGTTTAATAGGTTTAAAACCTTAGAGCCTGATCTTTAAACAGAAAGTCCTGAGGGCGACCCCTGTTTTTGTACCCTTGTATCTATCTAGTTCTGTGTTTGTATACGTATATATTTATGTAGTTATTTCTGAGCGTGCAAAATTGAGTTTTGCATAGGCAAAGTGTTAGTAAGCACTATGAACAAACTGAGTTTCAAAGTGCACAAATCCTGAGTTAATGTCCAAACCCACTCCCAAAATCAGCCTAATCATAAACATCATAAAGTCAGAGAGTTTATATACATGTAGAAAGTTATTTTCTCATGTATAGATTGGCTCTAGTTCAGTGATTCTTAAACTTTTGTACAGGTGACCCCTTTCACATAGCAAGCCTCTGAGTGCAACCCTCCCCTTATCAATTAAAATACTTTTTTATATATTTAACACCATTATAAATGCTGGAGGCAAAGCCGGGTGTGGGGTGGAGGCTGACAGCTCGTGACCCCCCGCTTAATAACCCCATAACCCCCTGAGGGGTCCCAACCCCCAGTTTGAGAACTCTTGCTCTAGCTGGGACCATCTGCCAGCATGACTCAGCAGTATTTTCCCTGAGTCTTAATGCAGGGTTTTAGCTTCTGTGCCTAGTGTGACTCATCAGAAGACCCCTGTATTCTTATAACAGGTGTGTCTACACTGCAAAGAAAAACCCTTGGAGCAGAGTCTGAGTGTGGGTCAATTGACTCAGCCTCATGGGGCTGGTGCTGTGGGGCTAAAAATAGCAGTATAGACATTCTCACTTGATCTGGAGCCTGGGCTCTGAGACTCAGTGCCATGTAGAGTGACCAGATACCAGGTATGAAAAATCGGGACAGGGAGTTGGGGGTAATAGGCACCTATATAAGAAAAAATATCGGGACTGTCTTATAAAATCAGGATATCTGGTCACCCTAGTGCCATGGCTTTTTCTTTGCAGTGTAGACATACCTACAGTGTTTCAGAGACTGCCATCCTGTTACAGGTAACTATTGTCAGGTCCTTAACCAGCTCTCCCTACAGACCGTAGTCTGCCTTGTAACACTCATGGTCTCCCAGAACTCTTGGGAGAAACCCAAACCTTCCAAAGTCTCCTACACACATACATACACCTTATCACCTCTGGAGCACAGGTGATCTATGGACCCATAGTAGACAAGTGTCTATCTGCTTGATAATATCAGTGGAATGAACCTGTATAAAGGTAATATAAGGAGACTGATCCTTAGAGGCATTCCAGTACCATTGTGCAGAGTATGCTATAACTACTCAGAAGGTGGGAAAGCTCTTTTGTATCAGATTTAAGATCCATATCCAGGTTCTGAAGAAATTGCTTCCTTTGAGCAGTTTATGTATTGGAGTAAATACAAAATTGAAGAATTTGATGTGACCTGAGAAGTATTTATCTCTTAGATAAAAGAAAAACAGGTGTGTGCTCAATTTTAATTTGTGTTCATGTTTTTTGTCTGTCGGTAAATGTTATTTGTTTTATGTATCCGTGTTTTTTAATATTAACAGACATTAACATTATATGGAATCATGTGGGAACTGAGGGCCAAATCTTATATTGCTTACTCACTCCCTATACAGACAAAGCCTCCCTCTGAAGTCAATCAGAGCTTTGCCTGAGTAAGGACTACAGTATTTCATATTAAAATAAAAACAATGAACCAATAAATCCATGTGTCTCCAGAAAGGTCCTACAATAATTCCTTTTCAAACTGGTATAATATATGCACAAATTTTAGTTTGTGCAAATTTTACTCTATGTAGTCAAACAATATTTACTAATATATTTTACCTAGGTGGGAGGAGACTACAGAAATGGAGAGTATAAAATATTTAATTAATCCTAGCATTAAAAAATATGGTATGGATTCATACAGGAAAAATGAATGGTTAGTTTCTATTTATTTAATTTAGTGACTACATCATGCTAGTCTCTATTTGCTATTAAATTTAAATTACAACTCAGTTCCAGTCTTAAACTATCTATACTTAATAAAACAGAATACACTGTAGATAACTGCCCACTATGGAACTTCCAAAGTTACCCCCACAGTATTTTTGGAGAACAGCAAATGGCACAAATATTAATTTGAGATTGATTTATTCTGTCTTGTAATATGAATTTTTGTTTTGTTGCCAGTTCATTATAAGAGGTTAGAGTTCTTTGGCAATGGCTAGTGATGGCACTAAAATAGCATGAAACTATGGCAGTACGCATAGGGCCTAATTCTCTGCTAACTTACCCCAGTGTAAATCAAACCTATTTCCATCAAAATCAAATTTATATTGATGCAAAGCTGGTATATCTGAGAAGAGATCAAGTCTAGAGACTTCATGTGTCAATGAAAGAGAGATTCTGGGCTAAAAGTAAATTACGTTACTGATAGCTAGCGACCATAGCAACTACATAAAGGGCATGACATAGATAATCTGTCCGCTCTGTTCTGGAATACTTGACTGAAGTTGTTCAGCTGATAGTTGATTCCATTGGAAACACTGACTGACTATAGGGACAGAGAAATGGTAACTAGCTTGTAATGATACAGATTGTTGCTAAACTTGATCCTGCAGAGTTCTGAATCCTGTCCCCCAGACTTTACCATTCCTTACCTGTGAGTCAATCCATGGCCACCACATTGTAAAAGAAATTAAAAAAAATTATATTGATCATATTTGAAAAACTAGCTATTAAGGTTATTAGTTGTACAAAAAAGGGAAAGTTCTATATAATCTTAATAACCAGGAGCAAATAAAAATAATATTGTTGCTTTAATAGTGTATGTGGAAATAACTGAAGCTTCCCAAAGCTGATTGTGGCACAAGAGGTCAAGTTCTCATGAACTCACTACTTGATGCGTATAGAAAGTAAAATATCTCACCAGAAGACTGTGATGGGTGATACATCAGCCTCAATATTAAATGTCACATCAATGGTGTGCAAGTGAAAATTCTTCAGATAAATCCTGGAGTAGTTTTTGTTACAGCTCTAATCCTGATTTAATTGTTTATTAGGCAGCTCACTAACTATAGTAGCAAATGCATTGTCTGCTCACTTTGGATGCAGTTTATTGGGACAGATGTTTGTCTTTTCATTTCCCTTCCCTTGCCACGTGCAATGGAATTCTTCAAGAAAACCTACAGGTGTCCTAACTAGAGACAAAGGGCCAGATCCTCAGCTGAAGTCAATGGAGTTATAGCAGTTACATTAGCTGAGGATCTGGCTCAGGAAGTTTAAGGAAGTTAAGGCTTAAGGAAGTTGAAATCTTAGGAAATTTTACCCAGCTCTGTAATATGCATGATCTAGGGGGCTTCTCAGGGAGAACAGCTGAGCTGTATAATTCTAAATCAACACTTAAAACTGTTGCTAGTGACAGTGATGCTTCACTTTGCTTATCTTTACCTTTCCCCCAGAAGTCCCCAGCTCTCATATTGGTGCCTTGTGTCATTGGCAGGTGATGGAAGTTAGAATAGCCTTTATACAACTTTAACTTGGGCCCAGGGACTGGCGCAGTGGGGATCATCCTCTGGATCAGGGGTGTGGAAAGGTGATTTAAAGTCAAGGACTGGAATATTTCAATATACGAATAAATACATGTAACCCTTCTGCCCCTCTAGTTGGCAGCAACAAGGGCCGGGTTCAGTATCCAGGGGTTCCGTTTCAGTAACACAATGCATAACCGGCTCGAGCCCCCACCCAGTGACCTGGGACACTCACATACCACACCCCCCTGGGTGCCTCTAGGAGGCAATACTTCCCCTCTCGCAAGCACGGAGTCTGAGTGTAGCAAAATCTTTTTTAATAAAGGAAGGAATCAATGCGGCATCCCATTGGAGAAACACCACAAACAGGGTTATAACACAAACCATAAACAAAAACCCACCTCCAAGTACGTTTGGCACTGTCCTTTTTCCGCTTAGGGTTTTAAGTCCAATCACCCCAAAGTCCAACAACCCAAAAGTCTCTGGTCAATGCCACCCCAGAGTTCGAGAGTCTATCTGTAGAGGTCCCTCCCCCCAGCCTGGGTAGAAAGGGGCACCTTACGTGGTCCAGGGCCAACTGCCCTACCTCTCCGTGGGTTCTGCTTCTGCCTTCTCCACGAACTGCTCCGCTTCACCAGCCGCTCCACTCTGCTCCTCCAGCCATCCTCAGGAACTGCTCCGCTCCACCAGCTGCTCTGCTCCATGAGCTGCTCTGCAAAACTGCTCGGCTCCGCTCACTCTGTGGGCCGCTCCACCCGTCTCACAGCTACTCCGCTCTGCCAGCCGCTCTGCTGCCACCAGCTGTCCCGTGATCCACTCCAGCCGTCCCCGCAACTGCTCCACTCCGCCAGCTGCTCTGTTCCACAGCATATCTTCAGGCTCCCCCACTAGTTAGCACAATGCTCAGCGCTCTCAGCTCAGTCATTCCAGCTTTTTTGTGATTTCAACTCTTAGTGATCTCAGCTCTTAGTAGGGGAGCCCCAGTGCGAGTGCACCATTAGCCCAAAGTGAGTTCAGCTCAGCAACCTGTATTTAGATTCTTGAGGGAATAAAAAAAATCAACTCTGACATTCCACAGTGGAGAGAGGAGGGGGTGCAACTGGTGCTTCTGGCTCCACAAGGAGCCTGCACCACCAGGCACAGATACCTGTCCCCAACCTCTCTCAATTCACTGGGTTTGGAACCCATGTCCCTTATCTAGCCAGTACCACCCAACTGAGGGTGAGTCATTTGTCACCAAGCAGTCCCACCGCTCAGCGGTCTGGGATAGGGTAGGAGTGTCTATGCAAATAAACTCTCTGACATTCTTTCCACCAGATGTCAAGGTAGAGCTTATCCTGACTCTGCTTACATCCTTCCCCCAGCCAAGAATTTGTCGTCCCGACAAATCACATTCCCTACTATACCAACTTATTGGTCCCCTCCAAAAGGCATTAGATAGCCCACTTTAGCTTTCACAAACCTGTGTGCTAAATGTATAGGCTCCTCACTAATCACCCCAGGTGCATCGTAAGTTAACCGTTTCACTGGTCTTATTACCCTGTCTCGCCTATTAAGAATCTCTGTTGCTATGGTAGGGGGGACATCCTCTTGAGTGCCGGATGGGGAGGTTTCCTGTGAGTTCCCCTCAGATACTGGGATAGGCTCCTGCATTTCTAGTTCTAACAGTGGAGGGTCGCAGGTGCTCTGGACATCCTCCATCTGTATGTCACCATTGTCCAATAGCCTGTGTAAGTCATTACACGGGGGTCCCACCAGTAGCTCAGGGATGTCAGGAATGGGCCTAAATACTTCTGCCATAGGGTTTAGGGCGGAAGAGGATGTGCTCTCTTCTGATTCAGCGGATCGAGACTGAAATCTTGTCTTCATCCCAGGATACACCATGGTTGTGTCTTCCTCCTCAGACTCACTGTCAGATGTGCTGAGTAGGGGTAGGTTAGCTGCAGGAGGCCGGCTGTCCACATTGGAAGGCGGCTTTGGTACAGCACCTTTGTTCTGCCCAGTTGCCCTGTTTTGGCCCATCTCATAAGGGCTGCCTACCAATTCTCCCACAGGGAGCAAAAGGTTTCTATGCACGGTTTTGGTCTGCCCTGGACCCTCTTCAGGTTTTATCTTGTAGACCGGCAGGTCTCCTAGCTTTTCCATAACTAAGTAAGGTATTGCCTTCCATCTGTCAGCTATCTTGTGTTTGTCAGCAATACCCAAATTTCTCAGCAGGACTCTGTCCCCTGGCTGGAGCTCTTGCAGACGTACTCCAGCATCATATCGATGTTTGTTGCGGCCTGCATTCTTCTGAGCTGCAGATGTAGCTAAGTGATAAGCATCCCGCAGCTTTTCTCGTAGACGGGATAGATATTGCTGGTGAGTTTCATAGCTATCTCCATCCTCGGATACACCAAAGCACAGGTCTATGGGTAATCTTGGTTCTCGCCCAAACATTAAGAGATATGGGGTGACTCCTGTAGCGTCGTTCTTTGTGGCGTTGTAAGCGTGCACTAGAAATGCGACATGTTGGCTCCAGGTTGCCTTCTGCTCTGGCCGCAAAGTCCCTAACATATCTAACAGGGTTCGGTTGAACCTCTTTGGCTGAGGGTCACCCTGTGGGTGATAAGGCGTTGTCCTTGACTTTTTAATTCCTGCTATCCTCAGCACCTCCTTCAGAAGGTGACTCTCAAAGTCTCGTCCCTGATCCGAGTGTATCCGGGCTGGGAATCCATAAACTGAGAAATATTTTTCCCACAGTACTCGAGCGACGGTAGTGGCCTTCTGATCACGTGTGGGATATGCCTGCGCATATCGCGTGTAATGGTCGGTCACTACTAGGATGTTCCCAATATTCCTCTTGTCCACTTCTAAAGACAAGAAATCAATGCAAACCAGCTCCAGAGGTTTGTTGCTGGTGATGTTCTTCAGATATGCAGCCCTCGTGGGCAGAGTTTTCCTTTGCACACATTGCGCGCAGGTCTCACATTTCCGGCGAACATCTTCAGCCATCCGTGGCCAATAGAATCTACTGCGGATAAGTTCCAGGGTCCTCTCCATCCCTAAATGTCCAAAGTCATCATGCAGGGCCCTCATGGCCAGGGCTCTGTAATCTTTTGGCAGCACTAGTTGATTCCGTTGCTTTTGTAGAGGGTCTGTGGTCGTGCGGTGTAGCACTCCCTGAATCAGTTTTAGTTTGGTCCATTCTCTCAATAGTAGTTTGCCCTCTGGGGTAGGTGGGACAACCTCAGCTGGGCCTCACCCCTCTCTTTTGGCAAGTAGTGTATCACGAATGTCAGCATCTTGTAGTTGGGCCTCTTGCCAGTCAGCCGTATTGAGCATGGGCAAGGGAGATTGGTCCAAAGCAATATAGTTCACTGAAGCAGAAGGCACGCCTTCAGGGGGTAGGCCCAAAGCTTCAGCAACACATCCATGAAGGCTCTCAGGGGCCTCCGGCTCTCGGCGACTCACACTGCAAATAGCTCTCACGCCATCCGTGGGTATCACAGCAACATCAGGTGCCTGCGGACGTCTGGACAAGGCATCTGCATCTACATTGCTCCTCCCTGATCGGTATTGAATGCTGAACTCATAGCTAGCCAAGGCGGCCACCCATCTCTGGCCTGTAGCATCCAATTTAGCACTTGTTAACACATAGGTCAGTGGGTTGTTGTCTGTCCACACCTGGAACTGAGCACCATACAAGTAGTCTCGGAATTTCTCAGTGATGGCCCATTTCAAGGCCAAGAACTCCAGCTTGTGGATGGGGTAGCGAGTTTCACTGTCAGACAGTCCACGGCTGGCAAAGGCTACCGGTTTGCGTTTGCCTTCCACTTCCTGATACAGTACTGCTCCCAGACCCTCCAAACTGGCATCAGTATGCAGGATAAACGGTTTGCTTGGGTCAGCAAAGACTAGGACGGGAGCATGAGTTAAGCGAGTAATGATTTCCCGAAAAGCTCTCTCACATCTTTCATCCCACCGTTGCCCAAATGGTTCGAAGGGGCCATAGTGTCTCTGCAAAGGCGGCTTTGGAGGCCTCCGCTTATTCTGGGTCTTAGATTTGTTCTTGTTGGACTGGTATCCCCTGGTAAGATCATTCAGAGGTTTTACAATCGTAGCATAGTTCTTCACAAATCTGCGGTAGTAACCACTAAATCCAAGAAACGTCTTGAGTTCTCTGTAGTTAATGGGACGTGGCCAGGTAGTGAGTGCTTCTATTTTATCGGGGTCAGTACTCACACCCTCTTGGGACACGATGTGACCTACATACTTCACTGAGGTTTGGCAGAACTGGCATTTATCAATTGAAAGCTTCAAACCGTATGCCTCCAACCTGTCGAGCACTTTAAGAAGTCTTTCTTCATGTTCCTCCAGGGTTCTTCCAAACACAATCAGGTCCAAGTAAACTAACACCTGCAGTAAATTCATGTCTCCCACGACTTTTTCCATAAGACGTTGAAATGTGGCAGGTGCTCCAGAAATCCCTTGGGGCATGCGTTCGAACTGATAAAACCCTAATGGGCAGATGAAGGCTGTCTTCTCCTTATCTTCTTCACCCAGAGGGATCTGGTAGTATCCACTCCGAAGATCCAACACAGAGAACCACTGACTACCCAGCAAACAGTCCAAGGCATCTTGTACTCGAGGCATGGTGTACTGATCAACTGTAGTGCGCCTGTTTAGAGTGCGGTAGTCAATACACTTCCGGATTTTTCCACTCTTCTTACGAACGACCACAATGGGTGAGGCATAGGGGCTTCGTGACTCTGTGATGATACCATTCGCGATCAGCTCTTGAAGATGATGGCGCACGTCTTCCATCTCAGAGAGGGCAATCCTCCTAGACCTCTCCCTGAAGGGTCGGGGATCTTGTAGCCTGATATGGTGTTCCACTCCCTTTGCACATCCCACATCCCACTCATGTAGTGAGAACACCTTGGATCTCTCGCAAAGCTTCTTCCTCAGGCGATCCTTCCACTCCTCAGACAGCGGTGAGTCCCCGAAGTCAAACTTCACAGGATCTATCATTGGAACTTCAGCTTCACACTGGGGTCTCACAACGCTTTCAGGCTCAAAAATGTCTGCAATCTTCTGCCCTGGTTTTACAAACACATCACGGCATGTTTCATTAGCAACCAGTATCGTCACCTCCTCCTGGGCTTCAGCAGGTAGGGTTATGACTCCGCTGAGAACCAGCACTCCTTCTGGGAGCCCTCCCTTGGTTGGCTGCTCTACCACAGCTAATGTTCCCTTACTGCCTTTTAGGCAGGTACTCCTGACAATCACCTCCTTTTCTGACATGGCAGGCACCACTAAAGGGACCGGGCCCGCATACCTCAGTGCTCCGACTGGCAAATCAGGCATCACTTTTCTCGTGTCCTCAATTTTTCTGTAAGCCTCGGCACAGTGTGTGTGTATCACCAAGGTATTCAGATATTGGTCTCCTGCTTGCTGTCTGCAGTAATCGGCCAGTATCCTAAAGAGGCTGGAGTTGGTCCCTATTAGCACAGACACATCAGAGGCTCCTTTGGGGTCAGGGCATATTAAAGCAGCAGTGTCCACCTCCTGTCTTACCCCAGCAATCTCTTCTGGGAATTCCAGGTGTAATATGACATAGCCCTGATAAGGGTATTCATCCATGCTGAGGCCACACAGACCAATGCCAGTCAGTGGCTGTATGGGCAGGTGCCTAAGCATCTGTTGGTAGAATGACTGAAATATAATAGTCACTTGAGATCCAGTGTCAAGCACGGCTTTACACTCCGCCCCTTCAATCCTCACCATGACCTCTGCTCGAGGCCCTATCAGTCCTGCAGGGATCCCAGCTGGTTGGTCTCTTCTGGGGGAATCTTCAAATCCTCTAGGCCTAGATGGTCTCCGTCCCCGGACCTTCTGGCAGCTACTGGATCTCTCCCAACTGATCCTCAGCTTTTCATACACTAAGGAGGGGTTCTCTTCCTTATGGCAGTTAGCAGCACTGTGCCCATCCTGACCACACCGGTAGCAAAAGAAGTGTCCTTTCTCCATTCGGCGAGGTGGGACGGTGACTCTAGATACTGACTTCTCTATCATCACAGTCTGAGGCTCCTTATTCCGGGAAGTCTTAGCTTGGTCAATGATGCTTTGCAGCTCAGCTATCCGTTCTGTCAGGACCTGCATTTGTTGGGCAAGTTCCTCTCTGGTGCTCACCATCAGTACACTGGCCATTGGCGGTGGCGTCGTACTGGCTCGTTCCAATGTTTGGGCTTCTCAACACTCGCTGGCTGCCTGCCTTTCTTCTTCTTCCCTGACCTCCTTTATCAGCTGGGAGTAACTTGGGGGATGTTCCTGCCGTTCTCTTAGTCGGAGATGAAGTAGGATTGGGTTCCGATACTGAGTCCCTCTTACAACTTGAGCCAGTCTGGTCTGATCCATCTGCTCAGCAGTCACTGCTCCCCTCATAACAGCTCTCTGAAGTAGTCTCTCCAGCCTCTGTATATAGGCTGAAATTTTCTCACCCCTTTGCTGTCGGGAATTAATGAATTTACAGTAACTGTCCTCAGGGCCCTCTACGCTCCCAAAGGTATTATCAAGGGCCTCTAGGCAGTCCTTCACACTGACCTCAGGATCAGTGAGCTTCAGGGTGCGAATTACATCTAATGCTGGGCCACTAAGGCTCTCTATTAGACATCGTCGCTTTTCTACATCGGGTACGGCCCACTCCCGCAGCATTTCAGTAGTATGCTCCGACCAGAGTTCAAACTCCTCTTCCCCATCAAATAACCTTAACTTACGACAAGAGTTTGACGTAGCATAGGCCAACACAATCTTTTCCAATATATGCCCCAGTGCTTTTGCCCAATCATAGGCTGAGTCTGCCGCCCCTGAGCTAGAGGCTGCAGGACTGGGGCCCAACAAACCAGACATATTAGCCATTATACAAACAGTAGTTTCCTCAAAATATAAACATAATTATTTCCCAATACAGTGGAACACTCAACAAGTGCTTGCGAGGGGTACTGACCCAGGGATCCCGGACGAGCCCCCAAAAATGTAACCCTTCTGCCCCTCTAGTTGGCAGCAACAAGGGCCGGGTTCAGTATCCAGGGGTTCCGTTTCAGTAACACAATGCATAACCGGCTCGAGCCCCCACCCAGTGACCTGGGACACTCACATACCACACCCCCCTGGGTGCCTCTAGGAGGCAATACTTCCCCTCTCGCAAGCACGGAGTCTGAGTGTAGCAAAATCTTTTTTAATAAAGGAAGGAATCAATGCGGCATCCCATTGGAGAAACACCACAAACAGGGTTATAACACAAACCATAAACAAAAACCCACCTCCAAGTACGTTTGGCACTGTCCTTTTTCCGCTTAGGGTTTTAAGTCCAATCACCCCAAAGTCCAACAACCCAAAAGTCTCTGGTCAATGCCACCCCAGAGTTCGAGAGTCTATCTGTAGAGGTCCCTCCCCCCAGCCTGGGTAGAAAGGGGCACCTTACGTGGTCCAGGGCCAACTGCCCTGCCTCTCCGTGGGTTCTGCTTCTGCCTTCTCCACGAACTGCTCCGCTTCACCAGCCGCTCCACTCTGCTCCTCCAGCCATCCTCAGGAACTGCTCCGCTCCACCAGCTGCTCCGCTCCACCAGCTGCTCTGCAAAACTGCTCGGCTCCGCTCACTCTGTGGGCCGCTCCACCCGTCTCACAGCTACTCCGCTCTGCCAGCCGCTCTGCTGCCACCAGCTGTCCCGTGATCCACTCCAGCCGTCCCCGCAACTGCTCCACTCCGCCAGCTGCTCTGTTCCACAGCATATCTTCAGGCTCCCCCACTAGTTAGCACAATGCTCAGCGCTCTCAGCTCAGTCATTCCAGCTTTTTTGTGATTTCAACTCTTAGTGATCTCAGCTCTTAGTAGGGGAGCCCCAGTGCGAGTGCACCATTAGCCCAAAGTGAGTTCAGCTCAGCAACCTGTATTTAGATTCTTGAGGGAATAAAAAAATCAACTCTGACATTCCACAGTGGAGAGAGGAGGGGGTGCAACTGGTGCTTCTGGCTCCACAAGGAGCCTGCACCACCAGGCACAGATACCTGTCCCCAACCTCTCTCAATTCACTGGGTTTGGAACCCATGTCCCTTGTCTAGCCAGTACCACCCAACTGAGGGTGAGTCATTTGTCACCAAGCAGTCCCACCGCTCAGCAGTCTGGGATAGGGTAGGCGTGTGTATGCAAATAAACTCTCTGACATTCTTTCCACCAGATGTCAAGGTAGAGCTTATCCTGACTCTGCTTACATACAAATAATGCCAAACAATATGATTCTGTTCAAGCTTAAGCTATATGGTCTTTATAGATCAATACTGAAGATGGGCTACTCATCTTAATGACATCATAATTTGATTAATTTAGACTATGTCTCCAGGAACTGCTTTCTGAATGATCATAAATTAAACTAGGGGAAATCAGTTTTTTGTTTTAATGCCTGGTGACCTGTCTTGTTCAGTTTTAGAACACAAGGTTTCCAGAGATCTTTAACTCTTTAAAGTAAGTGTTTTTGCTTCATGGCCTTGTTTCAGATAGTTATTATTTAATTATGTATACTGAATGCTCAGTATAATAAAATGAAACCTTTAGTGTTTCTATGCTGTATATTTATCATTGGTTCAGCACTCTGCTGGAGCACTCTACTTTCACATGTTGAGACTGCAAAAAAGCTACTTTCATATATTAGTTGGCAGGGGCGATAAAGCCTCCTGAGTCAGTCGGTGCACTGTACTTAAGCCCCTTCATTTTCTGTTTAAATTGATTTTTACCAAAAAACATCCTGGGTTTTACAAAAAGTATTTTGTTTTTTTTCCAATTTTCACCCTACTTTTATATCATTCAAATATATAAAAAAGAACTTGTTTTTATTGGGAAAATACAATACATTGCATGAGATATATGTATTACAATACTACATTAGTCTGTGTTTATATGCAAAGCTGCCTGTTGAAGTAAGACTATGTATTAATCTAGATGCACACAATAAACAAACAGGCATGCATGCAAGCTCTGAAGTGTGTGCGCATCTGAACATACTGATGAATCTCATGCCCATCACGTACGCATTTCAAGCTATTAGCAGATAACATTTTAAAGATCTTACACACTAAAATGGGAAGAAAATGAAAATCTGTACCAGAATATGTTTCTGAACACAGGGAAGTATTCAAAATTAAAAAAATAAATAAATAAAAGAAATGAAATTGAGCATAAATGCCGCAAATGATGCAGTCCAATAATTAAATGTAAATATTTATAGGTTAATAGTTCTAAGTCTACAACAGTAAATTTTTTATTCAAATGAAAAGTTTTATTTGGGGATTAGAGACATATTTTCTTAAACTCAAAGGTGGCATTGTGTTTTGAGTTCTGTCTAAGCTCTTCAGCAAACCTCATTGAACTTCATTCAGGAAAGCATTAATCTACTGAATATTCCCTCCCTTCCCCCGTCCACCAAAATAAACCCCGATATTTACCCAGAAAAATTAATAATAGTTTTTTCCACTGATTTTCACCTGTTTTTGTTATTGTTGTAATAAATACTAATAAATTCCCAGGAAAAAATTAAATAAAATAAAAACCGAAAATGAAGAGCCCTAACTATCCTAAACTGTAGCATAACTGTAGTATGAAACCAAACAAAGACTAAATACAAAGAGAGGATGATTATTTATTTCAATAACTCAATCATATTATATTTATGATACTCTACTAGTAATAACAAAATTATCATGCATAGTATTGCAATAAATACCTGCAGCACTACTCTCCACCCCAGTACTGTAACTCCAATCCTAGCCTGGTGTGGCAGGGAGGCCTACAGGGGTAGAAAGGGAGTTGGAGAGCAAGTCTGGCCCAAACTCATCTGCATTGGTGGTTCCTGTCCTACAGGCTGGGCCCGGCTCCTTACTCCAGGTGTTGTGACCGAGCACATCGGGTCACAGCACTGCTCAGACACCCTTGGTTTCATGATTTGTACAGGTGCAGTTGAACCTATGAACCCATGCTGAAGGCACCTCTGCTAACCGTGTATGTAAAATTGATGATCTTACACAAGCTGCTGAAGTGTGAGAAGCTTTGTGGGATGCTCCTAACACTGCTAAAGAAAGGCATCACCTCAACATAAGGTGTGAAAAAGGACAGCATAAAAAATTCTCATTTACATTCTTAGTGTAACTAGTTATCACAACCTGAAAGACATCAGTCAAAATGCTGAGCTCATGCAAAGTCAACTGATGCAGCATTAGATGTAGCAACAGAATAAGAACAACAAGCAAGCGAGACACGTCCACTGAGTTCCCAAAGGGAATGTATTAAAAACCATGTAGCTTCCAAAGTTCCAACAGAGAAGATGAGAAAAGCCAATCAATGATAACTGTGATCAATTCCTTGCTGAAATTTTCTCTCATGCTATCATTGCTTCTCTTGTCACTCTGTATGAGTGATTCCAGTTCATGTCTGAGCTACCTGAATTTTTGAAGGGTTTTGCCAGATGCAGTTGAAAAAGGAAGAGGGTTTGCTCTCTGGTCCCAACCTTCATATCCAGTCAAACATCACTCCCACAAGACATGAAGCAGGTGTGAGGCAAAGGGGCTTTAAACTCCTTTTATATTCTCCTAAACCTGGGGTTTGCAATGGGTCTGACTGCCTTATTCCTGCAGCTGAGACGTGCCAGGGCACAGGAGCACCATAGTTACATTCACTTTCCCCAGGCCACATCCTTTGCTTTAGGGATTGGGAGGGCATTGGTGTAGCAGATACTAAACAAGAGGGATCTTCAGCTGGCAAGATTTGGCTGCAAAGTACAAATCATTGTACCACCAAAACACTTCTCAGGTATCACAATTGTGGCCACAATTTGATGCTGATGCCTCCAGCCTAAATGCCAATGTTTGTGGATGGGCATCAGAAGATTAGAAAGTCCTCCACATACCAATATAGTAAAATACTCCTCAGTATATGGTAGTAATAGAAATGGGCATGTGTGCTTGATGTGTATGATAAAAAGCCTATGCACGACATGATGAGTTAGGTATTCACTCATGGTAATTTTAATCTCTAGTTTCAGTTTTGTTGAATTTTTGTTTTTACAACATATTTAGGGTGTGTCTACACTGCAATTAAAAACCTGTAGCTGGTCTGTGCCAGCTGACTCAGGCTCTCGGGGCTTGGGCTATGGGGCTGTTTAACTGCAGTGTAGACATTCAGGCTCAGGGTCCTTCCCACCTCACAGGGTCCTAGAGCCCCAGCTGAGCCCGAAAATCTGCACTTCAGTTAAACAGCTGCTTAGCCTAAGCCCTGTGAGCCTGGGTCAACTGGCATGGGCAGTGTAGACATACCCAACTTCCTCTGCAGTCATGGGAGTTTACACATTGAATTCAGTGGGAGCAGGATTGGTCTCTTAAAGTTACTTTGCAATATAATTTTACTATGCCCAAGTGTGTAGGTAGGGGATGGTTTGAGGAATGTGAAGAGGTAGTCTGAGGGTAATATTTTATTATCTATTTTTAGATGTAGTCTCAGTGGTTATCTGTTTTATTTATTTTTTATTATAGTGTTTTATTCATTTTGTGGATTTTAAGCTTTACAAAGCACCAAGAGCCTAAAATAGCTTTATGAAACCAAAAGAAAGAACTAAACATTGCTATAGGTCAATTGTGTGCTGACACATACCTGTATAGCTGACTTGTAAAATTTACGGGGCTACTAAATTTGGTTCTTTTGCTTATAAAGAATGCCAGTTTGACTGGAAAGTTCATCCGTAAATGCAACATTACTCCGGAAGTGTTTTTATTTCTAGTTTTTACTTGCTAAAAGATTTAAGAGCATTATCTAGTAACAACAACGATATTCAGAAAGAAAAGGTCAATTTAATTGGAACTACTATTTCCTGAGGTTTAAAAGGAAAATGTTGAAGCTAAAGATGACATTGACAAATTGCTACTATTTATTTAAATGGTGTAATGCAATCTACCAGTAGTTCTATAATCTGCATGTTTGAAGCAGTTGACCCGTCCAACTAATGCAAACAAATTAGCCTCCTGGGTACTAGCTATATCCTATAAGCAATTAAATGTTGTAATTTAATATTATTTAATACATAAATTCTTTTAGCTAAAATATTTTAGGGAATATGGATGAAAAAATATAATACATGGTCTAGTTAAGCACAGTGAAGTCCATGCCAGTTAATTATGTGTTTCTTTATAATTCATACGAAATATATATAATGGTAATGCAAGATTTTTTTTACTGCATCACAGGGTCATGCAGAGGTTGAGAAGTGCACTTCTTCCCTACCCCTCAGCATACATCTGGCCCTATGAGACAAAATCAACTGCCCTGATAGCTCTTAACATGTTTCTATTTATCAATATATTAATTTCCCTCATATGTTTTTGAAAATCAATTTTATCATTTAAAAATAATTATCTTAAATTGAGCTGGAGGACAGACTTCAGAGGGACAGACAACTCTTGGCTTAAACATACCCTTAGCTTCAAGAGATTTGCTGGGTCCTACAGTGTTGAGCATGTTGCCCTATCAAGCTCTAAGGGACTGATCCAAAGGCTATTGAAGTCAACGGGAGTCTTTCCATTGATTTCAATGGTCTTTGGATCAGACTCTAAAATAATAGCTAGCCAATAAAGCTGCATAGGGTGAAAAGGATTGATTTAATATCATTCCATGTCACTTTTATCTATTAGGAAAGTAATGGACCTGTGTAACGTATTGGCTTTCCTTTAGATATATCACTGACAGGCAATAAAGTCTTTACAGGAGTTTATGGGACTTGGTCACACAATTACTGGCCTGTCTATGAAAATTCCCAGGTTGCAGTAAATCAAGTATTTTCAGCGTACTAATACACTTACATGAACTTTTTTGGAACATGATTCAGAACGAGACAGAAAATTCCCAGACCACTGCAGATAAAGCTCTTTCTGTGCTATAAAGATTACTAAGCTGCTTTCTTATTTGAAGCACTTTTGGGAAAAGGCCCATTTTACCATGAACTAGGATTCAAACTGGGCAGTTCACAATGAACTTAGAAAAGGAATGGGAGAGAGCAGGCACTATCTAAAATGATCAGTCTGAGGACCCTGCAATGGCATGGCAGGGTGCGAGGAGGAACTGAGGATTGTGTAGCAACCTTGAGCACCCTGCTGCCTGAACTTAGGTGGATTGTTATAGATGTGTTCTGGGAGGAAAGGTGTTCAGCTGGGAAAGGCCAGTGCTTCATTGTGGGTGTCCTGATCTCAGATCAGGAGGTAATATCTGCCAAGGTGGCTCTGACACTGGAGCCCCTGGAATGCTGCCTCATTTCAGTAAAACTGGAAAATAAAGTAACACAAGTTTACCCTCAGCCTGACTTTTATGTGCCTTTCACAGCTATTTTAGTACTGTGGTACTTCTGCCAGAAGAAATGGTTCTCCTCCCCTCTCCCCCGAAACTGTTTAGCGCCCACTATACTTGTCAGGCTCCAAAATACCAGCATCAAGTCTTCAGGGATGGTATTTGCACTTCATTGAACTAAACCTCAATGTGGAAGACGCAGCAAAGGACTTAAAGGCACTGTCAAAAGTGCTTGAATTAGAGAGCAAATATAGCCTAGAGCCACCAACCCTTGCTCACCTGCACAGCCTTCCACGTTCTGGCCCCAAACCTTTCCTCCATCTTTTCATACAGAATGATCTCATTTGTCTTAGGAGATCATTGACCAATCAAATAGCAAGACCAATAAGGTACAGTTGCTTCCACGTGTGAGAACCTACTCATTCTACTTTGCTGCGGGAATTGACAACCTGCTTATGATGGGTCTTTTCATCCAATGGAAAATAATGATGTGTTTTCCCTTTCTCTGAGGAATAATTAAGTGACTCACAGATGAGAGAAAGAAAGACACTTGTCACAGGGGAAAACGATGATCAGTGGAAAAGGGGTGTCTAACACAGTAACTATAGATATTTTAATCCATTTGTCCAATGTCTTAAGTAGCTTCAAATTCCTCTGGTTCTTAAAAATGAGCTGAATCTTTGCTACTTAATATTAATTTCTGTTGATTTGAGATTTTTAAGCCTAAGGTTTGTTTGAAAAGAGGTTTTTAAATACATGGTAAGTACAGTCTTTTCCAAACTCTTGTACAACACTATTGAATTTCCCTGTGTTGGATGGTGTTTGTATTTTTAATTAATATATTATATTGCAATGCCTTATAACCTACTGTGAAAGATACTGCTACTTTAAACCCTAAACAATCTTGATTGCTTTGCAGACTAGCCCAACCTAAAGTTAAAGTACATTTACAAAGAAACAAATCCACATTAACATGAATGATAACATATGAGGTGTTTTAAATGAACAGTAATTAAAATTTAGTAGCATGATAATATGGTAATTAAATAGCAATTGTTTGCACAGGACCACTTATTGAGTTTAATATGTATGTAAGCGATATTAATTTAGTTGTCATGCAATTACCTCATTGGAATGGGAGGGGGAAACATATCATGAAATGCAAAATCCACTTTAAAAATAGTAATAAAGGTGTGACACAACCCAGCAAAATAGAATGAACTCGTTGTCCGGCTATATCAGAAGAAGGACAGGAGACACCGGATATGGTTTAATTAGGCTGCAATTTTATTATTAGCTGTCTGGGAGTATCCAGCAGATAAAAGTGTTCAGTGCAGGTAACTCCACAATCATTTCAATATCTACCTGAGGGCTTCCTTTGGCCCACCTCCCCCTTTTCCATCCTGGTCCCCAGCCAACCCATGGCTGGGACTTTACTATCCCTGCCCCCGAATGAAGGTTAAGGCGGGATATAAAGAAGGCGGGATTGACTCCCTACCATGCCAGTCATAAGCACCCTGAACCCCCATTTCCGCTCCTTTAACAAATACCTCCTTTTCAATCCTTTACCAAACTATTTATCTGATCACTGTATCCCCTCCCTATGGGATACCTGCACTGGACATCCACGCCACACTTACATAATGAGTTGTGACATCATAGTCTAACTCCTGTTCCCTGTTCACCCTAAGTCCCCACAAACCTACCGTGGGGAAGGTGAGAAAACACAGCTCTGCCTTGTCTAATCTGGCCATGAGGGGAAAATTCTTTCCTAGCCCCCCAGGTAAGGAGTGGTTAGCACAATGCCTACAGTGGATCCTGACCAAACCTAGTATTTCACCATGCCAAGGGTGGGAGGGTGCATGCTGCTCACCCTGGTCTGGGGAAAAAGGGGCTTCTTCTACCAGGCTTGGCCTTTATCATTTCCCTTCTCTTCCAGTCCTTGAGGGATGAGGCAGTGATGCTATGCTGACCCTTTCCAGGTCAGCAGCAACTTCCAAGCTTCACTATCTGTCCCCCCTTAAAGTGGTATACCCTATCCCCCAGCAAGCCAAACTTAAGGTGTGATGTGGTCACTCTTTCCTTCCTCACCTCAGACTACTGGGAAATTTGGTTAGATGGAAGAAGATGAGCCTCTCCCGGCTTTGCAATTGAGGAAGAGGCTGTTGACTATAGCAGTCCCTGAGCTCCCTGCGCTTTGGGAAACAAAGGGATTTCTTGCTGGGGGAGGAAGAGAAGTCATGGCTCAACTCCTCCCCTTTACCAGCCTGTAGAGTGAGTCCAGCCCACTAGAGGGCAGTAGTTTGCTCCATCCTAATAGAACAGTGGTCCCCAACCTTTTCGTCTGGCTGGCGCCAAATGAAGGACCATGGCGGTGGTGGAGCATCTGCTGAAATGCTGCCGAATTTCTGCGGCGTTTCACAGGTGACGCCTCTCGATGACGTCACTTGTCGGCAGCAAGTGGCATCATCAAGAGGTGTCGCCGCCAAATGTATGCGGTGTTTCGGCGATGACGCCTCTCGATGACGCCACTTGCTGCCAACAAGCAACATCATCAAGAGGCGTCGCTGCCGAAATGCCACAGAAATTCAGCGGCATTTCGGCGGATGCTCAACCACCAGCCAGGACGTGGGTGCATTTAGATGCCCCTGTGGGCACCATGGCACCCGCGGGCACCGAGTTGGGGACCCCTGTAATGGAAGATGGAGTAGATTGCAGACCCCCAGGAGCAATAACCAACCTAGCATAAATTGTATCTGCCTGAAACATAGTCTCTCCTGTGCCCTTCCTGGGGTGGTTCAGCTTCAGCTCAGGAGGTATGAACTGCCCCCCAGGGCAGCAAGCACTACAAAATGGATTTCTCCATGGAAACACGATGTGCAGAATATGCTCTCCATCCTTCCTCATATCCAGCACCGTTGCCCTAACCTTCAGATCTTTGGCCATATGGTGCTCATATGGAGGGGTTTCTGTGAGCTCAAGGGGGAGGGAGCCACTTGTGGCAAAAATATTTTTGAATTTTGGTTTAATGCTTGGCAGAAAACAACTTTTTTTCACAGGGCCATTCTGTATCATTGAGGTGTGTCACACAGAGGTTTATAATGGAAATACTGACATAACTACAATAAATCACTGCAAATACACCACTGTAATTAATACTTCGAAATTTTAAAGAATGGCTAGGCATTTATTAGGAGAACTTTAGCTAGCTAGATATCAATTACAACACTTATAAATGTCACTTTGTACTTTAAAGAATTATTTGATATTTAACTTGCCATGGGCTATCATGCTCATTAAGTGCCTGATACATAAAAAGAAAATCTTGGGGCAGTTCTGTGGGATTTACACATTAATGAAGTTTTCCATAGTATGTGTGTGACAATTATACATGTATTCATCATTTTTTCCCTGTGCATGTAGACACTTTCCTTCATGCATCACAGCAGCTTGCAAACTTCCAAAAGGAAAACATTAAATCAGATTTTAAAATGGAGGAAAAAGGACAGTCTATATATTTAATTATAACCTATCCATCCATAATGAAACAAATTTGGGGAAAGTGCACAATGTCTGTAACTCAGAGCAGTGGTGAAACACTGATTACAAGTGTAGGGCTGTGAAACAAGACCATATTTTCAGTTCTGATGTTTATATGGAGAACCGTGATACTCATTCTAGAAGTATGTTTAAAAGAATGTTCAACTCCCTTTTGTTCAGCACGCAAATTAAAAAGAGGTTGTGTAGTTTCAAACAGGACCATTAGGGGGAGCTGCTTTCTGTGCCTCCTGCCTTTTGGACCAGCAGCACTGCCCTGGGAAATATGAGGGTATAGAGAGTCAAGTAGCCTTTTCCCCTGTATTGAGAGAGATGCTGGACAGCCATCGCTCAGTCCAAAGGGGGATGAAGGCAAAAATCAAAGTTAGGAAAAGCTTTGCACGGCGAGGAGAACCCTGGCCAGGGAAAGTTAAGGAGCCAGCAGCAGACATTATGGTGTCTGTTTTAGTTCTATTATAATACAGTTCCTTTGAACTTCCCAAGCAAGTATTTCTGTGCTTGTATATTTCTCTCAAACGTCCCTTCCAGCCAGACTACAGCACATGTACATTATCGGACTCTACTTTAATCAGCAAATAATTAGTGTAGTGACTTCTATACCACCTTAGGCCTGAGAAATATAGGGCCAAATTCAACTGTATGTTCTGGCTGCTTTGAACAGCTCTGGTAATGCAAGGCAGACTCAAACCCAGTTAACAAGCTGGGCAAGTCAGGTTTAGCATTGCTTTGTTTTACCACAAAGCAGCTGCAGAATACTGATGAATTTAACCCATAGACAGAAGATTTTTTTTTTGAGGGGGGGAACACTATTGGACTTTACAGTGGTTTCAGGCTCATATGTGTTACTGAGAGCACATCATTATATTTAGCTGATACTGCTAAATATGGGGAAGGCTTCCCATACTATATCTGCACATTTATTCTTGTAAAATTATCATTTTGGGGAAAAGATAAAGACTTGTGTTTGGAAGAGAGAAATGTGCAGAAGGCATTGCAGCTCTAAAGTGTGCTTGTGTTGTGTCAGTTTTCATTTTTATAACCATTTTATCACTGTTACGGGTGATTCAGTAACCATTTAATAACATTTTAGATGCAACCTTCTTAGTGTAGAGCTAGAAACAAACAAGGGAAGAGGTAAAGGCAGATGATTAAATGGACTGAAAATCCAGGCTGACACACTGGTGCTGATCGTACCAAACTGGGGTCAGAGGACAGGTACAAGAGCATGAATAAGGACATACATTATAGCTTAAATTCTCAATTTCTATAGTACACTTGGGGTTTTTCAAGAGGTTGGTATCAAGAAAAGACAAACACCAACCATATTCCACACATTGTCAAATCTTCTCGATTGCAAGTTAGTGGAGTAATGATCACTGCAAGCCTTTTCAAAAGAATTCTGTAGTTTACTCAATTACCCATGCAGGCTCAGCAGAACCGTTACCATGTCTATGGCCATATGTAAGCATCTTGCCGACTTAGATCATTGACTCAATAGTTTGAAATGTCTTCATAGGAGGTTATGCTCTAATGTGTCTAAACTTACTTGGAGTTTTTTTTTTTTCATTTGCAGATCATTGACCTGGTACATGAAAATATTTTCTCTCCATAGGAGGCAGACCTCTTTCTTCCTCTGATTTTCTAACCACCAAAACTTTTCGTATTACATAAAGCAACACAATCCTTTACTCAGGCAGAACTCTTGAAATTGTTTTTACAAAACTTTAAATGTACATTCTCTATATTAAAATATTATATTTGCATGTGTCTAATATTTCTCTCCCACCAAAGATATTTATTTCTATCCACCTTTATCAATAAGTAATGATTTTGCTCATAGAATTTAACATGAAAATGTGATTTCTTTGTGTGTAATTATTCTGTCACTCAAATTTTGCTTCCATTTTGAACATAAGAGAGGCCATACTGGGTCAGATCAATGGTCCATCTAGCCCAGTATTCTATCTTCCAACAGTGGCCGATGTCAGGTGCTTCAGAGGTGGTGAAAAGAACAGGGCAATCTAAGTGATCTAAGGATGTCCAGTCTCAGCTTTTGGCAGTCAAAAGTTTAAGGACATCCAGAGCATGGGGTTGTGTCCCAGACCATCTTGGCTAGTAGCCATTGATGAACCTCTCCTCCGAGAACTTAGCTAATTCTTTTTTGAACCCAGTTACACTTTTGGCCAGCATATCGTCTGTTGGCAATGAGTTCCACAGGTTTACTGTGCATTGTGTGAAGTAGTACTTCCTTATGTTTGTTTTAAACCTGCCACCTATTAATTTCATTGGGTGACCCCTAATTCATGTGTTATGTGAAAGGGTGAATAACACTTCTGTATTCACTTTCTCCACACCATTCATGATTTTATAGACCTCGATCATATCCCCTCTCAGTCTTTTCTTTTCCAAGTTGAACAGTCCCAGTCTTTTTAATCCCTCCTCATATGGAACCTGTTCCATACCTCTAATCATTTTTGTTGCCCATCTCTGCACCTTTTCCAATTCTAATATAACCTTTTTGATATGGGGTAACTAGATATTATGGTATTTTCTGTCTTATTATCTATCCCTTTCCTAATGGTTCCTAACATTGTTAAGTTTTTGACTGTCACTGCACACTGAGCAGATGTTTACAGATAACTAGCCAAAATGATTCCAAGATCTCTTTTTTGAGTGGTAACAGCTAATGTAGACCCCATCATTTTGTATGTATAGTTGGGATTATGTTTTCCAATGTGCATTACTTTGCTTTAATCAACACTGAATTTCATCTGCCAATTTGTTGCACAGTCACCTAATTTAATGAGATCCATTTGTAACTTTTTGCAGTCTGCTTTGAATTTAACCATCTTGAGTAATTTTTTATCATCCACAAATTTTGCCACCTCACTGTTTACCCCTTTTTCCAGACCATTTATGAATATGTTGAACAGCGCTGTTCCAGTACAGATCTTTGGGGGACCCAATATTTACCCTTCTCCACTGTGAAAACTGACCATTTATTCCTATCCTTTGTTTCCTATCTTTTAACCAGTTACTGACCCATGAGAGGACCATCCCCCTTATTCTATGACTCTTTGCTTTGCTTAAGAGGCTTTGGAGAGGGACCTTCTCAAAGGCTCTTTCAAATTTCAGGTACACTATATCCACTGGATCAACCTTGTCCACATGTTTGTTGACACCATCAAAATAATTCCAATAGATTTGTGAGGCATAATTTACCTTTACAAAAGCCATGTTGACTCTTCCCCCCCAAAACTGTGTTAATCTATATGTCTGGTATTTTCAACCAATTTGTCCAGTACTGAAGTTAGGCTTACCAGTCAGTAATTACCAGGATCTCTTTGGATACTTTTTTAAAAAAATCAGCAACACATCTGCCAGTCATCTGGTACAAAGACTGATTTAAGTGATAGGTTACATACCTCAGTTAGTAGTTCTGCAACTTCATATTTGCATTCATTCAGAACTCCTGGGTGAATACCATCTGGTCCTGGCAACTTATTACTAATTAATTTATCAATTTGTTCCAAAATGTCTTCTACTGACACCTCAATCTGGGACAGTTCCTCAGATCTGTCACCTAAAAAAATGGCTTAAGGGGTGGGAAGCTCCCTCATATCCTCTACAATGAAGACCAATGCAAGGAATTCATTTAACATCTCCACAATGGCCTTGTCTTCCTTGAATCCCCTGGAACACATCAATCCTCCAGTGACTGCACTGATTGTTTGCAGGCTTCCTACTTCTAATATACTTAAATAAATTGCTGTTAGTTTGTGTCTTTTGCTAGCTGCTTTTCAAATTCTTTTTTGGCCTGCCTAATTACACTTTTACACTTGACTTGCCAGAGTTTATGTTCCTTTCTATTTTCTTCAGTAGGATTTGACTTCCCATTTTTAAAGGGTGTCTTTTTGTCTTTTACTAGACATGATGGATTTTTTTTGGCCCTGTTTTTTTATTGGGGTATACTTGTAGATTGAACCCCTATTATGGTGTTTTTAAAAAGTATCCATGCAACTTACAGGCATTTCACTCTTGTGACTGTTCCTTTTAATTTCCATTTAACTAGTCTCCTCATTTTTGTGTAGTTCTCCTTTATGAAGTTAAATGCTACTGTGGTGGGTTTCTTTGGTATTCCCCACCCCTACAAGGATGTTAAATTTAATTACATATTACCAAGTGGGTCAGCTATATTCCCTTTTTGGACTCGATCCTTAACACCATTTAATACTAAATCAAAAATTGCCTTTCCCCTTATAGGTTCCAGGACCAGCTGCTCCAAGAAGCAGTCATTAATGGTATCTAGATTTTTTTTCTCTGCAGTCTGTCCTGAGGTGACAGGCTCCCAATCAATATAGGGATAATTGAAATCTTCCATTATTGTTGGGTTTTCTGTTTTTGTAGCCTCTCTAATCTCCCTGAGCATTTCACAGTCACCATCACCATCCTGGTCAGGGGGTTGGTACTATATGCTTTACTCTTATTATTTAACTTTAGAATTTCTATCCCCAGAGATTCCGTGGTACTGTTTGATTCATTTAAGATTTTTACAATATTTAACTTTATGCTTTCTTTCATATATAGTGCCACTCCCCCATCAGTGTGATCTACTCTGTCATTCCTATATATTTTGTATCCTTATATTACCATATCCCACTGATTATCATCATTCCACCAAGTTTCTGTGATGCCTATTATATCCCTATACCCATTTAATAGCAGGCATTCTACTTTACCCATCTTAGAATTTAGACTTTTTGCATTTGTAAGATAAATTTTATAAGTGCTTGTAATGTTTAGTTGTCTACCTGCATGTGATGTAATTGAATGAGACTCTTTCATGTGACTGTTTCTCTTCAGTTCCTACGTGTACTTTATCAATTTGTATCCTCTCCTCTTTACTGGGATATAGAGTATCCCTTTTAATAAATCCTCCTTAAGGGATGTGTCTGTCCATATGGTGTGCTCCTCTGTACCAGTCTTTAGTTTAAAAACTCCTCTACAACCTTTCTAATTTTAGCAACCTGCTTCTGCTTCGGTTGAGGTGATCCAGTGTATATAGTGTACTTGGACTTCCAGAAAGCTTTTGACAAGGTCCCTCACCAAAGGCACTTAACCAAAGTAAGGATAAGAAGGATAAAAGGGAAGGTCCTCTGAGGGATTGGTAACTGGTTAAAAGATGGGAAACAAAGGGTCCAGTGGATATAGTGTCCTTGGACCCAAATATTGATGAAAAAAGGTCTGAATTTTTTGGATGTAATAGCTAATTTTGCTTGAATAATTAACTCCTTTCTGACCATTTTCACTTGGAAGTAGGCCTAGTTTTATTTGAAAGCAACACAACTGTCTGCAAATAAGGGTCCTATCTGAGCTCGTTACAGAATTCCAAGAAATTGAATTTCTAGTGGTTTAGCACTTCACACCTAAGTTAATTCCTGTAACTTGAACAGAGCAAAACGTTCCTGCGTAAGATGTTTAAAACTCTACAGTTATTTGCCTTGCCCTATTGTGGACAGAACAAGAGGGCTCACTTAGATTATTTACTTCATTCTTTATAGGATCAAAGTATGTGGACGTACTATAGTCTTTAACAGAAATTGTGTGTTTGAAGGTGAGCAGGTTGTGGAGGAAGTCTCTCACTGATGTCAATTCACAGTGGTCTGTTATCAATGCTCTTAATCAATACTAGTTAGCTTCATACTTGAGACATGGTTTATCAATAGTTAAAGTCCTTGCAAACTAAGATGACCAATTTGTGCTTTGTAATAATAATTAAGACTATGATTTTCAAAGGAGTCTAAGGGAATTTCAATGGGAGTTGGGTACCTAATCTTAGGCTCCTTTGAAAATCACAACTTCAATGGCTAAATATATTATAGGGCCTGATCTTGCCCCCACTGAAGTCAAACTATGGTTAGATATTTCATCATTATGAATACAAAACTAATGACCGTTGTATGAGTTAGGAAAAATTAGCATGTTACAACTTATGTTCTAAAAAACTAAACTGGCTACCCTGCACCAATAAGATAGTAATGACCACTATTGAACTAAGCTGGATTTGAACTAGTGACCCAGAGAAGAAAGACTACTCATATCCCAAAACGAGCTTACTGAGCTAACTAGTGACATGTTGGGTAAACGCAATAAGTTGTCATGGCCCCAAACCTTCAGTATGCAATAGGGATAGCTGTCCTTAACCACTTGTAATAGTGACAAGTATACTTTCCCCTATTCTGATGACACTCCTGTACTAGTTGAATGCAGACTGCCGGTTCTTGGCTGCAAAAATTACCATTTTCACATACATATGAACATACTGAGTTATGTATATACTTATCTTAAATAATGTATACAAAATCTACTACTGGAAATATTCTAGCATGTATATGACACTTTCAAGTGATTTTTTTGACAAATTCTTCAATAAATTATCTTAACCACATAATTCTCTCGGTCTATATAAAGCCATTAATTTTATTATTTCTCACAGTTAGACACTGCTTATTGTGGCAGAATGTTAAGTCATCAATGGAAGAATCTTGCACACAGTCAAGGAAACAAAAATGCTACTAGATCTAGAACTAGTATTTCTCCATGGAGAAACACATGGCAGGGAATGGCACAGAAATTCTGCAAGGATGACCTGGGGGAATTTCTAAATGATTATTCCTTTAGATGGGAGGAGCGGGGCTGCATGGACCAGGGAAGGAGGTCATTCCTGAGAATTCATATAAGTGGGAACCTTCAGTCCTACAGAGGGAAAGCCCCTGGTATGGTTCCTTTGGCCCCCTCCCACATAACCCATGCTGTTATTGGATAAGTAATCCCCACTGGCATGGGAAGGGATGCAAACATAGAACCAGAAAATGCTGCTTATTTTAAACCCCTGTAGCAAAACCCTGTCTTCATGGTCATCTCAACTCAACCACACATGTAGTGTTGGGAACAGAGTTCAGACCCTCTGGTTAAAAAGTCTTCTAGAGGAGACTCTCCATTGGCTTTTATCAGTAGTAGGGCTTATATATATATATATATATATATATATATATATATATATATATATACCTGGTGTGATAGCTACTGGAGAGCAACATATTAGTCGTATATCATACAGCATGAACCCAAGCGTGGATATCCAAGCAGATATCCACTGCCCCTTGGAGTTCAATGAATAGCCCCAGAGAGCAGTTTTTCTCACTCCCACACATTGGAATCCTGTACAGCAGAGGAAGATAGCAGTGGAGAATACATACTAGAAACTGAAATGGTAATTTACAGTCCTCTTACTGTGTGATTTGATTTGCTTATCCCAAGAAAGAAAAAGCTGCCCGCTCCAATTTGTTCTATCCAGTGTCATACTGGGGTGTTCCTGATTTTCTCCCAGGAGCTTTGAGATGAAAGTCACAGTAATTTTTTGTTTTACTTTGGCTGCATATTATGACATCTAACATCTCTCTATGCATGCAATGTCCATTGCCCGTCAGCTTGCTAGATAAAAAGCAGAACTTTGTTCACCTATTCTGGGAATTCAGGACATTATCCATACAGCTCTGGAAATATATCCTTTTTATGTCTGTATACGCCAGGCTGGCAATGTAGTCCTTCTACCGTTTTAGGATGTTCATTACCTAAAGATGCTGGGAGTATTAGGAGAGGAATAGAGTTCAGAATTTGGTTCTATGGGTAGTGTCATTCTTGCAATAACAAATGTATTCCTTCATGCTGTGAATTAAATGTACTACATGTACCTGGCCTATAGTAATTGAATTCCAAAGTGAGACAGAACTACTGCTATGAGAGCTAAAGTACAGATGCTCTGTAATAAAGGAAGCAGAGTAATCACTTGGGTAATCAACTGTGTGACCTCAAAGCTGATTCTCTGCTTAATCTGGCACTAGTTTAGACTATGTCTCCATGCACCTGGTAATAATGATGAAAATGTGTTGGAATGCTTAAGATCCTATCAGGCTGGCAGTTTCAAAGCCATGGATTCAGGTGCAGTGCTGGGTCAAGGACAAAAGAAGAACTGTTGGGGGTGAATTGCAGGTGTGAAGGTGGAGATTTAGAACAGAGTATTGACTATAATTCCAGTTAATGTCTAAAATCATTGCTATACTTCATCAGAAAGAACCTAAGTGTACAAGTGCATCAAACTACTTGTCAGAGCATGGGATCTATAAGGAAACGTTGCTTCTCAGGGCAATAGTGGCTTGAAAGTTTTGGAAGATCTTTCTTTGGGAATTTGCAATTGTTTTAAAAAATATTTGCAGGGAAGCAAGCAAGGGCTTTGCAGTCAAGTTTCTGCTACAACACCTCTTCCATATAGCTATTTCAACTTATAAAAATACTGTATGGCTGGTTTGAAATGGTTCTCACTAATTCATTACTTTCATTGACGACAGAGCTGTTAAAGATAAGTTTTCGTGACTCATTTATCTGCTTTTTTAGAATTTGTTCTCTACAATCTGGGCTCCCTGTCTCCCCCCTCCACCAAGACTAGACAGGTGTTTCATTGTCAGAGCCAGCCAGAGCACTAGAGATATTTGAAGAAAGCGAAAAACCCACTGGACCTGAAACTGGACAAAGGTGAGATGGCTTATCTTTAACCGCTTACTCTTATGCTCCATAATTCTTATGCAGTGGTTTATCTTCATTTTATTCATTTCCCCAGGATATAAACTAACCTGATCAGAAATTTGAAATGTGGCCTGATCTTGACTTCAGTATGAGCGGGACCTAAAAGAGCATACAGACTGTGGCTGTTGTTCTTAGCTATAGTTATTAGTTAGGCCATTAATTTCCTCTTCACCACAAACATCTAGCATCTGATATTCAGAAAGAAAGAACAACCTTTGCTGAGAACTGGTTTAACTGCAGGTTCATCTTTTATAATGCAGGTTACATGCACACAAGAGTGCAAAAGGGACCCAAAATTATGTTGGGGATATCCAGTGTTTCAGAGGTTGGTTGCCTCCTGTAACGATATATCACATTTTGCGTTATAAACTTGGGGCTTGGGATGGGATCATTTGCTCCCAGTGAAGTCAACAGGAGTTTTTTTAACATTGACTTCAGTGAGAACAGAGATAGGCCTAAGATGAAAGCTTCTGAACATCCCCTCAGTTGGCTTCATACTATCACACAACCCTAACAAGTTGGCTTGTTGAAAACTTATATCACCAATAATGGTTAGTAGATATGGACAAATCTTCCCCATGGTTAGATCTCTGCGTATGTTCTTCCTAGGTCTGAGTAAGTGCATTTTACTGAAATGTATGTATTGTTTTGTTTTGTTTTAAAATTGGCTTTTATAAAACCTGCAGCCAATAGAAACATCTGCAAAGTATTTATTTCTTAGATACCAATGCCAACTATTATTTTAAAAATAAATAACAATTCCCCAGCAATATGTTCGGATTGGCAGAGCCTCCCTCTAGTGACACAATGTGACAACTGGGGGCTTCAGAGCAGTCTTGAAATTAAACACTGAAAATACTTTTCTAATAATAATCTCAAATAAAATATTATCAAAAGACAGCAAAACTGACCTCTGGCTTGCAGATTGTCCTTCTTCAGGCTCCTGTAGAGTAATTTCCTAAGTAACCAACGTATAGGCATGGAAAGGGACAGCACAGAATCAAAGAAAGCAGAACTGCAGCACAGTCAATTATTTTTTTTTAAATGTTAATGATCCCAATGCTGAACAATCTCAAGGAATAAAGTAATGCTATCTCTAATACTGTAGGTGGCAAATGCTCCGCCTCTCAGTAATTCACTAGAAAGAGCAGAGATTTCATAAATCATAAGACCTTTCACCTGATGTGAGTTATCGTCTCTTCCCGATTCTTCACTTATGAACCAGTGTGTTTAAAAATAATATCCCGTTTCTCCTTCTTTTCTGTAGCCCATTCACAGTGTTATCTGTAAGCCATTTATTTGATATGGCCTGTCTGGGAGAGAGAATTGTAAACTCTGCACTCTTCCAGGCCAGTCTGCCATTGAAAAGTGATTGTGTTCTAAGATCTTGAAAATATTTTTATGAGAAAAACAGGCAACCTCAGCAAGAGTCAGCTCTCTACGACCAGTCCCCCCATCCCCGTCCCCATCTCCTGCCTCCTCTTCAAAGTGGGGGAAAACAGCTGTCCCATTTCAAAGTACTTTTTCTTAAACTGGTCTTTAACAGCATGCAGGGGACATATAACTCCTGTAAACTGCATGGTCCTCGCTGGAAAAGGAAGGGCAGACTAAGGAATTAGGGAGTTGTGGAGCACTGGAGGAAGGGGGTTAGTTACAGAACCTCTCCCTCCCCTTGAACTCCTCAACAACTTGCTGGAAAGAAGGGCATTCTCCTTTGCCTTCTCTATCGGAATAAGCTTTCTGCAGAGAATGTCAACCTGCTGCAGAATCTGTTTCCAGCCATCCACATCTGAGGTGGCTTTGGGTACATTGGACTGGATAGAATTCTGAATTTATGGAAAACATGCTCTTCCTCCCCTCCCCCAACATTAGGGTGACCAGTTGGCAAGTGTGAAAAATCAGGACAGGAGGTGGGGAGTCATAGGAGCCTATATAAGAAAAAGCCCCAAATATCAGGACTGTCCATATAAAATCGGGACATCTAGTCACCCTACCCCACACACTGGCTGTTTACATTCAATGGCTTGTTTCCATTTAGAAAATTGAGTCCTGAACTATAAAGTTCTTTTAATGGGCGTAGCAGTTGGACTTCTCAGTCCATAATTAGATCCCTAAACAAGTGGTCTGATTTTCAGAAGTACCAAGCAACCAAAGGCTCTTTGGGTGAATGGGAGTTTGTTGGGTGCTCAGCACTTTGACAATATGTTGCCACTCAGACTTCTAGTTTTGAATATCTACTGCTTTTAATATATGCTATCATAGATAGCAATATTATTCACAAAGACAGAAGACATACCAGATTAGCAAACACATTCTCTCCAACTCCCCATCACTTTGGACTATATCATCATTTTTCCACATTTGAAAACTTTTAAACAAGAACTCATATAGGTTTAAAGAAAGGTGTTAATGTTACAGGTGAGTATTTTTAATCTGCTCAGAAAATGGGATGTTGCTTGCCTATGAAATAAGAGATTAATAATATATTAGGATAGTTTTAAGTTAAATATTTTAGGGGCCAAACTGCCATTTTCTACAAGATACCAGTTTAAATACAAAGAAACTCAGTTTGAGCCTGGGGCATTGCTTCAGACTTATACTAGTGTAAATGAGAACAGAAATTTCTCTTTGGTTTCTTCCCTAGCTTTAATTTCCATTTTCTTAAAGTTAAGTACTTATATTTTAATGACACATTGTAAGAATATAAAAAGAATAGCTCCTTCTTGGCAGAGGGGAGGAGGGCATAAGGAAGACGGTAGGAGGGTAGTTTTAACAAGACATCAAAAAACCAAAAATTCAAAGACTCCCATAAAGAGATTGATAACTTTATTTGAGATTCGTCCAGTGGCAGTTTGGTTGCTATTCACAAGAAAATGGAACTAATCAGAATTAAACTGTAATTGGGACAAAGACAACTCTCCAAGTATTTACTGTACAGCAATAAAATAGTCAACAATGTTGCACTGATCACACTGTAAAGCAGTTCTCATTAGATGACTATCTCTGCATGAATAATGAACTATTATATGTTTAGGTTTAATTAAAAATGTAATAGATAAAACTTTGTTTTAATGAACATAGGTATGTAAGTGCTAGTATTATTCTTTACTCCCGTGATTCATCCATTCTTTTCATATGCACTCAGTGGGATAATTAATGTGTCATGTTGCCAGATTGCCAACTAGAAGAAGTGACTTACAGTGGTCGGGAGAAGTTATTGCTGGTAACTTTCATGTTGACTAGGAATCAAATCCTGACCGTGCAGAAGTTTTATTCTTTTGAAATATGGATCTTAGTCAAGAGTTCTAGATTAATAACTATGTTAAGAATTAAGAACGAATGGGTTTCTGCCAAGAAGGGGAGGATCTCAAAAGGACTAACTTGGGTTTTAGTTTGAATAAAAACCAAGAAATTTGGTTCCCTATTCAGAGCTTGAGAGTCTGGAAAACTGGGCCGGAAATCAAGAGAACAGGTTTTATCACAAGCAGGGTGGCACCATCTGTCTTTTGGTCAGGTCAGAAATAGTACAGGAAAGTTCTTCACTTTCACGTCCAGTCCCTAGCACAATGGCAAAGGTCTGGGGGAAAATACAGAACTTCAGAAAAGTTCAGGTTCCAAAAAAGAGGAGTCATTTCAAAGAAAGGGATGTTTGTATTTTATCCAAAACATCTTTAGTGCCTACCCATTTATTTCTTGTAAATTAACTATCCTCTTGTTTTTCGTAAACTATTGAGACAGGCCAAATCTGCAAAGTTCACATCCAGATCTGGTTTCTGCAAGAGGAAGAAAATGGTCCTTTTTAACACTTGGACACAGGGCATCATCTGCAGACTTGGTTTCTCACTGTAAGTGGATTATATACAATATTTATAAAAGATGAAAACTAATCTGACATTTAATTAATGAAAACTGCAATGTTTGACTTTTTATTTTCATAATAAGCACCCTTCAGTCCCACAGAAATCATTTCTATGAGCCTGCTTAAAAAAAAAAAGCCAGAAACATTTAACAAAGGTTCCATTAAATTAGAGAGCAATAAACAAACACAGGCAATTTATGCATCAGAGTCATTAAATTTGTATCCTCTCCGACTCTTTCTTCATGGATAGTACTTATGTCTGATACAATTGATCTGCAGGGAGCAGTTACCTTAATTATAAAATGAAACACCTCTGCTAATGTAGTCTTGGAGCCTTGTTAGTTTACACCCCAGACATGTGGCTCAGAATGGGCTCCAAATGCTAATGCCAGTAAAGGCAGACATTGTCAGTCTCTGATGTGTCGTGTTTGGCAGTCCATGACTACAGTGCTATATGAGGCACCCCTGTTTTTTTCTCTCTTTTGCCCTTGGGATGGAGATAAAATGCTAAAACTCTGTGGTCCAGCTCAGCATGTACTTATGAATAGTTCATTCATGGGTAGCCATTTGTACAAGAAGTCTTATCATCTGATCATTTGCCCTCATTGTTAGGGCTTGTGCCTAGATGAGATGAGCCTTGCAGGAAAAATTAAAGAAGATGTAAACAGTAAATGCAGACATTTTGCAACATAGCTAAAAATAAATTGCACTACAGGCAATTATGCAAGTTTTACTGGATACATTAAAAAGACATTAAATGCACAGCTGTTTTAAGTGTCTTTTAAGCTGATAAATTAACTGTCTAATAAATTGTAAGATTTGTCAGCTAATAATGCTATTTTATCTGCTTTAACATATGCCTTCCTAGTTCATGAAGCATTATTGTAAGTGCCAAAAGGAGATAATGTGCATTTTACAGTGTTATGTCTTAAGTGGAATGGATCATTGGCCATGAAGAAGTGTGTTAATAAATCTCCTAGGCTTTGTTAATTGCACTCAATGAAGTGTCACTGTTAAAACACAAAAGATGTTTTAGAGAAAGCTGAACATAATGTCTTTCAGTTTTACAATTAACAGTTCACTAGGCAAATCGACCAAAAAGACCATAATTTGTTGAAGCCTTATTAACTTACATTTTCCTAGTCAAGGTCATAATTGTGAATGGCTTAAAGCTATCTTTTAATGCTCATCAGGAAGAGTAACCTTGCTAGAGAGAATGAACTTTTTAGTCTCTCAGTGGCACTTATCACTTTCCTAGCAGGTAGGAGACAAATAAAGCTGAACTTTGTCACAGAGCAGTCTATTAAAGTCACCCACCATCCATTTTAAGCATCTTCTCTCAGCAGTAAATAAAAAAAATGGATACAATGGAAACAAAATTAGAAGAGAAATGTAGCACGGACAGTGTCCTATTTTAGCAACTGGGGCTATATAGAAAAATGTGTGTTTAATTTTGAAATATTTACTGTTAAATTTAAAAAAAATTAATGTAGAAGTTGAATCAAAAACAAAAATTGACAAAACCTAATATCAAGTAACAGTACCAAGTACAGGTACTGTATAACCTTAAGCAAGAATTACTTATTCTATATTAAATATTGGTCATCCAATAAATTACAGCTGTACTACATCCAGTCATATTACCACTATTGTATTTTGTTGCAAAACCTTGTGATGTAGAACCACTTAATAAAATGAGGTATTTATCATGAACATGGCAAACAGAGTAAATACTGATAATGTTGAAAGAGTACAGTTGGCACCCATTAATACATATATATGATCGTCAGCCAGTTAATCCTTGTGAAGTAATGAGAACACATCATAGAAGAATAATGACCAAATGTTATTATAAGCATATAAACTCTTCCTAAGGACCCGTCAATATGCATAGTGAAATGTTTTCACATGAATTGTGGTTTATTTAAGTCTCAGATAAATTCAACCATTTATATTACTTGTGTGTACCACTTTAAAGGCTTTACACTAAGGCCGTTCGATTTGTCTGATAATGCTGGTAAGATTTTTCTATGAAACACTGGAGGCGTCATTTTTATTTTATATATAAATCTTTCTACAGATACTAAAAATAATAAAATGCACCCTGTCTTACTGTTACTGGGTGATGTGACGACCTTCTGAACTTAACCCAGCAGACGATAACGTGCTTCTCAAAGCCTGGCAGGTAATGAGGTCTAATGGTTAGAGCAGGGAACAGCGTCAGGACTCTTGGGCTGTGTTGCTGGTTGCTTCATTATGGGCCAGACTCTGGCTAACTTTACACATCTGGGCAGGAAGGTGAGGCACAAGGACCCCCCCCCTTCCTTTGTGCAGCCTCCAGCGACCTGCCACCATTGTAGCTTTTGCACTTGTGGGAGCAGAAGGGCTGCTTCTCTGTGTGCCAGACACCAGAAAAAGAGCAGGGAGGAGGCAGGGCCAATGCCTTGTCCACTTCCACACCAGGCTTCAGAGCATGTCAGGAGCAGCAGATGAAGCAAGTTCATGTAGTCTGTATTCACTGGGAAGCTCAAAGAGGGATTGTGTCACAAACCTCTAATCAGGCCAAGCTGTCTGCCACAATGTCACGCTGGCCAAGTGACTTCTTCTCTCTCTCTCATATGTAATGTCTGCCATAAACTTTGAGATCTATGGAGACAAGGTGCTATAGAAGTGCAAAGCATTATCACCAACCACTAGAGTTGGGTGACTGCAAACCAAAAAATAACAGATTATTCATTTGGATGCTTCAGTTTCTTCAAACCCCATTTCTCTTCATTCTCTGAATATTCTAGAAAATTACTTCATGGCAGGAATAGTCAATGAAAGAACAAACGTCAAGTGAATATTGCAGAATAGTTGCAGAAAATGAATTATGAATGAATAACCATGAGTACCCACACTGGAAATCTAATTCTAAGAGATAAATTCATCCAACCAGGGAACAGACGTATACCATGTGACCTCCGTCTCCAATCAAAACAATATGAGTTTAAAATATTGAATGCTAGCAATGAACTGGTCATGAACAAGGTGTGGACCAAGAATTATTTACTTAAGTTATTCCATGAATAATTTAGCATAATAAAAACATTTAAAAATACTAATGTATACAGACAGTTCAATAAAAAGACGAACTAAACTGAAAAATATTTGTTTACATACACACACATACAGAGCTACACAATCATTTCATAGTTAACAAAAGCACCATAATGATATCTGATGGAAACCACTGATACCATAAAATACCATATATACAATATTTCACAAATAAAAAGACTTATAGTGGAAAGAGAACAGTTCAGCGAGATAAAGTGTGATTACTATAAGACAGTCATCAAGTTGAATAAGACACAGTTATGTCTATCTTCCCTCCTTCCTCATGTGTATGTTTGTGAAAGGAGAGGAGTATTTTATATATGGGAATTCACAGGCGTTAAGTTATCTATAGAAGCAGTCTCTTTGTTGGCCTTTAGTCTCTACACTTTCTAGTTCCCTGGACTACAAATAACACGCTCATAGAAAAATTAATATAAGCACTGCGGAATTAAAACATAGTCTGTTCCCTTCTAAGATGGATACAAATGCAAACTTTCATTGTGATTAAATCTACATTTCTTATAACTTTGCGTCATCATAAGAGCAAGAACAAGATTGTCCTGTTTCATGCACTATGCTCCCATTGACGCAGTAGGGAGTTCTGCTTGCGAAAAGACCTCAAGACTGAGCTCAAAGGACCAGATTGTAACCTAACTCAGTGAGGATATTTAGGAAAGTAAGCGGGGAGGAGGTCCCCAGCCTTTACCGACCTGCATGGCTACTGATACTTGCCCAGATTCTTAAGCAGGGAACATAAGGCAGTCCCAGGGCTTCCAAGACTCTAGTTCTGTGGTATGGAGCCTGGAAGCCCTGAGAGCCCCCAAGGTTTTCAGGCCCTGTGTCTCAAGCTGGGGTTTTTAGGGCTTTTAGCCTCCCAGTTCCATGGCAGAGGGCCTGGAAGTCCTGGGGTCCCCAGTCCTGAAGCTACCCACTTGGTGGGGGCATAGACTCTGGAAGCCTGGGGTACCAGGCAGCTGGGTCACTTGGCTTGCAGGAAAGGAGGAGGGTTCTGTCAGAACACGTCTGTGGCTTGTCAAACCCAATACAGTTCCATAAAACAAGTCAGGTTTGATGAATCAGCATTTTCTGGCAAACCCCTGTTTATGACTGGCACTAATCAAGACCAAAGATATTCCCTTGTAAAGCAAAATCACCAAGTTTTGCAGTGTTCAACAAAAAGCTAAACAAGCAATCAACCAATTTTCAATACTTCAGTCTTCAAAGCATATGTTTATTATCTAAAAGTAGGCTATTAATGTCTTGAGTTAGAAGTAATCAAACATTATTTTAGGTAAAAAATACTGCATGAATAGAAAAATCTTCAGACCAGTATCAAAATGTGCTGGAGCAGGCAACAGGGTCCTTTTTCTCTCCCAGTAAAATGAATGGAAAGACTCCCATTGACATTAACAGGAGCAAACTTCTAGCCTTGAGAGGCAGTTATACAAGGACATTCAAAGTCAAATCAAGAATTTCTTCTCTGGACTTTACTTGCGTACTTGGCTGTAATGATTCTCAAACCATATACCTGTCACCTGGGATGTTACTTCCCTAAAGCACCTGTAAAGTCAAGAATTATAGTCTGTCAAGCTTGGTCAATCAGAATCAGTTTATTACACTGCCTCCATTTTTTTTAAATTAAAAAATAAATCTTCCAATTACTAAATTTGCTGGAATATTTTCAGTGAAGATATAGTCTCTCTCTATATTGAGCATTCACACCACTAACAGAGATTAACTGTTTCATAAGCAAACACACAGCATTTGTCTTATACAATGCTGCCGCTACTATTTTTGATCCATTTTATTACAACAGACGTACTTGAAGCTTACTGTTTTAGTCTATTGGAAAGCTCAGAAAGCTGTGGAGTATGAATTACCATCCTTTAAAGAGCAAGAGCTTTAGAATCATTGAGTCACCAGACAATACTTGGACACTAGAAATGCACAGCCCAGCTAGCTTCAGATTGGAAAACAAAGATTTTTGGATAAATTAGTAAAAGGGGAAAAAAGCATGCTACAAGATTAGCACATGCAAATTCAGCGTGAAACCTGAGCATTCAGTAGCACCAAAGACAGATCTGAATGTTGGCAAAAAGCAATGAATCCTCTTCATTCTGTGAAACCAAGTAAGTGGTTAAGAAATTGCAAGTTTCTAGTTGGAGACAATTGACCAGGAATAATTATGGATGATACTAAAGGCTAACTTAACTCTTTCACTCATTTTTGTGATACATCAGAATTGATAATTATAAGCACTGCCTGCTGGGACTTCTGCCACATTAGAACCAATTTACTTTCTCACAGAGAAGTTTGTCCTGCTGAGAAAGCAGGATTCTATAGATAAAAGATGGGATCTCTCAAAATAAATTAAGGATACATGAAGCATGCCTGAATTTTACTGTAGTAAATTTTACAGCACTTCCAGATTGGCAGAGGCAACCTATTATGACTTAAACAGATACCAATCTAAGCTATATTAAATAAATGAAAAAAGCTGAAATTACTTATCTAAGCTCAGTATATTGGCAGTAACAATAGACTAAGAAAAGTGGATGCAGCTTTTTTCTCCCTTTAACATTTCAATCATTCATTGCTTAAATTAATAATAACGATTTTGTGGACAATTTAACTGGTAGACAACAGAATCGATTTCAGAAATGAAAAAAGTGCTATTTTATTTTGACATGACAAAAGACCTTTTTAAAAGCTTTTTTTACAGATCATTACATATCTGGAATTAAAAACTCACTAGTTTTTTTAGCAACTGTTGGCATTCCCATTTTAAGGGTCACATTATCAGTTTATAATAAACATTTAATGAGGAGAACAAATGAGAAGAATTTTAAACAGAAATATATTTCCCAAGTCACTCTGTTTACTGGCTGAGATTGTTTTGTATACATTCATTTGAAAAATACTTAGTTTTGATCAATCCCCCTTAACCTTGCCAATAGGAAGAAATATTATTTACGAATGAGAATCACCTCCTTAACATACAGACGTTGCAAAGCAGGCATAATAGAAATTGCTAATTGTCATGGTATAATTTCCCACTCTGAACCTTAGCGTCCAAAAGATGGGGTACCAGCATGAATTCCTCTAAGCTTAATTACCAGCTTAGAACCTGTACCGCTGCCACCAACCAGGAATTCCAGTGCCTGGTACACTCTGGTCCCCCCAAGACCTTGCCCGGGGAACCCCAAGACCCAGACCCTCTGGATCTTACCAAAGGAAAGTAAACCCTATCCTCCACCGTTGCCTCTCCCAGGCTTCCCCTCCCTGGGTTACCCTGGAAGATCACTGTGATTCAAACTCCTTGAATCTTAAACAGAGAGGAAAATGCACCTTCCCCCCTCCTTCTCTCTCCCCCTCCCAGACTCTACCTGAGAGAGACAGTAATCCTAACACAGACAAAAATTAGCCTCTCTCTCCCCCTTCCCTCCTTTCTCCCCACCAATTCCCTGGTGAATCCAGACCCCATCCCCTGGGGTCTCACACGAGAATAAAAAAAAAACAATCAGGTTCATAAACAAGAAACTTTTAATTAAAGAGAGAAAAACAGTAAAAATTATCTTTGTAAATTTAAAATGGAATAGATACAGGGTCTTTCAGCTATAGACACTGGGAATACCCTCCCAGCCTAAGTATACAAGTACAAATTAAAATCCTTTCAGCAAAATACAAATTTGAACTCCTTCCAGCCAAATACACATTTGCAAATAAAGAAAACAACCATAAGCCTAACTCACCTTATCTACCTAGTACTCACTATTCTGAACTTATAAGAGCCTGTATCGGAGAGATTGGAGAGAAACCTGGTTGCACGTCTGGTCCCTCTGAGCCCCCAGAGTGAACAACCACCAAAATCTAACAGCACACACAAAAACTTCCCTCCTTCAAGATTTAAAAGTATCCAGTCCCCTGATTGGTCCTCTGGTCAGGTGACAGCCAGGCTCACTGAACTTAACCCTTTACAGGCAAAAGAGATATAAAGTACTTCTGTTCCATTAACTCTTAACTGTCCATTTATGACACTAATCTTAATAGAAATTATTCATGACAGGCACATAATTAAATTCCTCAGTGTAAGAAAACATTACTTATTGTTTAAAAGGTTACCAGATTTTGGACAAAATATCCTAATAGGGATGCCTAAAGTCAGGCACTTCAATATCTTCTATTTAAGTATCTCAATATGGATTTAGGAATCTTTCATTCTTAAGACCCAGATTTAAAAATGTTTGACTAACTTTTTTCCCCTTAAAGCCACAATACCAGCTAATGCCCCACATACAAAGCACTTAAGCACATGCCTAACTTTAAGCACACGTAGTTCCATTCATGTCACAGTTCATTTAAAATCTTACTCAAATGGGTCCTTCAGCTCAAACATCACAGGCCTGTACCATTTGAGCTAACAGAGAACTCATTTAGCTGTAAGTAGCAGGCTTTATGATTGCTAAGTCGGCCACTAGAAGGAAATGTGATCACACAAAGCCAGTAAATTACACACACAGCACTACGTTCTGCTAATCGATGTGCACTCAAACCACTCATATTTTAACATATTCCATATATAAATATTTTTGGCATATTGCTAGATTACTCAGTATAATTATGTTGTAACAGGTAGCTGCAGCATTAGATGCTACCATGCAGGGATCTAATATGTAGACACTTAAGCAAAAATGCCCAGTAGGAAGGGCAAAAAAATTGCTTGGAATAGATTTTGCAGGGACAAACTCTATAAATAATCCTTGCTCATGTGAGTATGGTTTTTCAGGATCAGGCTCTTACTCTTTTCTCACTATTTGTAGGGTACACACATAGGTGTTATTTGCAGTTTCAGTTCCCATAGCTGGTTTATTAGGAGACAGTAAAGTGTACTTGTCACAAGAGGAAGGTGAATAGATTTTTCTGATTATAGGCTGTATTTTAGCAGTTCCGAATGTGCTTCTTTTTTCCTGTGGTAAATGTTTGAAGGACAAACAGCTCAAAGGAGGGAAATCAGTCAGATGCAGAAAGGCCTTGCAGAGGTCTACTGCAACTAGACATTTTCAATAGCCAATCAAAATGGACTGCAAAATCACCAAAAAGGAGAATGTGCACAGACAAAGAGCAGGCAATTTCCACAGCAATCTCAGCACAGGATTGCAGCACATACATATACTCACAGCACACACCTACAGGGATTTGCAATATTTGTAGCTAAGATAAAACAGAACTAATCTATGGTACTTATCTAGCCCCAATCGCTGTGGTATCTGAGCACCCCACACACATCTTTAATGTATATATTCACCCAACACCCCTGTGAGGCTGAAGAATACAATAGCCCCATTTTACTGAAGGTGGAGTGAGGCACACAGAGGCCCAGTGACATGCCCAAGGTCACATAGGAAGACTGTGTCAGAGCAGGGAATTGACTACAGTTGTCCCAAATCCTGGGCTAGTGCCCTAAACAGTGCAACATCTTTGCCCTCTGTCTGGCTGTTTCTGCACTTCACTAGCCCACACATCTTATCATCGGTACAAAAACGCCATCTCTCACCAACTATCAGCAAACTCACTCCTTTCCTGGAGTTTTACTTTTTAAACAAAGAGACTAATATCAATATAACAGATTCCAGGCCAAACCCCATAGCCAAGCTTGACTATTCCTACGGTTAATCTGTCTTCCTACAGTGCCAGAGCCAGACCATCTCCCTTATATTCAGGGAGGGTCAATAGATGTTCTGTGCCAGATTTTTATTCAGGCCAAACTCCTCTTGAAGCCAAAGGCAGTTTTGTCTTTGGGACAAAGGACTGCAAGAGTTAGTCCTGTGTTTCCTTTTATGCTAATTAAAGGAAATTCTTAGAAGCTACCTATACAATGACTGTTTGAAAAACATGTTTTGGGTACTCCATAAGATCTGTGGATACTTTGCTCATTCCATCCAGGCCAAAGAATTTCTGATCCAATTCCAGGAGTAAACCAACATGCCAAACCATTTGTTTAATCAGGAAGTTTCAACCCTTCAGAACTGTACATTCCCTACCACCAAGAGAATTTTATAACAACAAACAGTTTTGCATGCTTGTGTTAGTAAACGCGTGACTGGAAAACTTCTCTGGTCACAGTACCCACCTTCGGTCTCCACAAGCATTGGTGTGCTTAAAATGAGAGTGTAGGTGTGGGCAAGAGCACTTGACCCATGTGTCAACAGAAAAATTAAGACCAAAAGTACAGTGAGCTCTGGAATTATGGTCTTATAAACAGTCAAGTTCTGCTCAGCTTTCACCACGGAGCCCCACAGAATGCAATGTGGCTACACAGGTGCAACTGAAAGGGGTGTTCAGCCTAGACTGCTTGTCACAATCCTGGTAAACTCCTGTTGGACATTCACACACTGGACCTGTGTGCTTTTAAGCTTCCTGACACCAAGCAGAACGCAGGCACTGGACTCTAGCTTTCAGTCTCTTAGCACATTCTCAGGGTGCGGGTTCGTGGCTAGCATTCTCTTCTGAGATCTGCAACCCACACAGTCCAGCTGCCCTGGGCCCCTAGGACCAGTGCTAGCACCTCAATACACCCCAGTTGCTTAAGTACACCCTTCCCCATGCCCCAACCTTGTGGTCACTTTGGTTCACCAGTCACTTCTCCTGACATTGGTGATAGTTGAAGAACATACTATCTGCAAAAGGGATAGTAAAGCAATTACTCTTCATTTTAGATATCACAAGATAGGCAGACCTAGGCAAAACAATAGAACACCCATTCACCATCCCCACTTCAGTTTCCTCACCTTTCTGGAGCATGCTTTGGGTTGGATCACTGTTCTCTAAGGAGCCCAGGAGCCTTCTTCTCTCCCTTCCCTACTGGACATGGCTTCTGGGCCAGAACATGGAGTCTCTCTATCTTTTCTTCCTCTCTCTAAAATGGCTGATGAAATAACTCCCCTTTTATAACTTCCTGTCGCCTTGACAAGTGACCCCCACCCCAGCCTTATCACGTGATAAGAGTCCCTCATCAGGTGCTCCATTGCTTAATTACCAGCTACCTGAGCAGACTGGTTTTCTTGGTCTGGCTATTTTCTTTGTCCAAGGGTTTTTGTATTTAAATGAAACATGATCAAAGTTTAAAGAGCCTCCATTGTGAGCCCTGTGCTACCGCCCTTTGGAATTTCATCAAAAAGTGAAGGTAGAAAGACTAACAGAGAAGGCACTCAAGCCCCACTTTTAAAATGGAGTTTGCAATCTGACAATGATACACGGAGATACAAGTTCCCAGTATCAAACTGAATTAATAAATTGTGCAAAGACAGATTCCCCAAATTGTCAGTTTTTTTTTAACTAAAAGTGATTGTATAATGTGTTCTTTTCATGCAGAAATTTTCTCTGTTTTGTCAAAAAAAAAACCTGAACATTTTCATCTGGAAACTAATTTTTTTCACTTTGGAGCCAGAAATTTTTCAATTTGGAGGAGTAGTGGTTTTTTTTCCAAAGAAAACTCTAAATTGTTCACAGAAAGCAGACATTGTTAGCAAAAAAATTGTTTAGTCCAAACCCCAATTTTTCTTCTAAAAGCAGTTTGGATGGAAAGCTTTTGACCAGCCCTAGCTACCAAGGCATTTTACCCATCTCCTGCTGCTTCCCACGTTCCTGAATAGGCACTATGGCTTAGAACGTCAAAGGTATTCAGGTGCTGACTTGGACCTATGTGTCTGAACCTTTGACGATCCTGGCCGAGAGCTCTGCAGAGCAACCTTTTTTCACTAGACCAGATTTCCATTATTTTTTCAGCAAGACGTATACTGCAAGAAGAAGTTTAGCCAGTATTCTAGATTCCTTTCAGTCAATTTTACAGCATAACTGAAATGAGTGTTTAGGATACTCAGAACAACACACGAAGATTTTGTTTTCATAGAAACCAGTGAAAAATCCGAATCCACAAAACGTTCTGCATTTTCATGAATCTAAGATATGCCCTGAGTCTTGCCTGTAATGAGATTTTTTTCATACATCTCTCCTGTATCCATGGGATTATAATTTTTCCAGTTCAAATACTCTAATAACAGCCATGTTAATTTTATCAGACCTGCTTTAGCAAAAATTGTGCCCTGCATCATTTCTAAATGCTATAGCACAGTAATGCCCAAACATATGTCCTTCGAGTGCCCTTGTATTTGAGTTTTTACTTATTAGCCCCTCTAGCCATAAAGAATGGCCCGCAGTCAATATGCTCAAAATATTCATGAACAAATATTTCCAAAAGACATTTTCAAGTTTCTAGGAGCACAAGCAAAAAAATTGCATGTTCCTTTGTTTTTTCCACATTAGCCATAATGTAGGCAGAGTTGTTAGTTACTGGGAGGCTGAGCCCTCTTAATATACTTAATGGTGGCTGTCTCAGAATTGTAAAGATAAATCCAAGGAATTCCATGGATTATACATTTGCTTCAATAACATACGTTGCAGAGGCAGAGATGGGCAGGAAGCCAGTGAGGATGAGAGCAACATTTTTGCAGGCTATGCAATACTGGCCACGTTTAGCTTTTTTGACATTTCTAGAAATAATACAAGAAAATCACAGAAGGGCTTCTTCCCCTGCAAACGCCAACCTCCAACTCTCAACAAGTTTCATTTGCCTTGAGCCTACACCCCACTGTTCCAACCTCAGTAACACTGGTGTTTTGTACAGGCCCAAAGGCCCAGATCTTCAAAGGTATTTACGGACCCTAGGCAGGGTGGGGAAGCCATAGTGGCATCTGTCTGAAGAGAGCACAAACTCCATTAGCTACCAGAAATTTTGCAACCTCCCAATGAACCAGTTGGTGTGGAAAATAGTTTGTGCTGGTAAAAATATGCATGTGATGGTGGATTTACTTTATGAGGAATTACATATAATGCCACATTTAACACGAATAGTTTTGCCCACTCACACGGTTGTCTATAGTGTCAATAACTGAATTTAATTTATTGCTGCTAACTTTTTCTCACCTTCTTTTCCTTCTGTGAAACTTTCAGGGGATGATCTCTGAAAAAATAGATCTCATGGTTAGCAAACCCTATCGCTCTTTGTTGTGGCTATTCTATTGAATCATACTCTCAACTCTCCATACAGGAAGCTATGTTGCATGTTCAGCCTATAAACAAAGTTAAGTAGTGGTTAGGAAGAAGGGATTTGAGCAGGTAATTGTGCTAAATGCTTTTACACTGAGAAGAAAAATATATACTGAAGTCCCATTGTTTTATGGAGTAATTTAATGTGAAGAAACGGTGCAGCTTGCAGTGTTGACCAGCAGATGGAGTCTTACTGTGTGAAGAAAATTCACACCCATCAAGGGCCTGATTCTGCATACCTAATAGGTGAGGGCTTTCCTTACATACCACCACAAGCTGCATGAGGGAAAGAGGAGTTGTGCAGAGTAAAAGAACAGCATAAGAGTGTCTGGCATCCAGGTGGGATCAGAAGCAAGGCAATCGGGGTGTGTGTGTGTAAAAGTGATTGCTTGATACCAAATTCACTAGAATACTGAGAAAATGAAGGAGTTTCCTAGGCATAAAACTACTCCACCCCCTAGTTTTAGGGGACTGGAAATAATTTAAACTCTCCTGAAAAGTTTGCATCAAGACAGGAGTCACAAGCAATGACAAAAGTCCTGATCCAGTTGTGAGGAACATAGATTTGGGAGAAAGAAATGCACTGGCTGACGCATTAGGCTGGTTTAGCCCCCTAATTTCCCCAGAACCAAATAAAGTCACCTCATCCCCACAGGGGAACCAAAAAGATAAAAAAGGCCCTCTGTCTAATACAAGCAATTCTAGTAACAGAGAAAGGGTGCACTGAGGAAAACCTAACATGGAAAGGATTGATTCTGCCAAGGAAAAGACTGAGGACTGAGGAAGAGCAACAAGAATGATTAAAGGTCTTGAGAACATGACCTATGAAGGAAGGCTGAAGGAATTGGGTTTGTTTAGTTTGGAGAAGAGAAGACTGAGAGGGGACATGATAGCAGTTTTCAGCTATCTAAAAGGGTGTCATCAGGAGGAGAGAGAAAACTTGTTCACCCTAGCCTCCAATGATAGAACAAGAAGCAATGGGCTTAAACTGCAGCAAGGGAGATTTAGGTTGGATATTAGGAAAAAGTTCCTAACTGTCAGGGTAGTTAAACACTGGAATAGATTGCCTAGGGAAGTTGTGGAATCTCCATCTCTGGAGATATTTAAGAGTAGGTTAGATAAATGTCTATTAGGGATGGTCTAGACAATATTTGGTCCTGCCATGAGGGCAGGGGACTGGACTCGATGACCTCTCGAGGTCCCTTCCAGTCCTTGAGTCTATGAGTCTATGACTCACTGTGACAGGGGAGAGGCAGAAATATAACTTCTCAAAACATTTTCTTCACCATTATCCCAGAGTTGTTCCAAAACCAGGACCAAGGGCCTGATCCAAAAACCTATTGAAGTCAACAGGAGGAGTACTTTTACCTCAGAACTATCTCTATAACGCTGACTGACCTGACCTGAGTTATTCTTGTGAGAAAATTAGAACTTTTGAAAGAGACAAATTGGGCTGAAAGTACTTTTGGGATAGTAAGAGAGAAAGAGAGAACAGAGATGGTTTCAAAGGTTATTTTTATCATTAAAAATAAATAAAACAACCAATACTGAGTTAGAAAGAGCGGAAAGTGCTCAAAGATAATTTAGATTGTCAGCTCTTTGGTGCAGAGACCGTCTTTTGGTTCTGTATTTATACAGCACCTAGCACCGGGGGGCCGGGTCCAGGACTGGAGTTCTTAGGTGCTACCACAATACAAATAAATAACAACAATAATTATAATAATTAACAAAGTTTAAAATTTCTCCTAACTTACCGTTCTATGTGAATAAAGTTATATATGAGAACTTTGAGCATTAAACTTAGAAATAAAATAAATAAAAATAAACACAGCATCTTTTATTGCATAATAAACCAAAAGAAGTGAACACAATGCATTGGGACTGTTGAAAAGGAAAACACATAGTGTAAAATGCAACAGTGCAAACCCTCGCACTGTTAGTATATCCAAGCACCTCAGCAATGTTTGAAAAACAAAGCACCAAGCACTTACTGGATTCAGTTGAACCTGGTTTCTGTCTGAATTCCCACCTTAGTGACAGCCTGCAGTAAAAATTCCCAGCCCACATAAGAGAAAAGAGAAGAATGAAAGGTACTGTATGGTGATGCAACCAGGAAATACTGTTTAAAACAAAACTTTATGCAGACCGAAGACCATATCTTCAGCTCATCAGCTGGTTAAGCTCAGTGTGTCTTTACTGAAATCAATGGAGTTATGCCAGTTTAGGCCAGTTGAGGATGTGGCCCTGAGAGTTTAATCAAGCAAAGATGTGTTTCCCTGGCAAAATTGTGATTTCCTGTAGTACTCTTTACCTTAAATACTTGAGACCCGAGGAGACTCATGTTGTTTGGATCAAAAAAACCAAAAAGACTGGGAGCTCAGGTTGTAAAAACAGTTATACCAGGCTGTGCCCCTGGTCAGATGTAGTTCTGACCAAAGTCTGGTAACCTGGCTTCCAACTGATGGTTACCTCAGGAGAATCAGCAAGTTATAGGAAGTGTTCAGCATCATGTTAGCCATTACACTTCGTCAGGCACATGCAGGATCCTGTCTCTGGCAGTGACACAGTCTTGATGCGTTCAGTGGAAGACAAAGCCACATATTGCTGCCATTAGTGAGTAGAACTGAGAGTTATCATGGGGAAAATTCCTTAACAACTCCACAGAGTGGCATTTTATGTCTTATGGAAGCATGATGGGAGTTGTTTCTCCATTGATATTAGTTTTGACCTAATTTCCGGCTTTGATGTATCTGCCTACCACTATTTTATTTACATAAGCCTAAGGCTGTTATAGTACAAGTGTGAGCTCTGGCAAGCTTGGAATCCATGGCCAAAACCTGACATAGTTTCCACTCATTGACCTCAAAACTTCCCATTGACTTCCATGTCTCACACTGACTTGGATGAGTCCCATTGGCTTTTTATTATTCCTATAGCATCCGTTCTGTATTTCTCTGGGCATGAAGAGTGCAGGATTTTGTCCCAAGTTTATACTCAAATTCATTTACTATATTATATGATATGGCACTCAGATATTATGGTGGTGATGTCATAATGTAATTAAGACAGATACTGTAAGAGAGATACTGGTGGTTGACAAGCAGAGGACTAAGAATGATACTGTTAAACAGCATCAAGCATTCATTGATCCTTCCTTCTTTTTTACTGGAAAACCCATGAAAAGACAAAAAGCTATTGAGGCGTTCAAAACACATAAGAGACTTGGAGCCAGTGGTATAACCTCTTCCTATCTAATTACAGAACAATTATGAAAATAACCTTGACTATATATATTAAAATCCCCATAAATGTCTAGAGAATCCTAAAGTGACCCCAAAGAGGTAACATTGTGGCTGTGTCTCAAAGAGGATGAATGTTAGTGCCAGTGGACAATGATGCTCTGGAATAACTGTTGGTGAGCAGCTGAACGTCAGCTAGAACAAAATCAACTCTGCGTGGACAAAAAGAGCTCAAATTGTGTGTGCCGCCACTGAGCCATCTGAAGGCAATGTATATGCCAAATCTGGTACTTGAAGTCAGTTAGGATGAGAATAAGAAAGAAAACCCATCGTCCTATTAAGACATCTTTAATTAATGTTATATCTTTGATATTATTAATGATACTGGGGTTGGATTTTGCTAAATGTTATAGGAAGAAGGCAATATCTTTGTCAGTCGATTTCAACTATATTCTATGTACCAAAAAACTGTTTATGGAATTAACACTGGCTTTGAAGCCTAAAGTCCTAACAGTGAAGCTGTCATTAAAATCCCACCATTCTTGAAAGACATTCAAAGTGAATTGACATCATAACTGGAATGTAAAGTGATGTGCAGTAGTAAAGGAGAAGGCTGCACAAGGATTTGGATTCATTTGCTAACTTTCCAACATTATGGCTGCCTTAGGGTTCTCTACATGAAGGTTGTCAAGAGCAGTATTTGATGAGCAAGAGGAATAATAAATTTCCTATCACAAAAAGAGATTACTTCTTAGATCTTTAGAGGGTATTGAAAAGGGACTTTTATTGCATACTCATTTTCAATTCATACAAGAATATATAGAGAGATTCCTATTTGGCATTGGGGGTTGGGAGAAGGTGGTCTAGATAACCACTCATGGTTCTTTCCAGCCCTGCTTTTCTATGATTCTATTATTTTATTTTTTAGAATCTACCAAGCAAGTTCTATCCGCTCTGTTTTGCCCTGCAATTGGGCAACGATGGACATTAATTAAGGTGGAGTTCAGTGCTAATTCTATCCCAGATGTTCACAGCAAGGATCTCCAATACATATGGTGTCAGATGCCACCTATGAAGCTAAGAGAAATGATCAAGATTAAAAAATAAGAATTAAATAAATGTTATCTCACCAACACAGATCACAAAATGCTTGTTTTACTATTGACATACTATTTTAGAAATGTGAAAGGCATATAGGATGTCCCATGCAATCATTTTCAAAATGGTATATGCAGAATTGATCTAAAGTTAGCTTTCTAAGAACAGATATCTTGCCTCTTATTATTTGTTAAAACACTGCTATATTTGTGATACAATCGAAGAGAATGTGAAGGGTTAAATTCTTGTTTCTGTTTAAATGTGTTGCAAAAGCATTTCAAGTGACTATTGCATGAAAGGCATGGAGGTGGTCTTTTTTTTTTTGTATTGAGAGTTGTTAAAACTAAAAATTCCCATATACTCTCACTTCCCCTTAGAGGTCTATTGGGGTTGGCTTATTCCTTTACTTTGATATGCAAATTGGCAGATTACTTTCCTGCAGGGGACACTGGAAGCTGTCCAAAGAACACAGAGTAGATGTCCTGTCATGATAGAAGCTGAGCTGCCTAGAATGGTCCTTGGACAGCAGTGAAAGCCAAGTTTGTGTTTTGGCTTAAAAATAAAATGCCTTTGTTAACAGTTTTTACTTCCAATATAAATGTTTATATATTTACTCTGTTAGTCCTCATGGTTAGCCAACAGCTGGAACACAACAGTTTAGCTGTTCCTTTTCAGGTCAGTATGTTACTAAACTTGTACCCTTCTTTTAAAGATACTATTTATGCTGCCCTTGACATATTCCATAAAATACCAGGTTTTTAAAATAGCATTTAACTTTGGAGCCATTGAGGACCATTTCAATGAAGTGTACAACTGCTGTAATAGGGAAAAATGCTAAATTAATTTATAAAAGCGTGTGCTCTGTCCAATTCATCTCGTCTACGGGCCATTTTGTGGAAAAGGTAAACATGAAAGCTAGGTTTTAGTTTTCATCTCCTTCATTCTTTAAGTTCCACTTCTTACTTTTTTGTTTTCCTGCCTGTTCTTTTTACTGACATAATGGAGTACCTATAAAAAAAGATTAAATGGTACCATAAAGTTTTTATTAATGCCTTACATCATTGATATCTCCTCTGTATTGATAGTTCTACTTCCATTATTGCTACTTAGGCATTTAATTAGTGATTCATACAGTATGTTGTAAACTACAGTATGAGTGTTAACCATCTATATAAAAGCCCATATTATGTAAAAGCTCTTCCCAATATCATAATTGGAGTATAGTTATCCATTTTAAGTGACTTGAATTAGATTATTATAGATTAATTTATAAAAAGTTACTTGTAAAGGACATTGAAGATCACAGAATATTAAGAGTGGGACTTCATTATAATCAAATGGACTTTAAGGACAATGGCACTCTCTCTGTGTTTTATATATATCCATTTCATTTTTCTTGTAATAAGAACAATAACAGTTTTATCTGGCAATACAGTGATACTTAAGGATGGCAAGCCAGATTGTTAAACAAGAAATATGTGAAATTACAGACCAAGGGGACGCAAGTAAGAGCATAAAATGGAACACATGGATGGATAACATTAAAATGGTGCATGGAAATCCATAACATTTGGAGGGCAAGTGCTAAATGCTAGACAGAATATAAATTCAGAGGAAACCACAAACTAGAGTGGAGTTATTTCACATTTACAGCAGTGTAAGCAAGAGCAGAATTTAGCCCAGATTTGTGCTTGTTGTTATCTTCATATCCTTTCTGTCTCTTTGCAACTTCCAAACTATTTCATTTGACTTGTAAGAGAACATATTCCGTCGACCAACTTCTGTGATCTGGTTGAACAGTGTTTGGCACAGGACTCGAAAGTAAGGGTATAGTTGGCTTTAAACCACAGCCTGCTTCGCCCCTGGTGGAAGTTAGAGCAGTCTTAGAGCTCCTATAAATCATGCCTGGCTGCCTAAGGCCTGAAGAGGCCATTCTAGCAGCTGTGGATCTAGAGAGCGCAGAGACATGCTGACTCTAGCCAGACCCTCTCTGCTGAGGGCCAGGAGAAGGGCCGGTATAGAATGATTGCAGCAGCTCTGGGTCACTCAGGGATTTCCCTTATGTGAAACAGTGCCAATGACTAACAACGGACCCCCAAATCTGTCTTGTATTATGGCATAGGATTTTAATGTTAACCAGTACCAGCTTCTTAATGACACTGGACCTCTGCTTCTCAGAGCTATCTTTCTCAACAATTTTATCCTTTTTATAATGATATCCAACCACTGTTTCCTTTTACGTGGATATATGCCATAGCATTCTGAGGCATTTGCCTGCTAAGTTGATTTCTCTGATCTTTATTTGATTGATGGAGAGACATCTCTAAGTGCTTGTGTTTCTTCCAGTCACAGGGGACCCTGAACTTCAATGGCTCAAGTGGGCTTTAATGTCTGATCAGGATTAAAAATCCTGTACCTGCCACCTATATGCTTTCATAGTCCCTGAACTGTCATGTTATGATATAATTCACAGAAGCATTTCATCTGGGAGGGAGGAGTTCCTGGAATTATGTAGATGAGTTGTTCAAACAGTCTACCTAGCTTTACTAACATCTGCTGGGTACTATTCCACAGGCAGCATCACTGGAAATAGTGCAATAACAGCGCAATAATAGTTCAGCCAGATTGTGGTTGGAAATGGGGCTGGGTTGCAAAATTCCAGAGCTACAATGTACTGCTCACTCCAAGGGCAAACTCAGAAGATCATAAATAAGCTCAGGCAAAATCAACCTACTGATCTGCACATTAGCCATCCAACTGCTTTTGACACATGCTATTCCCCTGCTCATTTCCAGGGCCTCTCTAATCTTTCTACAAATTGTTTCTTCTCAGTCCCTCCAGGCCTTTTGGATTCTACCAGCAACTTGTCCCAGATTTTTCAAATTTCCTCTGAGGGCTTTCCAGTCTTCGCTCTCTGTTCTATCTCATCTTCATCCAAGTATCCATCAATGCAATATACCTGGGCATGAAGCCGTCAGCCCCTAGGAAACTCCAGCTAGTACAGAACTAAGCAACAACTCCTCAGCAACATGGGCTACCGTGAGCACATCAGACTTGTCCTCCACTCTTTATATCGGCTTCTCATAGAACACTAAGTCAAGTTATAGGTTTTGGTTCTTATCTGCAAGGCTCCCAATGACCAAGTCCAGGATATCTCAAAGATTATCTGACGTGCCTGCATAAGAATTGTCGTTGGCAACTCCACTCCTCAGGCGCAATGGTACCTTCGATTACAAGATAAAACTCATCATAAAACTCAAGCGGCAAAGGTTTCTCGAGAGCTGGTCTAAGACTGCGGAATCAGCTTCAACAGGAACTAAGGACCATCACAAACTCACCACTTTCCATCCAAAAGCAAAGAATATTTCTTCAACCTGCCTTCTCTAATATAAACGCAGAGAAGCACGTACATGATATAATAAAATAAAAAACAAACAAGCAAAAAACAACGTACCAAACCAAAACACTATGGTGCACACACAGTTCTCCCCCAGGGAGAGGATGAGAGTAAGAACAAACCACACATGACAGATGTTAGTCATAGTGCTTAATGCACAACTGGAAGGTGCTCAGTTACTGCAGTGATGAGACAGTCAAAGAATTAGAATAGAACTAGTCATTTCAGATCTCCCTAAAGTCACAGTTGGCCACTTTATTTTCCCTTGCCAACTTCCCTGTAGCTCCATCTTTCAGGAACCCGTGTGTTCCTTCCTCCTACCCCTCCCCTTGGCTAATCAAGGCTCCTCAAATAGTTTTTTGCTATTCAGATCATTTGTGATTTCCCCCTGCCTGTGACCATTAGGAGCCATATTAATTTCTTCCATCTCTGACATGTTATGGAAATTTGCAATGTATTGTTTTTATGAAACTAATCTCAACTCCTTACTGCTTAGACATTCTCAATATCCTATTTGCCCCATATCTTAAACATTCTTAATACCCTATTTGTGCCATATCTTTTTTTCTTTTTAGACCATATTTGGTGCTGCTTTATTCTTAAAATAATGCCAAGCACTCTACTCCCTGCATTGTTTGTGCAATATCTCTCTGATCATAAATTTTATAGACGGCTAATAGAATGCAAACACATTAGCAGTAACACACAGAAATCCTGATGCCACAGGGTAAATAGGAAATGCAACAACACATTTACAATTTTGACCAGTGAAGTACCAACACTACTCATTGATCTCATTAAAGGCTAATCTACATGCTGAGGAAATAAAGTTCACTGAGATTTTTAGATCCTTAAAAACAAACAGACAAAATCTACAGACTAAATTCATTTTAAAACAACTCAAATAGAAAAATAACCCATCAAGGAAGGCATGAAATTCAAGTTCTTCTACTCTCTAATAGTTAATAATTACTCTGTTATTGAACAATAACTTCCTTCCATGCAACAATTATATGTAAATCTCCTCTGCTACGTTAAAATAAAAGTATCAGCACACAGATTAATACCAATACTTTTATTTTTATTAATAAGTTTATTTGAGGAAAAGGGGTTGAGCAAAAGAAGTGAGAAAAGGGGTTAGGATGCAGGATCAATAGCTTATTTGCATGCTCTTTATTCCTTTATCATAAAGGGAAGAGAGAGAGAAAATAAATTTGCTGAGGCCAGGTCTACACTACACACTTACTTCTGTATAACTACATTGCTATCTCTGAGCAACTTAGGGATGGTCTACCAGGGAGATCAATGCTGCTGCAATTGATGCAGCAGGGATTGATTTAGTGGGTCTAGTGAAGATATAGCTACCACCTCTTGTAGAGGTGGAATAATTAAGATGATGCTGATACAGCGTTTGTAGTATAGACTTACACTGAGATCCTTTCTCCTCCTTGCTGCACCCTAAATGTTAGACAGTCACGTTTAAATCACACCATTTCCACCTGGACACTTTTGAAACCAAACTTCATGGATGACACTTTATAGGGACCTGAGCTCTTCACCCAACTTTGCAATAGACTGTGTGCCCACAGAAAAGTCACGTAACTTCTCTGTTCCCAAGTTTCTCCGTCTGTAAAATGGGAATAAATATAGTTATCCACCTTTAAGAACAATAGGTGAAAAGCACCTGTTAGGCACAAACTACTGTGGTATTGGTAAAGATGATTGATGACAAAATAAGCTTTACACACTGCTAAATTATTCAAGTACATCTACTCCAGTTTTATTTCTGGCAACACCAGAATGAATCTCACTGCCATTACCCTACAGGAGGCAGCAGCATTGAGTAAAATGGCTACATAACATAATTCATACATTAATCTCTCTTTTGGCTGGAATATGCATTTCTACTTGAGTCATTCTAGGCAAGAAAAGAAAATCTTTACTCTTAGGAAATATCTGTCTGATACAGTACAGAGGGGAGCTGAGCAAATAATTCCTAGGGAAGAATTTGATAAATTAATTTTTTTTCTGTTGTGGAATATCTACAAGTAGATTGGGATTTCCTTGAATGCATTCATTATTCAAATGTATTCAACAACTACATTTCCCAGTGTTTCCCTCTATGGCTCTGTTGTTGTGATTACATAAGTTATATGAAGCTAGATCCTCAGCTGCTGTAAATCAGTATAGCTCCATTGATTTAATTTGTTTGTTTTCATTATTCACTCACTCTTTCAGAGGCAATAAAACAACAAATTCTGTAGTTACAATAGTTGTATAACTTATACTATTGTTTTATAACTATGATGTACTGTATATGTAGGTATCAGGGGGTAGCCGTGTTAGTCTAGATCTGTAAAAGCAGCAAAGAGTCCTGTGGCACCTTATGGACTAACAGATGTTTTGGAGCATGAGCTTTCGTGGGTGAATACCCACTTTGTCGGATGCATGTAGTGGAAATTTCCAGGGGCAGGTATATATATGCAAGCAAGAAGCAGGCTAGAGATAACGTGGTTAGTTCAATCAGGGAGGATGAGGCCCTCTTCTAGCAGCTGAGGTGTGAAAACCAAGGGAGGAGAAACTGGTTTTGTAGTTGGCAAGCCATTCATAGTCTTTGTTTAATCCTGAGCTGATGGTGTGGGTTTGGACCTAGTTTGTAAATAAATCTAGTTCTTTTCAATGTTTTTGCAATAGCTTGGATGGTGGAACTAATATATACAAGCAGATAAGGCACATGCACATGCTGAGTGAACTGACTATCAATCGTTATAGAGAATGCTGCCTATCATAGAAGATTTGATCCAAAGGCGACAACTGGAGCTAGCATTGAACAGCACAAGTGACAAAAGGAGAAGCGCTGTTTGAGATTTTTTTTCTCAGTCTGTACTACTAATTCTGGGAAAGGTGAGCATACAGTATACAAAGCTAACATTTCCTATGGCAATGCAATATCTGGCTAGTCCATCTCATCCAAAGTCAGGCCTTCTTCTGTAAAACTAGTCTTAAATTTGTTAAGAGAGATATGTTCTTAAGAGTCTTTCCACTTTCCTTCTTGGGTGGAAATGCCTGGCAGATTTTTGGAGCAGCTCCTGCCTAACCAAGTGTCAATAATGTGGACTTGGCTGCTATTCCTAGTTCTGTTATGTGACCTTGGGCACTTCCCTTTCTCAGACTGAGAGTCCTCATGGGCATAATGGGTGTATAATGATACCTCTGCAAAGAGCTTTGATAACTATGGATGAAAAGTGCTAGGTATCATTATTTATGAAAAGATAAATCTTTAGGGAAAGAGACCTTCAGACGCTGAGCACTTTTGCCTGATACAGGTTTCTGAATCTAGGTCCTGATTCACCAAAGTCTGTAAGCATGTGCTTTACTGTATATTTAAATAACCAATTTTGTGTCTCTCCAGTATCATGGTCTGTCTTAAGTGCAGTCTCTTGTATTTAAATAATATTTTTATTGTGGGTTGCCTTCAAAAAGGACAAGCAATACAAAGTGAAACATATCAGTTAATCAATAACCTAGACAATCTGCAGTATATTAACAGCCATCATCCCCAATCATTAGTAGTGAGATGCTCATTACCTGATTAACAAACAAAGAATGAATGAAGATGTTGATGTGGTTTTTATGGAGCTGTCTTTTTCTCTGGGGTTCCTGCAGTATAAGGCAGTCAAATCTCAACATAATCTTCGGTGGAGTTTCTATTAAAAAATAAAACCTTTTCTCAGTAAAACAATAGACTATAAAATCCAATGCATGACTTTGAAGTAGCAGTTGCTGCCTACAGGAATCTTCACCTGCTCTTAATTAAATCAACATTAAGTCACAAGACCAGCCCCTTAGTCACAAGACCAGCCCCTCGCTGCAACCGGCAGAGGTCCCCCCATGGCTCGCCGCCCCAAGCATGCGCTTGGCGTGCTGGTGCCTGGAGCCGCCCCTGCCCTTAGTAGGAGGGCTCAAGAGTGTGCAGTTTGTAGGCTCAGGCCCTTAACTTTACCCATAGCTGTTAGAATAGGAAGAAGCATAAAATTTTGATGGTAAGCAATCAATGATTTAACAAGACAACCTGCCTTGCTAACAATCATGTCATATCCTTATGAAATGCACAGGTGAGTGTGCCATGTCCTCATATAGTACCACCCAGAGTACCAAAGCCTACTACTGCTACTAGCTAATGGAGGTGGTTTCTTGTTTAGTTTTTTTTATAAAGCACAAGGGGTAGAGGCCTGTGCTTTAGAGCTAAAGATCCAATGTTCTAGCCACATTAGCAACCCATGGTGATGGGTATCAATAACATTATGCTTTGGCTGAAACCTTGTTATGGGTTAAGTTAAAACCTACTTCAGACTGATGCGTAAACACACCCTTCATTTAACATAATTGTAAGAGACAGTTAAGGGACCACACCTCAAACAAGGCCTAATAGAGTCTTCCTAGAAATTAACACCATGTGGGTGAGTATTGGGTATTGTGGGTATCGTATATTGTGGGTACTGGGTATTGTGACCAATTAGCTGTGGGAGAGAACACACAGAAATTGAGAACATGCAACAATGGAGAGGAGGCAAAAAACAAGAAAGCCAAGCAGTAGCCTGTGAGCATAGTGTGACACTGGGGAAAGTTAGAGAGAGAGGGCTTTGGAGACGATTGGCTGCAGAGGTTTAGGGCTGTAAGCTAAGCAACCGCTCTTTCTGTTCTTGGTTCCTCCTGCATTTGGAAAAGCAGGACTTTGTACACTCCTTGTGAATAAAGAAGATTGCATCAAGAGAATACCACACTCTAGCAATGTCTGCTTCCAACTGGAACATCCCTAGGGCCCTCAGATTTGACTAGGCACTGGGGTTGAAAAGGGGCAACAACACTAACAACCCAATGCACCAAACCAGAGAGGAGGAAAATCATGCTGCACCATATCTGGTCACTTGCTTCATGGTCCCTCGCCTTTTTTGACCTGGTCCATTGTTTGCATAGAGCTTTTGCCAAGGCCTAGACACAGATAAGTATTATGTAAGGATAAGCTTTTTCAAATAGCACCTTTCCCTCCCAGCATACCCCTGCTGCAGCTTTTTCTGAAGTTCTTATTTCATGCACTCAGAACATCATGGAAAGCAGAGCTCAGTAAGGGTCATATCCAAAGCCCATTGACTTCAGTGTGCTGTGAACCCATCTCTAAGTGATTTGCAGTGATCTAATGCTGCTGTTTATGCAAACACGTGACTTATCTTGGTTTATTTAACCTGTTTTCCTTTTATTTATCTAAAATTGTCTATCAGCAGAATCTGCCCACACAATTTTTCCTTTGAAGATTCCACTTAAGCAGCCATATTCCTAATTCCACCCACATTTGAATGGCACAGAACAAACCACCCAGCTATGTTCTTATGTTTGTACCTGGTCTGAAGGAACTGTTAATGTCTAATGTCAATGTATATGTTGTAGTTTCTGTGCACATTTATGCATGAAATCCCTACTTTTACGTGTGCTAAAGTTGTGATCAGAGTAAAAAACATGGAGTTTTCAAGAAACCTTTGAAAACATGCTTTTATTTCACTGAAATAAAGGGAAATCAATAGGGTTGTGAAGCAATTAAAAAAAATAATCGCAATTAATCCCACGGTTAAACAATAATAGAATACCATTTATTTAAATATCTTTGGATGTTTCCTACATTTTCAAATATCTTGGTTTCAATTACAACACAGATACAAAGTGTATGGTGCTCACTTTATATTTATTTTTTATTACAAATATTTGCACTGTAAAAACCAAAAGAAATAGTATGTTTCAATTCATCTAATACAAGTACTGTAGTGCAATCTCTTTATAATGAAAGTTGAACTTACAAATGTAGAATTATGTACAAAAATAACTGCACTCAAGAATAAAACAGTGTAAAACTTTAGAACCTACAAGTCCACTCAGTCCTACTTTAGCCAATCGCTCAGAAAAACAAGTTTGGTTACAATTTTGCAGGAGATAGTGCTGCCTACTTCATGTCTACAATGTCACCTGAAAATGAGAATAGGCATTCACATGGCACTGTTGTAGCTGGCATTGCAAGATATTTACTTTCCAGATGCGCTAAAGATTCACATGTCTCTTCATGCTTCAACCACCATTCCAGAATATATGTGTCCATGCTGATGATAGGTTCTGCTCGATAATGATCCAAAGCACAGTGGACAAATGCATGTTCATTTTCATCATCTGAGTCAGATGCCACCAGCAGAAGTTTGATTTTCTTTTTTGGTCGTTCAGGTTCTGCAGTTTCCTCATCAAAGCGTGGCTCTTTTAATACATTTGAAAGCATGCTCCACACCTCGTCCCTCTCAGATTTAGGAAGGCACTTCAGATTCTTAAACCTTGGGTCAAGTGCTGTATCTATCCTTAGAAATCTCACATTGGTACCTTCTTTGCATTTTGTCAAATCTGCAGTGAAAGTGTTCTTAAAACGAACATGTGCTGGGTCATCATCCAAGATTGCTATAACATCAAATATATGTCAGAATGTGGGTAAAACAGAACAGGAGACATACAATTCTCCCCCAAAGAGTTCAGTCACAAATTTAATTAATGCATTATTTTTTTAATGAGCATCATCACCATGGAAGCATGTCCTCTGGAATGGCATCTGAAGCACGAAGGGGGCATATGAACGTTTAGCATATCTGGCATGTAAATACCTTGCAAAGCTGGCTTCAAAAGTGCCATCTGAATGCCTGTTCTCATTTTCAGGTGACACTATACATAAGAAGCAGTCAGCAGTATCTCCCGTAAATGTAAACAAACGTGTTTTTTTAGGAATTGGCTGAACAAGAAGTAGGACTGAGTGGACTTGTAGGCCCTAAAGTTTTACATTGTTTTGTTTTTGAGTGCAGTTATGTAATAAAAAAATCTACATTTGTAAGTTACACTTTCACAATAAAGAGATTGCACTTAAGTACTTGTATGAGGTGAATTGAAAAATACTATTTCTTTTGTTTACCATTTTTTACAATGTAAATATTTGTAATAAAATAGTAATATAAAGTGAGCACTGTACACTTTGTATTCTCTGCTGTAATAGAAATCAATATGTTTGAAAATGTAGAAAAACATCCAAAATATTTAATAAATTTAAATTGATATTCTATTGTTTAACAGTATGATTAATTGCGATTCGTTTTTTTAATTGCAGTTTATTTTTGTGAGTTAATCCTATGCATTAACTGTGACTAATCGACAGCCCTAGGAATTAACTTGAATGTGCAGCAGTGTTATTGCTTTGCCTGCTATTGCCATGAATTTAAAGGAGGAATATTGGGTTGAATTCTTCCAAAACTGCACTCCTTTCCTCGCCTCTCACCTTACCTTTTTTCCTCTATGTCCTTATTTTCTTTCTAACAGTTTCTTTCATCACCTCTTTACTTGTCATCCCTTCTTCTTGCTCTGTTCCTCTTGTTTCACTATCTATTTCTATTCTCCTCATCTGCTCCAATCCTATTGCTCTAACACCTCATATTTTTTCCTTGTAGACCTTCCTTCACATTGTTTTTCCCACTCGCTCTTTCCTATCCCATTTCCCTAATGGCTTTCAAACTGTAGCAGGTTAAGAGCAGTTTTCCCTTCTTGGCTGGTGCTGATGAAGCATTTCAGGAACTCTGTCTTCCAGTGGGGAGTGTCCAGCCTTCTCTTCTGCCGTTAAGGAGGAATGATCTGGCACCATGACAAATACATGATTAAAAAATGAACTAGCTAAAGCCAGAAAATTGTCCAATGGCATGACATTTGCAGATCCTAATTTTTTTTATTCTTCCCATTTTCTAAGGTTCCTTGAGGTACAGAATTAGACTTTAATATAAAGAATTTTAAACAAAATGTTATCATGAGCCTTTATAGGTATGTAGTGCTGAATGGAATGCTGAAAGCAACAAGTAACTAAATTGGTAGCCCTTTTGTTTTCTTATCACGCAAATCTGCTGCTGAATGCTAACAAGCAGTCTTTATATCCTAAGTCCACTTGTTAATAGACTAGTATTCTTATCATGATGTTTCCTTGAACTTGAACTAGGTGTATAAATTTAAAGATTGGAATATGGGAAATTACTAAATTATATAGCATCAGAGAGATGTTACAAAGAAATTCTGATATTTCGCGGCAAAATATTGCCAATTATGGTAGCTGTCAATTTAACAATAGGCTTATTCACTATGGTGTTTGATTAATGTGAAATTATTCAGTTGGCTACCTTGTAGTTGGCCTATTTTTGTGTCCAATTAGTATGCTAATAATGGTAATTATGTTCTATACTGCATGTCTCATCACCTAGAGGGTTTTTAAAATGATAAAATAATGAGAATAAACAAGCTGATGCTGACATTCACTGGGCCATTCTAATTACTTACTGAGAGCACACTGGGGAATCAACACTCAACCAAAGAAAATGATTCTTGCTTACTTTGTTAAAACTACTCTTTTCAAAGAGCATTAATAGTTTGCTGCTGTTTTCTTTATTACACGGGACTGCACTTCCCCCCTCCCTTTATTTGCTTTGTTAATGTACAATATCAGTGCAAAAAAAAAAAAGAATCAGATTATATTAGACTTTTTTGATAATTGTTTGCAGAAGGTGTCAGAAAAACAAATAACTGTAATCGCTGAATTATGCACCTTGGTAATGGCTACCATTTATTTCTTCATTGTTGTGATAAACATACCATCACCTCTCCTACCAAGACTGTGTGATACCTTTTCAGTGTGGAAAGGAGCAGTTTAACTACTGCCAATGTCATGTGTTTGGGTGAACTTTTTTTCTCCATGCAGTGCCCAAGAGTATACCCATGGCTACTTTTCCAGGTAGTATGTGTTCTCCTCAGTTTAATAGCACCCAGGCCCTCTGTACAGAAGCTAATGGCCACATTTTCAGAAATGCTGACCAGCCGCTGCTACCTTTATCTTCTGTTAAGCATTGTAATTGCTCAGCACTTCTTCAAAGGAGGCCATGTGGATGGGTCTGTCCATCTGGCTGAGGTGCTTCCAGCCTGTCTCCCTCCCCACGTTTCCTGTTCCACTGATGACGCCTCAATAACAGACCGTGCAAGGAACACAGGCCCTCTGACTCTAGTTCACCAATCATGATACAGTAAGGACCTATAGTCATAATGCTCAGGCATAAAAACCTTCCTATTACATCATTTTATACAGATTTCCTCTTACTTTTCCAGCAGAGGGCATAGTTGTGGACATATTTCGGTGATATATACTATTTAGATGGATAAAACATACACTAAGAGAGGACTCTAAAGGATACAGAGAAGTTACTGCAATATAGCTAGTTTAAAGCACAATAGCTGTTTTGCACTAACTCAATGGATTGACTTAAGCCACCCAAAAAGCAGTCAATGCTGCATAAGTGTGTCCACAACAGGCGCTGGTGCAGAATAACTATTCTGTTCTGCACTAGCTCTTCCAGAATTTTTCCCCATGTGGATAAGTCTTAGGAAGTACTCCAGATAATGCGTTTAACACATATTTACTGAATCTGCTTTTAGGCTGGCCTTAGATATTCTACTCAATTTTTAAAAGATTGCTTGAACAATGCTACTGGGATGCTAGAACAATTTTCTCCCTAGAGATAAAGAAAAAAGTATGTTTCACAAAATGCTTCATCCTAATCTTTCATTAGGTAACATTAACAGTAACTCTAGTGGCTGTCTGTATTAAGAAAGTTTGTTGAGAAGTTGGTTGTGAAAGACATCTGTTAACACAATAGAGTGAAAATTCAAGATTTGTCCAATTTTGGTGCAAATGAAATTTTGTTTAGTGAAATGGAATGTACTGTAGGGAAGAAATATGTGCAAGGACTCTTGAATTCTTAAAAATCCAAATATTCTGGATTAATGCAAAACATTTTCAGACGAAATAATGAATACAAGTTTTAGTTAACTGAAAACAAACGTTCAGAAGAAAAAAGTTCTCCTTAAAATGATTACTATTACAATACATAAGAAAAACCACAGACTGACCTCCTGGCCAAAGAATTTCCCCAAAATAATTCCCAGAAAATACCTTTTAGAAAAACATCCAGTCTTGATTTAAAAGTTGTCAGGTGATAGATAGTCCACCACAACTCCTGGTAAATTGTTCCAAGGGTTAATTATGTCCAATGCTGAACAGAGAAACACCTTTAAAAATCTGATGCTCTTAGGGCTTGTCTACACTGCCCCACAGTTCAGAATATGGAGGCATGAATAGCAGTGCACACCAAAGTACTGCGCTATAACGTCCTTGATGTGGACACTGCAGGCACAAACTAAAAGGTTGCTAGTTCACATTAACGTAATCCTCTTCCAACAGGATTACATTAATGAGAGCCTAGAACCTTTTAGTTCACCCCTGAAGCATTCAAACACTGAGAAATTACAGTGCAGTCCTTGGTTCACACTGCCATTCAACCCTCACATAGGCCAAACTGTTAGGCCCTTAGGCTCCTTTGGCAATCCCTGCCTGAATAACTGAGAATCATAAGCTCTGAATAGAAATGTTATGAATGCAATACATAACCCCCCCCAACACACATGCCCCACTGAACTACGACTAGAAAGAAAAATATTTGAAACAATATTATACTTTTGTATCATTTTGTATATATCGAGTTAGATATAACAATACCTTTTAAAATGATTCTCATAAGTCAAAGTAAAGGTTCCCAGTTGTAAACTCAGTTTGCCTCTATTGTGCATTAACTGCTCTTAATTTTTTTAAGGTATGTTTAATGAAATGAAGTGTCAACAATGTGTCATTTATGTGCCCTGTAGTTGATAACTTCTTGTTTCCTGTCTTTTGGAGTTTTGAGTCTTAATATGTCTTAGTTGCTAAAACAACTTTGTAAGTCCCAACAGTAAAGGTTTTTGTCTTGATTATAATAAATAGAAATGATTGAGAATCATATGTAACTTACAAATAATTATCAAACTTTTTTAAAATTAGCAGGTATATGTGCAGTTTAGGAATATAGTTAAAAATGATCAAGAAAGCTGTTTGGAAGAACTGGAAAACTGTATACAGTTTGTCACAGGTTAATGTCATATTCATACTGATAAGCTGAGTGTGAATGTGACAGTTCTTAAAGAATTTATTTGAACCTTTTGAATTTAATCTTTCCAGAAAATTGCTGATATTTTTCTTATGTAAGATTATTTTTTCCAGGATGGGAGGATAATTCAGAAGGGGTACATCCTGCAACTTGACTAGGGATTCAGTGATTTTTTTATTCCTCTACATCCATTAAGAGAGTTATAATGAATTTTACATCAAATTATTAAATAATATAATATAAATAATTGTTTTGACTGAGACAAGATCTGAGAGGTGGCCCCACTACTAATGATCTAGAAGTTGTTTAGTGTAGTTTAAGAGGTATCAGGGTATGAGAGAGTCAAGGCTTCAGTGCACGAGTGTCTAAATATGGATTTAGCAGCCACAGTATCAGATACATTCCAGAATAAAAAACTATGTTTTAAAGCAATTAGGATTGAGTAAATGTGAAAATTAATTTAAAAGTAAAAATTGAGCTAATAATGCTGGAAATAGTAATTATCGGCTCTTTACAGGTGATCTGGATCAATTCCACTGTCCCTAGTAACTTTTTTGTTTTTAATAAAAAGCAGTTGTTATAAATGAGAAGTAGTACCTAGTTGCATTTGGAAGCCGCTTTCTGATAAATAATAATTTCAGCAATGACTATCACAAAATAAATTCCAGGGTAATTTCTCACAGAGCATGTAATTCAGTCAGCAATAGAGTGCCATATAGACTGTGATGATTTAATTGTGAGCTTTTGTCACATTCACTCATAATTAGGCTATAAAAAGTTAACAGGTAGATTCAAATAATATATATATATTACACATTGTAAATATTTTTCATAGTTTGATACTTTAGGGATACCGTACTTTATTGCAGGATCCCATATATAAAGCTTCTCATACACATATTAGAAATTTAAGTAAGTATTTAGTGGCAGATTCTGCCTTCAGAGTATTCTTTTAACCCATTCGCTAGAATAATAAAACAGCTTGTGACTTTAAACCAGCAAAATAAGAATGTTTCTGAAATAACTTGGTGTAGAAATAGTGACTTTTCAATTAACATGAAAACATGCTTTAGCTAAGCTGTGGATTCAACTTTTGCCATTGCAGAACAAATGGCCAGGCTAATTTGCTGTGATATACTTGGTAGTTAAATACATGCTATACAGTAAAAACAAAAACAGAAATCTCTATAGGTAAAATAAATGGTAAAAAAAGTTTTAAAACATGGCTGTTATAAAAATATGGCTTTTTTTTTCTATTCTAGTATCATTAATATACCCTGGGACGTTTCACAGTAGAGCTGGCCTGTTGGGTATCTGGGGATACCTGTGACAATTTAAACAGATAATCAGATGTGTTAAATAAATGAAAAGCTGAAATTACTCAACTAATGCATTTATTCCCTCTTTATTTACAAAAGGGAGACTTTCAAAAAGGCATAAAGGGGAGTCAATGGGAACTGGCTGCCTAACTCGCCTTAATTTCTTTGAAAATATCCTACTCAATTGCTATCTGTGCCAGCCTAGGGGTACTGCATCTCTAGTCACTGCAGTAATCTGTCATTTCTGGCAACAGTGGCAAAGAAGAGCATGATGTGGAGGATGTCCAAGTAGAATGGGTCGGATTTTCAAAAGTCAGTGGGACTTGTGCACCTCAGTCATGTAGGTGCTTTTCAAAATCACATCCCATATCCATAAACTGATATGGAAACCCGCATATCTTGCATAGCACTTCAGAACTGATTGGCTTGCATAGGTGAAAGTGGTGCTCAAAATGGTGCATCAATATGGTGTAACACATATTTTCTAATGGTCAGTAAAAGTGGATATTGATGAAGAGTCCTGGCATAAAGGACTTACTCTAAGGGCTCTAGGTTGTCTGGTCTAGCAGTCAAGCTGAGCTGGAGCCCATTCATCAGGATGGCAGCCAATGAGAAGGAGTCAGAGGAATCACTAGAGCCTGGTTTAACTGGCAAGCGACTGTGTCAAAGTCAGGCCCAGTCAGAGACTGGAGATCACAGATAGTACCAGGCTGGAATCAGGAGGCAGGAATCAAGGTCAGAGTCAGGCCAGAGATCAAAGGTAGTACCAGGCAAGAGTCAGGCTAGGATGGAAGGCAAGGTGATGCCTGGAGGCACAACAGGCCCAAAGTCTGTGTTGTTGACCAGACAACTTCCTGGGGCACCCTCCAGGATTAAATAGGGTGGTTGGCCAATCAGAAGGCTGCAGGGCACTGTCACTCTGGCTCCCTTGGACGGTACTTCCTGCCTATTCTCCACAGTGCTCGCTGGCTGTAGCTCTGCATGGCCTCCCAGTGGCACTGTGGGAACATCAGCTATCCCAGACTCTGAGATGCAGCTTCTAAGCCCCACATCCTTACCCTTAGTCACAATGGGTTAATGTCCTGGCACACAAACACTAGCCCAGACTGAGTCTCTTCTGAGAGTGAAACATTGTTTCTACAGACTTGCACTAATATTGTTTCCCTTTAACACTGAATCTTGACCTTCCTAGAGTTGTACTAATATTTTGCCAATGACAGTTAACAAATTAACACTGTAATTTCCTGAGTCAAATCCATTGCTATGACAATGTCAAAGTGCTTAAAATATTAGAAAAGTCAACTACTGCATAAGCACAGTAGCCAGTTTTCAAACTTAAAACACTGAGCTCACTCTGCTAGTTTCTATAATGCGCTAGTCCAGTCACACTGTGGACTAACTTCTTACACGTTTTATTTTATTTTATTCTATTTTATATTTAAATGGTCACTTTTTGGCTGTTGCTTTTCTATAGCTCCAAAATATGGTAAGAAAATTAACTCTATAATGGACAAACTGATTAGACCAAAATGTACAATATTTTTAAAAAATTTTCTAAGTTTTATCTCTTTCGTATTTCTCAGTTGTTCACATGCTAACATTGGACTTCCGTCATCTGACTGCAGCTAGAAATGTACCAGGCAAACCCATCATCCATCAAAACATATTCCTATGCCTTGAAAGAATCCCTCTGCAGGGGAAATCACGTGAGTGCTAAATCCAATAACCATCTTGAAGGGACCAAAGATTGTCTCCTTTATAATATGGCAACACTTTGTTATGAATGTTACGATAAAAGGAGAGAGCTCCAGGTCCTTTCCTGAACACAGGCTCTCCACTCAGCCTCTCATGATCAGCTACAGCAGCATAAGCAAAGACGGAGCCCAGAAATAAACAAACTAGAACAACATATTAATTTGTTTTCAAGTTACAAGCTGACTTGGGAGATTTCCTAGTGCATGAATGATGCAATGAGTGATAGTTCTCTCTCTGGGCTACTGCTTTTAAAATGTAATAGATTAATAGATTCATAGATTCTAGGGTCAGAAGGGACCAATGTGATCATCTAGTCCGACCCCCTGCACAAAGCAGGCCACAGAACCCTACCCATCCACTTCTATAACAAACCCCTAACCTATGTCTGAGTTATTGAAGTCTTCAAATTGTGGTTTGAAGACCTCAAGCTGCAGAGAATCCACCAGCAAGTGACCCAGGCCCCACGCTGCAGAGGAAGGCGAAAAACCTCCAGGGCCTCTGCCAGTCTGCCCCGGAGGAAAATTCCTTCCCAACCCCAAATATGGTGATCAGCTAACCCTGAGCATGTGGGCAAGACTCACCAGCCAGCACTCAGGAAAGAATTCTCTGCAGTAACTCAGATCCCATCCCATCCAACATCCTATCACTGACCACTGGGCATACTTATCTGTTGATAATCAAAGATCAATTGCCAAAATTAGGCTATCCCATCATACCATCCCTTCCATAAACTTATCAAGCTTAATCTTAAAGCCAGATATGTCTTTTGCCCCCACTACTCCCCTTGGAAGGCTGTTCCAGAACTTCACTCCTCTAATGGTTAGAAACCTTCATCTAATTTCAAGTCTAAACTTCCTAGTGTCCAGTTTATATCCATTTGTTCTTGTATCTACATTGGTACTAAGCTTAAATAATTCCTCTCCCTCCCTAATATTAATCCCTCTGATATATTTATAAAGAGCAAGCATATCCTCCCTCAGCCTTCTTTTGGCTAGATTAAACAAGCCAAGCTCTTTGAGTCTCCTTTCATATGATAGGTATTCCATTCCTCGGATCATCCTAGTAGCCCGTCTCTGAACCTGTTCCAGTTTGAATTCATCCTTCTTAAACATGGGAGACCAGAACTGCACACAGTATTCCAGGTGGGGTCTCACCAGTGCCTTATATAACGGTACTAACACCTCCTTATCTTTGCTGGAAATACCTCGCCTGATGCATCCTAAAACCGCATTAGCTTTTTTAACGGCCATATCACATTGGCGGCTCATAGTCATCCTGTGATCAACCAATACCCCAAGGTCCTTCTCCTCTTCTGTTGCTTCCAACTGATGTGTCCCCAATGTATATCTAAAGTTCTTATTATTAATCCCTAAGTGCATGACCTTGCACTTTTCACTATTAAATTTCATCCTATTACTATTACTCCAGTTTACAAGGTCATCCAGATCTTCCTGTATGATATCCCGGTCCTTCTCCATGTTAGCAATACCCCCCAGCTTCGTGTCATCCGCAAACTTTATTAGCTTTTTGTGCCAAGGTCAGTAATAAAAAGGTTAAATAAGATTGGTCCCAAAACCGATCCTTGAGAAACTCCACTAGTAACCTCCTTCCAGCCTGACAGTTCACCCTTCAGTACTACCCGTTGTAGTCTCCCCTTTAACCAGTTCCTTATCCACCTTTCAATTTTCATATTGATCCCCATCTTTTCCAATTTGACTAATAATTCCGCATGTAGAACCGTGTCAAATGCCTTACTGAAATAGAGGTAAATTAGGTCTACCGCATTTCCTTTGTCTAAATAATCTGTCACCTTCTCAAAGAAGGAGATCAGGTTGGTTTGGCACTATCTACCTTTAGTAAAACCATGTTGTAATTTGTCCCAATTACCATTGACCTCAATGTCCTTAACTACTTTCTCCTTCAACATTTTTTCCAAGACCTTACATGCTATAGATGTCAAACTAACAGGCCTTTAGTTACTCGGATCACTCTTTCTCCCTTTCTTAAAGATAGGAACTACGTTAGCAATTCTCCAGTCGTACGGTACAACCCCTGAGTTTACCGATTCATTAAAAATTCTCGCTAACGGGCTTGCAATTTCATGCGCCAGTTCCTTTAATATTCTCTGATGAAGATTGTCTGGGCCCTCCAATTTTGTCCCATTAAGCTGTTCAAGTATGGCTTCTACCTCAGATGTGGTAATATCCACCTCCATATCCTCATTCCCGTTTGTCATCCTTCCATTACCCTTAAGCTCCTCATTAGCCTTATTAAAGACTGAGGCAAAGTACTTATTTAGATGTTGGGCCATGCCTAGGTTATCCTTAACCTCCTTCCCATCCTCAGTGTTTAGCGGTCCCACTTCTTCTTTCTTTGTTTTCTTCTTATTTATATGGCTATAGAACCTTTTACTATTGGTTTTAATTCCCTTTGCAAGGTTCAACTCTACTTGGCTTTCAGCCTTTCTCACTTTATCCCTACATGTTCTGACCTCACTAAGGTAGCTTTCCTTGGTAATCCCACCCTTCTTCCACTCCTTGTAGGCTTTCTGCTTTTTCTTAATCACCTCTCTGAGATGCTTGCTCATCCAGCTTGGTCTACAACTCCTGCCTATGGTTTTTTTCCCCTTTCTTGGGATGCAGGCTTGTGATAGTTTCTGCAGCTGCGACTTAAATCATGCAAAATAGCAAGATAACTGTATATTCATGACTGATTTGTCTGCACCCTTTCAAAATGTGTTGCATATTATTACAGTTACTCACTTCATCATTAGCCATATTTTTTAAACATTCATAAGATGTAACACATTCAGACTGGGATTTTCAGTGGGCCCAAGAGACTTAGGTACTGAAGTCCCATTGTCTTAGGTCTTTTTGAAAATTCCAGTCTCAGATTTTAACTACTTTATTTAAAAAACAAACTAGCCTCATTTTAAAAGCCATGAGCCCATTTCTCTGCTGCTTTATACTCTGGGAAGTCATTTGCAGCTGTGCAAAGTTAATGCAAAGTAGGTGTAAAAAACACTGCCAAATGAGTGTGGTAGCATTTTATGCAGATTCAAAGCTCACCTTGCGTATGTGTAAATAATAACACAGGACAGTAGAGAAATAGAGCCATAATCTTTAACTACTTGAAAAGTAACTTGGTCCACCTTGTGGCAACAGACGTTTGGTACAAAGACTGAGGGTAAAATATAGCCCTGTAGCTAGAAAACTACAGTGAGTGAGAAAAAAAAAGATTTTATTTTATTTTTGTTGATTTTTTTTATCTTGCTCAGCAATGATTGCATGATTAACGTCTCCAGTACGTCTGCTCTGCTCAGGAACCAAAATACTTGGTTTCCTTTATTCCATCAGTGATAATTAATTAGGTAGTTAAAAACAACTGCCATTCCTTTGCTGGAAACAATCAGTGGTTTCTACTTCGCAGTGGTACTCATGCATTACCTTAATGCCAAAAGCCCCAAACCCATTCTTGGCTGGGAATCCACTTGCCTGGGGAAGGGATGGTCCCTATAGCACACAGTCATTCCTTGCCAAAGTAATTGGGGCTTGGGAGTGAGTACTGAGACTCTCAGCAGTCTGGGCCCACACATGCCACTGAAAATAGAAAATAAAAGGTTGCCACCATTCGTGAGTTGTCATTAATTGTTCTCTTGATGAATGAATATCTTTGAAGGGGAATTCCCATCTTCATCCCGTAATAATTATTTCTATCTTCCTGACAAGACAATGTAAGAAATTCACACACGTGGATACAGATCCCTCTTTTATCTTGAATGTTGTTTATGCTTGTATGGGACTTGAAGTATGTACCTTGGCACTGGCAAAATTAGAATTGCCACTACTATTATTTCCTTGGCAGGCTCTTTCCATGTGTGTTCCTTAGCACATGACTAGCACTTGGAAAGGGCCATTCTATAAAAAGAAGAACAACATTCACAGCATTGACACCTCTTCTGCCTCCACTAACCTCCCTTCCCCCCACCTTCCCAAAGACAAAATAACCTGTAACTAACTAATCAATCACACAAAAACAAAAAATTCCTATCCCACACAGTTTTTACCCTGAAAAGAGAGACAAGCCAGAGACTCCATGAAGTCTAGTAGAGACTATTGTTACTGGTTTTATGCAGGATACTCTCAGACACTACCATGATGGACAGAAATAAAAGCCCAATGTCAATGGAAAATTCAAATATCTCCTGATTTTCTTGGAAGATCTTAGTTACCAGCACAAGATCACCACCATAAATTAATCTGAATTTGTTTTACTAATGACAATGGGCTTCTGTTAGCAAAAGCATGTTTAATAACGTTCTGGTGTGTAAGTATTCTTCTACCTGGGTGTAATTGATATTGAGCCTACAATAAGATTTAGCTAGGTATATTTTATTTCTCTAACTTTTTGTGCATTCGGTTCATTTCAACCGGCATTATTTGGAGCATTCTTTTGAATATACTTCATGAATCATGTAAAAGCAGCAAAGAATCCTGTGGCATCTTATAGACTAACAGACGTTTTGGAGCATGAGCTTTCGTGGGTGAATACCCAGTTCCTCAGATCCAGACTAACACGGCTACCCCTCTGATACTTGACTTCATGAATCATGTCCATTCTGCCTAGTAAGACAAGGTTGGTGAGGTAATACCTTTTATTGGACCATCTTCTGTTGGTGAGCGAGACAAGCTTTCGAGCCACACAGAGATTTTCTTCAGTGTTCAGGTCATGACCTAAGAACAGCTCTGTGTGGCTCGAAAGCTTGTCTCTCTCACCAACAGAAGTTGGTCCAACAGAAGATATTATCTCACCTACCTTTGTTGCTCTAATATCCTGGGACCGACACTGCTACAACTTCATGGCATACATTCTGCCTGCTTCAGAGTAGCAGTCATGTTAGTCTTTATCTGCAAAAAGAACAGGAGTGCTTGTGGCACCTTAGAGAAAAACAAATTTATATGAGCATAAGCTTTTGTGGGCTACAGCCCACTTCATTGGATGCATGTAGTGGAAAATTCAGTAGGAAGATATATATATACACAGAGAACATGAAACAGTGGGTGTTACCATACACACTATAAGGAGAGTGATCAGTTAAGGTGAGTTTTATGTTCTCTGTGTGTATATCTATCTATCTATCTATCTATCTATCTATCTATCTATCTATCTATCTATATCTTCCTACTGTGTTTTCCACTACATGCATCTGATGAAGTGGGTTTTAGCCCACAAAAGCTTATGCTCAAATAAATGTGTTAGTCTCTAAGGTGCCACAAGTACTCCTGTTCATTCCTGCTGTTATTTATACTAAGAAGGTGAATACAGTATAAAGAGACACATTCCACAGTAACCAGCTCTTTCTTCAGGTAAATAGAAGACACCCACAATTTATTAATGTAAGCTCCTAATGTAACACTTCCATGACATGTTTGGAAAGGACACCCACTGTGTAACCTCTGGTGAGTAAAGGCATTTCACTAGACATTTGATTCCCTCTGGAAAAAATTTTTTTGCGACTGAATGGCTCAAAAGATTAGTATCTTTTTAGTATTAGAATATCTCACTACAACGCCACATTGCATCTTGAGTTGATGGTGAGTCTAACCAAAAAGCAGCTACCATCTGATGGATGCTCACTAACCTATTTAAATAAGAGGTCAAGGACTGAGAATGGGCATACTTCAGCTGGACCTCTAGGTCAGAGTTGAGGCACACTGGGAGACAGTGAAGGAAACTGCCTGACCTGTACATGTTCTGTGAATAAGCAGAGACCTTTAATCTCCATGGCTGTCTGCCCTGCCCATTTCTGGAGCACTGTTTTCACCACAAACATTTTCAAACCAGTTTATCAGAAGTGCTGCACTAGCATGGCTTTCAGAAAGCAAATCTTTAAAAATAGCTTCAGAGGTACCTATATTTCTGTCAAAATGGTTGCTACCTCAACATTTGTAATTATACATGTATAGTTCTACTGCATCTTGTTGTGTTTTAGTTGCAATGGAATAATGCAATCCTGACTGCACTCCATATGCCTTTGTTACTTTTATTGATTTCAATAGAATTATTCTGGACTTATACCTTTTTAATCAGTTTGACTGGAATCAGGTCCTGTATGTCCTGAAAGTGGTCCTACTATTCTACAAAGAAAGTAGACTACAGCTTTCAAAACACAGTGAAATCCTCTTAGTCCAGAGAATACTATTGGGTCTATTCTGACTTCTGAAAGTGCTGATTATAACTCATGCGAGCTGATCTTTAGTTTTAAATTCTTAGCATTGGTTAAAAAAATAGCCATAAAGCTGAGGAAGACAGAAAAAATAGACATACTAACTATTGCTTGTTTATCCATACTAGACAATGCATAATATGCAAAATAGTGAGGGAATTTTGCAGCAAACCATTTTTTGCCAAAATTGCCAATTTGTCTAAACCCAAACTGTTCATGAAACAAGATCAATTTTGTCAAATCTCCCAACTAAAAAAAAATTCCATTTTTTTTTGAAATTGTCAAAATGTTCTGTTTCAACAATTTTGAACTAAAAAGTTTGGGGGGGGTTGAGTGAAAATGACTTTGTTTTGAAATTTTAGTAAATTTAGACTAAAAATTGTTTGAAAAGAGAAAAAAAAGGACAAAAGTTAAATGAAACATTTTGAAATTATCCAAACAAAATGTTTTGATTGACCCAAAAAAAAATTTCTCAAATTTTGCAAAATTTGCAAAAATTTCTGAAATTTGCGCTTTTCATCCCAATTTGGGAAGGGAATTTTTTTTCATATCTAAATTTTTTTTATGAGATGGGCAAACTATTCCTCAACCAGCTCTAAAATGGCTTTCACCCGAGGCCTGATCATATTCGTGACACAGAGATGAAAAGATCCCTATTGACCGCAGTAGGAGCTGGACCTGGCCCTTGCTGAGTATGTCTCATCACTATTTGCCAGAATTTACCACTGCCACACACAAATCTGTTATTATCCACTGTTTATTACTGCAATTTATTGACAGCAGAAAGGCTGAATCAAGAAACCAAAGTTATAGCAAACTGTAGAAGGTCAAGAGATTGATGCTTTCAAAACTATTGCTTCTGCTGTTTGGACGTGTCCCTCATGTGAGGTCTCACGTACGCATTTTAAATGACCGTACGCCACAGATCAGCCTGTGTTCTGTTGATGACAGACTGTACTAACTACACTACTAACACCTACTAAGAATCTTCCTGGTGTTATAGAACCTTATACAGCTAACATAAATATATATAAATCCACTGGTAACAATTTTATATGTACAACTTGGTATAGATTATTTATGATACAGAATTATTATATAAACATCATTATATCTGTGTATATATCTGTGGTATAGTTGTAGCTGGACACATGGCAGCTATGGCACCTGGAAAGAAATAGTCCTAGCACTGTTATTAAGAACTCTCTAAAATATTTCTAAAAAAGTTAGTCCATAACACATGCAATATACAGAATACATGATGGTGAATAATAAGAGCTCATGAGTAATGCCATCTGTTACGAGGGTCCTGGGAGGGGCCACACTGAGATTACTCAGTTAGGGCAAACTGCAAAGAATGGGGCAGACAATCCCCAAAACTGGTGGATATTCCAATATTGAGATTTACCAAGCCAGCACAAAACAGCTTCTGTAATACCTTACTAGTTACACAGAAACCAAAACACAGTTCTGTGAAAAGCAACCCAGCTTTTGGGCTCCCTCCTAGAGAGCCAAGTCAAATATGAAAGTTCTGCCAATCTCAAAGGATCAGACACATTGCCTCCCAAGTTAATGGATATTCCAGATCTTACCTAAATACACACTTACAGCCAATTCTTATTAACTAAACTAAAAACAAAAATTAAGAAGAAAAGAGTATTTGTTAAAATATCAGTATACATATAGGCATGAGTAGTTCTGAGATCAGTTTAATAGTAGAGATGGTGAGCTTTGTAGTTACAAAGAGTTCTTTCAAAATTAGTCCATAGGGTATAGTCCAATGTTCATAGTCAGGGTGATCCAGATGGGACTGGTGATCTCAGTCTTACAACTCAAGCTTCCCCTACATAAAGCATCAAGCAGATCTGAGATAAAAAAGGATCAGGACCCAAGAGACATTTATACAGTGCCTGGCCTTCTCTTGACAGCATGGAATCCTTAGGCGAACAATAGACAATCATTGATACTTTGAAGTAGACCTATTTCCTAAGCATTAGCAGTAATTAGCTACAGGAATTAACATAAGGCAATTGCCTGTTTTCCACCATTTGCAGCTGATCTGCTCAATAAAGTGATATCACTATATTTACACTTCATTTAAATGTTAAGATCTCCATTGGATCTCTGAATTAACAGAATATAGCAAAGACAGTAAATGTTCGATTACATTGTTAACTTCTAATAATGTATCTGTAAACACACAAAAACACAAACATTATCTACCAATATGTCTCTAGAGGTTGAATTTGGGTCATTTATCCTACAGAATGCTTAACCCTTTCGGGCTATGTGTCACGCCATCATTCCACTCTACGCTGATAAAATCTTTGTACCACACTGTGCCATTTTTGTAAACTCCCTATGGTTATATTTTGCCAATGCCCAAAATACTGATATGGGATTAATAAATCCAACTGCCAAATACAATTGGTCACAGGAAGATAGGCTGTTTAAAGGTTATATATGTTTAAAGGTATATTGAATCGATAAATATGCTTATTCTTCCAGTGACAAACTCCATGATATATGAACAAGAATTACAAGGAATATATCCTCTGTGTATATGTGTGTGCTGGTATTTGTGTACTTTAAACTTCTTCAAATACTTTCTTAAAGCCAAATGGTTAAACTTGGTACACTATCCAATATGCACAGGGGAAGGGAAAACAAGAAAGAGTTCTGATGGTTGTTGAAGGCAATAAAAGGTTCTATTATATATGATCAAAATATCCAAGATAAACAGACAAAATAAACATAGTTTTCCAAGTTATTTTTAAAAAGATCAGAATGAAAAGAAAAATAAAGAATTGGTTAAAGAAGTGAGGCATCTAATGAATTAGAAAAACTCATGAGGAATATTACTATAGGCAAAAAACCCAAACAGAGAAATATGAATTGAACCACAAAATTTGGACTTACAATTTTATGGCTAGAGAAACTAGATAAAGAACATTTCTTTAATGAAAATCTAATGGGAGTGGAAGGGTCGTTCATATCAGTTACACCAGTTTAGTCAGACAGTTACTATTTATTCTGCCTCTGATTTCTCTGACCTTACTGATGATTGCTGAGAATATGATTGCTCAGCTTCAAACACTTACCACTGGGCTAAATGACTTGGCAATTTGGGGGCCATTTTTTAGGCTGTTCTACATGAAAAATATTAGCCTACATAAGATCTTGTAAATTCATTTCTTAATATAGGGGATATATGAGAACATAAGACGTGCCATACTGGGTCAGACCAATTGTCCCTCTAACCCAGTATACTGTCTCCAACAGAGGCCAGTAATAGAGTTTCAAGGGGAGTGTACAGAACAAGGTAGTTTTGGAGAGATCCACCGTGTCTTTTTGAACCCAATTATACTTTTGGCCTTCACATACTTGTTAAGGACAAAACTCCAGAAATCTGGAGATTCTATACACACAATGATACATTTATTTGCATATTGATGAATATAGATGACATCATGTGCATACCTTGTCTTCTTTTCTTTACATGAAAGAGTTGGTTTCATTTCTCCTCCTGCTCCCACTCCCTCACCACAGCACCAAGAATTCTGGCTGCAGCATTAGTGCCAACACCATTTGTTCAAAAATCATGAAAGAGATTAAAACAGTAATGAGTTTGGCGAAAAATCACAAGGTTGTTTTTTATATATATTCATGTTATTTTTTATCTGTTCATTGATTTTGGAACCCTACTCTGGAACTGCCTCTTTTTTCCTCTCTGGATTTCAGGAAATTCAACCAGAAATAAATAAAAAAAAATTGGGAGACTTGCTTACTTATACTTTTGTTTTACATACTTGCCAATATATTCCAACATAAAAAGAGTACATTAATGTTCTGTAAATATAAATAAATCATAATGGGCTTAAGCTGAGTGCTCTTACTCCCTCCACCCGGGCCCACTCAATTAAGTCCTGAGGTCACATATCTTTCTCACATAATTCCATATGTGCCCCCTGGACATGCACCATTAATTCTGTTCCCCTCGTACATATAGACAGCCCCCCCCCCCCAGTTAATTCCCTGCACAATTCATTCTGCTGTTAAACACACCCCCCAGCCCTCCCCATTAATAACAGAACCCACCCCCCCATCAGTCCAGCCTCCCCTGATCCTCCCAGCTAGTTCTGGCCTACACAGCTCCCCCGAAGAGTCACCATCCATTTCATACATTAACTCAGCCACAAACATGCCTTTTCCCATGGTCTGTGGTTGGGGTAACAGCAAGAGCAGGGGCCTCTTCACTTCCCCCTCAGGTCTTGGAGAAGGGGGCAGCAGCAGCAATGGCCTCTTCACCAACCCTCTCGGGGAACAGGGGAACAGCTGCCTGATTAAAGGCAATCTCTTTCCCCCGCCGCCATGCCCACCTGGAAGGCAGAAGGGCAGCAGGAACATATGCCTCCTTACCCAATCTCCCTGGCCTCGGGGAGTAAAAATTATATTACTTGTTTTGTGTGTGTGGGTGTGTGTGTGTGTGTGTGTGTGTGTGTGTGTCTAGGAAGCATTTCGTCTAGCTAATAAAGTTTTCTAGTCATCTCCTTTAGAATCACAAAAAGTCTATTATTGCATTATATTTTCCTCCCCCCCCCAACACTCTTCTGCTTTTTAAAGGAAATCCAGTTTTTAACTTGGACTCTCCATAAGAGAGTATTGTTTAGTCTTCAAATCTATCTTAATAATAGTTTTACTCCAAGCCTTGTAGGAAAAGCTTATAATAATTGAAGGATATTATTAAATGATGATGGGGGTATGATACATAACATATATTAGAGAATATTTTATGCTACTATATCGGAACATTTTGGTGACTATTTAATATTTTGAAAGCAATGAAATTAACTAAAACACAAATGTCCAGTGCCATGTGTAAAAGGTACAAATGAATACATTGAGTCTAGTGGTGATCTCACTGGCATTGTGTAACGCCACTGATTTTAATGGAGTTATACTTGACTTACACTAGTATAAGTGGAATCGGTAGTAGAGTCATTAGATCATGATAGTAAACAAGCCTGAGAAAATCCCTTAACTCCCTCCAGATAATGCCACTGTTTTTCTGGAGGTTTCACATTTACAAATAAAGCTTTTATTTCAAAGCCAGCTATTGAAAAATGTAAAAGGCAGCAACAAAGCAAGGGTTAGGTGAAGCATTTTATTGACATCAATCAGCAAACCATATAAAAGAGTCAGATCCAGTAAATCAGACCTAGAATAAGAAAGCAGTCAAATAACAAAAATAGTCTCATCAAAACTATGATTTTGATGAACCCTTTGCCCCAGTGTGACAATAGAAATTCGGAGTTACTGCATAGAGTAGGGTCTTAGGCTTACGAGCAGGCCAAGGTTGAAGCCAGTTCTTTAACCCTACTGCCTACTTAGGTTTAAAAGTAAGAATGCCATAGCAGGCCCTTTCTTTGCCTGAGGGTTGTGAGCAGCATTTCCAGTTCCCAGGCTACAATGCAGCAAAAATGGTTCACCACTTCCAAAAATTAAGATAATGCTGAAATACAATGGAGCATCAGCCACCTCTCCCAGCAATGGCAGGTATCCCTTCCAACCTACACCCAGATGTATCAATATACAATTATCCCATTGGTTTTAATGGAAATTGTGTGTATTCATCGCTCCAGGCAATGAGAATATACAGTAGTCCCCAAATTTTATGAACTGCACATTTATGAAGCTCCTTTTAATCTGCAATGCTTTGTGGCCCCTGGTTTAAGAGGTCACTCTTCATTAAAACATCCAGGTCTTGGTTCAGGAAAGCACTTAAGTAGGTACTTAAGTCCCAGCATGTGCTTAAGTTCTGCCCTGAATAGGTTTGCTTACATGAACTGGAGCCGAAGTGCTGTCAGATTGTAATTTGAATATTAGAATTTCCTTTATGCTTTAACTGATTTAATATACTCTTGAACATCTTATTTGAATTAGTTGCACTTAATATATGAATTTACATAACTGGACTGGACATTGTCATATATGGATGTTATGTTACAGCTCACGTTTTACCAAGATTTTAGCTGAACTCCTAGAAGTTTAGTTCATAAGACAGACTCTTGGGGACCAGTCCTGCAAACCAATGTGAGTAATTTATTCCCAAAAGTTGTGCCGTGAAAGTCTGCTCACCCTATTGAAGTCTATGGCTAAGCGTACCAGTAAGGATTTGCAGGAGTGGAGCTTTATCTTAAAGCAAAATAATATGAAATAATCTATCCCAAACTGCTCAACTGAGAAGAGGAACAAAACATAACAGTGATATCACTGATGCCATAATTTAATACTGTATAGCAATAATAAAAATGATTAAAATAGTCAATACAATGACTATGGGTAGGATATACATAATATGTTCAAGTAACACCAGTTTTTAACCTCAATACAACATTGCAAAATGTAATTAACTAAACAAAAATGTAGTTACAATATTTGATCACCTCTCTTGATAATAGCTTTCCCCCTGTAACATTCCAAGGACAGTCCATACTCTCATTCCTGAAGATAGAATAAGATACAAAATAGATGCTCAGAAGTCATGTGATGATCATGTTGTATGAACATAAATAGATGAGAGGAAAGGCAAATAAATAAGTATATGGAATGGAAAAGTCAAGAACACTCCGTGGAGCATACAAGGAAAGGGTGACGAATATAGTCTTTTAGTTTGCCAGTATGCTAAATCATTTTGCTGTGTTCAGATACTGTGGGTGCTGGGTGCATAATAGACAGGTAGATAGATACAGTCAATAGACATACAGCCTCTGTTACATTTAACATAAACATGTTCTGTTGGAGAAGCAATTCTTTATCAGTTTTTGATAAAGTGCTATTATCATGCAATTGATTCCACCAGTGTGCCATGAAATCATTTTTGGGCCAAATCCTCCTGGCCTTATCCTGTACAGATAGTCTCACTGAAGTTACTGAGTAAGGCTAACAGGATTTCGCTCATTATGTCACTAAGATTTGCATTTGATGCCATGTTTTTACCTCAAGTCTAGACCACAGATGTCTAGAGCATTTGCTGGTAGGGTGCCACTTGAAATATCTTATTTCTTCTCAGACCATCTTACTTATTCACTCGCTCATTTACTATTCCTAACACCATCAATTTACTAGGGGGCAGGGTCTTAGAGGTGCTCTTCAGAATTACTACTCCCATTGATGGCACTGTGAGTTTCAAGCATTCAGCCTTCGTGGGGTGGTCATGGCAAGAGCAGGAGTGGTGAGCTGGGAGCATCCAGCACCTTGCCTGGTCATGGGCCAGCAACATAGTTCCAAGGAACTGTGCTAACCACAGCAACTTAAGCAGCACTTAAGCTATTCTGTGATATATCACGGGTTGTTTTGGCCCGTGGTCATGTGGAGGATTGGAGAAAGCATGAGTCTGGCACAATTTAGGATTAAATTAGTAGTTTTAGAATGCAATAATCAGCTATCAGAAATTTTACATCATTCGAAACGAGATTGGGTTATTGATGCTGAACTGGGTAATGAGACATCAGAGTAACTGAAATGGGTCATACAGTCCTTCCTTTCTGGTGAAGGTCTGAAAACCCTTGGAGAAAACAGAAATTCTGCAAGCACTATGCTGAAAAAAATCAAAATGTCTAATTTTTCCATTCAACCAAGTTGTATGAGTCCAGGTCAGCTTCTGACAGCAGTACATGATGATGGAGCAAGCTGACCTTCTCTGGCACAGACATGATTTCCTCCAGCAAATTAACCTTTTTCTCATCTACAGAGAGAACAACAGAAACAAAACAAAACAAAACAAAAAACACCCGTAAATCAACTAGCAAACCTGTTATTTTAGAAAAGATTGAATTCTTCCAATATATCCTTACATCATTCATATAGACAGAAAAACAATTACAAGCAAATCAGATTCCTTCTTTAATTGATTATGTTCACAAGTCCTCTCTCAAGAAGAAAACTTGCTCTGGAATCAGCCAATATTCTGATGCCTGGTAAAAGCAACAACATACCCACCTACTGATTTTCTTTCCTCCAAGCCATCACTATAATATTTGGAAAATGTAAATCTTTGCAATTGCTTCAACCCAAAATAAGACTTTCAGATATGGAGTTTTTAGGTTCTCACAGTAAAAAGACCAGTTTAGCTTTAGTAGGAGAAAAGCAAATACAACATATTAATGTTTGTGCTGTTTAAAAAGATCAGTGTAGCTTCCTCAAAGGGGAAGAGAGAGAGAGAGAGCCTACCTAGCACCATGCAATATGGGTCATCATGTCAAGAAACAAGTCCACAGAAATGTCAAAGAACATTTGAATTTCCATTTCCCAAGTAGTCAATCTTTCCCTGGGCTGGGAAGAGGAGCTAGGAGAAGGAAGAAAGAAAGCAGCAGGTTACAATTAAAAAACATCTTGTAACCTCAGTGGTCAATGTTGGCAGTGTTCCAATAGTTAGCATAGAGGTTTAACATAAGCAGGGCTAGAGGAAAGAGTCTATTTCATGCCTAAAATTGACTTGAAACCTGGCAGAACCTAGCGCTAAGTAAGGCAAAATGAAATGACAGAACTGACATGCCTGAAGTTGATGCAGCAACCCACTTGCTCAATTTAAAATACTAGATTGGTCCACAGTTTCAGTCTTTTACTCATGGATCCTAATCTTAGTCTAATTCACTACATATTCTTCTCCACTAGCCAGCTATTAATTTCCTGAGATGAAAAATGTTCCAACATCAAGCACCAAACCTCATAGAAAAATACCTTCCAGTGACACCTGGGATCTTCTCACAAGTACTCTGACATAAAAAGCTTTGAGGCTGAACATAACCAGAACTACTTTCACTTCTTTCTTACAGGGTTTCCTGCTTTTTTATGCAGACTCTAGCCTGTCATTATGACCTACAGAATGCAGTGCTAGAATGGCTTTCAGATTAATTGCACTGCTTCCAGCATGTAGAACGTTGCAGTTCCACTGTATGCCTCATAGCAGGAGCTGCTGCGTCTTGGTAACTGTCACGTATTATAAGGGGGAAAAGGTTGAAGTCAGACTCTTTTCTTATCATCAGAACTGATTTGAATGTAAAATAAAAGTTATATTCAAATGTATATTTATTTAAGAGCTGTTTCTTTGTAAAATGGTTCACATTCACAGACCTCTGTGCTTCAGATGCTGTGGAAATGTGTAGCTCTTGATTTCACACTTAACTAGCCTAGTCATCAGGAAATTGGCTTGGTGAAACCCTTTTTCATGCTGATCTTTGGACTGGGAATATGGAGAGGTGGCTTGGCATCAAGCCTGTTTTTAAGCTCTAAGAGATTTTGCTTACAACATTTTAAATAAAGAAAAAAATCATCAATTTCCACATTGCCCCTGATTATGGAGGAGGTCTGCCACAGGGTGGGGCTAAACAAATAGTCATCAAACATGTCACGACTTGCTTTGCTGGCTACATGATCTGCATGTTCAGCAACAGCTTAAAAGGGTCAACATGAAGCTGTGGAAACTTGGTATTTGTTTTTCCAAATTATGTGATTTACTTTCCCCCCCTTACCTAATGCTTCTTCTATCTCCATCCCACTCCATTGGCTCGGCTACCTCCCTATTCTCTCAATGCATCCGGCTTCCTGGAGTCCAGTGTCCCCTTCATAATGTTTTGCTAACTGCTCTCTGATCCTCTCCTCCATGTAAACTGCCTCTTATAGGCAGGTGGGGGAGCCGGTGGGCTGTCAAAGGCATTAACACGAAGTCTCCACCATTCTTCTGCTCCTAGTGGGCCAAACACAGCGCCTGATTCACCAGTCCATTATTCCAGTTCTCACTGCTGTAATGCCAGTGAATGCACTGATTACTCAAGCCAACTGTTGTTGATAAGAAAAAACCACTTGTGCTTTTGCTGATTTAACATGACTAGATTGCACGTGTGCAGTGTCAAGATCTAAGGAGAATGAGTTAAAAATGAGTTTGTCCATGATTGACAAATGGCAACAAAGTAGCAAAAAAGGTGTTATTATTGTAGTACTTATTGAAAGACAATAAACTGGTCCTATCGTCTGCCATTTAGAAAGAAGCTCCAGAATTTCTTTATACAGTTGTGGGGCAAGTCAGGTTTTGGTTCTGCTGAATCAGACTATCAGGCTGTTACTTCTCCTAAATCCTCTTTACATTTCTTCTAGATAGACTGATAAAGCAATTATCAATGCACATCTCTTATTGGTTGTCATTGCATTTGCCTCCCACATGAGCAACTTCCAAGGTTTTAAGCTGTAGCCACTTTGTCTCTTCCCCACCCCCTACCCCCGTTTAGGGTTTTTTATAAAAGTCAGTCTGTTAAATAATATTCTGCTCAAAATAAAAGCCAAACTGCAGAAGACAGCTCTCTCTACTGGCATTTGTAAAACTGTTATATTTCTAGGGGGTTGTGATATTCCCATACTGCAAGTCCTCACACTGTACACCTGACTCTGCTAACACTCCCATTGATCCTATGGTGCTTGATATTAAATGCTTCTCACTGATCCAATGGGATTTTGCCTGAGTCAGGAGTGCAGGACTGAGTCTGTAAAGAAAGGTGTATTTAAAATGATCAGCACTCTTTTTTCTCCCTTCACTGTCAGCGGCCTTTTCTTATTTCACTGATAATCACTGGGATGTCTAAAATTCTGCATCGTATAATGATTGCATTGTCTTCCCATCTCACTTTGGGCTAGTTGCATGCATAAAGCGATGGAAGGGTAAATTCAGGGTAGTGCCACATTCCTAGTGGTCCTAATAGTTGACAAAGTGCTGTCCCCCCAAATTTTCAGTGGTGACTCATAAATGTGGGGGCTTATTTTCCAAAATTTCAGTGCATGCACCTTTGAAAATCAGCCCCCTTTAGCATGTCTCACACTGGACATCCAAACACTGAGGCACCTAAAATCACTAGTCACCTTTGAAAATCTTGGTCATGAAGTTTATTTTATAAAATGTACATGACTGCGGTGGAACAGGTGCCAACACAAACACCCCTCGGGGCCATTTGATTGTAAGGTCATTGGAGCCGGGACCATGCTTTTGTTCTGTACCGTGCCTAGCACGACTGGGGCCTGGTCCAGGTCTGAATCTCCTTAGCACCACTTCACTACAAATAATGAACAAAATAATAATAGAGTTGTCCTACTACAGTCCACAACCTTATGGAGAAGCTTCCAGTCGCTTTGGGGCAACTAGGACCTTTAGGAAATATACGTACTTAAATTTGGAAATTTTTAATACCAGTCAAATTAATAATGCAGATACAACCATATTTATTTCCTTCAGTTTATAATGACTAATTTTGATTTACTGGAAATGAAAATAACTTTACCCACTATGATCTGCTCAGTCTTTTCATAAAACTTACCCTCAGAGATTGTTTTCATTTACTATTTAATCTTTTTTTCCAATTATAGCGTTCGTGCTATTGTTTAGAGGAACTTATACACAGGGATATATAGAGTGCCTCTCCAATTTTCTCTCAGCCTGTGCTTTGAATTGCCTGTTCTTATCTTCTAATTAAAATGACACATGGTGGTCTGGATTGGAAATCCTATTGAATTAAATGACACAAGGTGGTCTGGATTGAAATAGTACAAGAGTGCAGCCAAAACTGGAAATATTTGAACAGTGTCAAGTTACTGATTTCAGATCATAGCGTACTTTGGCTAAGCTGGCTGTTGAACTAATGACCAGAAGATACATAGTGAATAGTCACCAGTGAGAGTGCTAATTCCTCCCATGGAGAAAGTGTAAGTATATCATGTCACACTTTTAGTCTGTAGTTTGGCAAAGATCCCAACTATTTTTTAAAAATATAAATCCCTTCCACTGTACAATTATGAAAGAAGTGAAAGAGAAAGTATGTTTGGTGCTATAAAGCTTTAATACACAATATTATAGAATCATAGGACTGGAAGGGACCTCGAGAGTTTATCTAGTCCAGGCCCCTGAACTCATGGCAGGACTAAATATTATCTAGACTATCCCTGACAGGTGTTTGTCTAACATGTTCTTAAAAGTCTCCAGCGATGGCGATTCCACAACCTCTCTAGGCAATTTATTCCAGTGCTTAACCATCCTGACACTCAGGAAGTTTTTCCTAATGTCCAACCTAAACCTCCCTTGCTGTAATAAGCCCATTGATTCTTGTCCAATCCTCAGAGCTTAAGAAGAACAATTTTTCTCCCTCCCCCTTGTAATAACCTTTTATGTACTTGAAAAGTGTTATGTTCCCTTTCAGTCTTCTCTTTTCCAGACTAAACAAACCCATTTTTTTCAATCTTACCTCAGAGGTCATGTTTTCTAATATTTTTTGTTGCTCTTCTCTGGACCTTCTCCAATTTGTCCATATCTTTCATGAAATGTGGCACCCAGAACTGGACACAATACTCCAGCTGAGGTCTAATCAGCGCATAGTAGAGCCAAAGAATTACTTCTCATGTCCTACTTACAACACTCCTGCTAATCCATCCCAGAATGATGTTCGCTTTTTTTGCAACAGTGCTACACTGTTGACTCATATTTAGCTTTTGATCCACTATGACCCCCAGATCCTTTCCCGCAGTACTCCTTCCTAGGCAATCATTTCCCATTTTGTATTTGTGCAACTGATGCTTCCTTCTCAAATGGAGTAGTTTTCATTTGTCCTTACTGAATCATAAATAAATCATAGATCATAAATAAGAGCTTATCAAGTAAATAAAAGACACATGAAGTGAGTATTCACCCACAAAAGCTTATGCTCCAATACGTCTGTTACTCTATAAGGTGCCACAGGACTCTTCGTCGCTTTTTGCAGTTCTGTTTGTGCACTTCTTGGGAGACACTGGAGGAAACAAGTTATTCAGTTCAAACTACAACATGAACATTGACTCGGATTGGAGCTGGAATGAACATTTGCAATTAGATAGTTTTTTTTAAATGAAAAATGTCTTTGCAACTGAAGGAAAAACTGAACAATGTTCATTTTGGTTGATTTTTTTTCCCCATTTTCTGATTAAACAAAAACCAAAAATTGTTCAGGCTTTTGTTTGGTTGGTTTTGGGTTTTTGTCTCTCGGTATGCCTACACCTCAGCGTAAGCCTGAACTAGGGCCTAGACTCCCATCTAACCCCCTTTGCATCTATACTGCAATTGCACTAACCCATGGCTCAGACACAAGGTCCCAGGGCTCTACAGGGCTGGAGGGTCCAAGGTCGAGTTAAACCGTGACACAGGGTCTGACCTCTATTGCTTTGCAGTGTAGATGCAGCCGTTTGACATGGGTTCCGGGAGTCAGACAGAATTATCCCACGGCTTCCTTAGTGCTCTCTATCCCAGCAATCTGCAATCCAGTGTATTGAAAAAGGAAGACATCCCACCTTTGTGAACAGCAGCAGCTCAGGTCAGTTTTACTCTATTATCTTCTGATCACTAATCTGCAAGTGCACTATCAAAGAGCCTCCCGTGTTTGCAACGGAGAGCGAACCATGAGCTGCTTCCTGGTCACAGGAGCATGGCCAGATTTTGGTGAATTTCTGGTGTAAGGCCAGTAAAACTCTGAACTTCAGCAAAAGCACCAGGAATGACCTTAGATACCAGGAGATAGCCAAAAGCTGACAGCTCTGGAGAGGGAGGAATAGCTCAGTGGTTTGAGCATTAGTATGCTAAACCCAGGGTTGTGAGTTCTGTCTTTGAAGGGGTCATTTAGGGATCTGGGGCAAAAATCTGTCTGGGGATTGGTCCTGCTTTGAGTAAGGGGTTGGATTAGATGACCTCCTGAGGTCCATTCCAACCCTGATATTCTATGATTTCCTGCCAGGTGATCAAAGTGAAGGAAAAGTATTAAAAGACTGAAAGTACCAAAGACAAGAACTGCACTTTGGGCAATTTGCCAATGACATACCAAATCTATGATGGCTTTGTGCTGGGCACTGGTCAGAGGCAACTGTGCTTTGTGATGACCTAATGAGCTGGGATGGAGCGCCTGAATCCAGCATGGGAGTGACTCTTTTAATGAAACCAGTGCCAGAGTAGGCTGTGGATCAGGATCAACAACAAAGTCTTGGTCCTTGCTCAGAAGAGCTGTCTGATTTCACACACTCACATCCCCACCTCTGAGGAACAACTCACTGCCAAGCCTGCAGAGAACCTGGTGGAGACAGAAGCTGCCCCAGAGCCCAGTAAGTGTATTATTACAGTAATGAGAAGGATTTCTGCTGTCAGAAGCAATGCAAAAATGGTACGCCCCAGCTACCAACATTTGGCTATTAATGGATTGTACAACCATACCTAGGTGTCCCCATGTCCACCAAGTGGAGTTCAGAATGGGAGCTTGGAAATTCAAACATTCATAAATAGCTGTACAGGTTATTTTCACTGTTCAGCCACAGAGGTTTGCTACAGTCATACTTGTTTTCCTGTCAGTAATTAGAAATTTGCCACTCTGTAATCACTCCCACTGGGTCTATGCCACCACCTGTAAACAATGAACTGAGTGTGTGTATTTGGGAAACAGTCTTCTCTTTCCAAATCCAGTCCATGTCAGTTAGATGTGATCCATGCCAGAGTGGAGTACAGATTTCATCATGTTTGCATGCAGCAATAACGAGAAGCCATGTGTGAGCTAAAACAGTGTCATGTTAATTCCCTCCTGGATTCTGACCCAATGCTGGCTATTGATAGCTGCAAACTTTTCTTGAAGCAGGAACTCCAGATAGTCAGTCACATTGCAGGGAAGGTTGTATTTTCCAGATCCCCCTGGGATAGCTGACTAGTCCACTCCACTTGCAAATGTTCTGTTCGGGCACTATTTGTTTGAATACTTCAGCTGCATACAGTGCAGGTTTCCGTCCAGGAGCTTGGAATAACATCTCTCTCTGCCAATAGGGCAGCACAGCAACCGTTATGGCTTCCAAAATTCGAAAGGCCTGAAATGGTAGAAAAAGTCTTTTGCAGCAAGGTCACTAAACATGCCCCTTCCATATGGCAATTAGTTATGATTTTTTTATGAGACCAAATAAAGGTTATAATTTGAAACTTACCATTGTCTCTGCACTACTGTAGCTGCGATTAACAAGGTTCTATCCAGAGACAATACGAGGACTGAAGCAGTGTATAGGTTCATTTTAGAACTGTTGCATTTTATGTTCTTGAGATGCCACAATAATTAATTCTGTGCTCCTTCACTGAGCTACTTTAAACAATAACCCTCTGTTTCTTGTCCTGTTTCAGGACCCTTAACCTCTACTGCCTACTATTCTTCAGGAACTTGATCCTGGCCCAACGTACTTCATGGATTGTTTCAAAGGAAAGTGTTTCTGTGATGAAGTTACAGTCAATGTTCTTGAGAGGGCAGAGGCAGTACCAGAAGAAGGCTGGGACAAAGGCAAGCTGACAGCAGGAGGAAAGCCTGTGGCTCGCCACAGGGCTTGAGGGAGGGAGCTGGCACTTGCAAAGCAGATCCTGGAACAGGACAGCAGCCAAGGTAGGGGGACAGAGCCCAACAGAGAGAACTGTTCAGCAACTCCTGTCTATAATGGCTGCCAGAGCACTGCTGCCTGCTGCCGTTCCCTACACCATAGCATGATACCCCAGCAATGTACCCTCAGCCCAGCAGTAGCCTAGACATCTCCAGGTCAGGGCAGCCCATGCATTCAGGACTCATGAGTGACTGGGCAGGGTATCTAAACATGGTGCATCCTTCCTTCTTCCACTCTTCTTGGTACCCTCCATTGCCAAGCAAGGGGTAGATGTCTAAAGAAGGGAAAGGAGAACATGGAGCCAGGGGAAATGTAGCAGGGCGATTGTGGGGGGTGTTAATTTCCTGCCTTTTCTTTTTGAGTGTGTGTTTTTTTAATGGTAGCTGGCCTGGACAAGACAGTGGGAGTGGTTTACTGTTTTAAGATATATTTACAAATAAAGCATGTCATGTTTCCAAGACAGTTTATTGCTATCACTGAATCACATTGTACAATCACGATTCAAGATACTAACAGTAAAAACATGTTTGGGAGCAATTAGGCATTAGTGAGCAAACTGTATTCATCTATTTAGTTAGATATGGCAATTCACATGTCAATAAATTCCATCTGCACAGCCATTTTGCCCCCCGACCAAATTCTTTATTCATCATGTCATTCACACTTACATTGCAGGGCAATCAAGACCACCTCCTCCCAAGCACGGCCCCTCCTACCCCCCAAATAAATGAGCCTTTTTTTCACCATGCGCATTCATACAGGTGCTATTCTCCCTCTTCCATTGGGGAAGTGTGAGAACATAAGGCATCCCTGACGTCTGCTGCCTGGGTGCAGCCAGCTCCTGCAGTGGTGGCAGCATTTTCTAGCTGAGGGTACCAATCCAGCGTTCTTTCGCTGTCAGGTCCATTCAGGGGGAAATGGCTCACCTCTGGGCTTCACAAAGGTTGTGAAGAGCACAGCAAGCAAAGCAATGCGGACAGCTTTAATGGCACTGGCATCCAGATGGGTTTGTAGACACTTCCAACGTGATTTTAATCTGCCAAAAGCACATTCAACAGCCATGCTACACCTTCTGAGAGTGTAAATTAAACCTTTCTTTGCCAGGGCTTCTGAAATCAGGGTATGGTTTTATGAGCAAAAGCAACAGGAGGTACATGGGGTTCCCCAAAATAACAGTGGGGAAAGTAACATCATTTATGTCAATGTCATTTGGGGGAAATAATGTCTCAGCCTATCTATGAATGTAGACTCCCAAATGGCAGAAAACTCTGGCATCGTGAACTTGTCCTGTACAGCCCGCATTGACATTCATAAATCTGCCTCTGTGGTCCACTAATACATGCATAACAATAGAGTAGTACTCTTTGCAGTTTATGTACTCAGATGCTCCTTGAGGAGGGCAAACTATGGCCACATGAGTCCCGTCAATAGCCCTGCCACAGTTAGGATACTGCATTCTCTCAAAGCCAGCAATTACCTCAGGGATATCTTTAATGCCTGCCATGTTGGGGTAAGCCACACACCTCATTGCCTCAGAAACCTCCACCAACACTTTACCCACAGTCGACTTTCTCTGCAGAAAAATGAAAGGGTGGAGGAGTGGAAAATAAGGAGAGAAAGGGGGCAAAAAAATCCAAAACCTGGAATCCAAAATATTTTTGAGTTTCTATTTCTGAAAAAAATCTACAGATTTTTTTTTCTAACCATAAAAAATCTTCTTTTTGTTTGAAAATGTTCAGTGAAAATATATAGCATTTTTAGTAGTTATATTTTCAATATATGTGCTCAGAGATTACAAACAATACATTAATGTCATTGTTCCATAGAGAGTAAAAATAATGTTGAATGAAAATAAAACTCAGGAAGCCAGGTAAAACCATGAAATTAATAAGGAGGTCACTCAAGGGAGTTTTTCTGATGTCTCTCTCTCTGTAAAATAATGCAAGAACCATAAGAGAAAAAAAAAGAACAAGACCAATATACATACAGGAAGTCTTAAAATTGTAAATGTAGCTGAAATATCCTGATAATGGATGACAAATAGTGTGGGAGGAAGCAAATTTGAAGGTGATAGACTGTTTAAGAATTTGTAAAGGATTCAGACACAAGAAAATAATATTATACATGTAAAGGAAAGCCTGCAAATCCCTAAGCACCTGTTTCATGAGCTGCATGCTGGGTAACAAATAGGTGAGGACACCATGATTCTAAAGCTAAAATGGTTCTATAGTAAGAGAAGTGTTTTCAGAGATGCCACAACAGCAGCTAGCATTCCTGTCATGTACACACAGACTAACTTCCTGGTGCCCCTTCCAAATTATTCTTTCCTGCAATCTGTCCAACGTGCAAGGAGGAATGGAGTGTTTCTGCACAGGATCTCTGATGCTTTAGAACTGCAGACAGCTTTACCTCTTCTTTGAACAACTAAGGCTGTAACAAAGTTAGTAAAGGAGGAAAATAGCACAATGAAGAGACAGTAAAGAAATCAAAAGAGCTTGAAGGGAAAAATCCACAAGCTACTACTAGTAAACTATCTTAACTTCCTAAACATAGGCCTCATCCCAGCAAAGCACTTAACGAAATGATTCATAGACTATTCATGTGTTTGAAGTTAAGCACATGGTTAAGTGCTTTGTTGGGCCAGGGTCATAATGGGACTAAAACTGGGAAGAAAAAAATGAGCAACAAATTTGTGGCCTTTGCATATGACTTACAGAGTGAGTAATTCTAGATTTAGATTTATGTAACAATTGTGCTATAATTAGTGATGCAGAAGTGGGGGGAGAACCATCTAAACAACTAGGACTGTAATCTAGTTAAGAATTTCATTGGGATTAATGTTCAACTAAGAAACTGAGAAAACAAGAAGATTGGATTTCAGCAGAGCAAAATTTGGAAGACTGCAGGAAGTGCAGGGTGATATTGAACAGGATAAAGCAGTGGAAGGAAAGGACACAAAGGGGAAATAGAAAGTGTTCAAAGATAAATTAATGTATGCCCAAGGGTTATGCAAGCCATCTAGCAATAATTGCACAAGGAATTTTTTTTTAAAGGGGGCCAGTGTGAAGGAACAGAGAAATGTAAGAGTAATCAAGGGTGAGAAAGTGGCAGACATGGGTTATAAAACATCAAATGCAGAGCAGGATAGGAATGATTGCATAATGAAGTTAAGAGAGCATAAAAAAGTGATAAGAAAAGCAAAGGCAGAGAATGAAAGGAAACTTTTAGAAGAGGATAAAATGAAATTATAACAGATTTTTCAGGTGCTGTACATAAACAACATGAGGCCAGCAAAGCAGATCATAGGACTTCCTGGAGAAAGGAAAAGTGATTTATTAGCTGAAGAATTATAAACTGCTGAGAGACTGAATTATTTATTTATTGGTGTTCAAAAAGATGGGAAGACAGATAACAGAATCACACCTCCCTAGGGAGAAAGAAGACATATAGGAGGTATCATGACAAGGCCTAACAATGTGATGTACTGTCGAGGTTTTTTCCCCACTTTGAACTTTAGGGTACAAAAAGTGGGGACCTGCATGAACACTTTTAAGCTTAATTACTAGCTTAAATTTGGTATGCTGCCACCAGCCAAAATTTAGTGCCTGGCACACTTTCTGTTCCCCCAAAACCTTCCCTGGGGAACCCAGACCCAAACCCCTTGGGTCTTAAAACAAGGAGAAATTAACCATCCCCCTCCTTTTCCCCCCAGACTTTCCCCTCTCTGGGTTGCCTTGAGAGGCTCCACACTGATCCAAACTCCTTGGATCTTAAAACAAGGAGGAATTAACCATCCCCCTCCTTTTCCCCCCAGACTTTCCCCTCTCTGGGTTGCCTTGAGAGGCTCCACACCGATCCAAACTCCTTGGATCTTAAAACAAGGAGGAATTAACCATCCCCCTCCTTTTCCCCCCAGACTTTCCCCTCTCTGGGTTGCCTTGAGAGGCTCCACACCAATCCAAACTCCTTGGATCTTAAAACAAGGAGGAATTAACTACCCCCCTCCTTTCCCCCCACCAATCCCTGGTGAGTTCAGACTCAATCCCTTGGATTTTAAAACAAGGAAAAATCAATCAGGTTCTTAAAAAGAAAGCTTTTAATTAAAGAAAGAAAAAAAAGTAAAAGTTATCTCTGTAAAATCAGGATGGAAAATGCTTTATAGGGTATTCAGATTCATATAGACCAGAGGGACTCCCCCACAGCCTTAGATTCAAAGTTACAGCAAACAGAGGTAAAAATCCTTCCAGCAAAAAGACACATTTACAAGTTAAGAAAACAAACATAAGACTAATCTGCCTTGCCTGGCTATTACTTACAATTTTGAAACATGAAAGACTGATTCAGAAAGATTGGGAAAACCTGGGTGTACGTCTGGTCCCTCTTAGCCCCAAGAGCAAACAACGAACAACACAAAAAGCACAAACAAAGACTTCCCTCCACCAAGATTTGAAAGTATCTTGTCCCCCTATTGGTCCTCTGGTCAGGTGTCAGCCAGGTTTACTGAGCTTCTTAACCCTTTACAGATAAAAGAGGCATTAACCCTTAACTATCTGTTTATGACATGTACTTATTATTATTTATAATTAAACCAGGAATAATTCACCATTTTACAAGGTATTGTACAAACATGTAGGAAGAGACAATCCCTTCTCTAGGAATTTACAATCTAAGGCCTCCATCCTGCAAACTCCTTGGTATAAGTGGACTCCTGTGGCCAAAGAGAACCCCAGTGACTTTGAATGGGACTCTATGCAGGCATAGGAATCTACCTACATGAATTAGATTGCTGCAAGTGATGCTGTGGTGGAATCTTTGGCAAGAGGTAAAGTACCAATGTTGTTAACTTGTGCAATTTGAGTGCAAATTTCACAATATTTGATGTTTCTCTTAAATTCCAAGGTACTGGAATCATGTGAGTACATGAGAATCTCAACTTTCATTTAAAAATTAAGTTGTTAGTCTCCATATTTGCAGAGAAAAGTTTGAAAACACAAACCCTAAAAGATAAAAAAATAAAAAATCTAATGAAAACAACCAAAGATTAAGTTCTAAAAATGATAACGATTTTTTGGTGCATGACTAGCTAGCAATATTGATGATCTGGACAGAGTCTAATGAGAGCTATGTTAAAAACAAACACTAAAGACAACTCAAGAAGCTCCAAATCATAAACTTGATTTTAATGCTAATGAAAAGTGGAATTTGCATTTCGCTCTGCAGTCACTAAAGTTTTTGGTCATCCTGGTCTCGTCTGTAAATGAACTCTAAATTCATGGTTCGGTTTCGTACATCTCCTGCTCACATGAGTTTCACACTTGAGGCAGATGTTCTATTGTTCCAGTAGTCTGTAACTGTCCTAGGAGGGCATGACAGAGATCGTATGTGAGCTTTTAATTTTCTTTCTTCCAGCCACAACCTCTCCTCTCACCCTGAAAGAATTTTTTCAAAGAAGTCTGGCATCTTACTTCAACTCAAACATATCTTGCAGAGCTTTGAAGAAACGTCCTCCCCACAGTTGAGTTAGCTTTGGCTTGCATCATTTCTTTTTGATGAAAGTGAAAGTTTACTCAGAAGTAGAGATGGACCCTGAACTGATGATATCCAGGATCTGAAAAAAACCACAAACTTTGAGGAAGGGTCTGGAATCCAAACAAGGATCCAAACTTCACTGCTGGTGTCTCTCTTTCTCTCTCTGAGTCAAACTTTCTGACTGGGGCCCATTTCTTCTGAGAAGAGGCTAGAACTGAAAACGTACAAAATGAAACTGGACATTTTTGCACAGCACTAGCCAGGAGTATTCAATCAAATTCAATCTTCTTCTGTATTATTGCTGGAATTTTTCCTTGACGAAGGGCCTAACAATGTCATGGCACAATCCTTCAAACATAGACCAAGACAGCAGTTCTGACTGGTCATGTATTGCTTGGTTGTTTTTACTTGCTGAATTTCCCTTGCTGCAGCATCTCCATGGAGCTGTGCATTCAAATCATTGATGGTTACATGATGTTAGGTTACAATTTAGTTCAGCTAGTGTTTAAGGAAGATGAATATAACAATGGTACCGATTCCAATAACTTCCTTTCTTACACCTCAGTATGAAACCTCTTAGGGTAACAAAAAGTCATTCCCAATGCAAAGGAGCACTTCTGTCTTTTCATCTGTGAAACATTGCATGATGTTCTCTCATTTTCTCCCATTTGTTTTCCCCACAGATTTTTGGGTGCTAGATAGCTAGCAAATATGCCAGATTTGTTTGACTGAGGAAGTGTTGGAAGAGAAGAGGGAGAGAAACAAACTGAGCTTGCCATAAGAAAGCGCAACTGTCGCTGAAGTCTATGGACTTGTGCCCGCTCATGCCAACCTGAGTTTGGCTGAGAGAGAGAGAGAAAAGTCAACATTACAGTTTATATGATCCCTTCTCACTAGGAGTGGGTGAACTCATTTTACCTTACTTTGAGCCATCTCCACTACAGTAGTTTGACTCAAGCATTATTGGGTTTATGTTCCATCTTAGAGTCTGTGAGAAAAGGAATGGATCAAAAAGAGAGGAACAACCAAATGGAAAAAAAACATACATGGTACATTCGATACAAGGCACTCATTTGCACCGTTTGGCTATTATGGCAGGGGCTGATGTTCAGCTAGCCTTAATATATAGCACACTTTTCCTTTCAGCTAGGAAAAAAAAAGAGGAGAGGGTGTAATTCAATCGCATTTGAAAGAACATGGAAGATAAGTTACAGGAAAAAGTTTCACAAAATCATGCATCCGACAGAGTATTCACCCACGAAAGTTCATGCTCCAACACGTCTGTTAGTCTATAAGGTGCCACAGGACTCTTCGCTGCTTTTACAAAATTAAGTTTGTGATTAAACCCAAAATATAATTTAAATGATCCACAAATCTTCAAATTCTTCAAAGATCACCTAACCCTTCCTTTCACTGTTCTCTTATGCTACAGAAAGTATTCCCTATTCCTTATGAGAATACACTTGGAGCACCACCAGGCAGTTATTCTCAAGTACACTTCTCTGGCAGTGCAAGGCTGAGATTAGCACAGTTACTAAAAATTATGTTGGTAGCACTGTATCTAGACAATGTAGATATGTCAGTACTAGCAGATCTGGAAATTGAGGATAAGCAATAGATGGTTATGTTAAACTTCCCCTTCTCACTGCTGCCAAATGAAATGAGAGGAAATGTTAAACGTACTATAATTCTCCTCCAACCACCAGCATTGCTACTCCTCTATCGATCCACCATAGAAAACTGAATTCATTTGCATTTCTGTTGACTAACTAACTAAACTCAGTTGTATGTTAGAATTAATGGTAATTTAATATAAATGGGCCAAATTCTGTCTCTGCTTCTACCTGCCTCAGTTTTGTATCTCAAAAACTAAAGAACCGCAGGAAAAAAGATACAGATATTACCATAAAAATCACACTTACAATATCAAAATGATTTTTCTCTTAAATTGGGGATTACATATAATTATTTTTTTATCTTAGGTGCACTTTTATGCTTAACAAACAAACATGACCTGTCTTTTAAGTTTTGTATTTCCTTTCTGCAGCCACTAGAGGGAGAAATTTGTTACTGGAATCTCATAGCTTTAGTCTATTTTTGGAACAGAATCAGAAATATTACTGTTCCATTAAAAATCTTGTCTCCTCTGTAGTAAGCATGAATAACACAATAAAGAGCATCTAAAAACAAAGTGAAATATACTTTTTTTTTTTTTTACAGATAAACTCCAAATAAAATCCTCAAGCCTTGTAAATTTAAACACTATGGTAATTGTTCTTGCTTTGCCTGTATTACAAATCTTGCTATTGTGTCTATCTCATTGCATCCATGGGCTGCAAGTCGAAATAGGAAGAAATCAGTGTGCTGGTTTTCCATCAATATACAAACAAAGGTTGGATTCTAGTAGCTTAAACTAATAATGATGAAAATACCATAAAATTATCTATTAGCACTAAAGGGCATAGGAAATCCACTTTTGACTAAGCAGTGATGTTTTTGTTTAAATAAGTTGGACATTTTAAAATCCTGGATGTACAACCCTCCTTTTATTCCATCAACCACAAGAAAGAGACTTTTATTGGTTAAGGAATTTGCTTGTATTGCTGTACCTTAAATATTTCAAAGAGAAAAATTATCATGAGTTTCTAAAGGTAATAACTGGAGATATACCAATCTCCTAGAACAGGAAGGGACCTTGAAAGGTCATGGAGTCCAGCTCCCTGCCTTCACTAGCAAGACCAATTTTTGCCCCAGATCCCTAAGTGGCCCCCTTGAGGACTGAACTCACAACCCTGGGTTTAGCAAACCAATGCTCAAACCACTGAGCCCTCCCTCTCATGCTGACAAGGCCATTTTGGTATGAAAAACTATTGAGACAAAATTTTCAAACTTGGGTTGCCCAAAGTTAGGCACTTAAATCCACACTTCAATGTCTAAAGAAAAAGAGGCCTGAGAATCAGGGGTGCTGGGTCACCATGACGCCCACTGAAGTGCTCCTTCCAATTAACTGGATTGCTGATGGCTAGCGATGAGCAATTGACCCTGGCTTCATACATTAGATACAGATAAAAGGCCTCCTTATGGGCCATTTTTCCTTGTAAGGAAGGAGAATTTATGAGATCAAGGCCTGGTCTATGTTCCTTCACTTGGATGCACATAATCACTTCCCTCAATCTGTTGGCAGTGCTCCTACTAGCCCAGTATGCCATGCCATTAGCCTTCTTGGCAACAAGGGCACACTGCTGACTCATATCCAGCTTCTCGTCCACTGTAATCCCCAGGTGCTTAGTCAGTCAGTCCCCAGCTTATAGCGGTGCATGGGATTCTTCCTTCCTAAGTGCAGCACTTTGCACTTGTCCCTGTTGAACCTCATCAGATTTCTTTTGTCCCAATCCTCCAATTTGTCTAGATCACTCTGCACCCTATCCCTATCCTCCAGCATATCTACCTCTCTCCCCAGCTTAGTGTCATCTGCGAACTTGCTGAGGGTCCAATTTATCCCATCATCCAGATCGTAAATAAAGATGTTGAACAAAACCAACCACAGGACCGACCCCTAGGCCACTCCGCTTGATACCAGCTGCCAACTAGACATCCCATTGATCACTATCCATTGAGCCCGACAATCTAGCCAGCTTTCTATTGACCTTATAGTCCATTCATCCAGTCCATACTACTTTAACTTACTGGCAATAATACTATGAGAGACTGTATCAAAAGCTTTGCTAAAGTCAAGATATATCACATCCACCACTTTCCACATATCCACAGAGCCAGTTATCTCATCATAGAAAGCAATCAGGTTGGTCAGGTATGACTTGCCCTTGGTGAATCCATGTTGACTGTTTCTGATCACTTTCCTTTCCTTCAAGTGCTTCAAAATGGATTCCTTGAACTCAAAAAGGAAGCTTGCAAGAAGTGGAAATTTGGACAGATGACTAGGGAGGAATATAAAAATATTGCTAGAGCATGCAGGGGTGTAATCAGGAAGGCCAAGGCATGATTGTAGTTGTAGCTAGCAAGGGATGTGAAGGATAACAAGAAGGGTTTCTACAGGTATGTTAGTAACAAGAAGAACATCAGGGAAAGTGTGGGACCTTACTGAATGGAGGTGGCAACATACTGACAGATGATATGGAAAAAGCTGAAGTATTCAATGGTTTTTTTGCCTCAGTCTTCACAGACAAGATCAGCTCCCAGAATGCTGCACTGGGCAACACAGTATGGGGAGGAGGTGAGCATCCCTCAGTGGTAAAAGAACAGGTTAAGGACTATTTAGAAAAGCTGGACATGCACAAGTCCCTGGGTCCAGACCTAATGCATCTAATGTATCCAAGGGTGGTGGGGGAGTTGGCTGATGTGATTGCAGAGCCATTGGCCAGTATCTTTGAAAATTCATGGCAATCGGGGGAGGTCCTGGATGACTGGAAAAAGGCAAATATAGTGCCCATATTTTAAAAAGAGAAGAAAGAGAACCCAGGGAACTACAGACCAGTCAGCCTCACTTCAGTCCCTGGCAAAATCATACATGGCCTACATAGCCAAATAGTCCTTACTTACTGAGCTAGAGGATAAGGGTAAAAGCAGAGATGGGCAAATAGAGATGAATCTGCAGAACTGCATTTTCAGGGGTTGACAATGGGCCAGCAACCCCAGTGGCTCCTGCTCTGCAGGGGAACAGATTCCCACATTGCAGATCACAAGGGAACGCAGGGGAACTGTGTTAGTCATTCCCCTCCCCCGAAAACTAAAAGCAAATAGAACAGCAGGAACAGGAGAGCATTCTCACACCTGCCTTACACTAAGTGTATGGATCTGGACCTAGGCTACTTTGACATCGTTATTATAAATCAATTGGGTAGCTAAAATTGTTGCTGAAAGGTCCTACATTTATAACCCAAAGCTCCCATTGTATTTTTATTGTTCTTCTTATTATAAGGATGATGCTTTTATTGGTTCAGGGGCCTACAAAAATGCAATATTCTCTCTGTGGCATCCAAATGATTTTTTTCAGAAGTTGTGGGTTGGAAAATTTTAGAAGGTATTCCAGCCATTTGTTTATTAAAAGCTATTCTAGAGTAATTTTTCATTCTAAAAGGATTTCCACCAGGCCTTAAGAAGTTATGGTTTATGCAGTAAGCATGCCATTCACAAACACTTCCTTTAACTGCAAAGTTTCTCTGTGCCGGAATCTGTTCTACACTGATTCCACAATATGCACTCCCCATAAACCTCAATTAGAGGTTAGGCTTCATTTTAAGTATGAAATATTCACTGAGATCCTAATAGTTAAATCAGTCCATTGTCATTACAGTAGCGTAACTTGGGCTGGCAGACCCCAGCCTCAGTGATGTCACTGTCACCATTTATACTTGGCTACAGTAGTGAACAGAGCCCAATTTATATGAATTAGCTTTGATCGATTAAAGGTATTAACATTTTTTTTAATCCTGGATCAAGTTGAATTAACAGCTGCTTTTTAGTGTTTTAAAAATGCATTGCAATGACTTAAGAAGACAGGTTAAAATTGTTAATAGATTGCAGTGAAAAAGACAGAAGTGTACTTAGCATTTTTGAAGCCAAGTGGAATTGTGGAGGATTGGAACCTCTGAGCGTCAGATGCTCCAGGCCACATTTTGATACCTTTGTTGAGGCTGAATGGTACTTTACACCTCCAATAGTCCCGCTCTCTTTGCAGGTCAGAAAGGATATCTGATCATTGGGGCTACTCAACGAGGCAGGGGCTACATGACTGGAGTTTGAATGGCAGAACCTACCTCACAGTAAGGAAACCATTTCCTTATCTTGTTGGGATAGTTTATTTCTGGCTCTTTAAACACAGCCATAAGGAGGAGCAGCTACTCTGTGTACAGGGAGCACTGGGATGAATTGTGGCCCCACAAAGGCACAGTTCATCTGGCAGCCCCTTTGTTTAAGCTAGGGAGAGAGTATTCTGAGGTGCCCTGTTCATGGTGCAGCACACTCCATTCCACAGCAAGTGGGGAGGGTGACGTCATGGTTTTGCCAACCCCTTGCCCCGCCTGATGCACTTGTTTCTTGGCATTTGGCATTCAGCCCCTCTTCTGCCCCTGGCACACAGCCCTGCTTGTATTTTCTTACCTCCTGACTTGGGGAAAGTCTCTTCCCCCAGCAATGCTGATTGCACTTGCACAACTGCAGGCAGTTCCTGTCAACAGTTCTGCCATGGCAGGGCGTAGACAGCGGCCAACCTTCAGCAGAACTCCCTGAAGAAATCCATGGGGAGGCGGCTGCTTTTAACGATGAGAGAGGCCTGTGACCAACTGAAAGTCAGGACCTGGGTGTCTGATAACCCCAGGTTGCTAACGAGCAGTTTCTAATACTCCTTGCTTCAGCAGTTATGCCCTGTCCAGGATTAATACCCCCCCCCATACCAAGTGAAACTCATCTATTTTTGGATTTCGGTAAATACCCCAAACTAGGCACTGTTGCATGGAGGAAGGTGAAACTGGACTGAATTTCATGCAGATATGCCGCTGTCCCGCCTGGGGTTAGGGATGAGGGAGGGATTTATGGTGTTGCATAGTTCAGCCCAAACCCAGGAAAAACTTGGCAGCTATGGTTAACTTTCACTTTGAGATTCAAACCTCAAAGAGATGCTCTGGGAGTGAGTACACAATAGGGTGTCACCTGTCCAGGTTTTCTCAGGGTCATCCAGTTTTTGAGATAGCTGTTGCAGGAATCTGTGAGGGTGCTCAGTACACACTGCCAGCTGTCCAGTTTTATGGGCTCAGCATTCCCTGCTGTACTGTTGTTTGTACCTCAGAAAGGCAACCTTAGTACACAGGCTAAACAAAATCCAAACCCACCCCGTGCTCCTGTGAACTGAAAGAGCTGAGCTTCTCACCGCTCTCTAGGTACCTATCCCTCAAAAGGAGTTTCAGTTGAAACTTACTCATATCCTTCAAGCACCCTGAGCTCCTCTGGTATAAGTCACTATAGAATTGTAATAACCTATTATTACTGTTGTTGTAATAGTGCAGTTGGCTTGCACTGAAGGAGTCTCTGAAATAGGCAGAATATTGTGGAAGGAAGTGACAAAGGCCTTAAGTTATCTGCAGTGTCAAGCATATGTATGTAGCAAATAAATGGACTAGAGTTCAAATCAAAGACTATATGACAGCAGCTGCTTTCGAGGTTTCTTTGGGGATCTTCCTCTGTTCTACCAGGGAATCAAGCCTTTTCAGAGGCAAGGTGCTCCGGCTATTGCTGGCTTTGGACAGAAAGCACCCAGCTGCTGCCCTCTTACGTAAAATGAACAGACAAACAGCTGAATCACTGACCCCAAATGGCCTTTCCCCTAGGATTTGTGGTTTGGACAATTAAGCCAACATTTTACATGCAGTCAGTGGTGATGCTTGGAATTGTGCACAAACCATCTTTTGAGTGTACTCTCTTCTTCCTCTAGATACTGTGTCTGAATAATTTTTTGAAAAACCACTTTGTAATGCACTTTTTAATGCATTGCACTGTAATGAAACACTGCACACTTTTGTGCGAAACGCTTGGCAATAAATATGTGAGTGCACTATGGATATGCAGTAGGAAAAGTACAGTACCCTATTTATAAAGCATAGTATATGCAAAGGCCATTTAGCAAGATACAATAGGACTAATAGTTCCAATCTGAAAATAAAGAGGAATTGCTTTACTTGTTTTATGAAGATATAAAACAGATCTAATAATGTACAACATGTAGTACTTTGAACTTACCAACATTAAATATTTAATGATCACAACAGCCATAAGAAGTAGCTAGATAACGATTATCCCTATTTTATGAATATGGAGACAGAGAGGCATCGGCAGAGCTGAGAATAGAACCCATGTGCCAGATTCTTGACTAGAGTAAATTGGTGCATTTCCATTAAATCAAAGAAGCTGTGCTGATTTACACCAGCTGAGAACTTGGCCCCAGGAGCTCTGAACTCCCAGCTCTTTCTCAGTCCATTAGATGACACTGCCTCCCACCAGATCTACCCAGAAATACAGCGATGACAGCATCCACTGTAGCCTAGCAACTGTGTGCTTAGTGCTACTTACCACTGACTCACTGAACAGTCACAACTGTCCCTGAGGATACTTACTTCTTCACTACAGAGTTAACCTGTGCTCTTACCTAGCCCCCATCCCAACACAAAAACCCTTTCTCCCAGATTTGGACATGCTCTTAAACCAGACCAGTTTGCGTGACTGGGGGTGTAGGGAAGAACTCAGGCTTCATTCTAACTTGGGCCACAACTCACCCACCCTGCAGTGTAGATAATCCCAGTTACTTCACTTGGGTGCTGATCATCCTCCAATACCTTCCCACAATTCCCCTTGGGCCATATTTTCCAGCCCTTCTACCTATTCTCTTCTTCTGCACTAGAAGTCACCGAACAGTTTATATTCACAGAGTCAAGATCTAAACCCCACATTTCCATGCAGCCTGCTACATCTCTGTACAGCACTTGATGCCATCTCAGAGATTCTCAGCCCAGCATGCTGCCAGGAGGTCAGAGGCTCACACTACACAGTGGTGCAAATTAGTGTAACCCAAAGAACCATGTGATATGACCCCAGAAGTCCTAGTGCCTAATGCAGGTTAGTGCACGGTCAGTGCAGACATAGCTACACAGGTATCACTCGAATATGGCTTAGAAGTGTGGATGCTCACAGATGAACTTGGCTAGCCCAGGTTCCCAGACCCAGGATAACTCAAATAACCCATATCCAGGGAAGCTCCATCAATAGGTCTGATCACCAAAACTGGAATATTACAGAAATGTGAAACAAATTGAGGATGAAAGCAGCATGCACTACAATACTCTGATTCAACAATAACAAACAGCATTCGGGCATAACGGCAGGCACAAAATCGCCAATGTACTTTTGGCTTACAATTATTCTGGTTATAAAAATGCATTTCCTAGGCCATTCAGAACACAAAGTAAACATTATTCCATGGTCCGAAAACTTTAACTATGTTAAAGTGCACGCTCTGTATTTTATCTGAAAACCCAAACACACATAGATTGTTCTGAACACAAAGTATTACCTGGGATAGCACTTCAAATGCAAATTAAGGGCTCTGTAAAATTACTGTAATGCAAGAGTACCATGGTTTATTAACAGCAGATTTGCAAGGTTAATTTTCAATTATGTATTTCTTATTAATTTTCTAGCTGTCTTGCTATTATTAAATTTAAAGAGGAAGATACTTTCAATGTGTCCAGCTTCTGTGGCTTTATTACTGATAATTATTCCTATTTTCCAATTTGTGTTACTCTCGCGTCTTGCAAAATTTGTAATTAATGAGCAAATAATTATAGCAGCACTTACTAGAGCTGCTTTAGTTAAAGCTGTGTCAGCTTTTGCATTAGGCTCCCCATTTTTCAAGGGTTTATAACTCAAGCATAAAAATTCACTCTGAGCAGCACCTTGTCATATGAGCCATCAGCTGAGAGTGAGTCTTCTTTTTTCAATGTTTCTAAACAGCATTGTTTGGTTCTGTTTAAACGATTGGCCATTGTAAATATAAAATATTAAAAGGTCAAGAGGTTTACTTCTCTTACATTTTTCAGTGCTATGATGACTTCACTAGATAAATAGATAGATATACATTTTTAAAGTGACAATTTTCATATTTTAAAGTTAAAAATGAGAGGCAGAATATCTCCAAAGGACAGAACTGAGCTCTTGAATCCTGATGCACTTTACAAAATAGGCAGAGTCGAGGATGTTTGACATACATGGGAGATGTGCATTCTGGACCCAACCTTGCTAAGAACTTAAGCACACTCTTAACTTTAAGCAGATGCATGGTCCATTGGAGTCAATGGGTCCACTCCCACATGTCCTTGATGGCCCAATTCTGCAAAGCATTTAAACATGGGCTTAACTTTAAATATGTGCTTAAATCCATCCCTATTTAAAAGTAACAGCTGCTTATATGCTTTACTAAATTGGGGCTCCCAGACTTAATCCTGAAAGCTGCTGAGGACCCTCAACTCCTACAGAAGTCAATGGGAGCTGACTCAGGACCTCACAGGAATCTCAGCACCCTTCAGCATTCATATCTGTTCATGTAATATTTAAGAACTGGCCATTAGTGTCACCTGAATGTAAGTGTCTGGCTTCTTTCCCCTGTTTACTCAAAATGGAAAAAAGTCAGGACAAGTTAAAATAGACACATCACACATATCAAATACATGGTAATTCAAAAACCATTCTCTGGAGAACAATGTGAAAACATGCAGAAAGTTTTTCCCCTAATTACCTTTTTATCACCTATCTGAATGTGGATACAACTAACTCTTTGGGGCAAGCTCTGTGCCATGTCATATCTATTTATACTGCAGCCTTGGAGTGCTCCAATAGCAACAAGAAGATACATTTCTCTTTTATGCTGGGTTGCACACACTCTCTTTCTCTCCTTTTTTTCCCCTTTGTGTTTTAGTTTGTCTGTTGTACACTCCACTGTTTTCCACCAGTAAAATGAGTGTCTGAAAGGAAGGGGAGAAGGTAGCTAGTACAACCATTGACCCAAATAAAAAACTATAGACCAGGACCTAAGAGGCGCTGCAAAATTCAGGAACTACTGCAAAGGGAAGATAATGCACAAGTAGCCAGAAGGCCACAGGGAGAGTTCAGATTAGTGAGTTGATCACAATGCGGTCACTGGCAACATCAGAAACAATAAAGCTAGCAGAGAGAGCATGGTACTGTATAAGGACTGCCACAGCTTCAAAGAAAATATGTGATTCTAAAAGCTCCTGGAAGACAGAAATGTTGTGTGACTATTTCCTCCCAAACATCCCATGCAAATATGCTGCTTGCAGAGGTATTGTGGCTGCACTGACTAGCCAGGCTTTGTGCTCCCTCTTTTGCAAAGACTCGTCAGATGCTCCTATTTGTTCCTATTCCTTGGGCTCTGCAGGACCCACAATTTTTGGAGCAGCTTGGCCTGATGCTTAGTTTGTTTAAGGCAGCACTGTAGCACCCATGCAGTAGAGGCAGGAGATAGGGAAGAGCAGGGCCGGTGCAACCATTTAGGCAACCTAGGCGGTCGCCTAGGGCACTGAGATTTGGGGGGCACCATTTTCTTCAGCAGCAACTGCGGCGGCCAGATCTTTGGCCACCCCATTCACCACTGGCATTTAGGCGGAGGGAGCTGAGGCAGGGGAGTGCGGGGAGGCCACCTGCAGCAAGTAGAGGGGGAGGGGAGGCAGCACGCAGGGAAACTCCCTGCCCCAGCTCACCCCTGCTTCACCTCCTCCCCGAGGAGGCCATGGCTGCTTCACTTCTCCCGCCTCCCAGGCTTGTGGTGCCTAAGCTGATTGGCGCCGCAAGCCTGGTAGGAGGGAGAAGTGAAGCAGCCACAGCATGCTCAGGGAGGATGCAGGGCAGGGGTGAGCTGCTTCACTTCTCCCGCCGCCCAGGCTTGCAGCGCCAATCAGCTTAGGCGCTGCAAGCCTGGGAGACGAGAGAAGTGAAGCAGCAATGGCGTGCTCGGGGTGCTCGTGCTCATGCACAGAGCAGGAGTGAGGGTGGGAAGGGTGCATCAGGGCAATGGGTGGGGGGTGTGGAGCTGCTGCAAGGGTGTGCCTCGGGGTGGGGGAGGAGCTGCCACTGGGGCAGGAGGGGGCGCCTCAGGGCGGGGACGCCGGGGGGGAGCCCAAGGTGGAAGTTTCGCCTAGGGTGCGAAACATCCTTGCACCGGCCCTGGGGAAGAGTCATCACTGTGTATGTGGGTTTTATTTTTGTTTTTTCCCTGTTAAGAACAGGGCAACTGAGGGTACCTGAATCTGCTGGAGATGACCACATCAGTCAAGCAGTTTTACTTGCTGGGAAACTCAGCCAGAGACAAGCCTGGTATAGCACAGCTCAGGGAATGAACAGTCCTATCTGCACACTTGTGCAATTACACTGACTCCTGGAAATGAAACGTCTGAACCAAATTCTGCCCTCATTTTTTACATCCTTGCAATTTACCCCTTACGACTGTTAACGCAGTAAGGGTGTTTTGTCTATTCACCATGCCTTTTATCTGGACAAGCATATGTCTCAATGAATATCAGCTGAAGTTCCTTAGGGCTCCTTTCCCCATAATTATCTAGCCATCTTTGGATTTTAATGACTACTTCTAATGATCATTTCCTTAGTGTAATATTTACAGCAAACAAATTCAAAATAAAACAATAGAATTCTATATTTTAAAGAACCTGTTTGAAATCAAAATTGGAGCTCATAACTGGAAATGTTAACGATATGTAGTTAGGTATTTAAATCAAATTATAAAGTACTATGAATTTCATTGCTATGGTTACAATATTGGTACCCAGTTTCACCCTCTTTTTCTTGGTGGAGAGTCTGGGTTTCCTGCTGGAGACCTAGAGAACAAGCACCATCACCCCTGTGACCTACAGTAGCCATCTCCACACCAAAAGTGTTTGGGTAGCAAAGTGTGGAGATGCTGACAATTGGGGTCAATGAACAAAAAACAAAACAGGCATTTTTTTGGGGTCTCTCCTGTGACATTTTTCGGTTTAACCCAGACCAGCAAGAGGTTTTGTCATGACATGCCCTGCAACTCTGCTTGCCTTAAATGTTCTGTTGTGGTGGCTCAAAGCACAGACCCCCAACAGGCAACATACAAGCGTGCCAGTCATGCCTGGTCTTCCACTACCCAGTTACTGTTTGTAGATTGACCTCAATGCCCCCAGTCCTGAATTTCCCCAAAACTGTCTCCCTGCAGTGTCCAGCCCTCTCCTGGAACACTCCCAGAAGGTATTAAGTTCACTGCTCCTTCAAAGAAATAGAAACAGCACCTTGTTGCCTTGACTGGCGTTAACAATCACATCAGTTGAATCAAAGCACTAGGCTGGTTTAGATAAAATGTAAAACAAGTTGATTCAATCAAAAAGAGAGATTTTAAGTGAGTTAAGGTATAAGCGATAAAGATAGAAAAGATTACAAACAAACTTAGCAAGCTACAGTCTTTGTTCAAGGTAGTTTACTCACCAGCTTTCCTTTTCCAGTAATGGCAGACTAGTGCTTAGTCCAAATCCCCAGAAAGTCCAAGTTTCTGTCTCCCCAGGTGAAGGGTAACTTTAATAGCTCTCTGTCCTTCTCCATATAGATACGAGGTGGGTGAGGTAATTTTTATTTTAGTGGCTTAACTTCTGTTGGTGAACGGGGCTAGCATTTGTGCTTACACAGAGCTCTTCTTCACATCTGGTCTCTCTTTATAGTCCAGTAAACCTCTGAAAAATCTCTTTCTCAAAGTTCAATGACGCTGTGTCAAGAGGCTGGATGGTTTCCTGTGGGTGCAGTATCCATCCCCCACTGAGAGTGTTCAATGATCACTTTTCCCTCACTTGCTCTCCTGATAGCTTTGTTTGCTTGGCATGCAAATGTGTTTTTCTTTGTCTTTGGTCACACTTTGCTCAATTTACCTGGGGGAGATATTTAAGCAGGCAGAACCACATTCCTTTATCTGGGGAAAAAACTGTATTTCAACTCCTCTTCATATGCCTGCTTTAAACACATTTTAGTCATAATTCCAGCACATCTGTATAATCCTTTTTGGGTTGACCATACATCCATCACACAAGGATAGTAATGGTCAGTATTTTCTTAGTGTTCCAATGGCATATGGCATAGTACATGACACTTTTTGGGTATATATCAAGACAACAGTGTGTTAGGTGTACTGAGTATGTCAGGCCTGGCAAGAGTTACTCTCAGAGTAGTGAATCACCAGTGAGTCTCCATGTCACATCTATATTCCTGTATCTGTAGAGGTAGACAGAATTTAACTTCTCCTTAGAGGGAGTGCCAAATTCGAATTGCAGTTATACCAGCTTCCATCCAGAGTAACTTCACTGAAGTTAACTGAATTATTTTGGATTGACACAGGTGTATGGGACTGCAGGACACCGTCCACAAGCATTGCATTTTTGCAAAGTATTTTTTTTAAAACGTAACATGAGACCCCCACTGCTAAAGAAGATACAACCACATTTTCTCACTGTAAGTTGTTTGCCTCCGAAGAAGCTAGACGCCAGCACACAAGTAGAGAAAATAAAATAAAAGCATGTCATTGCCACCCTGAGGATCACTTCATATTTCATAAGCTTTTTTATCCTAACATCAATATTCTCACCAATAGCCACTGTAAACCTTACCATGCTAAAAGAATACTGATATCATCATTTCTCTCTCTCTAACACACACGCACGCACAAGCACAGGCAGAATAAAGCCCAAAACACACTGATGCTTTTATTCCATAATAAAAGCTTTATATAAATACCAGCAGTTACTCCACATATTGGGTGACTGTCGAGCTTTTAGGTAAATATTTTCTGCTACTGAACTAATGTCATGCATGACATTCTTCTCCAGTTAAGATTAGTTTGCTAAAGCTAGTTGCTGGAGGAGGCCTTACATTTTGACTGTAACCATGGTGCTGCTGGATTTATCATGACTGCATGGCACAATGTGCGTCTCATCATTCTTTCCTGGCAGCTTGGTATAGCTTTTATTTAGCTGTAAAAATAATTTACATTTCGTGAGCGTCTGAATTAAAGATAAACTAGAACTATGACATCCAGGAATAGCTATTTTTATGCAAATTTATTTATAAAACAAATCATATTTAGAACATAACATCACACCAGTGTCTTCTTCAGACGGCTTGTCTCTTTTTACAAATATTTAAATCTTTCTTTTGAGGAACAATATATTAAAGTATAATGTATACATTTGCCATGGAAATGGAAATACAGAAGATGAACAATTCTCAGTGGTTTACATCAGTGAGTAAAATTTGGGAAGCTGGGTTAGTCACAGGTTTGGTTATGGGGTTAGGAGTTTTTTTACCTTGACATCATTGATTAGAATGTTTTCCAGGTTAGTAGTGACTATCCTGGCTCCATTGACTTCAGTGGGGGGGCCAGAATTTCACCCCTAGTACACACTAAGCTGCTTTGTGGCCTATATGACAAGCATTGTTATTAGTTCAGTTGCTGGGGGTCAACAATCCATATCACAAACAGCACCATCACCTTTACTCTTGTGCCATTATCATCTGTGACAACTTACCTGACACTTCTACCATCAGGACATTTCAATAAAAAGCTACATCCCTTTTAAAGTATGCCTGTAACTCTTTTCAGGATCATGACCTATATATCCTATTTGCCACTCACTCCAACTATTGTGTTGCTCAATTACTCCTTAATACAACTACTGCAAAGAGTCAAAAACTCTTTTATATTCTAAAATATCATAAATCAAAGTATTTTACACTGTGTTCCAAATGTTCAGAAATGGTTCATTTCAAAAAAACAATAAAATAAAAAAAATCAACAGAATTATACAGGTTTTTTGTTTATAATAAAGCTATTATGAGTACACAATGCAAAAATTTGAAATTTGATTTGAAAATAGGCACAATTTAAAATCTTACAGGTTTTTGGTACAAAAATATGGATTTCATGAAATTTCACTAAAAAATGAAAATTTGAGCTGAGAAGTGACTGGAAAGAACTAACAACAAATTCCACCTGAATGTCACGAAATCATTTTTTTCAGAGTCATCAGACTTTTCCTTCTGATCTTTTCACTCACTTGGTCGCTTTTATATTATCTCGTTTCTACATGGTCTCTATTTCTTGATTTGGGTCCAAAAAATTCTTCGGTTAGTTTCTTGAGTTCCCATAGAGCATAAGGCTGCTGTTTGATCAATGGCTTCACTATAACACTCCTCCTGTTTGGTGACTGCAACATCTCATTCATGTCAGAAGCCTCTGCTATTTACCATACTTCTGCAGCTGTGAACTCTCTACTGTATGATTCCATTTTCATTGTATGTTACCCTAAAAGGGTACAGAGGATGTCAGAGAATTGTTTTCCATTTCTAAAGAAAAATTGCAAAAATTCTAAATGACAATAAAACACATCACTAATGTTGATATGTTTTCTTACTACAAATGTGCTCTGGCAAAGGTTGGACACTTGCCCCACTACTCTGCTTCTCTTAGTCACTCTAATGCTAATGCAAATTATCTCAATCTCAGAGGCAGGAGCATCTCAGAGGATGGAACATGCAGCACAATGTGCTCTTATGTTAGCGCTTCAGTAAATGGTGTTTGCCTGTGGCAGTGGGATCCTGTGAGAGTTGGAAGGAATACGATTGCTGTTAGGTTCCAGCTTTCTATCCAGACTGTTTTAGCTCAAATCAATGCTTGCCCCAGCCCAGTTTGTGTGGATGTATGCACTTCTAACTGCAGATACTAAAGCATAGCTGGTGATGTGAGTGATCCTGCTTGGCTGGTATGTCACAGGCTGTTCCTCTTTCATCACCCCCTTTGGCACTCTGACAAACGTTTTGTGCAATAACCTCTGTTGAATGCTGCAGGCAATATCATGCTCCTTCTTTAGCTCTGCTTCCGTGGTCAGACCAAACATCGCTCGTGAATCAGAAATAACACAAAATATTAGGTCCCTTTTGGTTGGAAAGTATGTTCTGTTAGGTGTTTGCTGCATTGAAACTGTACAATCAACACGTTCCCTGAACTCTTCAGCATCTGTACTTTATATACAAAGTTACTTAAGTCTCACAGTACTTCTGCCAATTGTGCAGAGAGCTTGTAGACAGATATACATTCTGCTGTATTTTAAGGCATGTTAAAATATTTTCCAATAGCATTTCATGCCAATATGCAGTCTGACTTTTTCTGTTACCTGCCACATGAACCCTGTAGGTTTCTCCCTTTCTGCACATAGAGCTGGGGGACAACAACAGGACAAACTCTTACTTATTTGCAATTCCCACTTCTGCAACTTGTCTGCCATCTTGAGGGATGGCCAGCATCTGAAAAGTGCATTTGAGAGGGAATTTGACTTTTAAAGATATTTTTTTCATGATAGGAGGCAGTGATTCAGCAATTAATTATAATAAGCAAGAACAATAACCAATGAACATTGTTTCTAAACAAGTCCTCTTCTGTCTTTGTACTTTTGCCTGTAAACTGTCATTTTACTAATCTGTAGGCAGAACTTTCTCTCTTGATTTGCTAAGGGCTTCCCTAAATGCTGATGTCAGTGATTGACGGGTGGGTTCTGCACCCCACACCTGCATCAGACTCATGGAGACAAAACTTAGTGTAAGGATTGGTGTATGGGAAAATTGAAGTGAAAATGGCAAAAGTGTTAATCCACTCAGTAGGATTCCTGTTCCTTAACCATTCCTAATCTAGTTTGTCTTCTATCTTTAGATGATACAAAGGTGACTGAACAAGGAAAGAGGTAAAGGGGAAGCATGAGGAAAGATAGCAATTCGAGCTGAGGGACACAAATGGGACTATTTGCCGGGCAACTCAACCTGAGTAAGAGTGGCAGAATCTGGCCCTGAGTTATCATGATTTCATATCTTCCAGCAACACAATCTCACTACCATGTAAGTTCACCTCATGATTCCTACTCAATAGCAGCTCAAGTAGACTCAAGAATTTCATCACCTCACTCTTCACTTCCTTGTAGTTATCATTATGGTGCTGAAAAGTGGGTTTTTATTGCTTGTGTGTGTATACAATTCGCTGTGTGTATAAAATGTACCATTATATTAGATAGACAAGGTGGGTGAGGTAATATCTTTTATTGGACCAACTTCTGTTCGTGAAAGAGATGAGCTTCCAAGTTTCCTTATTGGTTTCCTTGGTCAGTGCTACAACCGGAGATCACTGTTTTTCACAATAGTTCTATTTTGTTAGCATTACAGCACTGTTTGCCTGAATTTTCCTACTCTGAACCCTTTATCCCCTGCCTTGCAAAATCTCAGTTCTGGGAGAGCTACACTGAGCAATGTGTTCACTGCTACCAGATCTGTCTATGATGCATTCTTTTTTCTTTTCAGTACCCAGGACATTTTAGGAGAACATTATCCTATCCAAAATATCTTCCTTTTTCAGTATTCTTAATCCATCCTTTCTGCTTTTTTTCATCATCCTCTTACTCAAAAGGATCAAAGATAAGTGTCCCTTAAACCCTTTTACACTGTTTGGGCCATTTCCTGTTAGTGAGACCCTCCTAATCCCCACCAGCTTCAATGAGAGTTCTGAGTTCCAAATGATGGCAGGATATAGAACTTTGTTTCAATTGACTTTCCTGGGAACTCATTCCATGGGACCAATATCTACCTTCAAATTCATGCGTGATTTCCATTGACACCAATGAGGCTTACCCAGGCAAAAGTGAAGGCCCACCTGGCCCTTTGTAAAACGTAGTTCTAAATTCCTCATTTTATTCCTACTTTCCTGATTTTTACATTATGTTCCCGAGATTTTTTTTCTCCAGTTCTTTACCTTTAAACTAGTCCTTTATACTTTCAATTTTAGTTTTGTTTCTCACTTTGCTGTATAATATTAGAAAACAAACAATTATCTGACCATCTTCACTCAGACTTTTTTTTTTTTATTAATTTGGTATAAACATACATCATTCAGAAATGAAACTGAAACTGCAGCTTAGACTCAGAGAGGAGATGGTTTCCTGATGTCCAAGAAGGTTCTGCAATATTCTTTTCCAGGGCTGTTTTTACCCAAACTTTTGCTGCTTACTCCTTTTCTAAGTCCATCCTTTTGTGATAGTGAGTGCAGCCAATCACAAGGGTATTCAGATCAACACTGAGTGATGGCTTTTGACTTTCTGTCTATATTGAGACTCTCTGCTTTTAGTTTTCCTATAGCCGAGCTAGAACTAGATTTTCTGTTTCATAGGAAATTCTGTGTCTTTGAATTTTTTCCCTTCAAAAATAGAACAAAGCCAAAACACTTCAAAATTTCCCACAAAACAATTCATTTCAGATCAACTGAATGGTTTGTTCTGATAAAATCAAAATGTATCATTCCTATGGACTTTTTACAAATTTTATATTGTATTGTATAAAAGTTTCACTCTCAACAAATCAGCATTTCCCACCCAGCTAAGCTAAGCATGTTTCACCAGTACAACAGCCAACACAGGATTTCTTTTCACAAATCCAATGTGATGTCCAAAATGTTCCTATTTAGTTTTATATGGAATTTTTGGTTACAGCTCTAGAATGGCAAGTAGTTAGTTTATCTGTAGCATTTCCAGATCCTGTATACCAAGAGTACTTAATGAATTTTCATAACTGCCATTGACTTCTATAGGGCTAGGATTTCTCCCCACTTGCGGCAATGTATGATCAGTGGGGAAAAGATTTGATTCTATTTTTAAATTTCACACAACAATGAGCTTAAAGTACTTTTAACCAATTGCCTGAATCTTTGGCCAAGTCCACCTTACCTGTGAAAGATCTGTGTCAGTCATGTAATGCTCTTTTAATTTTTCATTCATTTAATTAAGTCCATTGATACAAATTATCTGTCAGATTGTCTATTTCCAGTTATTACTAGACAATACCTCACAACTATAATTGTGGACTGGGTATGATGTTTGTTTTACTTCTTCATTAACAGTTACTACACACTAAGTAAATTTGTTTCCTTGACATGTCACATCACTAACGCATGTGAAAATTGTAATTGGTTACATCAAACTAAAATTAGGAAATAACATTAGCTGTCTATATTTATTTACATGTGCAAAGTTCAGACATATCATCAGGAGTTTCAATGCTGTGTTTCATTCCACCACAGATTTAGGGTTTACCTTTTGTTAAATGAAGACATTGGTTCCACATTAATTTATAAGACTTGGGTAAGACTGAAAAATGCCATGATCTCCTGAATGTTATCACACAGTCCAAAGTTACATAGGCTTCCTTATTTGCTTGTAAAAAATGTTACTTCGTGTTGGCTCAGGGCCTGATCTTGTAGTCTTCCACTGCAGTGGAAGATTTGGTTGCTCAAGGAATAGAGATTCAAGTAAATGTTGTCCCTTCTATTACAATAAACATCAGATAATCACATCTGAATTTTGTTGTATTTTGAACTTTGTCTTCATGGAAAAAATCTTTCATCCACACAGGATTTTATAGAAAGTACTCTAAAATGGCCCTATTGAATATAAACAAGAATTAGATGTTTGCTATGTTTTTTTTAAGAATTCTATAAAAGGGAAATAATTCTCTATTAAATTCTATAAGACAGTTTAAAATACCTATAGAAAGGTTATCATTTCTGATCTAATTCTGGAGACTTTTCAATAAGGGTATAATTCAAATTTCTTTTATTATATGTACAGTACATTTTTAGCCATTTATTGTTTCATCAACGTAGCCAGAAGTTGTCTTGGAAAGAATATGGTCTGATAATTCAACACCATGTTCAATTTGACTTTTCAGAGTAGCAACATTCAGTGAAATGAGCAAGAGAGCAATAATTAACAATGTCCAACATTAACAGATTAACTCTGGATGGTAGTGGAGCAGGCATGTTCATCCTTGTGTAACCCACAGGCCTCCTGGGTGTGGTGGTCTGTCTCATCTAGTGGCACCATGACCACTTAAAGAGGGATATAAAATGAGTCTGTTCTACAGCCTTAGCTAACACACAGTTGGCTTTTAGCTCATGTAGTAGAGGCTCAGGCACTAAGCTTCAGAGGTTCCAGGTTCGATCCCGCCCGACAACCCCAGTTGTTGGCATTATACTTGCATCAGAACAGCAGGTGTGGGCAGAGGAGGAAGGTGGAGAGAAGAAAGGAGCGGAAGGGGTGTTTGAATTAAAAATGCAGCAATAACAAATTTTTATGCACTGATACATGTTAACTGGAGATGCCCTAACTAATCTTGAAAAGTTCAAGTACTTCACATCTCAAAAGGGAATACCAGCATGAAAACCTTAGGGAAGGCAGATAGCTTACTATGGCCCCAACTCAGCAAAGCATACATGCTTAAATCCTATTGAAATCAGCTGGATTCCAGCACATACTTGCATGCTTTGCTGAATTGGGATGGTTTGCTGAATCCCTATGATAGCATCACCGCCTATTGCTTGTTAGACTACCCTCTAGAGTGACGGAGCAAATAAAATTTAGGTTTTAGAGTCTCAGAAAATAAAGTGTTGGTAGGAGATTTGTCTTTGTGATCCGTGTTTAAGTTCTCTGGAACAGATTCTTGGCAAGTGTGGAAAAACTATGTTTTACACTATGCAAAGTGAACCTAAAGTGACCAAAAATTGTCAAGGGAGAATACCATTGCGTAGGGGGAATCTCTGCCAGCATGACTCCAGGATCAGCCAGCTCAGAATCTGTCACAACCGACTCCCTGACTACAGCTCTCTCTCTCTACGGTGCCCAAGCAGAGCTTGCATGGGTGAAGCCCTCTGTGTTAAAAGTGTAGGCTGATAATGTGTAAAGCAGGGTATTTGGCATGGTCAGTCTGATAGCTGACAAAGATATAAGCGTTCAAATTTTGATTCTGCCATAACTTTACCCATCTCTCTTTTTTTTTATGAAAAACATAAGAAACTACATAAAACTTGAAAATTCACTGCCCATAACACAAATACAGTGTCTCAAAAATTTCTCATCCTCTTTACAAGTCAGAGAGCAAAACTGATAAATGAAGTGTTCCATGATAAGTAGGCAGTATCCATAATCCAATGCAGAGACATGCAGCATACTGGGGAAAGGTACAAGGAAAGAAAGCAGTCCTGTTCTGAGTCTCCTGCCATCAACTTCCTGTGTTAAAACTCACTGAATATTCAATCTTGATATTGCAAAATACCTTTTAAACTCAGTATTGAGGTATCACTGATGGGGGAGACAACAGAGAACTTGTACTCCTCTGTGACACAAATACAAGGCATCAGATATCCACTCACTGTAAGGAGTGTATCTTGGCCGGACATTAGACCATTCAGTCCTACACTTGCTACAGTTTCTATGCATTGACCCTCTGTTCCAGTAAATTGTGTGAGTGAGGGATATTCACTCTGGGCCTAATCTGAACCCCATCAGGAATAGATGGGAGTCTTTCCATTGACTTCCATAAGCTTTATCATAGAATCATAGAAGATTAGGGTTGGAAGAGACCTCAGGAGGTCATCTAGTCCAACCCCCTGCTCAAAGCAGGACCAACACCAACTAAATCATCCCAGCCAGGGCTCTGTCAAACTGGGCCTTAAAAACCTCTAAAAATGGAGATTCCACCACCACCCTAGGTAACTCATTCCAGTGCTTCACCACCCTCCTAGTGAAATAGATTTTCCTAATATCCAACCTAGACCTTCCCCACTACAACTTGAGACCATTGCTCCTTGTTCTGTCATCTGCCACCACTGGAAACAGCCTAGATCCATCCTCTTTGGAAACCTACATCAGGTACTTGAAGGCTGCTATTAAATCCCCCCTCACTCTTCTCTTCTGCAGACTAATAAGCCCAGTTCCCTCAGCCTCTTCTCGTAAATCATGTGTCTCAGCCCCCTAATCATTTTTGTTGCCCTCCACTGGACTCTCTCCAATTTGTCCACATCCTTTCTGTAGTGGGGGGCCCAAAACTGGACACAATTCTCCAGGTGTGGCCTCATCAATGCCGAATAGAGGCGAATAATCACTTCCCTCGATCTGCTGGCAGTGCTCCTACTTATACAACCCAATATGCCATCAGCCTTCTTGGCAACAAGGGCACATTTAGATACTGGCCTTTCTTGTTTAAAACAGTGTGCTTAGGGATGACAGTTCCATCAACTGAAATCACAAGACATGACTGTCACCTATTAACCTATTCCATCTCTCTACGTCTCTGCCTATATTACCTTCATCACCATTGCATCTGAACACCTGCTAATAACCCTGATGTTACAATGCAAGATTCCTGCCCTTGCACAACACCCCCTCCCCAAAAAAACAAACAAACAAAAAAACGTTATCAATGGTCCAAGATGAATGAGATAAGTTTAGGTGTAATTCATTACTGGTTTCTTGCACACTTTATTTTATCAACATTTTTTGTTTTTGTTTTTTTATATGACACTATCAATTGATTTTAGGTAGTCCTGGGGTCACTGATTTACTAGTGCTCATGCTGGCAAAGGTTTCTATCCTGTTAAAAAAAAATTTCTCTATTGTTGCAAAAGTAAAACTAAAAGACATATAAATGCAACTAGAGTAAAACGTGCTCCTATGGTGATGATTTTAGAGAGCAAACTTCTTAGCGCAGTGTGATAATCAATGCTTGTGGGATTGGGGCCTAAACTTGGATGGTAGAGCAACTCTTAGTTGATAGTTAACATTGAATGAAAGAAAGAAAACACGCTCCTCAGCTGATGTACCTTGTCATTTCTCAAGTGAAGTCAATGGAGCTGTGACAATTTACGCCTGCTGATGATCTGGCAAAAACAATGACAAGAACTCCATATCTGGATACAAGTTGGGCTTTTTTATTCACCTATCCATTTCTTCTCTTCCTCTTGGGTATGCATCTAGGCAGTAGCTTTCACAGATGCCAACAGGCTGACACAGTCCGGTTAACTTATTAGGTTCAATGACATTCATTCTCAGGCAACAATGCCAGGATGTTTGGCAGTTACAGACTGCTGTAAAGTCCTTTCGGTTTTTAGCTTACAAAATTTTTAAGCACATTTTAAACAAAATATAAGTTGAGTAAAAGCTCTGAATTTAGAGAATTTTGTAATGTTGTTCTAAAAATCTATTATTAAAAGTGAAAAGGGGGAAAATAAGACAAGAGCAAAAAGAAGCTGAGAAGTGGAAGTGCTGAGGAGCAAGGATTAAAAGCCAGCCTTTCCCCAGAGGTTTTACAAAATCTAAGGGCAGTTTAGAAGCATCCTACATTGCCTCGTTTTGGTGTGAGGAGGATGGTAGCATAACATTTACAGCCATCTGGATTTGGCACAATTTCTATCTGCAAAACTCATTTTGCAACAAAACGTTTCATCCAGAAAGTCTACTTTTCTGACTAACATTAGTTTCTACATTGCTAAAAAGTCTCCTACTATGAGATCGCTCATGGTAAGGAACACGTTTTACTCCAGGAGCTTGCTCCAGCAGTGTCTTCTCAGGAAAAGCTATCATTCAGGTCAATGAGAATTTTTCCTGAGGTAGCGCACTGTGGGTATTTGGCAGTGCTATATAAATTGTTCATTATTAGAATCTAGCACCACTGCTCAGAAAGATGGTCCTGTACTGCCCTCACAAGTTTATCTTGATTAACATCTAAGAAAGAGATCTCATGTTCAGTGCTTTGTGCTGGGTTAATGAGGAGGAGGATGATGACAGGGCATTCTTTGTGGGGGTCCCTCGATTTTGGAACCCACTTACCCACCTTTGGTCCAAAATGCTCTGAGACAGCCCAAACTTGTTGACTTTCAGGGCCAACTAAAAGGCCTACCTGATTTCCCTGGCTTTTGAGAAGGTTGAGGGTTCCTATGGAAGGGGAATGATTGAAGGCAATTTGGGGTATTGGGTTTTGTTTGAAGACTGCTGGTTTTTAAATTACAAGTAAAGCTGCTTGGATTTGTTCTATAATTCTAAGTAATGGCATGGCACCCATAACCAGGGGTGGGCATTTTTTAATTGTTTTTTATAAATCAAACTAAATAATCAGAAGGATTTAGCTATGCACTTACTATAGGCTGACTTAAGCGGGGGTAGTCTAGTTTAATATCCATGCCCCTTAGGAAAGTTAACCTTATGGTGTTTACAAAAACTGAGCATGCACATTTTAAACCTAACCCAAAAAGAATAATCACAAAAGAGATTCACCTCTACAGCCACATTTATGGGTCCTTATTTACAGGTTAGACAAATTTTCACAGGGGACTCTAACAGATACACTGGTGAGCTCTCCAGTGGGAAAAACTGTGTGGAGGGGAAGGGTGTCACAAATAGGAGGTGTGCTATTAATCCAAATGGAAGACTGAAATTTTCCCAAAAATAATAACAACAATGTGATATGTGGAATATTTTCCATTTCCACCTTCACCTAAAAGATAAATCCAAGTCAATTTGCTATCTTTAAAGTCATGTGACAAGCCCCAGACTCATCTTGAAACCTCACCTGTATATTCAAGTGCCACCTTCTCTGGCCACCTTCACTTCTATATGCTCCCACTGTCAGTTTGCCTGGATGCTAATTTGTGAAAAAATATTTTTACTAAGCAACAAAGACCCACTTTTATATTCTCCCTCTCCTGACTAACAGAGCTTTTGTTTCTCTTGATTTTTATTAGTGTTTTTAGAGTTAATAATAATTATAGTATTTACAGCAGGTGGGACCAGTTATGTCAGACTAAATGTAGTGGTGCTGGATGAAACAAGTCTAGTACTAGAAATATTACTGTTAATTATTGCCAGTGGGGATAGGTATCACTCTGATTTTCAAAAACAGCCATCTGTCTGCACCACACTCCATGTATATGCACTTTTCCTGAAACATGTTCCATGGAAAGGATATCCCAGACTTTCAGGAAGTACTTATCTATTTATAAAAATTATTGGAAGAGCATATTTACTGAAGAATAAAAGCAAACTATTAATTCAGTATCACTCAGCCATTTGCAAGAAACATGTTTGAAAGATGGCAACAGAGGACCAGATTCTACCTTTGGATATTCATGAGCAGCACACATTCACTTAAATGGCCAAGCAATTAAAAGATTTTTCGCATAGTATTTTCATATCATTCAAGAAAAGCCCACTAAAGAGATTAAATATTTCTATCTTAAATTCCTATAAATGTAATCAATTTATTTAAAATTGAAGTGCCAAGATTAGGAAAGAGGTTAAAGCAAATTAAATTACTCTTATTCCCCATTTTTTTCTCAGAATTCCTTCCAAAAATGTATAGAAGTGATACATGTTGTAAAAGATCCACGTCAGTGTTTTCCTGGCATTTACAAATGATATCAGTCAATGTTGGTATTGAAAGACTGACTTTGTTTTGTTGTTTGTACCTATGATTGAATTGACTCATTTTGTGAGAATATAGAAAATGTATTATATGATCATATGTGCCTGATGTCCCCTAGAGACCCTATGGAAATGAGATGATGCATTTCATAAGGTTGTCTTGTCAAGATAGATTGTACTAGCTAAATAAATAAACTGAAGTGTGTGATTTCACTGTGCACTGTTGACTTCTGCTTACATGATTTAAAGGATGTTACTATGAATATCCTAGGTTGCTAATGTAAATGATGGAGAAATCATAGGTCAATCACATAATAATAAATATTAGCATAGGTTTCTCAAGGCCAGAAATGGCTGAAATTGTAATTGGAATTATAATTTTTCTCTTGAATTATGGGATGTTGAAAACACTCAGGACCCTGCCTTCCTGGAACTGCTCCATTAAAGCCAGGCAAGTCTCAAGTTCTGATTTTTTATTGTTTTAGAAGTCATATTACCATGTTATAACAGGTATTTTTGTATCTTTGTACACTTGAACATTATGTTGTATTAATGCATGTTGTGTATTGACTTTTAGATGACTGATACATAGCAACTGCCATACTGGATCAGACCAGAGGTCCACTATTCAGCATCCCATCTCCCACAGTAGCCAAAAGTGCAAAGGGAGGTGCACTTTATAGTTCCTCATAATTCTCTGTTGCTAGAACAAAGAGTATTTAACATAATAGTCAATTGTAAGCTGCTTTCACTTCAACCAGCAAAATAAAGTGCTCTCAATGCATTCCTGTGATCACTGATGCATTACTTTTGATGGAAGGCTGGTCAAAACAAGATGGGGTAAACTGATACACTAACCGTCACTTATGGCACTGTTTATCCCACTGCTCGATTGTCCTGGACATGCAGGAAGAAAGACAACACAAGGGATGTGGTTTAACTGGCCACAATCTTATTAATTTAACTCTACTGTGTACTATCCGGCAATAACTTGTATGATATGGGTCACTCTTTCTTCATTCAATAATACACTCTGCCTGATGGATGGTGGCCATCAGCCCCCTACCCCTCCCATACCTGTGGCCAGAATATTGTTGGGACCCCACCAACCATAGTTTGATGATTAACGGGCTGGAGACATTAAACCCCCCAACCTCTTTCCCCAGCTTTCTCTAAATTCACTTCTGAGTCTGGTTTAACAGGGAAGAGACCACTATTGAACAACTGCCTGCACTGCCAAGTTAAGAAAACTTGGATGTAACGTCCTGCTGAACCTCCATGTCTCTGTGCTGCTGTGGGGCAGGCAAAAACAAAATAAAACAAAAAAAAAAAACAACGCCACCTTATAGGGAGGGGAAAATTCCTTCCCAGTCCCCAAAAGGCAACTAGCACTATGCCTGCAACAGATCCAACTACACTAATTGCATGGGTGAGAGCTGCTGGTCCAGTGTGTAATGGCACATAGAACTTAGAATAAGGTCTATATGTCCTCCCCACTGGTGCGCAGAACCTAGTGGGTTTCATCAGAACTTCTGCCAACTACCCTCCCCCAAACTATGAGACGCAGGCTCTCAAGAGGGAAGTGAAGTAAGCTTCACTTAAAGTGGCTCCAGCCCTTCCCCCCAGAAGATCCACACAATGATCCCCACCTCTGAAGCTGTGGGAGTGAATTTGCTCCAGAGACTTTCATGGGAGTTGCATCTGTTTATTTCAGGTCTCAATTTTATCCAGCAGTTGGGAAGTCAAAGGTATCATATGAACAATGTTTTTCATAGTATTACGGCAATTGGTGTATTACCAAAACAGGGCTGCTTGCTAGGCAATAAACAAAGCAGACTTAGAAATAATGGTGAAATCATAGTCTCTGGTTACTATAATGCTTACAGAAAAACCATCCTCCTCAGAAGTGGTAAATCTAAGGGTGTTGTAACAACCCTGGAATTGCCTATTCAAAGACATTAACATCTTCATGGGAATTGATGCCTTTTGGAGACACACTTTCTGAAAACACTGTTTATAAAAGACTTTCCACTATAATCTTATCTGAATATTTTCTATGTTTTCCTAATATGTAATGCCTGTATCTAGTCACTGATGGGTAGTTTATAGATGAACAGGCACATTTTCTCTGTTGGCTGATTCTGTACCTCTACATAAAGGGACGCAATAGTCAGTGAGCATTTTAACACAGTGAGAAAAAGAAACAAACAAAAAAAGTAGGTCATAAATTATATAATCGTGTAAGGATGCAAATGCAATGACTATGCAAAATTAGAAATAAAAGTGCAGGAAGGAAATTGCATTTATTTAATTAAGAACCAGACCCTGCAAACCATCCAAGCATTGAACTCAATGGGATTATGGCATGTATATTTGTATATATTCTACGAAATATACTTGAACATTATATTCATATAAGGTATATGTTGTATAAATATGTTCCATCAAGTGTAGACACAGCAATAATTGATGAAGTTACTTAATCAGATAGCATGATGTCTTTTTTTCAGCCTTGTTTCAAAATGGTTTAATTTAAGGATACTCAAAAAAAAGAACAGATAAGAGTGTCCCTTTGACACACTTACATGACCAGCAGGTATCAGAATCTTGTAAATCAGGTCTGTTCATTCGCACTGGGATCCAAGTTGTTCTGTGTAAAAGAAGAAAGATTATTATGTTATAACCGTGGATTTAAAAACTCCATACAGCCTTCCACACTCTTCCAAAATGCTGCCCTCAAATACTTTCAATATGTCTTTTTTCTAGTGTCATTCAAGATCAACAGGTTTTTTTATGACATGGTCTATTTAAGACTTGCATAGAGCTGAGGTGTGTACATTTTCCTCAAAAGTTTTACAAATTTCATCCAGGTCTGGTGGCCCATAATGATGACCTAGTACATTCATTAGATTGCATAAGAATCTCTGACGGAATATCCCAGATAGTGTGCCTGTCCTGTCAAAGGTTGCCTGATAACTATGTCCATTTTTTCTAAGATTTAAACCATGTGTGGATTGACTACATAATCCTTGCACTGAAGCCTTGGGAAACACTGCTTTTGATGCTCCTGGCAACCTCTTAATCTAAATAAGCATATAAAATGGTATTAAGCTAATGTGTAACACAGGTATGTAAATAGAAAACTCTGTAATTGTAATTTGCTCATTTAGGGCCTGATCTAAGGGCTACTGAAGATAATTGAAGTATTTCCATTGATTTTAATGGGCCATACATCAACCCCATATTCCTCTCTCTAATCCATGTTTGTTTCCATGCAATATAGTACTGACATAGATCATGAGTTGTGTGAATTATAGTATGTACAGGATCCACCATTTATTATACACATGCCAGACACTATGAAATCAATGCAACTTAGCAACATAAGTAAAAATTCAAAAAATATTAGGTCCTAAATCATTACCCGCTTTAAACTCGGTCAGGTCAAAAAGTGAGGCAGCCTTCTTGTTTATCATATTCTAATATAATATCATTATATTTTAAATATCATGAAACCTAAATGGAATTTTTCAGAATTTTCTCATCTCCGCTTGCAGTAATTCAACAAAAATGATATGGAAATGCCTTGAAACCTCTTAAAGAAGCAGCAATTTTTTCCTAATTTGAACAGATGAAGAAATATTTCAACCCAAGCTCAGCAAGGGATAACAGTATTACAGTCACTGCATGGGGAATTTTGCCACTCATAATTCTAAATCCTGCGCAAACACTTTATTGCTATAAGGTAGCTAACACCAGCCTCTACACAACAGGACATCCATAGCATTAAGCATGAGAGATAGGCTTGCAGAAAGAAACTATAGCAAAGTAATTGTAAATCTCTAATGATGCATAAAACCAAGCTGAATTGGTCCTGAATTCTCAGCATAAAAGAAATGAAGCATCGGAAGAACCAATTCTGGTGGCAGTATAACATACTGTAGTGTGGAAACTGTTTATGGTATTTGCTGTAGTGAAAATATTCTTACTAAAATGCATCATGCAAGTGATAGGAATACATTAAAAAGTCCTGAATGATGCAACTGCTAATGACATCTTGTGTGACAACAGGAGCAAAGAATTGGCCAAAAGAAAATGTGATCTGGCCTACACAATTTGCCATCATATTTCCTAGTCATTTCCTGTATCTGGCAGAATTGTTAGAATTTTTTTTTAATTGCTACTATTGTCAAATGATCTTCCTAGGAATTCTTGCTCTCCGCTTTTCTATTGTGCAATGAGGTCTTTTGTTCTTCTTCTTTTTCATATCCTGATGATGTCTGCTTGATTTTGTGACGTCAATCTAAGTATCGATGTACAGATCAGATGATAGTATTCTTGTATTGTGAGTTGCAACAAATAGTTGGAGGAAATAGTTCCTTCAGCCATTTTCCATTTTTTAGCTTGTGCTACCTCAAGTTGTGAGCATTGGTCATGCTGACACATGATTCTGTGCTCAGTTTCCTGGTTTATTCTGCTTTGTTTAGCAGAAGAATTTTGTAGTAGTGCATTCGGGGTGTCGTCCCTTGTGCCCTGTAGCTGCAATATCCCCTCCACTTCGTCTAGGTTGCCCTAGAGTAATAGAGGTACCTTCAGACTCCCCACTACTCTAGACACTAGCTCAATACCTTCTCAGCTTGGTAAGACCTGCTAGAGCATATGCTCTGCTGTACGTTGCTGTCAAACCCCGTTCATCCTCACACCAACACTGAGGTAGGGAGGTAGGATTTTGTGTAAAATAATACTCTATGATCATATACCAAATGAGGAGATCAGAAGGTGTACAGAGGTGACTGATGTAGTGCAGGCGATGTATGACGCAAAGTGAAGATGGGTGGGTCGTGTAGTCCATAGGCAAGACAATAAGTGGGCAACCTGCATCAGTGACAGGATCCCAAGATCCCACAAGTGACAGCTGGGTAGACCGAAAACATGCTGTGCTGATCCCAAGACAAAACTCTTTGGCCAGTAATGGAAAGAACATGCTTGCAAGAAAACAGAATGGTGTGGTGTCGATTTGCATTCGTGGAGGGACGGACGAGGCCAAGCCAGACAAAGGTGACTAAGACACCTTCATTGTGATGTTAGATGTCTCAGAAGTTTTCATATTACATTGGGCTAGATCATGGCATTTATTCCACAGCCCTGCATAGGAAGCAGCATGGAGCTATGGCATCCCAAGAGGGCACTAGGAGAGATTGTACCGCAGGCAAGTGCATTCTCTCCTGAGGCTGCTTAGTGAACACACTGCATCATCCATCAGACTGGCACAGCTTCCCACAGTGCACTGGCCCTCTCTGCAGGCTAGTATAGATGTCCAGAGTTGCTTTGGCGCAATTTGCCTGGCAGTGTGAAGAAGCAGGAGCAATGTGCGCCTGTGCTCCCCACAAAAAAGAGAAACTGCTATTGTGGGAGGCCCTTGCTCGGCTGCATAAACTTGGGTCTGGGCTCTCATTGCTGGGCTCTTCCCACTCATATACCCCCATTATGCCACACAAGTGCAGTCATTATCTAGACAATAAAATATAATGCCTGTCTCACAGTTGTGTGTGAATTTATTTTGACTGTTACAGTGCCTGCCCTGAGTTCTAAGCACTTTGCATTGTACACACACCTAGTAAAACATTTTAAAACTGCATTTTAAAATACCATATTATGAATTACTGGCGCCACCAAACCATCAAAACCAACTTGACTCATCTCAGCAACCTCACCACAAACCCACTGGGGCCTTGCTCCATCAATCCACCACTATTTTGAAAGTCTGTATGGAAAGATGAGCTTTGAAGCAAGCTTTAATGCTTGTGATGGATACCAGACTGATTAGCCTGAAACTGGAAGTCCTCTACTCATCTACAGAGCGGGAACAGCATAGGAAGTAGCAATGCCAGTTTCCCCACATGGCCTCACCTATATGCTTCAGGATGACCATGGACAAAACAGCTTTTGAGATGAAAGGGTCGTTTTGTTTCTTTCTATCTCAAATTCCTGCTTTCCTACAGGTGCTGCCACGTGGTACCAAATGGGACCATGGTTTTGGCAGCTGTCCACTGAGAGATAGAATGGACACCGCCAAAACTCTTGCTCTTCTTTATTTTTTTTTTAATAATTTCACAGATCTCAGAGCCAGACATCTGAAAAGTAGGATATATCAACACAGTGTCAAAAGCTATAAATGCACAGACTTTAAATCTGTATGTGCAGATAAAAAAAATGAGGTATTAGCAATTAAATAATCATCTTGATGGAATGCATAAGAGAACCACATTTATCCATAATATGCTGGTGGCACTGTAGACCAGTTTCAGTATATGATCTTTCATGCACTCTTGATGTCTTATTGGAAGGACATCTAGCGGCAGCAAGGAAATCAGCTAACATTTATCATTTTTATTCTTTAAAATATTAATAATATCTCCCATTAAAAATAAGAAGTGAACAAAGTGACCCATTGAGGCTTTGAACAAGTCACAGAATATGATGTACAGTAACTGTGTACAAATGTTATACTCATATTTATAACCCCTGCAAAAATTCTGCTTAATAAAAATTGAAGAGCTTAGCATGAGATCTTTAAAAATGCTTGGCATTGGCCTAATGCTGCTCCTGTTGAAGTCAATGATAGATGCACCATTGACTTCAATGGATAGAGAGTTAAGATAATGCTAAAAAGTGAGGAAATTCAGTTTCCCAAAGACATTAATTGTCCTCCAGCCCTTGCACAAATACCCACTAATTAGAGGCGGAGAAATTGATTAAAGAGAAAAGAAGATGTAGAGACAGAGGAGTGAACCAGTTCAGATTAAGGACCAGAGTCAGAACACTTTACATACATTGGTGCACTGTTAGTCACACTGACTTCAGTGTGACTGAGTGGTTCAAATCTTGTCCTGTACAACACATACCTTCAACTCCAATCCCAAACCACCTCCTCATTTTTAGATGCAAACTAAAATCAAATCAACCCTTTTATACATTTCTGAAATGTCTGGATACATATTTTCCCCATTTGCATCCAGGCTGGGAATGGAATCAGAGCTGATAAAATGCCACAAGAAAAGCTGTCCACATAGTACTTCCACCAAAAAAGTAATCGATTTTCAGCCTTCCTACTCAGTACATAGAGGTTCAAACAGTTTTGCTAAGCATCTGAAGTTTGGGATGATTGTCCAAGCCAAACATAAATGCTGGATCTTTTGTCTCTCCCTACCTGAAACCTTTGCTCACCCCCCAAACCAAATCAGAAGCTTCTTGAGGTGTGAGGGTCTTTCAAACTTGTTTGGAGGTCACAGCCGTCATCCCTCCTTTGAAGAACTAGCTCTGAGAAGTTACTTTAAGAGGAGGGTTTGGTGTATAATGCTTACCACACGTATGTTGTGACATAACATGGGCCTGCTTGCCACAAGAATGAAGCGTTAGAAGAGGGCCATATTTATGCATTCTACATTCCACAGGAAATTGACACTTATAAAAGATATTGGAAAGTTGCTGTCTTAACAATCTCTATGGCCTTTGAGGTTTTTATGGGTATTAGTTTTGGAAAAGAGTCCAGTCTACTTGACCTGCTATTCCTAGGATCTCATAAAGCCAATGAGACTCCATTTGACACCTCCATAATTCAGAGATATCTCACATTTTTCCAGTCAATTCAGGCCATCTCTAATTAAATTGAAACAAGAAACTAAAGTGAGATGAATGGTTTATAGCTGCTTCAATGCCTCTCTACATTGATTAATAGATAAAGAATTCATACTTCCACCAAATTAGTTGACAAACTCAATTGTAATTTATTCCTTGTACATGATGATCTGCAAGCACAATATGTTGCTGCTGAGGCTCATCTTCAGCTCCCTCTAAATATATTTTGTGTTGCTTGGCTGCTCCCACCGGGTACTCTCAACCCAGTAAATGCTGCCTTAGCATGCAAAGTTCCTCCACACAGCTTTTCTTTCAAAATACAGTAGCCGAAGATTTTTCTTGCATATCATAGCATTATTTGTCAATCCAGTTCATATCCAAAGGGGTTGTATTAAACTCATGGCTACACTTGGATGCCCAGAGAGTTGTTGTATTGAAGAGTGCATTTCTCCATCTGCACTCATTAAGATATGTGGCATAAATCTCTGGTTTCAGATGTGAATTATGCTACACTTACCCATGCCTTTCTCACCTTTGTGTCAGACTACTGCAATATGTTCTACTGGAGACTGTTCAGAAACTGAAGCTAACCCAGAATGTGGTGACCTGCTTATTAAGCAGAGCATTACATTGGAAGCAGATTCTTCCACACTTGTCACCTATAGGTTGCTAGGTGAATTCAAGGTCTTGATACTGACCTTTAATACCATACATAGTATGGGTCTGGGTTATCTAAAACACTGGCTCTCTCCTCATGCCATACAACTGCACTTGTGGTCAGCAAAAGGCACTTGAGCTGGAGCTAGGGTGATCAGACAGCAAGTGTGAAAAATCGAGACAATGGGTGGGGGGTAATAGGAATCTATATAAGAACAAGATCCAAAAATTGTGACTGTCCCTATAAAATTGGGACATCTGGTCACCCTAGCTGGAGCTCCCAAATATGATCTTTTAACTTGGAGAATGAGACAGGGTACAAATCGGGTGAGATAGCAAAGTAAAAGTATTGGCACTGAAACTGCAGCTGGACATAGATATAAGTTGCTTAACCTGATTCACTGATAATTGTGCACTTTGAACTTTATAAGGGACATCCAGAGCTTAGGACAGACATTTCTACTAACTGTGTATTAGAAATGGAAATCAATAAATTGATCAAAAACATAACTTAACTGTGTTTCTTAACCAGAAATTGAGATACATGCATTTCTCTCTTCACTCTCCTCCCTGCCATTTAATATATCCAGTGTTACATAAGTAATTGCTTTGGATCCACAGGCAGAGACATGATGCCAAGAACACATTGTCAGTAAAACAAAACAAAAAACCATTTCATGTCCCTGCTTAGTTCACATATACATGGTTAAAAAGGCATATTTTCTAATTATCCACCCTGATCTGGTCAGTGTGTATTTAGTCACTGCTGTCATATCAGGTGTCCAAGCATCCTTTACCTTTTGTGTTACTGTTTTGTTTGTTTTCCCAGAACTTGTTAAGGGCCTCTGCTTCCATGCTGTGGTGGCTTTGCTGTTCACTCCAATGTGGCCCAGTTGCAGGCCCAGTGTTTGTTGCTTTAAACAATCCCTTCTGTGCATCCTACAGGGCTTGTGCATTTTGGAGTAACTGTCCTTCATCTTAAGTGTCACCAATTTTTCTTTAAAATCTGACATTCTTCAGCTCATCACGCTCTACATGTTCTACCAATCAGCAGGAAAACACCGGTCTTTTGTTAATCTCTTTTTGCCTGTCTCTTTCTACATCTTTCTTGCAATCTTCATTTGTCATTTCTTCTAAGTACTGTAAGGTATTTTGAAACAGTTTGATTCTGATTCTTTTATTAGGGTCAATCTTACTCCAACATCAATGGCATAATGATTCACTGACTTCAAAGGGGCAGGACCATAATTTTTGTCCCAAGGCAAACTAAGATTTGATTCTGCTACTTTCAAACAATTTCCACACGGTCTCTTGATCTTTTTGTTCTTATTTCTCTGCTGGCATGCTAAAATCATGTTTGAGAATGATCCTTAAGCTTTATGTAATTGGGTCCCTGTCCTGCTCCTGTTCAACACAATTCAATTTTTTCCACTGAACCATCTACATTGCTGGCTCTGCGTTAACATTTATTGGTGTCTAACATTTACTGATGACCTCTGGAGTTCAAAATACTGGTTTTTGTTTTGTTTTTTAAGTTCTTAAATTATCTGTAACATTTTTTACAGTATCAGAGAACATCTGATCCCCTGTCTCATAAAACAACATCTTTTTTGGATTAAATCATAATTTCTCTGGTTGGAAAAAGTACCTGCTAATAGCAGTGCTCTAGAATAAGGATAGCACTCAAGGTTGATTTTCCCTAGGGTCTTCAAGGAATTTGCTATAGCTTCAGGGTAACATTTCCATAATGGGAATCTAAATCCATATTTAGGCCATATTATGTGCCATCTTTAGGCACCTGATTTTCAAAAATGCTGAGCTCCCATTAGGTCGTATTGATTTACAAAGGCTGACAAGAGGAAAATTAAAGTCAAAGCCAAATATGTAACCAAAATGAATCACTGGACACTCTGACAAAAATTACAAGAATTCCCAGGTTTAGAATGGCAATGGTATTCCTCTTATTTTGAATTGGAGTTTAAAGCATGGACCCTCTACATCAGGAGTTTAAAGATATTAGTGTGGACCTCACCTTTCCTATAGCATGGACCTCAAGAACCACCTCTCAACCAATACCTGATAGCATGATGTCCCTGTGTCAATTACAACAATTGCTTACATGCAAAACCAGTATTAAGATATTAATTAATTTATTTTAGCCGCTTTTAATGTAATTATACAATTGGCAGTAAGGAGGAGCTAGTATCATGTGACCTTCCAGATCCCCATGGGTCGCTAGTGATTTGGAGAATCTCTTATCTATAATATCACACTTCACAACTGTTTGATATAATTATTGTCTGCCTTGTTTTGCTAAAATGACTATAATTCTTGCTGCCCTGGAAGCAGAGCCAGTGATTCCTTTCCTCTCTTCATTTATCCTTCTTTTCTGCATTGCACTAAAACCAAAATGAAATGTGTTGCTGACTTGTTCTTCAGGGGTTTTTCTTGTTCTCTCTCATATGATAAGTGTACAACAACAATCGTTTCACTTCATCATGAAGTCATATGACTGCCTGTAAGTCTTTCGAGATTTCAGCCCCAACCTGGAAACTCCATGGGAGCGGGAGAATTGCAGCACCCATGTGCAGACTCTGACTCCAGTTTGATCATTAGCAGGGTCAGGGCCTTACTACCGTATCTACTTTCATAGACAAAAGGTAAAATTCAGCTTTCCTGCAGTTGTATACTGGTCCCATGGAATGGAGAGACTTGCAACAAACATCAGGAAACAGTATTTAAAGTCAGATAACAGTGTTTCTTACAAAACATGGAAGCTAGAATTAAGTAACTTATTGAGGCAGACTCTAATCTAAAATCTATAGTGCAAGAAGGACTAACAATTGACATTATTTTAGAAATGTTTCCTCAGATTTTGGCCCATTTGTGCTTTAATTGCTTTAATGTATTGTGTTAATACTTCTTCAAAAAGCCTTTTGATAAAATGGGGAAAGCCATGAAGTGCCAGATATATTTCTTTCCCAAATTGCTTGCATCCTGAACAGCAGCTTGATTGACAGGCATCACTTATACAAATATAACAGCATAACATTGCTCCAGAGTGAGAGAAAGCAAGGATATTGAACTGGTTTTCTGCCTTATACTGGAAAATATGGTTGTGTTGGAGTCCTCCAACTTAAAGTTCAAGACCTTCATGGATGAAACAATATTTTAGAGCATCAGAACTACATAAAATCCTTATCAAAAACTGTCAGAGTTGGAATTACCAGTAGGTTTCAGTCAATAATTGTTAGAATTACTGATGGGTAAGCAGCAACACTTCACATACAATTCTTTCATGAGGATGAGAAAAGCAGCTGGAAAGAAACCATAACAAGAATCTTGTGGAGCTCAGAGAAATGTGATGTATAAAGAGATTATTTCCTGTGGATATTGATGATAAACGAACAGGATTTTGTGTGAATAAGAAATATTGTTACCTTCTAAACTATCTGAACTCCCTGCATGTCAAGGTAAAAATCTTTCCTGTCACATGTAAGGACTCAGCACAAGATAAATACTAAATATCTGGGTCACAAGTAATCAAAAGTAGAAAATTCTTCTTATGTTCTTTTCATTTAATTAATCCTTCCTGCAATTTTATCAATGCAATGGAACATTGGTTAGTACAGAGAGTGTTTTATGGGATAAATTCATCCATATCAAAAGAGCTGTAGGAAGTATTAAGTAATAAGACAAAGAAACAAAAGGCAAGGTATGTTGGTAATTTGGTTGAAAGACTGCCCCAAGGGATACCCATATATGTAAATCAGTTACTATACTTGGTCTAATCATAATATGTCATAAACCTGTAGCTTTCTTTCTTAATCTTTACCTGTACTCATAGCTTACATAAAACATGAAACATTCAACTGTAAAACAGCTAAAACTATAAGGGGCGGTGTTAGAAAGATGTCCCACATGAAGCTGATATTTTAGCTAATTTATACAATAAACCTTACATAACACAGACTCTTCCATTTAACTATTAGAAAATTGGTATTTAGTCACACAGATCTGTCAGTGTGATAAGACACATGGCCAGTAATTCTAAGATGAGGGGATGTGAATGGACAGATTGTGCTTACTATTAAACACAGAAGAGACTGATGTTCGGAAAAGCAGGACGTACCCAAGAAATGACCTTTAAAACCTTTTGTTGACATGGAATGCAGCTAGAAATGTTACCTGGCTTTTCACAATGCCTCACACATTCATTGCTAATGAAAAAGAGACCAAGAAAAACAAGAAAAAACGTTCAAATAGCCCATGAAGATGAAATATGGGTCCAGTTTCTGCATTGATGTACACACCACTTAACTTAAGGGGGATTGCACAGGATGCATATCATTGGTGATCTTGACCCATCGGGTCCAATCAGCAAAGCGCCAGGTGACAGCAGGCCCCCAATTGCAGAGGGATCAGCCACAAAAATACACTCTTAGTTCTCATGTAGACTGCATACGACTTCATCGACCACTTGCAACTACCCAACACACCTCAAATAATGACTACCAAATTCTCACATTCATTCTAAGGAGTGAAAAACTTTTACACAAAAAGCTTATTGAGTATCTTTGTACAACAAAACATTCAAAGAAATCACACTATCTCCGACCAGAGGAAGAGGCTCAATTCAAAAGGTAAATTATTCTTTGATAATTATTCACTCAGCTCTAGTCTGAACTGTGCTATTTATCCATTTTAGATTGTAACCCTCTAAGGGCAGGACCCTCATCTTCCACTATGGGCATGTATAATAGAGCTCCAAGCACATTAATGGTGCTCATCAAATAATAATATAATATGTTTAAAACTATTGGCCTTCAACAGAAAACTCTGATTTTACATTATTGATTATCTTAGACAAAATAACTTGCACTTTATGTATGAATACAAATCCATTTGGTTATTTTAGAGCCATCAGGCTATGCATGATTTTACAAATCTATCTGCTTAATTAGACACTCAAGTTGCTATCAGGATCTGTTACACTCCCTAGAGAACATTGGGCTCCTAAAGATATGGATTACAATAAACCAATATGTAGTATTTTCATTTTACCAATATAATCTAGTTCAAATGTTGTTTGTGTTATCCAAATGGAAGACTGACACCTTTGGAGTCAGATCGTCATGTGGTGTAGAACATAAGAATGGCCATACTGGGTCAGACCAAAGGTCCATCCAGCCCAGTATCCTGTCTACCGACAGTGACCAATGCCAGGTGTCCCAGAGGGAGTGAACCTAACAGGTAATGATCAAGTGATCTTGCTCCTGCCATCCATTTCCACCCTCTGATAGAGGCTAGGGACACCATTCCTTACCCATCCTGGCTAATAACCATTAATGGACTTAACCTCCATGAATTTATCTAGTTCTCTTTTAAACCCTGTTATAGTCCTAGCCTTCAAAACCTCCTCAGGCAAGGAGTTCCACAGCTTGATCAGCATAGGTCTCTCAATGCCAATGACACTATGCCAATGTACTTCTGGTAAAGATCTGATCCATTACCTTTCTAATGAGCAATCTGAAATTTCATAAGGTATAAATCATCTCTCTGCTTGAATATAATGAAAAATATAGATTTAGTTGACATAATTAGATGAACAGGTGTGTGTGTGTGTGTGTATATATATATATGACTTTCTTTAAAAAATTTCTGTTCTGGAATATCCTGAATGGGTGAGGTTTTGTTCTTTACACCACATGACTAAATAAATACAATGGAACAGAAAATGAGTATCCCAAATGTGAGATGGATTACAGTATTTTGTGACATGAGACATGCATGTCAGTGAAGTGGAAGGTACGTTTTGGATATGGCTTATAACCTAGCCTGTACATTTCAGTAGCAGAGTGGTGTCACATCTTACTACCAACAAGCACATGTATGTAGGCCCTTCAATTCACTAGCCTACATGACACATAATATTGTCGTTCTGACTGTATACTGCTGTAGAAGTAAAAGTTGGATACATTGAGACTGATTCTGCTCTTAGTCACACTTGTAAAAATCAGGAGCAACTCTGATGGAGTCAATAAAGTTATGCCAGTGTAGACTTGGAGTTACAGAGATCTGAACGGTCCCTCTGTATTTAAAGGTGTTGAATAAGAGTCATCTAATAATTTCTTCAACATATTTTGCAATATTTTGAGTACATTATTTGACAGTACATTTCTTTATTATTCACACAGCTATATAGTTAAGTGAGATATACTTAGAAACTCACTTGTACTATGAATATGGCAATATTTTCTCAAGTAAATTATTCAATCATTTTTCCTATTATTCACCCAGTTCTAGCTGTATTTTTATTTTCTTTTGTACTTTCAGATTCTTTGGTGAACATGCAATGAGTCAACAGAAAATTTTGACAGAGAAACTGGTCCCAGCATGGCCAGAGTCTCAGCTGTACAGTGGCATTTCGCACAAATCCTATAGCACAAAGCAACTACAAACCCACTCAGCAGAGGCTTCTGCCCTTCATAATGGAATTCTTCACTGGTGCAGGAACAGAATAGTGGCTTTATATATAAGGTAAGGGCCCCCCAAGCCAATGGCTCATTGGGCTGATGTGACAAAGGCACATCAGTTTTCATGGCCATTGGCACACACATATCTGACCGCACTGGAGGTGGTGTTCCAGTGGGCAAGCGAGTGAGACCTAAGCTGGCAACCTTCAGGATCGTAATCCCTTCCCAGTGCAGGGAGCATTATTAGAGATCCTCAGTTGACAGAATGACCCATTGAAGATGGCATAAAGTAGACCAGCCCCAAGGGTGATGTAATTTACGGCAGGGGATTTCTCAGCAGCTGAATGGCCCAGTAGCAGGGTGGCACAAATGTGGCTCAATCTCACCACTGCACCCCACATCCTCCTGAGCTGCACCATGTGTCTACAGCCCAGGATCAGACTGAATATTTTTTGCTCTATGTGGATATCAGTTAAGATTCTGAGTCCATTTTTTGTGATACATTTTGAATTTCACGTTTCACTCTGGGATTGATTACATGACGGAATGCACACAGCTGAATTTTTTTCCTCTGGTTTGCTTGGTTGGCTGCACCTAATGCACGTGCTCCAGATACTTAGAGGAAGAGGCTGCATTTATATGCATCTTCTGCTTTCTTGTGAGCCTTGGTAAAATATCATGTTCCAAAGACTTTTTTAAGGTGTATATACTTCACTAACTTTAGATATAAATGCTCCTTGCATTGACTTGCAAATACATTTACTTCTTACAACATTTAAATTGCTTTTTATAATTTGAGAGTTAGCTATTTTATTTTGGTGTCAATCAAAACCATGAAATGCATACTTAAAGGTGTATGAATTAGTTTGGAATAGGAGCTATAGATTTTTCCATCAGAGCATTAATGAATTAATAATATTAATGAGTGTCATTTATACACACACTTAAAATTTTATTACATTACAGTTACTAACATGGAGAAAATTGTCATCTGATAATATAATTACATATACTTTTCTAGACTTTGAACATGATTCTTGGTTATACAGAATAAATAATTATGCCATGGTTATATTTACATAACTACATGCTCAAACTTACACCAATAAATTAAAAAATGAGAGAGTGCAAGCTTATGTGGTGTGGTCATGTAAAACGCAGTTCTGGCATCTCTGTGGGTAACAGAATCCAGAACAACGCTTCCTTAGCTCTTGTTCCCTAACGCCCCTACTCTACTTGCACTACATTGATGACTTCTTCATCATCTTGACTCATGGAAAAGAAGCCCTCGAGGAATTCCACCGTGATTTTAACAATTTCCATCCCACCATCAACCTCAGCCTAGACCAATCCACACAAGTGGTCCATTTCTTAGACACTACTGTGCTAATAAGCAATGGTCACATAAACACCACCCTATACCGGAAACCCACTGACCGCTATACTTACCTACATGCCTCCAGCTTCCATCCAGGACACACCACACGATCCATTGTCTACAGCCAAGCTCTAAGATACAACCGTATTTGCTCCAATCCCTCAGCCAGAGATAAACACCTACAAGATCTCTATCAAGCATTCTTAAAACTACAGTACCCACCAGCTGAAGTGAAAAAACAGATTGACAGAGCCAGAAGAGTACCCAGAAGCCACCTACTACAGGATAGGCCCAACAAAGAAAATAACAGAACGCCACTAGCCATCACCTACAGCCCCCAACTAAAACCTCTCCAGCGCATCATCAAAGATCTACAACCTATCCTTAAAGATGATCCCTCACTCTCACAGATATTGGAAGACAGACCAGCCCTCGCTCATAGACAGCCTCCCAACCTGAAGCAAATACTCACCAGCAACCGCGCACCATACAGCATAAACTTTAACCCAGGAATCTATTCTTGCAACAAAGCCCGATGCCAGCTCTGTCCACATATCTATTCAAGTGATACCATCATAGGACCTAATCACATCAGCCATGCCATCAGGGGCTCGTTCACCTGCACATCTACCAACGTGATATATGCCATCATGTGCCAGCAATGCCCCTCTGCCATGTACATTGGCCAAACCAGACACAAATCTGACATCAGGAATCATAACATTCAAAAACTAGTGGGAGAACACTTCAACCTCTCTAACCACTCAGTGACAGACATGAAGGTGGCAATTTTGCAACAAAAAAACTTCAAAAATAAACTCTAAAGAGAGACTGCTGAACTCGAATTAATATGCAAATTAGATGCAATTAACTCAGGCCTAAACAGAGACTGGGAATGGTTGGGTCATTACACATATTGAATCTATTTCCCTATGTTAAGTTCTCCTCACACCTTCTATGGGTCATCTTAATTATCACTTCAAAAGTTTTTTTCTCCTGCTGATGATAGCTCATCTCAATTGATTAGACTCTTCCTGTTGGTATGCATACTTCCACATTTTCATGTTCTCTGTATGTATAAATATCTCCTGTCTGTGTGTTCCATTCTATGCATTCGAAGAAGTGAGCTGTAGCTCACGAAAGCTCATGCTGAAATAAATTTGTTAGTCTCTAAGGTGCCACAAGTACTCCTGTTCTTTTTGAGAATCCAGCCAATCATGACAGAAGAGAAAAGACAGAGAGGCTGGCCCAAGAAGAAGTGGTGGGTTGTCATAAAGGAAGACATTTTAGTATGTAGAGTGATAGAGGTTATGGCACTGAACACTTTAGACAGAGAAGACCCATAGAGCAGATCCCATGTGATGGGATTAATGCAGGGAAGAAAAGTTGGGCTTCCATAACTAGACAATATTGCAAAATACAGCTCATACACCAATGAGCTACAGCATAGCCTAGTTAATAAATAATGCACATTGACACTTCAATCTGTTTTTGTTAAAGTATAAAACCACCTTCAGTGAAACAGAGGTTTAAGATGTTGTCCTACACATAGTGAAAACAAATGCCCAAAGTAACCTTCCTCAGGCCCTGCAAAAACCTTTGGGCAGCCTTAAAGGAGGTGATGTAGCATGTAGGGCATGGAAATGGGGGGGGTGGTGGAATCTCAGCATCTAGGAGGGGGGAACAACAGACTAATCCCAACATGGTCATAGAAGAGACGCTGATACTCTAAAGTGCTACTGCTGTTACAGCACACACAAGTACTCATGTTGTGTGAAACGTTGGGAATTGCAGCGTAGAAGCCAGAGCCACAGGTAGGGCTGGTGATTACTCTAATATTAGTCCTTCTTATGTTCCCCCTAGACTAGCAGTTCCCAAATTATGGGCTATGGCTCTCCAGTGTTTCCTGATGCACTTCCAGGTAGTTTGGAGGCTGGTCACATGATCAAACAGAATTTTCCATGAAAGCAATTCCTGTAGTTGCCATAAGGATGTTATTTGATGGCCAATAGATGAGGAGATGTCTGTGAGACAATTCCTCTATTAACATGGAGTCCACACTATGAAAGCTTTGGAGAACCCTTGCCTTAGGCAATTGCCCTAATCAGAATCCCCGGCTCTGGAAGGTGTAGTTCAGGTTAATACTGCATCAGTATCATTAGCACCAACAGCAGTGAGATTTCCTGTGCAGAGACAAAAACTGGTCTTCTTGGGAGAGGGGCTATTTATATACAATGTCAAAGTTGTCAGGTGTCAGGTTTTCATCATACATTAGAGAGAGTTAGCCAGGGTATCAAACTTCATCTGTATGCTCTTGAACTATTGGTAAGCAGCAGTGGGTATCAACTTTGTCCCAGTGGAAAGGAGATATATATACACATACACACATACATGTACACACACACACACACACACACAATAATGGTAGTGTCACTTTTATTTTTTAAATATATATATATAAATGAAGTTTGATACCTCTGATGTATGATGAAAACCTCACACCTGACAACTTTGCCATTGTATATAAATAGCCCCTCTAGCATGAAGATCAGTTTTTGTCTCCGCACAGGAAATCTCACTGCTGTTGGTGCTAGTGATGCTGATGCAGTATTAACCTGAACTATATATAAATATACACACACACATACACAATACACTAGAATGGTGGGGTCATTTATATATATTATAGTGTATTGTGCCACAAAAAGGTCCCCAATTACTCATACTACAGAGCCACAACATCGTATCCATTGTCACTAAAAAGGATAGCGACCAAGATGTGGGACAAAGTGCATGACCAGTAAGACTACAGAAAAGACAGCAAATACTATCACAACCTCACTGAGACCCTCTTGTTCAATGTCATGGTAGCTAAAATGCTGGCACTTTACTTATTGCCCTTCTCACATATGAAGGAAGAAGGCTTCTGACAGCTGTTGAAATTTGCAATTCCAAGATAGCAGTCGCTCGGTCACACATTTTTTGCTTTCCTATTTTTCACTATTTACAAAAAGTGCTTCCTGCCACGATTCAATTAACTATGGCCATAGATATTACTGAGAACACCACTGGCTGCATGTCTGAGTGACCACTGGATCCATTTTGGAGGCAGCAGTACCTAGCGATATGGCAAGTTGCTTGTGTGTGGCTTCAATAAACCACACACTGCCATTAATCTTTTGAACAACCTGAAGGCCATCAGAGTAGACTAACTGACTAGATCCTCTCTCTTCTGGCATTCTGGTGTCAGACAACAGTGCCAATGTAGCACAGACAGCATGTGATGGTGGATGTCTCCGTGTTACAGACTTTCACACTGTATGTATGGCCCTTGCCTTCAAAGCGTATTGAGGGTCCATGAGATTTCCGGATAGAATACTCTGCTTCATCCATGACAAAGCTGTCATAACATTTTTTCCCAGATTTGGACCTTAGCGTCCAAAATATGGGTGTTAGCATGAAAACCTCCAAGCTTAGTTACCAGCTTGGACCTGGTAAAGCTGCCACCAGCCAGGGATTTATACAGTGCCTAGCTCACTGTGGTCTCCCCAAAAACCTTCCCTGGGGGACCCCAAGACTCAGATTCCTTGAGTCTCACAACAAAGGGGAATAAACTATTTCCCTTTCCCCTCCTCCCCTCCAGGTGTTCCCTCCCTGGGTTCCTGGAGAGATATACAGAAGCAAGCTCCATGAATCTAAACAGAGGGATTCCACCCTCCCTGTTTCCAGTCCTGGAAACACAAGTACCGAGAGAGCTAATCTCTCTTCCCCCCTCACCCAGAGGGTATGCAAAGTCAGGCTTAGCAAATCTAACACAAAGAGATTTTCCCCCTGACTTCTTCCTCCCACCAATTCCCTGGTGAGCTGCAGACTCAATTCCCTGGAGTCCCCACTAAAGAAAAACTCCAACAGGTCTTAAAAAGAAAGCTTTATATAAAAAGAAAGAAAAGGACATAAAAATGGTCTCTCTGTATTAAGGTGACAAATACAGGGTCATTTGCTTAAAAGAAAAAAATGAATAACCAGCCTTATCCAAAAAGAATACAATTTAAACATTCCAGCAACTACACACATGTAAATACAAAAGAAAAACAATATAAACCTATTGTTTTACTATCATTGTACTTACAACTTGGAAACAGAAGATTAGAAAGCCAGGAGACAGAAAGATCACTCTCAGAGCCAAGAGGGTACAGACACAAGACAAAGAACAAAGAACTCACACCCAAACTTCCCTCCACCCAGATTTGAAAAAGTCTTGTTTCCTGATTGGTCCTCTGGTCAGGTGTTTCAGGTTACTCCTTTCCAGGTGAAAGAGACATTAACCCTTAGCTATCTGTTTATGACAAAAGCAAAACCTTCCACCTCCCATACCTACCATTCAGAGGATTTTTCCTTCCCTAAGACAAGATTTTTTTCTGGAAGAGGACAATTCCCTCTCTCCCTTCCCAGCTAATTTAGAAATGTTGTTTTTTGTCTTCCTCCTTACAGATGGCAAACCCTTTGGTTTCTGCCACCACTAAAGATGTAAATAAATCATCAAGATATGATCTGTTAACATATTCAAATGATGCCTGGCCTCCATTTTTTTAAAGCTTCAAACATCAATTTTATTTAATAATGAATACAACTGTCAGCTCGTAACATTTAATTTTCCCTACATTTAGCAAAATTGCTTAACTGATCCATTTTTCCCAAACAGTCTTCTTTCTGCCCTAAAATCATGCAAATCAAAGAACCACTGACTTATCTGATGTGCATAATTCCCCACAGCCAGTTCAATCATGGAATTATAAAATATTCATAATATATCTATTTTTTTACAAAATTAATTATGGTATCCTAACTTTTTTCTTGTGCTCATCTTGTTAAAATATTCGGACAAAATTGTACAGGCATCCCATAGTTATTTCCATTTTATTTGCTTTTCTCTCCAAAGACAACTCCTCACCACCACCACACCCACCCACATACACACACTCCATATAGAAGCAGCCTTATCTGTGACATTGGCTAGGCATATCCGGTACACAAGCTTAATGCCCTTTGCAATTCTTGTCTGAACAGCTGTTAGCAGAAGACAAGACGACTTATTTCTATTCATTCTCTGTATAATCCACCTTATGAATTTACACCTCACCTATCCATATATTCAAGGACCTGAAATACAAAATATTTCCTGCTGTGTTTTAAGCCCACATCCTCCTGGTTACAAGATAAGAGCTTAATAGCTTTGACACTGCACTGTTTTCATATTCATGCATAACTTATGGATATAGCAACAGATCAGCACTTCTTTGTGATTCTCATTGGCTCTGGTTCGCTGCCTTAAACTGTCTGAGTCAAGGCCATGTTTTAATGCCATAGACATTCTATTCAAACACCAGTATGACCACATTTTAAAAGCCACCCTGTACCACTTCATTGCTGCAGATGTCCTTTTACATCTGGCAAGGGCCGTTTCTCTGCATGTCAACAGTAATTCAGTTTAACAGCTGTCTCTTTTGACAAGCTTAGTGTCAGACTCTAAAATGACAGGGTGACAGTTTTCCTTTTCTTTAACAGAACATAGTACAAATTAACCATTTGAATGCAGGATCATTGGATGCATTTAGAACACAGTTTTCAGAGCAAGCTGAATAGGATTTAGGAATTGTGTATATAATACAACCAAGGCTGTATACCTATAGAGTTTGATAAATCAAAGCACTTTTCATATAACTGAGATCTGTACCTGAAATCTAAATGTTCACAGTCCAGAATACCTTTAACTGAGATGAAACAGACATCTAAGGTAAACACCGGGAATTCACAAACTGGTGTGATAAGTACTTTTGCTGCATTGTATGAATACACAAGAGATCTTCCTGTATACTTAGGCAGCATGTAGTTACAGTGCTTGTTAATATATTAGTTAATGGTACCATGTGTATCAGCTTCCAAACAGCATATTGTACACACATCATTTTCTACAAATGCTATACATACAAAAAACTACTCAGCATAATTTGTGGAGGACTAAAGCCATGCCTGAGATAATACTGTACATCTTAATGATTAAAACCTTTAGCATAAAAACCAGAATGTGGACAGTAACAAACTGCCACTGTGATTTATGAACAACTAGTACATGCTACAGAGACTCCTGCTTTAATCTGGTGCAAGAGTGAGCTTTATGAGGCTGGTTGTATTAGGTTCACATAAAAGTGAATAAAAAAATATAAACATTATGCTCAACATATTTAAACTGCATATTGATGTAAGCTACACTGGCTGGGTGACTTCTCCCTGCCATTCCTATGTCATAGAGAGGTCTGCCACAGTTAGGATGAAGGATCTCTCACTGATTGGGAAGATAAGCAGCCCTATCTTTCTCCCATTGAAATCAATGGCAAAACTCCCAATCACTTCAATAGGAGTAGGATCCGGTCCATCTGGTTCATATTATATTATAGACAAAGCACTATACAAAATGATAAATACTTTTTTCAGTTCATTCCTGGGTAATCAGCTAGATCTAACTGCACAAAGAAAAATAGGAAGAGGATGCAGAGAGCTTAGCATTTGGAGGCTTAAATTCACTCTGTTTTGTCTGCTTATTTATTCATTGATATAAGCATTTGCGTACATCACCAATTGCCATAACATCTGGGTACCTCACAATATTTAAAAGACGTGCACTTAAATGCTTATTATTATCTACAAGTGCTATACACATTTATATTAACTGGAATAGTAGTTTCTTGTAAACCTCTCAGTTTTGTAATTTAGCTGTGCTCTTCCTGTTTTCATTTGGCCTTTTTTTTCTTGTTTTTTTGAAACTGTTTTCACCTTAAAGCAAATCTTTTAGGTCACCTCATAGCATTTTGAGGACTTGGGACAGACAAGATGAACCAGCTCTCTTCCCTAAACACTAATCTCTTACCTGATATGCACTGCCTCTTCTTTTTCCTGGCCTGGGATTCATACTTCTGTTTCCAGAGGCAATTCTCTCTAACAGCCGCTTACACTGTGTTATTAATACATCATCCAACTAACTCAGCTCCAAATGCTACAAACAAATAATTGGAAAGAAATGCCACTCCCAGATGGAAATGTACAGGCAGTTTTCTCATTAACAACCCCAACCCTTTTGTTTTCATACACGATATATAAACTATACAACATGGACTTCATAATTAAAAACACTTTTCTTTGTCTCCTTAAAATCCCTGACATGATTCAACCACTAATAAATCTATAGCTTAAGATGAATAGAGTACTATTCAGTTGTAAGGTTTTATGTCTACTATCTCCACTTCTTCTGAAGTGTGAAAAGGCGCTTCATATCTGTCAGTCTTTTCTCAGAAGTGACTTTCACTGCTTACGTTAACTTTCATTAAATAAGCTTTCCACAAGCTGTAAAAACAGAACACACAGGGAAAAAATATTGGCTCTCATTTAAAAGTGCTGTAGAGTTTCTTTTTGAATAAGTAATTAGAAATGTGTAAACTCTTTTATGGATATCTGAGAAGTACATGCAAAAAAATGTGACATTCCATGTGAGTATTTCTGTGTGCTATCACATTTCATTGTATTTAGCAGGCACCAAAACTATATAAGACCCAAAATACACATGCCCTAGTAGACATGGGTTATTTGCAAAGATTGACTTTACATACAATACAAGAAAAACATTCTAGTTTAATTCCAGGCCAGTGGATGCTCACATTCTTAAAGAGAAATTAGAGTTGTTTTGTCTTTCCTCCCATATTTATACAGATTGCAAAGATGTTGAGAGAACATGATTTGAGTTGGGCTTCTGCAACAGTTTATGGTTATTTTTATTGTAATTGTCAGTCATCTTTTTCATATTAAGAGTCAATATTAGATTAAAACTTTCTAATTTTTGAATCAAGAAACAAAAAGAGAGGTAGTATGGTCTAGATGTTAGGGAACTGGAAACCTGCTTTCCATTGCTGGCTCTGCCACTGGTCTGTGTGACCTTGGGTTAGTCACTGCACATAGCTGTGCCTCTGTTTCTCCTTCCACCCACTATCTGTCCTGTCTATCTGTAAACTTTTTAGGGCAGAGACTGTCTCTTACTATATATGTATAGTGCATGGTACAGTTGAGGCTCATTTTTGGCTGGGACTTCTAGGTGCTACTGTAATATAAAATATAACAATAGTTCCATTATTTGCAACCAACATTTCTCTGACAAAGTATCTCCTTCTAAACACCTTGCTCTTTATGATCCTGATCCAGCAAGGCACTTAAGAACATATGCGATTTTAAGTATGTGAGTAGTCCATTTATTTCAATGGGATTATGTACATGTTTAACATTATGCAGGTGCTTAAGTGCTTTGCTGGATCGGGGCTTATGGAATTGAAAATATCAGATTATAGCAAACCTGCTTTGAACATGTGACCATGGAGAACAATTGATCACCTTCCCCTTTAAAACAGCCATTAACATATATGCAGACTATCAGATCTTCCTCAATCTTCTTTTCTCAAGACTAAACATGCCCAGCACTTTTAACATTTTCTCACAGATCATGCTTTCGAAACCATTTATCATTTTTGTTGCTCTGGACTCTCTCCTAAAGTGTGGTGCCCACAATTGGACACAGTACTTCAGCTGGGGCCACACCAGTGCAGAGTCTGGGGCACACCACATTGGGACAGTTACCTTCTGTGTCTTACAAACAACACTCCTGTTAATATACCCCGGACTGATATTAAACTTCATTGCAAATGCATCATATTGTTGACTCATATTCAATTTGTGATCTACTAAACGCTCCCCACCCCCAATCCTTATTCAGCAGTCCTACTTCCTAGCCAGTTATTTCCCATTTTGTATTTGTACATTTGATTTTTCCTTCCTAAGTGTACCACTTTGCACTTGTCTTTACTGAATTTCATCTTGTTGATTTAAGACCAAATCTCTAAATTGTCAAGGTCATTTTGAATTCTAATGCTGTCCTCCAAAGTTCTTGCAACCGCTCCCAGCTTGGTGTCATCCACAAGTCTTATAAGCATACTCTCCATTCTACTATCCAAGTCATTAATGAAAATACTGGATCCAGGACAGACCCCTGCAGGATCCCACTAGATATATCCCCCTAGTTTCACAGCACACCATTGATGACTACATTGAGTATGGACTTTTAGCCAAATTTACATCCACTTTATAGTAATTTAATCTATACCACATTTCCCTTGTTTGCTTACAAGAATGTCATGTGGAACTGTGTCAAAAGCTTTACTAAAATCAAGCTATATCACATCTAACACTTCCCCTTTCCCACTAGGCTAGCAATCCTGTAAGAGAAGGAAATTAGTTTGGTTTGGCATGATTTGTTCTTGTCAAATCTATGCTAACTATTCCTTACAGCCCTATTATCCTCTAGATACTTACAAACCGTTTAATAATTTGTTCCAGTATCTTTCCAGGTGTCGAAATTAGGCTGACTGGTCTATAGTTCCCCAGGTCCTGTTTGTTCCCCTTTTTAAAAAAAGGTACTATTTTTGCCCTTCTCCTGTCCTCTGGGACCTCACCTGTCCTCCATGAGTTCTCGAAGATAATTGCTAAGAGTTCTGAGATTGGTTCAACTAGTTCTTTAAGTACCCTAAGATGAGTTTTATCAGGCCCTGCCAACTTGAATACATCCAATTTACCTAAACATTCTTTAACCTGTTCTTTCCTTATTTTGGCTTGTGTTCTGTTCCCCCTCCTCATATTTGCACATTACTCACGTTGACAGCGACATTAACTTTCCTTGACTGTGGGCCCTATAATCAACCCCACAGCGTGAAAGGGAGTAAATCAGACTGGAAAAGGTGTAGAAGTAACCCAGTAACATTGGTAGGAGTGATGTGTGACTCCTCAGCACAATTTCCCCTTTGAGGGAGCCTGTGGATACCCCTTGCATTAACAGTGTGGTGAGCATGTGCAAGCCCGAGGCATTGTCACAGTGGGAAAGGCCAGGGCCAGATAAAGGGGAATGCTTTCCCCTCCCTCCAAACTGGTAGGATATTTGCTTGAAAAGCCAGTAGATGTTATGCTGTGTGCACGTACTGTGCACTATAAATAGTAATGTCTTATATACTTCTCTGCATGGAAAAATCTACAGGAGGGAAAATAGTCTAAAATCTGTGTACATTTCAAGACAAAAACAACCAGACTCAAACTCTCCTCTGTGGAGACGCTGTGTACAGGGAGTATGGCCTATAACCACATGCAGTCTGAGGAGCCAGGGGAAAATGAGGTTCCAGCATCATGATGCTTAGGTCATTTGTAAAGAGGGCTTGCCCCTTTCCACTGCTGCCCAGCCTCACCATTCCCCTGGAGAAATGAAGCCATTTGGCTTTCTCCCCTACAGCTGCAAACTCGCCCCCTCTCTGAGAAAGATCAAAGTTACAGAGGAGAGTTATGCTGTATTATGCAAGCAGCACTGAACTACCACATGGTTTCCCACTCCAAAACCTGCCCATGTTTAAGGGGAGTCTGCCCTGAAGAGCAGCTGCTCACAGACTCCATCCTTCCAACTCATTCTTCCCCTTCCAAATCCCACAGGTCCCCAGCATGGACATCCTTCCACCACCACCTGAGGAGAGGGACACACTCCACCAAGTAATCATTTCTTCCTTGCTTGCTTTTGAGATACCTGAGTCCCTTATTTTCTATACTCTGCCCCTCCCGGCTAGGAGTATAGGGCCCAATATGAATATTCAACAGCTAAAACCACCCTACTGTTGTATATTATGTGAGAAAACAATGCACTCATTCCTGTTTTTTCAAGCTGCTAGTCATCATGAGTTATCTGGCAGAATATTAACATGTGCAACTGAGCAAGGTCTTGTATAAAATCAACCGCAAAGTAAATTTATTGAAGTGGAATAGCAAAAGACACAAGAAAAGAAAGGGGTTCCCACATAAGGGGATATAAAGTATTTAATATGCTCCAGAATCAACAAGATTGGAAGATATGAACAATGTATTGCTTTGTCAATATCTTTTTTTAGTTTAATAATCTACAAAAAATTACAGTATATCTGTAGCACATTTTCTGCTTTCTTTAAAATACCTCACTCAAATTTCAAACATTTTAACTCCCGGCTCAAATCAGCTCTCTCTCTCTGTCACATTGATAAATGGATCTATTTAAATTTTTATCATGGGAAAACTCTCTTTCTTGTGTCTTTTTCACTATCAGATTTCAAGCACAAGATAACATAACACTTATTCTTTTTGTTACGTTATCCAGTGCAATAAAAATACATTGAGTTGTGATGGCACAGATGTCACTGTGGAATGGCTGTGTTTGGTTTACAGAGTTAGAGTGTGTCTGTGTGTGGTGTGAAGATGATCTGACACTGATTGATATAGCAGTGAGATTAAATGTATTATTAAACATTAAACAATAACATACCTACTCTTAGTTAAACTGCATAACTGCATTACTATTATACCTGTATAATTCAGTCTAACAAATAAAATTGTCCAATCCAATGTTAGTAGAACACATAGCAGCGACTGAGTTTCCAGGTCTATATTACCATTAGAAACTGGGGGGTACCCAGGGGTACAGTAAACACCTGTGCACCCAATGACCCTAGGCTTCATTCATCCTGTCAAACTAGAAGGTGGGTGACTACTGCCAAGAGTGCTCTTATATTGCATGTGAATTGGTGTATCCAGCACTGTAGTTATCAGGCCTGCACAGAAGTACCTTTTTAAAGGGGAGAAAGTACTTCTGGGAATATTATGCAAAGAGAAAGTGCTCTTCAAGTAAACAAAGGGCTGAATACAACATTATACAACCCACCCACAAATTGTGGCATATCCCTGTGTTAGTAAATAAATAAGTTAGAGGATTTCAATGTCTTCTTGCACTTACCCTCATAAGGAACTATAGCAGGTTCTATATGAACCACCAAAGTTTAATCTTTCTTGGCAATCTGTTAATTCTTAAAGGAAAGAAAGCAAAAGTGATGCCATGTCAACAAATTTCTAGGTATTATTCTAAAGAATTATCTGGCTTTTCTGCCAATAATCAAAACCAAAATATAGTTAAAGAGCCTTAATAACAATAAGCATTCTATATACTTAACCTACATGCGTAACCTTTACCTAATAATGTTAAGAAAATGCCTAATGCTACAGCTACTGTAAAGATAGAAAAACAGATACTAAAGAAATATAGTAGTATTTAATGACAAGTTACAAAGAGTGCTGGTGAAAGAAAAGCAATAGCAAAAAAGGTTAAATAAAAACTATAGTACTTGCACTCTTTCTACATTAACTTCCAATAATTAGAGAATACAAGTCTTCCATATATGATTTGATTTCCTGATCTGCACATTAAATATTTACTTCTAATTATAAACTTATGTGAGATCCAAACAAAAACTAATTTGCATTATTAATGATGCAAGAAATGTGATGTTTAGTTTCTTAAGATTTGTAATAAAGAGGAAAATGTTAGAGATTTACTTTCTGTTTTTCATTTTAAAAGGCGAGTTAAAATGATAAAACTTATTTAATTAACAGAGGCTCCACTTATGAATTACTTGTTCCTGCCAGCAAGGATGTTAAAAAAAAAACTGTCTGAAATGAGGCTGAGACTACAAAGAGTCCATTTTCAGCTTCAGAGTCTCAAGGGAAAAATCAAAGGGTTTCTTTCTTTCAACAGTTTGGGTGAGATGATATTTTGAGATGTTGACAGCTGCCAAACTGCAAAAACAGTGAACTACCAAAATGAAATCTTTTTTATCTTTCTGAATTTCTCTCAATGTTCAACTTGACTTTCTTTACAACTCTTGACTGAATATTTCTGTTGTGCTGAGAGACTTTTAACTGTCCATATAATTGTATCTTCTACATCTGGCTAGAAATGGGCCATATTCTCTGTTATTAAATATTATCAATGATGAAATCTTTTTTTAAATAAGTCCTTACATAATTTTTTATTATTATTATTTGTAATGTTAACACCAACAGGCCCCCAACCAGTGTCCCACAGTGATGAACATTGCACAACAAAATATAAGAGATAGTACCCGTTCCAAAGACATTTCAGGCTAAACATTTAAGGTCTTGAATACTACACATGGATAGATGCCTACATCCACATGGAGCCTCACTGACTCCAGTGGGACTCTGCCCACATGCAGTACATCATAGTGTCAAGAACTAAAATTGTGTACGTTCATGTGAAAAATTGATCAGTCTCTTAATCGCCATCATTATTATAAACAGTTATTTGTTTCATACTGAGCATGGAAACAATTTTCAGTGGTTAATGGTATAGGTATGTCCTGTTGGATTCTTACTATGTTTAGATGCATACAACATATTTGTAAGCAGATTTGCTCAACTAAGCTAATTGACATAAAATTAATAGTCTTTATCCCACTAAATAAAGGTCATAACTTTTCTATTTTTATCCAGTATAAACTGTACCATAATCTACTTATGAAATAGAAAAAGATGCTGTTTATCAGACTGATTCATTAATTTCAGAAGAGACCACTCCTAGGAAAAGTAGATACAAGTACATGCATGTGAAATACACACACACACACACACACACACACACACACACACACACACAGAGTGTATCTTCACTGTGATTTTTATTTAATCTCTTTTACTTGTAGCTCTATTTTTTTGGCATGGGGGATCTTGGGAGATTAGTGACAGCCTTTACTTATTTCTTCTGTTTATTGTGCCATATTATTCCCCATTGTCCAATGTCTTGCTGATTCCTGTGTTTCTTCTTCTTCTTCACTAAATCAACCTTTCCTCAACATCTGCCGCTGCTAAGCCCTGGCCCACATATTAGTCACCCTGATTACTGCAACCTTCTTCTTTCTGGCCTCCTGTCTCCCCCATACCATACCATCTATCCAAAATACCACTTCTAAAGTCATCTCCCTTCTCTCACTTCTGACTATTTTTCCTGCTTCTCACACACATTCTTTGACCTCCCGTCCTTCACCATTAAAGTTCAGTTCCTCTCCTTTATCTAGAAGGGCCAGCATAGTCTCACCCTCAGCTATATACACTGCTTTCTTTCCCCCCTCATCCTTTTTACACTCCTCTTACTCCTCTCTCTTTACTGCTACCTTTCTCACTGTCTACCTCATGTCTTCACTCTTGCTGGAACACTCAATCTCTACCTTTTCTCCAAGCATCCATTCTCCTCCTTCAAATCACTCCTTAAAATCTGTTTCTCAAGAATTCTTCCTCGCTTCTCCTCAAATGATCCCTCACAGTCCTTTTTTACATGGTCCGTGGTACTGTGTCACGTATTTGTGTGCTCCGTTTACCTCAGGGCCTGATCCTGCAAACATCGGTCATCACGCATAGGTCCCTAACATTAAGTATGTGAGTTGTCCCATTCAAGTCAATTGGAATTTTGTCCGATCAAGAACTTAGTAAGAAATGTAGTATTTGTCCTGTTCACATTAAGTCCCTTTAACCTCTGATTCTCCAGGAAATAGGAATTTAAATTTCTCTCTCCAATGTGGAAGTTCCAGAGAACTTGGTTGACTGATCGGTTGGCCTCCTGCTTAGTATTGTTTTATCAGTCAATCTGATTTCTGGAGTATTTTGTCATTGCTGTGCTCAGCATGAATAGACACAGAATCATAGAAATGTGGGGCTGAAAGGGATTTTGAGAGGCAACAAGTTCAGCCCTCCGTGGTGAGGTAGGGCCATGTAAACCTAGCCCATCCTTGACAGGTGTTTCTCCAACCTGTTCTTAAAAACCACCAATGATTGGGCTTCCACAACCTCCTTTGGAAACCTGTTCCAGAGCTTAACTATCCTTATACTTGGAAAGTTTTTCTGAATATCTAATAAAATCTCCCTTGCTGTATACGACTCTGATTACTCCTTGTCCTTCCTTCAGTGGGCATGGAGAACAACTGGTCACCTTCTTCTTTATAACAGTCCTAACCATATTTGTTATCAGGTCCCTCCTCATTCTTCTTTTCTCAAGACTAAACATGCCCAGTGTTTATAATCTTTCCTCATAGGACAGCTTTTCTAAATCTTTTATCATTTTTGTTGCTTGCTTTTGGACTTTCTCCAGTTTGTCCACATCTTTTCTAAAGTGTGGGGCCCAGAATTGGACACAGTACTTCAGCTGAGACCTCACCAGGGCTGAGTAGAGCAGGGCAATTACCTCTTGTGTCTTACATATGACACTCCTGTTAATACACCCCAGAATGGTACTAGTCTTTTTCACAACCTCATCACATTGTTAACTCATATTCAATTTGTGATCCGCTATAAGCCACAGATCCTGTTCAGCAACACTACTACCTAACCAATTATTCCCCATTTTGTAGTTGAGTTTTTCTTTCTAAGTGTACCACTTTGTGCTTGTCTTTACTGACTTTCATCTTGTTGATTTCAGACCAGTTCTCTAATTTGTCAAGGTTGTTTGAATTCTAATCCTGTCCTCCAAAGTGCTCACAACCTCTCCCAGCTTGGCGTCCTCTGCAAATTTTATATGCATGCTCTCCACTCCATTATCCAAGTCACTAAAGAAAATATTAAATAGTACAGGATGCAGGACATCTTCTGAACTTCTAAGTCTCACCACCATCATACACAGGACAGAGCAGGATTTCTGTAAGAAAGGTAATAGAAGCTATGTGTACTTTAAAGCAGAGCAAGTTATTAGGAAATAAAAAAGAATAATTTCTGCGAGCTCAGTTAATGCCCCTCAAAAACATTATCAACTGTACTCAATTTTAGGAAAAGTTTATGATCATATTTTATATTTAATTTAAATAATAGCCAAGAAACTGAGGTAGAAAAGCTAGCCACAGCAGCTGTTCAATAGATTTTTAAACAAAACTTTTACAAGAGTTATCATGAGGACTTAAAGCATATGTGCAGCAGTCACGAAGACATGCGGGGAGGGCTATTCCCAAAGTAGTCTTTATGGAGGGCTGATCAAGATCAATGATCCATGGACTAAGTAGGAGATATACAATAAACTATGATAGGTGTGTATGAAAATAAACTTTTAGAGAAGTGTCTAAGTATAGAGGAAAGAATGTAACCACACTGAGAGAGTTCTTACAAACATCTAAAGGAAATCCAAAATATTTCCACTTCCAAATATCTCTCTTTACATTGTAACCCTCCTGCACTAACATGACATCATTTTCTGAGGGCTGTAAAGACTCTCAAAACAACACAAAGAATTATATAGGTAAAGCTTTGTGATTCCACTTTAAGGTGGTAGTACGCATCAAGACACTGATGTTCAGTACATATGGATTTAACTGAGCAACTCAAGCACATATCAGTGGGAATCATATGCTGAAAGTGTAGCCTCAGGTTCTTAATTACTAGTACTATTCCATTTTTTAAGATACTAGCAGGATTATTCTCACAGTGGAACAAACTTCGTACAAAGAACATTTATTGAATACTGCTCCCATTGAAGTCAGTGGGAGTCTTGCCACTAATTTCAGTGGGAGCAGGATGTGTCCATTAGGACCCAATCATGCAGTTACATTGTAGGCAAAACTCCCATTGACTTCAATAGGTCGCAGACAAGAAGGGATTTCGTTTGAATCTTATTATTCATACTCCCCTTGTTATAGCACTAGACCTTTGTGTTTGAAAAAAAATCTGTCAGTCCAGCTGTTTTGTGTGTGTACGTGTGTGTTTGAACCTGAATTAAAAGTTATAGTCCCTAGATATGTGACATCAAAGTGTGTTGTAAGGAATACTATTGAGATGTCACAAGTTTCACACTCATGCTTCAACACAGGATTAAAAACAGAAGAAAAGATGGACAATGAGGACTCAAATCCTGTTGAACCATGATTAATTGACACGAGGGATAAGGCAAACTATGAACAACACAGGACAGGTGAGCGGATTTTAAATAAGAATGTTTTTGGCACTTGTAATTCCTCCTTTAAGTGTTGATGAAACATTTTTGTTTATCTCAAAATTTTACTTACAGAACATTTCTTTTCCATATATACTCAGTACAAGTGTCAATGAAAGTTAAAGGTGCTAGGCACATTTCTATCTAACAAGAGGCATAAAAAGAATGTGCTGTATAATATCTTCACTGTTCTATGAAAAAAGCTCATCCTATAGAATTATTTTTTTCATTGCAACCCAGGGTACTGTAGTTCTGACTCAAGATGTATCAATTGTCAGTTATGACTAAGCGAGCCTTCTATTAGATCTAAGAGTGTTACTTTGTTATTTGCCAGAGTAGAGTGTCTTTTAAAACTATTAAAAGGATGCAGGAAATTAATTTGATCATCTTTAAAATTCTTTGTGCTGGTGCAATCAGTTGCACATTTCCATATTTTAATAAAACACTAATTATGAATTAATTCTTTTCACTTGCTTGAGTTACAACTACTTTTAACAGTAACAGAAACTGGCTTTATTCTCTCATTTATTTATATTGTGTGCTCATCATCACTGACTCAGTTTCAGTTATGCCACCACAGTCTGCACCTAATTTATGACAAACACTCCCATGAAGAGAATACAGGGGGTCCCACTGTCTCTCGAATGGGATTAACCTGCTCAAGGCAGTGGAAGTTCCATAACTTTCAACTCCATTTCCTACCCATTTCTCCATTGCTACTGTGAGAGAAGTAGAAGAGGGATAGTTCAGTGGTTTGAGCATTGGCCTCCTAAACCCAGTGTTCTGAGCTCAATCTTTGAGGGGGCCATTTAGGGATCTGGGGCAAAAATCTGTCAGAGATGGTACTTGGTCCTGCTAGTAAAGGCAGGGGGCTGGACTTCATGACCTTTCAAGGTCCCTTTCAGCTCTTTGAGATAGGTATATCTCCATATATTATTTAACTCCCTTAATTGTTAGATACCTCATGATCTATGAGACAGAGACCATTTTCATTAACGTCCCTTGGCTCCCCTCTATTGCCCAGTTCCACTGGCTCCTACCATCCCTGGAGAGAACCGCTCCTGCATAAGTCATGCTTCCAAAGGTTCCCTGACCATGTCTGTCCCCTCCAGGAGGAGTGCAGAATGGAAGGCAGTACAAGCTGTATTACTGAGCCATGCTGATCCACAGGTCTGAGGGAAAGGGGAGAATTCAGAAAAGCACAAATAGCTTCCTACTCCCTCCAGCTTTGCAGAGGCCAAACCACCACAGTGATATTCAGTGGGCCTGGTGGGAGCAGTCAGCGCATGCCTAGGCAGAACTCTCCACTTTCACCAGCACAGGATCCCTTAGCACATGGAGATAATTATGCCCCCCACCAGTAACTTACTTCATATCCTTTAACATATATTGATTCTAATGACTAGATTCCTAAAATCAAGAACACTGATCATGAATATACTCATTTCTATTTAAAATAGTGGCACTCATGTTTGTTGTGTTTCACCTGGTGATGACATCAAACAATTGCCTTACGAGAGGACATAAAACTAATTTGATATTAAGACAAACCTGTGTTGTTCTCTTGAAATCCAGTCTGCATTTTTGATTTTATGGGAAATTTTGAATCACGCTTATGGCTGGGATTGAGCTTCTGTGCTGTGTTCTAATCTCGTATCACTTTTGGAGATTTAGAAAGTTATATAATCCACCCTGGGTTTAAAATTAAACATAAATCTGTCAACTCTCATCTCTCTCAAGAAATTAGACCTACCATAAAGAGAGCCCTGTTTCCATTTATTAGGTTTCTTTTTCCCCTTTCTGTCACACAGGGTTGCCAGCGCAGACAGTGTGAGTACTAGCACTCCATCAATTGAAACCTTCATTTTAATTTTGGTTAGATCTAATGAGACAATTAATATTCCCGTGTCAGCTCCGAGTAAACTGAAGGGGTTTCACCTCAGAGACTCCCCTTTAAACATGTCGTGCAGATAGGCACATACAGAATAGTAAATAATTTAGCAGCAACAGCACAAGGACACCGTCTTATGCATATACTATCATGTTTCTGGTCTTTTAAAGAGCATCAGTAGTGCAGCAAAGAGAGCAAAGGTATTATTTATCTATTCATACCTGGCCTTGCAACTGAGAACAACTGGAAAAAAATGTGGCGCGTCAGCAAACTGTCTGCCAACTCTAGGAAAAAAGTCCCATTGGGTTCACTACAGTCACCCATCAGGACTCCATTAAGCTCGCCACTCTTCTGCCATTTAAACTGGATAAAAACCATGCCACCATGCTGAGAATGTTTACATGCTTCAGTTCAGAGTTACAGTGGTTTTGTCTGAGACTGAGTCCAGAAACAGAAGGAATCTGTTAAAAAAAATATATTCATAACTGGCTGCATCTATTTTTCTTATTACTTTTTAAAAATCTAAATAATCTTTTGCAGCTCCAGAACACCTTTTGTCTGAGACATTGGAAGAACTTTTTAAAATGTTCATTTAACTCTGTGAAGTAAACACTTTCATCCTCATTTTTCAGGGCGCAGGTTGTGGCTGTGTTAACACTGCTACAAGAACTTTCACTTTTTGGTTTCTTGACCTTAGATGACTTCCACTGGGAATCTCAGCATCACACTAACAAAAGGTTTTATATTCTAATATCTAGTCATTATTATTTTTTTCAGACTTGTCAGTGCTCCCCTGTTTCTTCAATCCCTTCACCAACTTTGCAGCCATTTGGTATTTTATGCTATTTTTCTCATACTGTGCTTTTGCACGTTTCAAGTTTCCAGTCAGACACCAAATACTTTCCTCCATTTCTACTGCTGTTAACACTATAAGGATCAAACAAACACTAAAGTGTTTTCTCACAAAATAATCATTAAGCATACCTTGTAGTTCAGTTTATGTGACAGCTGAATATTTGCTTCATTAATAAGTAATTTGCAATTAATTCACAGAGTCATTTCTAAAAGAATGTTGTGCTGTCACCATGCTTTTAAAGTGGCAAAACAGTACTTAATTTCTGACAAAACTTCAGCAGAAGTTGCACATGTGCCTCTAAGGGCAAAATTTCTCCTTTGATGAGGAATGTCTCCTAGACGCAGGAATACAGATTCCATTCATTTTAATGGAGATTATATATATTTTTTCAGCAAAGAATGTATTTATTTAGAAAATAGTATCAAGCATTTGGGTGCTTTATATTACCTCATCAAATAATTATTTACAAAATTCAGTCGAAAAGCTTATATTTAGTAAAAGATCAATAATAGAAGATCCTGTACACTAAATGAATGACACAAACCCCCAACACAAACTATTCAGCTGATCTGCTTTCAGACAAAAGCTTCAACCAACAATGATGCCTTATGCTGTGCCCTGAAACCCAACAAAAGCCCAGCTCAGGTAGGCTGCTGAGGTTCCAAAATGAGTGGAATCTATAGAGAATGTTCTGCTGCTGGTCACAGAATTTAAAATTTCGGCATCAACAGTGAATGTAACCCAGTGTGGGATATGGTGACAGGATCATTTTCTTACATTTGAGGTCCCAGGCCATGCCATGCTTTACAGATCACAAATAACACCTTGAATTACACGAGGAAGCAAGTGTGAGCAAGTAGCTACAGCACAGCATGAAGCACTGACAATTTAAGAGATTCATAATATAATAGCTTGCTCATCTATGTGTTTTCAAGAATAATTCCAGACGGAGTCAGGGCCAGCTCTAGGTAGCAGAAAACCAAGCACACACTTGGGGCGGCACACCTCTAGAGGCGGCATGGCAGCATTCTAGGGGCGGCACTGCTCTCGGAGGGTCGGTTGGTTGGTTGGTTTGTTTTGCTTGGAGCGGCAAAAAAACTAGAGGCAGCCCTGGATAGAGTGTATTGTATTAAGCTAGTCTTTAGGATACAAAAGTATGGTGATCCATCACATGCTAATGCAAGGTCCACATCAGACAGGAAAGTCACAGTCCCTGGGCCAATCATAGATATTTATTGGCACTGTGTACCAGAAATGACATTTGAGATTTCAGAAGCAATGTTGAAATCCAGTACAACTCTGAGACTGACCCTTATTGACAAGGGGCTAGATTTTCAAAGGCAGAAGTGGGAGTTAGGCACCCAACTCTCATTGACTTTCAGTGGAAGTTGGGCACCTAACTGCTCTTTGTGTCTTTGAAAATCTCCCTCAAAGGCTGGATAGCCTCAGTAGAAGTCACACTCACTGCACTAACCTATTCCTTCAGATGCTTTCCCCAACTACGTACATCATTCTTGAGCTGACAGAGGCAGCCAGCGAAGAGAGGCAGTGACAGGCAAGCACGTATTAAAAGGTTTTTGAAATGAGTTGGAGTTAGGCCCTGAAAGGATTAGGTTTCTCAATTAATATTTAGTGAACTAATCTGAAAGACAAAGCAAATCAGGTGTAGGACAAGCAACTAAACACTAAGTGAAACCTGGAGTTTGGGGTAACTGACACAGAAAAAAGCCATTGACTAGTTACAGTGACCTGTCCTCTTCATTATTTATCACTCCCCCAATTTTTGTGTTGTCTGTAAACTTTATCAGTGATGATTTTATGTTTTCTTTCAAGTCATTGATAAAAATGTCCAATAGCATAGAGCCAAGATTAGGTGGTCTATTGGTCTGATCCAGTATAGCAGTCCTTATTTTCCTACATCATTTCCATCTACTTTCAGTTTACTCAGTTTGGTGAGTCAGCAAAACTTTGTAAGCAGTGATATCAAAGGGTGCAGACACCAACAAACCAGTATGGACACTTCCTGTATCTGCAGATAACACACAAGGAGCTCTTCAACCATAGATCCCAACACCATCATCTCCATGCTAAAACACATATCTAAAACCTGGTCATTAGAGATCAAGGACACTCAGGACCTTAAGTAGCAATTATAGCTGATCCCACATCACCTTCTCAATAACCTTCCACTAAAATGGTAGGTTAGAGGTTTGCCAGTAATCAGTAATTCCCTACAGGGGAGATATACAGTACTAAAGCAACAAATTTTTAATCAATAGAGTGGCAGCAATGCAGAAGAGAAAAATAATTCCTTAAAAACCAAACCGCAATAGTTAAAAAATAATGTAATATAGGAATGAGTAACTGGTATCCAGTGATTGCAAAATTAAGATACTGGCAATACCTACATATTGTATTTGTGAATATATGGAAATGTAATTTGCTGACAATAATTCCACTAAATGGAAAGATTTTCTAGTTTTGGGTGCTGGGGAAAAGATTGTTTGTGTTAACCATTCGTTGTAGGTATGAATGGATTTAGCATTGAGCTGGTCAAAAAAATTCAACTTTTTAATTTTTCAATAAAAACGGTGCAATTTTCATGAAAATTTTAGTGAAAATTTTCCCCATTTTTCAAGCAACTGTAGCTTAGCAATATATTCCATATGTCCATAATCTGTTTATAAGAATTCTGAAATATTCATTGCTTTAATCTCTTTAACAGAGACTCACTAGAAGTTTCTTGTTCTGATATTTATGAAGGAGAGCTGGTTAAAATCAATATTTCAAAACCCAATACAGTGCCATAATTTAATAGCTAGAAAATATTAAAGTTTCATAAATGTATCTATAAATTTATCAAACCTGAAAAACTGGAAACAGTCAGCTATTCTTTATCTACCATTAATATAGAGTGCATTGTTACATAGTGACTTCAACCATAAAATGTTGTTTTGTATGTCCTATGCAACAAATGTTATGAAATTGTATGCAATTTACAACCTCATAGCCTGACCGAGTTCTCAGTGAAGTCAACAGAAAGAAGACCACTAATTCCAATGGGAGCTGGATCAGGCTCTGTCTGCAGAAACAGTACATTCCGAACCACATTTTCAGTGAAGGAAAAGACCCTACAATATGTTATATTCTTGATCTTTCAGTGGGAAATGAGTGTAAATGTATGAAGGACAAAAACTGAGCATATGTTAGAAATAAAATATACTTCCAAGTAGAAATTACGAGATTATTAAATACTCTGAGTAAACCTACAAAATGCTAGTGATATAATGAAATTGCGCAAATATACTTCCAAATCCAATTATAACAATGGAGCAGTGCTTATATAGTTGCTTTAACAGTTAAAATAAAATATGTTACTAGATAAATGTTTGTACTAGAAAGACATTATTAGATTTTCTTGCATTTATCCACTGCAGTGTGCGCCACCAGCCCTTGAAGCCAGGGACAGATAGAAAATAATAGAGGAGAGAGATTGAGTTCACTTGCTAAATATAGCTAGTAACAACTGAGATATTTCAACTAGAAAAGATAAATAGAGAGATACTAGATACCAGTACATGACTTGCACAACAAATCAAAATACTGCCTCTTCTTTACACTCAGAGCTCCACCAGAATTAGTACATTTTAAAACAACCAGATCATGGCACAAATAAAACCGAAAAGGACTCAGTGAAGAAAGTCAAAACATCCCAAAGAAAACAAAAGAATACCAATAAAGAACCAATTATTCCAACCATCAATATTCCTCAGTAGACTGATGGACAAAAAGATGCAAAGAGTAAGATAGAAAGAATACAATCATGCCTATCATTTAACAGAAAAGTGATACCTTTCTGGAACAGGTGGGAATGGAGTCACTTACTTTGTATATTTGAATAGTCACTTGATGCAAATCCGTCATGTCAAAGAATTAACATTTACTTTAAAATGTAAATGCTTTCAAGCTTGTAAATATTCTGAAAGCTCATTTCAATCTGAGCAAGCTAGAAAAAGCAGAAATACATGCCGTTTTTTACAGCTGTTTCATTTCTGATTTAAAAGTAAAATAACTCATCTCTTGTTCACTTGCTCTGACTACTCTTTGCAACTTTTAAATTGTCTGATGAGTTTACTTTAAATTTAGGGCTTGTGTGAAGAAAAGGGAAGTTACACATAAATGTTGCCAGGTTATCTGAAGAAAGCCAATGTCACTTTCCACAAAGCAATACATATTTTTTACTTTGTGTCTTTCTGTTTCTCTTCTCCTTCTGTTCCTATACTCAATCCCATCATTATTCTTTGCTTCTGGAAAAAGCAGGATTAATTTAACCAACATGTTCATGACAATCAATTTTATTTTTTCTTACTATGTAACCACCAATTCATTCAATACAGGCCATGTAACATTCTTCAGATGGTAATGATGACTTTTTGGTCACACACTCACCTGGGCCAGAAGAAATTAACTCTCAGACTTCACTAACAGTCAGATACTCTGGTGATAAGAACCACATAAATACACAGGTATGGACAGATTAGATAGGCTTCCTGTCCCTTTCCCAGTCTCTATGAGCTACCCAATCTCCTAAGACTCAAGGGCTCTTCACTTTCTCAGAGTATATATGACATGCTAAAAACATAAAAGAAAATCCTGGCTGCAATATGCTGGGCCGGCTGTTGAGGATTTCCGTGGGGACAGAGGAAAATAATCCCTGTAACAAGACAAGGAATGGCTGTTGAGCTGCTCTGCAGGCACCTACTCCAACCTTATGACTGAAGTAAGCTTTGTAACCATTTATATCCATATCCTCCTAAGGGAAAGATCAACAGGCAGTGGATCCAAGCAGTGGTTGCTCAGCAGGCCTGTCTTGTCTCGAACAGCTGGTGCAGTTGCCAACTAGGAATGGACCTGGGCTATGTAGTTCACTGGGGGGGTACATACCTCTGTGTAGTCTTCCAAAACTGTCCTGAAATCTCCCCCATGGTACCACCTCAGGAAACCTCATCTTGTACCCTTGGCAGAGAGGTCAGGGTTTGGTGCTGTGTCCCTAAACAATGTGGTAAACTTTGTTATAAACAGTAAAAGATTTTTTTAAAAGCTGCTAGTTAAACAAATTTCACACAAAAGTTCACTTGAATTAGGTGTTGCTGTACTTGAATATTCTAGGGATTGCAAATCCATTTCCTTTGTCTAACACACACCCAACAAATAGCCCTATGAAATTTTCTTCTGATGCTTTGACAGGCTGATGAACCAGCCTGTTTTCTCCCACCCACCAAAGAGCAAGCATTGTACAGAACATCTTTGAGAGCTCTACAGCACTCCCTGACATAAGGGAGTAAGGTTTGTTTCATGTTTTCCTTATGATGGAGTATTCATCTTCAAAGCATCTTACACATGAGTGGGGAGCCTCAGAAGCATAGATGGGGCAATTCAAAGAGTTTTATATGGAACAGGAGGGGGTTCCCCTTCAAAGTTTCAGTCTTGCATCTGCCAGAGAAGAGCAGATTCAAAACCTAAAAGGTCACTGCTCCTAGCTGCAGCAAGGCCTGATATTCAGAAGACTCCAACTAAAAATAAGGGATAGTTATACACTCTGATGACCAAAGCCTCTAGGCAATGTTCTTTCTCTCTCCCTCACACACAGAGCACTGCCTACCTTAAAAAAAAATGATAAAAACTGTAGGAGACATAATGGGCTCCAGACAGCTGATCCTCTACCCAAAGCATCCTCTTGGTATGAATATAAACATTTTTGGTACACTGGAGAACTGCACAGCTCTGTTGTTCAAATTATCTTGAACAAGGCAATGGGGTTTAGTTTATGCAAAATATATGATAAAGAGTAAAGAAAACCACAGATTTTTGATAAATTATTTCAGCTTTAAGCTAAATCACAGGATGGATTTTAATGTAATGACACATTGAAGAAATATTCCATGTATTTTCTAAATTATTATTGCTACTAGTTGTATTACAGTATTATCTAGCACCCATAGCTGAGATCAGGGCTCCATTATGCTAGGTGCTGTACAATTACAAAGTCAGAGATGGTCCCTTTCCCACAAGTTTACAATCTAAACAGATAATGACAGAGAAATTGAGGGAGAAAGAAAGTATAATTAGCCTGATTTTACACATGGGGAACTGAGGTATAGAGAGATTTACGATTTGTCTTCAGGCATATTTGCACCAATTTAACCACAGGCGTAATTTAATATCTGCAATTTAATATCTATTTAGTTTAACCAATACAAAAGGCTCCATGGATACTCTTAAAACAATATAAACCTGGTTTATATTAATTTAGCTTAAGCCAATAGGGAACAGATTTAAGCTAAACCAAACAAATCACTCTGAAACTAAAATTAGAGTGTCTACATAGGGTTTTGCACCAGTTTAACCAAATTGGTTTATAAATAATTTAAGTTACACCAGCGCAACTTCTCTGTGTAGGCAAGGCCTACGTGATTTGCCCAAGGGCATACAGGAAAGTCTGTGGCAAAACCATAATTTAAACTCAGATCTCCTGAGTTCCAGTTCAGTGTTTTAACAAGTGCTTTACCCAATTAACCGGAAAGGAAAGGTGAAGTAGTAAAACATCTAGTGGGTTTGGGTTGTGTGGATCAGTTAGCTTAGTACAGTAGCCTTTCAATCTGTGGAAACCTTTTTTCAAACACAAATTAGGTCAAAAGTGAATTTAGACATCTCACCTTAGTTCTCAATTGCACATATCATAAACTCACAATTTAATATGCAATTGGCAGCATCTGCTGTGCAGCTGGCCAGGGTCTGAATAACAAATGATGTGGTAAGTCAGAAGCAGTTGCTTTACCAGAGCTGTGTGGAGAAACTGCCACATCATCTCTGTGGTTCAAGACAACCCTATTATCTCCATACTTCTATGAGCACTGAATTCAATGACAAATCTTCACAGAGTTAGTCATTGTTGTCAATAAATCTCAATATTCTTAAGAAGGGTAAGAGATTAACAGAATAGAATCATAGCCTTGATAGACACACCATCTCACAGCTGTAGCCCCATCTTCTCTGCAATGTGTAAAGAATGATCAGTGCCCCCTATCCTTTTCAGAAGGTTGGTTCCATCTAAGGGTGTTGTTCCCTTCATTCCAACTTGCACCTCTCTATTCCTGTCACTGCTCAGCTAACATTAGCCACTTTTCTGTCTCGTCATACCATTTCACTACAGTCTGTGAAAAAACAATCTTTGATGCAGTTCCTACCATCTGGAATAGCTTTTCTGTATTTCTCTTCTGCATTAGCACTCCACCTATTTTCAGTTCTCAGTTAAATATACAGTATCTTTTCTTGCTTCCTTATTACTCTATATTTCTCTCTGCCTCCACTATTATTTAATGTTTATTTGTAACTGTTTAATTTAAATCTGTAACACACTTTGGAATACTTTTGGCCTGAATGGCACAGTACCAATATAGTTGAATTATACTTTGTGTGGAATACTTTTTTATTTTTTAACTGCAAGTAACATCTTTTAAGCCTTCAACATTGTTTTCATTGTCATATGCTTCATTTACTTCACTGCTGTCTATGACATTTCAGATTCAGTGTATTTACTTCAAGTTGGGTTTTTAAAGGTGGACTGGGATGGATCATGTCCTTTTCCTCCTCGTATGTAACCTTTGTTCTATCAAATTTTCATTTGCATCTAGAATTGTATATTTATTATTGCTTTAAATTGACTTGTCAAATATCCTAGGACTTGTGGGACAATTCCAATTGTTTAGCATAACTGTAATGACCTCACCACACATTAAGTGGTGGGGGTCATTTTCAGGTTTGTTGGAAGAAGTGAGTTCCTCTTTGAGGGCTAGAGAGCCAAAGAGTGACTTGTAGTGGCAGTTCTGTACCAGGTCAGAGTGTGGACACTAACCCATTCCCCCACATCAGGTGACCGAATGAGACTGGGGGACTATTTAAGTTCACACAGATGCAGGAAGAGCCCTCTTTCTGGACCAAGCAGAGCAGCCACCCTTCCACCCAGCAAAGTAGTGAAATACCAGGTACATCATAATCCGCTGTGGACTCATAGACTCTAGGACTGGAAGGGACCTCGAGAGGTCATCGAGTCCAGTCCCCTGCCCTCAAGGCAGGACCAAATACTGTCTAGACCATCCCTAATAGACATTTATCTAACCTACTCTTAAATATCTCCACTTCCCTAGGCAATCTATTCCAGTGTTTAACTACCCTGATAGTTAGGAACTTTTTCCTAATGTCCAACCTAAAGCTCCCTTGCTGCAGTTTAAGCCCATTGCTTCTTGTTCTATCATTGGAGGCTAAGGTGAACAAGTTTTCTCCCTCCTCCTGATGACACCCTTTTAGATACCTGAAAACTGCTATCATGTCCCCTCTCAGTCTTCTCTTTTCCAAACTAAACAAACCCAATTGTTTCAGCCTTCCTTCATAGGTCATGTCTCAAGACCTTTAATCATTCTTGTTGCTCTTCTCTGGACCCTCTCCAATTTCTCCACATCTTTCTTGAAATGCGGTGCCCAGAACTGGACACAATACTCCAGCTGAGGCCTAACCAGCGCAGAGTAAAGCGGAAGAATGACTTCTCGTGTCTTGTTTACAACACACCTGTTAATGCATCCCAGAATCACGTTTGCTTTTTTTGCAACAATATCACACTGTTGACTCATATTAAGCTTGTGGTCTACTATGACCCCTAGATCTCTTTCTGCCATACTCCTTCCTAGACAGTCTCTTCCCATTCTATATGTGTGAAACTGATTGTTCCTTCCTAAGTGGAGCACTTTGCATTTATCTTTATTGAACTTCATCCTGTTTACCTCAGACCATTTCTCCAATTTGTCCAGATCATTTTGAATTTTGACCCTGTCCTCCAAAGCAGTTGCAATCCCTCCCAGTTTGGTATCGTCTGCAAACTTAATAAGCGTACTTTCTATGCCAACATCTAAATCGTTGATGAAGATATTGAACAGAGCCAGTCCCAAAACAGACCCCTGCGGAACCCCACTTGTTATATCTTTCCAGCAGGATTGGGAGCCATTAATAATTACTCTCTGAGTACGGTTATCCAGCCAGTTATGCACCAACCTTATAGTAGCCCTATCTAAATTGTACTTTCCTAGTTTATCTATAAGAATATCATGCGAGACCGTATCAAATGCTTTACTAAAGTCTAGGTATATCACATTCACCGCTTCTCCCTTATCCACAAGGCTCGTTATCCTATCAAAGAATGTTATCAGATTAGTTTGACACGATTTGTTCTTTACAAATCCATGCTGGCTATTCCCTATCACCTTACCACCTTCCAAGTGTTTGCAGATGATTTCTTTAATTACTTGCTCCATTATCTTCCCTGGCACAGAAGTTAAACTAACTGGTCTGTAGTTTCCTGGGTTGTTTTTATTTCCCTTTTTATAGATGGGCACTATATTTGCCCCCTTCCAGTCTTCTGGAATCTCCCCCGTCTCCCATGATTTCCCAAAGATAATAGCTAGAGGCTCAGATACCTCCTCTATTAACTTCTTGAGACGGTTGACTCATAATAAGCTTGTGGTCCACTATGACCCCTAGATCTCTTTCTGCCATACTCCTTCCTAGACAGTCTCTTCCCATTCTGTATGTGTGACGTTATACTAGTCGCTCCTTTTATGGGGGGGTGGGAAGGATTTTTCTCCCTCATCACCACATTGACCAAATCAAGGTGAAGATTTTTCATCTTCCCTGCAGTGGGTTGGTGGCTTTGTTGGGCAGACATGAAAAGGGGGTTCGGCTGTGATGTCACAACTCGTTATGTGAACGTGGGGCAGTTGTCCAGTGGAGGTACTCCATAGGGAAGTGATATAGTGATAAGATAAGATGGATTGACAAAGGATTTAAAGGAGCTATTCTTTAAAGGAGCAGAAACTGGGGTGAAGGTGTTAAGGCTCCTATGACTGGTACAACAGGGAGTCAACCCCCTGCGCCTTTATAGTCCCCCCTTTAAACCTCATTTGAGTGGGGAGGGGGGCAAGGCCCAGCAGCAGATTGGCTGGGAACCAGAATGGGTAAAATGGGAGGGCTGACAGCGGCCCCACCCCAAGTATATGTAAATTATTATGAAAATATCTGCACTGTACACTTTTATCTGCTGGGTCCTCCCAGGCATTTAGGAATAAAATTGCAGCCTAAGCAAACCACATCCAGTGTCTCCTGTCCGTTGTCTGGGCCAGCATAGCCAGACAATGGGTTGAATGCATTGCATACTATCTGTTGCCATATACAGTTTCATTTGCTATCTGATACAGTTGGTATTTCATGAAAGCTGTGTAATGATCATATAATTATTTTAAGACTACTGGGACACACCATGCGGTACCAAGTCCTTTTAGTTTGCACCCAATTGATAGACTTCTATCCATATTTTATTCTCACTCTAAGCAACACGACTGCGAGCCTTCTGACTTTTTCCCAGATAAGAGCCATCCATTTATGCCCCATGTGGTTCCTGGGTTGTGAAACAACATAAAGCTGCAAATGATGAACCACACACTATTTGTCTTCCTGCTGTGTGCAATGAAGCCAGAAAACATCCTCTAAAAAACTAAGATACTGCAAACTATCTCAATGTACCTGAATCACCAACTCTAATAAGGCATTAGAACTATTTTTCCCTTACTTACATTTTTGTCTATGTGGAGCTGATACCCTTTCCTGCTGGGTTCCTTCAGCAAGTCTATGACATTTTCTTTTGCCATGTTGCCTGCTTACCGTTTCTTTAAAAACATTCTTGAATTTGAATAAAACACAGACCTTTATCATAGAAGCACAAGAATTCTTTTGAAAAGAATTGCACATCAATTTATATATTGTATCCAGGGAGTCTGAAGCTGAAATAGATATAATGCAGCTAAGATATAACCATAAGAACAGTATTTTACAGTCAACCAAAGTGTGAAGTAAAGCAGTCAATGTTTTCTTCAAATGAATCTGAAGTTTACTTATTTTATATAAAATTGCATTACACTTCCAATAATTGTATAAAATATTAGTGTAACATGATTATGAAATACAAAGGTAAATATAAACTTAGTATGTAATTACCTCTTTAGACAAGTAGTTTGAAATACTGAGAAACTGAAAAGTCTAAGTCAAGAAAATGATGCAGAGATCAAATGCAGAAAGAAAAAAGATAAGAAATAGTGTGAAAGAATGAACCATTTAATAATACAAAATCTAGGTGGCCTCATGGTACAGTATATCTCAGGATTCCATGATGTCATATCGCACACAGAAGTTATATCGGTGACTTGGAGTTACTATGTAACCACAGGACAAAGCACACCAGAGTATTTTGTGAGGACATATCACACATATTAACTCAATCAGACTGCGTAATGCTACTGTGTAACAGGTCATGATGAAGCTAATTTTGAGGATTGCTGTATTTTTGAGCCTGGATATACCCCAAACCTCCAAGTCAATACTCTCTACCCCAGTTTTTGGATGGAATGGGAGTAGATTTGCATACATACATCTGAACTCAACCTTTCATTCTGGCTGCTTTTTCCACAACTGCCTACTGCAGTGCTTCTTGCATCGTCCTCTGATGCCGTGGCTCTCAACCTTTCCAGACGACTGTACCCTTGGAAGGAGTCTGATTTGTCTTGCCCCTCACTTACAAAATCTGACATAAAAATACAAGTGTCAGAGCACACTATTACTGAGAAATTGCTTCCTTTCTCATTTTTACCATATTATTATAAAATAAATAATTTGGAATACAAATATTGTACTTACATTTCAGTCCATGGTATTTAGAGCAGTACAAGCAAGTCACCATATGAAATTTAATTTGTACTGACTTCACTAGTGCTTTTTATATAGCCTGTTGTAAAACTAGGCAAATATCTAGAGGAGTTCACGTACTCTCTGGAAGACCTAGGGGCGACTCCAGGCCCCAGCACGCCAAGCACGTGCTTATGGCAGCATGCCACGCGGGGCGCTCTGCCGGTCGCCGGGAGGGCGGCAGGCAGGCAGACTTTGGCGGCATGCCTGTGGAGGGTCCACTGGTCCCACTGCTTCGGTGGAGCCGCAGGACCTGCAGGAAGTCCACCAGAGCAGCAGGACCGGTGACCGGCAGAGCGCCCCCCGCGGCATGCCACCATGCTTGGGGCGGCGAAATGTCTAGAGCAGCCCCTAGGAAGACCTCTGCATTCTGCCAAAAGTACACATATCCCTGGTTGGGAACCACTGCTCTAATGCATCTCAAGTGGTACTGGCCACTTTTGGGGACAAAATATTGATCCATTATGGCAATTTCAACGTGTCTATACCTTTTAGATTCCAAACTAGAAGGTGCCTGTTTTCTTGGATGCACCCCAAGTCATATGAGGGCATTTGGTCTTGTGATAGTTCCACAATTTAGTATGAAACATCATGAAATCAAGTCCCAAAAAATCAGCACTCTCAAATCTAGGCCAAAACCTCAGTCAGGATTCAGTCTAGAACCCAAACCCTGTTTTTTCCAAAACCATATCCAGATTCCAACAGTGATTTCTTTGACCATCTCAAACATATGCATTTACAGAGACATGTACATACACCAGACTGTGAGATAGATTCTGATAATGTACATGGGATAACATAGTAAGTACACCAGTCTGAATAGGATCAAACTACCTCTGTTTCTTTAGAGTATACATATTTCTATATTGCACATTTATTTATAATCAGAAAAAGGTATTATTCCTCAAACAGGTTAAAAAATCATGACTTGGCCTAACATTCAAATTATCTTTGTATAATCTGTTGCGTTTGTTTCTCTGCTGTCCTGTAATGGTTCAGACTATTTACTTCACTTTAAATTTGGCCATATTATCACTTGCAGGAAGTGTGTCATTCACCATTATATTCCTGAAAAGTTTGGTGTTAAGAAATTTTTTATAAGCCTATTTTGGGCCTGATCCTCAGGTGCTGTAAATCCTTTGCTCCTCCACTGAAGGCAATAGAGCCACAGTGATTACATCTGTTCTGTGTCAGTAAATACTAGCAAGATTGATTTACAACTTTTTCAGAACAAAAGATTTTTGAAGATGGATTAAACAACATAAATGCTGCGCTGTTTTGCTAGACTGTGAATAGTAGAAAATATGCTTTGTGTGACATCTCTGAATTATCTATTGGTGGTAATGTTGACATTACATGGTATTGACTCATGGAAGAAGCTTAAATACCCTTTTAAGTTTTCAAGACTCTGTGACAAAGCACTATTTCATTAACAAAATGTTAATGAAATCTAAGAGGCTTGAATATACAGTATGGCCTGCTGGTTTCAAGGCGCTCTGTTATTTTTCCGTTGATCAAAAGATGTGACTGCAATACAGCAGTATGGTTCTTATTTCAGGCCAGCAAAAAAGGCAACATTCTGATCAGAATAGTCATTACTTAGTAACGAATATCTAAACAGAGGCTACGTACATGAAAGTTCTACCTGAGGCCGACCACGTTGTCCTGCTGGAGAACGATCAAAATAGCACAAGCAAGTAAAACATGCACTACAGAGCACATTTTAGAGATTCTGAAAGCCACAGAGCAGAGTAAATCACCATATATGGTGCACTGGATTCATTTTGGCAAGAAGACACTTGAGAGTCTAGCACTAATATCACTGGCACTAAGTATTCTGCCATCAATGAAATAGGCCATTAGAATGAATAAAGCTCTCTAGTTTGACCTGCCATGGTTTAAATCTAGCCATGAACTTTTTGTAACACAATAGGCTTTTTCAGTCATAAATAACCAATCGACATAATAGATCCAGCTGTTAGAGATTCATATTCAGTCCGTTGTGTGTCTCACATCCACTAGTTCACTAGCCAAGGGCTGGGTCCCAGAGTCTCTACGTAATTATACAGACCTGACAGCCTGTACAGGGCTTCCCAGCAGGCAGTCACTGAGTTGTTTATAGGGCAGAAGTTGTGTTTGTAACTGGAAACCTGTTGTTAGTTTTCCAGTGAGGTGGGACTCTGCCATTGAGCTACACAAACAATTACACTAGATAGAGTCATTTGAGACTCTTTATACTATAAACTTACAGATGCATGTGTGCGAAATAAGGAAAATGGAAGTATCAGAACACAGACAACTTGCTCCTAGGTGTGCTCACACTTCCTTCAGCAAACAAGAGAATGAGATTGACATCATGAGATGAGCTATGTCATTCAGCGAGATGACAGAGGGAAGCACAGCTGTAGCAAGCAATGACATCCTAGTATTGATTCTCACCACACTGAGCACCCTTCTCTGGCAGATAGATAGGGATGGGACAGCGGATATCTTACTAATGATCAGGGTTCTGCTATCTGATCAAAATGATTCTCATCGCATCAGACAACCTTCATTAGTGGATAGATATGAACCAGGACTGGCTCCAGGGTTTTTGACACCCCAAGCAGCAAAAAGAAAAAAAAAGTCGCAATCTACAGCTCTACCGCCACCGCTTCAATCCTTGGCAGCTGGTCTTTCTCTTGGAGAGGGAGTGAGGCACCCGCCGCCGAATTGTTGCCGAAGACCCAGAGGTGCTGCCCCTCACCATTGTCCACTCCAAGCAGCTGCTTGCTGTGCTGGTGCCTGGAGCCGACCCTGATATGAACAAGGGTTACCTGACCAATAGGCAATGTCTTGCCATTTGTGGTGAAGGATATCTACTAGAGCAGTACATTCAACTTTTCAACATGTATGCAGGCAGAAATCAGAGAAAAGGCCAGTCACACTTTGTATTCAGCCCCCATTTATAAATAGCTTTAAAAGACTTAATAAATTATTAATATATGATCTTATAAATGATTAATCAGTTGTTATAGAGTCCGACAGGTAAATAGACTGCTTATAAACATGGCTTATAACTTTCTATAACTCCTTTGACAGATGCACTTATAACAGTTTATAATACATACTACATGTGTGTTACATGTGTATAACATCAATTAATCATTTATTAACTCTTTATAAAGGGAACCTTAATATAAATTGTGATCAAAAATCCCTAAAGGGAAGTGTCCACTAAAACACTTTAAAGTCACTTTAAACAAAAATCACACCTGGATCACTAGTAGGTTTAAAAAAAATTCAGAGAGATATAACACTTAACAATTATTATAAATGAGAGATTAGAAGGGAAAAATTCTTGTTCGTTCACTTGTGCATTTGGCAGCCCTTTCTGTATCATCAATTGCACCATTTCCCCTGAACAGCAATTTCAGAAGGAAATAGGGGAAAGAAAGACATGATAATGGAAATAAGAAAATCATTGCAAAATTTGGCAAAGGTACTCAAGAATGTGTGGTACATGAAATTGCTTTTAACATTTTTTTTTAATTGTCCAGATTTCAAGTTGACAGTACCCCTTTAACATGTTAATCTGTTGCTCCAATGAAGAAATGGGCTGAGACACAGAAAGGAGATGAGGAATCTCTAAAAGATTCAATGATGCTGAAGATAAATTTCATGGCAAGCGTAATTAATTTTTATGCAAAAGATTTTGTATCCAGTCGAAGGACCATCCTTTAAACCTGTCCAGAAAGTTCTGAAATGGGAGAAAGGCTGGCGAGGCAGATTGATATGCACTCACGCAAATTTAAAAAAAAAAGGCAGCTGAACAATTTCATGTATTCAAAGAATAGAAATATTGAATCCAATCAAATATTCTGGAACTTTGAAATGCAATTGTTCTTTGGTACTGATGCCTGGACTAAAGGATGAGGTAATCTACAACATACTAATGAAAACTGAACTCACAAAGCCTCACATGACTGTGGACTTAACCTTGCACCGCTGAAGTCTGTGGGTATTTTGCCCATTGGCTTCAATGCTATCAATTGAGCTTTATAAGAGTAGAGAGGAGGAACCATGTTTTACACCTGGTTGGAGAACAAAGGACACGATCCTTTCAGGCAGATGATAGAACTCCATCTGATATCTTGCCAGACTGAGAAAGAGAAACTTTGATAATATATAAAATCTTCAGGGAACTTAATCAAAGTTCTTTCTAACTAACCTTAAAGCTGAGCTAGTCACATTGACCATGGAGTCTAGTCTTGCCATGTTAGTATTCTACTTCAAATTATTTCACTTTTTTTCCTCATTTTCCACTTCATGTCAAATAATCTTTGCTTTTAGAGGCATAGCATGTTAATGGGAATAATTACTGTTTGGCACCCCAGAGGGAAAATTGATTTCTGACCTTAAAGAAGGTGAGAGGATAAATGATTTTAGTGCCAGGCCAAAGGAAAGGAGATTTAATACATCTTTCCAATGTTACAAAGAATTTGGTTTAAGTCATCAGTTTGCTCAACTTCTCTGAGATAGCTATATTAAAACCAAATATTCTTGCAGGTTTCCAAACTCAAGTAAATAAAGTCACAAATGGTAATCATATCAAAGCCAGGGGATTTCATTCTCTGAATAGATGAAAAGTTTATAAACAATCAGGTCAGGTGAACTTTTAAAATTCAAAGTTTCTGTTTTCATGAAAATGTACCTAATTAAAATAAAGTGAGAGTCACAAAAGAAAAGATGTTCTACACAAAATGTTCCTCAAGTTTTCTGTGTGGGTTTCACTGCTGTTGATATAAAATAATTGTAAGGTATATGGAGGCATCTAAATTTGGGGGAAATAACTCACCTTACAAGATCAAAAGATTCTCAACCAAAAAACATTTGACCCTACAATCAAGAGTACTGACAATGAACTAACTAAACACTCTGGGCAGAACATTAGCACAAATTGCCACAGCTCCACCAAACTCCAACCTCCTGACAATCTTGGGATGTTCTAGACAACTATATACAGTTTTCTGTTGTTATTTGTTCAAATGCTATAGCCAGCCATGATCATTGTCATCCTAAGTTATTAGAGTAATTACAGTTTTTAAATGATCCAAGGTACATTTGTAACTGAGCTATTATAACATTTACCAGGCTCTTCTGGTACTAATAGGATTAGAATGCTTCTGATAAGAAAATAAGGAGAACAAGTCATCTTATTCATTCATTCCCATTTTGAGACTGGCTAGTGGAAATGCTCTGCACGCTGAAGTACACAAAGTGTGCATGTGTCAATATTATGATTATCACTTGGTCACACAGCACCATTAGGGCACCTCCCAATCACAAGTTCTTCAAGTTTGGGCCATTGGTTTGTTTGGAACAAGGCCCAGACACAGTAGTGAAGCAGGCTGGTGTCAGCCATTACACATGTTCTTGAGATGGCTGGGCATTTCACATCCACCACCACTGTAGCATAGACTTTTCTAGGTAAACCAATGTGTTGTGTTTTTTTGAAATATCTGATTGGCTTCTTAAATCAAAGATGTCAGAAGTCAGACAAATAACACAAGCTACCCTTCACTTCAATATACACAAACATTTATCATTTTTATCACAACCCAGAACAGACAATATTTTCTGGTACTTCAAGCACATTCAAATACATTACGGAAATAACTTTTGTGCTGCTGTTGTTTTTTCAAAAAAAAAAGCTCAGATGAGTGCTGATCCATCATCATTCATCATCTCTGTGATGTCACCCAGTCAACGAATAGGTATATACTTTTCTGTGCTCATGTTCATCAAAATGATTAGCTCTAAACCTTATTAATTTTCATTTGTGTTGTAGGAATTATGTACTTTTTGTGTAACTCTATATTACATCCTGTTATAGGCCCTTTGTGCAAGAAAATAAAATGGCATTTTCATGACATTTTAGGCCTTCAGGAAAATTCACTCTCTTAGTAAGGGAAGACACCAAACTTCTACTGTTGGTTATTGTCTATATTCCTCTCTAGTTTTCAGTTGCTGGGGTGAGTGCTTTAACTGAAGGGAAAACATTTGGTTGGTAACTATGTTCCCATGGGCTGGGCTGTTTTTTTGCTTCTATTATGAGTGACTTGCACTGTGGTTCCTTTTCCTGTTGATTAGTTGTTCAGCAATCTGGGTTAAACTTCATACCCTTCCTGCTTCAGACAGCTTTATATTTGTGGGATTAGCAAACCTCCAGCTATCAAGGATGACTGAATGAATTCTGAGAATTAGCTGAGAAGCTGAAGGTCTCTTGTCCCAAGAGCAGAAGAGAGAACTCCGGCAGCCAGCATATTATCATCACCATTTAGTGATAATTCAGGGAGGGTTGGGATTTATCTCCCTTTCCATCAACTCCAACATTTCAAAAAGTTGCAGGCACAAGCCACCTTAACAGAAAGAGGTATATTAAAAACAAGTGCACTCATTACTAGGTGATATGAACTTGGTCAGCAAGGTCATTGCTGAAGGGAAAGGGGTCATTTTTCTGGCATTTCATTCTGAAACACGATTTCCTGTCTGGTGGGGTCTAAAGCCGTGACTTAGAAAACCCTTAGGGACTATCCCATCTAGCTGTTATTCTGTAGCACATAGACTACATCTCTTTGTGGCAGATGACCCATGTTCCACAAGGACCTGCAGCTATGTTTAAGGCTGTATGAAGATAGATATGTTTGAGAGCATATTTTCATGACTCCTGGTACAAGGGAAATGTGCTAGAATTTTAGAGAAAGGAGGGAATCACATAAAATATTTGGGTCAGATCCTGGAGTTTGGCCCAGGACTACTAGAGACAAGTCAGAAAATGAGGTGCAAAATTGGCTTGCAGCCCTGTTGAACTGCTCCTCCTTTCTATCCCAAGCCAATCTCAGAGTGCAAGAAAAAGCAGGAACTATTTCTGCAGCCAAAGATTGCCCTGACCATGTCCTGTTCCCCTGAACCTCTTGCACCAGCCATAGAAAACAGCCTTTAGCAATGATATAATAAAACTCCACTCAGGGTACTTAACAAGCCTGTTCACATCACCAGGGTAAAACACATAGCTGAGTGACTGCAAGCCATAATGGCTTTCAAAACATTAAGTGCTTTAGGAGCACATTGTCCATCGTCTCAACTATATATATAAAACTATAAAAATAAACATTTGCCAATTGGCAAATGTTTATTTTTCCTGGAAAAATATTTTAATAAAAACAACAACAAAAATCATCAAAATCATCAATCAGAAACATTTACCTTTAGAATGTTTCAGGTTTATTGATAAAAACCCCAGAATTTTCTACAAACATTGAATATTTTATGGAAAAAAATTCAATTTAATCAATAAACTCATCTTCCATTAAAAACATGTAATGGTAAGTCTTTTAACGGGTCCAATACATATATTACATTTCTTTCCTCTTCAGTGCCCCTTTATATTGCCAGAGTAATCTAAAGGAGCCGTAATATAAGTCAGAATCAGGCCTTGGGTGTACAGTTCTAATTGTGCACAAATATCTTGATGACCACAAAAGCCAGTGCAGGGGGCATGCAAGACCTGTGATCACAGGTGGCACCCCTAGGACTAGTCACTAGTGCTTAAAAAAGTAACACAATCAGCCAAGGGGAAGCACTGCACTAGGAGGTGGAGACTGCCAGTATGAAGTTAGTGCCTGCACAACTAGCCGCCTACCTGTCACCAAGGATCCCTGCCCTCTTTGTTGAGGAGGAGGGGAGTGAAGTTCCCCTGACACTCCCATCCTCACTCCAGCAATAACTTCTGCCAAGAATAAAAACGTGGACAAAAATACAGTGGCACTCTGCCAGGCTCCTCCCACAAACTGAGCACCCACTTGAGAAGCCAAAATAAGATAACAACACAGCAGATTATACAGATGTTCAAAATGTGTGCATGAATTCTCTATTGGACTTCTTGGGTTTGTGTTCATTCCCTCAAACACCTTGGCTGTTCTAGTGGGCTTAATTCCTCTTCAGTGGGGTACTGAAGCTCTGCTCAGCTATTTTGGCTTGGCCCTCCCGCAGTAAGATTTGGATACCGTGCTAGCCTCTGTAGCACTGGCTTCCCCTTCCTGGGGCTTGGATGATTCCCTGCAATCCGCTCCTCCCTGCTGGCTTCTTAGCTCCATGATCAGATTGGAAAATAAGTGGTGTCACCTCCTCTGGCCCCACAGTAACCTGTCGCTCAAAGCAGATCTTGTCAATTTCCATAATATGATCACCCTTCTTCTTACTGACTTGCTCCAATCAGCAGTGAAATAGTTAAAAATGCTAACCACAAATCTGTGCGGGGGGGGCCGGGGCAGGAGTGTGTGTACGTTTATGCATGTGTGTGTATAAGCAGTGGCTGGATTTGTAGCAATTAGGTTCCCTAGTTTGGAATCAGCCCACTTTGCCACAGAGTACGTCAATAGAAAGGGTTCACAGGTAATGATGGGTAAGTGTAGGATAAGAATATCTGATGGTGAGGTTTGAGGGACAGAGATCTCATGCACAGAGGAAGTTGTGCCCCCCTTGGGCCAGTTATAATGAGCAGCACTGGTGGAGAAAGAAGTGTTAAAATACGCTACACATTTAATGAGGTTTTGGTCAAATAAGATCTTTGAAAGTCTCTCAGACTGGGGCAATGATTAACTAAACACCCTTTTCACTTTTGTTATTTTAGTTACTTTTATTCAAGATAAATAGAACTGTTGCCAGTGCAAATTATTTTCTTGCATAAGCAGCGAAAAAGCAGGTGTCACGTAAACAAGATAAGAAGGAATGCAGTATTAGTTATGGGTTGCAGTAAATAAACAAGATGGTCTTATTAAAATTATAGCTGTGATTTATAGTTTCTTGAGTATGCATGGGCTTATCTAGGACCTGACTTATTTAAAAAATGGCTTCCATTTTGCAGGTACAAGGTTGTGCCAGCAATTCTTTGTGGCTGGAAATGCTAGCATTTTGATATCTATCCATATGTACCCTAAATCAGTCACTTAGACACTTAAATATTAGAATAATTGCTCAGAGTGAATTGCTTATGCAGAATGGAATTGTGACTTGTGGCTCCTTTAAAACATTGGCCCAAAAGAAACACACCCAAATTCTGCATTACACACACATCCACATGTGCAGGTATAGTTTGTCTCAGTATATGCATATTATATTATTTGTTTCTAATGTATTCATAAACATGCATACACAAATACACTAAAGATTTTGTCCAAGCAAAACCAAATAGGACATCGTAAATAAATCAAAAATACAAATAAGAAATAAATGTGAGGAAAGGGGGAAGAAACGAAGGCCAATAGTGGTCATTCTAAAAACACCCTTGGAAAAAGTTCTTTAAGGTTTTTTAAGTTGAGCAGGATTGTAACAACACCGATTTCAGAGGAGCTCCACACCATAGGGCCCTCCCACAGCCAACGTGTGATAGCCTGCTGATGTTAGGCATGATGCTGTAACCCTTAATGGTGGGTCGTGGATGGCACATGAGCACACAAGGCTCTAGACATATGTCTCACATGTAGGCAAGGCCAGTACCACGAAGGGCTTTAAAACCCTATAGCGCTAATTTAAATTCAAGCCACTACGTTATGCTCAGCCACTGAAGAACACAGGTGAGCATAATCTAATTGAAATATCTCAAGTCAGTTTGCAATTGTGCTGCAGCATTCTCAACTGCAAGCACAGGTGGGCCATTATGGACATAAATTGCAATAATAGAGCCTGGGGGTCATAAGGGCATATGCCGCTGTTGTAAGGTCATTGTGAGATAAAGGCACTGCTAAAACAACCTGCACAACAGAAAAACCACACGTTCCCGCCTGATATGAAATGTGGGTTTCAGCAGGAAGGACGTGGTCAGAAGTGGAATTTCTTTTCCTCCATATCCCTCTATACACACACACTATCTCCTTATACAAACATACAAAAATAACTTATTCTGCAAATGTGATAAATTCCAGAGCATTTGGGACTGCATTTCAACATGCACCATCGACTACCTCACCTGCACTTTGTCCCCTCATTCTCAATATCCCTGAGTGGCTCAAAGATCCACTCTTTTGAAGGTTAAAAAAATAATCCCAAAGAATACAACAGGTTGAAAAACAGAATTTCCATTCCTCAGGAAATTCCAATATTTCAACATTAGGTTTTGTTCCAAATTGGAATAAAAAGTTTAAATATTTTGTGGAACAGAAATTCTGAAAAATTTCTATTAAGAAACATCTTTGTAGAATTGTAAAATTCAAGGCCAGAAGGGATCGGATCATTCAGTCTAACCTCCTGTACAGCACAGGCTACCAAGCCTACACCAGTTACCCCTGCACTGAGCCCAATAACCGGGATTAGATTTAAGTACTACAACCCTCAGACAGAGAATAGGAGGGACTGAGGGGCACCAGTGCCCAAGGCCGCTGCAATGGCAGAGAATTCATTTGATGAGATAGACTCAGATGAACCTAGCAAGCAACCTGCACTCCAGGCTGCAGACAAAGGCAAAAAATCACCAAGAACCCAAAAAACCCAAGGTCCCTGTAATAGGGTCCTCAGCGGCCTAAGAGGCTTAGTGATTAGCATCCACTCTGTCGCCGGGGAGCCCAAGCCCACCCACTCCACTGTGCTCCGACCCAACATTTGACTTCCGAGGGGGGGCCCTCTGAGTTACCCTCCCTAGGTCACTTCCTATCACTGCTTCTCTCTACTTTTGGTCCTGGATAAGAAAAAACAAAGAAGAAAAGGAAACCAAACTCTTTGGTACTTCAGGGAGGCATCTCTAGCCCCTTTTGACAGGAGCCTTCAGGATAGGTCTGTCCTCCTCTCCAGCCTCCAGAGCTGGATTGCTCCCTTTTCAACCCTGTCTCCAGCTGGAGCATGCTCTGCAGGGTTGCATGGGTGGGACTAACTGGGCCCAGTACTGTCCTTTAACCCTTTCTATCTTAGTGTGAGGTTTGTATACTCCATCATAGTCCTATAAAACATTTCATTTTGATAGTATCAAATAATTAAATTTTAGTAATGTCAAAATATTATAATGTAAAATAGTTAATATATCTAAAATATAATGTAAATGCAATATATAAAATCAATATTTAAAATATAGAAGTCTACAAAAAATTAAATTGAACATTGACATTATCAAAATGAGAAAGTAAAAATGATTTATTAGTTTACTTTTCAGTCAAAAAATGTCAAAATCAACACATTCCTGCATTTTCCAGTGGAAAACTGTTCTGTTGAAAATTTTTCAACTAGCTCTTCCTTCCCCACCTTCACTACCAAGGTAGTAACACACATACAAACTGAAGAACCTTACTCATTCTTCCATAAGATTTATAATGCTCGCTATAATATTGGTGGTCTCAGAGCATTTCTCAGCAAAGATGTTATAGGAGAGAGCTGGAGTAGCATACTACAGTGCATTTACTAGTATACTATGAAATAATATAAATAAAGGCACAAAATACATTTTGGGATTAAATATCCTCAAACTTATTTGTTTGGTCACTCCTACCATTTGGTGCTCCTCTATGAGTTTCCCAATCATTAGTGTGAAATATATAAATACGTACATTCACATATATATGTGCATATTCACATATACAGACACACTGCAGATCTGTACATAGTTCTGAATATTGCTTCAATACACTTAAAATACAGCTTTCAAAAGACATTCTACATTTTTTCTGTAACATTGTTTCTCTTTCCCTCGACATCCCTCCATATATCCCCCCAAAATATATTTCATTAGGGCTCAAAAGTGGCATGGTTTAAAGGAGTCCTACATGGAAAGCTCCTTCAGCTGCTTAGCCCAACAGCATAAATTTGATCTTGTAATTAGTATTCAGCTCAGCATCTTGGATAGCAACCAATGTTACAGCCAAGAGGTGGTTTAAATCACATAAATCATAGATCAATGACAGAACTCTAAGCACTGGATAGATTACAAAAGTAAGCTTTAGTTAAAAATAGATTAACCATTTCCCTGCAGGAACTCCTTCAGAAAACTGAATATAAAACAAATAAAATTATATCTGATAATTTTTTTCTAGTATATGCACATACTAGATGAATTGTCCTTTCCCTTGACAGTTACACAGTGATTAAAGAAATGTGTTAACATGCTATTTCAATGGAAAATATTGTAAATTGTGGAGACTTTAATTTTTTTTAATGAGCTTTTAATAGCCAACAAAAATGCACTGAATATGTAGTGTATAAGGTACAGTGCACCAGTATAGCCTGCTTTCTGGTAATTGTTACACCTCCTAATGGCTATTTCCTGTGTTTCTGTTTTAAAATAAGAATTGTAAATGCCTTTCCATATTGTGTCAAATATATTGTGATTACAAAATTATTCCAAATTCTATTTAATAAAGTACACAATTTTAAGAAGTGCTGAGTGCCCTCTGCCTTTATTTATTTCAGTGCCCATGGAGGGTACTCAGCACCTTGCAGAACGGGGCCCTGAATCAGTGCATTATTAAACATTAGAAGATATAGAAAATAGATGTCTGAATCTATACTCTGTATCCAGGCAAAGTTCCCCTTGACTGCGTAAGGAGGGCAGGATCAGGCCCAGGATCAGATTATCAACTGGTATGAACTGGCCTAGCTCCAAATGGAGATATGCCAATTTACACCAGCAGAAGATCTGCCACCCCACCCCCGCACCCCACCTCCATGTTTGCAAATGCAAAGGTGAGTTTTAGAATACAAATAATACAAGTATTTCCGTAATCCTACCCATTGAACTTTGTTTTCTTGCTATAGGTTTACAGCACATGATATCATTTGAAAGCAGCAAACTTTTCAGAATGTCAAGGAGAATTTGCATTTCCATTTAGTAATTACTGAATTCAAAATGAATACACGTAAATACCATCAAACCATTCCTGAGAATGGAGAATTTTAGAATCCTAAGCCATTATGGCTGGAAGAAATTATCTGAATTCCCTGTGTTTACAGGCAGGCACACAGAATGAACAGCTTTTTAAAAAAAAACAAACAATTCTAGACACATAAAACAACATAAAACAGATAAAACTGGTCTGACTTCAAACGCATAATCCTGTCACCTTAGACACTCTTTTTGCTCTAGTTAAATGAATAGTGAGTAATAGATTGATTAGAAAAATGATCAAAAAAATTGAAAGAAATCCAAGACTTCTCCACATTGGATTTCCCAAATTTTGATCAAATGAAAGGGGTGAAATTCAGCTATTTTAATGAATCAGGATAAAGCTGTACAATGTTGGATTAACATATAAGAAGTTTATATCAATGATGTAATGAAAACAAACATTTTTAAATGTCTATATCTATTTTCATCTTTACCTTCCCATAATTAACAAAAGTATTCAGGCATTGTCGTCATATTTAGTATTTTAAAAGCAACCATTCTGCTTTCATGTACCCTTAAACTTTTTCAAATATTCCAAAGCCCCGTAACAAGTAAGTGGCATCTTAGTGTAAAATCACATTCTGTAAAATAGGAAGATGCATTCCAATAATTACTAACGCAGGTTCCAGAGGTTAGGATAATATTGGTGGCTAACTTCATAAGGCCCAGATGCTGTAACCCTTAATCCTATGACTAGTACCATGGAAAATAAATGGGACTACTCCTGTAAATAAGAACTGAAAAATACAGCTCTACATTCCTGCTTTCTAAGGTGCTGAAAGAAACAGATGAAGTTCAATGACAAAACTCGACCAAAATCAGATTTAGCATAACTGGGGGGGGGTACCCTTGTTTAATAAGCTGATTTTTTCCATAAGAAGTCAGAGTTAATTTTTAAAGACAAATTTCCATGCAGCAAAAATTATCTTTAATTATTTCAATGTGAAACAGATTATCAAGCATATTTGTTCCCTGTTCTTCAGTTTCTGGTGTCTCACAAGATGTTTAATATTCTTCAATTCTGGCTCAAGCCCACAAGGTGCTGAATAGCCTCAATGGGAAATGAATTTATCTACACTTGAAGGTGGTCAGCACCCAACCAGAAGACGGTCATCACCTTGCAAGGACAGGACCTAAGTTTGTCTTCCACGTGGCACTGTAACTAAAACCATCATATTGTTCTAAGGGAAAAAACACCCACTTTGGGTCAATTCTTCCACTGAAGCTAATGGAAGAAAGGACTGTAGGATCTGGCACTTTACAGATGAATAGAACCACTGTTCTATAAAGCATAGAATACAGTCCTCTAGTTTTAAGGAATATCGGATTACCACGGGCTGTTCAACATGCTCCATCAATTGGCTACAATATGCTCAATGGCATTCCAGTATATTTGTATGGGAATTTTTCCAAATGTTTTGAAGTTTAATAATTGTGTTCAATAAATAGCATAAATCAGACAAAGTTAATGAGAACATTGCTAATACACTCTAGTGCACAGTGCCAGTGCAGGATGAGATATCAAATAGTAGCTCTTTGAGTTCACAAGTGTTTATGGAAGTATTTTCAGTGTGCTTTTCAATCAGGAGAATAAACAGGAGAGTTTACATTGCAAAAGGACACCATAACACCAACATGCAACAACAGCTGAAAAAATAGGAGTTTAAGTAAAAAAGATAAAGCAGTGTTTCACCTGCTGAAACATTTGGTTCATCAAATGAATAAGTTCAATATCTCAAGTGCAGTAAATATGCCATAGAGGTCTGTTGTTCCATCCAGTAAAAGCATTATGCCTAGTTTTTTATTATTATTTTTAACTCTAAGGAAAAATCTATTTAAAAAAGATTCCAAAGCTCTCAAAGACACCAGCACTTTCATAGACATACTCTACTACATTTTCATGAGATAAAATTGCTTTTTTCTTGAGGGGAGGGTGGGACGGACAAGATTTTGGACCAACTCTACCAGATCAGCTGTAATCAATGGTCTTTTTATACCACCTACAATCAAACTCACTATATAGCCAGTCATAAGATTAAAAGCTTTTCAAGTTGCTATCTTGGGAAATTTCTTTCAAGGAAATTACTACAAAGCCTTGTTTTAGTATGTACCCCTACTGTGAGTCCTACTGAGTTTTTTTAATAAGGAAAGCTATCCATCCATAGAGGTGTATCCTGTTCTCCATGCTTGAGAGTCTAACAGCAGGCACATACAGTAGACACTCTGATGTTTTGCTTCTTTAATTTTCACTCCATAATGTTGGTGCCTGACTGATGCATGTGCCTTCATAGTAGTTTAATTATGGGTGTGCACAGAATTTGGAGGTTTTCAGTCAAAATAACAGATATTATAAACAGCTGTTATGTATAAACATACTAAGATATTGCTATTAGAAAACAATGCCCAATTATTAATGGGTGGGAAATAGCTTTAAACTACCAAGAGAAGAACATAAGTATGTCATGATTAAAATAGAAAAAAAAGCTAGATCTATAGAAGCCTAATTTTAGCTCTTTTTTTAAAAAATGAAAAGATAATTTTACACTAAATACAAAATTATTTAAAAGTGTGATTGATGTGTCTAAGATAAATTGTCATACAATGCTAGGTTTCTACACACAACCTTGTCAGAGAATTAAAGTAATTAATGACTGAGGCAATATGGTTTTTTTCAGTCTAAGGATATGTTTAGTTTTGATTTTAATGAAAATTTTAAACACAGGTCAAGTAGATCTTTGATAAAATAGGCTACTGTACCCTCAAATACCAAATCCAAAAAATTTTTTTAAATCATGGACCATGTACTGAGCTAGTATAAATCAGTGTTGCTCCATTGACTTCAGATTTGGTATGAATATTGACCGAATGGAGCAACAGCAATTCTCACCAACTGAGGATCTGTCCCTGTAATCACAACTAAAAAGATTTTCTTAGACAAATAAAGACCTGAAGTCTTTACTCACTCACACAAAATCCCACTGAAGTTAGTGTCAGCAATGCATTAATTTAAATCTTGACAAGCTACACTACATACACTGCCTAGTGACATGGTTACTGGCATTGCATATTGAAATCAGTTCTTCAGAAATCCTAAAACACTGACATAGCAGTATGAACAGTTCCATATTGTCTCATGTGGTCTGGAATAATACCTGACTGTTCTCCAGTTATGTTGCATTTCTTTAGTAACAGACAAAAAAATTAGTATATTCATTATTTTGGTGAGCAGGAGTTTGAGCTATCCTGAGAAAACATGTACCTATGCTGACAGAATGGGAGTACTTTAATTTCCAAATTACATACATAAATAAATCAGGTATATCACCTGATAAGTGAAAGATTATGAAAATAGTAATATCCTACAAAATCTTGAAAGGCATTATAATTCCTCAAACAATTATCTTCTGTCAGTTATTTGTGAGTAGCCTCATGTAGTTCAAGAAGAGAAAATACAAATGTGCTCCTTTAAAATTCATGAAACCACTCATTCTGTCATAAAAGAAGGCATCTTTCATGGCTACTTATTTCACACAGTCTCATAACTAATACTGACAGTTATTTGCAATACAAAAAAAATGAGCATTGGACAAAGAATATTTGCAGCTCAATTCTTACATTGTAATGTCCAAAACAGAAAATAAAATCACATTTTATATACAGTTAAGAAGTTCTGGTGTAATTAAATTAAAATTGGTAGATAAAAATGAGATTGTATAAGGACTAGTGGTGTACTGCTACCAGTATTGGGCTGTGCTGCATCCATGACAACAGGATGGAAGGTTGCTTTTAATACTATTATCTTACATACCCACAGCTGAATGCTAATGCAGCTATACTGAGGAAATCAAGTTTCAGATCTGTATCCACTGAACTTACATCGACAAGGCAGAGAGTTAAAGACCCAGAGTAGAATACAAAGGCTAATCTCATAGATCCATCTACTCCCAAAAGGTCAGTTATTTCAAAGGGTACACACAAGTATTAATTGTCAAATATTTTCTACTTTAAACCTAAGTTGAGGCAAAATCAGATTTTGTCAGAACAGATTCCTTTCAGCTTTATTTTCTAAAAGATAGTTGCACCAGAAAATGTAGAAGCCTAACTAAACTTTCATCTGCATTCTCTAAATAGAGAATTGATCATTTTGTTTCATATAAACAATATCTGCTTTTCCTCTATGAAGAAGAGCCCAAAAATGTGCGATATATATAGCTTTGTCCTTGTTTTCCAGAGGCTAAAGTAATTCAAGTGATCTATCCTTATTCTAGCTGTATACCGAAGGAATAGGGAGAATTCAGACTGAGAATTTAATCTGTCCTATGCCTTTACTAGAAGTAAGAGTTTTATCAGGAGCAATAGTGAGGTCTTTCAGAGGCAGATTTAAGTATCTGCAAAGTCCATTGTCTAGTCCTTTCCTCCCACCTGCACACTGAAAACACCAGTGTAGCTTATTTTTCATTTAAAATACCTAAATTAGTTTAGAAATAAAAAAAGACAAGTTATCATTTTGGTTCAAATTGGGCAGCAGGTTTAATTTCTCACAAATACAGTAAGAATGAGAATCCTCTAAATATCTCAATGGGCAGTGCTGTAAAATCAATGTCTCTCTTTTTCTCTCTCTCAAAATCAAAATGGCTCAGTCCTTCCCCAGGAGCAGAAATTCTTTTAAAGTTTGTTTTAGTAGGAGTGGTGTGGCTACATGTGAATAAGGAACCCTGACTCAACTCACAGGAGGTGAAGATAGTCTCCCAAAACTCTTTAGTCAGCTTTTAGTGCACTGCCAATTTTCAGTTGCCCTAGTACTAGCTTATTTGTACTCATTAGCAGACACTTTCTGGATAGATAATAAATTCCAGTTAGAACGATCAAATGATCTAACAGTTCATGCAAGCATTCTCTCCCTATTCTAAAAGACCTACTGGAGCTGCTGATCACATGCCTATAATGTGGCGAAACTCAGTTAAAACAGTTGAGCTAAGATAAACAGTTTGGGCCATATACTATCTGCATTCTGTACAACTCCTATTGATATACGGTACAGTATTATGGCCCCATAATCCTGTTAGAAACTCTTGCTCCATCTACTAGCCTAATAAAGCAGGAATATCTTGGTACGTCAAATGTTCAATTATTTTGCCACTAGATTCCTGAAGTTATTATACATAATAGAGAACTGAAATCCATGACTAGGGAACAACCAAAGGAAGCATTTCTGATGAAGGCTACTCCAGTAGATAAGATGCTACTTATAGAAGACCAAATCCAAAATGAAAATGAGAACTCCCTGACAAGCTGCTGGGTAGCTGTGCTGTATACAAGCAGGTTCATGGTGCTAATATCCAAGACAATTTAAAAGGCAAAAATAGAACACACTCTAGACATCTGAGATGTATTCCCCCATACACAAACACATAGTCTTCACTTGAAGAAATGAAGTGGCATTGTATTTGAGGAACAGGAAATGGAAGTAGTAGGAAGGAAGGAGTGCACAACAGTGAAAATATTGGCTCATGAAAGACAGAACGGAAAAAATTAACAGGATTATTTTATGAAACTATAATAGAAAAAATATTAAGTTATTGTAAATGTATTTAAATACTACTATTTAAAGGAGACTCCCACCTTCAGATATCAAATAAAATTAATGTTTATGAGCAATAAAAGTCCTTGAAGATGCAAAAGGCAGAAGTCTTATGTAAAATATATCATGAATATATCATGATATATTCTTATGTAAAATATATCATGCCCATTATTCCAGATTGTCCTGTTGCTTGCACCTCTTCCCAACAGTTGTCTTTCCAACAGTACAGCTGGCACCAGTAAACTCAGACACTGAGTGACAGGAATGGATTCTACCTTTTTCATCTGAAAGGCCTTTAACTCACAGAATTAGTACTTTGAGCAGAAGCAAGGAAACATGCTGACACATTTTCTAAACCAGGTCCCACAGGTGGGCACACTGAATGGTCCAAAGTTGCCCAGGGCTGTCCAGGCCAATATTAGACTCCTGACCTTCTGATGACCCCAATAAGGACAACAGCACGGAACGTGAAGGCTTCTATTGCCAGCTTACTCCTGCTTTACTCGTATTTCTAAATTGACACCATAAAGAAATGCCACTATTGTTAATGTTCATTTTTTAGATCTGTATTCCAGATATTACCCATCCTTCTGCATGATCAGTTCTGCAAAGGGGAATTTGAGGCAGCAAGCTTGAGGCAGTAAGCTCATTTTCCAGTTCAAAAACTCATAAAAGAAATTAGTCCCCAGTTAGGGATGCATTGCACTATAAATTAATTTCATATACAATCAGAAATGACCTCAGAGTGACCACATCAGCTCCATTTGAGAAGAGGCTCAAAACTTGAGGGGTGGTCTCTTCCTTCTCATTATTTGTAGGTCTAGAGAATATCCCAGGTGTCTAAAGAAACCTCCATTCAACCTAGAACATTCATTGGATCCCAACAAATGCTGGGGAACAAACAGAGACCACTGATTTATTTCAACAGATTACCAAACAGCCAAGCATATGAATTCATTTGAGCTAACGAACTACGATAGCTGCTGGATGACTTTTATTCTATTATCACTGGCATTGATCAAACCAATTTGTAACACAACTAGCTTAATAAGAAAATCAAGTTAATAATTTCCGCATAAGAGCCAATCCACCCCAGACACTTTTAGATAACTGGACGTTGAGGAGGCTCACTAGAATGCCAACATCTTTATTTTGACCACCAGTCAGTTGTGGCATCTTCCTCTTTTAGTCTTAGGAGGATAAGATAAACTGGGCTGAGGATAATTCACAAAGAACTGTGTTGAAGTTGTTCATTGATGCACTCACTGAGAGGAGGCAGAAAGTATCAATATTGTTGACCTTTGTGGGTGCACCTGCTATTTCAGCATGTGTCCCACCACAGAAATTAAATAAAACTGCTGTTGTTGCTGTTTTGGTGGTGATGATGATAGAAGGTGTTTCTCTCTCTTCCTTTCTATGCCTTCTCTCTCTAGTTTCATCTCCATTTGTGGTATTGCTGATAATATCACTACCAGGCTCGCATTTATATTCCCCAAAAACTCCAGTCTTTCCCAATTTCCCACCAAAATAATTAATAAAGCTGAGAACACTTTCTTATAACATTTCCTTCCAAATCAAAAACAAAATAGAAAATGAATGGAAAATATGTCCAGAGCTTCATGCCAGTCCATTATTTTTTGATCATATTACTTGGATACTCAAATAAGCTCTCTTGTCCCCATAGTCCCTCCATCAGGATGAGAATGCTGTTAATCCCGACACACACACCCCACAACAGTTCTGCAACATGGGCAAAGAAAAAAAATATGAATCAATTTTAGTTCACATGAAAAAGTTTGTGTCCTAACAAAAGGCCTCGAACCTGCAATCTGAACCATGAAGGGAAACTCAACTGGCTTCACTGATCCTCCAGCCAGGTCTAAGGGTTCCATGGCATTGAGTGGGACTCTGCACAGGCCCAGTTTCCCACTGCATGGTTTAGGCTGGAGGATGAGGACTCCAGTCCCTTCCAATCTCCCATCACTTTATTTGCATTGGATTAGCCAGTATGGCCTCTCAGGACATCCTACGTGATAATTACGTATATTCATACAAAAAACATCACAAGTTTTCATTAGAAAACTGCAGAATCTTCAGTCAGCATTTCTTTCATTAAGCATCCAGGCTTCAGCACTTTTCCCAGCCAAATGCTGTGTTACGGTTGAAGGAGAAATAAGAGACTAGGAAAATGCTGTAGCTTTTTAAAACAAACATCGAAAGCAAAGTGGTAAGGATGCACTTGATGCCATCTTGAATGACTTAGAAGAGAATGCTTTAGCTGATTGCAAGCTTTCTGTTTAAATAAGTCAGTGTCTGGAAGGACTGTAGCTTGGATATTTATAGCAATATTTCTTCTTGGGTGGTTTTATTTAATAGCAATACAATTTCATTATGTGCAACTTTCCAGAAGAAATGTTTTGTGGCAGTATTGGTCTTTCCAATGAAACATTATACACTATCAGACTCTGGATTGTTTCCTAGTTGTCATTGTTTAACGCTGATAGTCTTCACCTGAGATGTTCGGAGGGCTTCGTTTAAAATTTTACCAAGTATATTTGACTATGATTATTCCTGTTTTATCAAAGGTTCATCCGTAACTACTGATGTAGCATTTTATAGAAGCAAAACAAAGCTCCTAAAAAGTTTTACAAAACAAAAACGTTATGTGTGGGATTTTCATCACTACTCAGCACTGGCCTGACTCTGTTTCCATTAGTGATGACCTTTGAAACTCCCATTGTATGAGAATAATAATATAAATATTATTTCAATATAAGATATAACAAAAAGCCGCATCCTGAAAATACCTAAGCACCTGAGTTACTCACCTATTTAAATCTTCACAGGATCAGGCCTTCGTACTGAATGAATGATCTTTCAATTAATAGAATTAGTACTGATTTTGGTCTCCATGGCTTGGTCAGTGATTTCTTTTCCCTTGCACAGGAGATATTGAGGAAAGTGAGGTTGGTTTTGATTTTGCAAAATCAGGGGAGGATTGGAACCAGGTACCATTTATGAGGTTGAGATAAATGGCTCAGTTTTGACTAACTCTACCATTTACTATCATCACCTATCATCTTTTCACAGCTTTGCTCACAGACATGTACATCATTGTTTTCCTACCCTCTACAGCTCAGTGTCAAACATCACATATGGCATGCATGTGAACGCGTTCAGCATGTGGGAACTAGCAGGAAAATGCCACGTTACAAGTAGTGATCATGTAGATATACAGCATGGCAATACAAGGAAAACTATTTCCAGACTTTTTCTCAGATGTGGATACAGCTAACACATCACTTATTGTAGAACTCAATCGGGTGATGATATAACAATGTTTTAGAGTAATATGTTAGCTTTATATTACCCATCTTAGAAGGCCTAATTCTGCAAGCAGACACAACTCCCAGCAATTTTAGCAAGAGCTGATGATGTTCAGTGCTTGGCAGCATAAGTTCCAAATAGTGGGGAAAACATTCTTGCTACAAACTACCATATCTGAAGATTGATTTTTTTTTTACTATATCCTTAAAAATTCCTTGCATTATAGGGGAAAAAACAGTTATATAAACATACTTGAAGAAAAATGCATTGCTCTCATTTTTAAAAGAGATGCCTGAGGAAATGATAACTTACATAAAGTTGCCCTCATTTGTGTCACACTGCATGTAAGTTACCCAAGGTGACTAGCATAAAATGACAATTCAAAAGTTTGAAAACAAGTTTCACACAAAAAATCAATCAATCACAAGATGGTTGACACCCAATTTAATGGGATAAAAGCTCCCTTCACAATTTAATCAGCTGTGTGGGATTTTTTGTTTTGGAGGCGGGGAGTAGAAATCACTTTAAAATATCAGAGGGGTTGCCGACGAAGTGGGTATTCACCCACGAAAGCTCATGCTCCAAAACGTCTGTTAGTCTACAAGGTGCCACAGGATTCTTTGCCACTTTAAAATATTCATTTACTCTATACTTTAAAACAGAGTCATTATTCATAGATTATCCCAGAACAGGAAGGGAGTAAAAACATTCTTATGCCAACAGGTCTATTTCTCTACCTTATCTCCAAAGCCTAGTCTGGCACAAGTGTCTTATTTAGCTTAATCAAGATGTTCATTCTCCCATTTCTGGAAATCCTTCATAACGCAATGTATCAGAGGCAGAGTATACAGTGGTATATTCTTGTTAAAATCATCTTTTCTTAATATTCTTCCTTATTCTTCCTCAGCTCCCAGTACACATTTTAAAGCATCTCTATACAAGTTTTAAGAAGCTAAACAGCAGCAGAAATCCAACAAGTTGTATTTGTTTAAAAAACAAATGCAAAAATATAATCCCTTTTTACCTGTATACATTGGGCAAAAGTTATAAACTCTGTGTGCGGGTCTGAATGAGAGAGAGAGGGAGAGAGAAATGATTAAAAATGTAACAAGAGCCATGAATGCCATTTTACTGTCATTTCCTTTGATTAACCTTCACCTGACCTCAATCCCTAAGGCAATTTCAGTTTCTTTTTGTTCTTACATTTAATTCTTCAGTCTGCCAGGTAAGTACATCTCTGTCATTAAAGAGCATTCATTAAGAACAGACTGTTTTTACGGAGTTTTTTATGGAAATATTTGCTCTAGAGAATTGTTTGCAAAACCTTTAAAGTCACATATCTGATAAAGTTTGGCCCAAACTTTAAATTTTATGAGACCTACAGTAAGATCAACAGACATTATTGCATTTTTTTTTTACTGGATATTTTTTAAGCAAAAGGAAAAAAAACCTGTCCTGAAGTCATTTGAGCTGCACCAATTTAAATCAACAGTGGGTCTCTAAATTGCCAACTCTCATAGTTTTATCATAAGTGTTGTGATATTGGTGGGTTGGGTTTTTTAAGACTCTAGATCTGTGAGAATCTCAGCTTTCATTTTATAAAATATGTAAGTTGTTATCCCTCATGGCTGTGGAGAATAGCTAGTAAACATGACCCAAAAGCTCAAAAACCAGAGAGCAACTAGATTGTAAACTCTCTGAGTCAGAAACCATCTCTTTGTTCTGTGCATGTACAGCACCTAGCACAATGGGACCCTAGTCCATGACTGGAGTTTGTAGGTGACACCACAACACAAATTAATAATAAATTATTTTAAGCTAGTATCATCATTTTGGGAGGAATCCTGAAATTTTTGCATAGTTGATATTGGCAAATGTTTGAAGCTGCCCATCCAACTGCAAATGGTATTAAAAAATTGAAAAACTGGAAACGGTCCACAAAAGAGGTATGAGAATGATTCAAGAGCTGGGAAACAGGCCTGATAAGGAAAGACTAAAGAAGCTTGATCTAGTTTGTGTATTAAAAACAAGATTAAGGGGTGACTTGACCATGGTGTACAAGTATTTATACAGGGAACAAATTTCTGGTAGTTTACATCTCTTTAATCTAGTATGAAAAGGCATAATAAGATCCAATGAAGTTGAAGCTAGACAATTTCAAACTAGACCTAAGGTGCATATTTTTAACAGTGAGAGTAATTAACCATTGGAACAACTTATATAGGGACATAGAGAATCCACCATCACTTGCAGTCTTAAAGTCAAGATTGGATATTTTCCTAAAAGATATGTTATGGCTTGAACAGAAGTAATGGGCCTGATGCAAGAACTATTGAGTGAGGGTCTGTGCCCTGGGTATGCAGAAGGTCATATTAGATGACATAGTGGTTAGAGGTAAAGAGGAAACAGTTTTCCCTTTTGAAATTTTGAATTTTTTTCCTGTCCCTGGGACAAAAAGTCAAAGTCTCAACATTTTTCATGAATTAATAATAAAATAAAATAAAATGTGGCTCAGGTTCATTGAAACATTGCATACTGATAATTTTGAAATATTTCATTTCTATTTCAATCTTTTCTCTAAAAAATTACCTTATATCTAAAATTTTGAAATGAAATGTCATTTCAAACAAAAAGCAAACTTTTCATTTAAAAAATGTTGAAACAGGATGCTTGAAGGTTCAAAAAAATATTCAATTTTTTTTTAAATCAGTAGTTTCATCAAAACTGCCCCTTTCCTGTGAACAGTTTCCATCTCAATGAATCAGCATTTTCAAATAAAAAAAGTTGATTTGGAAAATTCCCAACTAATTCTAATAATGGCCCCTTCCAGCCTGAAACTCTCTGAATAAAAAGTATCAGAGGGGTAGTCGTATTAGTCTGGATCTGTAAAAAGCAACGAAGAGTCCTGTGGCACCTTATAGACTAACAGATGTATTGGAGCATAAGCTTTTGTGGGTGAATATCCACTTCATCAGACGCATGTAATGGAAAGACTGTGGATGGCTAGCCAACTACAAAAGCAGTTTCTCCTCCCTTGATGTTCACACCTCAACTGCTAGAAGAGGGCCTCATCCTCCCTGACTGAACTAACCTCATTATCTCCAGACTAATTCTGGCCAGCATATTTATACCTGCCTCTGGAAATTTCCATTACATGCGTCTGACGAAGTGGATATTCACCCACGAAAGCTTATGCTCCAATACATCTGTTAGTCTATAAGGTGCCACAGGACTCTTTGTTGCTTTTTATGAATAAAAACACATATCCACACACCTCTATAATGTGGGGCTTAAATGCATAAACTATATTTATGTAGTTTCTTTGTCACGAGTGCACGTATTTCTAAAGGAGGGACAGAACTGCTCACCACAGGTCTGTTTGCATTGGACTAAGCTATCCTCAATAGTGAAAGATTCTGCAAACTGTTTTCTATAACAAACATTTATGGTGAGCTCTAATAAAATAGCCAGCTCTTCAGTGACAGATGTACTTACCTGATAGAGTTCAGTATTTCAATGTAGGGGCAAAAGGAAATGAAATTGCCTTAGGGAGTGAGGTCAGGTGAAGGTTAATCAAAGGAAATGACAGTTAAATGCGATGCATGGCTCTTGAGATTATGCATGTGCATTTTGTTGAAAAATATGTTGTGTGTTTTCACTGTATTTAGAGGCAAGGCAAAATAATATACATATATAAAAAGAGACATAGTCCACACATCCTTCATAGCCCGACAGTCTACAAATGGATCTCCCATCGATGACCCAAAGTCATTGGCTGAAGGATGAAGAAAAGTAGGGTCTTACCAGAACAAGACAACTATCACTGAATTTATGTCATTATCATCAAATACAATTGAGATCCAAACCACCCCTATTTGGAGAACTAAAATTATTCAGTGACGTTATCAGTGTTTGGAACCTAGCACCCACAGCCCTCTTTTACACTTCCCTTACATTTATTGTCTAAACTTGGTGGTCTTTTCTCAAATGAAATATTTGAGCAAATAAGAGGAAAACTAGAGCTGGGCAAATACTACAGAAATGTCTGTAAATATTCATTTGGATTTTAAAATGACTTTGCTTTGGTCATATTTATGTCTCTGCGTGTTTACTTTCCAACTAGTTTCATACCATTGGATTTTTACTACCTGTTCTGTTTGTTAAAACCAATTATAAACTTGTATATTTGTCAAAAGGGATTTTTAAATTTGCCCTCCACAAACATTCACCCCAGAAATCTGATTATAGGATTTGCCCTCAACTTGTCAGGGAACAGAAACAATACCATGTGACTTGCAATAAGTCACAATTAAGCAAGATAGCTTGAATTTCTGGTTTTGAATAGCAGGCCACAGTCACTGAAACTCATTAAAACAATTACCAAATAATTTCAAAAACATTCCATAAACAGATGACAACATTCATCAACTCGGTTATTTATTAAGAGTTATTCACTCAGCTCTACTAAAATCTAATTTGTTTCTAAAAAAGCATCTGAAACATATTTAAAATATAAGTTGCAATAATGAAATACAGCAGTTGATCTTGAAAAATGCCCAGCTCATCTTGAAATGTGCCCTTACCCAGAGTTATTAATCCCCCATCACTTTGACAATTGATTTTGAACACCATCTGTTGCAAAGTCTTTATAATACAAATCATAAACATTCAAAACTAATTTATTGCTCTTTGTTCCACCTGGCAAAAATGCAATGTCAAATTGAGGTTGTGCTGAAACAAAGCGATATTTGTATATTGTTTTTGTCCATATTATAGTCAAAAATGTCCACAGGAAAGAATAGAAAGAGGAAGAGATTACACTGCCTTTAATCATTGGAAAATATTTGTACAAATAGTGTTAGGTCATTTTTTAAAACTTATGGTGGGGGGGAAATATCACTCTTTGGAGCTATCATTACTGATATTTTTGTTCAGTTGTTTGTTAGCTAATAAATATTAGTCCGGATTTTCAAAGACACATAGGTAAAAGTGTTCCTCTGCACATGCATATAGGTATGTGCATGCATCAGGTGTGTGTAGACATATGCATGTGCTCTCAAGTAACATTTACATCTATGCAATTGGAGCATGCAAACATGTACATGCAGGTTTGTACACATGCTTTAGAAAAACAGGTCATTTCACAAGCCCTCATCAATTAAGCTTGTTTGGAAAATTCACTAACCAGTATTTTACGCACTGCCAGTTATCACTTCTCGTTTTCATCTCAAAGAGATCCACAATTCCAGACCAAACAAAAATAATGAAGAGGAGGAGCCATGAGATTAGGAGGTGGTAAAAACAATATATAAATAAAGCATATGTACCCTTGTCTGCATAATCTGCAGGCATGAACTCAGCTATCAGGGAAAGAACCATTACAACCGTTGCACCTGTAAATAGTACTTTGGCTATTTCTGCAGTATACTCTGAGCTTTCTTGTCAACACACACTTTTTATCAATGAATTTGTACTTCTCACAAGTCTTTAATGGAACAGGTGTGTTTTCAGAAATATTTCTCCAGTTAACCACTGGGTATAATATATTCTATATATTTAGAGCCCATGTACTTATCTGTTATATACATAGTTCATAATTTATATTTTTCATCTATGCTATCCAATTTGAATTATTCACTTCAAATTGACATAGTATGTTGATTTGTAATGATGTTCAAGGGCTATTGTTAAAGGACGAAAAAGAACGAATTACCAAGAAGTTTGTTGTAAGAATGAAGTCTTGTTCCAAGACTGCCTGAATTATAAGATTTCTAAAGTCAGTTACTGAAGTATTAAAGAAACAAAGATATGGAAAGAAGTGTTTCAAAATAAAAACATGCTTTTTTGTAAGTTTCTATTGCTCTGAGTTTCCAAAGAAACTTTTCTTTCTAGAAAGACAAAACTGTAATTTTTTTCTTATTTCTTTTTCTTCAAAATAATGATCCCTAACACTTTTTAAATTTACATAATGGATAATCTGTAGAATATAGACTTACCATTTGTATCACTCAGTTATCCTGGCAGGCCTCACTTTACCTCCTTCTAAAGTTTTTTTTTTCTCTCAGTACTGTGTATATTAAGAGGAAGACTTATCTGACTGCATGCTGGGAACACAGTATTCATGAGTCTGTAGATGCCTCTGAGATATGGAAATTAATTTCCAATATGAAATAGTTTACTGAATAACTGTATATAAATTCAAGTGTAATATTAATCACATTCTTTTTGTTGGGAGTGCAGTAACGTCCATTCTCAAGTCATTAGCACTTTTCTGAGCAAGGTACAAATTAATTTTACTGCTCTTCTTCAAATACAAATCTTAAAAGTTAACCAAGGACTACATAGATTTGAAACATTTTCAATAATTGTTTTAATTACAGCTAGGAGTGAAGAAAAGGGAGAACAACACTTGGTGTATCAGCAATCATTTTTCTGACATAAAGGGGTAAAAACAGTCTCTAAGTTCTCACACCCAAAGACAGTTTAAACAAAGTCAATGGAGAAAACTTTCTGTAAGCACACAGAGGGTCTGGTTTTGTTCTGAACTCAGAAATTTTCTTTTCTATCAATACCTAGTTTAACTTTTTAGATAAAACCACCAAATCTCCAAACATTAAATATATACACTTTGACAGCTTTCAAAGCTTGCTTTCCATCCAAAAGTTGATGAGAAAACTTCACTAAATTCCTCAGAGCACATAAGGGGCCTCTTTCCTAGCGCATGAATCTCCAGCAAACAGTTCATTTCACTTCTACATAAAGGAAAGTAAACGGCATATTTTTTTTGGCCTTTTCTCTCCCAAGTAGATTTGGGCTCCAAAGGCTGTAAGAGCCTTCTGGTGCCCTTTGACATTCAGACTTCCAGCATCTCAACCATCAGTCAGTGCTCAGGTAACAAAAGAGCACTGAAACCTCCAGTTGTCATCTCTGTGCTACATCTGTTGACCATGCTGTTAGGAAGCTTTGACCCCATCATTTGGCTGTAAATAGAATGGAAATCAACAACAACAAAAACCTAAGTGAACAGGAAAACTGGAAGTTACAAGTCAGAGTCAGCAGATTTTCTTTGCAAACATACCTGTGAAGATAGAAGGAACTGTTGAATTAAATTAAATCAAAGCAAACCTGCTATTTAACACTGCTAAAATTGTGAAGATGTGTTGCTGATTTAGTGACTATCTGCAAATATGCATCTCCATTTGATTAGGATGTTTGTATTTCCATTTAATTTATAAGTCTTTGGGAAGATTTAAATTAAGAGTTTTAATATATAATAGAAGATGTATTGTATTATAGCAGAAATATTTTCCCTGTCCACCAGAATACTTATTATTTCAGCTTCACACTCAAGGGTTCTCACCTGTTCTCCTTATGCTGGTTGAAATCTTGTATCCAATCTGTCTGAATCAAATTATTTGTGTGTATCTGAATACCATCATCTTCCTAGTGTATCACTTATAGTTAACCATAAATGCAGGCATTGTCTTCCACTCCACCTACAAGCCAAATCAGACATCATTACACGTTTCAGTTAAATTTCACCACTTTTATACTGTAGTTTGTTTTTCATTTGAACTCTGAATGAAGGACAAACATGATGAAGTGGGAAGGCAAAAGAAGAATCAAAACAAATTGTGTGCTGAAAAAATGGTATGAGTTAAAAGATCTACTCTTTTCTCCCTATTTTATTTATTCCCAAGGTTACAATGCATAATTTTATACAAACTCAATTACATAGCTCAGTGATTTACTGGCAAAGCTGGTCAGAAGATGCTATCTGGCTTTAACTAATGTGTTTGCCTATTCACAATACAAAATAAATCCTCAGAAAATTACATAATGGGCAAAAAGAAAACAACCCCCCCCACCCACTAATATAAAGTCAGAAATGCATCTAATGTGACACAGTATGAAGATTGAAAGGAAGTTCCCTGTACATTGTTTTCATTTGGCAAACAATTGGTCAATCATGGTTCAGATATGGGTTCAACCTTTCAGCTCATGCAGTAGGATCCCAATCCAGCAACGTATTTGAGCATGTGCGTAAATTTAAGCACGAGTAAATGCATTGACTTCAAAGTGTTGTCTTCATGCCTTTTTTGGTAATTTCCTAAGGATCAGTTAGCACTGTAAACAGGTGAACGTATTGACTATGATGGGCGGGACCATTCATATACTTACAGTGACACATGAATTTAAGTGCTTTGCTAGATTTGGGCCTACTAGCCATTTAGTAACAGATTTGAAAGTGTATCATCTTAACAACGAGCTACATTAATGTGTCATGAGCTGATACTTGTACCTTAGAGGAGGTGAGTGCTGCAAGAGGAAATGTTCAAAATTTGTAAATAACTGAAGACAGAGCTCCATGGAGCTTGTGGTTCACCAACAGAATCTGGTCCAATAAACAATATTACCTCACCCGCCTTGTCTTTCCCAATGGGGACACAGCGAGAAGCCTCATCAGAATGTTCCTTGGACATAGGCAGCGTGAAGCTGGAATTTCCAAGCCAAACCAAAAATCAAAGGTTTCTCATGGCTCAATCCTCTGGAATAATCTGACATGATTTTATAGATGATGTGTACCTAAAATGACCGACTATGCTCATGTCATAGTCAAAGTTTGTTTGAATTGACTGTGTTTCTTTACTCTCTTCTGCCATAAAGCAATTGCTTCATCAAACATGAAATACCACAATATGCTAGAACACCAAACTTTGCTAACAAGGGCCTGACCCTGCAATTCCATCTCTACTCCAGGGGAACATTACTGAAGTCAATGGGGCTTCTGACAGGCACTCTGCTGGATCCACCTCGATGAACACATTTAAATCGTTTGGATGACATAGTAAATCGATTTGGACTATCAAAATATGCAGAAGTGGGTTACTAATAATATTATTGATGGTGTCACATTGATGCTGGGTCATCAAAGTGAAATTCTGACTCTATTAAAGTCCATAGCAAAACTCCCAATGACTTCAACTGTCTAAGATTTCACCCATCAAATATGAGGCAGTAGAGATGTAAGGAGTTAAAAAGTTGGCTTCCTGATGAACAGCTTCCATGTTTTAAAATTATAATTCAGTCAGCAAGAAGCAATCTTTCTTGAAGTGGAAGCCAATCTCAGCTAAACTTGAGCTCTGCTTCATTCATCAAGAGAGAAAACACGGGTGCATATGCCATATCCTAACAAAAGAAAATCATAAGGAGAAGAGGACAATGTCTGATTAAACAAATATAAAACAACACCATTCTCAGTCCTAACAAACCCAGGTTTCATTGCCCCCCATAATACTACATCCCCTTTCACTAATTTCAATGAAATTGTTCTGAGTATTGCTATGGAACCTTAGATCTTATCACGGAGTATTTTCGGTCCTTATTTAACCAATGAAAATGGCTTACCTTTGTTGTATACATGTATTGTAAGGCTAAACATAGATAGGGGTTATAAAGGTGTAATTGAGGGAAGATTTTGACCCTCCTTTATACCCCATTGGGGTTGTTGAAGTATAATTGAGAAAAGGTTTTGACCAAGTGACTCTAAAATAACTCTCAACCACATAATGCTGGATGTAAAATTAATAGATATTTAAACCCTGAGGGGCATTCCCCATCAATGTACACACAGCTCACATTTGGGGGAGGTAGCAACTTGAGAGTGTCTGTGTGGTGCATATTTTGGTACATATACTCATTCTGAATACAGGTAACATATGACCAAAATGGCTTCAGAGGTCAACCTGATGGATGTGTGTGTAAGGAATATACATGAAGAGCCATGCAGCCCAGGGAGAAGAGGAACCAAAAGAGCAGTACAGATAACCTAGTCCTCTGCACAGATTTCCTATGCAATGGAGTTTTCTGCCCTGGGGATCTCAACACTGTATCCCACCCAGCACCTGGTCCCCCTCCACGAAGCAACTTCTCATGTTCAGCCTCACAGAGCTCCCTGCCCAGCTGCTTTGGATGACATTGTACATTTCTATATTTTAATGCCACTATAAATAGTAAACAGCAATTTTTAATTGATAAAAATAATTCTCTGCAAGCTAGCCAAACAGGCCAACTGAGTGAGAGTCTTAACACAAGATACCAAAATAACCCCCTGAAAAAGGTCTGTTTGACAGGAGGGGTATTTTTAACTTTTTTAAATCTCATTTATTTAGTACTTATATTTTGCAACAATATATGTAGTGTAACAGGACAGACTTAACATCTGCATTTAGACACCACTTGCCTTTTAGGGATCTCATCTTAGGCAAGCATGTTGTGGTAGACCATCAAGTACAGAATATGCTCTCTTTTACATCCATTCCACTCCATATTTAAACAACACTTAATGCCCTTCCCCCCATCCCATTATTTTGTTTATTGATCTTTTTCTTATCTATTTAGGTACTTACACTGCCCTTATTACCATAGCCTCACAATCACTACTGGCTTTTATTTTCACAACGCCCTCATAAGGTGGGGAAGTACTATTTCAGTTTTATGGGGGGAACTGAGGCACAGAGTGAATTAAGTGACTTGCTCAAGGTCCCACAGGAAGCCTGGAAAAGCAGAGAATTGAACAGTGCTCTCCTGAGTCCTAGTCCAGTTCTTTATCCACTAGACCATCATTCCTACTCTGTTGTCTTCTTATTTATTATCTTTTTCCATTTCCTGTATAAACTCCCTCTGGTTGTTCTTCTCATTCGACTTTTTATTGTTATGGCTATTTAAGGCCCTCATCCTTCATAAACCAATGCACATGTTTAACTTTACACTCATACATAGTCTCACTGAAGTCAGTGGGAACATTCATGTGCAAAAAGTTAAGAATATGTACATGACTTCTGGCAGGATCTGTACCATAATGTTTTTATTGTATTACCATAGAATGCTCAGGCAGAAGTGACACTTAAAAATAATACTGTATATATTTCACAAAAATTCATTGCATTTCAATAGAAAAAATGCATAAGAAATTCCTTCATTGATATAATCCCTTTCTCATCAATCTGCTATTTGCTGTAGAGGGGGAAGATAATTGTAAAGGCAAAGTTCCCAAGTTACCTGAAAGCATAAAAAGCTCACCTACATGTTATATATTAAAAACACAAATCACATTTTAATCAACCGCTTCCTTAAGTGCGAACTTCTACAAAATTACTTCAATTGTGACCTTATAAAACATTTGATATTGATGACACAGACTTTGCCATTAAATAGCAATAATGCAACAAAAGAAAACAAAGCAATGAGCAATGCCAACAGAAGTGGCATAAATACTTTTGTTTTATTTGAAGTTTAATTTTTAAGGGAATCTGTACACTGGTCAAAATTCTGACAGGAAGATTGACATTCAAAACAGGGAGAGATTAGACTTCAGAATTTCTGGCTCTGCTACTGGCTCACTGTATAACTCTGGACAAGCTAGGCCACCATTTTCAAAGGTGGCCACTCACTGGGTGCCTCCATTTTGTAGGTCCAGTTTGAGACACACAGGGCCCATTTCCCAGTGGTATTGAGCATCCAGGGTTAAAATCTACTTCCCCTGGAGTTGTGGAGACTCAGCATCTCTGAAAATCAAAACCTTCGTGTCTCAAGTTTGGCACACAAAAGTTGAGGCACCAAAATGCTAGAGACCATATTTGAAAAAAAATACTATACCTTGGTGTACCTCGGTTTACTCATCCGTAAAATGAGTGTAATAGCATTTAACTACCTATCTCATTGCAACCATGTTTGTACAGTACTCTGAAAATCTCAAAGGACGGCATCATATTCCAGTAAATGCACATTATTATTACAAACCAACCAGTTCAGGAGCTGTCCAGGTTAAGATGCACATTTCCTTGCCTGGACATATTTATTCAATTAATACTTTAATACAATTTACAACTTTTTTCTCATAATTCATCAATACTCTTGTTTTACTTTTGCATGGCTAGTCCTAGGTCTGGACTTGCTCTTTATTGTTCAAATGACATTCCTTGGCTCTGAGATCCATTGCTATGAACATGACTTTCCTACACCTGATAACCTGAGTTAGCTCTGGCAGAAATGAACTAATATTTTTCGTATGCATTTTCAGTAGTCCCAGGTGTCATAAATGAAAAGTCCCTCTCTTAACTTCCACTTATATTGTGATTATTCAGTGTTTTATTTTCCTTACTAAAACTGCTCAGACTTTAAAGGTCAGAAGGGGCCACTATGATCCTCTAGTTTGACCTCCTGCACACTGAAGGCCACAGAACTTCACCCACCCACTCCTGAAATAGGCCTCAGCTGCTGGCTGAGTTACTGAAGTCCTCAAATCATGGTTTAAAGACTTCAAGGTACAGAAAATTCATCATTTACAATAGTTTAAACCTGCAAGTGACCTGTGCTTCATGCTGCAGAGGAAGGCAGCCCCCACCCCTCCAGGGTCTCTGCCTATCTGTCTGAGGGGGAAATTACTTCCCAACCCCAAATACAGAGATCAGTTAGACCCTGAGCATGTGGGCAAGACCCACCAGGCACATATCTGGGAAAGAATTCTCTGTAGTAACTCAGAGTCCTCCCCATCTGGTGTCCCGTCTCTGATCGTAGGGGATTTTTGCTACTGCCAGTTGCCAATGGGCACATGCAATTGTGGGCAGTCCCATCATACTATCCCCTCCATAAATGTATCAAACTCAGTTTTGAAGTCAGTTAGGTTTTTTTCTCCCACTGCTCTCCTTGGAAGGCTGTTCCAGAACTTCATTCCTCTGATGGTCAGAAATCTTTGCCTAATTTCAAGCCTAAACTTGTTGATGACCAGTTTATACCCATTTGTTCTTGTGTTCACATTGGAGCTTAACGTAAATAACTAATCTCCTTCCCTGGAATTTATGCCTCTGAAGTATTTAGCAAAAGCAATCTTATCTCCTGTTAGTCTTCTTTTGGTTAGGCTAAACAAGCCAAGCTCTTTGAGTCTCCTCTCATAAAATAGGTTTTTCATTCCTTGGATCACCTTAGTAGCCCTTCTCTGCACCTGTCTCAGTCTGAATTCATATTTCTTAAACATGGAAGACTAGAATTGCACACAGTATTCCAGATGAGGTCTCACCAGTGCCTTGTATAATAGTACTAACACTTCCCTGTCTCTACTAGAAATATCTAGCCTGATGCATCCTATGACTGCATTAACCTTTTTCATGGCTGCATCACATTCATAGCTCATAGTCATCATGTGATCAACCAATACATCCAGGTCTTTCTCCTCTTCTGATATTTACAACTGATAAATCCCCAGTTTATAGCAAAAATTCTTGTTTTTAGTCCCTAAATCCATGACCTTGCATTCTGCACTATTAAATTTCATTCCATTTCTATTATTCCAGTTTACAAGGTCATCCAGATCTTATTGTATGATATTCTGGTCCTCCTCTGTATTGGCAATACCTCTCAACTTTGTGTCATCCACAAATTTTACTAGCGCACTCCCACTTTTTGTGCCAAGATCAGTAATAAAAATGGTAAATAAGATTGGTCCCAAGACTGATCCCTGAGGAACTCCACTGGTAACCTCCCTCCAGCCTGACAATTCAATTTTCAGTATGACCTGTTGTAGTCTCCCCTTTAACCAAGTCTCCATCCACCTTTCAATTCTCATATTAATCCTGATCTTCTCCAATGTAACTAATAATTCCTTAGTAACTTTATCAAATGACTTACTGAAATCTCCAACTAGACTAGATCCTCTGCATTTCCTTTGTCTAAAAAACTCAGTTATCTTCTCCAAGAAGGCGATCAGGTTGGTCTGGCACAATCTACCTTTTGTAACACCATCTTGTATTTTAGTCCTAACTACCATTCACCTCTATGTCCTTAACTATTTTCTCTTTCAAAGTTTGTTCCAAGACTTTGCATAAACTGAGGTCAAACTGACAGATCTCTGGTTTCCTGGATCACTTTTTTTCTCCTTTCTTAAAAATAGGAACTATATTAGCAATTCTCCAGTCATAGGTTATGACCCTCAAGTGTACAGATTCATTAAAAATCCTTGATATTGGTCTTGCAATTCATTGTGCCAGTTCCTTTAATATTCTTGGATGGAGATTATCCAGGTCCCTCAATTTAGTCCCATTAAGCTGTTTGAGTTTGACTTCAATCTCGGATGCAGTAATTTCTACCTCCATATCCTCGTTGACATTAGCCACCCTACCGCTACCCCAAAGTTCTTCATTAGCCTCATTAAAAACTGAGGCAAAATATTTGTTTAGGTGTTGGGTCATGCCTAGATAATCTTTAATCTCCATCCCATCCTCAGTGCCTAGCAGTCCCATTTCTTCTTTCCCTGTTTCCTTTTTATTTATATGGCGATAGAACCTTTTACCGATCGTTTTAATTCCCTTTGCAAGGTCCAACTCTTCTTTCCTTTTGGCAGTTCTCACTTTATCACTCCAGAAAGTAGCTTTCCTTGCTGATCCCTCCCATCTTCCATTCCTTGTAGGCTTTCTGTTTTCTCTTAATCATTCGTTAGATATATTTGCTCATCTAGCTTGGTCTGCCATCCTTCCCTAAAAATGTTCCCTTTCTTGGGATACGGAACTCAGATAGCTTCTGCAACTTTGACTTGAAGTAATTCCAAGCCTCCTATGCATTCAGATCCTTGAGTTCTTCAGTCTGGTCCACTTCTTTAACTAATTCCCTTAATTTTTTAGAGTTAGCTCTTTTGAAATCAAGGACCCTTGTTGCAGATCTATTTTTGTTTATCCTTCCATTTAGTTTAAACTGAATTAGCTCATGATCACTCGAACCAAGGTTTTTCCCTACAACCATTTCTTCTATGAGGTCGTCACTACTCACCAGTACCAAATCTAAAATGGCCTCCTCTCTTGTTGGTTCAGTAACTATTTGGTGAAGAAATCTGTCAGCTATCACATCCAGGAAAATCTGGGCTCTACTGTTATTAGTAGTATTTGTCCTCCAATCTACATCTGGGATGTTAAAGTCTCCCATAATCACACAGTTCCCATTATTATTTATTTAATTAAAAACATTAAAGAGGTCTTTATCCATATCTAAATTGGATCCTGGTGGTCAGTACCCTACCCAAGCACTATATCAGGGGAACCTCGAATAGCTTTCTTTCCCAAAGTGATTTTGGGCCCAAACAGACTCTCTTCTAATTTCTTTACAGTCTACCTCATCATTGATATACAATGCTACTCTGCCACCTTTGCCTTTATTTGTCTCTCCTGAACAGCATACGTCCGTTAATACCTGTACTCCAGTCATGACGACTATTTCAGCATGTTTCTGTTATTTGTATAATATTTGGCTTCATTTCCTGCACCAGTAGTGCTAGGTCCTCTGTTGTGTTACCCACACTCCTTGTATTGGTGTGCAAACATCTTAACTGTTGCTGCTTGGATTCGCTCACATTCCTTGCCCAATTGGGTACAGTCATTCTGCTGTCAGTATCGCCTATCTGACTGGTATCAGTACTAGCCTTCCTCTTCATTCCCATTCTCCTCCCTACTGCTGTTTCCTTTCCTACTATGGGATTCCTTTTCCTTTGCTTGAAGTCAGTGCTAATGTAAGAAGGCTTTTTTTCCCTCAGGCCCCACAATTCCTCCATACAAAACAGTATTGCTTTTTAGTTCCAATGCTTCTTATTAAGTTCTCTCATCTATTTCCATTTAGCTTCTCTAACAGCCTCTTTAGTCACACCTGTGTATTTGATTAGCCTGGCCATAAACCTACTGCAGCCTATTGTCTGTAGGCTAATGACCTTTATTTAATGCTGTTTTAAGGTCAGAAAAATCCTGTATTAATTCTTTGTGTTATTGTTTGTCATTTCTCTGATACTGTAATGCAGGGGTAGTCAATTTTTTTTTCAAGATCCAAATTTCCTGGTCAGGGCATAGTCAAGGTCCAGACTCCAGAGAAAATAATTTAAAAAAACAACAATGATAATAAAAAGATTTCAGGGTTCATTGAAAAGTGCCTGGTAGTCTAGATTTTGCCTATTGACTTCCCTGTTGTATTGGTTACCAAGATACACTTGCCCAACATGTTCACAACTGAATTGGAAAAATAAACCCGTAAGAAAACCAGAAAAATCAAAGATACAAGCTTGAGCAGAACACATGTATCTGAGCTGGTGCTAAGCCCTGCATCACCTCAAACAACTTCAGCATCCCAGAAAGTTTTATAATGGAAAGGGTAACCAACTCTTAACTATAGTGACTTGACAAGCCCTGGTGTAGTAATGTCCCATGAATTCATTCCCACTGAATCTGTTCAAGCAAAATAAAAACATAATAGGACTTTCTGCACTGGACCATAAACCAGCCAAGATGTATTCTGTCTATGAAAAATACAAGCCACTGTAGTTAAGCTGTTATATTCTAAAAGAAGACAATTCTCAGAGTAGACTTCACGTAATTGCAAATGAAGGACTGAGGAAAAGGATGGTCTGTACTCAAGATCTCACTGGTCTGACAAAACTTATTTGAACCTCTGCCTATGAAACAGGGACATCATGTCGTCGGTTTCCTAAAGGGTCCTCAACTGGCAATAGCAGATGGATTAGTTAGTTAATTAATGTAGATAACAGAAACAATAGTATATATTCATAAAGAGGGAACTGGAACCACAAAGGATTAAGTGTAAGAGCTATTGCACAGGGCTTTTTTGGACTTTCTGGTCCTCCTTCACCAGTAGTTTTTTAAGCAGGAATTCATTAGCAGATTGGATACAGTAGGAAATAGATTGCCAATAAATATCCAGTGAGAAGGAGTGAGAATCAAATAACCATTTACCACTGACAATCAGTTTCTAAAATTTAAGAGGGATAGATTGGATAGATAAGACACCCATTAGAGACTGGATTTGCCATTGGCAGCAACTGGTGCTCTATTATGCAAGATGGTATATGTTCTTTTCTGCCATAGAGCTCCTATCCAAAAGCACTCTTATTAAGTTCTCCCATTCTACTAAACCTCTATCACAAAGGACGCTGTCATAACCAAGACTGTACAACAAGGATCATTTATACATCTGACAACCTTTAAACTCCCAAAGAAAGGAAAAAGGAAGCAGTAAAGCTCTCTGAAGAGCTCTTTGGTGGTACAAGCAGAATTATGAGCAGCAGGAGAAATATGAGTAATTAAGACAACAGTATATCTATATCTTACAGCTGACAGAGTGAAGCTGCAAGTTAGCTCTGGGCAAGGTGTTAGAGGAAAGAACTGAGCACAATGTTACTAACGTTATTGTTGAAAAGTCAGCTCTGAAAAAGGGCTAAAGGGACAATTTCATTAAAAAAGGAAGTAGATTGGCTTAAGAGAGCAGTTAATTGCAGACTTGTAACTTTAAAGGAGCAGGTCAACAGATATCTATAACAAGACAAGCAATCATTTTAGGAGTTGGCTAATGTGACACTTGTACTGTTCTTAAAAGGAATGATCCTAAATGATTTATCAGAGGGTTATACAGAGAAGAAGAGCTGAAGAATTGCTCTGAAATACAAGAGCAAATACTAGACTGGATCTAGATTACGGGGAAGCAAATACTCAACCCTTCTGAGCTGAACAGTTTGGAAACAGTTGTTGCCATTTGGGAGTCAACATTTACACAGGGTTACCCCCAATAGTGTCTGAGATACAGCGTGTGTACAATGCAGTACGTGAACTATGTCAGAAATGGTACATAACTGATTTCTCAGCTACAAGTAATTGAAGCTATTTGTGGGCGGTTTGATCATAACACCTATGAATATTACAGCTGTATATAATGAGACATTCTCTACTATGCTGCAGTTCCTTTGCACTAGTCCACACACTCCCTCCCCCCACTCTTTCCTTTGGCCCCTACTACAGGGTGTGCTCCAGTGATTCCCCAGCTGGCATAATGGTCCTTTGTGGCTATGACAGCATAGTTTATAGCAGCCCAGAGGCTATTTTCTCCATCTAGCATATATCAGTGACTTACAGCAATACTTGAGTTTCAACAATGCACAAAACCAACACAGTTTGTTACAACAAGGCAGCTTTTGCTCATGATTGGAGTAGCAGGTCTGAGGTACACTTGAGAAAATCATGGGCCATGTTCTGAGTCCCTGTGTAAAGTGTGAATGGAAAAGAAATCCTTATGTGAAAAAGAACAGTGGATCCTACATTGCCTACATAAGTACCTGAGGCCAACAGCACGGTAAATGCATGGACATACTGAAATAGAAGGCCCACTCCCTATGAAGCCCAAACCAGATGCACAACATTCTGCTCACAATCACACCAGTGTAAATCTGGAGTAATTCTGTTGGGGAAACTTCAGTGGAGTTACTCAGATTTACATCAGTGTAAATGAGAGTAGCATTTGTCCAAGTGATTGTCCTGAGTGTGTGTCACCCAACCCATTATCAAGCTGTCATTGACTGGCCCCAGCAGCTACTGTTAATATTTCTATCATGGTTGCTTCTAAAGGTCCCAGCCCCATTGTCCTGGCCACTGTACAAACATTTATGTCACCTCTTCAAAGGTAACAGGAAGTTAATAATCTTCTGACCAGAATTAACTTGCTTGGGCAATATTCATGCAATGCATGTTTTCCATTGGAGCATGCCATATAGAGAATTTCATGCTTTCTTCCCCTTTCTGCTTTGCCACACTCCTTTTCTCACATGGCAAAGCAATGGCAGGGATATATCATTTAACTATTTGCTATGGGAAGCATACTATGTTGTACAGCATTCCAGGCCATGGTTTCTTACTACAAACTGCTCCCTTCTGTATCACCTAATGTAAGCGACCATATGGAAACCTGCACAGCACCTTCCTGCATTCCATTTGGGGGGCCCAGCACTCTGCAAATGTTCATAGCACAAACTCCAATGGTTCTGTAAAATACACACTTACATTAAGCATATAAATGAAAATGGACATAGTAAAATCCTGCATATCATATCTTGCATATTTCCAGTACATATATAATATACTTCCTATGTTCCTGCATACAGCTCCCAATCACATCTATGTTCTGAGGGAAACAGAGCATACAGCCCTTAAAAACTTGAAAATCAGCACTCCCATTTCTCACTTTCTTGAGCACTAAAATGCATTTAAAATAAGAAAAATTTATGTCATCTTTTTGTTGACTTCCTGATGAGTTTATTTACTGACTTGTTCAACAGAGCTTGTTTCATAGACACGTAAAATGTGTAATATGCCGGAACACCAAACTGTTAACTTGGGGTGAAATTCAAATCTATGTAGAATAAGCCCGATAGGACCATTGAAGTCCTACTTAACCCTAGGGTAAATGTTACCTTTAATAAAAATATTCAAATTATTGGATGATATGTTATTGAACTTTGGGCTATCAAATAATCCACAGGATTGTATTATTAGGAATATTGCTGATTTAATTACTTTGATGCAGGTTCATCAAATATCAGGAAGAGAGAAAATTAGGGAAATAAAGTACAGAAAGAGGCAAATCCTCAGCTAGTGTAAACTGAAATGGCTCTTGAATTCAGCTGAGTTATATTAATTTATAAGAACTGAAGATCTGGTCTCAAGTAGTTAACACTTTCAGTGCTCAAGAGTAAAAAGTATTTAAAAGCAGAGATGGGCTAAACTACGCTGGAGATTGGGAGAAATGACTGATTCAGTCTGCCACCAGTGAGGATATTGGGCTGTTCATTCACATTTTCTAATAACTACATCAAAAAGAGATGATTGAGCACTTAGAGTATTAGCAATTCTTTTTAAATATAAACTGTGTTCAGTTTAGAAGAGTTTTCAGAATAAAGCATTTTTACAATGCCCGGTGCCTTAGCATTTTCACTTTGATCATCTCCGGCCATGTTATAGTTCAGAACATGAAGTGATGTAGCCACATGATATAGTTAGCAGGTCTGCCAAAAATTACATCATAAATCCCAGGGACCTGGAAAAAGGGTTTTTTGGTGAGTACCATATTCTCCTCAGACTTCTTACTTTTCAGATTTTTTTTAAATTAATGTAATTGATTTTTTACTTCCATTAAATTTATTTTGCTTTAATGAGAGGTTAGCACTACTTGCTTGCTACAAAATTCTATTGAAACTAATGGAAATCTTGTGTAAATAAGGATTGTTGTATAAGAATCTTCCATGAATGTTGTATAAGAACCTTCTATGACAATAGTTAAAATGTGCTTTGGTTTTGGACTAATAAAATATTAAACTGTTTCTTAGAATTTAACCCTAAAAGGGCCAACATCAGTAATAGTTGTTGATTTTGCACAAGGTTTGGAGCCGAGAGAGAGGGGTCTTTGTCAGACTTTATATTACTATTCTGATGCAAGCAGATAGCTGCAAAAATGGGTTGTGCCCATGATAAAAATATTCTGACTACCTTTAGATGAGATGTATTGCCCAGTACAAAAGGCCAAATCCTGCAACTCCTTATGCATCCAAATAGTCCTTACACACATGAAGAGTTCCATTGACTGGCCTGGATGGGAAACAAGTGCACATCCATGTAAATAAGTGTTTGCCGGGTCTAGCCCTAAATATTTCTGAATGCCTTGTATTATATTGTATTGTATTTATAAAGCAGCTTATCTTCTGCCTAAAAATGTCTGTCTATGCAGAAGTATTTGTAGACCTTTTAATTTGAGCTAGTACCTGAGATAACAAATACCTTTGGGCATTTGAGGCAGCAAATAACCTGGAGTAAGAAGAGTATTCTAATTATTGCCTCCCTCCCCCTTCAGCTGGTGTAGAAATATTTAATTTCAAGCACTAAAAATGATTAAATTTGGTGCATTTCCGAGTTGAATTTTAGCAATGCATTACCTCCTGAATTGCTACATAAATATTAATAGAGTGATATGAACTTTTACTCCTAGTGCCCTTGGAGAACCAGAACCAGAGCATGATACCTCAGCCATGGTAGCAACTGATTTTTCCCAAGGTGATGATACTGGCCCTTATCCCTAAACTTCACCAACACCACCTTAGTGGAAATATTCTGTCTGCGCAGTTATCGCTAGTAGATCTGGGCAATATGTCAAATCAATGTGGTCTTCAAAATGTGTTTTAGAATTGCATTGTTGCTCTCTTCACTTCACAGGAGGTGTGAATCCTGTGCAGACATTCTGGACCCAAACCTCATCATTGAGTCCAGCTGATTTGTATCCAAATTAACCACACTAGTGGCTTTTGCCACAGAATACTTTGTACTGCATGTTTTCTTTGCGGGTATTTTCCACACTAAGTACCTACGGGGTGGTTGTACAGTGATTATCAGTATGAATTTCATACCTGTTTTAAGATCTCATAACAGTTCACAATACCAAAGGCTATAATTTCAAAAATGCTGAGTAAGCACTGACCCTATTCAATGGGAGCTACTGTGGGCCCCAACACTTTTGAAAACCAGGTCACTTATTAAGATACATGGTAAAACAGGCTTGTATTTTCTTAAGATAATGATACTATAGACAGTTGTCACCACTAAACTAGAGCCTCAGCAAAAATCCCAAGACACTGGCAGCATGAGTGATCCTGAGAAATGTTTCTGTCACATATGCCCATAAACTTTCTCCTTCTATTCATAATGCTGGTTGGTCTATGCTGACTGAAGGAATAAGGGTTAAGTTTCTTCAACTTTCACCAAGTCAGAGAGTTCCGAAAGTTTAATCACAAGGGATGGATTTGAGTCGTGATGAACGTTAGTGAGCAGTTTGGTAGCTTAAAGACAAGTGTTCTCATTTTCATTCTTTGTAGGCAGTGCTCAAATCATCATAAACCATGTTCAGGGAGGGAATTATTTCAGACAGGGAGGGGGCTCTTCTATATGAGAGAATAAAAGGAAAATGTAACGTATTGTTTAAAAATTAAATCTGATGACATTACCAGAAATGTTACCAGAAACAGAAGAGAACAAGAATTCATTATTGTTTCAAAGTTAGTTTATCATAAATCTGCCCTATGACACATAATAACTAGTAACGTTTTGAAGGTTATGTGATAGCAAGTTCAACAGTGTAGGTGACTGACAATGTGAGCTGCATGATAATGAGTCCCGGGGGAAATCAGGCTTTAGGATGCAGGGTGAAGCATCCATAGGCTTTTATTCAAATGGAAAAACATATTCAAAAGTTTATTGTTTTATCTCATAAGAACATCAAATAATACACGGTCCTTCAAATCAAATGTATAAAGCACACTACGGAACTGTTTGCTGCAGAAAAACATTGGCTGATTTGGTCCAAATACAAAATACCTAATAGCTTGTATATTGAAACACGTGAAATGATTTTGATATGAAGGGGATTTATTTTTGGTGCATTTGCTCTGTTACAGAACTATGAACTAAAAGGCAAAGCAAGTCAATTTGGTCTTGCATCAAAAACAAAAAAGAGGAGCCTGAGAGCATTCAAATAGTTGTTTTCAAATCTTCTGTATTTCAGAACAATAGATAAAGTTCTTTAAGTGTGACAAATATAAATTGCACTCATTCTGAATTTAATTTTAAAAGTATGGCAGCTCTAATTAATTAATTCTTAGTGTACAAACTAATTTAAAGCCAATAATGAGAGAGAGGGTTTTTTTATTTTTCAAGGAGATGCCGTATGTATTACACATGAAGAGTATAATGTACCCCACCTCTGCAGCTAGTTCAGCACTGAATAATGGGCCTGATCTTGCCCCAGTTGAAGTCAATGGTAGTTTTGTCACTGCCTATAATAAAAGCAGAATTGGTCCCATTATCTGTGCTGGAATAGCATGTAAGACAGAACTTTTATATATAAATTCCCAGCATCTCAGATGCCAAGGGCAGCCTGCATTCCAAACCCTTAACTACACAGCCACTGGCAGCCTGCCACCCAGCCTTATGTAGTGATACAGAAACAACCACAACGTGACCCTTCATTCTGAGCTATCAATTCATGCTGGAACATTGGGTCAGTTACCTTGCATCTGCTTTCCCCAGGCACTATAGATTGGCAACTTTAATATTTCTGCTTATCTCAAGCACCCGCATAGTTTTACTTGAAAAAAATGGTGGAAAATATATTGTACTTAATGATCGTCATTGAATTTGAGGATATCATGTAAAAGTATATTAAAGAATTTCCATCTAGGAGGAAATATCTGAGGCATTAAAAGTAATCATATGTGACTCATGCAATTTAGGTGTATAACCATACCTGTCAACTATACTAGTTCTCTACTTTTAACATAGTTTCATACTTTTTTTGTGCAGTGAGAATGTGATAACTCATAATGCATTTTGGTCATTAAAAGCAAAATTAGCCTACTTCCAAAACGTTGTTCAGGCACCGAAATCCATTTCCTCTCTCTTTCTACATTTGCCATCCTATGCCTGAGAGGTGAAAAAAGTTAAGCAGCATATATTTTACCTCACTTTGCTCTACCAATTCATAATATTGTGATAGTTTTTCATAAATTGACCTGGGATCAGTTTATTGACACACTATAAATTACAAACATCCTTAAAGCTCGAAGACAATTTACAAATAACAAAATGCTAAACTGTTCTTACCTCTTACACAGGCTAGGTTATCCAATGAATGTTCATTTATTTATTATATTGGCATATATTTCAACATGCAACTTAAATACTATTTTATAAACCTAAACTTTGGAAAAACAATAACTCTCAGACATTCACCTAAGAGATGAGTCAAAAAACAGTAATGTCTGTTAAGCTGCTCTTACCTTTACAAGGGGTTATTGCACAGAAGGATAATTCAAACCAAATGCAAAAGTCAACACATTTACAAAGGGTTGGAAAGAAAATATATTTTTCATAAACCATAGGTAATTATAATTTTGGACTCATTCTTTACTAAATGTAATTTTGCCAGTTATTAATCTTCTTAAAATATTTAGAGAGCAGGATATTCTGAGAAAATTTGAGCCACATTAGAGTAGGGAAAATTATATAAATCTGGTCACGCAATCATTAAGTTCAAATGCAAATTTGAACAGCTTGTTAAATACTGTTTCCTATTTAATATTTTATTTTTATTAAATTACTATATACCTTAAAACAGTTAGCTAGAAATGTATATTTCTAGATTAATTGAGTTCTGCCTAGTGCTGTAATATCAAAATATGCATAAATCAGCATGCTTGTTTTCCTATCATACATAAAGCTTCTGTATGCTAGTTATCAGAGGTATTCATAGATATACACAGAGCAAGTCGATTCTGGGTCCTTCCTCTGTGTGGTCTTTTAGAACTGTCGTTATCAGCTTTCTGTTTATTATTGTGCTCAGTTTAAAGGGAATTTGCCAAGTGATCCCTGGACTCCAATCTTTAGGCCTGTTGTCAGGACAAATTAATTTCTGTGGAAACCCACTGTGCCTCAGATACCATCTAGGAAATGTAGGATTAATGGAGTCCCTGTACAACAAGCTTTGTAGTGTAGCTGCTGGGGGAGGGGAGTAAGTATTGTGAGGAAGTAGGAAACAACATAAATAAAGCCACCAAGTTGTGGTGTGTGTTGGGGAGGTGTTTGGTTTTGTTTTAGGAGGGAGTTAAATCACATAAACTCAGGTTAGTAATAATGCAAAATATAATATAGTGACACAAGAAAAACTGGCAACTTTGCGGCAATTTCTCTGTGTATAGAAATAATGCAGATTGTGGGAGCCAGGTCTAATTATCAATATTTTGTATTTTACAAACCAAGTCCATCTCTTCAGTAAATAAAAACAGGATATTTAAAAGAAACATTCTGCTATGACTCTCACAAGAAAATAATGTAACTGCAGTACATGATCACTTGGAAAGGAATTATGAAAGCTGGGTTTGTTATGGTGTCAGGTCATTACTATGTTAACTGACAGATGAGAATTTTGTATCATATCTCATTGTTGTTAAAATGTTCATCAACTTTCCTTGCTTCTTGAAGTAAATACATTTGGAAAGTGACTGTCCTATTAGGAAAATGTTTTTACATAGGAAAGAAAAAAAAAAGTAAGACACCGCTGTTAACAGATAAAGCAATGCTGGCCTTCATGTTGTGCTTTGTCCGTACACTATAGCTGGAAGCCTGAGAGTTGTGAAAACAAGAAACTAGCATTTCGATATATAGTTTATTTTCTCATTTTCAGCTGGATGACTCTTTTCCCATGGTTAGACATACAAGATTATACCTAGTGAACTGAGAATTCTTAGACATTCTTTTCTGCTACAGAGTAAATCAGCTGGAAATATATAAGACCAAGATACTGTAAACATAGGGCCAAATTCTATGCTTTATTACACCTTGTGAATCACCAGGAAAGTAAATTGTAAATTTGGCCTACAGTAGCATTATAACGCCTAATGGATTACAAAAGGGATATGAAAGCTACCATTAATTTAAGGTCAAATGGTATAAACAAAATTTAACTCCACAATACTGCATTGTCATGATATTAAACTCTTAGAATCTTGCTGATACTCATTTAACATTCCCACATCTCAGTGCACTTTTAATATAAGAGTGATAGAGGATGAGACCACACCAGAAAGCTCCTTTAACATGTCTCTCCAATTTGCAAATACCTAAATGTACGTTGTGTTTCCTTAAAAGAGAAAAAGAGGAGCAGTGTGGGAGCTATTTGGTTTTAGTGTGGTCCCACATTTTCTTTGGAAGAGTAAGGCTGCACATTTAGGTGGTTATTTTACTAATCCCACTCTCACCTACATGTGACACTCCATTATTTACAGCAAATATTCCAAATGATCTTATTTTTCTCTCTAACTAAAATATATAGATTAATCTTCAGAGACTTTTTATATGCCAGTTTTTTTAGTATTATAGAAATTCAACTAACTCCATAATGACAAAGACAATTATCTTCAAGAATAGTGATTTGGATAGGAGTAAACTCTGGTGACTACAAAACACACACACACACACACTGTTTTAAGATTAAACATATGTAATAATAATAAATAATAATAATAAAAAGGCAAACATTTTCAAAAGACCTTTCACATTCCTCTTGTAGTTGCATCCCCCAGTTCATGTTGTGTGCAAAAGTTGTTTTACATCGTATTTGTTTGCACATTGGGTATGACGTATTTATTCCCAGTGAACATACTATTCTCAGTCAGAATGGGACCAATTCTTAGTTGATGTAAACTGGCCTAGCTCCATTGAAGTCAAAGGCGCTATGCAGATTTACATTAGCTGAGGATCTGGCCCAATTAATTCATTGCATACATGTCCCAAAACAATAACCGAGATGCAATACATAGAACATCTGATTTATGTGTGAATAAAGAGGTTAAAATTGTAGAGAAAAAATGCACAAAGAATGGGAGGCCTTTAATAAGTTTGCAAATAATAGCCAAATTCTGGCTGCCAGTTATGCACAGGCACATGCCAGAAAAAAATGTTTTTTGGGGGAAGGGGTAGGAACAGCAGTTTCTGGTTCCCACAACCTTGCTCTGTAAGCTTTTCACAACAGGAGCTCTGCAATGACAGTCCAATGCAGGGCCTCAGGATCAAGAGACATGGTCCACATATTTGTGTACATCCACTTCCTGGCAGTAACAATTATAGAACCCCCCCATGCAGACTATTCCTGTCACTAGCAGGGAGGTTGTGTGTTGGGCTACTGCCAACCAGAACATGGGAGCACATTAATACTTTTTAACAGTGTTAAAATGGGCCTATTTTTGGACCAAATGGTGCAATACCAGAATTTGGCCATGAAGCAGCTCAGTTTTAGAAATTTCTAACTCAAATCTCTAAAAGAAACTTCAAGAAATCTTAAAATTCCCCTGTGAGCAGAAACCTTTATAGGATCTTGCTCAGAGAATTGAAATGTTCAAACTAGGATATTAATATCTGACTAGAATCACCTGAATAAAAACCATCCTACATACCACTCACTACAAGGTATTGTGTAATAGTGTGTCAAACACTGGTCACCATGAAAAAACCAACAATTACCAACTGTTATTACAAAGAATTAGAAATATCCCTAATATCTTATTTACCACTAATTGTTGGCTTCTTATTGATGACCTCTGTATATGCATTAATGGTACTATACAGAGTGCATGACCTGTAGACTGGAGTTCAGCTTGCATCATTACCATACTAGTATAATCAGAAGGTAAATTCTATCTTTATATGTCTGTGGATAACGTCAGACATAATGCAAAGTAATTCTAATATCCTTTCTGGGATCTTTTTCCTAGAACAGAGTAGACTAAACTTCAAGGGCCAGATCCTCAGCTGAGGTACATAAGCATTGCTCCCTTCTAATCAACAACACTGATTTACACTAGGTGAGGGTCTGGCCCCCTTTATTGTTCACAATCCAATAAGAATCCATCAGCATATAAACCAATATTCTACATATTTATTATCTGTAGTGACCCACTGTATCACCTGCTGTTCTTTGTATAGAACCTTTTCCACCTAACGTTTATGCACAGTTGGACAAGATTCCTGGAACACAGCAATTATTGCAGTGCTTTCATTAAAACATAGTTCTGGGGACTTTTAATGCCCAAGAAATCGACAGACCCTTTAATTATAATTACTGTGCAAATAATTTTAAACCAGGATTAACTATATGACTTTCTAAACAAAATATAATCAACACGCTACAAATCTGAATATACAAAATATATACCACCATGATCATAGGTCAGTCCCTGGTAGAGCCTAGTAGTCTCCACTACAAAATTGCTGCAAACATTTGTACTTTAAGAAAATAAGTAAAGGATAGAATTAAAACAGAGGTAAAATGGGATTCCAGAGTAGCCAAGGGTTAGGTATTACCTGTTCAGTAAAACATTTGTGCATTAAATGAAAGTAACAAAGTGCAAATATATTTTAAAAAAAAACAAAAACAAATAGGCTTCTTACAGAAACTCATCACTGGTAACAAGAGTAACACAATCTTTCACACCCAGTGAAATCCTGCCCTGTAAAAATACACACATTTTCCCTTCTCCCCTATCACCACAACCCCTAAATGTATCCCCCAAAGCTTAAGTAATTGGACCTAGTGATGGGAGCTCTGCAGGGCTTGGGGAATAAAATCTACTTCCCCTAGAGTTAATCAAAAATTGGCAAAAAAAAAAGTTGAGAGAAAAATTTCTGATAATTTTTTCCCTTTTTCCATCAAAATTTCAAAAATGCTAACATTTTGATTAGCTCTTCCTTCCCCAGCCCAAGGCAAGCTGGGGGATGCAATGCAGCCAGTCTACAGTTGCACTCTTCCACGCCGGCGGAAAAGGTTAGGGCCACTGAATTTCTATAAGCATGGATCTGCCTGCATTCCAAAATCTCCTTACATTAGCCTATTTAACAATGGCAGGGTGTCGCACGAGAGAAAATAGTGGAGCTAAGAAGGAAAATGACAAGGTGAGAAAGAAGATAGACTCATGTACAACTTGTATTTAGCTCTGTAGACTAGAAAAGGCTCCCATATGTAATAGAACTCCTCAATGTACATGTATTGTAAAGTCAGCCATGCAATATAACATCCATGAAAGCGGCAGTCCATTCTGATGATAAAAAAGTGATCTCCTTAGAGTGTTTAAAGATTACTTTCATGGGAATATTTTTAGTTACTTTTATTGCATTTTGAGACATCCTCCTACCCCACAAATTCGAATTATTTGTATCCCCACATACAGAGCAGTGATGTGTCAAAGCCCACCTTATATGATTTATTGTATTTAATCAAAGGTCATTCTGCAGAAGTCAGCTACTTTGGAGCATGATCAAAACAAAGCCACAGCAGCTAGAGTGTGTCAAAGTAGCACCAGGACAACTTGGAATCCTTAATGCTCAATGTACAAAATCTCTCTGGCATCCAATAGAATGTATTCATAATCTTAAAACATTCTAGAGATGTTACTCTAAAACTGACTGCTTTGTAATTTGCAGCATTGCTGTAGCTGTGTCAGTCCCAGGGTATTAGAGAAACAAGGAAGGTGAGGTGATATCTTCTATTGAACCAACTTCTCTTAGTGAGAGAGACAAGCTTTCAAATTTATGTAGAGATGGAAAGCTTGTTTATCTCACTAACAGAAGTTGGTCCAGTAAAAAATATTACCTCACCTACCTTGTCTTGTAATTTGTTTTCCATAATTTTCCCCATTCCATTTCCTTGTAAGAGAAATTGAATTCTTGCTCCAATTAATATTAATAACACTGTGGAGAGGCTTAACATCTAAGTTTCATAAACATGAAGATGCTAAGGTATGTAAAAAAAACCCTGATTTTAGCCCTAGTTCCAGATTAGTTCCCCTAGGTACTGCAGGAGAAGTCAACAGAAGATCCTGCACACATAATTACATTAATTCAGATCTGGTCCCTTCTTCAGCACTAAGCTTTGATTTATTCTGAAATTTCTCTAAGCATATAATATTCTTCTCTGAACTAAATTTGAGATGTTAAATTTTCCTCTCCTCACTCGGGAATGTTGTTCCAAATATTTGAAATGGAGGTTAAAACATTTACTATTTAACAGATGAACTTTGAGTGCTTTCCAGACCAGTTTACGAGACATGGGTTAATTAATAAGAGGCCACAAAATAGGCCAAATCCTGAAGTCCCTTATTCAGGCAAAATTGTCAACTAAAGAATACTGGATTGGACCCTACATCTCTCTGAAGGTCATCGTTTTCTGAAGCATAAGTCATGGTAAGGGGTAGTTTATTTGTACTTTCAAAAACTGTTTCTCTTCTTTATTGACATAGCCTAACTGCATATGTGTGTGCAGCAAGCTGACATATATATGTGCTATATAGTTTACTAAAAATAAATTCAAAAGAGTAAATGCTTTCAAAAATCAATTCTAGACTGACAAATAAGTTAACTAGTTAACTAGTTATGATTTTGTAATTGCACAGTGAACACTCCTTTAGGAAACAGTAGAAATGTTTTATGTTTCAATAATAATTTGAAATATTACAGCATATAAAATGATGCAACACGGTAATAGTTCGGGAAGTTTGTGTATAATTGCAAGAAGGGTTAAATATAGGACTTTTTCAGTTTCTTTTGGATGCTGTAATATTAAAATCTATTAACAAAAGAATATATGCAGTACACAACACACCCTTACTATAGTAATCACTTGCAATTTCACTCAGCATGGCTAAATTTATAATATTCTACTCATATAACCAATTTCCTATCTGACTGCTTCGCATTCTTAAAACTGTCCGTTTAATGTCAAGGTATACAATGGTCAAGAAAGAAGAGATGAGAAACACAGTTGTTATTTGAACATAAAAAGAAAGTCCAAACTCATTGAAAAATGTAACTGAATAATGACAAGTTAGACTTTTTACACTATATTCCTAAGGATGAAATGCATATTTTCTGACAAAAGATTAGAATGCTTTGCAACATTATTTTTCATCCTTAGTGGTGTCAATAGTGTACTCGAACCCCAGAGCCTTCAGATAAGTCATAGTTTGATTGATCATACAAATGTATTATCCAATAATTACATTCAGTTTACTTCTGTAAAAAAACTCCATAGTGATATTCCACATGGAACTAAACTCAGTTCTGGGAAATCCATAAATTCATTTGTCAAAGGCAAAAATAGGTACACAAAATTCTCTCTAAACCTTTTGAAAGGGTTTGCTCAAACCCTTGACATAGCATTTTACTCTGAACAAATTTCTAGACAAGCTTGTGATTTTCCATCTATGAAAATATACTGCTTCCCCTCCATGAAACTAGAACTGAGAGAAAGGAAATTATTAAGCATTCTAGTGGGTTTTTTCCAACAAAAACTAAGATAGAGGTCAATGAATAAGTATGTGCAGGCTGGAACTTAAATCCTCTGGGGTGACTGTAGGCTAATTAATAATTAATGCCAGAGACATGGTGTTTGAAATGCAGATGTGATAACTGGAGGCCTGGCAAAGCTGTTCAGAGGAAGCAGATTTGGATGCTATAGGGAATAGACACTCCCTTGCCGGCTGGCTCTGAAAGCAGACCTGGGTGCAAAGCAGGGCCTATGGTTTAGATTATATTCCCCTCAGCTGTTAATTACCTGAACCTACTTTGAAGTTCTTCTCTTTTTATCCTCTGCATGAAAAGAGATTGGTTCAGCCAAGGGATTTGAAAAAATGATCAAATACATGGGGGAGGGCGGGATAGAACTTCAGATATAAAAAAAGATAAGGAAGAAAAACACAGTGAAACATACAAGAACATATTAGGAAGTGCATGAGTGTGGTTCAATGTTTTAAGCACTTATGCTGCTCTAAGTTATATTAATGCAACTGGTATTAAGTTAATCAAGATTGGATGTTTTTCTAAAAGATCTTCTCTAGGAATTATTTTGGGGAAGTTCTGTGGTCTGTGTTATACAGGAGGCCAGACTAGAGGATCACAATGATCCTGTCTGGCCTTGGAATCTATGAATCTCTCCACTTTCTATGAACAGATTTGTTAAAAGAATCCCACACTGTATGTATATAGTTTACAGTAATTATTTGATGAGAGCACCATGGGTAATTTTCTATGCTGTTTTTAATTTAATAAAGTCATTTAAACCTCCTTGTGTTTGGAGCTCTTTAATGAGGTGTGCAACATTAATAGAATCACCAATGAGGTGTTACTACAAGAATTAAGGTTTTGTGAAAATCATTCATTCCAGTGAAGGAGATAGACATGAAGTACTGTCCTTATCTATGTGGGAACTGCAGATAAATGTAAAATTGTCAAAACCAGCTGGAAGGGGATTTAATGACAGATAACTAACAGTTCAATGCTATAAAGGGCAGTCAGGTTTGTTTTTAGGACTACAGGTAATTTCTGATTTATTTAAAATAAGTGACAATGAGTTATCCTGAGCTTGGACAGCAGCATGCCCCACAGGAGTGTGACCCCCCACGTGGGAAGTTGTTTTCTTTTGCACTTTTACCATACATTTACTCTTGCTACTTGAGGTCAAGTGTTTCCCTGAGTCCCATCACACACACACAGTGTTCGTTTCTGGTGCATATGGAGCATTCGTGAAATATCTAATATCCAAAAGGGATTGGTATCTCTGTGGCTTTCTGACAGTGTAATGGAACTGATCCTCCCATCAAAGGAAAATATGTACCTACACTGAAATCGACACCTCTAGCTGCGGAGTCATGTGAATAAGTGACATCAATAGCACACAGGCAGCAGTCAGGTGATAATCATGCAGCTCAGGAGCGCTCTGTGTCGCTTCAAGCCACTTCTCCTGGTTGATTGTATTTATTGTGGTGGGATTTGGGGGGGAGGGGGTTCACTCCTAAATCTGATCCGGATGGTGTGAGGCCACCATGGGAATGCGGCTATAATCCGCACCCCGAAATCAAGGCCAGTAGTGAGAAGAGAATGACTAGTGCACAGGCCACTAAAGAAGCGAGAGTAGGCAGGGGAGGAATCAGTTCTGCTGCTCTGGGAAAATCTCGAGCCTGGGAGACATCTATAGCTCAGAATAGACACCTCTTGGGGGTGGGGAGGCTATTCCTTTCATGGGAAAGGCCCCCGTAAGATCACTTGCGCTATGAAACAAAAAAAAAAATACAAAGTAACATTGAGGTTGTGACACAGGGGCAACACAACGCAATGGTGAGACTCTGCTCTCGGAGTTTCGCCTATGTAAATTCGGAGCAACTCCATAGACTCCAGCGGAGCGAGTCCGGATTTAGAGGGGCGTAAGGGTAAAATTTGGCTCCCTTTGTTCCTGGTACTGTGGGATATACCATATGGTGGGGTGCATCCTTCTGATACCTAGATACAATCAAAGAAAGTATCAATATTAACTTTGAAGAACCTGCGCCTCTTAGTCTGAGCCAATCAATGTGTTGATTTCCTTTGTTTTTCAAGGGCATTTTAAAGAGAAAGAAATCCCAGAAATGAAAGTCAAACTGTCAGAGTCAGAGATGACAGACACTAGGCACTTAAAATAGTTAATGCTACTGGAACTATCATGTCAAGAGACCATTTTTAAAACGTAGCTAGTAAGAATCCTCACGAAACTCTGCCTATGCACAGAAGCCACTTTCCTGCATGTAACAAGTTGGCTATTGAATGTGGGTGCAAAGTACGAAAAGATCATCCCACAGTGAGGGTTCATCTCTTCCCAAACGTCCTTTAAGTAAGAAGCTATTTCAGAGGCGCACAGAAGGGCCCCGTAGTACTGACATTCGAGGGCAGGAGGGCGGGTTGGTAACGCTCGGGACTTGAAATTGGACAAAGCAATATGGGGCAGGCCGTTGAGCTGAGTTTTAACAAAGCTTTAGCCAGCCGAAAACGTACCTGACTCAGTTACAACTCCCTAACAAGGGGTTAACGATGAATGGAGCCCTCCAGTCTTAATATTGCTTGGCAAGCAGGTACCACAAAGCCAGAGCAATATTCTTCTGTAAAGATGATGTGGGAGGGAAAAACATCCCCCCACACACAATTTTTTTTTAAAGCAAAGACCCATTTTTCCCTTCCCCCCCCCCAGTCTCTCCGGATAGCGGAGAAGATGAGGGGGCTGTAAAAAGGAGACTAGGTACTTGGTATCTCTTTACAGATGACGACGCCTAACGTACGCAGCCCCTTAAGAAAAAAAGAAAAATTAAATTAAAAAACTTTTGAAAAAGTTTTCAGTGCAGTACAATGACGCAAACTGGCATGAACTCGGGGGTTCACGGTGTTTAAAAATTAATTTGAAAAGATCTGTCTTCAAGACACAGGTATTTTGTATGTAAGCCTATCACCTTGGGATCTTTACGCAGCTTCTCGTCATACTAACTTGGAAAGACTACGGACCCCACTGTCAAGTCAGCCTCATTAGAAATCAAATTTTTGTTACACTCAGACTTCCCAAGACTAAACTTTCATTACGATAGTCTAGAAACAAACAACTGCGTACAATCAATGTACACCTGCATAATTCTCTGGCTCTCTTGTGACAGTAATTTGCAGTGTTGCTGGATTCTCTAGTTCTATGGGTATGTTGTTTGCCTACAGCCAAACAAAGCTGAATATGAAGTCGAGTCTTTATTAGTAAAGGAACTGAAAGGTAAATTGATCTGAGCCGATATGTGGCTTTCTGTTCGTGCTGCGTGAGGCATGTGGTAAGCGACGCAGCGAAAGGCGCAGGCAGACTTAGCTGCCCTTTGCCTGAAAAGGGAAGAGAAGAGCATTGAACGAGGATTTTAATGAAATCATAACATTAAACAGTTTTATATTAAATCCGGCTAATTTTCTAGGTGAAGGCTGTGAAGTGAATGTGAGGAAGCATTAAAAGGGAATTGAATTTGCATTCCTTATGCTACAGGCACATGTTTACATGACCTTTAAAACAGAATTAAAGCTGTATCATCAGCAGCTGTAGGCAATTCACATTACTAAGGCAATCAAATCAGAAGGCTAAACTAACTATAAAACATAAATTAAACTGATAGAGAATCATCCTAATTCACTAGGTTTACTTGCAATTTACTTACCCACTACTAGTAATTTCTAAACAGTTTGCAGAGGGAGCAAACAAAAATACTTGAACATTGATCTTTAAAACTGTAGCGTCCGAGTGCAGCTGCAGGCTAGAAAGATTGGTTTAGAAGCCCTCTCTCCTCTGTGACAGCCTGGAAAGGTAGCAGTTGTATGGAATTTCACAGGCATCGCTTACTGGTGACGTTTGCAAAAGTTATAGATAATGACCTGTAAAAGTAATCCTAAAAACACCCGACAACAGACTGGTACCTCACTTAATGCGCATAGCAGAGATTATGCTGGTTTCCTATTCGAATAACTCTTAGATGAATGCTAGATCTTATTTGCAGATGAATTTCAAAGGCCTATAAAACTGTTCCTGTAGTATCTCCCTCTCTAAATCCCAAACTTTCTTAGATTGTCCCCAAACCTCCAAGTGAGACGCCTTATCGCTAAGATTTTTTTTAATATACGCAGTTTATTTTCTAAAATATGAAATAATTCAGTGTCCAAGAGAGGTCAGACAGCTTTGTTCCCCTCTCCTTCTCCACCGCCAGGGACATTCTTTAAAACGTCTGAGGCCCAATAAAAATCAAATCGATAACGCCAGTAATTTCATTAAAAGTTTGCAGAGTGCATTTTCTGTTCTTCCCATTTTTAATTCCCAGGCACTGCAAAGACTACTCGCTTCACAGCCTCAAATTCATGCTGAGGTTACTAGAAGGGGGACATTCCTGAAAGGGTCCCACGGAACTGGGTTTTTCTTCTTCATATTTTTGCGGGGCAGGCGAGAGAAACACTTGGTACCAATTGTTTCCAACGTGCCAGTGGGTTCGATCCAATTAGCAAATAGACTGGGCTATATTTCATAAGGGGCAATCATTCCTTGAGAGAAAGGCCTTTGAAAAGCCAATTCCCACCTATGATGTTGATAAAGAGTCTTATCTCCAGTGTTTATTCGCCTACTTACCTTCTTCTTTTCCAGTCAGGGATTTAGACATTTTTATTTTTCACATAAGGAACAATAACATTTACAAACCTGTAACCTCAGAAGCGAAGAGACTGAATTTTTTCATCTCATATCTATTCATCCTTCTGCATTTTCATTTGCCCTTTGGCGTACAACTTATTATTCAACCTGCTTTGCATTTGCTAGGATGAATTTGTTTCCAAATGTTTATGAAATCTAATTTCCCCTTTCTAAGTGTATTATAGAGAATTGTAGAGATGCGCTTGGCCTAGATGTTATATCTTATATACACATAGATTCACCCCAAATGTGCACACTCTGATAGATTAGCTGGAAGAAGAGGCAGTGAAAAGCAAGACTAGAGAGATCAATATGTCCATCTCTGTATCCCCCCCGTATAGGAGTGTACTGTACATCTCGGCTCTATGATTCTCATTTTAAAGGGGAGAGCAATGAAAACTTGATTGGATTTAATCAGAGCTCAGTGGCAAATAAAAATCCAGAGGCTGTAACAGAAACTGGAAATCTGGAAAGAAAAGTCTCTCTCCAGTTGGCTGAAGTCTTGCTAGATTTGCATTTCAGCGCATCATCTTGCTCTATTAAAATCGCCAACCAGTTCTGTTTGCAGCAGCTCGGGGTTTTACTGGTGCCCTTTGTTGTTCAAGGAAAGAAAATTGCTCCTTTCATGAAGATTAGGTGGGTTAAACTCAAAGGCTGGACACCGCTGCCCTTGACGGGACCAGGATTAACCCGTTCGTGGCCGCAGGCTCCATAGGAAATGCTGGCGCGTTACGCCGAGGGCTTCTCCCATTCAGAGCAGCGTTCGCGCGAAGCTGCTGCCCTTTCCCTCCCGGCTGCACGGAGCTGGGCAGCGCTTGGTCAGTGGGACTGGGGGAGCGGCGGCCCTCGGGGCAGCGGGACGGAGAGGGGGCTCCGTGCTGGGGAAACGGTGACATGCACTGGCCGCTCTTGCAGGCTGGGCTGGTGCAAGGAAGCGCAGCCGGTGCCTGTGGTGTGCTACCGCAGCTAGGCGCTGCGGGCACTAGGCACAACCCATTGCAAGTCACCCCCACCATGTACACTGCCCTTTGCCCAGTAGTTGCACCAGAAGCCTAGAAGTTTCACCCTTCTTTTGCCCCCACGCGCTGCTCGCCAGCTCGCCCCTTGTAGGGTTTGCAAAGGACCCGTTATAAATCGGAATCCATCTAAGGAATGGCCCCCAATTCCCCGAACCCCCTTCCCATCCAACAGGTTGTGAGTGCCTTGCCCTCCGGAAACAGACACAGCTCTGAGCTCGCCGTGGACGTCTCTGCTACCTTCTCATTTGTCACTTGTATGAAATCTTTGTTTTGGTCCTGCAGCCTCTTTTCTCTCCACCGATTCATTGCCATGTTTCTTGCTAAAGGCAGATTCATGCTAGTCTCTGCGCATCCCAAACACGTGAACTTACAACCACTAACACAAGCAACAACCAAGGCTGCCGCAAAACATTCAGCTGCATGGGACAGGTCTAAAAACATTCAGCTGCAAAGGAAACGTCTAAGATGACCAAGCAACGGCTCATCCCTCTACATTTTTTAAAATAAAACGCACATCTTGCGGATGCTGTTAAAAAATACCTTTTAGGTACTTCATATGGTTTGAACGTTCAATTCTCATTTCGGGATTGATTGCGCCAAGGTACGTGTAACAGTGAATAAACTTCCTGTTGGACTATAAACATTTCCACTTCCAGAAAAAAATAATCAACTGGACAATAAATATATATTATCCTCAGAATGACGAAGTACTTCCAAAAGTGCAAGAGACACATAGGTCTCTGGATCATCAGTACCCTTGAATCATGTATGTGCACGCGGAGTGATAAAGCTGGAGAAATGCACAGTCAAAAAAAAATCAAACTGAAATTATTCGGAGAGCTAATAAACACCAATACAGGTATTTGTCATCCGAGGAAGAGAGCTATTTGTCTTCGATATCCCATTAGTCAGCAGAGGTTAAATAGTATACCATTTAGTGCATTTTCAGATCCAATCCATTTTGTTGCAACCATTCCTGAACAGAAATCTGTTTATAAAGGAATTGAATTTTAATTATTTTTAAAATATGCACAACGTGGCTTTTGAATTTGAGACTGAATTAGTTTCTGTTTCTTTAAGTGTATATGGCAATTATTGCCTACACATTTACACTGCTAAGAAAAGATCGAAATTGATGACTTACATAGGTTTGGAAGGTGTGTTGAACACACGTTAGAAAAAATCTCAGAATCCCAGTTAACTATGAAATCATCACAGACACACACATACATATTCGAATTACCACAGTATAAGAAAAGTGCATACGTAGAGGGGAAGGGGACTGCAATTGTGTGCAGCTCTGTGTGACCTTAAAAAATCTCTACGCGATTCTTTACGTGACCTTAAAAACTGGTGTAGAGTTAACTAACCGATTTACAGACGTCTGAGAAACTGATCCGCCCACTTCAAAATACTGTGTACCGGAGCCTCACAAACATTTTAGGATTTCAGCCCGAAAAATCTGGGTCTTCTTTTACCACCCATATTTCTGGATTAAGAACAACAAACCCGACGTTCAAATGCTCTGATTGTAATAAAAGGCAAGACAGGTTCTATTGTCAACATTTGCACTCTAGAGAGATTTTCCAGAATCTTTTCTAACCAAATGGCAAATTAACCAAATGTTGGCTGCAATACCTGCTACAAATTAACCAAAGCCCAAAATCTCAGTGACTTTCACAAGACGTGACGGTGCACAAATGAACACGTTTTCTTTTTGCCGGCAAGTACATTTTTTCAGACATTAACAATGGACCAGTGAACATAACAGGTGACTCGAACAGAGAGGCGAGGAGTCGCATGAAACCGAATTGGAGAATGCAGCGGTTAAAATACAAATGTTCTTTACCTTGTGGTTTTCTCTGCCAGTGACTTGCTTTATTGTCCCTCCCCATCCTCTGTCCATAATGCAGAACCAACCCCCACCACAACAGTGCTCCGTCAGTGCTGGGGCTATTACTGAAGGGCTCGTGTTCCTAGAGATTTGGGGAGGGGGTTGCGTTAAAACTTACATTAGGAATATTTTAATTTGCAGTGTCTGTCCTTCGCCTGGCTGTGGTGCTGAGATCGCACTATGCTCTGTCTCCCTCCTAGCACAGCATTTACTCACGTTCCAGAACAGCCAACAGAGACCCCAAAAGGGAACTAAGTGGGCTTGTGTTGGTATTGGCTAATTTCTGGTAATACTCTGTAAATTGTCCTTTTCCTCCTTACCTTCCCCCGTGCAGACAGGGCTTTTAGAAGGCTAACTCGGGAGGTACAGTAGCCTGTTTTCAGCTATCCATCTGGTGAGCGAAGGTTTAACACGAGCCTCAGTGCACACAATTACAAAACTTCACTCCTGCGTTAAGAAACAGTTTACTTGTCCCTCCCATCCCCCAGGCCCCGTTATGACTGATTCTGTTTTGAAATGTAAACTTGTTCCCACCAAGTCCAATCTAACTCGAACTGTCTCTAAAGTGAACTTGTGTTGAAGGTGAAGTTTTCAATGTAGGGGTCACGACCCCGAGCCAGAGCTTACCGCCTGGAGCTTCATGCTGTATTAAACACAATCAAAACGAACCCCCTTCTAGACCACTTTTCCCCCTGCAGATGAATAATGGCAACATCTCTAAAACAGAATCAAATTTTGCCAGGATAATAAACCCAGTTTCAATACGCCTTGGATAGCTCCTGTCAGCGAATATACTGTACACATGTGTCTATAGACACAGCTATAACACACACACACACGCATTGTTTTACAGTAACAGCTTCTTCAAGGGAAACCTGTGTTTCCTGGCTTTGGCGAGCCATTCCTCGTCTCTAACAGAGGCGCCCACGACGAGCTTTATTACAAGTGACCACAAGAACAAGGAGTTGCAAATCCACTCGCCCTGCAGACTTTGATTTAACGCTTTGTTGGCTGGTACCGCAGTCAGCCCAACAACCACCAGAAAGCAAGTTTGAGCCATGTACTGAGGTGACCTGAGAAACTCAATTGTCCTGCCTTTTACTTTGGAAAATGTGGGGACTCGACACAATTACAGCTCCTCTGCTTCAATGGTGGTTTCTCTCTATAGCGACTTCTAGCTTCCCAAGGACGGCAGGCTTCTTGAGCTATTGTTATTCATGGCAGAGATTTAGCAGAAAAATATATATATTAAATCTAGTTATATGTTGGGTAAACATGGATCTTCCGAGTGAAAAGGCATCTCTAGACAAGCAGCTGAAGAGCAGAGTCCAGACCCAGAAACGTTTATTACTTTAATGAGTCTCAGTCTATGAAAAATAAGTTACAAATTCTTGCAACAGTAGCTTTGCATGTACTTATTTTTCTCCCATGTCCAGACGGGGTCGTCTATTGAATAAGGCTCTTTTATTCTGCATGGGACAGGGGATTTGTGGCCATGGTCCCCCTTTTATTCCTCTCTCTATGGAAACCCAGATCATGGGGAGAAATATGCGAGGCTGAATAAAGAAAAGCAGCAGAAAGGACCGCTTGAGAGCGGCATCTGTTACACTTGGGAAGTTAGACTGACAGGAAAGAGCTAAAGAAACCCTCTCCAGCAGATTAGTTAGAACAGCAAGAAGATTTAACTATATGCAGATAAAAAGACTTTAAAATAAAGCATATTCTCCTATAGGCGAGATCAGAGTCTAGCAGGAGCCCAGCGTTATGGCGCTGGCTTCTGGCTTGATTACATTTTAAAAAATATTAAAATCTGATATTCAGGGTTTTATTTCCCCGTTAAAGTCTCTACTTTCATTAAATGGCTCATCTGAACATTCATTTTCAAGAGCAGAGGGGCTGGAAAAAATATTTTAGACTCTAGAGTGCAAATTCATTTTAAACAATTGAGTTACATTTATAACATAGTATTAGTTCTCTCCCACCACCAGGCATCAGGCACCGGTAATATTTATGTTAAAAGGCTTGTGTATTCTATTTTGATATCTTTCCATACATATGATCAACCGCAGTCTGAATGGCTGGAGTGTGACTAGGAATTGTGCCGTCAGAAATGTCGCTTTGAAATGGGCAAAGGGGCTATCGTTCTCTTTTGCAGAGACATTTTTCATCTTCTGACCTCTCAACTGACCCTTCACAACATGCTTTCCAACGCCTTTCCAAGCGAGCCGCCTCCCCTGCACCTGAAAAGTTTCCCGAAGTTTGATTTCAGAGGCAGTCACCACCACCTCCGCAACTCTCGAAGGGGGCAGGGACCCCACTTCGCTGCAAAAGCGGCCTCAAAATAAACAAATAAATACAATAGAATAAACGTCTAGGTTAAAAGCGGCGAAAACCGTGAAAATGGAGCACCATCAATGCAAGAATACTATTGCCTTTAGGTAAAAGCACATTCCTAATTCGGTAGAAAACACAGAGGAAATGAGCATCTTTCTCCATAACTTATTTTTTAGAAATGTCGAAATCTATTTCAAACAACTTACCACACGCATCTTTTTAATAATTACATTCAAATTTACAAATATCAGATGTGCTGGTTTAGGCTTCGATGAGAAATTATTAATTATTATTATTATGAGGAAACTGATGTTGCCTAGCTATAAAGGAATCAGAGGAAAGCTCACCTTCTTTATATATATATATAGAGAGAGAGATTCATTTTCTTGAATTTTCTCCAGATCTGTCTTCTCAGAGAAACTAATGCCTTAATGACTTTCTGGTAGCTGCAAGCCTTCTTTTATTTCTGCTAAATATATGAAAATGTATGCAAATTTAAATCAAGCTTAACCTAGGAGCTCTTGCAATATATTTAATGGAATTTCAAACCAATAAGGGAACTCTGATGCAGTCTTCTGTAAGTGCAAATATAATTACGCAGCTAGGTTACCTCCAAAATTATGCAAGGAAAGGTCATTTTTTAACTTCAGAGATTTTCTAAGATATTAGGTGTTTAATTTTCTCTGCTTGAGCACTATAAGAAATCTGAAATACCCAGATTTGTCTAACTCTACTCCTTAGCAGAACATTTGAAAGAGAAAGCATGAAACACAATGTTTTCCCCCCACCCTAACTTACAGATGATTTGAAATTGAATTTGAGAGAAAATTTAACATTTGCCATTCTCTCTCACACTCTCATTGTTTTGCCTGGTTACCAAAATATATTTCCCTTTTCTTTCTTGCACCGAACATCATAAAATTCATATACCTAGGATAGTGTTTAGTGAAGATACACCTCATTAATTTCTTTTTCTATTTCAAATTTTGATGGAGAGGAAAAATCATTATAATTTATTTAAACAAATATTGGAAAGCACCTTTTTATTTCCTAGCTGGACAAAACGCATCCCAGTGAACTAAATTATCCGGAGAGAGGAAGTATATTGTACATCTTTTGGAGCCTTGCAGAAGTGTGTCGTCCTAGAAGGAGTGCTTAGTGGCTGTGGGATTTAGAAGTTGTCGAACTGCTGATATGAAATGACATGTAATAGGGATAAAAGCAAGGACCCCAATTGACCAGATGATCCGGGAGGTAAACTTGAGAATAACTTAATGATATTACTAGCTTGTAAGATTTGTATTTAAATCAGGGAAGAGTTTGACTGTTGGTTAACAAACAACAAAATACAAACATAAATTTGTAATAAAGCTCTGTCCTCTAGGAAATATTCCCTTTAACTCGTTTTTAAATCCTATTTTAGGGCGGGGGTATATTCATTAATTTTCCTGATTATAGGATATGTACCTTAAATGTAAAGATTGAGATGTGGTGGCTTTTAGGTGTCTGAGGGGGGTTGTATAGGTGTTTTGTTTGTGTGTGGGGGGGTGTTTCTGTTTATATAAATCTATAGTTTATCATCTCACAATTACCTTCATGTTGTATTTACAATGCTGGACAGACTGGGGAGTCCGTATAAACTGTGCTAAGGATAGATTGTCAGTCTTCGATGCCGGCATTTAACCTCTGGTTTTTGCTGTACCTGGAATTAATCACTACAAATTTAAACCATGCTCTGTCATCCTCCCCCCCCCCCCCAATAAGATTTTAAAAACAAATCTTGGCATGCAGTGAAGAAAGAGTTAAACAAATGAACCGTGGACAGCCAGCTAGCAGCAACCAATGGAGCCTAAAGATTGATTCACTTCCTGCTTCAGACTCACTTTAACTCCTGGGTTTCGCAAACCTAATTTGGACAGCGCGACCTGCCTCTTCACCCCTCATTGGCGCAGCCAAAGCTTCCCGACAGATGAAATGCTGTCATTGGCCAGCAGCGCTGCCAATAACTCAGTGGTTGCTGATTTGGCTCCCTTGCCTGGTAGATGTCAAAGGCTGAAGCTGCTCCCTTTGCCACATTATAACTAGTAGGGGATCTACACCAGCCATGGCCACAGCTGCCTCTAATCCCTACAGCATTCTCAGTTCCAGCTCCTTAGTCCATGCAGACTCCGCGGGCATGCAGCAAGGGAGTCCTTTCAGAAACCCTCAGAAACTTCTCCAAAGTGACTACTTACAGGGAGTTCCTAGCAATGGGCATCCTCTCGGACACCACTGGGTGACCAGCCTCAGTGATGGGACCCCGTGGTCCTCCACGCTAGCGACGAGCCCCCTCGACCAGCAAGACGTGAAGCCAGGAAGAGAAGATCTCCAGCTTGGCGCAATCATCCATCACAGGTCGCCTCATGTGTCTCACCACTCGCCCCATACAAATCATCCCAACGCATGGGGAGCCAGTCCAGCTCATAACTCATCGATAACCTCCAGTGGACAGCCTATTAATGTCTACTCGCAACCGGGCTTCACAGTCAGTGGCATGTTGGACCATGGGGGGCTAACACCACCTCCTGCCTCCGCCACTACCCAAAGCTTGCACCCAGTGCTGAGGGACACAGCAGATCATGGAGATATAGGCTCCCATCACTGTCAGGATCACTCTGACGAGGAGACGCCGACATCAGATGAGTTGGAACAGTTTGCAAAGCAGTTCAAACAAAGGAGAATCAAGTTGGGATTCACTCAAGCAGACGTTGGCTTAGCACTAGGGACTCTCTATGGCAATGTTTTCTCCCAGACTACTATCTGCAGGTTTGAGGCTCTGCAGCTCAGCTTTAAGAACATGTGCAAACTGAAACCGCTGCTAAACAAGTGGCTGGAAGAGGCAGATTCATCTACCGGCAGCCCGACTAGTATTGACAAAATAGCAGCCCAAGGCAGGAAAAGAAAGAAGAGAACCTCGATAGAGGTGAGTGTCAAAGGGGTTTTGGAAACTCATTTTCTTAAATGTCCCAAACCTGCAGCCCAAGAGATCTCCTCCTTGGCAGACAGCCTGCAGCTAGAGAAAGAAGTGGTGCGTGTCTGGTTTTGTAACAGAAGACAAAAAGAGAAAAGAATGACTCCACCAGGGGATCAGCAGCAGCATGAGGTTTATTCTCATAACGTGAAAACAGACACATCCTGCCATGATCTTTGACTATAGGGCTCGGCTCGCAGACAGGACTGGGAACAGCGCGGATTTTCTAAGAGGGTTTTAACTTATGCTTAAAGAGGAAACAAAAACAAATACTCGAAGACTTGGAGCACGGGGCCTCCTGCTCTTCCGCCTGGGCAATATTTTCTCTCAAACCTTTTCGCTGATCAGTGCATATTGTTTACTATCAAACAAGGTTTGTTTTCGGTCTCCACTAGGAAGAAAAAAAAATAAAGACAGATGTGTGCCTATGAATAACCTTCCAGCGCCTTGGTTATATCAGCTGTATTTCAGGTGAATCTGTTTTACAATAGACTAGTTTTGCATTTTTAAAGACTTATATAGCGTTTTTAAATGGCTGAGGTGTTTTACTACAAACTGTACACAATATTTGTGGCATAATTTGTACCGAATTGATCAGTCATCATTTCCCCCCCCCCCCCCCGCTCCATGTATTGGGCATATCACTGTTACCGTAGTGGGGAGAAGGGGTAATTCCCTTCGCTTCCCTTCATTCCCCCAAATTCCATACGAGAGGAGTGGGGTCCCCCTTCTACACCCCAAAGGCAGGAAGCTGTGCCTCCCTTGACTGTAACACAGCTGACTGCCGCTTGCACGTTGTGAAGAATAACAGATTGATTTGTTGCAGCTTTTCCTTCTTTTCAAATAACTTCCTAAAACCACGAAATGGTTCAGATTGAAATTCTGAAATAAATCCCTCGACTCCCTGTCACGCCTCCGCGGAGGGAAAAAAAAGAGATCTGAAATTAAGCACTGCAGCTAAAATAAAGGATTTGTCCCTTCTTTTTTTTTTTTCTGAAAACGTGTTGGGCTTCTGATCAGCAGCAGACTGCGAAGGTCTGTAGTAAAACACCTTAATAATTCTGCGCTTTGGCTTCAGAAATCAGTTTCTCTGTATTTTTGTTTCGATATTAGAGAGGGATTCTGAGGTGTCTCCATGAATTTCGGGGAAATGACCGCCTTTGTTTCATGCTGAGCTTATTTTCGTCTCACAGGGAAATGCTGGATTTGTTGAAAAGCTTTTTATTAAAAAAATTAACAAAACAGAAAAGGCAAGTGAATAAAAATGCTAAAAAAGTGTAACCATTTTTTCTGGCATATGAAGCAGCAATGCCGTATCCTCCCCTTCTTCCCAGCCCTCAGTGCAGATGTACTGTGTGTGTGTGTACACAGATATGTAGTATGTATGTGTGTAAATATGTATATACATACTATATATGTGTGACTGTATACAGACTGTGTATAGATCCAGCTACACACACACGGAAAAAATCACACATTATAAACACACACAATACACAAATATTGATCCAAACACACTGTATAATGGCTGTCTCCATAAAGGCGGGATACTCTCGCCTGGTTGTGTGCGTGTGTATATAATATTGTGTTATCTATACACTCGCGCACACACAGCTAGCTATCTGGAGACCCACACGCACATCCATATTACCAGAGGCAAGCCAGCCCTGCATCTCGCAGCTTTTGGCTGAGTTCTGGGAGGGGGAGACATACTGGTAGCTAGGACGGAAGGCCCATGTTGACCCTGCTGCTTTGCATCCCTGAAGCTGCAGCTATATTAGCAAATTGCATTACCGCGCTCCCCGGATTCCCCCCACCCATCCACTCCCCCAGCATTAAGATTTTCATTTTGACATTTATATTTTTCAAGTATTTTTCAGTAAGCGCTAAAATCTCGACACCGAGGACCTGACTATTTCTGCCAACTTTATACCTGTACAGTTTTGTATATTACACGTTTTTTGGAAGTTATTAATTTAAAGACAGATCATTTAGTTTATTCATTTAGTAACGGATGTATAATAAACGCTATTTTCATTAAAGGTTGCTTTTTTCAACTATTTTATTCAAAATTGCCTATTGCCGTTGCCAACGATTATTTATTTTCAATAAATTCCGCGTTATGTTTAAAAAAATGGTTTCCAGAAGCCGAAATGGGTGTAAAAAAATTAAAAATACACGATTCGCTGTAATGTTTGATCGTCGACCAGTTTTAGTCCAGGGGTTTATATTGACGCAATATTTTATTGTTGTAAAAAAAAAGGTTTAAATAAACATTTTTACAAAATAAATGTTGCGTTATTTGCGTGGTGTATAAACTGGGACATTTAAAACAAACCACAGCTCCGGCCTTTGGCTCATTTTAGACCCTGTTGATTATGATCATTTAATCTTCCGTTTGGTGTTTAATAGCGATCCCGAAATTTCAGGCCCCCCAAAGCTTATGGGAGGCGATTCACTGAAAAGCCGAGGTGTTTTTGAACTCTCCCCGCCCTGGGCAATAGGCACAAATCTGCTAGCATCTCCCTGAACCCAGCTCAGCGGGTTTCTTGTCCCCTCTTGTCTCCTTTCGGGAAGGTCTGGTCCGCCCGTTCGCGGAGTTCTGCAGCCTGAGCAGCCCTTGGCTCTGCGGAGGGCCGCTGCCTGGCTGGGGTGGTGTGGACTTGATGGTGCAATATGGAGGCATTGCTTGCTGCTGCCGCAGGCCCGCGGGGCTTGGGTTTCGAGACAGCGCGTTTCTGGGGCAGGGCGGGGGGAAATGCTGGAAGGGCTTTAGGCATTTGGTTTGTGTTTTAAAACACGAGTGCGCTGTTGTTTGGTCTTTCGCCTAGTCCTAAGGGAGATTTATAGGTAGCGATAGGAATTTAACTGACACCCATGGGAAAATATGGAACTTGATGGGGGGGGGGTGTTTTATACATATAGTCACCCACTCCGCATGGAGACATAATGAATTACACTTGAGGTCTGTTCGTATTTTTGGAAGTGTGGGATCTTACTTGTAGCTGTGAAGTAGTGACATTGTTGGAAAGATGAAGAGAACATAATCATTTTTAAAAAGGTAACTTTTCCTAGGAGCAATAGTCCTACATTTTTCTGATCATCTAATATGGTGCAGTTGTACCCTACATTGATACTATGTCTATAGAAATATCTAAATGCAAGTGTTTTATATAGATACACACTGTACATAAGATGTATGTACACAATATATACACCCTAGTGGAAAGGCCAATCCTTGTTTAGAGTTACAGTAAATACCACTGTATCACTTGGCTGATGGCAAAGTAGGGGCCAAGTGTGTAAGTGTACCTTCTTTCTTAAATTTATTTCATCCAATCTTCAATATATTGAACAGATTTTTAAAAAAATTCATAAAAACAAACTGATACAAGTAGGATGATTAATCTATCTCTCCCTACCCCCAGAACAGCAGGAAATAGCATGAATGAAGTTTCTTTTGTGACAGATTTCTTGCCACCCCACCCCATGCTCTCACCCTCCCCATTTCCCCAAGAAACTAAATGAAAGAGATGCCTGGGACTGAGTCTTAGTTGCACTGATGCCTCTGCGGATGGCCCTTGCCAGGGAGATAGCTTTGGATTCAGATTACTTCAGGTTCATATTACTGGGCCTCTGTCCCATGTGAACAAGAAGTGGAGTGTTGAAAAAGAACAATCACAGTTAATCATGTCTAATGGGGTGAAAGTAAAAAGCTACATCCTCATCACCTGATCAGAGCCATAGGAGCAAAGTAAGTCTTGGGTGAGAGTAAGGAATGGCTAGACAATGGCAAACAAAGCCTAGCTGAATTGCAAATACAAGTCCAGATATAGCGTCTCAACCTAAGCTGGAGGAAAAAATGCAACAGTCCTATATACAGTCTAAGGGGAGAAGTGGAGGGGGAAGAGAAATACCTCCTTTGACAAGCTGCACCAAGCCCTTTGAGAGAGAGAGAGAGAGAGAGAGAGAGAGAGAGAGAGACTAGCACCAAAGCTAGGAGGGAGCTGTGTGTGTCTTTAATAAACCAAGCACTGTTCCCTGGAAAGTATTTAGCATTCATAGATTTCCATTTGTTCACATCTCAGGCTGCTGCTGCTACCCTGAATCCGCTCAGGCTACAGAAAATCCTGAATTTATTAAAAAGAGGGGTTTGGAGTGTAGACAATGTGCAATTATTTTTTTCTTTCCAATCGTAGGAATACATTTGTGAAAAACAGTTCAATCTTTTAACTACTGACACTGCACTAGAGATCACAGTTTTGGGGCCTGATCCTGTTCCCACTGAAGTCAATGACAAACCTCCCATTGCTTTCAAAGTGGTCAGCCTGCTTCATTAGGCCAAAGTCCCATATCAGAAGACAATGGTCATGTTGCTGAGTAATGACTGTAAGATCAGGCCCTTGATCAAATCATAGGCCTCCTGCAAACACTAACCTGCATTAGTAACCTATATAAGTATTTCTATTGGCTTAAATCTGGCTACTCACAAAAGCACTCACGTTGACTGAGTGTTTCAGAACTGTGGACCATAGTGGACTGTGGACTGAAAACCAGAACGTAAAGAATTACAAAGTCATTACATTTCTCATATCTTGCCCCACCTCCCCTCCCCACCAATAAAAGAAAAGATGGAAAATATACAAAGTAACCTGTGTCCTAAATTAGTCACAACTGGACAGACACTGAAATATTTTTTAAATACCACCAATACGGACTCTTAAGAAAAGCTTTTGAGATCAATAAATACTTTAGGTGATTATCATGACTATTATAGTTCAGAGCCCTATGGGGTAAAGCTTTTCAAAAGGGTGTTGGTTTGGAGTGGAAGGTTCTAGCTGGAATTGGGTCTTGTTAGGATCATTTGCATGATGTGTGTATTTCATTATTGTATGGTTGAGGGTTTTTGTAATTGTCCATATGCCTAGAGTTGCTGCTGATAGGCAAAATGGATACATGGAAAGAATAAAATAAAATATAAACAAAAGTGTTTTAAAGATAATCATATACAGAGGGAGGGGGTGAGTGGAGAATCACAAGCAAGGAAAATCCACAAAGAAAATAAAAATTCTGCTCCCCATTCCCTCTCTAATTTAGTATCCCTCTGAGCAAAATGAAACTCTTTTATACCCTCTTATGTTAAGTATAGACCACTGTCCTCTCCTCTATTCTCATACACATACCTCTCATTTTCAGAGGTGCTGAGCACCCACAGCTTCCATTAACTTCCAAATAGAGCTGAGGAGCTAATGCCTTCTGGGGAAAAAAAAAATCAGACCCAAGGATACTTCCCTATTCATAAACATACATACGGTGCCTGACTAATGCTAATGGTGGGATAAACCAATAACAAGGAAAGACAAAGTTAAGATTAAAATCTAAGAAACAATCAGCCCTGAAATACTGTATTTGGGAAGTTGCCTATATGCTTCCTCACACATTTTTTATAAGAAGAGGTCCATAATTTGTTCTCAGTTGTACCAGTGTAAAACCAGAACCTGTGTTAGCTTTTATAAGGCTGCCCATCCCCATGGTACTTGACCACCTGACTGCACTGGAATTACTCTGGATTTACACCAGCATAACTGAGAGCAGAATTGGGTTGAATCACTTTGCCCTCTTTTGAGAGCAGAATTGGCCTTGCTCCTGCAGTCACCACACAGGCATCGCTCCCACTGAAGTATTAATATATGAGGGATTTAAGCGGTATTCTTGATGGCCACGTGCATTAAGGGAAGACATTAATTTAGTGCTTAAATACCTCACAAAGCCCAAAGAAGAATAGACTGGAAAATGTATTTCAGTGGTAAGACTGAATTTCCTTGCTTTTGTGATTTTAATAGAGACCCTTAATCATATTTTAATAATTTTGTGGTTGAATTGCCTTTGCTTTTTTATATTATTTGAAAAGGAGAAAATCTGACACTCTTTAAAATTTCAATTTTAAATGTTCCCACGGTAGCAGTGTTGTCCTCTCTTTCAGGAAGGACATCACTAATCAAACTGGTCACTTTAAAGCAAAATCACCGAGAGCTAGGGACAGTGTCTCACTTTACTGTAGAATTACTCTACAGCTAATTCAGGATATGAAGTGGGTTCACACCTACACTGAGTTTGACCAAGAAGCTTTAAAAACCTTTGAACATAAAACTTTTAGTTTTTTTTGGGGGGGGGGTGTTTTAATGGAAATGATGCCACACCTTCAACTAGAGCAGGGTGAAATCATCTCACCATGATATCAGTAGCAGATCCACAAATGGAAGTCAGCGTATATGTTTCACTCATCTCACAACAAGGTAAGAAAGGCACAGTAACAGGAGCTGATGACCATTTGCAGTCTATTTGCTAAGGGTCTGATTCTGAAGCACACACAGGTAACTTGTGAGCAGTCCCATTTCATTTAATGCGATTACCCATGCCGCTAGGAGTAATTCATGTGCATGTTAGCAGGATCGGATGCAAAAGCTCACATCCTATAAAAATATATACACAACATTTATGCATGTGAGTGGTCCCCTTGAACTACTCATGTGCATAAAGTTCCTGCAAACATGTAGGTAGGATTGTATCAGGAAATATAATTTGCATTTTTCCCCTTTCTTACAACAAGTATCATGTACCCGATAAATGAGAAAGGCGCCACAGTCATTACGTATTTAGGATATGTGATCGCTGTAGTTAAGATCCTTAAGAGTCAATTTTTTAAATATCAAAAGCAATTAGACCATACTATGGCCTAAATGCTAAATAATTCCCAAACCAAAACCATTTTTAAAGCAGTAAGCATCATTTTTTTTAAACTTGTAAATTATGGAAATGGCCAAACTAAATAAACTTTTGTTTTAATATGCTAAAAAGGAATAATAATGAGAGGTTTGAACCTAATATGCAATTTTACATGTCAAATTTCAGCCAAAGCTGATTTTTTGGTCAATTTTTAAGCTCCTTGAAAATAGGGTGAGTAATTAAAATAAAAACCTTAGATAGTTAGATACCTCTGTGATGTGTGCAGTACCAGAACCTAGATAAACCCAACTTCCAAAGAGATCTGTATATGCACAACACACCCATATGCAACAGGACTTTATTTCAGTGAGACTCTGCACAAGTGAGGCCTAATCCTTCACTTACTACTAGGCATAATGCTTACAACCAGCATTGCCCCATTGACAGTAAGCACTATGCTTGTCCTGATAGTACGTTTGCAAAATCAGATTCTTGATTAAAATTGTAAATATCAGTTTAAACCTTGGAAAGGGATAGAATGAATATTTGCTGTTGTTTAAAGCCTGGCAACAATAAGCTAAGAGGCTACTGATACATTTTGTTCATGTCGACCCCTTCTTACTGTCATATTGATCTCCATGCTTCTAGCTCTGGAGCTCTGCACTATTCCTGGTCAACTGCATATTAGAAAAAGTGACAGGATGCATGAAAACAGCAGTTAAAAGTTGGGCTGTGCAAAAGTCCATTTTAAAATACTCAAAAATATTTCAAAAAATAAATGCAGAATCTAGAAACAGCTTCTTTTATTATGGGACATTGTTTATTACTATTACACGACAAAAAATGTCACTATTATTCTGCCGTTAGATTGTTTTTTTAATGATGCAAGTCTGACTTCTGCATCCCAAGAACAAATAATATTTATCCAATGTACAATTTCTGCTATTTTAGATCTGACAATTATTTTCCCTTTAGTCTCAAAGCAGGAAGTTTTGGTTTTCATATTTACTATTGGCCTTTAAAATAGTTCCCTCCCGCAGATCTCACTGACTATAAAATATCGAAGGATAAATAACAATCTTAACTCTTAACTTCCCTTCCATTTCAGACTTAGGGCAAATGGCAGGTAATATGAGCAGTGTGGAAAGTTTTGTAGTTCTGTCTGGATTAAAGGATCAGTCTCTGTGGCACATATCTTCAGCTAGTAACTTGTGATCTGGTTAAACCAAACTGAAAGCTCACAAGCAGGTGTTGGGAATCATACACCAAAACAGAAATTCTGTGCAATTACTGTGGAAAACCAATGGATCTCGTTGCATGAAATTTTTGCTATGGTACAATACTATCAATTAAAATTAAAAAACCAGTCCCATTTCTCAGAATCCTGTTGAGAATTAAGAGCTAAGTGTTCTCTTTTAGGTCCTTATAACACAGTTGCTAACAACTAAATACCTCACCCTGTTGAAAATTACATTATTCATCTTCTCTCTGTTTGCATCATCCAAACTTTGTAAATACATTGGCTATTTTGACCTATTTTTGACAGAAATGTGGCTTGTACAAGTGGATTTGTAAATTTCTTGTGGATCACTAAACTCACAGAAAGGTTCTAAATATCTATAGACTTGTATACAGAATGATAGCCTGTTTAATCCCTATTACATTTTATTGGACTTCTCCGTAAAGGAAATCCCAATTTGAACCCATGGGAGTCCTGCCTGAGAAAAATTGCAGAGTCAAGCCCTTTCCACTGACATCTCTTTAAACAGAGTAGAAAAATCCCATAATGGGTAATACTAGTCTAACCAAACAAGCATGCAAAGATGATATTTGCATACAACACATGGGGTCCAAGTTCTGTATCACATATACTCCCAAAAGTCCTCATAACTTCAGTGGGAGATCTGGGAGTGCAAACTCCATCTTTGACAGTTAGGCAAACAACACAGAACTCACTTGACTATAAGTAGAAGAGATCTTTGGTGAAATGTGATGAAATTATTGTATAATGTAACAAAATCTGTTTGTATAAAAATACACACTTTGTATCACACCACTATGCATTCTCTCTGGATATAAAAGGTTTGATCAGCATTAGAAGAAGAGAACTGCATCGCTCATGAGATGGGTTGAAGCTGCTGTGTTTGCATCTGGACCGGGTTTAGAATAAGAGTTCAGGTTCAAAGACTTACCAGGACTAGGATGCCAGAAAGTTGCAATATGTTTTTTTTGAGCTTTCAGTGCAAAATGGTAGAACTCTTGTACAATTAGCCATTATTCCAGTCACATTTGTACTGAAATTAGAAAACAGTTGTCTTTAGGTTTTGAACGCAGTCCAGAACTGAAACTACAAGAGATGATTCAGACCAAAATTAGGATGCAGAGGGTAGATATGAAAGAGACTTTTTCTTTAAATATGTATTTGGTAAAACAAGATGTGCAAGAAGTTGCATAAGTGACACAAGTTTACAGTAACAAGTTAAGAATGTTTAAAATTTGCCATTTTTAATTTATTGTTGAAATACAAACCAAATGGTGTTTTCGTCTCTTGTGTTCCCTGTTATCTCATAACTGACAGCATTGCTTTGTTTGCATTTAGAAATATAGGGATTAAATCCACCATCTCAAAATCTTATAGTAAACCTGAGATGAGTTGTTTGTCTTCCCTTTCCCCCTCAACCAATCTACTATGCTCCACATTACCTCCAAAGAGAGTTCACCAACACATCCACTGCTTCACCTTCTGTCAGAGTGCCTTTTCTTTCCTAAACAAGGGTAATATTAGATGGCTTCAGAAATTGTTCCATGGACAAAAATAGCATGAGTAGCAATCCATAGCCAATTTAATAAAACAGAGTGCCTGTTACAGTACCTTAGTCTTCATGTCTGATTGAAAACAAAGGTCTGTATTGCCTGGTATAGATGGTATTTTGTCCATTTGCCATACTGTTCATCAATGTCAAGTTATTTCAATTTAGAGTCCACCTGGGGCTCAAATTCACTTGTGTATGTTTCCACTGAATAACTTTTTATTTGGTCATCTTTGACTGAAAAAGTACTTGGATATTTTATATGGAATGAGCTATGTAGAATAAAAGGATGCTGAATAATGATTTTAGCACTAAACCAACATTTGGAGAAGCACTCTCAGTTCCATAACCAAAAATAAAGTATTTGTTCTGAAATTGCAAGTTTGCCTTTTTGTCCAGTACATGACAAGCCATGAAAGGGAGGTGCAGCAACCTAGACCACCAAAACACTGGTAAAGGAAAATGAGTTAAGTATGTTCTAGTTTCCATCCACATTATAACGATTGTCTTAAGAACAGATTTATTCTGTCTCATTTCTTCTTCTTGCCACAATCTAAGTCACAACAATGAGGTATCAGAATTGCAACGCCTCATATATTCCGAGGAAGATAATAGTAAACTGCACTACTTTGACCTTTTCAGTATTTCTGCTGTTTGATTCACTAGCCATTTCCATTCTTCCTGTTTACAGCCTTAGTAACCTGTAGGGATGAAGTGGAATGGGTAACCAATCAAAATACCGAATATTGAAAAGGTTAAAGTCTGTGTTTATGAGTCTATTAAACGTTTATAGTGTTTCACAGACTATCCTGGGCATTAAAGTTATGATATTTCGTTCTCATAACAAACATAGTAACGAGAACAGAAAATGGCAAAACATGAATCCATTCTAAAGGCAAAATTTGCAATAGGAATACAAAAACAGTAGAATATTAATTCACTCCTTTTTTAATAGTAGCAAAAGGAATGGATAAGTGGTGCAAACTTAACCCACTGGTAGGACAAATCTTTATATCACATAGGAATTGTCATATTGGAATCTGCCCATGGTCCATTTAATCCACTATCAAGTCTCTAGCATTGACTAATACTGGATGCTTCACAGGAAATTATAAAACCTAAATGGTGGCCAGAAATTTCTTGCTGACCTCTAACTGATGATCAGTTTATGCCCTATATATGAGGTGTGACAAAGTTCCTTCTCTACCTTGGTGGGTCCTGCGCTTATTGGCAGATTTGCTCACCTCAGAGATCTTCCCCTCTGGTGGAACCCACAGTCTGGGTCAACTCCTCCTGTGTCTGATCAGGAGTTGGGAGGTTTGGGGGGAACCCGGGCCCACCCTCTACTCCAGGTTCCAGCCTAGGGCCCTTTGGATTGCAGCTGTCCATAGTGCCTCCTGTAACAGCTGCATGACAGCTACAACTTCCTGGGCTGCTTCCCCATGGCCTTCTCCAAACACCTTCTTTATCCTCACCACAGGACCTTCCTCCTGGTGTCTGATAATGCTTGTACTCCTCAGTCCTCCAGCAGCACACCCTCTCACTCTCAGCTCCTTGCATCTCTTGCTCCCAGCTCCTCACACACACTTCTTCTCCTCTGGCTCCCTGGCTCCCCCTGACCTGACTGGAATGAGCCCATCAGAGGGACCTAATTAGAGTCAGGTGCTTAACAGCATCACTTGACTCTTAGCAGGTTAATTGGAGTCAGGTGTTCTCATTAGCCTGGAGCAGCCCCTGCTCTGGTCACTCAGGGAACAGAAAACTGCTTATTCAGTGGCCAGTATATCTCCCTTCGACTACTTTGCTGTTCCCAACTGGCCTGGGTCTATCACAGAGGATATACATCTGAAAAACTATTGATCCCAGCTAGTCTTGCTGGGCATGGTAGTATTATTCCCACAAATGTCTATTCTCTTTAAAATCTCACCAAACTATTTGTTTCACTGTTTCATGTGGTAGTGACTTCTATTGTTAATTGTACATTGGGTAGAAAAGTATTTCCTGTTTTAAAAAGGTTACCTGTAAGTTTCATTGGGTATCCTGAGTTGACCCTAGTGTTTTTCTGAGGGCCAATGCAATTTTTTTCCCTTCCCAAACTTAACCAGTTTCAGTCAGGCTCAGAATGCATTAATTCCTCTTTCAGACCCAATGCTTATTTTGCTAAAATATGTTTCATCACTAACATCCCTCAATGGTTCCCCCCTCCCCAACCAAAACCATAATGCCACTGCGCACACAGCTTATATTACTCACCAATCCACCCCCCTCATCGGCACCAAAAGGATGAAGAGCAATGACTCCAGAAAGTCTAGTAGGGACTTTGCTATTGGTAATCAATTTTACATGGAAGGTGATCAGATACTACAATGATAGACAGCAGTATAAAACTATAATAAAAATGGAAGATAGATGCCCAGAAGGTCAGCAGAGGAGGCATCTTATGTGCAAGCAACTGGCTATCAGAAAGGAAGGAGCTTGATGTGGTCCAAATGCCATTGGAAGCCATTAGCACTGCCACCCGTTTCAAATGGCTTTGTGGTCTCTCTAAAACCAGAGGCACCTGCAGCCATGGATTCAAGGAGCCCCAGAGGTTGGGGGGCTCATGACTAACCCATCAGTTTTGAAGGGGGGCAATAAAAATGGATATTAAGCTTGATGATTTGTAGAATCCCCAGAATCAGGGATAGTTGCAAGTTTTGTGGGTCCCAAGGAGCAGGTGTGGTGGCCTTCTGTTCCTGTATTAATATGACAGGTAAGAATGAGAAAAGCTGACCTTATCTACAATATTATCTATTTTACATACTTCTGTTATATTTCCTTTTAGTCCTTTACAAACTGAACAGCTTTAGACATTGAAACATCCCCACCTGCATCCTTCGCTCTAAGCATTTTTAACATCCTCTGAAAATATGGGATATGTTGCTTCTAAAACTGGTTGTCGGACTGCTCCTGCTTTAATAGAAATGAAACTATTCATTCTGACATGGAGACAGAGCTTTGTGTATTTCCTCATCTGCTTTGATGAATCAGATTAACTAATCTTACTCTCTTGAACTTGAAGAAGAAAAAAAAAAGAGGAAAACAAAGAAGGGAAGGAGATGTACCCCAGCATTATCTGGATAGTCCAGGAACATTGGGCAGTAGAAGTTATGCACAAAATTAAAGCCATGATTCTGACCCATATTAATTTCTTTGTAAGATTGAGTCTGAGATGCGTATTGATTTTGGAGGAGTGTTGGTTAAGTGGTGTGTGCAAAGGTGATTGAGGCTTGCACAAAGGACCAATGGAGTGTAAAAGAGGATCGGGGCAACATTAGAGCATTATAAAATGGACAGTAATGGAGTCCCAAATAAGCGTGAGAATTGTGGGAGAATCAGGGAGCCTAGGAGAATGGTGACATGGCTGGAGTATGATGAGAAGAGCCACAAGGGCATTAGAAATGGTCAGGTGAGAAGATGTGAAGTTGGCAAGGTAGTGAGAGGATCAGGAAGAGAACTAGGATGGTATGAGGAGCAGTTAGGAGAGCCAGGAAAGAATCATAAGGGGCTAGATGCACGCATTAAGCAGCACTGGAGAGGATTGGCACAGACTGGGTGTTACCAGGAAGAAGTCACTGGGGTGTTATTTTGCCAAAACCCCTCAAACTGTAAAGTGTCACTAATAGCTAAGGGGAAAAAGAGTCAAAATTTCTATCCCCATCCCTTCCCCTCCTAAATAAACTCATAAAACATCTGAATATCTTACAGACTGAACAGCTAATAGTAAGGGGAAAGGATACACTACACCAATATTTAGAGGGGAAATGTTTAAATCACCAAGTCATGGAACTTACGTAAGTCAAAGTGTTATATTTACTAAGAGAACGTTGGCTGTCAGCTTAGAAGTTGCTCTAATGTATCAGACCAGTGCTCCATCTAGTCTAGTATCTTGTTTACAATAGTGCCCAAAGCTAGATGGTTCAGAAGATGGTGCAAGAAAGCCTGTATTTCACTGCAGAATGACCTTCTACAGGGAATGTTTCTTCCTAGCTCCCACCATTTAGTGTTTGGTTTATGCCCCCAAGCATGACGGTTTATATCCTTTATATATATTTTAATCCTATGTAGTATAATTAACATCCAAAAGTGTTTTAGTGATTTTCTGTCATGGGGATGTATATAAAGGCTTTGAACTGGCGGGATGTTGTGCAAGTACCTTTTATTTGAGGTATAGGTCTGACTCTTGTCAATAGTATGCTGTCTCTGAGTCATTTGGGATCCATCACTGCTTCTGGATGCTCAGGTGACACTGTGGCACACAAGGTCTTTTTCCCCTCTCATGTATAATCAGCCAGGAGCCTCCAAATATTCCTCTCTGATGTAGAGCTCATTATAGTTGCCCATTCCTTTTTAACATGAAGGCTGGATTACTGCAATGTGCTGTAATTAGAGCTACTGTACGCTTGAAAAGGACTCATAAACTTTAGTTTGTGCAGAATATGCACTAGTGTTTATCATTTGAGTTGGGCAAGCCATTATGGACAAACAATAACAGCTCTCTGTAATCTGCAAGGGCTACCTACTCGTTTCCTAGTGCTGTTCAATTTGTTAGTTACAATCTCTAATACACTACCTGATCTGGAATCCAGTCACTTAATTGTCTCTCTCTGTGTCTCTCACTGTGGAAGTTAAGATTTACTGAGTCATATTGTCTGTTTCAGAGTTTAACTTTCCATGTTCAGTGGTAAGGCATGCACACACAGAAGCTGCTTTTTTCCAGCTGCCAGAGGTTAAAGGAGAATGTGAATAGCATTTTTATAAAAATGTTCTGAATTATTTTTGTATTTCATTTTTCTCACAAAGACAGCAAATTTTGCTTCTCAAACAGCTAGATTATCTAGTCAGCTGCAGATGGAGTTCCAAACACTAACTTCCTTACTTCTGCAGTATTCAGTTTTAACCATACAAAGAGCCATCATTCATTCTTTGAAGGTCCTTTAAGGTTACCTTGCAGTTTCAGACTCTATGGAGCAAGAAAGTTGAAAAACTTTACAGAATATAAAATATTAAGAAACAAGACAATAAGGCTTGACACCCGGTCCTTTTTTCTAACTACTCTGCACTAAACTTGGATGAATTTCACCAAAATTGCAGAATTGTGCTTTGTGCAAATGGCTCTAAAGGTTGAATGAATTTTCCTTTATCTATAGCTACTAAAATTTAACAGCAACTATAATCTCTTCTTATATATTATACTGAGCCAGATGAGGTAGGTGTAAATAAGATACTGTTGATCCATCATATGAATCACAATTTCTATGGAATTATTAATTTCATATTTTAACCACTTTTGCAAAACATTAACTATTTTTGGTATAATTCTTGTTAAATTACCCAATTATATCCAGGGATGCTTTGGTGGTATCTGTGGGTTTTCTGAAGGGTGGAGTATTATCCCATCTTATTAGTTTTAATAGCCCCATTTATAGAAGTTGCTTTTTGGAGACGACCCACCCAGAGGGCAGATGTAGAATCAAGCTCATGAGATGAGATTAGCAAAAAGTCACCTAATTGAGATATATTCTGCTTTTTCATTTTGAAAGTCCTCATTTATGGTATTTTCTATAAAACAATTTACCTCTAGACTTCCAAACTCTATGACAACCTCCATGAATGTACTGAGAAATGAACAAAACAATGTCCTGAAAGAGACATTTAAGTATTACAATAAAATATTACAAAGTAAGGGCCAAATCCTGCCAACTTCCCACTGAACTCAAAAACACCAGGCTCCCCAATACAACAAAACTGCCTTGTGAATTTCACGATTTCATAGTGAATCCATTTTTTTTAAAAGCACCTAATCTCTCTTGGCAAAAAAAGCTAAAAACTATTAGATGTCATAATTCTGATGCGCTGAGACAAAAGTGGGTGAAATATTGTGAAAAAAGTATACCAAACATCCATTAGACTAAAACCACAAATTTGCTTCAACAATACCTATGACTCTTTTTATTCGTTTACCTCAAATATTCAGATGAGTTTTGTTCACAAAAATGTTTGCACAAGTAAAATTCTCATAACTACTCGTAAATGTATTTGCATGAAAGTTGACACAAAGTAAGCATGATGTTACTCTCTTGAAATCAGTTGATTTCCCTTCTATTCATAAAAGCTGAAATCTTTCAGTCAGCCAGCAGAAATACCACCATGTGAGTTGTGTGACCAATCATATACCATAAATAACTTAAGAAACAGTTGAAGCAAATGATTCATCTACAACTTATTGGCTAAAATATGTTTACAAAAAATGTTCTTTGAACAATTCCTAACAACAAATTCCCCCACTAACTTTCTGTTCACAGAAATTTGCAAATCAGGAAAAAGGGCAACATTAAAATACATTATTAGCTATCAAATAACTTCCAAATTACTCCATTTTAAATTTTAAAAATACATCTGGTCTGACAACTTGCAAGTCTTGTAAACAGTGCATAATTTTAAATGGCAGATATAAACCACTGAAAACTCCATGTTATTATAGAAACATTGATAAGACATTAAATATGGCAAAACATTGTATACAATTTATATATATTACGTGCTGTAGTATAGCATGATTTTATATTTGTGCTACATAGTATATAGATCTATGTGCTTCAAATATACTTGTCAAAAGATTAAAAGATGTAACATAGCCATAAAAAGAGAATTAAGTCCTACTTAAATTTAAAACCGTATATTTAAATTCAAATACTATGCTGTGTCCAATGGGGACTAAGTGAGACATCTAGTCACCAAAAACAGGACAGAAAGGCTTATTTAGTTACATAAGAAGAGGGAAATGTTTTAAACAGGCCATTGCAGAAGCTGTGTGTTTCATTTCACAAATAGTTTATGAAAAGCAGACTTTTACAAACAAAGCACTACAAGATTTCACCAAAATTTTAACCCAATCTTTCAAACATATTATACATATAGTGCTGCAACTCCCCGAGCTGTGTTGAACTACTAGGAAATTTCAAATTAAATTCAGGTCTCCTCAACATTGCTCCCAAGATCTGTGCTGCTCCAAGTGTGGCATTTCACACTGGAGATGACCCGTCACTGATTCCCCTCCTAGAAATCCCTACAACAATGGGTGTTGGGGCACGGCAGGCAGGGAAATAATGCCCTGCACATCTCCTAATGGGGGAGAAGACGTGGAGGGGCCAGGGGAGTATAATAGGGTGATTTCTCAGTAGAGGGCACCATGTGGGGTTTGGCACAGCTAGGTGAAAGAATCTGAAGGTTGGTGTTAGGTTTGGGTGGAAGATTTGGGGAGCTTACTTCAGCCTCCCCAGTTCCTCCAACCATGATTTGTCCCTGTTCCCCCTTTGTCCCCGCTCCATCCCCCATCCAATCGTGTCTCACACTTCAGCCCATCCCCATTAGCTCCTCACCTTTCCCATCAGCTGGACACAGTGACTGAGGAAGCTGGGGTCCCTCTGCCTCCTTCCTTCTCTTCTGCCAGCTTCAAGCCACCAGGAGAGGTAGGGAACATCTGGAGGGAAGGTAGAGGAAATACCTGTCACTCTCTTCCATTCTGGTCCCGCAGCAGCTCCCAGCCATCTGGAAGTGAAATTGCAGGAAAATCCCACACAGTCCATCCAGCAGGACTGCAAATGTGAGATTACACCAGGGCTGTCAGGACCATGTGGACAGGAGGGGTAAGGGAAGAGAGCTATGACTGCAGCAGTTCTGATTGGCTGGGCAATCCCAGGAGGCAGGCAACTGGGGCAAACAAGTGCAGGATTCTCAATCTCAAGGGATCAAAAATAATTTGTCAGGACCAATAAATCATGAGATTTTTTTAAAAAAGATTATGTTGTGCTTTTGGCCTGCCCTGTGAGTGGTGAACTCCCCCTGCCCATTCCTGAGCACAGGAGAGAGAATTTGTGTTGCCCACTCTCCCAAATGTATTGGATGAGGTGATTGTGGCCCCACTGCAGGAGCTCTCATCCCCACACCTGCCTGTCCCCTGCCCAGCCATTAATTCTGCCCCCAGCCTTCTAGCTCTATGCTCCCATCAGTTCTGCCACCCAGCCCACACTCTGCCCCCTCCTCAGTTTTGCCTCTCTCCCACTCCCCAGCAATTCTGCTTCATCCCAACCCAGTTCCTCACCCTTCCAGCCTCACCTCTGCTCCTCCTCCTGTTCTTTACCCTGTCTCCCAAGCCTGAGAGGCTAGGGGGGAGAGGGAGGGGAAAGAGCCTGCACCATGGTTCCTGAACCCCTTCCAAGCTGGGGGAAGGCAGTGACTCCAGAGGCTCTTCATGCAGCCCTGCCCTTCCCAGGATAGGTGTTGCAAGACGGGAGGGGGGAGAAGCAGATTTGACATCCTGTCCACATTGCTCAGGAGAGGGGGAGGGAGCAGAGCCACCTTGAGCAAAGGGGCTCTTTAGCTTCTTCCCCTCCGATGAGAATGGATTCAGGTTACTGAGGAGAGGGGTTGGAGGAGAAGACTATACCTGCAACAGCTCTAATTGGTTGTTCAGCCTCGGAGGGGGGCATTTGCGGAAGACAGACAAAGGGCTGAAATTCACGAGAGGGTTAGGGCTTCTGGCCACATTGCCAGAGTAGACTCCAGCCCCAGCCAGAATTGCCAGAGCTGGCAGCACTGAACTGTGACAAGTCATATTCAACACTTGCCAGGTCTGCCTCTGCTGCAGCACTGCTGGTGGTTCTACAGTGCCGCAGAAGTAAAAAGCAACACAGATGAGGAGGAGTTGTTTTTTTGTCTGTAACACAAACAGAAATCGGCACCAAATAAACCCAGGGCACTGATCTACGGTGTAAGACAATGTCAGGATCACATACTAAATTTTCAGAACAATAGTTTATAGTGCCAAGGTTGCCTTCTGCAGCACATTCAGTTTCTGTTTTACAGGCCTTTGGTTTCCTTCTTGTGCTATCACTGCAGCAAATCCATCATCACTGAACTCACTTTCTGAAATGTAATTACTTCCTCATTATAGACAAACCGCCTTCAAAAATTTCATTAAGGTATATTTTTAAATAGAAACAAAATCCTCAAGTAGGAATATTCTTAAATTGTCTTGTTAATAGAAAGCACTACCCCTCCCCCCACAAAATAAAATAAAAGCACTTAGTTCTCAGTCTTAGATTGTCAGTTGACCACTGACTTAACCATCCTGCTTGAATATTACTGCACTAATGTAAAGCTATACTGACGTGTTGTGAAAATGTATTCTAAATCAGAATGATAAAGAAAATGCAGCATGATACTAACAAAGATGAGTGTCAGTTTGGATAGACAAGATCATGAGGAGGAAAAAGTGCATTTTCTTAATAGTGTTTAACATCATGCAATATTTCTGAGCAATATATTTGTGCAAATATCTGGTGTTTCAGTGGGAAAGTGTACCTTGGGAAAGTATGATCAAATATAACAGGTCTCATAGATCTTCCATGTGAAACGCATGGTCACACAGCAAACTCACATATTTCTACTCACTCTAGCTGCTGATCTATTGATTTTGAGCTGCTCTCATTACCCCAGTGTCTGACTGTGGATGCAGAAGAGATGAAGCAACTGGGAAATCAGTAAAGGAGCGAGCAGAGCAGTACAAATTGGCAAAAATTATTTAATGCTGGGAAGCTGATCTAGTCACCCCTTGGTAATACTACCAATTAAATGTCTGAAATGAATATTAATTATCAATAATGAATTGTTTGTGGGTGTAATGAACATAGAAATATCAGGAAAAACAGAGACAACATTTTGGTACTCTACATGTATTGTATTTGAGATATTTCTCATCTGATGTGTTGGAAATCAGTTTTTGTCCAACTGAGGACTTTATTTATATTTACAATAGCTGATTTTACTTGCCCAGTTAATAAAGAAGAGTAAATGCCCTAAGACAAATGTATACGCCATAAATAATATTTGATTCTAAAGTTCTTTTAATCTTAAAAAACAAAGTCAGATAAGGAACAACTCACCTGTGTAAAGATGCAGTCAGCTAAAGCAACCACCTTTGAAATGGGTAAATCAGTGGTGGCTTGCCAAGAAAAAAGGAAATATCATTCAGCAAACAATCATTTATGAATCTGCACTTTGCTGGAGATATTTTACTTGGTCCAGGAAACAAGGCAAAGGAGCAAAGATGGGTGCAGACTATATTCCTGAGTACAGGAATGGAGAAGGGCAAAGGCAGTGTTAAGTTACTTTGTCTCTCCCCATATTTTGGGTCAGACAGAGGCTTCCAGCATAAGTCGGAGCAGCCCGAGAAGCAGAGGACATCCTTAAAACAATGCATTCTGGTCATATCACTGGACCACTCTCTGCCTTCCACCTCCATGATCCTGGTCTCCTGCCCACCCTGTCCCACACACTGGAGGCTGGGAGTAAAGCTAGCACAGAGCCTTCATGCCTGTTTTAAACTGGTTGGGGAGAAGTATTCTCAGAGGACATGGTTGGGGGGGGAAGAGGGGGATGGACACACTCACTTAATGCTCCTTTATGCTGCCAGAGTGGCATAAAGCAGCCTTAGTATAAAAAGGAATCAGGCCTTTTGAACATAGAACGCAGTGTAACTTGCAATGATTGGAGCGTTCCTTGTTTTCAGCTTCCTTTACTTTAGTGACAGAATTTTAATTAGGAGTTTCCAGGTGTCTGAGATTTCCCTCCAGGACATCACTAGGGTAACTGTTTAAATGGTCAAGTTTAGATAATCAACAAGATATAATTACAGGTAACTTGGTTGCAATCTTTGGGCTCATCAATAAATGTGTGGGAGTTCTAAATAGGAAGGGAGTGTCCATATGTCTATTTAAATAGCTTATTAACCTTTTCTAACATGGTTGTCAGTGACAAAAGTTCTAAAGCGGGTAATGGCTTTGCTTTGGAAAAATTGTAAGCATTAATCTAGAGTTGCACTGGTGGAAAATCATTTCGGGCTAACTGGACATGAAAATTTCACGCACCCGCTTGCTAACAGGACCAGTCTGCAAGCAGACAACTGAAATAGCAAGAAGGGGCAAGTTCAGGTGGGGAACCCAGCCTGAGTGGGTGTGGGAGAAGCAGGAACCTGAAAGGAGACTCTGCTGAAAGAACAGCAGCAGGGCAGGAGGGAAGCTATAGTTTTTATTTTTGTATCCAGATGAGGTTGGCAGAGAGAAAGGACAGCAAGTAATGGAGGCTGGCCTAAGTCCAGGAGCAGATGTGAAAGGAAGGAAGAAAGAGATTTTTGGGAAGCTAGCAGGCATTTTCCTTGTGGTAGCAGGTGGTAGGTATTGTTTTTTATCAGCCTTAAAAAGGAGTTGAATTTACAAGTAGGTGGAATATCAAATGCTTTCACCTTTGATCATTACATGTGGAAATTCAAAGATGTTATTTTCACTATCCAAGGGCTGTGGTTCCCCTAGCATAGCTAGGGGAGTCCATGTTCTCATATTGGCTTTTGCTTTTAGTGTGGAAAGGAATTCAGAGTTAAGGCTGATGAAAGAGCTTTTCAGTTAGATCAGGTCACCAATACAAACACTATCTCAAAGTCATTTTATTTTATGAAAACCAGAATTTATTAATATTGAAGATTTGTATTGTGCCCAGTTGCCCCGATCAGGACGGGGGCTCCGTTATGCAGTCTTTGTCCTGAAGAACTAAAGAATTTACCATCTAAGTTAAGATTATAAAAACTTATAAGAATTGCAATCAAGATTATACCTTTCAATAGCACAGTCCAAATTCTGGTTTCATTTATACCCCAAGCAACACCACTGTAGACAAGGGATAGGAGAGTTTGGTGATTCTTCTTGTTTAGGACCATTCAGGGTTGGTGTTTTATTATAATGTAGTTTAAATACTGTACTGTACCTTGGACACACAGAGGAACGATTTAATTTCACTGTCTTATCACAAGCTGCACAGGCAGCAGTGTTACACGTAAGGATTAACACAAAACAGAGCATGGAACGGTTGTGAGATATAGAATGCATGCCTCAAGCACATCGCAAGGGTGACACCAAAGACCTTTTGTCTCTAGTACTCACCAAGGGCATACATCTCCCAGCAACTGCAGGCTCTAGTCACAGTGCATGCAACTCTTATACATTTTTGGCTTTTCAAGTTTTAAAGCAGTGCATTACGTGGTGAATTGATTATGTCAGTTTAGGTGTACAAATATCACTGAGCAAAGTAGTCATGGTTAGTTTTCAGCAGAACCTGAAACAAAACTCCAAGCCCATGCACACCCCAATTTTGCAGCTGGAATCTCTTTGCATAATGGACCAAATCTAGAAGCTGGATTCTCACCTTGATTTCTAGGGAAGTTGAAATCTGTCTCTACCTTGGGCCTTTCTCCAATTCAGGGTAGGGTTCCCAGCCGATTGGAGCTGCGGGGGCAGCAACTCAAGCATGTATGAAATCACACTAAGGATCTAGATCCCTGATATTATTTAATCTTTTGGTGCAGGTCCCCGGCCCCCCCCCCCCAGATAAATGTTCTGAGGGTACCCATCCAGAGGGGCTGCTGTAGACTCTGCCCCATAGGGCAGTAGGGGTGGGCAAGGCTTTGGTCCACCTCTCTCCAGGATGCCTCCAGGTGAGGAGGCAACGGCTCCTGTCATAAACAGATAGCTAAGGGTTAATGTCTCTTCCACCTGAAGCACCTGACCAGAGGACCAATCAGGAAACCGGATTTTTTCAACTCTGGGTGGAGGGAGTTTGTGTCTGAGTCTTTGCTTTCTGCCTGCCTGCTTTCTCTGAGCTTTGGAGAAGTAGTTCTACTTTCTAGTCTTCTGTTTCTAAGTGTAAGGACAAAGAAATCAGATAGTAAGTTATATGGTTTCTTTTCTTTGGTATTTGCATGAATATAAGTGCTGGAGTGCTTTGATTTGTATTCTTTTTGAATAAGGCTGTTTATTCAATATTCTTTTAAGCAATTGACCCTGTGTTATATCATCTTAATACAGAGAGAACATTTGTATGTATTTTTCTTTCTTTTTATATAAAGCTTTCTTTTAAGACCTGTTGGAGTTTTTCTTTATTTCAGGGAAATTGAGTCTGTACTCACCAGGGAATTGGTGGGAGGAAGAAATCGGGGAGATCTGTGTGTTGGATTGCTAGCCTGATTTTGCATTCCCTCTGGGGGGAATAGGAAAGTACTTTTTGTTTCCAGGATTGGGAACAGAGAGGGGGGAGTCTCTGTGTAGTTTCACAGAGCTTGTGTCTGTGTATCTCTCCAGGAGCACCTGGAGGGGGGAAGGGGAAAAGGATTATTTCCCTTTGTTGTGAGACTCAAGGGATTTGGGTCTTGGGGTCCCCAGGGAAGGTTTTTCAGGGGGACCAGAGTGCCCCAAAACACTCTAATTTTTTGGGTGGTGGCAGCAAGTACCAGGTCCAAGCTGATAACTAAGCTTGGAGGTTTTCATGCTAACCCCCATATTTTGGACGCTAAGGTCCAAATCTGGGACTAAGGTTATGATATGAGTGGCAGCTGGTGGGATATAGACAGAATCCAGAAGCCAGTAGGAATATTATATTTTTCTTTTCTCTGCTAAGGGCTTTTTAGCAGAGAGAAACAGTTGGTTTAAAAGGGAACCAGAGAGAATTTTTTTTTCTCTGCTCTCTCTGGCAGTTTGTGGCTTGCATGTTAAGCAAGAAGCCATTACCAAACTGTTAAGGGTCTTTTGTCATGCAATAGCCCTCCCATTAGGAGGCAAGTACCAGCACTTATATGCATGTAAATAAAGTGGTTTTTCTGGTTTCCCTTCTGTTGATCACAGATTGCTCTCGCCCCTTGCTCCACCGATATGGCCACCAGGTGCCCGTTATCTACCGGGTAATGAGCGTTGGAATAGGGCGGAGGTTCGATCACTGGATGCCCTGGGGGGGGTGACAAGTGGCCAAGGGCAGTGACGGGGATAACGCAAGCAATCAGTCGTAGTGTTAAAGATTGAGGATTTATTAAAGGAGTCACAGATAAGGATGAGGGATAACACAATTGGTTACAGCTTGGGCTTACAATATAATACTAGAACAAATAACACAAACACTACAATTACAAATAGAAGCTGGCCCTGGTATTTTTCTAAGTCCCAATAATTATTCAGGTCGTCCCAGGGGTTAGTAAAAGTGATGTTGGTGCTGTTAGTAATCATAAATGCAGCAACTAATCTTAGTAGACACAAATTGCTAGGCTCAACTGGTCCCCCTTGCGTTCAAGGTTTCCTGGTCAACGGGTTTCCCCTAGCAGGAGCCTTGGGGCGGCTGGGACCAGTCTTTGCCTTTTATCTGGCAGCACAGATATACAGAAATCCTTAACAGCTACTTATACTTACACATACAAACCACAAAAGTTTCATTACGGCCGGCAAGCAGTCAGGCTCTGGGAAATGCGTGAGCCAGAGAGAGCTTCAGGTTTGATCAGGCCTGGATACGGTTCGACGGGAATTCGATTTCTCTCTCCTCCCGTCCCCGGGAGGGGGTCAGGAATATATAGCGAATTTTTCGTCATAATTTGTGATAAGCCAATTGCGGGGTCGTGAGTGGCTTATGCCCATACAAGGGAGGCAGTCGGGCCCCTACATCCTTACCCAGGAAGCAACCGTCGTGAGGGGAACTTCGTCCCTTCAGGCCGGCTGACCACAAGGCTGCCTTTCCTGTTACAAGTTCTGCTTTCCGAGCAGCTACGTGATCAGTGGCAGTTTTGGGGGCTGGGGGAAAAATCCGTTGGGGGTGGAGGCCGGAGCACCTGCTATCTGGCCCTGGGGCCCAACTTGGGGGTCCAACACCTTCATTGAACATTAGCTAGAGAGAGAAAGGGAAAAAAGGCACTGTTGCTAGGCAGACTCCAGGAGGCAACAGAGAACCTGCAGTTCAGAAAATAAACACCGGAGGGCACCCCAACCCAAGAAAACAGGAACCATGACTTCTAAGGAAAAAATTGAGGCCGAAGAACAATTCAGAGAAGCTGAACACAGGCGACAACTGGAAATAAAACAAAAAGAGATGGAGATGAAAGAAAGAGAAGAACAGATCAGAGAGGCAGCCTACCAAAGAGAACAGGCAGCCTACCAAAGAGAACTGGCAGCCTTCCAAAGAGAACAAGCAGCCCAAGAGGCAGCACACAAAAGAAAACTAGAAGAAGAAGAGGTAGCCTACCGAAGGAAACAAGCAGAAGAAGAGTTGGCCCACAGAAGGAAGCAAGAAGAAGAGGAGGTGGCCCACCACCGAGAAATGGAAGAACACCAAAAAGAAATGGAAAAACAACAAAAAGAAATGGAAAAACAACAAAAAGAGAATGAAGAGAAGGAAAAACAGAGAAAACATGAACTGGAATTGGCAAAAGCTGGGCTGCATGTGCCAGCCAACCCTAACAACCCGGCGCCAATTATTGCTCCACAGCACAGGAAATTTCCCACCTACAAGGCAGGTGATGACACCGAGGCCTTCTTGGAAAATTTTGAAAGAGCCTGTCTTGGGTACAGCATTCCCGAAGACCAGTACATGGTAGAATTGAGGTCACAGCTCAGTGGACCTTTAGCAGAGGTGGCAGCTGAAATGCCTAAGCTGCAAATGAATGACTATAAACTTTTTCAAACCAAGGCCAGATACCGAATGGGGATAACCCCAGATCATGCCCGTCGGCGCTTCAGAACCCAAAAGTGGAAACCCGAGGTGTCATTTCCCAAACACGCCTACTACATTGCAAAAAACTATGAGGCCTGGATAACAGGAAACAACATTCAAACCTTGGAAGAACTAAACCTCCTCATACAAATGGAGCAGTTCTTGGATGGTGTTCCTGAAGACATCACACGGTACATACAAGATGGAAATCCCAAAGATATCGCTGAGGCGGGGGAGATTGGAGCCAAATGGATGGAACTGGCAGAAAGCAAGAAAGCTACTGTCAAGGGGAACGATTACCCCAGGGGGCACACAGACCATAAACCCTACAACCGAGGACAGCCAAAGACCCCACATACCACCCAAGTAAAGCCACAGATACCCTACCCTTCAACCTCACCAGTCTCCAGTAACTCACCTCGGCCCAGTGACCCATCAGATGGAAGATGCTTTAAGTGTAGTGAACTGGGACATATCAAGGCCAACTGTCCCAAGAACACCATGCGAGTGCAATTCATTACACCACCATCACACCAAAGATCCCCAGGCCCGGATGCCTCTCAAATACCCTTGGAGCGAAAGGAAAATTTGAGAGTGGGCGGAAAGAAGGTTACTGCGTGGAGAGACACGGGGGCACAAGTGTCAGCTATCCACCAATCCTTCGTTGACCCCAAATTCATCAACCCAAAGGCCAAAGTTACAATTTACCCCTTCATGTCACAAGCTGTAGACTTGCCTACAGCTCAACTGCCTGTCCAGTACAAAGGCTGGTCAGGAATGTGGACTTTTGCAGTCTATGACAATTATCCTATCCCCATGCTACTGGGGGAAGACTTGGCCAACCAGGTGAGGCGGGCCAAGAGAGTGGGAATGGTTACACGTAGCCAAACCAGGCAAGCTTCCAGACCCATTCCTGTTCCTGAGCCGTCCACAGACGCCCCGTCTGTGTTACCAGAGACCCAGACAGAGGTAGTGGACCCGGATTCCATGCCTACCACTGAAACAGCCACAGCATCTCCAGTCCCAGGCCCGGAACTGGAACAGCAACCAGCACCAGCAAGTGCAACCACATCTTCAAACTCAACGCCAGAGGGCGCCAGCGAGCCAGAACTGGCAGAAGCAAAAGACAGCCATACCCAAAAGGCTCAGCCAGAGCCTGAAATACCCTCAGGTGCACCAGCGGAGAGCAGTTCACCAGCAACGGAAACAACCCCATCACCTACATTGCTTCCAGAGGGACCAAGCCCAAGTCCACAGTCTGAGGAAGAACTGGTAACCCCAGCCTCAAGGGAACAGTTCCAGACTGAGCAGGAAGCAGATGACAGCCTTCAGAAAGCTTGGGCGGCGGCACGGAGCACCCCACCGCCTCTCAGCTCTTCTAATCGATCCCGGTTTGTTATAGACCAAGGACTTTTATACAAGGAAATTCTTTCTGGTGGACACCGGGAAGAATGGCAGCCGCAAAAACAGTTGGTGGTTCCAACTAAGTACCGGGAGAAGCTCTTAAGCTTAGCCCATGATCATCCCAGTGGCCATGCTGGGGTGAACAGAACCAAGGACCGGTTGGGGAAGTCCTTCCACTGGGAGGGGATGGGCAAGGACGTTGCCAAGTATGTCCGGTCTTGTGAGGTATGCCAAAAAGTGGGAAAGCCTCAAGACCAGGTCAAGGCCCCTCTCCAGCCACTCCCCATAATTGAGGTCCCATTTCAGCGAGTAGCTGTGGATATTCTGGGCCCTTTCCCAAAAAAGACGCCCAGAGGAAAGCAGTACGTACTGACTTTAGTGGACTTTGCTACCCGATGGCCGGAAGCAGTAGCTCTAGGCAACACCAGGGCTAACACTGTGTGCCTGGCCTTAACAGACATCTTTGCCAGGATAGGTTGGCCCTCCGACATCCTTACAGATTCAGGGTCTAATTTCCTGGCAGGGACCATGGAAAAACTGTGGGAAACTCATGGGGTGAATCACTTGGTTGCCACCCCATACCACCATCAAACCAATGGCCTGGTGGAAAGGTTCAATGGAACTTTGGGGGCCATGATACGAAAATTCATCAACGAATTCTCCAATAATTGGGTCCTAGTGTTGCAGCAGTTGCTGTTTGCCTACAGGGCTGTACCACATCCCAGTTTAGGGTTTTCACCATTTGAACTTGTGTATGGTCACGAGGTTAAGGGGCCATTACAGTTGGTGAAGCAGCAATGGGAGGGGTTTACGCCTTCTCCAGGAACTAACATTCTGGACTTTGTAAGCAACCTACAAAGCACCCTCCGACACTCTTTAGCCCTTGCTAGAGAGAATCTAAAGGATGCTCAGGAAGAGCAAAAGGCCTGGTATGACAGACATGCCAGAGAACGTTCCTTCAAGGTAGGAGACCAGGTTATGGTCTTGAAGGCGCAACAGGCCCATAAGATGGAAGCATCATGGGAAGGGCCCTTCACGGTCCAAGAGCGCCTGGGAGCTGTAAACTACCTCATAGCATTTCCCAATTCCTCACTAAAGCCTAAAGTGTACCATGTTAATTCTCTCAAGCCTTTCTATTCCAGAGATTTACAGGTTTGTCAGTTTACAGTCCAGGGAGATGATGCTGAGTGGCCTGACGGTGTCTACTACGACGGGAAAAAAGATGGTGGCGTGGAAGAGGTGAACCTCTTAACCACCCTGGAACATCTGCAGCGGCAACAAATCAAGGAGCTGTGCACTAGCTTCGCCCCATTGTTCTCAGCCACCCCAGGACGGACTGAACGGGCATACCACTCCATTGATACAGGTAATGCTCACCCAATCAGAACCCCACCCTACCGAGTGTCTCCTCATGCCCAAGCTGCTATAGAACGGGAGATCCAGAACATGCTACAGATGGGTATAATCCGCTCATCTACCAGTGCATGGGCATCTCCAGTGGTTCTGGTACCCAAACCAGATGGGGAAATACGCTTTTGCGTGGACTACCGTAAGCTAAATGCTGTAACTCGTCCGGACAACTATCCAATGCCACGCACCGATGAGCTATTGGAAAAGTTGGGACGTGCCCAGTTCATCTCTACAATAGACTTAACCAAGGGGTACTGGCAAGTACCGCTAGATGAACCTGCCAAGGAGAGGTCAGCCTTCGTCACCCATGCGGGGGTGTATGAATTCAATGTCCTTCCTTTCGGCCTTCGAAATGCACCCGCCACCTTCCAGAGGCTGGTAGATGGTCTACTAGCTGGACTGGGAGAATTTGCAGTTGCCTACCTCGATGATGTGGCCATTTTTTCAGACTCCTGGCCCGAACACCTACTACACCTGGAAAAGGTCTTTGAGCGCATCAGGCAGGCCGGACTAACTGTTAAGGCCAAAAAGTGTCAAATAGGCCAAAACAGAGTGACTTACCTGGGGCACCAGGTGGGTCGAGGAACCATAAACCCCCTACAGGCCAAGGTGGATGCTATCCAAAAGTGGCCTGTCCCAAAGTCAAAGAAGCAGGTCCAATCCTTCTTAGGCTTGGCCGGATACTACAGGCGATTTGTACCACACTACAGCCAAATCGCTGCCCCATTGACCGACCTGACCAAAAAGACCCAGCCAAATGCAGTTAAGTGGACTGATGAGTGTCAAAAGGCCTTTACCCAACTTAAGGCAACGCTCATGTCTGACCCTGTGCTCAGGGCCCCGGATTTTGACAAGCCATTCCTAGTAACCACAGATGCATCTGAGCGTGGTATAGGAGCAGTGCTCATGCAGGAAGCAACAGATCACAACTTCCATCCTGTCGTGTTTCTCAGCAAGAAACTGTCTGAGAGGGAAAGTCACTGGTCAGTCAGTGAAAAGGAATGCTATGCAATTGTGTACGCCCTGGAAAAGCTACGCCCATATGTTTGGGGACGGCGGTTCCAACTACAAACTGACCATGCTGCACTAAAGTGGCTTCATACTGCCAAGGGGAACAACAAGAAACTTCTTCGTTGGAGTTTAGCTCTCCAAGATTTTGATTTTGAAATTCAACACATCACAGGAGCTTCTAACAAAGTAGCTGATGCACTCTCCCGTGAGAGTTTCCCAGAATTCAGTAGTTAAAAAGTGTTCTTAAAATGTAGAAGTCTGTTAGTTATATACTTAGGGGTATATGTAAAGGTGCATGTGTTGTATTAATCTGTTTATTTTAAAGTTCTAGAAGGAAATCGCCGCCAGTGAGCTTCCCCACTGTCTGCAATTTGGGGGGCGTGTCATAAACAGATAGCTAAGGGTTAATGTCTCTTCCACCTGAAGCACCTGACCAGAGGACCAATCAGGAAACCGGATTTTTTTCAACTCTGGGTGGAGGGAGTTTGTGTCTGAGTCTTTGCTTTCTGCCTGCCTGCTTTCTCTGAGCTTTGGAGAAGTAGTTCTACTTTCTAGTCTTCTGTTTCTAAGTGTAAGGACAAAGAAATCAGATAGTAAGTTATATGGTTTCTTTTCTTTGGTATTTGCATGAATATAAGTGCTGGAGTGCTTTGATTTGTATTCTTTTTGAATAAGGCTGTTTATTCAATATTCTTTTAAGCAATTGACCCTGTGTTATATCATCTTAATACAGAGAGAACATTTGTATGTATTTTTCTTTCTTTTAAGACCTGTTGGAGTTTTTCTTTACTTCAGGGAAATTGAGTCTGTACTCACCAGGGAATTGGTGGGAGGAAGAAATCGGGGAGATCTGTGTGTTGGATTGCTAGCCTGATTTTGCATTCCCTCTGGGGGGAATAGGAAAGTACTTTTTGTTTCCAGGATTGGGAACAGAGAGGGGGGAGTCTCTGTGTAGTTTCACAGAGCTTGTGTCTGTGTATCTCTCCAGGAGCACCTGGAGGGGGGAAGGGGAAAAGGATTATTTCCCTTTGTTGTGAGACTCAAGGGATTTGGGTCTTGGGGTCCCCAGGGAAGGTTTTTCAGGGGGACCAGAGTGCCCCAAAACACTCTAATTTTTTGGGTGGTGGCAGCAAGTACCAGGTCCAAGCTGGTAACTAAGCTTGGAGGTTTTCATGCTAACCCCCATATTTTGGACGCTAAGGTCCAAATCTGGGACTAAGGTTATGATAGCTCCCCCTAGTGGCAGCACTCATCCCGTGTCTATGCAGCACAAGGATGGAGGAAGCAGCAGGGCAGCCAACAGCAGGCTGAGCCTCTCCCCCCTCACCCCCCCGCAACTGCTACATGGGGCTGCTTCTCCTTCCCTGCTGCAGGAGTCCCAGTGCTTCCTGCTACCTGCTTTGCAGATCACCGTGGCTATACACCCCATGCCTGTTCCCAGGGCACAGGCTGCTCTCCCACGCTGACAGCAGGGCTCTGGCCAGGGGAAACTGCTCCCCTCACACTGCAGTGGGGCTTGCCCTGCCTTCCATTTAGCAACAGCTTCTAAGGTGAGTCAGAGGGTGGAGATGGCACTCCCTTCCCAAACCCCGTGGGGCTGGCCCACACCACCTGCCGTCACCTCTTGCCCCCTTGAACGTTTCTCCACAGTTTGAAAACCTCTGTTCTAAATCCAGAGGCAATGTGTGGGGGGCAGTCACATACCCCCCAGAACCTTTAAATTGTGCCCCTCCACTATCAAGTTACATACTGCCTCTGTTTTGGTGCCTTCACTGCAATTGGCAGGTTTAATCTGAGCCACTTGGAGTCTGGTAAATTAGACTACGTAGTAAATGATAAATTGGTCCAAAAAGAGAGAAAGCACCTCTTTATTTGTTCAACAGTTGATTGAAATGAATCAAAGAACCTATACCATGATGTGATTTGTGGAATTCCCTTCCCTCCCCACCCACAAGATTTTTATGACAGGTATGTCCAAGGCTATTCGTGCTGTTTTCAAAAATTAAAATAAGAGTTTTGGAAAATTTAGAACCTGGGCTGGCTGTTCTTTGTAGCGCATCCGTTCCTGTAAACTGACAGTTGTCAATCAAGAAAAACAACCATGCAGTTGAACAACAGCAAGCAGTTTCTGTCCCTTCACTTGGCCAATCACAATTCTCTCCCTCCTCTGTGACACCAGCTAGTATTGCAGATAGCCCTGCAGATACATAACACAGTTTATCTGAGCACCTGTCAGAAGCAATCTAATACAGACCACAGGGCTATGGGCTGGGAGAACAGAGACTTGGGTTTTAAGTCCTGTCTCTGCCACTGACCCACTGCATGGCCTTAAGCAAATGACCCAACCACCTTGTGCTTTTCTTTCCCTTTCTGCAGATGAGAGAAAATTGCATTAATCCCCCTTTATGAAGTATTTTGACAAAATTTGTTAGATGCCCCACTTATGTAACAGCTGCCATCTTGGCTGCCACTGGCGATTAAACCAGGGTCCTCCACAGCTAAAAACATGAATTCTAAGCTCCAATCCCAGGCTCTCAAACTGAGAGTGTATCAGACTCTCACATCTTCTGTGTCCTGAGCACAGAGGGGACTTACACGGATTATTATTTCTCATCCATCTACAGTACAAGTCAAATGCTTCTTTTTCAGTTAATTAACGTAAGGGCAATGGGAGGAGAAGCCATTAAAGGAAAAAGACCCTGAACAAAACCAGCTCAAACCATGCCTATATTTACTACAGAGAGCATGGATGTTTCATAAAGCAACACATACTGCTGTCACTTAGTTACTGGTGACTTCAGAATGGACAAACTCATGAAATAATATTTTACATTTATTATTTAGCAACTTTCTTCCCAAAGCCCTTTGCAAACTTTTACATAAATCATTCCATCTGCTACTGGATGCTCTACTGCAGCTCCAGCTGGGGTAAAGCACACCAGCTCTTTTAAAAGCACACAGCAACACTACTTAACAGTTTAGAACAGGAAGCTAAAACAAATGCTATCTCCAGTTTAAACTGCAAAGGAAATTAAGATATTTGTGTAGGAGACTTGGGCAAACACCTCCCCATTGTGAAAAGTGTCATAGGATTTTTAATGACAAGTGGTCAAAACCTCCATTTTATAACTCATCCAAAAGACAGCTGTTTGGCAAGACAGCGACCCCTAGCATTATGCTGGGTCATTGATTCAATACTAACAGAGGAAAGCGTGCTACCTACTGAATTCCAAACCACTACTTACAACATCTTGGGTTTGCCTGGGCAGTCCCTCTGTATGCTGACCAGGTCTGACCCTCCTTAACTTGCAAGTTGTGGTGAAATCACAGGCCCAAGTAATATGGGCTGTAGGCAAACAGATAAATATAACCAAGACACAACCTCTCCCAGATGTAGGTTCCAATCACAAGTAAGATGTTATAAACAAATGACTGCGGGCAATTGTCTTTTTCCTTCTCTCCCACTCTACTAATCTGTCATCCTTCTCCCCACTTTGCACCAGCTTCACACTACTTTGTGCTTTCTTTTTGTCTTCCCTTGTGGGACTATGGTTCAAAATGCTGATGTGATCTGTTAAGATAAGTTCCTGTCTGCATCCTAAACTTGCCCATACCGGTATTGCCCTGGCCTCTTCTTTTGTCATTCAGTGTTAAACGCATTCTGAACTATATGCATTTCCTCATCTTTTGGGGGCGAAGCCAGACTTTTAGGCACCTGCTCCCCTACTTGGTGTAAACTTTGCTCGTACCAATCAGAAACGAACACGCACAGTTTTTGGGCCCCATCCCCTATGACACTTCTATGATGTCATAGTGGGTACTTTAGGCTGGTCTGCCATGTGCAGGCAGAAGAGGAGAAAGAAAAACGAATCCTGTGTACCTTGTGCACACCCGTAACCGAGCCTGATCACCTCGAAGCCTCTCTCAGCTCACGTGTTTTAAGCAGAGTTTCTACATTTGCCGGTCGTTATGAGTTGGTTTGTATTCGTAAGTATTGGTTATTACTAAATGCTGCATCTGTGTTTATAAATATTGTTTACTGCATCTTTGTTTATAAATATTGTTTGATAGTAAATACTTTAGCCATTGTATGTTTTAAGTTCCATTAACCCTATTAGCTAATCACACGCTGCTCCCCTACCCCTTGTAACTATCCCCAATAAAACTTTAAATTAATTAATTTTAGTTGTGTGCGTGCCTGCAGTTTGCTTCGTGACCCATACCCTCCTTGCATCCGTTACCTATACAGTCTATTGCCACGTGCAGCCTGGTAAAAACAGGTCTGCATTTTTCTTTCGCCCCTAAAAGTACGTGGCAATCTACATGATCCTACACATTGAAAGCACAAGCAGCTATCTTTTTTTAGTACTTATACATTTATCCTGAACTTTTCCCATGCATACCACAACGGATTAGGCTAGGCCCTTTCCAAATCATAACGATTTCTAAACTGGGTTTATTGCAATGGACAATTTGGACGTTTTACCAGTTGCTTTGTATATTGTGAGAGAGGAATTCCATTAATATATATTTGAAATTCAACTTCTATCACTCACATTACAAATAAGAAAATTCAAGTGTTAATATAAAAACAACAGAAGAACTGTTCTGATGTTCTCATACAGTAGGTAGAAATGTCAAGGAAGAGTTAAGACACAATATTCCAATAGCATCCCCTACTGTCCATACAAGGGAAATAGAACAGAATTGGGAAATGCAAAAAAGAACAATAATCATTTCCACCCACCAAATGTGTACTAGCTTTACATACATATCTTTCTGTGTGTGTGTGTGCGCGTGTGTATATATATATATATATATATAAATCTGACACAAGTTTTTGTTTATTTACTGAAAAAATGTCAGCACTTAAAAAATAAGAGTGCATTACATATCTAGAGTTTGTATGCAAAATTATTAATCTGGGCTGGAAAATTAGGAATTCAAAGCATTCTGAATGCATACACTTTTCTTTTAATAGTCATGCATGTCAACTTTTACAGAGTCCACACATTTCAAATAATCAAAAATCCTCTCAGCAAATCCAGGTTACTGATTAAAACAACTCACAGTCCCTGGACATTTACATGGGGGCAAAGGGAAAGAATTCTGAGTTATTTTGCCATTTTTTACTTGCTTACAATAAATGTATTAAACTTTTTAACTGGTTGTTTTACAGACACTGGGGACATTTATTGACAGCTGGCATCCTGTGAAAAGAAAAATGGGGCAGATCTTCAGCTAAGACTGTGCCCTCGGTTATGATATGAAAAGAACAACAACCGCTTTTCTTTAAGAACAGGGGATGCCTGAACCTCATACTGAGCTTGCTCTTTTTTTCTTGTTAAACATATCAAATGAAGGCTCACATTCATGCTGTAGATTGGAAGAGGAACCTTTGTCATAGGCTGTAAGGTGAGGAGATCCCTTTCAACAGAGTGGGATTATGCTTGAAAAGGTGAGTGAAGAGGTTTAAGATAAGAGAAAAATCCCTCTGTAGGAACCCTCCATAATTCAGAGCTCTTCAGTAATGCTGGCCTCCCTAATCCATACCTAGATGGGAGTGCAAATGAAAAAATGAACTAATTTTGTCCTTTATTTATTAGGTGTGGTAACACTGCTTGGTGCTGGGAGAACTGAACACTGGATAGAATCAGTTTTTGTTTATTCAATAATTTACAAATATATGGGTTTCACAAAGGAAGCTGGTCAGTGTGTGTGAAAATTCATTGACCTGATGAGAAAGTCTATTGTTCTCTGACAGAGAGGCTGTATAGAGACCAACTATAAAGAAGGAAAAACTAAAACCTGCCCTCAAAGGCCTGTATAGTTGAAGATCCTAGTTGTAAGCAATCAGGCCATAATAATGATCGTACCTAGAGCAGGGGGTGGAAGAAGCACTGCAGTCAGGGAACAGTTTCATCCAAAAGAAGTGCATAAAATAGGCACGTAAGAACTACAAATGCTTCTCTAGCAGTGAGGGGAAGCTAAAACCTGGGATGCCTGGCACAGGGAAGAACCCTAGATATTATTAGAGACTTTGTGGGATGAGTGTAAGTCAGTGGCATCCCACTCAATTCTTCACAGTGAACTACATGAGAAAGATAGGTTAGGTTGCAGAGACTGACCATGCACTAAGCAAGAGAAGAGATTAGCACTTTTCTTTTCTACTGCACCTTGCCACAGTCTCACAGTGTGAGGCTGGGAACGTCACCACCCCTCTGCTTCAGTTTCCCCAGCTGAATCTGGGAAGTATAAAATGCTCCTGCCTTTCCCACATGGCTATTGTGAGGATTCATTTATACTCATCATATTTCCTAGCACGTCCAGAACACTTTGCATCTGGAGATCTCAAAGTGTTATGGAAAGGATAAAATAAAAATGAAAACATTATCCTCATTTACAGATAGGAAAACAGACAGAGGTTAAATGCATCAGAGCCCAGGCTGGCCCAGGCTTTCAGGTAGGGTGACCATATGTCCTGATTTTATAGTGACAGTCCTGATTTTTGGTTCTTTTTCTTATATAGGCTCCTATTACCCCCACCTGCATCTTGATTTTTCACACTTGCTGTCTGGTCACCCTACTTTCAGGGAGCTGTTTAACTGTGACCTAGACGTTGGGCTGCAGCTTGAGCTCTGGAACCCTCCCACCTCACAGGGTCCTAGAGCCTGGGCTCCAAGCCGAGCTCAAACATCTACACCACAGTTAAACAGCCCCTTTGCTTGAGCCCTGCGAGCCCGGGTCAGCTGGCATGGGCCAGCCACAAAAGTGTCTAATTGCAGTGGAGACACACTTTTTGTCTGTGCCCCGAACAGGTGTCAGGCCTTGGGCCTTCATCTCTCCTGGGGTGAAATTCCACAATTCTCCCACTTTCATACCAGGACCTGGGCTTACAGGCCCCTGGACACTAACTCTGATATCAATTCAGCAGGTCCAAGTGGGGCTGGACCCTGCTTGGGTTCCTCTTGGGCAGCCTGTAACAGCATATGCTTGCAGTGATACAGAAACTAGATTCAGAATAAAGCCTGATTTATTTTGCCCAAGAGGTTACACAGCACTTTGAGAAGTCAATTAAAGTAACAGAATTGTACACTCATACTTCCTGACCTAAACTTAACCTCTCTATCCACAGGTCAGGGGGCTCTGGCTTATTCCCCATCTCAGAGTTATGAGAACCAGCAGTCTTCTCCCTCTGTCTCTGAACATCTCAGTTGAAATGCCAGCTTTTTCACTGACACAGCCTGGCTAGCCACTCTCATTTCACCCCAAAATACCCTCCCTTTCTGTCAGGGCAACTTTTTAATTACTCATCAGTCTTTTGATCTCACCTTTAGTTATGGGAAGAGTAAAACATATTTGCCTAGATGGCGCTAGGTAGGTAAATTCTCCCCCCAACTGATGGCTCATCCATTATCTTAATTCCTTTGAAACTGAGTACCTAGGAGGCTTTTATCTGTGTCATTGTTTTACCTTTCCTTCCTGGCCCCTCAACACCTCCTTGGCAGCTGCCCTTGATTTAGCCTCCTCTGCATCCAAGTAGGGTGATCTCACACAATTGAATAGGGAAATGAGTCACACGTAATATTCTTAAGAAGTAATTTCCCCAGTTCATCACTATGATCATCCCATTGTACAATTCAGATGCACTATGCAGTCGTGTTATACCAAGAGCTCAGTTTTTGGTACTGCAACTCAAAGAAACAGAGGAAATAGGAAAGGTCCAGAGAAGATCCAGATAAACTAATTACAGGCACTGGGGAGAGGTAGTGGCAACTTAAATGGGAAGAGAGATTAAAAAGACTATGGGCAAGATTTTCAAAGTCACAAACAGGAGTTTTGAAGTAAAAGAATGAGAGGAGAGATGATAGAGGATAAAATAATGGAGGTTATGGAGAAGGCTAACTCAGAAGTTCCTGTTTACTGTTTCCCATGAGGAGACTCTTGAAACTAAAAAACTAATATGTTTCTTAACTTACAAGTTGCCATACTGGATCAGACCAGCAGTACAACTAGTCCAGTCACCTGACTCCTAGTGTTGCAAGTAACAGATGTTTCAGAGAAAGATTCAATAAATATTACAGTGGACAATTAAGAAATAACCTGCTCATAAGATCAGTTTGCTGTTTTGTTTATGTACTAGGTAATCTGCTTTGATGTGTTTGCTATCACTTATAATCACTTAAAATCTATTCTTTTGTAGTTAAACTTATTTTATGTTTTTATCTAAACCAGTGAACTTTGACTGGAGTGCTTGAGGAAAATCTCTGCTTGGTTACCACAACTGTGCATGGTCTTCTTCACACTGAGGCTGAGGCAGACCAGGTGTTAAACCCACATACTGGCCAGATGTGACCAGGGCAGGACTGTACTGCTCTGGGTACCCCGGCTGGGAAGCTGGGGGTTAGAGAGCCTGTGTGTAACTTTAGCTGGGTGTGTCCCTACCTGTGTGAATGCTGGTGAAAGTTCAGGCTGGAAGGCTTTGCAGCTTGCCACAGCAGTACAGTGTGAGAGGAAGCCCAGGCTGGTGGGTCAAGGGGCTCAGTGGTACTCCACTTCCAGGTGGCACCTGCGGGGGAACCTGTCACAGCCCCATTTGGGCTGTTGTGACAGCCAAGAATAGCCATAGTGATGCACTAATCTGGCCATGCCACCCCTCCCTGGCCACAATCTGGGATCTGGCTCTAAACTGGCAGTACAAAGTGGGAGAGATGGGCAACAGAGAATCAGTCTGCCAAGTCTATACCACACAGGAAACCTCCCTTATATGAGGGGTTTTCCCCTAGGATTCAATTCCATTGGAGCAATGTAAAGAGGCTAGAATGAAACTGGGAATTGGGCCCTCAGTAGGAGTTTGCAATCCCCAAAAAGAAATTGGAGCAGGACTGTGGTAAATGTGAAGTGGTGAAGGTTTACGAATACTCACCTAACAAACAAACAGTTTACAGCTATTTCTATCTCTCTTTTCTTTTTAAGTATTTCAAGAAGTATAACATTAATGAAAGTGAAAGACTGGTCTACTTAAGTGACCACTACGACTCAAAAAATCGAAGGGTGTTCTGTAGCATTCTAACACCACCCTATACCGGAAACCCACTGACCACTATACTTACCTACATGCCTCCAGCTTCCATCTAGGACGCACCACATGATCCATTGTCTATAGCCAAGCTCTAAGATACAACCGTATTTGCTCCAATCCCTCAGACAGAGATAAACACCTACAAGATCTCAATCAAGCATTCTTAAAACTACAATACCCACCTGCTGAAGTGAAAAAACAGATTGAAAGAGCCAGAAGAGTACCCAGAAGTCACCTACTACAGGACAGGCCCAACAAAGAAAATAACAGAAAGCCACTAGCCATCACCTACAGCCCCCAACTAAAACCTCTCCAGTGCCTCATCAAAGATCTACAACCTATCCTTAAAGGTGATCCCTCACTCTCACAGATCTTGGAAGACAGACCAGCCCTCGCTTATAGACAGCCTCCCAACCTGAAGCAAATACTCACCAGCAACTGCACACCACACAACATAAACACTAACCCAGGAACCTATCCTTGCAACAAAGCCCAATGCCAGCTCTGTCCACATATCTATTCAAGTGACACCATCATAGGACCTAATCACATCAGCCACACCATCAGGGGCTCGTTCACCTGCACATCTACCAACGTGATATATGCCATCATGTGCCAGCAATGCCCCTCTGCCATGTACATTGGCCAAACTGGACACAAATCTGACATCAGGAATCATAACATTCAAAAACCAGCAGGAGAACACTTCAACCTCTCTAACCACTCAGTGACAGACATGAAGGTGGCAATTTTGCAACAAAAAAACTTCAAAAACAGACTCCAAAGAGAGACTGCTGAACTCGAATTAATATGCAGATTAGATCCAATTAACTCAGGCTTAAACAGAGACTAGGAATGGTTGGGTCATTACACTAATTGAATCTATTTCTCTATGTTAAGTTCTCCTCACATCTTCTATGGGTCATCTTAATTATCACTTCAAAAGGTTTTTTTTTCTCTTGCTCATGATAGCTCATCTCAACTGATTAGACTTTTCCTGTTGGTATGCATACTTCCACCTTTTCATGTTCTCTGTATGTATAAATATATCCTGTCTGTGTGTTCCATTCTATGCATCCGAAGAAGTGAGCTGTAGCTCATGAAAGCTCATGCTGAAATAAATTTGTTAGTCTCTAAGGTGCCACAAGTACTCCTGTTCTTTCTGTAGCATTGTGTTTCTAATCCCGGTATAAGGTGCCCAAGATTTTATGGTAGGGAGGAAATCACAGAAATACATGTAATAATGATGATAATATGCATGCAGCCAGGCACTGCAGAAAAGATACTTTCCAAGATTTGCCATCGAACATAATAATAGAAATTACAGATGGAAAAAAAACTCACTAGGTTATTTAATCCAGTCCCCTGGCAATACATGATTGGTCCCTACAGTGTATTTCTCTGTGCTCCAATTCTCACTTGGGGTGAAATTCACTTGGATGCAGAGGCCCAGCACAATGTCTATGCATTACTAAAGTCTCATTTATATCCTATTTCAAAGGCCTTCATGGGATTTAAGTGATGTATATGCATTGTGCGTATCCTCTGCATAAAGGTGAATTTTATACATAAAATTTGCATATATAGAACATTTTACTCATTGAAATTATAAATAAAGATGCACAGTCAAACTAAATGGAATTATCAGTAGAAAGCTTGCAAAGTTTTGGCCTAGTGAATTTTGAGAAAGAAAAAAACCCAAAATAACCATATAATATGCAAATATAATCATCTTATCTCCAGGAGGAAAGCTTACATATTACTAATACTGCTCTGCGGAGGGTTATTATTGTTTGTGGATACAGATATTTCCCTTCATCAGAATACTGAAAGTGATATGCCTGTATTGTTCATCTGCAGAATTTTAATCTCTTGGATGTTTTCTGTGAAATAAAATTTATTCTCTACTCTCCTGCTCCCTGGAAGGTAGGCAAAAAGTGTGCCATCACAAATTAGGTCTCTTCTACAGAGGTTATGCACAACACTATTTGGAAATCATGCCCACCCAGCAGCTCAGTAACTAGGATTTTGTAATTTCTAGTAATCCCTAATTCCTCTGGAATTAACAGCTTCAAATTACAGTTGGGTCGGCACAACAGAGCTTTTATTTGCATGCTGTGTCATGCTGGAAAGGACAATTGTGTGTGTGTGAGGGTGCAAAGGTTGAAAATTAGTTATTATGACACAACTTTGCCGTGTTTTTTAATAGCATTGTCTAAGCCCTTTTTTTGGAATAAAGTAGCTGCCTCAGTGATATCTTCATTTGTTGGAGACAGTTGATCAGTCTCTTTTCTATACTGTATGTTCCACATTAAGTCATTATCTATGCTGTTCACTCCATTAATTCTGCTAGTTTTATTAGCAAAGTTCTGCTGCCTGGTCCTGTAGTAGTGACAAGCATTTCTAAAAAGCTAATCTGACAGATAATGACTCCATTAAGTGTTGAATACTAATTGGTTTACATCAGGGGCCTGAAATTAATTGATGTAAATAAATTAGCACCTGAGCATGCCTCACCCCAGCTTTGGATTTTCCTAAATACCAATGATTTTTAAAGCTTGAATCTTCAGCACAATGCAATGGAATATAAACAGACAGGATGAGTAATTAAAATGTGGCAACAAAGTAAGACTATCAAGACGAGCTTAACAAAGATTGTTTACCAATTGGTATAAAGGGTAGTGCCTGCCTGTGCATTCTGTTTACACTGTGATGATTTGTACAAAAGATGCTGCTTTTTTTTTGACAGCCTCTAAGAGACATAATAATCATTATCATTAATAGTGAAACTGATCTGCACACCATTGCTAGGATTTAGTAAAGTTATGTGAAATACCAATGAATAAATGTGATTAATCATAATGAACTCCTTTATGGGTTTTCCCCCTCCTAAATGTCAAGACCACAAGTTGTCACATATGCATAAAATTAATAAAAGTTATTTTGTGTTAAAAGGACAAAATCATATCAGAAAGAAGCTTTGATACTGTAATGACAAAGGTAGAGGCTTGTTTCTAAAGCACAACAGTCCTGAAGGGTAAGTGTATTTTCAGGGTTTTCAAAAGCAGTTAATAGGTTAAAGATTGGACACTGATAGGTTCTGTTCTTATCTGTAGAGCTATTACTTCTCTCTCATTTATTTTTATAAAGAAAATACAACCCATGAAAATTGTATAATGACTTGAATAAAAAGCAATACAAATGTAAAAAAGAGCCTCATTTGTTTTTGGAATGCAGATATTTAAATAGGTGATACAAATTCAGTTTGAGATTATTAATTGGCAATATATTTCTGCCACAGTAGGGAAGCTGACCAGTATATTGGGTAGTGGCACTATTGACTGGCCTGATCCAAAGCCCAATGAAGTCAGTAGAAATATTCTTATTAACTTCAATGGGCTTGGATCAGGGCTTTAATTATCCACAAAAATTTCAGATTGGATAAATGACGCTTAAATTATGTTGACATGCACCAAAGAACACATTGTTTTGACAGAGTTGTTATCACTATGAATACCCTAAATAAACTTGAAGTTAACTTGTAAAGGGGATGATCAGCACTTCTAGGAGCTGACAACACCCTCTTAGGGAAATTAGGTAACATGAAGATACCAGGAAGAAAAAGAAGGCTTTTTAAAGAGAATTTGAAATGGAAACAATGGGACCTCTCCCCTGAGACATGAACTTTGCCCTTTCCAAAAGATTTGAGATATGGTACAATTAAGTTATGGACTAATGTTATAGCTATATTTTCCAATTTACAAAGCCTAGCAGATCCCATACTATTATTTTACAATATTTGACTATTAGTATACTAATCCACATAATTTCCCCAAAGACAATAGATGGTGGATCTACAAAGCCAGCAAAGAACTCCCCTTCACTCAAGTGACCCACTGAAGGTCAAATGGGATTAGATGCTGCTGCCATTTAAGCCTTCGAAAATCTCCCCCACATAAGTGATACCTGTTCAGATATTTCTTGGGGAGGTGGGGGGGATTTCCAGTCCCTGTGTCTCCCTCCCCATGGAAGGGATCCTGTTCCAGTCCCTTCTCATCCTTCCCCGACCTCCACCCTGCTGTAGGGTAGGGTGACCAGACAGCAATTGTGAAAAATCGGAACAGGGGGTGAGAGGTAATAGGAGCCTATATAAGAAAGACCCAAAAATCAGGACCGCCTTATAAAATCTGGACATCTGGTCACCCTACTGTAGGGACTCTGGTTCTCTCAGCTGGGGAGTCTCCCCTTTCCTTTACCCACATGGTGCATGAGCTGGTGCTGCCAGGAGTAGAGTTCTCAGCAGACTCCCCTGCACTCCACGGTACAGGAACAGACTTCCAATGTACCAGGTCTCCACACCATTTGGCCCTGTCACCCCTCTGTATGGACAGGTGGAAGGGTGTAATGACCAGATAGCTGGAGCAACACTCTGGAAGCAACCATACTGATTTAGTACATGGTCATTGCTTAAAAGTGGTTGGGCCATGCCCCCGCCCAGCTCTGCAGCCTGTGCAACTTTGGGCATGTGCAAAAAACCTTGGGTGGGGGCATTCTGTCACACACCCAGGCCTTCCCAATTGGTATCACTACTACAAATTCTTCTGTTGAAGACCATGATTCAGTTGGTGGGGAGTCTTTTACTGAATTGGTATATATGCCTCTGGAGGTGGGGCAGGCATGGAGAGGATGTGAGTAGCAATACTATCAATGAGTTTCAGTGGGAGTTGGGTGCTTAATTGCTAGATGTGCCTTTGAAAAAATCTTGTCCTCAGTCCACCAATTCAAATTGACATCTGCACCATCAGCATGCCTCTCACTGAAAACGAGGCCTAGGTAATTTCAAAACAGTAGAATTCTCTCTAGCCAAAGCCAAATCCCTGCCTCTCAATAAAGTTAGTCCCTTTTGCAAGAAATTCAAAGCTGATCCCTCTTTGGCTAGCTTTTCATTGCTGATCCCCACGGCAACACAATCTTCTCCTGTTCTGGGACCCCATCATAAAAACATATTTATAAATAACAAATAGAAACATACCAGCTAACACACATGATCTACTTTGCTCATGGAACAGTGATGTCCCAACAGCTACTATATATTCCTTCCCCACTGAATAATGCTGTCTCTCCACTTTACCCTCTTGAGTTATCTGCCTACATTACTGGAGATCATAGGCTCCTCAGGACAGAAAGAGTCATAGAGTTTAAGGCCAGAAAGGGCCACTAGATCATCTAAAATGTCAAATCTCATTATATGTCTACAATGCCGGGCACACCTGTGAATGAATAAAACTCCTAAGTAAATATTTTTTCCATTACAGAATGAATAGATACGCTTGCTCTAGCTTTAGTGTTTTCTAAAAATGGACTGCACAAGAATTCCTAATTCAGATAACTCCTGAACTATGGGTGTGGTTAATATTCAAACCTAGACCCAGATCCATGTTTCTTGATTAGGGACTTTTTATAAGCAGCTAACCAGGAATCCTCTGGCTAAACAGCCCTGAAATTTGGTGTGTGGTTTCCTCCCAAAAAATCCAGACCAAACCCAAATGTTTTCATCTAGAGCCTCTCTCTAATTTCTACTTCTTTCTACAGGATTCAGTTTATGCATAGTTGATTACTGGAGGCCAACAGATAGATGCACTCAGTTTTCCTGTGTACAACCTTATCAGAGTTTGATAAAGTCTAATACTGATATTTTAGAGCAGACAGGATTGTAAATCAGTCAGCTGGAGGCTGACACAAACATCGTCTGGAGGATTTGAGATCAGGTACGTGACAAGTAGCTAAAGTACTTGGGGGACAGAAAAACTGGAGAAAAACTTTTTTTTTTAAGCTACAGGTGCAGCGACTTTGCTGTAAGTTGCATCCCCCACAGAATCTGCTACAATAAAAGAAAGTTTATGAATCCAATTGTCTCATCTCATGCTGCCAAATGTGTGTGCAAGATGGTTTTTAAAAAGACTTTTGGCAAGAAAGTTTAAGTAGAACCCATCTGGTTCTTGGTTGCAATCCACAAAAATATCATTTATTTTATATATTGTAACTATTAACTAATTTGATTGGATATAATTAAGGCAAATAGTTAAACTATTATCAAGTGCAAAGAAGTTCTTATAAGAATGAAATTCCCTTTTGTCACTTATGGCAATACAACGTCTGAAATATAGCAGTAGGGTGACCAGGCAGCAAGTCTGAACAATCGGGATGGGGGGTAATAAGCTTCTATAAAAGAAAAGGCCTCAAATATCAGGACTGTCCCTATAAAATCGGGACACCTGGTCACCCTATATAGCAGTGAGTGATTAGGCAGCTTTCACAAGTGTTTCCTTTAAGCTAAAGCACAAGTCAGTAGCATTTAATAATGCATAGTCTCATTTCACTGATGCTGATGACTGAAAAATTCCTTTAAAAACAATTCATCCAGAAAACATAAAAGACAAAACAAAGCATAACCTGTTGGATAGACTTAACCTCATCCCCCAACACCCAATTCTCACATCGCAGTGAAGAGTAATCAACAAGATCATTAACATTACTCAGCTTTAAAACATGTTGGGCCCTATCCTCAATTTGTGTAAATTGTCATAGCGCCTTTGAAGTCAATGTCATTTTGTACTAGTTACTCTACTCAGGTTTAATTAGAATTCAAAAGATGTAATGAATTAAGATTCTCCTGATGGGCACTGGATGCTTCTATATTAAATTCTAATGAAAAGGCAAACAGTCCTTGGCATCCAGTTTGTTCATACATATGTATATTGTCCTCTTATTATACTTCTGTTAGGCCAGCCTACTACATTTTCTGAATCTTCATAATCAGGAATGACAAAACGATGCAGAAATAGCATGTAGTTGTTAGGAACTGAATGAATAACCTATGCAAGGATGTGAAGCAAACTATAAAATGTGTGTGTTAAATTTGAAAAAGAAATTTACATTGTAGATTAAGGGACGTAGGGAACACATTGCCAGAATACAGTGTTGCTGCACTGCAGTTGTTTGTGTTTGTTCTTAGAAGTTGTGGCATGTGGGTGCAAACTCCTGAAATGTCACCTAGCAACACAATCCAGGCAAATGATGATGTTATCTCACTTGATTATCACTCTTTGGAAAGAAAAAGTGAAACAGTAGGAGTGTGGTAGCAGCCTCATAGCAGCGAAACACAAGGAATGTCTTTTTCCCCCAGTGACAAGACATTACATGGATACATCAGAGGTGTGCCCCCCATTTCTGTGAGCCAATATCATGTGGCCCTATCAAGGGTGGTTTGGAAAAGGTTGAGCCACTCACTATGGTAGGTAAAACTATTTTCCCACCCGTTATTTTATGTACATGTTTTATGGAGACCTATTAGGTCACATAGACTGATGATCTAAGTTCAGAGGTTTCTTTTACGCTGGTAGGTGCAGATGTGCTTTATTTACAAGCAAAAAAAAGTGTTTGTGTATGGGGGCATATGTATTTGTTTTTGTTAATGCATGTCTGTAAACTGAAAGTTTGGAAATCTTTTCTGCCTCCTGTAGTCAAGGACATGAAACACATCCTACCATGGAACATAAATGAAAGTACAGAAGAACAATTATCTTACTGTATTATATGAAGAGCAGAGAACAGCAGTAAGAAACGGATAGTTTTATGTTATCTCTGCTATTTCTTTACTTGCCTCTGATGGCACTGTATTGGCTTATCTAATCTACATTTTTCTAGCATGCCCATCACCACTTTATCCGAGCACTACCTGGGTAATAGTACAGGATTTAAGAAGAGCCGATGTGTTCGTGCATACCATATGCTAGTTAGCTCCCTCAGGGAAGAGAGAATCAGTGGTCCCATCTAAGAGAGAAAGTGCCACTCTGTGCCTGCCTTTGTAGGCTGCTTTTCTAAGGCAGTCACAAGAGGTACAGAGGAAAGGACGCTCATGTACCATTGGGAACTAATTTTATTGTGATTCCAGTGGGAGATAGACACCTAAATAGCTCTGAGGATCTGGGTTGTAGTTACTCAGCAGGGGTGGGAGGGTATTATGGTGGGAAGAGATGAAGTTGTTATAAAAATCCTTTGTGAGTGTTAATTCATATGCCAGTTTTTTTATAAAGGGGGTAATAAGTGGAGGGAATGGTTCGAAGAAGGATATGTATGTAACAGTAACAAGGCAAAGAAGGAATATCTATTTATATACTAAATTCCATGGAAGTTGCACTTTATTAGAACAAGTGGGACAGAGATTGATATGAATTCTATAAACTACCAGTGAAGTCACGGAAGGGTAACTGGAGGCCCAGTTTAGATCCCAGTGAAGTTAATAGCAAAGCTCCTCAGTGGGAGAAAAGTAATGTTCTAGAACACACTGAAATGCAATGCCATGATACCTACCCAATCTGTAAGCTTTAAAGTCCTCAAAGCTCCATTTTTAAAAATAAAATAAAAAGCCTCAGCTCCTGCCGCTGTCCTGGGAACAGGGCACACCCCCCAGACTGTAATGAAGAGAAAAGGGGCTGTTTACTGAAGCTGCTTGATAATGATCAGACCCTGTAGCTCCGAGGCCAACTAACCAAGTTTGTGCTGCCTGATGTGTCACCATACACTGGGCCTACTTCTCATCTCACTCACACTGATGTAAATCACAACAGCCACTCAAGTCTATTGAGTTACAGGGGGGTAAAACTGGTGTAAATGAGAGGGGATTCAGGCAAGAGAGTGTTCATCCTGGCCTGGACTCAGCAGTTGTATCTTGAAATTCACACTCTGATATCCCTCAACTGGTGAAATTAAAACAGAACAGAATATTTAGACATGGAGTAATGTATGCACCCTATATGCATCAGACAGAATCAGCTCCTATTATTTATTCTAATTTTCTCTCAGTTAGAACTGTGGAAAGTTAAAATGAATCGGAAGAGCTGCTATTGAAGGGTTTTTAAAGTATTGTTTTTCCTGAGCTTTTGGGGCGTCTCCCCTCCACGATTTAGCTAAAGGCCTGAGCAAAACATAGTTTCAAATTATAGACAGAGCTAATAGCACCACCTATTTTTAAGGCTGCACAGCACTTTCTATTATAAGACCTTGTTTGCAGTTGCTTATAACTTTGCTAAATGTTAACTGTTGGAACTGAAATTTCTCACGATGGGAGTCTGCCTCAAGATGAATTGTTTTTGAAAATTTTAGGGGGAAAAAAAACAACAACAAAACAACAGTTCAGTCATGTCAAAGAACAAGGCTAGGAAGAAAAACGTTATTTTACCCATGCTACAAAATTTGGGCAACCTTTTATTTGAAAAGTTCTATTGCCCATATGTTTGAGGCAGGGACTTGGAATTTGGCAGGGAGGTGAGCTTTGTGTCACAAGGATGTGCCTTTTGCTATCCTTCAGAAAATCTGTGGGAAAGCAGTGAGAGTTAGGCACCAAAGTACCTTTAAGGATCCAGGCCTGAGTCCCATTCCACAATGACCATCACAATAAATGGTACATGTGTTCATCTATCACAGTGGATGGGTAGAGGAATCATTAGATGTACCAAACTTTAGACCACAATATTCTCTAATAAAAGTTTTTCCTCAAATTAAAAAAAAAACTTATGTTTTGTTCATGCCCCTTTTCTTGGGTCTTTCTATATCCTTTCCTAATTTGCAAAGGTTTTGTATCACTGGCAGGTTAGAAGACATTTGTCAAAGGACTGTGACTAGTCCTAAAATATTTGAAACTCATATACCATACTTGGAGTGAAGTCAATGTTTTCTTTAGCTGTTTGTTTCTATCTACACCAGTTTTTACACCTGCAGCAATATAGTAAGAGTGCCCTCTACAACCATCTCTATGGTAGGTCACAGTCAATATATCTTCAGTAAAGTTAATCTGACAGTACAGTGTTGAGAAATAATTAACGAACATCTAACTAGTCCTTGGTGCTTCCTTATTTTGTGAAAAAGATTTTCCCCAAGTCATTTGCAGCTTTTAATCACTAAACAGCATATGAATGTAGCGTACATAATGCACAGAAGCATGCATGTGGCTCTTATGATATGCTCTCTCTCCACAGCCTGCCACTTGGCTGCTGCTACTAATGACTTTTATTATATGTGGATCTAGACCAGATGTCAAGATTTACTAAGAAAGATGGTAATGTGTTGAGGTATAAATATCTAGGTAAATTAGATTAGATAGAAGAAGAAAAATCAGAGAGCCTTGCACCTATAGCTATTAGGATATACTGCAATGTCAGAAATAGATTAAGAGAAAATAGAAGAGGGAGAAATGGATGATGCCATGAAAACACATTGTCACTGAATTACATAATAGAACACTAGATTGTGTTCAAGTGATACACTGAACAATAGAGCTAAGGAGCAGAAATGTTGATAACAGTGCTCATTCCCCAAAACATTTCTTATGTGCCCCCTGTATTTTCCAAGCTCCTTTTTAAAGGAACATGTGTCTGTCTTTAAGCTTTGAGTGAGGGGAATCTGCTACATGGTACTGCTTTACTCTGCTGGGTGAGTCACCAGGACTCAAAACCCCACTCCTTCATTCCATGGGCTGGCAAGATTTGAAATAAAGGGCAAAGCAGAGTGAAATTTGGCATGTTTGCCTCGCCTGGGGCTCAATTAACATGTTTCTGGTTTTGGTCCATAGTGTCACACCTCCTTTCCACTTGGGGAGTGTCCAGGAAATCCTCTTCAGAGGAGTGCACAGTCTACAAGCCATTCCACACTCCCTCTCCAGTACGGCAGCAACGGGGCTAAGAAATGCTCCTCTTATTCTTGCTGCTGCAGGTTGACTAGTGGCTCACCGTCCATCAGAGGCAGTGTTTGATCCTGGTCATCCTGAGGCACTACCTTGCAGTATCTGTTGCTGTACTCAACTCAGCTCCCCATCTGCAGATGTCACCGGTCTGCCCTCTCCTGTGCTCCTGTACAATAGCAGCCATGCAAATGAGGAGAGGGATGGTCAGATCTGTGCCTATCATGTCTGGCTGGCTGGCAAGAAAACTGACCCAGTTAATTGTACTGTGATGTTGACTGTACAAACCCCAGCACCTCATAAGGTGTCCCTACAAGTCATTACCTACCACTTACAAATGAAAAGGATTGTAACACCCTATGTACTGATTGACTGCTGGCTGGAGGGGCAATTAGGTTACTATGGATATTGATATGGAGTTTATAGAGACTAGCTGGCCATTAGCTGGCTATTAATTACATTTATTATTTTAATAGGATTTCATTTGCTCAAATTCCTTCCTTGTTCAGGCTTTGTCTACCTGGCTTTTTTCTTAATTTGCCCTGTTTGCTTTCTGACCTGGACAAAATTCCCCAAACAAGCAGCATGTTTCCAGACTAATAATGTGGAGCCCTTGCAGGAAGGGAGGCTTTTGTTGCTCAACGTGCCAGTCCATGACAATTTGATACTGGAAGGATGGACTCTGAAGCGAGTCCCGTATAATCCTAGAGAACAAAGTGTATCTAGAGAGCTGGTATAGCCCAGGCCGACTGTGCAAACATTTATCAGCAGGGACCTGGAGCAAGCACCTGTAGTCAGTCAGAGGGTATTTCAGTGTCTGTGCTGACTCTGCAAGCAAGAGCACTGATTAGTTCAACATGAGGACAGCTTTTATTATGTGGACCATTATCTAGTACAAATTGGACTGAACACCAGCTCCTTTTACACAGGCTGCTGAACAGCTATCAGATGGTAATGATTTATTCTCTCTACCTGAAAGTTTCTCTGGTTTGGGGAGAGAATTGCAAAAAGTTAGCAAGCTAGAGAATATTTGTAATAGATGAATTGATGCATTTTGCTCTGAAATATATGTTGTGATATTTCCAAAACAAAATACAGTTTTTACAATGATTAGCTAGTGAATGGGAATGTTCACAAATAGGCACTTTTGGATTATTGTTTTTTCAGCGGTTAGGAAGGAGAACACATTTTTCTTTGTGAACAGTGGCCAACTTTTTTTTTTTTAACTGCACATTGGGAATAGTCTCTGAGACACAGTTTCATCATATTTTACAACAATTTAAGACAGAAGCATATTTTGTTTGTATATTTGCCAACATTTTGAAGCCTCCATCCCAGGCTCCTGTCCCTTTTTTTAAAGAGTCTCCGGACGCTTCTTTGATGCTCCTGGAATGAAAGATCCCACACCCCAGAATGCAAGAAATTGTCTGCATCGGACTCTTTCCCAGAACAAGAAAGCTTGCTGAAGTGGGCTATTTAAGATGAAATATAGCCTGGGTCACAGGGTCCTACCTTCAGTAGAGGTTTTTTTTGTTGTTATTTTTGTTTTGTAAGTAAGTTTTCAAAGTCAATATTCACCAATATCATGCTTGTAGGATTCATCTTGTCCCTGTAAATTGAAACGCCTTGTTCTCTTCAATAACATTCCTTTTGTGTCTCAGTATGCCCCTGCCTCATCGGTAGGTACATGATGTTCCCTATTTTAACTGGGAACTAAAAATGTCTCAAAGCCAAAGCCACAAACAACACCATCATGTACTAACGCTTTCCTTCAGCCCAGTAACCTAGTCAAACACTTGCTGCCTTTTTGCTTTGTTACTTCCTTGTTGTTCTGCTTAGGATCAGCCCTGCATAGAAGACTGTAGAACCTAAGAGGGGACCATTGAAGAGATGCCCCTCAGTGGGCGACTGAGATGCTAAAGGAGCATTCCAGGAAAACAAGGCCATTGTGGAGAAGCTAAATGAACTCTCTGCATTGGTGTTCACTGCAGAAGATAAGAGGGAGATTCCCAAACCTGAGTCATTCTTTTTAGGTGACAGATCTGAGGAACTGTCCCAGATAAAGGTGTCAGTAGAGGAGATCTTGGAGCAAACTGATAAATTAAACTGTAGTAAGTCACCTGGGTCAGATGGTGTTCACCCAAGGGTTCAGACGGAACACAAAGATGGAAATAGCAAAACTACTAACTGTGGTATGTAACTTACCACTTAAATCAGCATCTGTACTGGAGGATAGCTATTGTGATGCCAATTTTTTAAAAAAAAGTTCCGGAGGCGATCCTGGCAATAACAGACCAGTAAGCCTACCTTCAGTATCAGGTAAACTGATTGAAACTACAGTGAAGAATAGAATTACCAGACACATAGATGAACACAATTTGTTGGGAGAAGAATCAATGTGGCTTTTGTGAAAGGAAATTATGTCTCTTCACACTATTAGAATTCTTTGAGGGGGTCAACAAACATGTGGACAAGGGTGATCCAGTGTATATAATGTACTTGGACTTTCAGAAAGCCTTTGACAAGGTCCCTCACCAAAGTAAGCTGTCATGGAGTAATAGGGAAGGTCCTCTCATGGATCAATAACTGGTTAAAAGACAGGAAACAAAGGGTAGGAATAACTGGTCAGTTTTCAGAATGGAGAGAGGTAAATAGCGGTGCCAACCCAGGGATCTGTACTGGGACGAGTCTAATTCAACATATTGATGGATGATCTAGAAAAGGGGGTAAAATGAGGTGGCAAAATTTGCAGATGATATAAAATTATTTAAGATAGTTAAGTCCAAAGAAGACTGTGAAGAATTACAGGGATCTCACAAAGGCAGATGAAGCTCAATGTTGATAAATACGAAGTAATGCACACTGGAAAACATAATTCCAACTATACATACAAAAATGATGGGGTCTAAATTAGCTGTTACCACTGAAGAAAGATCTTTGAATCATAGTGTCTAGTGCAGGGCCACCCGGGGGGGAGTGGGGAAATTTGCCCCAGGGGCCCCACAAGCACTGGCCCGGTGGCAGATTGGTTCTTCGGCAGCATTTCAGTGACAGGGGGCCCTTCAGTGCTGCCGAAGACGCGGAGCGATTGAAGGGCCCAGCCGCCAAAATGCCGCCGAAGACCCGGACCGCCGCCTGGTGAGTACAAGCGCCGCAGCTCCCCCGCTTTGCCCCCTGAATCCTCTGGGCAGCCCTGGGCTAGTGCTCTGAAAACATCCACTCAGTGTGCAGTGGCAGTCAAAAAAAGTTAACAATGTTAGGAACCATTAGAAAAGGGACAGATAATAAGACAGCAAATATCATAATTTCAGTACATAAATCCATGGTACACTAATGCTTTGAATACTGCCTGCAGTTCTGGTTGCCCTACCTCAAAAAGATATATTAGAATTGGAAAAGGTACAAAGAGGGCAACAAAAATTATGAGGGGTATGGAACAGGTTCCATATAAGGAGAGATTAAAAAGACTGGGACTGTTCAACTTGGAAAAGAGAAGACTGAGGTGGGATATGATAGAGGTCTATAAAATTATGAATGGTGTGGAGAAAGTGAATAAGGAAGTGTTATTTACCCCTTCACAGAACATACTGGGGTCACTCAATAAAATTAACAGGCACCAGGTTTAAAACAAACAAAAGGAAGTACTAGTTCACATAACATATAGTCAACCTGTGGAACTCTTTGCTGGGGATGTTGTGAAGGCCAAAACTATAACTGCATTTAAAACATTATTAGATAAGTTAATGGAGGAAAGGTCCATTACAATGGCTATTAGCCAAGATGATCAGGGATGCAACCCCATGCTCTGGATGTCCTAAGCCTCTAATTGCTAGAAACCCGGAGTGGACAATAGGGGATGCATCACTCACTAACTGTCCTGTTCTGTTCATTCTCTCAGAACCATCTGGAACTAGCCATTGTTAGAAGACAGGATACTGCACTAGATGAAACATTGGGCTGACCCAGTGTGGCTATTCTTATGTTTAGAGCTTCCCAGGGTGCTCAGGGAGTATACAAACTGGTACCACCTTTCAAGGAGCTTAGCATATTTCCCTCTCCCCCCCCTCCCCACATGCTGCTGGCAGGTGCACAAGGCAGTGGAGACAAGTTATACCATTGCCTGCTCTCCATCATCAGGGTGCAGTGAAAGAAAAGCCTCTGTAGTCCCCTGAGCACACAGACTGTAATTCTACCCAGTTCTTACATGGGCTGTTCAAACAGGGGCAAGCACCACACTCATTTGCCTCCCTACACTGTGCACACACATAAGGGCCAAAGCGAATTTAGCACAATGGCATCACTCCAACTTCACACCACTGGGACAGAACAAAATTAGTTCCATCAGATTTAATTTATAAGCAATTAGCAATTGTGCCATTAATAATTAAATGAATACATCAGAAGCAAAAACAAGTATTGATGGTGTGATGTTTAGACAGATTCAGTCCGAAATGATTATGGTTTTAGCATTATTACAAGAGGCTCCTCGAGTTCTGATGTTCAGTGATACAGTGTAAAACTGTGTGGCAAAATTAGTGTAAGGCTGCCATCTACAGCATCAAAAGCATCACTACAAGATAAACATTTGGGGCCTGCTTCATCACACTACTCTTCCTCTTGTATACTTATTTGCATCAGCGAAAAGTGGGAGTTAAATGCTACCCAGGGAAAAAGGAATCATTTGAGACCCACATTTGCTCTGATGTGAATGACAACACAAAGCACAGAGCAATGCTGGGTCAGGTCCTTGATTTTATTTAAAGAGAAGGAAAAATATTTAGGTCAAATTTTGAGGATCGTACTTGGTTTTCACTCAGTCCTTGCTCAGGCAAAATTCCCCATTGGCCTAATTTTTACTTGTGAGACAAAATTGTTATGAGCAGGGGCACTTGAATATTACAGAGACTTGTGCTACTTCTGAACAATGAGTCACTTGCTGTGTATTGCCACCATATACCATGGTACTGATCATCTCTTGAACTAGAATCCAGGTTGTTGTTGTTGTTGTTGTTGTTTTATTGCTTACTTACTTTTTTATTGCTGTTCCACACAAATCTTAAGAACACCTCAGCAAATTCTGCTGGGATTTTCATCACATTCTTCAGAATGCTGCAGATTATTAACTTTCCTTCACTCATTCAATATCCAGTGAATCAGTTTTTAAACTTCTTTTGAAAGTGTACTTGCAAATGGGGACCTACTGTATGTGAAACATTGCATGCCTTTGGGTCTACCAATAATGGTCACATTACCAACACAGCACAATGGGCACAGTTTGGTCCCTAACTCAGGTCTGAAGTCGAATGTTTTATCTTGGTTGGAGCTACCACGTCACTCTAACCAGTTTTAAAAATCTCTAACTGGATCAGAGTAAAAAACAAACATTAAAACAAATTATCTGGCCAAATTCTGTTAAAACAACCTTAGCTGGAATCAATTTTAAAGCCTGTTTGGGTACCATAAACCTGATTCTGCTCATACACACTGGTTTTACACCTGTGTAACTCCATTGGCTTCAGTGGAGTTAATCCAAGGCAAATACATATTGCCATACTGGATCAGCCAATAGACATTGAAGTCCAGTGTCCATGTACCTAACAAGTGCCAGCGACACACATTTCTGAGGAAGACACACGAACACCAAATATATGAGAGATCAGAATCAGGCCCCATGGATAGATCCTCAGCAACTATAAATTGTCATAACTCCCTTGAAGTCAATGAAGATATGACAAATTTACAGCAAGCAAGGACCAACCCCCATGTTTTTAGGCCAGCGAAGGTGAAGCTAAGGCCTTGTCTACATACATACATGCATACATACATACATAAAGATGTGTTATCTCTTGCCTGCCTCACAGATTTAACTGTGGTTTGTAAAGGGCTCTGAGGTCTCGGGCTGGCAGATACTATAGAAATGAAAAATAGTCATTTTGAATCACATCAGTAACTTTTAATTAGTTAATGCTACTGGTCTTGAAATTATTTGAAAATGCAAAGTGATCTGTATATTACTTCCTATACTGTTTCCCCCACAAGAAAAATGATGTTAAATAATACCACTTTAATATATGTTGCCATCACAGAATGACAAATACAAACTTAATACAAATGATTATGAATGTCCTCATATCAGGGCATTCTGGGGAAAAAGGTGAGCACAGTCTTTAACGTAATATTGAACACAAGTCCTTTTATAGCTCAAAACATTTATAAGAGGACACAGCAGTGATCTCTCAAATGTTACCAAAGCATAAGTCATCATCAAGGATAAGTTTAATGCCAAAAAATTATTATAACATGGAACACTATTATTGATGGATAATTACCATTTGTCAGTCTTTTGACTCAAATTAGGTATAGTATCAGTTCAACATAGGATACATCCTCTAAGGTGGTACCATATTTTGCACTTGTGTAGGGATGATCTTTCTTCTAGTAGGTCTTTACTGTATCTTGCTTCAATTCAAAGGTTTTTTTCATGTAATTGATGGACAAGAACTACTTAAGGATATTACTTTATAATTTTGTAGTTTTAGGTAACTGGAAAAAAATTTTACCTACCACTTCAGACACATGTGATTATACTGTAGTATATTCTTTGGGAAATAAAAGTTTAGGAACACACAAATATGAACGCTGTCTTGTGTTAACAAGTTTTCATCCTATTGTTTTACCTGATTTAGACAGTGAATGCACTAGAAAGTTCACTTAATGAAAACAGCAATGGTGTTGCTGGAGGTTTTTTCCTCCAGAAAAACCAGGAAGCTGTGATCATAAAAAAGTTTGCAGGGGCACCAATATGAACGGAGCTCATTCTTAATTCAGCTGCTGGAGTCATCTGCATCCTTCATTGTGTAATGTTAATTTACACCAAAGACAGTAATACAATAAGACTTCAGTGTCTCAATAGCAAAAAATAAATTTGCCATTATGATCCCCACATGCAAATTGGCTTTTATTTGCATTAAGCAACAGTATTTAATACTGCATTGGTTAATACCAGTATGTTTATAGGTTATTAAACTCAATATTAAAAAAATTACTTTGAGAATTTACAGCAGTTAAATACAGTTAAATAACTAATGATTGAGAAATTGAACTTCCCAATGTGAGACACTGCTTCTGTAGTGCCTGTTTCTTGGGGAATCCCTACAGCAAAATAGATAAATAAATAAAAATTCAGACTTTTTATTGCTTTCCATATTTGTAAAGGGCTCTGAGGTCTCGGGCTGGCCAGATACTGGTCTCGGGCAGTTAAATACAGTTAAATAACTAATGATTGAGAAATTGAACTTCCCAATGTGAGACACTGCTTCTGTAGTGCCTGTTTCTTGGGGAATCCCTACAGCAAAATAGATAAATAAATAAAAATTCAGACTTTTTATTGCTTTCCATATTGCTAATAAAATATGAAATCAGAGAATACAATAAGATTTTTTAAATCATGTTAATGATCTTCAGAATGCAATCAGGCCAGCAGTGCTCTTTGAGCAATTTGCTAACTTAATATAAAATTGTTATTAATAGCATGAATGTCACTAACACAGTGTTAAAGTTGGTGTAATGACAGTGACAAGCCTACTTTTTATCAGCAAGAGGAATGATTAACTCACTACTTAGTACTTGCAACCTGTGTTTCATACACGTGTTAAGCATAATACAGTATCACCACAGAAGTGACATAATACCAGATGGAAGAACATGCTGAAGTAAGTTTTGAGCCTCCAGCAGTTTCATGGAATGAAGAACTCAGTGTTTTGAAAGTTTCCTCATCTCATCACTCAGCACCTTTTCATGAAACTGCAGCGCCAAGATCCTAAAAGCAAGGCCCCAGGACAAAATGGAAAGGGGAAGGGAGTGGGTAGAAGGGAGGGTTTGGAGCACAGAACTCTAGAAAAAGAAAAATTGGAGCTGGGTGGGAGATAAGGGAAGCCACAAGGCCTGGAAGCAGAGAATAGCTTGATATCACAGAAACAAACAGGAGTGACAAAAGAACTAACAGAACCCTGGGAATTGGTGGGAATGTTTTCTACTGATCAGAACATAGAACCAGCAGCCAGAAGTTACTGTGTCTATTCCTAATTCTAGCAATGACCTGCTCCAGGAACTGGGACAAGCTATTTACATTCCTTGAGCCTCATTTTATTCTATGTGTAAAACTGAAATAATATTTATGTACTTCTCGGGGTGTTGTGAGACTGAAGTTAAATAATACTGGTGCAGTGCTTTGAGATTCTTAGATGGAAGATGCTGTAGAAATGCAAGCTATCATTCTAAAGAGAAGGACATAAAGCTTTGAAAGATCTGCTCAGCCAGGGAAATGGACTTCCAAGTGTTGTTATTTTATGACATAAGAGATGATATAAGGCCTTTAAGGCAAGGAGCATCCTTTTGTTCTGTGTTTGTACAAGGTGTAGCACAAAGAGGACCTTGTCCATGCCCGAGTGCTACCACAATAGTAATAATACAGTTAATTACAATTTTTAAAAGTATTAGGAATTATCCTATAGAGAGTTTTTCCTTTTTCAGAACTTTTGGTTTGTTTTATAAAACATGAGAACTTTAAAATCTAGGACACTGTAAAATGCCTCATTGCTCATAGTAAACTCAATCTGATTTTCCTCATCTTTGTTCAGGTGTTAGGTAAAAGTGTCAAGCGACGAACTAAAAAATACCCTTAAAAAGGTCTATTTGAAAAGTGGGTCTAGTTAAAGAAGTGGGAGTCAGCCAGTGGATTCACTATGTGATCTTAGGCCTGCATTTTCAAAACTGCCTACTTAGGTCTCTCAAATGGGACACTTAAAAAGGAAGTATGTCAAATCAGCAGATACTGCTGAAAATTTCAGCATTAGACTCTCAGCACCTTAGTTTCATCTTTGCAAATCATTTTGAGATCTTCTGCTGAATAGTGCTAGGGGCAAACTATTGTTATCAATATTCTGCTTTTCTATCAGAAATGCCTGTCAGCATGCCAGAAGTGTCCATGGTTAATCCATTCATTTTTCCTGAAGTCCCAATACTACTAAACTCTTTCTACTGAAGGTACCTCCCTCACTTTAACTCTTAATAACTTCAGGTTAAAGAGTGATGTATTATTCATTTATTAATATGTGTTATGATTAATTATGAATTGGCTATTAGTAGTATTTGGCCCTTGGCCTCTATAACAAGAGAAAAATCTAAATGGTTAGAGAATCTTTAAGAATCTATCAGAGTATTCTTTCCCACCCAATAAAGCATTTTTAAATAATACCTTTTCAATTTAAAATGCTGGAATTATCCAAGGAGTGTTTATACATTTGAAGATATAAAGAGATCATCATTAGAATGGGCAAAAATCCCAGTCTCCTTCGGTGCATGAAACTAGATGATCTGAATTTAAAACAAGCTAAAGGACTTGGATTTTCAGCAGTTCAGACTAATGAGCTCTTTCCTTGTGGATGTGGTTCCTTAACTGCGCAACTTGTAATCCATGTCAGCTAGTCACTTTGCTGGGTTTGCCAAAGCTCTTTTATATGTATTGTATAAAAATACTCAACTGGTATTTAATTCCCCACAATTTCTGCTATAGTCAATCTTAATTAATTGCATATTTAAACATCGAATGTAAAGTGCCACCAGAATTACTTTAAGTGTAGAAGACAGTGTTGTGTTTTCCCTATGAATGACAAATGGAACGAAGCAAATAAATGCTTGCAAGGGGAAATCTCTAGTTATCTGAGGAGGGACATCCCCCAATCGAAGGAGATTTCAGAAGACATCCCTTTAGATGTGTGAATTTTCTGAAGAGCGAATGCTTGAACAGTGCAAACTCTAACTCACAGGATCTCTTTGAAACCTTCAGAGAGAAGAGGGGTCTTTGAAGCAAGAACTCCAACAAGGAAAACCACATGTGCATTACCAAAAACTGTAATTTCAAGGAAAACTGCAATGATTTGCTCTAACATCTTCAGTAGTTAAATAAATATTGACCACGGAAGTACACATTGCAAGAGGGAAATAAAACTTCATTGGAAAGGGCTGACTATGAAACAGCGTTTCAGTGCAGCCAGCTAACATCCCCGAGAAAAAAAATAATCTCTTCACGAAAACTCTATCCCTTTGAAGAAAAACCCCAAACATTGAAAAGTACAAAATCAGCAAAGAAAGGATTCAGCCTATTTTCCACTGCCATATAATCCTCATCACTCACTGTCATGACACCTCACTTACACTGCCCAATTCAACCTTAACTTTGCTCCCTAAAATACATGCAAAAGTCAAACCACAAAAGCCAGAAACAAGTTAGTAAACCTGAGAAGTGGGAGGGATGGTAGTCTTCAGCCCCATCAATCGTAAATATCTGTCCACATCATATACTTATCACACCATGGTGGGATGATTAGCAGTCTAAAACTTGATTTAGCTCAGTGGTCTAATGACAGTGGTGTGTTTTACAACATCACGGAGGAGATCTGAGTCCGTTTCTCAGTCCCACCCTCATTCCTGACATAGGCTCCCAAAAAAGCATCATCCAGTTCATATTACAACCTCAGTTAGAAGGATAGTAGCTTCAGTGTTCCGTCTTGTGACTAGCAGAGGGAGTTATGTGGTGCCAAAAGGTTCGAGCGAGGTGCAGCAGAACTTTGAGCTATCTACCCAGCATTTCCATGGCAATACATGGAGGTGTATACCATGCAGCAATGATTTTTCTACTGTCTGACTGCTCCCTAGTTTCTTTTTGGCGCTAGAAGCTAGACCAGGAGAGTCTGACGACTCTCATGCTTATCTCACACATCTCATGATATTTGGTGGGGTTTTTTCTTTTTTGTTTTTTTTAACAGCCAGCTCTTGGAATCCGGTGTTTAGGTGATAATCTCAAATCTCCATTTTAACAAAAAATGAAGTCCCCATGATTGTGAAGCAAAGCTTGAAAAAGTAAGCTGGCGGCCACCTAAAGGCTCAGAAACCAGAAGCCAAATTAAGAACCTCCAATTAAAAACATCTTACAATTTTCAGTCACTCTCATGATTTAAGTGAGGCCCAACTCATGATTTTTGAATGCAAAGCTGAAATAGGGTTAAGATGGGACTTTTTCTACAGCCTAATTCAGAGTTTTGACTTAAATCTCTCTCCTTCACTCTTCATATGGTGAGACAATAAAGCAGTGACTGTTGGAAGTTCCCTCAGCAGTCTAAATAGACATAATGAGGAAGTCCCTTGGGTGATCTGATTCCTTGTGAGAAGCTATTGCTTCTTGCAACAGAAGTTTGGATAAAGATAGTGACTGGTTTGGGTCTAAAGGTGTGTATACAGTTCATCTCTTATTTTATAACCCCACTCTATGTTTCATGTATATATTTAGCTCATTATATGTATATTAGACAAATTCATCTATTTTGCATTATTCTGATCACATGCCCTGTGCTCCCCGGAACACTAATGCTAATTGTGATTATCAGTGGACTCTGATTATAATAATCACTTAATAATTTTGCATCCGATGAAGTGGGTATTCACTCACGAAAGCTCATGCTCCAATACGTCTGTTAGTCTATAAGGTGCCACTGGACGGACTCTTTGCTGCTTTAATAATTTTAGGACAAGTGGACAAATTCCCTTGGGCCTAGTGGATAATTTACAGCCTTGAGCAATTATGTACAAAGTTTAATGGGACACATACAGGTTTAAAATTGTATTTTTTTAAAAAATTAATCACCGTGCCTATACTACTAATAATATTTAAGATTATTCAACTGAAATAATTTTTCAGCTCTAATTTATTTTGCAGTGTTAATGTTAGTTTGTTGCCTTGTACAATGAACATTAACTAACTGGTGCACTAACATAGTCTGGGGTTGCAGGGACTATTATTTAGAATATTGTTTCCATTGAAGAGTTCTTGTTGTTGTTTTAATGTAAACATTTCTATTGGTTTTACAGCAGTTTTTTAAAAATTGTTTTTACAATTATTCAGAGCATTGACTCCAATGTGACAGCATCCTTCACCAGCTATACTGTCTGCATGGCTTGCCCTTTTACAAAATCTTATCACTGTTGCCCACTCATTTGCTAAATGAAAAAGAAAAAAAAAACCCACCCTAGAAAACAAAAGATGAACTGCACAATTATGGACCATTATCACAAAAATCAGAAATAGAAAAAAAACCTATTAAGTTATCAGATCCATGCCCCCTCCCCTCCGGTCAATCTTGGTAAAGACAGGACAAAGATACTGATGCAGAAAGAACCCTAGCGACAGGCAGAAATATCCATTCATGCTCAGCATTCCAAAACCACTTCATATTCACCAGGCAGATTATGAACTTTATATCATAACAACAAAACAATCAGCTGAAGGCACAATACAGAACAAATTAATGCTACTTTACATATGATAATTTTCCCAGAGCTTTAAGCGTTTTTGTCTTGCTGGTACAGCCTTGCAAAGGCTTCAGGGAAATGTTTAGAATATAAAATATTGTTTCCATTGGCCAGCACCCCCCCCAAAGTGAGAGTAAACAGACTTTGCACAAATAAACAGAGGAGCTAGATAGACTTAGGGTGACCAGACAGCAAATGTGAAAAATAAGGACAGGGGGTGGGGGCATAATAGGAGAATATATAAGAAAGATCCCAAAATCGGGACTGTTCCCATAAAATCGGGACATCTGGTCACCTTAGATAGACTAGAGGGAAAGACTCTCTCCTGCTCCCTAGCAGTTCAGTGAGGAGCAACTCAGTAGTCACTCCTCTGTGACTACTATCACCCAATTGATAGCAGCAGCATCTGCTGCCTCGAAATTAAGCACACATAAGGAGCAGTAATTAGCCAATGGATCTGCAAAGTGGCAGTCCCACTGTTCACTCCAAGCCTGCCCTTGTTGAAAGTCCCAGGATCCTTCCACAATGCCATGTAGGGGAGCACAGAAGAGCTACACAGCATGCAGGGGATGTGGATTACCTCTGGACCCCCTGTCCATGGTTTAGCTCACACCCCACACCCGTCACAGTGGAATTCTAGCTACTTCATCTTATTCAGGGTCTTCAGTGCCCAGAGAGATGGTAAGCAGTGTTTGGCTAATGGCATCATTTGCTGCCACCTCAAATTGAAAAAAAAAAAAGTTAACAGAAAAGATGCTCAAAACATCATAAAAACACTACGCTGTCATCGTCTGATGATGTAATAATGTTGCACACATCAAATTAACTGCCCACATTTTTAAAACTTGCAATACGTGCTACTGGGTGCTGGGCTATTGGCCAGGGAGGAACATATACATAAATGGAGAACCCAGAAGAGTAAGTGCAAACAAATATTTTCCCTTATTCATATTCAGTTAAGAAAGGTTTTATTTCTTACTGTTTTTATTTGCAAATTAAAGTTTCATTTTTCCCTACTAAGGAAAATGGCAAAAGGGAACATACACCTCTACCTCGATATAACGCTGTCCTTGGGAGCCAAAAAATCTTACTGCACTATAGGTGAAACCGTGTTATACTGAACTTGCTTTGATCCACTGGAGTGTGCAGGGCCCCCCCCACCACTTGGAGCACTGCTTTACCACATTATATCCAAATTTGTGTTATATCAGGTAGTATTATATCAAGATAGTGATGTATTTACATGCTGTATTCATTCTCTCTCAAGAACTTGTGTTTATTTTACTAGAAAAATTGGCATATATATTGTATATTCATTAGTAGTATATACACTTTCAAAGAACTCACCATAATAGCATCTGAGTGCCGTCAAAATAAAACTAAAATATAGATTAGAACTATGAAATGTCCCTAATCAGATAGATCCTGATCCAAAACCCACACTTTCCACTGGGATTTGAAATAGACCCATAAATTCCATTCCACTATATCTCCAACATTTCATGAAATAAATCCGTAGTGTTTTCTCAAGGAAAATTCCCATGATAAGTGTATATTCAAATACAAAAAAAAAAATTGCTACCTTAGCGCTGAAGTTTCTCAAGTGTATTTCTCTCACAACAATGCACACACTAAAAAACAAGGAAATTGCAAGTTAAGGCAACATTCTTACCTAATACAATGCCATTCTCCAAGAATTAACTCATTCCCACCAGCCCCCCACCGGTCTAACAGACTCAATTTCAATTCTCTGATGCTATCACACTTGATGCACACACCAAAAATAACTGAAAACCCCACTGTGACATACCATCTTAACACTGTCAGTATTTAATCATTTCGAGCTCATTTGTGCCATTTAAGCATAGCCCACAGCGAGGATGCTACCCTATCCCAGGGCCACCACTATTAGGCATATCGCCTTGAGAAGGCAGGGTGCTTCCCATCACTCCTGAGTGTGCAGTGGTTGCATAGTCATTAGTACAACCCTTTGTAAGGAGCAGCTTACTTTTCCACTGCACGCAGCCAGCCAACTACACTAACTGGTGGATTAGGTGCTCAGCGCATTAGTACCACTCTCCTCCTGTATATCCAAGGGAGTCAGGAGGGTCAGCTTCTGGCCATCCAAGAGGGTGGAAGTGGAGGCTCCATATACCCTCTCTTTTATTACACACCTGCATAAGGGTCAGGAAGACTCAGAACCCTAATGGCAATTCTAATATTGAAATTATGATCCTAGCATCTTCATATACTTCCAAGGTCTTTGGATCAGGCCCTAAAATGTTTCCATTTCTTCCTTTGGTTTCTGTAAGGAGATTTTGTGATAAAAATAAAAAAAAATCCTAAACAGACTCAACTGCATTCAATCAGACACTATACACATTTCAAATCAGAATCTTGCCCCTGTTTAGTGAATCTACTGAAGAAGGAAGTATTATTAGAAAGTTCTCAGTAATAAGTCTTTTTCTAGAAAATGTAACAATCATTTTCAAACCAAAGAATTTAGTCACACTCCACTCTTTTCCCAGACATAATGAACAACTGTACGAAACGGATGTGGATGAAGAAATCCTTCATGAAGGAACGATGGTAAAAAAGAACAAAGACAGTGATGATAGTGAAAGAGGGGAATATTTTGATGGATCAGATTCTGCATCAGAATTATTTGATACATCTGATACTGCACATTCTGCAACCAAGTTTGATCCTTCTAAGAAGCTACGTGTTCAACGGGAAATGGCAGAGAAAGCATGTAAGCAATCTATTAAGCTATTCACTTATCACAGTCTAAGATAAAATGTGAAATTAGATAAAGGAAATGCTAGCAAATAAACTACAAATTTTCCTAGTATTCAGTCCTGTTCTGCTGTAAATCTCCCCATGAAATCAATGGAGGTTTTGCCTGTGTGAGAACAGCAGGATTGAACCAATAGTCTATATCCTAAGTAGTTAAGATTAGATGTTATATAAATTATGTAGGTACAAAACTTGCTAATTTTGTTCGTTGAGCTCTTTAGTCCTTGTGGATCGCACTTATGGTGCACGAGCACCCCTTGCACAGGAGTTCAAACATTCAAATTGGTTCTTGCCCACGCACTCCCCCTCACACGCATAAAGGGACAGGGTGACCAATGCGTGCTCAGTTCCTTTGCCACCCAAAGGCTCAAGAGAAGTCTCTGAGCTGTGGGGAAGGAAGGTGGCTAGTGGGATCCATTTGCACAGAATATCTTGAAGAGCAACAGTTACTCTAAGTTTAGTAACTGTTTCTTCTTCTTCAAGTTCTTGCATACATGGCTCCTGCTTATGGTGATTAACTAGCAGTCTGGTGAATTAGGTGGTGGGAGCTAAAAGTTCATTTGAACATGGACTGCAGAACTGATCTTCCAAGTTGAGCATCCACTCTAGATGCTCATACTAGAGAGAAATGGTTGGTCAATGAGGACCACGTTGTTGCTCTACAAAATTTCAATGATTGGGCTTTGCTGAAGCATGCTGCCAAAGTAGCTTGGGCCCTGGTAGGATAAGCAGTTGCCCAGTTTGTTAGCTGTAACTTATTGATGATGTAAGAAATCTTTGTACAGTCCACAATCCCTTTGAATAATCCTTGAGAGGAGAGTGACCTACCTTTTGATGCACTACCATATGCTATAAAAAGAGTCTAGGAAATTTTCTGAACTCTCTCATTCTACTAAGATAGTGCAATAGGATCATTTTTGGCATCTAGGGTATGTAACTTTGCCTTATCTGGGGACAAGTGAGGCCTTGGAAAAAATATAGGTAAGCATATATATTGATTAATATGAAATTCTGAGACAATATTAGGGATAAACCTACAGTGATGTTCCATAGTTACCCAGTCTGCACAGCATACTGTATATGGGGGCTTTGATATGAGTGTCGGGATCTCTCTCTGTCTACTCGCTGAAGTGTGACTACTTTAATTGATAAGTGAGAGAGGGAGCAAAAAGCCAGAGGTTCAAATGAGGGTCCATAAGTAAAGAAAGGACTAAGTTTAAGTCCCAAGACGGTGGTATTTCCCTTATTGATGGATATATGTGCAACAAGCCTTTAAGAAAACTTTCAACAGTTGTATGAAAAAACACCAAAGAACCTTGGATAGGAGGAAGAAAGGCTGAGATCACAGCAAATTGAACTTTCATCTAGTGCAGAGATGGACAACCTTTGGCACTCGGCCCACCAGGGTAAGTTTGTTTACCTGCCGTGTCTGCAGGTTTGGCCGATCGCAGCTCCCACTGGCCGCGGTTCACCGTTCTAGGCCAATGAGGGCTGCGGGAAGTGGCGGCCAGTACATCCCTCTGCCCGCACCACTTCCCACAGCCCTCATTTACCTGGAGCAGCGAACCGTGGAAAGTGGGAGCTGCAATCAGCCGAACCTGCAGATGCGGCAGGTAAACAAACCGGCCTGGCTCACCAGGGGGCTTACCCTGGCAGGCTGTGGGCCAAAGGCTGCTGATCCCTGATCTAGTGAAAGTCTTGAGGGAGTGGCCTCTACCTGGCTGAAGAGCTTCCTGAGTATACTTGACTCAGTGGGCAGCAGGATTGCCTGACTGCTCCAGCTGCTGAGTCTTGGAGGTCTTGTGCTTCCTATAGGGGGTAACGAGCTCTGTGTTATTTCCCTTGTCACTGGAGCTCACTGATTAGACTCCCAACATGAGGTCAGAGTCTGCCTGAGGTCTTATAGCAAGACAGAGTGGGTGAGGTAATATCTTTTAGTGGACAAACATCTGTTGGTGAGATGGACAAGCTTTTGAGCTATGCAGAGCTCTTCTTCAGGTCTGGGAAAGGTACTCAGAGGATCACAGCTAAATGCAAGGTGAAATAGATTGTTTAGCATAAGTGGAGTGGCTCATTAACACCTCTTCAGTCATAGGACAAAAAAGGGGGGTTAGTGGATTTCAGGTAATGTGATGATTTTGTCTTATTTTTCTGTGTGAGTTCTTTCAAGAGCGTAGTGATGGTCTGGTTTCACCCACATAGTTGTTCTTGGAGCATTCAGTGCACTGGATGAAGTATACCACATGTGATAGGCATGTGTAGGACCCAAGGATCTTGAAAGGCATGTTGTGGAGGGTATTGATCGTTGTAGCAATGGAAATATGTCTGCAGGTTTTACATCTGTTTTTCTGGCAGGATCTGGTGCTCTCTGAGTTGGTGGGTCCTGATCTGTGGGAAGCTTGCTTCTGATGATGAGGTTGGCCAGAGGAGGGGAATTCAGGAAAGGTTTCTTTCAGGATGTAGTTCATATCAAGTATAGTTTGTAACTGGATACCCCATATGGGTTACAATGTGGAGTGGCAGCTGACAACTAGGATTGTACAGTTGCAGGGGAGGTTATTTTCTGTATTGAAGCACGTTCTCTTGGGGTATTTGGGAGGCCCATTCCAAGATATGATCTACTTCTCTGGTGGAGTGTCCCTGTTTGTTGAAGGCAGTTTTAAGTATGTTAAGGTGTGTACCCTGGACTTTTTCTTCTGACCATTTTCTGTGGTAGATGAGTGCCTGGTGTTAAATAACAGATTTCTTGGTGTGTTTGAGGTGGCTACTGGGTCTGTGAAGGTAGGTATGGTGATGGGATGATTTAGTTGGGGTTGGTCCTGCTTTGAGCAGGGGTGTCATGGCATAAATAAATCCCCACTCTGAACCTTAGCGTCCAAAAGATGGGGTACCAGCATGAATCCCCCTAAGCTTAATTACCAGCTTAGATCTTGTAGTGCTGCCACCAACCAGGACTTGCAGTGCCTGGTATACTCTGGTCCCCCCAAAACCTTCTCAGAGGACCCCAAGACCCAGACCCCCTGGATCTTACACAAGGAAAGTAAACCCTTTCCCTCATCGGTGCCTCTCCCAGACTTTCCCTCCCTGGGTTGCTGTCATGGTATAATCCCCCACTCTAAACCTTAGCGTCCAAAAGATGGGGTACCAGCATGAATTCCTCTAAGCTCAATTACCAGCTTAGAACCGTAGCGCTGCCACCAACCAGGAATTCCAGTGCCTGGTACACTCTGGTCCCCACAAAACCTTACCCGGGGACCCCCAAGACCCAGACCCTCTGGATCTTAGCACAAGGAAAGTAACCCCTCACCGTTGCCTCTCCCAGGCTTCCCCTCCCTGGGTTATCCTGGAAGATCACTGTGTGATTCAAACTCCTTGAATCACAAAACAGAGAGGACAATTCACCTTCCTCCCTCCTTCTCTTTCCCCCTCCCAGACTCTTCCTGAGAGAAAGTAATCCTGGCACAGAGAGAAATCAGCCTCTCTCTCCCTCTTCCTCCTTTCTCCACACCAATTCCCTGGTGAATCCAGACCCAGTCCCCTGGAGTCTCACCAGAATAAAAAAAACAATTAGGTTCTTAAACAAGAAACTTTTAATTGAAGAGAGAAAAACAGTAAAAATTAGCTTTGTAAATTTAAAATGGAATAGGTACAGGGTTTTTCAGCTATAGACACTGGGAATACCCTCCCGGTCTAAGTATACAAGTACAAATTAGAATCTTTTCATCAAAATACCAGTTTGAACTCCTTTCAGCCAAATACACATTTGAACTCCTTCCAACCAAATAAATATTTGCAAATAAAGAAAACAAACATAAGCCTAACTCGCTTTATCTATCTAGTACTCACTATTCTGAATCTATAAGAACCTGTATCAGGGAGATTGGAGAGAAACCTGGTTTCATGTCTGGTCCCTCTGAGCCCCCAGAGTGAACAACCACCAAAACTAACAGCACAGCACAAAAACTTCCCTCCCTCAAGATTTGAAAGTATCCTGTCCTCTGAGTGGTCCTCTGGTCAGGTGACAGCCAGGCTTACTGAACTTGTTAACCCTTTATAGTCAAAGAGATATAAAGTACTTCTGTGCTATTAACTTTTCTTATCTGTTTATGACAGTTGCCCTGGAAGATCACTGTGATTCAAACTCCTTGAATCTTAAAACAAAGAGGAATGCACCTTTCCCCCTCCTCTTTCCCCCTCCCCAAGAGGTAATACAGATTCAAGCTCCGTGAATCTAAAACAAAGGGATTCCACCTTTCCCCCCTCCCTTCTCTCTCCCTGTCTCCCACCAATTCCCTGGTGAGTACAGACTCAATTCCCTTGAGCCTCAACAAGGGGAAAAAATCAATCAGGTCTTAAAAAGCAAAACTTTTAATAAAAAGAAAGAAAAAAGTAAAAGTTGTCTCTGTAATTTAGATGGTAAATGTTACAGGGTCTTTCAGTTTATAGACACTAGAGAGGAGCCTTCCCCCCAGCACAAATACACATTAAAATAATTCCAGCAAAATACACATTTGCAAATAAGGAAAACAATCAAAAAGACTAAACCGCCTTCTACTGTTACTTACTATTTGAATAGAAAATTAGAGAGCCTGTAGGTACGTCTGGTTACCCTCTCAGAACCCAGAGAGAACATGGACAAAGAAAAGAACACACAAACAAAGACTTCCCTCCACCGAGATTTGAAAGTATCTTGTCTCCTGATTGGTCCTCTGGTCAGGTGTTCCAGGTTCACTGTTTGTTAATCCTTTACAAGTGAAAGAGACATTAACCCTTAACTATCTGTTTATGACAAGGGGGTTGGACTAAATGAGGTCCCTTCCAACCCTGATATTCTATGATCTGTAGGTTTCTTGTACGTAGTTGTCTCTAGGGTTCCATTGTTGAAGCTGATGGTGGTGTCCGGGAAATAGATGCTACTGTGGGAGTGGGATGAGTGGTGATTGTTTAAGTTCTGGTGAAAATCTATGAGGAAGTTTAGGTCTCAACGATTTTTCCATTAAAAAAAGCCTCAGTCTATGTTCTCTGAGTGCACTTCTTAAAAGCCTTGCAGATGGCACACTTTGAGAGGACATGAGATTTCCCCTAAGCAAAATAGCCAAGGCTTGTGTCCATCTGTGAGAGGAATGACTTTCCTGCAGGAAGGCATAAAGGCCGAATTGACAAGGTAATTGACTAGCCTCACTGACTATACAAGAAAAAGAAAAGAAAAGAAAAGAAAAGAAAAGAAAAGAAAAAGAAAAGAAAAGAAAAGAAGAAAATGTTTGCTGCTTTTCAGTCTTTTTCTTTCTTTATTTTTGTTTTAAACTAAGTAGCTAACAACTAAATAACCAATAACCAAGTAAGACGACTAATAACTTATAACTAACTAACTAAACTAACAGTCTAAATAAGGACACAAAGTGGTCCAACTCGGTGTCGAATGGCATTAGAAGGAACTGAGAATGAAACAGGTCATGCCACTCTTTATGCCGGTCAGGAGTCTGGAGAAGGGTGCATGCGCAACCCCTACTGGACACTGCTAGTTGCACTTCCGAACTCCTGTGCAAGAGGTGCTGCCACATTAAGTGGGAGCCACATGCATAGGAACTCAAAGAAGAAGGAAAGTTAGAACTGAAGTTAGACCTGAAGTTTTCAAAATAAGATTTGTTTGGCTGCTTACATGAAATGACTGATAGCACCAGAGGTCATTTTTAACATACTGATTTTTTAAAATTGCACCTCTTTTCCTCCTCACTCCACAATGTGAGTTAATGTACATATCACTGTGCATAAGTTCAACAATCTTCTGAAGCACAAACCTGACAATGTTTTCAGAAGCCCCCTATATAATTACAGATGTGTCAATGTCTTCATTATAACAACACAGCATGACCATTTCTCCCATGAAGATCACCTTGAGCTGAAACTTGTTTCATAAGATTGCTTCAATATATAAATTGTATAATGGTAACAGAAACATTAATTGTTGATTCCCTAATGAATTTGTTACTGGGTTTTAGTCCTAGATTCAGTTTTTGGTGAACTGCCTCCAAAATCACTGATCAAGACCAGTCTCCTCTTTGCAAAGCCTGCACGTCCTAAACAAAGACCACAAACAAAGCGGTATCCACTTTTCTTCAGCAAAGAGGTAAGCATCTGACATCTAAACTATGAAGTAAGTATAGGGGCCGAAATGTTTTTGGTTCGTTTTCTTTTCTTTTATGGCAAATTAAGAACTTGATGAAATAAAAATGCAGACACAACTGCGGCCATTTCAAGTGACAAGTCAAATGTAAGCTTTTAAAATTAAAGAGCAGACCTCTGGTTTTCAGAAGGGCAGTTCTTCTTGAAAAAAATCACACTCCCTTCAGATGTCTCAAATTGAGCACTTAAGAGGCCTAAAATTTTTTGAAAATCTGGGCATTGTACGATAAGCTAAGAAACCCCAAAGATGCCTTTTACAATGTGAACATTGTAGCAGTCTTAATAGTTATTTGGAAGCCAATATATTTCATTACAAGTATGCAGAAATACTGTTAGTCTTTCCCATAGATGAGAACATTATTTCATTTCACTGACAGTGAAATTTCTCAAACAACTAAAGAGGCCAGCAACGGATGATTGCTAGAACAGGACACCTTTAACATGAGAGTGATCTGTATTGGAAATCCTGAAAATGTTTGAAAATGGTTGCCTAAGTCTAGACTTATCAACTGGAGTTGGTCCTTACTGCAGTCTTATGTATATATACTAACTGCAAAACAGCAACTTTGGTTGTAACCTTGCAAAACTCTAGCCATCTTGTGGCAATTGACTTTTTTTAATTGACTAAAATATGGCAATTTTTTCTCTTCACGTTAAAAGAGTGTGGATTTTGCGCTTGGTAAGTATAATCATTTCGTAAGGCTGTTTGGTCACCTTCCTGGATATTAAAATAATAATGAATTTTAATCTGTGTGCAAGAGCTGAGTCATGTGCTCTAGCTACTTATGCTACCTTAGCAATGCTCAGCTGAATCTTAGAACTATCCAGTCAAGCTGACGCATTAAAACTCTGGAAACTAGCTAATGCTGATCAGATATTTCATGTAAAGGTCTATTAAACCCTGTTATAGAGCGTTTCTATGGCAATCACAGGTTTGTTTTTTTGATTTTTGTTTTGTTTTAAATGAAGGCAGTGTACTAAGGACTTCCAAGAGAGCATTTTATTTCTCACCATATGCATTCATTTCTGGGTATATTTTGTGATTTTCTTTTGATGATGGAAGGAAGATAAAACACTTGTATTTTAAGCTTGTGATTTATGCCCATGCTTATTGGATTAATAACAGTGGGTGCCCGTCTTAAGTGTAATTATATGTACTATATTCCTAATAGGCTTTTCTCTACTGTAATTTAAGACTTTTGTAGCTGACGGAGCGAGACATCAGGAAGTGAATGCTGACGTTCTTGAAAAGGATGATCAATATGAAAACGTGAGAAAATGTTTTGTGCGTATTGGTGGGATGCTGGCCATGCCTGTGCCTGTGCCAGGCCCGCTCTTCACCAATGAGGAACTGTTACTGTGAGCAAGACTCAGCAGGGCAGGCATGCTTCACTAATTTAGGCTGCATTAGACTCTTTGCTTGTGCTTCAGCCTGTGCAATAAACCCAAAATCCAAGTGGTGACTCTCTGAGGGAGCGGAACATTAACTTCATTGTGCGCTCTGCTTGGTTGCTATTCTCTAAGCACTGTTCTTCTGCAATGCTACCTGCTGTGAAAACTCTAACAAGACTCCATTTATTTGTGATATAAAGAACTAGAATAAGATAAATTCTCTTCCTTGTGGGAGTTTTATAATGCCACATTATCTGTTAAGCATTAGCATTGTGCATGAGTCTGCACAAGACACAGAAGAAGACAGACACAGTCCTTGTCCTGAGGAGCTTATAATCTAAATAGACAATACAAAAACTTACTGGGAAACCAGACGGTATTTCTATCTTACAAGTTATTTTGTGTGGGAGAAGTAATTCTTACTAACATGGGTCAGAGTTATTAGTTAATACCTTCCTTTCTGCTCAGCTGAAATCCAAAATATTGATGAACTCTCAGAAATGTATAGTTGGAGCCCAATTTTCAAATGTGGACATGTTAACAGGATGTCCAAATCCAATGTTTGGATGCTCAAACCAGAACATAGGTGCGTAGTAAAGTTTCAAAGCTATATTAAGCCAATGTTCAGTTGTAAACTTTTGAAAGAACCCCATAATGGTTTGTTCAGAGTTACGAACATTTCCATTCCCGGGCTTTTCGTATCTCTGAGGTTCTACTGTAAAATAACAAAGTGCAATTTAGAAAGAGTTTTAATAAAGATTCTAACTGTAGGTAAAATTTAGATACAGGCTGAGGTAAGATCGGCTGCTGCTGAGGTCTAAGTAGCAGTTTTCCAGATCTAATTTGTTCCTTAAATGGGTATTCCAAAGAACTGGGCTATATGTATCTGATTTCTTCCCCCCATCCCCATGTACAGTGCAAGCCAACTTTCAGATGTTCAGTATTCCAATCTACGAACTATATCATGTGTAATTAGAGGTGCGGAGAAATATTATTTTCATTTACAAACTATAGGCTATATATTCCTGCGATTTGCATGCCAAAAAGCAAAGTAGCAATTACTAACCACTGTTAATAGAAAATCTGCTGCAGAATTCTACACACAATTCTAATTCTAGAGTTTGAATTGTATACACTACCAGAGCAACTTACAATACAAAAATGGTCCCATGAAGATGACCTGAAAACAGGACTAAAAGGTGATGTAACCTGAAGAAGTGTGGATGTGTCAATGCACAAAAGTGCTAAATGTGCTATCCAGAAAAATAAAATTAAGAATGTAATAAGTTCATTATCAGAAAGTGCAGCATGTTAATGTATGAATGATATATGAACATCCTTAGATGCTGCAAAAGACAAGTTATGATGCTGTCAGTGGTAAATATTTGTAACAAACATTGAAACAAAAAGTGCCGTCATCAGCCATCTTCCAGAATCATTGCAGCCTCCTTCAGGAGGTTCAGAAATTATTGAATGACTGACTGTATTAGCCCTATTCTAATTGTCTACAATGGGACTTCTGTATGTGGAGGGCTTGCAAGACAACAACCACAGTTTGCAGTTGATAAACAATGAATTGAAAGGGGCTCCTTTCCATGTTAACTATCAGCAAACTGAGCTGCACAAAATGCATTCACTTTGCTTTAACTAAACAGTAGCAGTAGTATATCTCATGTAATCTCTAGCAGTGGCTCTCCAAGCTTCCAGGAAAGATAAAATCAAAAAATGAATTGCTATACAGTGATACAGCTCCTTAGATTAAGTTTGCTCTTTTGAACTCATTTTCTTTCAATACTATAAGAGTCACTAGATGTTTTCTTTTCTCTCCCTGCTGCCCATGCAGCTCTGCCCTTTATCTATAACCTGAAAAGGTTACCTGGAATGGAAAAAAAAGTATCTTTTTTTGAGGGGGATTGCTTTGCTTCATTATGATATCAAAAGAAAACGGTTTTTGAGTGAATTTTGCCTAGTTTTTACATTATAAATCTTATCACCTTTAACTCATTATTTAGACAGTAATGGTGCTCAAGGCATGCTAGCTGCTTCCCTAACTAGAACTGGTCAGGGACTGGCATTTCTGTTCAGCAGGGAATTCCAATATTTTGATTATTTTTCATTCTGATTTCGAATGAAAAGCTAACATTTTCAAATTTCCCATACAATGAAAATTTAAAAATAAAATAAAATTCAGTTCAGGACCATTAGTCATTTTGTAATATAATATAAAAGTTACAATGAAATGAAATGAAACGAAATATTTTGACTTTTCCGCCCACCAACTTTTTGTTGTTGAAATCTACAGATTCCCATAAAATGTTTTGATTTCAACAAAACTGCATTTTTCCGTGGAAATCTGTTCCATTTAAACATTTTTGACCAACTGTAATCCTAACAAAGCTGAAGATAGTCCCTGATCCAAAGAACTTTCAGTTTAAAAGTGCAAAGAGACAAGGGATGGGGAAAGGGATGTAATGTATGTCAAGGAGGAAGATTCCTATTCCCTCATGTTCACTGGGTAGCACCTGACTCTACAAGTGGTCCCATTCAGCTACAGATATTGGAGAATCATAAGAGAACAATCACAAAAGCCATAGGATGATAAGAAGTTAATCAGGAGCCCCTAATCAGTGTTAAAAGCATCTGAGAGGTCCAGGAGGGTGAGGATGAAGTACAGACCATGAGATCTGGCCAGGAAGAGATTGTCAAGACCTTGATGAGTGCAGTTCAGTGGAAAGGAGGGTGGAAGCCATAGTGGAAGGGATACAGGATAGAGCTGGAAGGAACTCAAAGCAACAGTTGCAGACTGCACATTTAGATCTTGACTTCCTTGTCTTTGCTTGGTAACTCATTGGAGCACTAGCTTGATTATGGCATGATAAGATACAAGTGACTGGAACCTGAGCAACAGAAGAAAGGATTTGTAGTCAGATTTTAAAATTCTGATAGAAGTTGCTCATGGTTTTTAAACAAACACCTGACAAAACACTTTTTTGGGGAAAAAGATTCAAAACCCCTACTTTAATTGAAAGGTGAGAAAGCTCCTTCTCTAGCTCTCTAGTCCAGAGAAGAAGAAAAAACAACCCTGTTTTTCATTAAAATTCTTTGATTAAAAAACACTAAATCCTTTCAGGCCTGCTCTAGATTATAAAACAATCTAAAAAGGGCATAACACAATTTGTTTTTCTTTGCAGGCCACTTTACTAAACCTCAGGAGCAACTGCAGATTTTGTGCAGTTAATTAACTAATAAAATGAGAGGTGACAGTTTAAGAAAACTTAACAAGTTCATTTTCAGAAAGTGTAATTTGCTGATGTATGAATAAATTATATTATTCCCCATAAATCTGTGAATGGCAAAACTTAACTAAGCTTGGCCATTTCTGAAACATGGGGCCAATGTCTTGAGCAGAAAATGACACATATTTACAGTAGATTTTCAGCACTGCATATGTCCCTATAGATTTTTAAAGACATTTCTCAGCTGTCCCCTGGGCAATTGTTCAATACTTTTGCTCACTGCAGCCTAGTGTACAAAGAAAATCAGTATGAGTGTACAGAATGTCAAAGTGGAGAGCTGTTTGGTATATGACACAGCAAAGAAATTCTAGCATCATGCCATTCTTAATAGAAATCATTATAATCAGATGTTCACCATTTCCCATTTAGTTTCTCCAAATTAATGAAAACATTTGCAATCAAGCAAAATATTTATCCTCTCACATTGTATCCTCCTGGATCTTACATCAAGACAGTTGGTGGACAGACATGAATGGTCTATTTATTAATCTGGTCTTTTAAAAAACAAAACCCTGAATATAATATTTTACACACTCACAAAATGCCATATTTTAAAAACCTACCTCATTTTAACGGGCTTTGAATGCAAGAAGAATTCAAATTCCATAATGAAGTGAAAGAGTTATGGAGCGAAGATTGCAGTATCTTCATGGAATACTGTGTGAATTCCAGGCATTAACATTTTTTGTGCAGACTAACTGGAATCTATTTAGAAATGTTCATCCATCAGTTATTTACTTATTTATTTACCAACTGACCCTCTGAAGTGGCCTGTACGTTGCATGAATGGTTTGTTTCCATTTCCCCTTTAATAATATTCTCATCCTCTTTATGATGTCATCTGCCAAACATTATCAGCCTGACAGAACTAGGCACACCTACAGGGGAGATGGCCACAGCACGAGAGTAAGTTCTTGTGAATACTAGGCTGGGATGAAAATGTCTGAGATGGAACTTGTCTTTATTCAGGATTAGTGTTTTGGATTTTTGAGGTGTGTTTCCTGCTATAAATTCAGAGATTTTAGACAAAACAAACATTTATTAGCTTATAAAAATGTGTTGAAAATGGCACGAAAAGCAGTTAGCTAAATTTGGAGTCTTGTGGGTTGTTCCATTTAGAAAAAGAAACTGATGATAAAGTCAAGTATTTTCTGGTCCTAAGTACCTTTTAATTCGTCCCTGCAAAGTGCAACATTTTGGTATATTCTGTGATTCACATCCCTGTCGTCCTCACAGTGATTCAGTGTAGATAGAACCTCAGTCTGTTTTTCTTCTGCTGACTCACTCTCACACCCACCTCCCACCCAAAAAACAATGCCCATGAAGGAGGTACATCCAGGTCATTCAGATTTCTGAGCACCCTTACACTTTTTGGCCAGAGACACATGCCTATGTTTTGTGTTTGGAGACTGCTATTATTTCAGTCACTTCTTTATATTCCTCCTAAATGAAAAGCAGTGGTTACACCCAAACCACAACAAAAAGGTTGAACCCGACTCACAACAATACTAATCTATACAGGCTGCCCTAATTTTGACAAACAAGTCAGTGCATGTTCATATAATTTTTAGCTATATATTGAGATACTAAAAACAAAACAAACAAAAAGGGGCTGGATCTTTCCCTTTAGCCAACTAGCCATGCAGGGTGGGATTGCTGTATCTATGACCAGCACCTCAAAATTCCTGCTAGCCCAAGGACTTAAATGATGGATAAACCTTGAGCTGGGCCCCTGCGTGAATTTCACCAAGAGCAAGCTGGGATTAAGTAGTGCCAGCTAGCATGTGTTATTGCTAGCCACATAGGGTACATCTGCACCAGTGGTTCTCGAATATTTTTTCCGTGGACCACTTGAAAATTTCTGAGGGTCTCGGCAGACCACTTAATGATCTTTCCAAATGTTGTTTGTACCGTTAGTTAACTATTGTAAAGAGCTTTATATAAAAGTGCTATACATAAAAAAAAACAACAATATTTAATTTTTTTTCTACAAATAAAAGCACACAACTCATTATAATATCAGTAGTCTTTCTAATGTAATGAATGTGCCCTCTCTCCCCTGCCACAGCAGCCTCTGAGGTGGGGCTGGGAAGGAGGGGTGTCTCTCCCACACCACAGCAGCCACAGAGCTGAGGCTAGGAAGGAGGACCATCTCTCCCCAGCAGCCGCAGCCCTGGAGTTGGGAAAAGTCACCTCTTTCTCTGTCCACTGCAGCCCTGCACATCCCAAATTACCCTCTTCTCACCCCACAGCCCCCTCCCACCTACCTCCTATTCCCCCCAAGCCGCTACCTCACCTTACATGTGCTTCTTCTCCAGGGAACTATCCTCGGACCACCTGAACGAACCTAGCAGACAGGGCCAGCCCACAACATTTTGGCACCTGAGGCAGGGAGCTCAAATGACACCCCCATACCCCCTCGCTTGGGCAAAAACTTTGAAAGGTCTCAATTCTGCCTTCTTCCTGTTCTACTCCTCTCATGGTACTGCTCTGCTACCTACCCCAATAAAGGAGAACTAACAATATAAAATAGCTTATTCAAAAATTTTAAGTAACACTTAACTTTGAAAAGCCTGAACAGCAAATGTAACTTTTTTTGTCTGCATAGTCAACACTGGCATTTTTATCTGTTTGAATAATCAAAGTACTGTGTTCCGTGCCTTCTTGGTTGCAAAGATTTGAACTGCTTCCTGAAGGTCCACAGTTTGGGCCAGTTTATGCTCTACTGAGATGGTTGCAAGGCCAACCAGCCTCTTCTGTGTCATTGTGAAGCGTAGATTTGTTTTTATTAACTTCTGCATTCTCCACTGGCAGTTGTTCCAGGAAGTGTTAGAGGTATGTGCAGAGCAACAAAAACATTTGGAAAGAGGGTGGTCATCTTATTTGTGCACATACATTCTAGAATAGCCTTTGGAGTTGATCCTGCTGAAATGTATCTTGAAAGGGCTTTCAGTTCATCACCTAAATCCCTTGCATCAATATCGCACGTCATCTCTAGTGCCCTGCATTGCTGGTGTAGGTCTTCTTCAGGTATAGTGAGGAGTTTTGGAATATCATACAACATCTCAAATATACTGCTGTGTTCCTTGAGCTGCATGAAATGTTCAACTGACTGTATTGCACGATATAGCATCTGGTTCAAGAATTCAACTTTGAATTGTTGTTTGGAGTCTCTTATGGGATTATCCTGTGCCTCATAATCAAAATGTCTTCTTCAGTGACTCTTGTTTTCTTCAATGGGTGGGAAAATAGCTTCAGTGTGAAGTTCCTCTGTCAACTTCTGTGCATTCTTCAGAACGTTCTGAAATTTCTCATCTGACTGGTAAGACTGTAGGTATGACTATTGCTTTGTCCAGTTATTCCATTGCTCCAGATATATCAAGGTTAACGCCTTGGAGTTTCTTGCTTACAACTTTTATTTCAAACAATATGTCATTCCTCAACCCTAAGCCACACAGAAATTTGAAGTTATATACGTTTCTGGTGATTCCATTTCCTTCTGCCACTGTTCTCCCACGAACAGTTCCTGTCATAGTATTAGCCTCCATAATGGCAACTATAGCATCATCTATCTTTCCAATTTGGTGTTTGATAGGCTTTATCGCCTCCAGTCGACTTTCCCATCGTGTGGCACTCAGTGGTTTCAGTGTCAGAGAGGATGTTCCCAGATGTTGCTTCAAAATTTGCCACCGATGAGTTGATGCAGAGAAAAATACATAGGTGCTTTGACTTATGTTAAAAAATTCAGCAGCCTCACTAGAATCTGATGCTGCATCACCGACCACCAAGTTCAATGAATGAGACTGCATGAGACAAAGAAAGCTCAAGGGTTTAACTCTCGGATCTGTGTCTGCACTCCTCTGTTCTTTCCTTTCACATTGGCACCATTATCATAGCCCTGACTTCTCATGTCAGCTATTACAATTCCCGTATTTTCCAGCTTTTTAAGAAGCACATTTGTCATACCAGCTCCTGTAGTATCATCAATGTCAATAAATTCTAGAAAATGCTCTCTGACAGTCACCATTGCAGGGACATTCTCACTAGGTTCTGTTGTTGTTGCAAAACACACCATTAAAGTGACTTGTTCCATATGGCTGATGTCAGGTATGCAGTCCAGAATAACAGAGTAATTTATTGCTGACTTCAGATCTGCCACAATCTTCTGTTTGACTTTTGTTGCCAGTAACTGCATGATCTCATTTTGAATTGTTTTTCCAAGGTAGTGGTGTGTGTACATTTCTTGGATGGTGACTCTTCTTAGATGCTCCTGGAGTACAGCATCAAACTCTGCCATCAGCTCCACAATTTTAAGGAAGTTTCCATTGATTGGCACATACAGCTGATCTGAAGTGCCACACAGTGCTAGGTTTTGGATAGCAAGCATTCTCACAATGGCAATGAGCCTTTTCAGAACATTTTGCCAGTAAAGAGATTCTGATGCAATCTCCTCTTCATGCTGATCATCTATGGTGGCCTTTAACCTTAGTCTCATCTCAAGCTCTTTCCACCTATGGAATGCTCTCTGGTGATTTGCTGCCTTCTCATGGTATGCCAGATTTCTAGCCAGATTTTTCCAGTTCTTTGTTCCTGTAGAACCCAATGTGGCTGGAACATTAGTCTGGAAGAGTTTGCAACAAAAACAGTATGCAGCATTCTGGATTTACATAAGCCATGGCCTCTCCACTTTGTCACCATTTGGGATTTTACGCCAGTAATGGTTGGATGGAACCTTCTATTTTCATTGTCTTTGGGAAAATGAAGTTTTTCACTTGCTGTGGCCCATGCAGTACAAGGAAGTCCCTCAGGCTAGAGCTCAAGTGGGTCCACAGACCTGGATCTTCTATACTTAAAGAACTAAACTCAGCAGCAGCTGTTTCTTGCGCTTCCACCACACTCTTCTCTGAGCTACACTTTTCTTCAGGAATGTGCATGGCTACATCCATTTGAGATGGAGATATGGATGCTGCAGTAGCTGCCAGGTCACCTGCACTCTCACTAACTGGAAGATCAGGCATCTCCTCACCACTCACATCCTCACTGGGGCTGAAAGGCTCACCATGAACATTTGTGTCTATGTATCTCAGGGCAGCTCCTTCCTGCTTAGATAGAAAAGCTTCCTTTGCTTTCTTTCTTTTTCTGAATGCTGCCCCAGGGGGGCGTTTTCTTCTTTCACTCATGACTGCTGTTCTGTGCCAGCTATAGTGGCTCTCAACACTTAATTGAAGGGGACAAATAAGCAGGCTGGTAGCAGGGCCTGAGTGAGGGAAGATATCAGTGTCTTAAGGGCCTAACTGGCTCCTACTACTTCAGCTGACTGCCTGTTCTCCTCAAGCGGGTTCAGGGAAGCAGCAGGAAACAGGAAGTTCCCTGAGAAGCTGGTGTTAATCAGTCCAGGCTCCTGGGGTGCTAGAGAGGTACGTAAGAGGCTCCTCCTCCTTTCTCTCCCTGCAGCTCCTGCTGCTTTCTGTTATTCCCTCTCCCCTTTTCTCATGCCTGCCTGTTATGTCTCTTGTGCCCTTCTTCCTCCAGCACAGCACTCCACCATCTCTGTGCATCTAGAGCAGAAAGAATACATATGCACCAGCAGCAGACACAATTTTCTACACTCTGGGTCCTAGTGGCACCCCCACCACAGTCCAGCACCTGAGGCGGCTGCCTCAGTTCACCTCATGGTAAGGCCAGCCCTGCTCACTGACAACTGGTGGTCCACAGACCACAGTTTGAGAACCTCTGGTCTATACTGTAATAAAAGACCCGTGGTGGCCTAGCTATGATTAGCCCAGGTCACCTGACTGAAGTTTGGACTCACAGGGCTAAAAATTACAGTGTAGATGGTTCATGCTCAGGCTGGAGCCTGAGCTCTGAAATCCCATGAGCTGGGTGGGTTTCAGAGTCCAGGCTTCAGCCTGAGTCCAAATATCTACACTGCTATTTTTGGCCCCATGAGCCTGAGTCAATTGACCTGGGCTCTGAGACTAGATGCTGCAGATTTTTTATTGTAATGTAGATGCACCCATCTATTCTAACTAACTAGGGGGCTGGAAACTCCTTTCTTCCTGGTACAGTAATTGTGCATTCCTCCCCTCACCTTCCCAGTGCAGACCGGTGGGGAGGTTTTGAACTTTCATATTAAAAATATACTGATATAAGTGCTATAGAAATATACAAAGCAACTGTACCCCCTCCTTCACCTCTCCCCCTTCAGCGGAAAAACTGCACTGACTCTTATCCTTTCCTCAAATTAATTTGAATACGTAGCCAATCTATCCTCCATATTATTCTCCAAGATAAGAGGAGCACAACAAAAAATTCTCCTAAAAACCTGTTTATTATAGTTACCTGTTGACCATTTTCCCTTTAGGAAAACATCTCACATACAATTCTTTCATTTAAAAGCATGGCAAACCTCTCCATTATCTCTGATGTACAAAGATGGAAAGTCTTTTACCAAACCAATCTATACTACTGTGGTCTTCTTCCAAATGAAGAACGGACTGAATCAAACTAGGAAGTAGTTATGGAGATATATACAAATTATGTTGTCATGCAGATCTCGGAAGGGCCCAGGACTTTCCTAGGCTTGGTCTACACTACAGATTTAGGCCAATGCTAGGCACCTAAAATTTTAGGCTAAGCTAAATTTTGCTCCCACCGACTTAATAATTCCACCTCCACGAGAGGCGTAGAGCCAATGCTGATGTAGTTAGGTCGACGCAGTGTCAGTGTAGACACTGCATTGCTTATATAGACTGTTACTAGCAGTCAGGAGCTGTCCCACAATACCCCACACTGATAGTACAATTGATACAAGTAAACCTGGTGAGGGTGAGGACGTGCACCACCGACAAAAAGAGCAAAGTTTAGACACACACAAGCGATGTAGTTACTGAGGCAGCTGTATGCCAACCTAAGTTAGGTCGACTTAATTTTGTGGTGTAGACATGTCCCTAGAAAGGAAAGTTTGTCTAAATCACCTAAACTGCAGCAGGATGATACCTTCTTGTCAGTGGAGAAAGGTCTCTTTCATTGACTGAATCAAAACTACTGGTCTCTTCTTCCTAATACAAGAAAATGTGCCTTTCACTCATTCATATTGCAGCTTGATGGTCTCTTCTCACCAGAGACAGAAATTCTCTCTCAGTGATTCAGACTTTCCTAGAGGTGAATCTCTTCCATGAAGAACAGTTATGTGTCTTCTTAGCAATGGGCAGAGTGCAGGTTTTCTTGGCATCATTAAGGTTGGTGTTAGCTTCTCTCCCTTCTTTCACTCCCCTTTGTTCTCTCTCTTACACCAGTGTCAGTGGAAGGACAGAAGCATCATATCTTGAAGTCTCATCTGCTGATTGAGGTATATCTGGGACTAACGAGTCCTTGCTGTTATGATCAGACTTGAATGATGAAGGAAAATATTAGAAGGTTCTATTAAACACCAAAAATATGCTCTGATAATTGTCTGGCTCATTTAAAATTCAAAATGGAAATAAAGTGCACATTTTTTACTGCAAGAGTAATGAACCAATGGAACAGCTTACCTAAGCATGTGAAGGATTCTCCATTACTTGAAATTTAAGTCTTTATATTAAAATAAAAATATATTCTAAGAGTGAGGTTCTAGTCTAACCAGAAGGACTTGATGCAGAAATTACTGGGTGAAATTCTGTCCTGTGTCACGCAGGAGTTCAAACTAAATGATCAGAAAGGTCTCTTCTGGCCTTAATCTATTAATCTATTAATTTAACTGCCTTGATGCCAGGGCTCTAATGGGGAAACCATCAAACAGCATTGCATCATGGAAAGGTTCAACCACAACAGCCCTTCGCAAGTACCTGCCTGCACTGGAACAAACAAAATGAGACCATCTTCCTGTTGGAAATAAGCCTCCCCTCATGAGTCATTGTATCTAATCAGAGTCTCTACAATATACTTTATTATCCTCTTTGTTTTCTTGATGTAGGATTAAATTATTACATTTCCAGTTATTTTCCCATTGATGTTTACTTAAATAACTTACATTAAAATTGTAATAATCCTTTGGATGGTCCAGACTGTTCGACATCTCATTTCTTTTCATTACGATAGGTCTGCAAATTAGATCTTTCTTTTCCAAGGCTGTCTTGGATGAATGATTTAATTAACAAGGAAAGAAAGAAACTAACAAACAACAACAAAAATCTTTACATGCATTCAAAAGGCTTTCAAGCAAAACAATTATGAAAGAATTATTAAAATTTTATGAAAATTCCAACAGCATGAATTAAAGAGGCCACAAAGTGCTATTGGCAGCAAATCATTCAATTCTTAGATACATGTGAGTGGCAAGAACATTTGACGCACTGTACCTGAGTGTAAATCATTCACAGTATATCAACGCATGAAATTTAAGATAGTTCACTTGGAACCCAAAACAATTACCACTATGATGATTTTATAAAGTGTCTCTTTTCCTGGGAAGAGAAGCATCTAAATCACGATCAACTTTGAGCCACACAACTGATTCTCATCTCATTGGGCAGGAAGTTGTGCACATAAATCCCATGCCAAGATGAGTTCAGATTATTTTAAACATTAAGCAGATATATATATATTCAGAGGCATGTACAGAAATTTAACTTTGATCCTTGGTGGGGGAGAGCACGTTCTGTGGCAGGAGCCTGCTCTTCCCTCCCCTCACCCTATCAGGAGCCCGCTTTCCCACCACCACCACTGCAGCCCAAGGGCTGGAGGAGTTCTGTGCCCCCAACGATTATTGAGAGGAGGCTGTATTCCTGCCTTCCCCCCCCTTGTGAATGCCCCTGTTTATATTTTAAAGCCAAATATACCAGTTCTTCAGTTGTTTTTATATGTATTCACTAACTGATCATTTATTTTTAGTTTCTTTATATTTTTTTTAGAGTAGGAAAACTGCTGTCTAACCCAGATATGTTTTGCCAAGTTATTTTTTATCTCAGAACAAGGCTAATGCCTATTTCCATATCAGCTTTTTCTTCTTAGCAAGAGGTCATGATAAATGAGGGAGGGAATAATAGAAAACCGGAGGAATTAAATCAAAACAACAAAGCGACAGCATGCCTGCCCCCTATAGCAGCAGTCAAGTTATCAATACACTGCAGAGGAAGAAACTGAAGGGCAAGTTGCTTAAATATGACCCAATACACACAGAACCAAAAATTCTACTAAAGCCAATGGGAGTTTAGGTATTCAAGAAATGCAGGATCAGCACAGAAAATTCAAATTTAGGTGAACATACTCAAAAACTGGCAAACAAACACCAATACACTCACAGGACAAGGGGGCCACACCTGTTCCCAAAAGTCAGTGGACGTTTTGCCATTGACCTCAGTGAAAACTGTATAGGGCCCCAAGGCCCTGCAGCCCTCACCCACTGTCTTGCCTGGTTGTGGACTCCAGGATTTATGGACATTGTCATTACTTTCATTGAGAGGTCCTGCCTGGATAAATATTGCAGTTATTAGGCCAGAAGTGAAGAAACACATTTACAAGCTCTTAAAATCTTTCCTAACCAATCAATTCATACATAGTGCCTTCTAGAATGTCCACCATGCTAACTTGACACAGTTGAATTTTCCCCATACTAAAAGAGCAACCATGTGCTAATAGTTTCAGTCCAACTACCTCAAAAGGAAAAACATCTTTAGGAGAGTAATTTCCTTTCTGAGCGTCCATGCTCAGATGAACACAAAATGGCTGCCTATCTCTACAGACAGTATAGTAATAAGATTTAAAAAGTGCCTGAGACAAGATAAAGAGTTATAAGAAGATGCATGCTACATACATCACAGCCAGTCTTGCAATTTAGACATCAAAGGCACTTATCTGACCCAGGAGTGGCGCCAGGGTTTTTGGCGTTCTAGGCACAGGGCTGGCTCGCTGGTCCCGCGGCTCTGGTGGACCTCCCGCAGGCGTTCCTGCGGACGGTCCTCTGGTCCCGTAGCTCTGGTGGACCTGCCGCAGGCGTCCCTGCGGATGCTCCACCGGAGCCGCTGGACCAGCGGAACACCTGCGGGAGGTCCACCAGAGCAGTCTGCCGCCCTTCCAAATCCTGGCGCCCTAGGCGACCGCCTAGGTCGCCTAAATGGAAGTGCCAGCCCTGATCTGACCCCCATTTCTATAGTATGTGACCACCTGACAATATTTAATGTATTTATCCTCACAGTACCCCCATTTTACAGACAGGAAACTGAGACAGGAAACTAAGTGGCCTGCCCAAGGTCACACAGGAAGTCTGTAGCTAGTTAGGAAATGGAACCCGGGTTTTCCAACTCCCAGCATCCTAACTCCTGAATCACTCTGACTCCATGTACAATCACCCTATTAGGTTTCTGTAGCAGAGTGTGGCAGGGCTCCCTTGGCTTCTGTCTTTGTAGCCACTGGTGCACTTTATTTTCAGGCTTGTTCCCACCACCGTTTCACCAGATACCAGTAACCTTTCACCTTCTGCAGGCAAGAGAGAAGGGAGAGCTACCTCCCTGCTTCCATTCCCTGCCTTTTTTCCTTTCATCCTGTTCTCCCCCGGCTTCCTTCCCCTGAGGCTTTTATGCAGTCCCAGGCTAATTAGGTAGCAGCTGTCTCTGCCTCCCAGTTAGGGCCAGGTTACCTCAAGCCTGCTCTAATTTGTTCCCTGATGAGGAGCAGGCATGACACAGGGCTGAATCTGCAACCCTTTGCCCAGCATCATGTCGCAGTTTCCCTTTTAGATGCTGATGCTCACACACTTAAATATTTCTGATACTACTAGTCCAATAGCACTGTACTCATCATAAAGACAAACACTGCAACCCTGAATTGTATTTACATTTGATGTGGGTGCTGTAATTAGCAAATATAATATGTATTTCATGACTTAAAAAGAAACAGCACATACACACACCCTCTCAACCAATGAGCACATCTCCTTTCTTTCTCTATTCTGCTTGCCTTAGGCCCAGAAGCAGTAAAACAAGGATCACTTGCAGGCCAAGTAGCTTTCTCCAAACTCTAGATTAAACTCCATCTGGCCTGTATTCTGGTTACTGCCATCAGTGGTGAAATGGAATATAATTTAAGGGGCGGGGGAATCAGTGGAAGATAAAATTGTTCATGTGGATGGAATTCTAATAGTTTAGTCATACGCTACAGTCTCCACCTCCAGGTGCATGTAATTCAGACTGCTACACATTAAGGAAGTATAATTAGTGCTGGTAGAACAAAGTCAGCAGCTCAGTTTTTCCCTCTCTTTTTTAGTCAAAATGCAAGACTTGCACTGTATGAAAAGTATGTTCCAGGTAAGAGTGTGACTGGGGTGTGTGTAGGGGGTGTATGTGTTAAACTCATTACTCAGTTGCCAGAGGAAATGACTTGGTGACCTAAATATAAAGCACCTAATCCTGCTAGGTGCTGTGTGTCATTATCTCAGAGGAGACATTCAGCAACTTGTAGTGCTGGTCCAAGGATTGCAATATACTCAGTCTGAAGCATAGCTTCCCATCCCAGCAGGGTGAGCTCAGCCCTCCATGCAGCCAAAGTGGATAGAAGGAGTATGATGTCTGACTTTCACATGAGACCTACCAACAGGTGTGTCCTGCTCTCCGAGAACAGCCCATGCCATTACCAGAACCTGAGCCAATCAAAGGGTCTATGAATAGAAGAGACTAATACAAAAAGCTGAAGCAGTGCAGAAGGCTATAGCGAGGTTTTTATATTCAGCATGGTAGGTAGTTAACACGACTTGTCATTTTGAGTACTCAGCCAATCTGATTAAAAACATTAACATGAGACAGAGAGAAATAATTAACTTTTAACTAAAGACAGGTGAATAATGAATTCAATGCTCACCAGTAAGAGTGGGTAAAATTTGTGGGAGGGAAATGTTATTGCTCAGGATTTGAAGATATCACGTGGGTTTGGATTGAACAAGACCCAATTTGCATAAATTTCTAGTGGTCCATTAGCCTTTTCCATCCTAGGCACACACTAGTCTATCAAAATACAATCGAACCAAGCTGTTCTCAGATATATTTTAATCTGGGCACCTAAAAAATAGGGTGAAAGTATGTGATAAAGAGTTAGCAAAAATCAGTCAAATAAAGGAAGGATTAAAGTAAGGAAGTTAAATGACCAAAGGAATACAAAAGGACACCCAGAGCTCTGTTGCTGTTACTGGAAAAATGCTCTTACTGGGCTCAGAGAAGACTGTGGAGATAAACTCTGCCAGAGCAGTGCAGGAGACAGCAATCACCAACTCAGTGCATGAGGTAAGAAGGGAAACTAGCCATCCAGAAAACACTGAAACTGATGGTACATAAAAAGCTGTGGAATGCACAAGTAAACAAGTTAAACAATGGAGAGAAACAATTATTTTCCACCAGGTTGTTTTCAATATGATCTATGCACAGCTTTTGTACCAATACCATAACTCTTTTTGGGAGGAGTGTGATTTTTTTATTCATATACAAATCTAATATACAGCGTATGCAGTATATTGGTATAAAGATACCTTATACCCATATGAAATTTATTCCCCTTTCTGTAAGGAAATGCACTATGCCAGGATAAGCACTTTTATACTGATATAACATGTCCACATTAGGGAGGGTTGTACTGCTTTAAGCATATCGGGATAGTTGAAGCGGTACAATTTGTGTGTTCAGACAAAGTCTTCCTTGTACCAAGGCATGGCAAAACATTGCTAGACAAAAATGTGATTATCAAATTGATCATGTCCCATTAAAGGCTTTTACATTTATTAGGTCTGTCAATTAATCACAGTTAACTCACGCAATTAACTCTAAAAAATTAATAGTGATTAATCACACAAACAATAGTATAGCATTGAAATTTTTAAAATAGTTTTGGATGTTTTTCTATATTTTCAAATATATTAATTTCAATTACAACACAGAATACAAAGTGTACATTGCAAATCTTTGTAATAAAAATAATATAAAATGAGCAATCTAAATATGATAAACAAAAGATATTGTATTTTTCAATTCACCTCATACAAGTACTGTAGTGCAATCTCTTTGTCTTGAAAGTGCAACTTACAGATGTAGATTTTTTTTGTTACATAACTGCACTCAAAAACAAAATAATGTAAAACTTTAGAGCCTAGAAGTCCACTCAGTCCTACTTCTTGTTCAGCCAATCGCTAATACAAACAAGTTTGTTTACATTTACAGGAGATAACGCTGCCCATTTCTTATTTACAATGTCACCTGAAAGTGAGAAAAGGCATTCGCATGGCACTTTTGTAGCCAGCATTGTAAGGTATTTATGTGCCACATAGGCTAAACATTCGTATGTTAACAGGTGCTTAGAACCCACCGTCAGCCATCTTCCCCCTATGCCCCAGGGCCTCCCATCCACCAGGGGCTTGCTAATCAACTCCTCCCCCTCCCTTCCAGTGCCTCCTGCCTGCCACAATCAGCTGTTTTGCACCATGCAGCAGGCTCTGGGAGGAAGAAGGAGGAGCAGAGACAGGGCACATTCGGGGGAGGGGGCATAACTGGGCAGGAAGAGGTGGAGAAGATGCAGGATGAGGGTGGGGACTTGGGAGAAGCGATGGGTTGGGGCAGGGGCAGAGCAGAGGTGGGAAGAGGCTGGATGAGGATGGGGGCTTGGGGAAAGGAGGTGGGTGGGGGCAGAACCTGGGATGAAGTGGCGGGGTTGAGCTCCCCCCAGGCCCAGAGGAAGACAGGTCCTTTGCTGCCATATATTTCATGTTAGACCAATCTTGGATGATGATCCAGGACACGTTGTTCATTTTAGGAACACTTTCACTGCAGATTTGACAAAACACAAAAAAGGTACCAATGTGAGATTTCTAAAGCTAGCTACAGCACTCAACTCAAGGTTTAAGAATCTGAAGTGCCTTCCAAAATCCAATTGGGACTAGGTGTGGAGCAAGCTTTCAGAAGTCTTAAAAAAGCAACACTCCGATGCGGAAACTACAGGACCTGAACCAAAAAAGGAATATCAACTTTCTGCTGGTGGCAAAACAAATGAAATTATGAGAATGATGAAAATGAACATGTGTTGGTCCACCCTGCTTCGGATCGTTATCAAACAGAAGCTGTCAAATAGTTGTAATAAAAAATAAATATAACGTGAGCACTGTACACTTTGTATTCTGTGTTGTAACTGAAATCAATATATTTGAAAATGTAGAAAATATCCAAAATATTTAAATAAATGGCATTCTATTATTATTTAACAGCGCAATTGATCACTCAATTTTTAATAGTTTGGCAGCCCTAAAATTTATATATAATATTGCTCTATGTGCTACTGTAAATTAAACATGTTAACTATGACAAAGCATTTAGCAAATGCAAAATGCACATTTCTGTGAAACCATTTTCTCTTAAGTAGCATTTGAGTTCTCTTAAATTTTTAGTTTCCATTTTTTTTTTTACACAGCCCAAGATATTCAGCTCTAAATGTCATACGCATGGAGTTGCTACTTTTTTCTTGACCAATTTGTATTTTTCTTCCATCTAATTTCAGATATTGAAAGTTATAAATTAGTACAAAGCTCATGGAATACACTAAGTTTTTCTCTGGACTTTCCAAAACCACCTAGACCAGGTAGAAAGGCGAGGTCAAAGCCTTCAGACTTGCAAACAAACAAAGTTACTGTAAGTGTTTAAAAATGCCAAGAAATTTTACTGATTTAAATGCAATGTCTCTTATACATGGAAATAAGTGAGTCACATATAATTCCAATTACACTGTCTGCTGAGAGCAGATATCTGACAATCACCCTATAAGCCACTCTGTAATTGACTGGACCACCTACTGCTGGTTAACTTTTATGAAGACAGAAGAAATATCCTGAACTAGGCCTATACAGCCCTGTCCATGAGAGCTGAGATGGAAGGGCCCTTCCAGCCCTACATTTCTATGATTCTAGGAGTGTGGATACTGGTTTCCATGTAGGGTTGCCAACCCCCCAGAATTGTCCTGGAGTCTCCAGGAATTAAAGATTAATCTTTAATTAAAGATTTTGTCATGGGATGAAACCTCCAGTAATACGTCCAACCAAAATTGGCAACCCTATTTCCACGTTGGCTGATATATGCAGAAGAAACATCAGTGGCTGATGGCAGACATGGTAATAGTCTATACAGATCTGAATGGTGTAAACCCCTAAGTGCATAAATGGGTAAAGCTAGACTATACGGGATAAACATTAAGAAAAGGAAAACTTAGATTGCATATCAGGGAAAACTTCCTGATACTAAGACTTATTAGAGCTGTGAAATAGTTTTTCAAGGAAAACCCTAAAGCTTGGGACAGATAAAACTAAAATGGACAAAATAGTGGCAAATATACACAGAAGTTCCCTCCCCCCATAAGGTACTGTGTGAGGTTCATGATGGGTTAGCTCTGCATTCTCCCAGATGCCCTCTCTTGGAAAGGAAGAAAGTGATTAAGATCATTATTAAATGTGCAAACTAATTTTCTTTCAGAAAGAGGATAAACTGAAGTCTCCACCCATTCAACTAACTCCAGAAACCTCAGCATTTCAACTTTCAAAGACACTATCAGAGCCATCTCCTGAGGAGCCCACCCAGGACTCTTTTGAGGGTCCCACCTCCCCGGGCCCTTCAATATTGAGAACCTCCTCAGAACCCACCCAAGATCTCATGCCAGGACCCACCCTGGGGCCCTCACCAGGGCCATCAAAGTCACACAAAGGATTTTTTAAATTATTTTCATTCCTTAAAAAGAAAAAGGCATCTCCCTCTTTGGCTACTAATGCAGTTGCTGTTTCAACTTTTTCCTCAATAACCAGTGAAACCAAATCACACTCAGGCCTTATAGCTTCCTCTTCAACTACTCAGGCTACCTGTAAAAAAAGTGATTCAATTGTTTTCAAGGAGCAGGATAAATCCAAATTTCCACATGCTAAGGTAAACTCTAAATCTTCAACATTGCAACTTTCTACCCCACCACCAGAGTCTTCCTCCAAGGCCCTTGCCCCAGTTCTGCTGCAGGCTCCCACCACCAGGCCATCAAGGTCATGCAAAGGGTTTTTAAAATTACATTTACTTCCCAGAACCAAAAAGGCATCTCCCATTTTGGCTTCTAAAGCTGTTACTGTTTCAACATTTCCTTCAATGATCAATGAAACCAAGTCACTTCCAGATCTTATAGCTTCCTCTTCAACTACCCAGGCTACCTCTAAGGTAAGCTCAACTCTAGTGAACACCAGCATTTCACCTTCATCTTCGGAAGTCACAATCCTGCATCTAGAAGCTGGTCAAACAGTGTTTCCCAAATTAAACCAACCCACTATTTTGTTATCTGCCAAATCAACTACTGACACCCAAGCAATCACCAGTATTAATGATCCATCAGGAACTGCTATGAAGAGTCCTGGAGAAATGACAAACTTTAACAGCACTACATCTACACTGACTCCTGGGGCAGCTCTGCAAAAGAAAGCAGTGTCAAGGTCTGCACCACTGGTAAGTTTCTCTCTGCCATGACTCAGAAATGAGACAAATGTAAAGAGTAATTGGAAAGCATTTAATTCCAAGGGTGATCCTGGATTTGATGGAAGCTAGCTCCTATTGTCCCACACAACAAAAAGAAAAAGAACCTGCAATATTTCAAAATGGTTCCATGAATGAAACACGAGAAGATGGGGAGCACCATGTTGAATGTAGGCACCCAAATCCTCTTTATGGATTATATTAAATGGTACCTAAACACAGACTATTAGGGAACCTACCATATGTGCACATTTAATTGACCATATATAGGATTTGGATGCCTCATGTTTGGAAATTGGGCCCTGGAATGTTTATGGCTTTCAGCCACTGCAGTTTTTCTTCTTGTTGCCGACAGATAATTTCTTAGAACCACATGGAGGTGTTCTGCTCACCTTCTATGCTGTCCAGTATGTGGAGAATTTCCCCTCTGTAGTTGTCACATCAGAGCCATTTGCTCAGTTTCCAGATACATTTTACTGCTATTTTCATATCCAATATGAGACGTAAATTAAGTTGCCAGCTTTGCACTATGGCCCTGATTAACATGCAAAAGAATTAGTTAGGTAAGCAAGTTTGCTCCAAGCTTTTTTTAAATTGCTACATTATAAACTCGGCAATCGTAACAAGTTATTTATACAAGATTACACGGACCAGGTCTGATCTTACAAATCCCCCTGCGTAAGAGAACATCCATTGAAGACATGGGAGCTCAGCACATGGGGCACTTGGAGGCTAAGGCCCAGCAAGTGAGAACAGCCAAAAACCTGGGACCAAATTCAGCAAAACTGGCACAGGAAGCCCTGCCCTCTATGCCAATTCAGCCTACTGAATGGAGGGAAGAGTGATAGCACACTGCCTGCAATCCAAAGCAATGGATCATTGCCCTCTATAGGGACTCTGTCGGAGTAGGGTAGAGAGGGAATAAAAACACTCAGCACTGGTCTAACTCTGCTCCTATTGAAGCCAAGGGTAAAATGCTTATTCTGCAATTCAAGACAAAGAGTTAAGCCAATGCAGGGCACTTTTAAAAATCCCTTTCTTCATTTCTTCAAAGGCTTCAGGAAACCCAGCTGGAAGGAATCCCATGGGGAGTGGTCAGATCCGCACACTTCCTAAATTTCCTTGGCTGTGGCCCATTTAGGTCTGATCCACCACGTTACCCCTCACGCCAGCTTTCCAGCACCAGATCAAACAGGGAAAAGATGAGCTGTAACAGCCTACCTCCAAAGCACATGGCGCTAACCCAGGTGTCACAATACACTTCATTCTTAGCTGAGGTTTGAACTCTCTAGTATTCGAATACTCCTACCTGGAGGTTAAACAGGAACCCTACATAAAATGAATTCATCTCTTGATTTATAGCTTGCACCACTCTTACGCATTTCCAGGATGCCTCACTGATTTGTCAGGCTAATCTCTGAGCTGGTTATCATTCCTTTCTCTTTTCTCCTCCCGGTGATTTTCTTCTGGCAGCTATTCTCTTCCTGGCTTTAAACAGGAGTGACTGAATTTTAAAAGTGTCCTTTAGTTAGGGGTGGGGAGTAGAAAAAAGGAGAACCCTGGGGATTTCTTAAAGGCACTGGCTTCCTGCATTCTTGGGAATTTTGAGGAAAGTTATAGAGGACGCTGTAAAATACATAACCCCAACTGCCTTTTTATTATGCTGTTTAATGGTTTTTAATGCTTCAGTGTCTTATTTTAGCCTAATGTTGGTTTGCAAGCCTCAACAGCTATGCATAACAAATGATCTGACTCTGCTTGACCAAAGGGGTCATCAAATCCCAGGATAATTTCAGAATTCACTCAGAGTTCAGTGACATTATACTGTAGGCTCTTTACACGTCTCTTTTCTTTTTGGCTAGGAAGGTTGGCAACCCTGACAAGAAACCAAGCAGCAGAGGTGAAAGTAAGCCGGTCCGGTCCAGTATGGCGTGCCGGCAAGATCCAGTATGCTGTGCCGGACCACATCAACTTCCATGGTGGGGATTGAAAGGGCTCTGGGCTGCTCGCCGCTGCGGGCAGCCCAGAGTCCTTTGAATCCTGGCCACGGCTCTGGCGGCCAGGCTGGAGCCAGGATTTAAAGTGCTCCAGGTTTCCCTCAGCTGCAGGAGCTCTGGGCCCTTTAAATCCCTGCCCCAGCCCCGCAAAGCTCGGGATTCCCCCTGGCGGCCAAAGCCCTGGGCCCTTTAATTTGCCCCTGAGCCCCAGGGGGCTCCCAGCCACCTCTGCAGTGGGAGCCCCTGGTTGATTTAAAGGCTCTGGGTCTCCCAGCCACAGCTGGTTCCCAGGGTCTTTAAATCATGAGAGGCCCTGCCTCTTCCGGATGAGGCCATGCCCCCCTCAGTACTCCGGCAGTACTGGTAAGTCCTGTAAGTTACTTTGACCCCTGCCAAGCAGACAATTATTAAAAAGTCAGGTGCACATTTCCCCACAAACTCTGGGCCCAGTCCTGCATGGTGATGAATGGACAGGCCAGTGGATGATGATGTTATAGTCAAGACACAGCATGTGCCTTAATTCAGCTCTTGGTTGGGGAAAAGATCTGAGTGGAAAAAGCTGTAAGTGATAAGAGTAGTCAACTGGCCACTAATCCTCACAGCTTTCTCACAACTGTCTACACAAGCCAGTGAATGCTGCAGCCCCAGAGAGTCCGTGGGTTTTCAATATGGAGATCTGCGATGTCCATAAGGTTGCAAACAGGTGTCAGAAGGGCTGTGAGCACCCTGCCTTTCCCATATTGCTATGGGATGGGATGATGTCCTGAAAGTGGGGGCTCCCCAATATGGAAAAAGTTGAGCACCAGTGGTCTAGTCTATGCATAAGGAGTTTGAACCTAATAGTGGTCTGTCACCTAAGTCATAAGTCATTAGAAGAGGATCACTGACACCATTTTAACCTCTAAATAAATCCCTCCCCCCCCCCCCCGCTTTTTTCTCTCTCTTGTCTCTCTTTTTCCACAGCCTGGAGCAAAATGGGTCCAAAAACTCTTCTAAAGAAAGAATCCTTTTCCAATTTCAGCAGCCTGCTTCCCCGTGGATAGCATATACAGAAAGTGGTAGCAAGGAGTGGTTCTTCCTATCAAATGTTACTAAATAAACCCTGTCATGAGTAACTATGCTGCACACAAAACCACTGCTCCCCAGTGATTTATAAAGGTAATAATTAGATTGTTTGGTAATGGCCTGAACTGTTGAAATGAAGGGGAAAAGAGGTACAGGAGAGACATACTGGTTTAAAATAGTATTCAGATGAGTGCACTGAACAAATGTTAATTAGATTATTCTTGCATTTTCCATTAAAAAGTGAACCAGTTTTATGAAGATCCTTATCACGTCAAATTAAATGTGTTCCGTGCTCCCAGTTCAAGTATGGAGGCTGAAATGTGTTTACAAGAAGCTGCAATACCATTTTGGGACCAAACCCTGGGAGATGTTGAATGTCCTTCAACCCCTATCAAAGTCTGTGGGAGCTGGAGGATGCTCCGCACTTTACAGGACCAGCCCAACCTGCTATTAGCCAGGTCTAAGTAAGAATGATGGATTGAAGAGATGAAATATAGGATTCCTCTTTGCCTTTCTGTAAGAAACAGCTTCATGTTTACTGCTCTCATGGACATGATCTCGTGGCAGCCAAGCCACAGTCCAGCTCCATTCCTACACAAGCAACAAAGCAAATCAGGAGATAAATGATCATGACGTCTTCACTTGATCTGACCTTGAAACATGTTTCCCTTTTTCCTTTCTAAATGCAACTATTTTCCTTCTCCCCTCCTCCCTTCGGGGAAGGCATTTGTTCTTTTAAAAAATATTATGGATGAGAGGGGATTTTACAATTTTTTCAAGACAAACCTCCCTTATTTGTTCTCAAAATGACAAGCCCGAGGGGAGAGGGAAAAATTCTATGTCTGTTGGAACACCTGCTGCCCCTTCCCTGGCAGTATTTCACTATGTGGTGAGTACAGTTGTCTGTATTTCGGCTCTTGCATTTGTATTTAATACCAAAATTGCCCACAGCAGATTTTGATCTCTCTCAAAGGGCTGCCTTTTTACCCATGGAGAAAACAGGTGAGATAAATATTAATGCTGCTGTAATCTAGCCTGCATATAGCTTCAGTCTCTGGGCATGCCTTCACTGCACAGTTAACCCAGGCTCTTACCTGGACTTTAGTCCAAACCCCTCTTCCCCCACCTTCCCCACCGAAAACTCCTGACCTGGGTTTGGAGGTGTTTTAAGGCTAGGCTCACTTACACGGCGGGAACGTAGGTTAGGGTTTAGGTAAGTTCCATTTTAATTCAGGCTGGAACACAATCACTTTCCAGTGAAAATGCAAAACAAATGAAATCCAATTTGGTGCAATATGTTTTAGTAGTCAGAAGAAGTGATGTAGCTGTTGTTTTGATTTTACCACTTACACCCATTTCCTAATAAAAGGCCTGACCCAAAGCAGACAGATCTTAATGGAAAGTTGCAGAGGCAATGTTATCGAGCATTTGGAGCTAAGAACTGGGAATCAGGTGGCTCAGATTCTATTCCCAGGTCTGCCACTCTACTCATGGAGACTTGACCAACACTAGCACTTAAAGGTATAACGTTAAATTGTGTTGGCTAAATTGATTGAACTAACATCATCTAAAGCTCAAGACAAAATGTACTTTAGCACAAGTCAAGCTGGTTGAGTTAAAAAGGACAATAAGGTGGATAGAAAGCTGGCTAGATCGTCGACCTCAAGGGGTAGTGATCAACAACTCGATGTCTAGTTGGGCAGCCAGTTTCAAGCAGAGCGCTCGAGGCATGGGTCCTGGGGCCGGTTTTGTTCCACATCTTCATTAATGATCTGGATGATGGGATGGACTGCATCTTCAGCAAGTTCACGGATGACACTAAGCTGCGGGAAGAAGCAGATACGCGGGAGGGTAAGGATAGGGTCCAGAGTGATCTAGGCAAATTGGAGGATTGGACCGAAAAATCTAATGAGGTTCAACAAGGCAAGTGCAGAGTCCTGCACTTAGGATGGAAGAACCCCATGCACTACTACAGGCTGAGGACTGACTGACTAAGTGAAGGTTCTGCAGAAAAGGACCTGGGGATTACAGTGGACAAGAAACTGGATATGAGTCAACGATGTGCCCTTGTTGCCAAGAAGGCTAATGGCATATTAGGCTGCATTAGTAGGAGTACTGCCAGCTGATCAAGCGAAGTGAATATTCCCCTCTATTTGGCACTGGTGAGGCCACATCTGGAGTACTGGGTCCAGTTTTGGGCCCCCCACTACAGAAAGGAGGTGAACAAATTGGATAGTCCAGTGGAGGGCAACAGAAATTATTAGGGGACGGGGGCCACATGACTTATGAGAAGTGGCTGAGGGAACTGGGCTTATTTAGTCGGCAGAAGAGACTAGTGAGGGGGGATTTGATAGCAGCCTTCAACTACCTGAAGGGGGGGGTCCCAAAGAGGATGGAACTAGGCTGTTCACAGCAACTCCCATTGGTCTGGAGCAGCGATCCATGTGAGCTGCAATGGGCCGGACCTGTGGACAGGGCAGGTAAACACACCAGCCCGGTCCGCCAGGGGCTTTCCCTACAGAAGCAGTGCCCCTGTTTGAGAAACCTTGTTCTGCGCTGTACAATTCTGAGGGGACTGCATGATCACCTGTGCTGCAGAGTTTGCCACTCTGACCAAACAGGAAATGAAATTCAGAAGTTCCCGGGGCTTTTTCTGTGTACCTGGCTAGTACAACAGACTTCAAAGTGCTGTCCAGAATGGTCACAATGGAGCACTCTGGGATAGCTCCTGGAGGCCAATACCATTGATTTGCATCTGCACTAGCCCAAATTCAACCCAGCAAGATCGATTTTAGCGCGAATCCCCTCACTGGGGAGGAGTATAGCAGTAAATTTTAAGAGCCCTTTAAGTTGCCAGAATGAGGTTGGCTGTGTGGACACATTCATTTTAAAATTGACCTAACGTGGCTAGATTTGACCTAACCCCATAGTGTATACCAGTGTGTGTGAAGAAATTAAAGCAAATGGATTTTTTTCCTCCAGGATATGTTGGCTGTTTCTACAGGGTACTATCAATATGACTGACTGTTATTTCAACATCAGGCCCCTCCACTGGGGTTCACAAAGTTTGCTAAGATTGCAAGTCCATCCATTTAGTGGTATGCCTTGCAAGATTTTCCAGCTCTGGTTTATTCTGAACTAAAATGAGTCTCCCCTCCATTCAAACAGCTCATTTGTTCCTCTGTAGAACTGCCTGTGCTCATTATAGAACAAGACGTCCATTAACACAGAACTGCCATTATCTTTTTGGCAAAACACCACAGTGCTCACTTCTGTAATTGTCCTGCATCTGCACTGATGCAATCTCTTTACATTCTATAATTTGAACTGGGAGCAAGTGGTTTGAGTGGCCTGTTATTTGTGTGACTGGTGAGAAAAATCAAAGAGAGAGCATGCGAGCGAGCGCTGAATGCCATAGGGCAAAGTGAAACTTCCAAGGTAGAGTTACTTCCAGACGATGGCCAGCAGTGTCTGCAAGTCCCTCACGTGGTCTATCCAGTCTTTCCTCCAACCCCCACCCTTCATTTGCATCTTTTAATTTGTTAGGAAAGAAAATTGTTTTGGGTTTTCTCATGTAAAAATATAAAGGCATGGTACATCTGATCTCCTGGCATTTAACATTTTTATTATGTTCTTATGTGCTTATTAAAATAAACTCACAGTTTTCCAGAGGACAAATATTAGTGCATAATGTACAGTAAGATTCAATGGAGTTTCCAGCAGGTTACTTTTAAAACTCTATGAGATGCATATGGTAGGTTATTTATTTACCTGTCTAATCATGCTATTATGCCAAGTATGGCATTCACTCCCACACCACCTCCTTGATGATTGCTAGTGATCAAAACAGATGAGTGCCTGGACAAGTGCAAGGGGTCATGTTATCAACTGTTCCATCATATGCTTACAAGAAAAAGTCCCGTGAAACACGCAACGTTATAAAACTAAGACGGACAGACCACAGACAAATTAAAAATGAGAGAGGAGATGGAAAAGAATTATTTTTTAAAAGCTGAATCTGACAAGACCTTGACCACAAACCTTATATCGGCAAAAAACAAACACTAGGTTTCCTAAGCAGTGCACTTCTGCTCAAAAACTAGCTTCCCAAGCTTACCTTTTTCTGTGAAAGAACAATGCTTCAAACTGAAACAATTTATGCCACCTACTGAAAACAAGTATTGCAACAATTGCATTTCCCGGGTTAGCCAGAGAGAAGAACCTACTGAACTCAAGTCGAATTGCTCTTGTCTGCCATGTGCATGAATTAAAGAATTGCTCTGAATTTCAGTTTTGAAACTTCTGACAATAAGAGCAATTTAACAATTCCTGTACATTTTCTAAAAAACAGATTTTCAGCTGCTCTTGGAGCTTTTCTGCTCCTTCTTTACTACTGCACATCTGTTAATTCAATAGCCTATCCCACAAGGAAACTGAAGGCTTGGGCTAAGTGGTATTTGATTTGATCTTTACAGTGACTGCAGTTCTTTCAAATAATAACAGCGATAACATTAATTAGTTCACTTTATTTGGCAAGCTTGATGCTTTCAGCCAAACACCCTCCTTAAATCCCACTTCTTTGATAAAACCTTCCTGCACTGCTATCATCTCTTGATTTTGCCCTGTTATCTGGTGTATGGTCCTAGTTAGGTCATTAGCTGATTGGGACAAGGAAATTTCCTTTGGTTGTCTTATAAAGCAGAGACACTTACTGTACACTCCATAAATTAACTGATTTTTACTGTACACGCTATAAAGACGTGACTCCTTTTTGCAGAAAATTACTTACATGTAGGTTATTTTAAATAATGGATGTATAAAGATGAGAAGACAGTTAAAACACTTACATGGAAAAATGTTAGTAGGACAAAATCATGTGACATAATTAAAAGAAATTGCAGTACTATGCTGAATGCTATCAAGAGACCAAATCCAGAACACTTTCAAAAGGCAGGGCATGCCACATATTCAGAAATGCATAAACAAACACAGGAGCATTGCTTCTCCGACCTTAAAAGAGAAGATGAGCTATAAGGTGTCTGAAGCTCAACATGATTGTCCAGTGAGAGGTTTTTAAATGTTAAAACTAACACCCTGAACAGCAACAGGCAGCCAGAGAAAATCACGGGAGAGTGAGCAGGTAGAATCTTCTTCATTCATTCCCAATAATAATCTTACTACTGTGATCTGCAGAAGATATGAACCCCGTTTCCTAGTTAGTCCAATACAGAGTATACCAAACTTGGTGCCACAGGTATATGCCATTATCTAGTTTTTATGAAAGTGGTAAAAATAAGCAAGGAGCCCTGACCACACCAGATATCTGATTTTAAATTAGCTCCTGGCCCTGACACACACTAAAATTGTAACTCCCCAGCAAAGCTCAAGCAGCCAAGGAAAATGTCACCTGCTTCATACCATAATACAGGTTTGCTAGATCAGAGAAATATTGAGCCATGTAATATGTATACAGCAAACGTAACCCATGGTTTAGCTTTCCCAAAGGCACCTCAGGGAAATGCAGTATGGGGAGTATACACTTGATCCCAGCACAGGCCAATGAGAACTGCTTCCGTGTCACTGGGCTGTTCTGTCAGATACAGGCAAAACCAGTTGTGCTGTTCTAGACCTACTTAATATACCCTCCACTTGGTAGTGCAACCATCAGCCATGTCAAATATTGCTGATGAATCCAATATCACCACCACAAAGGCCTCCCAACCAATCCGTTGTGGCAAGCAGAAATATCATGACTTTGGCACCAATAATCTAAGTTACAGGGACCACACTGGTATCTGAACTGAACTGAACTGCATCTGACAGATGCTTTGTATATATTTTCCTCAATTTTTTGTTCCAGGTTCCAACTGATTATATTTAATGTAAGAAAAAAAATACCAACCATGTACTATATCTGTGTCCAATTAAAATATATTAACTTTTAAAATGACCTTGTGGAACAAAGGAAGGGAACAGTAAATGGAACCTGTGCTGCATTCTTCAAGGGGACCCTTGATAGTACCTTGCCATATACGTTTGGGTTGCAACACCCATTGTTCATGAAATACATTTCAGTGCAAATGTTTGGAACACTTAAAAGTGTATTTTAACCCTAATGTAGTAAGCTAAACTCTTAATTTATGTCAATCTGTGCTGTTACTTTCATTCCACATTTTTATCCCACTTTTACAAAAAGTTGTTCAGACTAATGCATGCTTTGGCACTTGCATTCAGTTAAATTTACAGAGAACATATTGCAGAAATGCTGTGTCAGCTCAAGCACGTGGGAAATAGTGTGCCAGCTCTGGCTTATGACCAACAATGCTAACATCATTTCTGCATTCATGGAGATTACTCTTTTAGTACTAGAACAGTAAAATCAAAAATGAAAATCCAACTCGCCAGTTCCAGAACTCTATATCCCTCAGAGCCATCAGAGCCCATTTGGTTCTTCAACATTTTTGATCACAGAAGAGTGCTCAATCATTTATAACCATTGAGTTAGGGTGTTCCTCACTACATTGTTTGTTAAAACAGGGTTACTTTAGTCTGAACATCACAATATGGTCATTTATATTTAGGCCTATCCAGTTGGTATCACTGATGCTTTCCATTACAAGAGCATTATACCCCATTATTAAGATGACTTTCACCAAACAATAGTGAGGCACCAGACTGCTTTTTCCTAAAACAGGTACATGGCCTGTTTCTAACTGCTGGGCCTTTCAGCATCCAATCTTCTTAAAAGGCATTCCATCCACAAGACTTCTAAACCCTGACCCTCCCTTGTGAGGAATCTTCGACTAGACAACAGAAAATCTTCCCCCCAAAACCCTGTCTTCATGTCCTTCTGCACATGTTGGCATTATCCAGATAATGAGGTCATCCCCAAGATTGTTATACACGTTCAAGACTTGGTGTATCCCTAGGTAATGGGATTAGGAAATAATTTAATACAGAAATTTAACTCATAATTATTGTTTTATATTTGACTGTTCTACAATTTAGAACCATTTCTAGTAGAGACAGACCTAAAAAAAGAAGGTATAAATTGATAGCAGCAACAGCCCTGGTGATGAAGTAAAGCCACCAGTGGTATTAAATGTACATGAAATCTCGAGAAAAGCCCTTTCATTTCAGCTATGAATGCCCCGTGGAAAGGGGATGGTGCACTGCAAGAGCTACATAGGAAACCACTTTTAAGAAACAAACCGTTTCTCAGAGAACCAAGAGGACGCAGATCAGCAGCAAGTAATGGAATGAGTCACCCAAAAGGCGGTGAGGGGGTATTACCAGACATAAGTTTTCATCGCTTGAGATGGGTGTCTAATGTCCTAGAGCTCTAGCCCCTACTATGTCTTTTTTAATTTGCATCTGCATTTTAAGCCACAATTACCCTTTTTACAAACACATTCTATTTTGTCCCATCAAGTCCACACTTCTACATAGTAATCAACAAGTCACCCAGATGTTTCCCTTACAGGGACTTTGTTTTCCACTCCTGCACTAAAAAACAAAGAAATCAGACCATTTCTCATTTCATTACACTGCATTTATATCTAACCCCACCACTAAACCTATTTTCATTGATTCTATCACCCACAATAACACTTAATGTCAGAGCCATCACTTGACAAACTAATCTTTATTAAACTCCGATATTTTTCAAAGGCGGATGCATCATTGTATTAATAGACCATGATTTGGGATCTGCCTGGCTCAGGTAATAGAGAGCAAAGCCTTTTCTCTCTATGTCCTCAGTTCAAATTCTGCTCCAGTTTACTGAGCCCAGTGATGAGCCCAAATGAAATCTCTGGCTCGAAATACCCCCCAAACTTTCAGGCAACAGTATCTACACTTTGTCCTGTCTCTATAATAGGACAAACCAAAACTCCAGAGCGGAATACTTGTGAAGTTTGAAGGAGTTTGGATCTGGACCTAAACAGCTCAAGCCCAATTCTAGTAGTAACAAAAAAAAAATTCCGTCTGAAGTCTTCTTGATGACAGACTTCAAGCGGGTACATCTCACTAACCCAAAATTCACGGAGCATTATCATCAATACATTAAATATTTACCTGTTATAGATCAACTTTTCTGGGTTCACTTTAGTTTGCTCTCAGAAGTTAGCATTTAAACATAAGAACTAGTTTTATTTTTAAAATATCAGAGGAGTAGTTAAACTGAATAAACACCCCCCCTCACACCATCTAAGCACACTTCAGCCTTGATCCTGCATCTGAATGCAAACAGGCAAATTGCTGCACCTGCATGGAGCCCAGTTGAAATATATGGGGATTAAACACTTCAGGAATTTATAAGCTAGTCCCTTATAATTTAAACATGCTTTATAACTCCTTGAACTACCTTAAATATTAAATCCTTATCTGCCTATAGCTCACAATATGTTTAACTAAGAAAATTAAGCACAGTAATAAATGGTGAAGAATTTTGAAATATTAATTTGGCCTGTAGCATTTAATATGTTTATTTGCATTAATTAATTTGAAACCAAGTTTATATTGCCTTTGTCAGTAGTTTGCTAGGAACTTTCAATTATGTTACTAATGTTCCAAAATGTACCCTTCTGGTGGTATATTTCATCATTGATTGCCGTTTCCAGTGCATTTAAATTAATTATTTTGGCCAGCTAAAAATATGATCGTTTTTATGAGATGCATGAAAATTTAACAAGATTGCTACAGGGTTTGTTTTCAGTTTGGTGTGTGGGGAAATCAGTTAAAGAATGCTTGCTATTAAGGGTGGTCTACTTTTTTGTCTCAGCACACAACACCTACATGGTAATATTTGTAACAAACCCTCGGGTATCTTAATCAGGTTGTTAAAGATGGGCTAGAATGATAAACATATTGTTGAGGCTACAAACTGCATGTTTTGGGCACCACAAACAGAAAACAGAGCTAGATACTCTGTGGAGCAGGAGATATCCTAAAACATCAACTCCAAGGAAGTTGATGTTCAGACCAATTTCTCTCCTCTTCAGATCTACCTTGCAGATGACCTTTATCCTGATCTCTCGACAGCTCAAGTTAAATATGACTTAGTCGGATTGTGCCAGGAACTCTTGCCCAGTCTAAATGAGGACCACATGGATTTGTGATGCAATCAGTACAGTATAGAGATATAATATCTGGCTCAGTTTGGCTTTAAGGCCCACTAGAAATGTAACTCCCTTCTCCTCCACTGGCAAGAATCCTACAGGGGATAGTCCCTTGGCTACACTACTTCATCTATCCATGAGACTGCAGTTTGAATCAGCTAGTAGCAATAGTCCACACGTCTTTTTATGGGTCTGTCTCCAGTCCTAAAGGAGCTGCGTTCCCGGTCACGAAGGCATCACCACCTGGACTAGCTCAGCAATTCAGCTTTCTTTACATTCTGGGTAGGCAGGGTGACGGGTATGAGTGAGTGAGTGTAGGCTTTACTGGAGGCCACTCAGATGAGAGTTATCTCTTGCAGCAAAATTTTCATGAGCAGGGAACCAAGAGCATTTAGGAACCTTGAGCACAGTCCTTACTGCTTGGAAATGATCTCATTACCACAAAGTAAGAATCCCACTACCGCCTCCACCCCCAATCCAAATTCATGTTTGGTTATGGTAACTTCCCAAGTGTCGGTTCAGGAATTGTAGGTGGTAGCCTAGGCAAATGAAGCTTTCTATGGCAGTACTTATCCATTTCCAGCAATAGAGGAAGTAAAATGATCTTTCTCCTCTGGAGCTTTTCACCGTAGGCTTACGTAAGGTTGATATTAATATCCTAGAAGCATGTTTAAAACAAAGCGGAATCATGCAAACACACACCAACATTGGAAATATGGCCTCATTCTTCCACAGACCTAGGACATAACTAGAAATGGTTCCTTGCTGCAGGAAGAAGCAACCTTCTGTCCACATGACACATACTGCTCTGGCAACCTTTCCTTAAAGTGCATGCTGGAGAAGGAGGTAGACTAGCCAGAAGATACTACTTGCCCTTTAAACGAGAGCTGATGAGATACAGAGAGGTCAGGGAAAAGAACTAGGGAGGTTCTATGGGATCCAGGAAAGATACAAGAAATCTCCTATGACTCCTGGGGGCTGACAAAAAAATAGTTTGCCTGGTTTGTCAGCACACCTTCAAAGGTATGTCCCAGTAGCATGCTTTGTCATGATTATAGACAAAGGTTTGTCCACAAAATAGTTAGGGGTAAAAATGTATTTAAAAAATGAATTTCAATCCTCCCTTTCAGTATTTAGCATTTAATTGTAATCTGACTTTAATAATTATTACAGATTAAAATCTATTTAATGAAATAGAAAGGTTTGTAAAATCTCAGTCTGATTACTCAATGGTAAAGAGGCAAGGTTAACTGCCTGAGTTTCAGTCTAGTAAATGAAGCATACTTTTTGTACTCCGGTCATAGTGCCGCTTTGACAGTACCATTAGTTTAATTTAGGTAATGGCACCATCTAATGGCCAAAAGGAGAAGTGCGGAGGGAAAGGAATAACGGGAGAGCTTTGTGAATAGTATTCTAGGGACGGGGAGATTTCCTTTGTCAACACTCTCTGACAACTGGGCCTGAGTACTGGCTGTTAAGTGGTGCAGTTAATAAAGGCACTTGATTTTCATAGCTGAAAACCCTGCTTCAGATTTGAGCAGATTAAATTGAAAGGAGTCTTTCGCGTCTTGGTTGCTGGGTCAAATCTAGGTAGGATTAACAGAACCCCAGTGTTATCCTCTGGGAGCTGTGCAGTGGCCTATGCCTCAGGCTAAGATTTTGTTGTGGATGTTTTTAGTAAAAGTCATAGACAGGCCATGAGCAATAAAGACAAATTCATGGAAACCCTGACCTGTCCCTGACTTTTAACTAAAAATATCCATGATAAAATGGGAAGGGACTAAGCAGCTGCAGTGTGGCTGGGAACTCCAGGGCCACCATCACCCCTGGGGGCTCAGAGCTGCGGGCATCTCCTTGCCCCACCGTGGCCTCTGGGGAGCTGCAGGGTAGATCATGAAATTTTAGATCACCTGTCATTTCCTATAGGTGGGGCACGAGCAGAGCTTAAAGTGGTCTGAAAAGTGTGTGTGTAGGAGGTCTGTCATCAACCCCACATCTGCCCTTACCCTTGGTCCAGCAGTTCTGCCCCAACACCCAAATCTAGCCTGCCTTCCAGCTCCATATCAGTTCTGCCCTGTTCAGCCTCACCTCTCTACTCCTCCCGCAGCTCCCAGGGTTCCTCACCCTACTCCCTCTCAGCTTGAGGACACGCTGCATGAGGGTTCCTTTCCCTATTCCCAGGCTGGATGTTGCACAGAGGGAGTGGGAAGGGAGAAAGAGGGAGTGGAACCACCCTGAGCTGTTGGACTCTCAACACTCTTTCCAATGAGAATGGTGTGTTGGTTCCTGAGAGGAAGGGAAGAGGGCTTTGCCTGCTCCCTGCAGGAGCCCTAATTAGTTGCTCTTCTTCAGGAGGCTGGCAAGTGTGGAGAAAAAAAAGCCAATCCAAGGGGATGATCCCTCAGGTGCTACAAAAACATGCTCCCCTCAGCAGCCCAGCTTGCTTTTTATAAACTTTATTTCCAAAGACTGAGACCTGGGGCACTGGGCACCAGAACAACATAAACAAGTGGGAAGGTAAGGGGGAAGGCTGTATTGCTACTGTGGCGAGGGGACCTTGGTCACCAAAGCTATCAAACTCATACAATCCATTAGCATTGGTTTATCACACTAAAAAATAATTTGTGAATCTAAAGTGTATTGTGTGGGCTCATCCTAATCCTGAGTGGATGTTCATCCATATCTGTTCAGCAGACATCATTAAGGACAGGCCCCGCAAGAGTAGGGTGCAGTTTCAAACTGAGCAGCATTGGTAGAGCTGCATCCATTGTAGGCTTGCCAACTTTCAAATCACAGAAAACCGAACACCCTTGCCCCACCTCTGCCCATTCCATTCCCTCCTCCTTCCCCGCCACCCTTGTTCATTTTCACTGGGCTAAGACAGAGATATGGGCTCTGGCCGGGGGTGCAGGATCTTGGATGGGGCCAGGGATGACGGTCTTGGGGCATAGGAGGGGGCTCTGGCCGGGAATGGGGCCAAGGGGTTCAGTGGGAGGAGGCTCTAGACTGGGGCAGGGGGTTAGGGTGTGGACTCTGAGGTAGGACCAGGGATGAGAGGTTTGGGGTGCAGGCTCCAAGAGGGAGTTTGGTTGGGACTGAGGGGGTTCTGAGATGGAGCAAGGGATTGAGGTGCAGGACAGGCTGAGGGGTGCTGGCTCTGGGTGGCACTTACCTCAGGTGGCTCCCAACAAGCAGCATCATGTTCTTCTGGCTCCTAGGTGGAAAGGCAGCCAGGGGACTCTGCATGCTGCCCTCACCCACAGGCACCACCCCCACAGCTCCCATTGGTTGCAGTTCCCAGACAATGGGATCTGCGAAGCTAGTGCTTGGGGCAGAGGCACCCCCTGCGATGCCTCCTTGGGCACCCCTGAGCCAGGGAGAAGTGCTGGTCACTTCCGAGGAGCTGCACGGAGTCTGGCAGGGAGCCTATGAGCTCTGCTGCACCACCAACCAGACTTTTAACATCCCTAGCCTGTTGTGTAGATTATACACTGACCATGCATGTGACTAGTACCAGATTACTGCATGGTCAGAGCCCTCCACCTTAAATTAAAAGCCAAAATAACCTATTTAAATAACTAGAAACAATGGTTAGTCTATAGGCATCAAGCATGCAGCAGAGACAAAGACCTCTCCACCTCCAAGTTCACACTGTACCCAACCAACAGTGACCGCTGCAAGAGTTGGAACTTGGAAGGAACCATTTGGTGCTAAGACTAGGGCTGAAACTGTTTGTGTTAATCTGTACATTGGGGTGTTGAGGCCTGCACATATTGCATGACTGCTGGGGTATGTGTGTGACTCTTGTAGACCCACCTCCACCCCCAATCCCTAATATTAACAGAGGGCTCATCTCTACTCATGTGTGTTAGATTGTTGAGTGTGGTATTTGTTCTTGAAGTTAATTCCTGCCTCCTGAAGGCTCAGGAACCTCAAGGAGGAGGGGATTCTCAGGCACACAGATTAGGATTTAGGAACAAATATTTAAAAAGAGTAAATGGAATGACTCAGCTAATTATAGGTGTGACAGCCTGACACAGATCTTGGGCAAATGCAGTAGCTGATGCAGGACTCATATTAAAGAAGGGTAATATAATTAATGCTAATCAACTTGGGCATATGGAAAATAAGGCCTGTCCAACTACCTTGGTATCCTTTTTAGATATTGCAAGTTTTGCTGATAAAGGTAAGAGTGTTTATAAAACACTTCTGTAAGTCACTGGACTTGGTACCACATGACATTTTGATTAAAAACTATAATGATACAAAAATAATGGGGTCCTGTAGTAATTGGTTCTTAGCCCTATACTATTTAACATTTTTTATCAATGACCTGGAAGAAAACAAAAATCACCCCTGATAAAGTTTGCAGATAACACAAAGATTGGGGGAGTGGTAAAGAATGAAGAGGACACATCACTGATACAGAGCAATTTGGAAAGCAAGGCACAAGCAAAAAATATGCATTTTAATATGGGCAGATGTAAATGTGTACATGTAGGAACAAAGAATGTGGGCCATCCTTGATTATAGTCTACAGGTCCCTACTTCGGGAACAAATATTTGATAATAGGCAAGGTATAACAAGATCCAGTGTCTGGAAGTTCAAACTAGATAAATTCAGACCAGAAATAAGGCATATATAGTCAGGGTAATTAAGCATTGGAACAACTTACCAAAGGTTGTGGTGGATCCTCTATCACTGATAACTTTAAAATCAAGCCTTAATATGTTCTAGTTCAAACAGTAATTAAGGCCTATGGTCTGTGCTATCCCGCAAGTCAGACCAGATGATCACAATGGGCTCTTCGATCTTGAAATCTATGACTAACCAGCCCCAGGTCCCCTCACCACAAGAGCATAGAGCAGTCCAACATGAGCAGGAAGCCTGAAAATGAACAACTGCAGAGCCATCATACCGGGAAGGGCTGATGCATTTCAAAAAGCCAGTCTGAGTATTTCAGGGTATGTAGCTTCATTGCTAAACAATTGCAATAATCACGCCCTTCTGAAGACTGGAGCATTCTTGCCAACTGTCATTGCTGGGTGTTTGCATTAATGGACATCTGTCTGAACTGTCAAAAATAATAATCATCATCATCATCCTGACATCCTACCATTAAACTCTACTGTGGAGAACAAGGCGGCCTTATGGTGTGGATCAACTTGCCTGGATTATTGTTTGGTTGCTTATAAGTAAGCCTTGCTCTGTGGAGGCCAGAGGGCTGGAGTGGGGGTGGCTTTTTCTGGTATGTGAGCATCTAGGCGCTGCTGTGCAGTAGGTGGCACAGGACAGGAGAATTTCCAGTTGTTCCTGCTGGAGTGCTCATGAACCTCAAACTGCTAGAGGGATGTTAAGCCCACATGGGCAATAAATAGGTTAATGGGGCCTCACAGGCCAATTATGCTAGCTGGCTGCACCTGGAGGGTAGGTCAGATTTAAAGATGAAGTTCAGCTGGGGAAGGATCTGGATGGTTGCTTTAAGGGCAGGACATGTGGAGCAGAAGGCCCTGTGGCAGAGAAAGGGAAGATCTATAGTCCCTCTCCTAGCACTGGAGAAGTTAGCAGGATCAATGTGGAAGGCCCAGGGAGATCCTTGCTGGAGCAAGGAAGTCTGGCAAAAGGCCAGGACTAACCAGGAGCAGCCACTGGAGTGGAGCAAGCATTGGTGATGAGCCTTAATAAAAGAGCGGGAACTTCCTAGGAGAGAGAGACCTCAAAGGCATTTAACTGAGGAACTGCGTAAGGGAGACTTGAGTAGGAACAGGTCAAGCCCAAGGAGGGCAGAAGTTTGAAATTTATTGGGGATTCCATGAGGAGCCCTGGCCCCAGGAAAAGGGAGAACCTAGAGAGGTAGTGGGGAAGCAGTGTGGTAAAAAGTGATGGTAAGAAGCAGCCAAGGGAGGTCGTAGGGACAGGTCTGAATAGAGCTGGACTTCTCACCTTCAGCTAAAGCAGGGACCCTACATGCTTCCTGGGACTGATCATCAGCTAAGAGTCCATCTGTCCTCATCATGATGGGGGTGTGTGGGGAAGCTGCTTCTTCAGCAACCACCTCTGAGGTATCTGGCGGCATAGAGAGCACTTTCTAGGTGCTAAGGAGGTGAGCAGGCCAATCAAAGCACCCTGGAGAGCTCTGCAAATCTATTTAATGAAAAATGCCTTTTCTCCCTCCCCAAAAGACCAATGCATTGCTGGGGTCCCAAGCCTGGTCTACACAAGGGGGCAGGGGAATTGATCTAAGTTATAAAACTTCAGCTATGTGAATAACATAGCTGAAGTCTTCACTGCGGTAAGTCGATGGCTGACACTCTCCCGCCGACTCCACCAGCACCTCTCACCCAGATGGAGAACTGGAGTCGACAGGAGAGTGCTCGGGGGTTGTTTTATTGCATCTAGATTAGACCCCTGTTCGTCAATCCAGCAGGTAATGTACCCATGCCCTCAGAATCAATCAAGAACAGGACAGCTGCGCCTGCAGTGCCTTGCTTGTGTGGCAGGACAACCTGGCTTATAGCTGGTGAACAAGGTCAGTGAAAGACTTAAATTGAGCCCTTAGTGGCAATCTAAAAATCTGGAGCCATGAAAGAATCAGTTTTCTTGCAACCAAGAGCATAGTCTGGAAGCAGCATCTTTATCTCTCAGGAAATGGCATAGCCAATGCTTTCTTGCCAGTGACTGAAGAAATGCTTTGCTACGCCTGGAGAATGGAGGTGCCAGGAAATACCATTGCAATCCAAAAACATTAAATTCGTGGATATGATGAAATTCTCAGAAATCCCAACCCTGGGAGTACTGGAAAGCTCTTCAGGGCAGTGGACTGGCAGCTCTGTAGGTACTTTGGCAGGATATGTACATTACCTGTCATCACTTACTGCCATTTGCTGAAGGGAATGGGAAGATACATCTCTCCCCTTTCCAATCAATGGATATCTGGAAGACGGTGTGGTAGCACTCACTCCAACACATTGACTTGCAGGACAATCACAATTGTGCTAGAGACACTAAAATAAGCTGAAATGGCTATTGTTGCATCCCATAATAAATCACTGATATAACATCAAACTGATGAAGATTCAGTTATCAAAAGCTGTCCCAGCTGTCAAAAACGGACAAATTTTATACTGCAAAAGCATGCTATCATTCCTGGGTTTTTTGACCCCCTCTCAAACCCACACAGGCTGGGTGGCCCGCTAAGGTGAGTCAGGGAATGGAGGTACCACTCCCTCCACAAGCTCCGCTGCACAGGGCTGGCCTGAACCTTGCCATTTGGGCTGATCTGAGTCACATGGTGTCACTGCTCGCTCCCTGATCTTCCTCCACAGCCTCCTAAGGGGGCACACCCCAGTTTGAAAATCTCTAGAGGCTGTTGCTAAATGGAAGGCAAAAGTCTGGGGGCCCATGACCCCAGGGGTGCTAGGGGTGTGGCAGCACTCTCTGACTTGAAGTGGTTTCCATCATATACAGGGTTTACAGTTTTGTTCAATAGCTTTCAGCAACCCCACTATACAAATTGTTCCATCACTGTGTGCCGGTGTGTCCCCCCACCCCCATGTTGCCTCTGCCTGTCTCAGATGGGGGTATGCAGTAGACTACATTATTTGGAAAGGGGCATGCAGCCTAAAAAGTTTGAAAACCACTGCACTAAGGCTATGTCTACACTATGGAGCTTACAATATGTCACAGCTGTGAGGTCTCCTGGGTAGCCACTCTTTGCTGGCAGGAGAGAGCTCAAACTACCCCTGTTGACACAGTGCTGTCCACACCAGCACTTTTGCTGGTGAAACATAATTTTGTCAGGGGTATGGAAAAAAACACACCCCGGCCCCCCCCTTAAAAAGTGGTAGTGTAGAGAAAGCCTGACCCCATTTTTGCAGAGGTGTTAACGGGCCACTCTATCTTGAATGGTCCCTTACAAAATGTGCTAACTACTTATGCTAAACAATCTGCTCCCCTTGCACTTAGCTATGATGCTCCGTACCTTTCCTACAACTTAAGAAGGGCTCTGTGCGACTCCCTCACAAACAGAAGTTGGTCCAGTAAAAGATAGTACCTCACCCACCTTGTATCTCACCTTGTATCTCAAATATCCTGGAACTGACACGGCTACAACTACACGGCATGTGCCCATAAGTCAATCAAATATTTAATATTCTTGTTTTATGATGTGAAATATTAATTTACACATGGTTATCACTATTATGTGAATATTTTAACTGTAATTGTTACTGCAATAATGACCCTCTCATCTACAAGCCAGGCAAATTCTTCAGTGAGTTGGCCTTGGTCGTTCAGTTTAAAATAAACTCAAATTGAAGTCAGAGGCATGGACTGTAATTTGAGTTTTTAGACTCTCATCTGGCAAACCATGATTTCCACATTTAACTTCCAGCACTTGCATAGGTCCCACTAGCTGCAGTGGGGCTCCCCACATGCCTGAAGTTAAGTATGTTCATGAGTATTTGCAGGATCGAAGCCTTTGTGAGAAAGCTATTCCTGTAGAACAGGGGTAGTCAATAGGGGGACTGTGGGACAAATCTGGACCAGCAGACACTTTTGAATGGACCTCAAAATCTATTATTAGGTTTTTGGTTTTTTTTTTTAAATGATTTTCTCTGGAGTTTGGACATTGACTATACCTGGGCCCAGAAATTTGGGCCTCGACAAAAAATAATTGACTACCCCTGCTGTAGAGTATAAAAAGGATTTCTTGAACAACCAGAAAACCCACAATAAAAACATCAAAATCATGTGAAGTGGTGGATCATCCCACTGTAAGTTCATACTTCACTCATATCTGTTGTGTAGGTATGTTTTTTAAAGTGTTTAATATACACATATTAAAACACTATGCTGTGATTACAAATATACAACAGGCTTTTGATTTATGCTTGAAATATATAGCAAGTTTCAATAAATAATGCAATTCACAGTATAGGTTATTTTATGAAAGTTGGCTCACTGCTTTTTAAAAAAGTTTAAAATGGGCTCGAAAAGTTTCTGAATCACACAGGATCACATTAGGTCAGTTATAAAGAATAAATTTGCACTTTTTTCCTAGTACCCAAGGAACTGCCAGCTATTTAAAACTGTCCCTCTATAATTATTCACAATGCTTTTAACAAAAATAAATACAATTTCTAAGTCGTCTTTGGCATGTTGTAATTCCAGGTGAGTAATATTTAGCAGCATAGTGTAAAAGAAAAAATACATACTGTATAATGCACTACTGGATTCAGCTTTACAAGGAGAAGAATGTAGTACAATGCAAACTTTAATGTCAATATGTACAGAGCTTTAAAGAAAACATCTTTTAAAAAATGAAATAAATACAATATGATACAAAATCCACAATATGTTTAGAGAAGGAACGATAGTTACAATATCTGACAATGGGGACCTTTTGTATAGTTCATCTTTGAAGTACCTCAGATAGCATATAATTGAATTGCACGCTTTGTTTGAACTTTAATGCCCTTTCATATATTGAGATTTATGCCCAGTCACATGCCAAAACAGTTTTAGCTATAATCAGAGTATCAGTGCAAGAATGCCAAAGTGCTTGGGAAATTATGCCAATGCAATAGTAAGCCTAATGCAACATACATATTATAGTAACACTATGCCCTTCTTGCTGTTTTTTTCAGTACCCTAACAAAAACAGGTGTGATTACTATAAATGAGTTTGAATGATTATTTCTGAAACATATTTATCAATAAGGGGACTTGCCAATTAGAGTTTAAAGATGCCTTTTCACAAAAGAATTTGTTTTCCTTACATAGAAAAAACCCAATAAGAGACAAGGATTTGTATTATAAAAGGTTTAAAAAAAAACAACAACAAAAACATAGACTTGTTACTCTATTATTCAGCTTTAGCCATACAGCTGCTTTTCCTCAATTTAATTTCCATATTATTTATATTCACAAAGAAATATGCAGGTTTATCAACAGTCAGGAAAATATTGCAGTTTGGGAGCAATTATTCTTAAAAATATACACTGGAAATAAGGACAGCTAGTATTCCAAAATCACTTAATTGAACAATTGCTAATACAGAAGTGTGGTATATAACCAAGTACAGCGTTTGTCTTCTATACATACACACACTTGGTAATATGTATGAATGCTTTAATAAGGGATTGTGGATCAACTGTTGTGTCAAATATATTGCTCCTGTGGTATTATATAACTAAAGGATTTTCCTCCCCCACAACTTTACTACAATTGAATCAAACAGGAGGTTAAACACACTGAAAATTAACTTCTAAAAAAAATCTCTCATTTATCTTAAAAGCATGCTTCCAGTTTTTGGCTGGGAGTAAGAAACGTTATGGTTATAGTAGTGCACAAAACCCTGTTTGCATGGCTATTTTAGCCTCATTCTGTTGACTAAGTGTGGATAATCACGCTTTTGGATAATTTATACAACTGAATCTCCATCTTTTGCAGGCTTCACCCTCCTCTAATTGTAACATCTGAAAATAAATTAAGTACTTTGATGTTATAGCAACCTGTTACAATGCACTGATGAACAGATGCCTACAATGAATGGTTGTTAAAGTACATCTTAAAATTTGCTAGAAATACGGTTTTCATTATTGGATGTTTCAATTAATTTATTTTCAACTCTTACAATATACAGTGAATGTATAAGTTTTTTTTAAATTATTTTTTCAAAGCTAAAGAGAAAAGGATAAGGATAATTCAGCTCTATAACTGGAAGTCTAAAGACAACAAAGGACTGGTGTGGGGTTGACTTTCATTTTCATATCCATGAGATGTGTTCTCTGGAAGTACTCACTAAGCAGGACACCTAAGCTATACAGCTGTGCTACCAGCATTTGGACAGCCTCTGTACAACCACATATATCGCAAGTTTCTAGCGTGGCTAAAGGAATGCTCTCCTTTTGAGCATAAGGAAAACACACAAAAACTAAAACCTGTATTCAATAACAGATCACAAAAGCCAAAACATGTTGGCTTAAGACAATCTGCCCATACTGAAGCTCCCTAGATACTTTTGATTCTGTAACATCTGCTGTTGGTGCCACCCCATAACTTTTGAGTAATGGGGCCAGGAGCACATTGCAGATCTTTACATTTTACAATCTCACAGTGCACAGGGCATGACGCCTTTTATTACAGATCTGTTCCAGCTCAAACTGAAGTAAATATGAGTCTTCCTACTTACTACAGCAGAAGCTGGTGAGGCTCTACGTGAATATGTATTTGGAAAAAAAAAGGCTTTGATTACAATTGCACTACTGAGACTATGACTTTTGTCAGGCTTCTTGCTGGGGAATGATATTTGAGACACTAGCCTGTGTTGGATCATATCAGGTAGGATGGTAATTAGCACTGCAGAAATCCCTATATACAAGTAGCTCACCATTCTGTTTTTATAAAGGATTTAAGGATGAAAGTAAAAATTTACTACAGCATTGTAGCTTATTTTTAAGCCAGTACCCACAATAAAATGCTAACCAGTTTACAGTCTTAGGTTGCCCACTTTCTAATCGCACAAAACCGAACACCCTTGCCCCGCCCCTTCTGAGGCCCTGGCCCGCCACAAACCTTCTCCAAGCCCCATCCCAGTTCACTCCATCCCCTCTCTGATGCTTGCTCTCCCTCACCCTCACTCACTCATTTTCACTGGGCTGGTGCAAGGGGTTGGTGTGCAGGAGGGGTGAGGGCTGCAGCTGGGGGTGCAGGCTCTGGGATGGAGAAAGAAATAAGGTGTGCAGGAGGGAACTCTAGGCTGGGGCCCGAGAGGTTCAGAGTGTGGGAGGGGGCGGGTGTTCCGGCTGAAAATTGGACACCTGGCAACTCCATCTTTGACTGTGTAGTAGCTATATGTACATGACACAAATTATACCATTCAACAGCCCCTACCAAAGACTCAAATAATTGTAATTATCATCATTTTCAAACAATTCACAGATTACTCAGGAGGAGTTCATGTTGCTTACCTTTTAAAATTCCATGACTACTGAGTTCTGCAAAACTGGCATTTTCCTTTGAAATGAGAAAAATCAGTTCAAATCCCAAAAGAGCATTAATGAAGATTGTGTTATGAAACACCGTAGGGGGGTGTTTTGGAAATGTGAAGGTGAAACTTTATTCTGGATTCCAGCAATAAACACAGAAACTGAAAGATTGACATGATGAAATTTTAAGCATCTAGACAGGATTTTGTTTGCACTAGTTACAATAAGTGTGCCTTATTCCCAAAATAAAAGTGGAAATAGACATGCCATGTAGGCCTGGTGTTTTGTGTCAAATATAACAAAGGTGTTGTCTACACAGTTTGTCTCTGTGAAAAGATTACCCCTCTAATGGTGCAGCCAAGGAAACCTTATTTCTGCTCAGGAAGTGCCACTTGTAGTGGAGCGTCGTGATGTTCTTATCTAAACTGCAGGACTGACTTAGAAATTCACGAACACTAAATTCTGTGTTCACCAATCAGCATGTCTCTGTACATTTTTCCTCTTTACAGCCCTAACCTCCACTCCAGGAAGACACCATTACATGCTAAGTATCTTGGCCTGCTTATTACCAATTTAGTGCACAATACTTGTAAGGTGCTTATTGCACAGTGGGTCTGAAAAAGTTAAGTGAAAATACCAATGAAACACTGCTAAATCACTCATGAATAAAACCAAAAAAGACCAGCTGCAACTTTATGAGGGAAAAAATTGAAAACAATTAAGCTTAGCATCTTAGATGTTCTCCTTCCCGCATTTTTATTACTTTAACATTAAAATCTACATTACAAATGGACCTTTGTTTTTAAATGGGCTTTTTGCTCTGTTCCCCACCCAGAGTCTGATTTTTTGTGATCTCAATTTTGATAGAAATAGTTTTTAATATTACAATATTAGGTGGGAAACAGGGAGAGGTGTACACTTAATTGCACGCAAAGGTCTCTAGTAATGAAAAAAGCATAGAACACGCAAGATGCAGAATTCTTTCTAAGTAGTACTTTTCCCATGTGGCAGCTGTGTTCTTTGTTACTTTTCAAGCATTTCAAACAGGTACCTCAAATTAGGTACAAATGGGCCCTAATATTTCCAACACCCTATTATACCCAAGAAACTGAGTAGCAGGCATGACACACTAGCATACACATGTTCTTCATATTTATTAAATCCCATACTATAAGCATCCCAATTTAAAATACTTAATTGTTCAGTAAGGCAATTCCTACCTCTTGCACATCTACAGTACTCCCAATGACAACAAAAAAAGCAGCGAGTCACCTCCACATTTTAGGATGAGTTACTGCTACTTTTGCTGTTCCAGAATCCCCGCAAAAGCCTTCACAGCATTGTATTATCTCAGTATGCAAAGTCTCCCCCTCGCCTCAGATTAACATTTTATGATCTGCTATAAAAACATTATGGCATTAGAAATTCAATGATAGCAGACAAGTCAGGACAATAATTGATTTTTGGTCATAATGATTCTCAATGTGTTCAAATTTAGCAGTAGATCACTAGTATACTTTCCTAATATTTAAAATGTTTATCACGCTACTATATCAGAACAATTGTGTAGTAGCATCTAAAGCTTCATGAAATGCTTTCTTTGATCATATCCTCTGAGAATTGCATGAGGTTCTAGTTCACTCCTAGGTGCAATTCAAAGTGTTGGTTTTATTTAGAAAAATCTAAAATCATTTAGGACCTGGCAGTACTACAGATTAACACACTCTCTCTCTCTCTGTGATATATACCAAAGTAGTTCAGGTCAGCTGAGGCACTTAACTAAATGCCCAGACATTCAAATAGAGAGTGAGAGGACAGCAGGATATTTTCAGTGAGGTCCACAACCGTGGAACCTACTCACCCTCTTTGGTCAAAATCCTGTACTACTGACTTTAATGGCACATTTCAAGGCTTACTTATTTTCCCAGATTTCACCTGTGGTTAGCCAAGGAGAGGGTTTTTAACAGGGTCATGAGTCTTTGCATTTATCTTTTGTAATATTTGTACATGTGCCAAGGGACATAGGAGCAATTACATACATTTAAATAAATAAAACTAATAAACTATGTGCCAAATATGCTACAATGAAATGTCAGTTTACCTAACAATCCAGGATAAGCTAACATTGAATATACTTCTCTTCAATAGAAAAGATTGCCAAAGGAACAGCAATATAGTCTACGTACAGAGGGATAGCCAGGTACTGATGGACAGCCTTTGATACAGTGGACAAAACAGCTTTATGGAAGTTGCTGTGCCACTATGGAATCCCTCAGAAATTTGTGATCACACAGAGTTTCTGTGAAAATATGACCTGCCAGTAATATATTACAGCAAGTGAAACCATTTGAGTTTACTGCCAGCAGCCTTATGTCACCCAGGACCTTTTCACTGGTAGCACACTGGGTAATGAGAATGCCACTTGATTGTTCTGTGGTCTTACGATGGAGTTTCACACAAAAGTTATACGATCTAGACTTTGCAGGTGACATCAACTTGCTATCCTATGCTCAGAGAGGCATGCAAGCTGAAACAAACGATCTTTGGGCATATGCACAATTAGTAGGGTTGAAAATCAATACACAACAAGAAACACCAACACTTTCTGGGCCTGACATAGAATCGGTCCAATATTTCACATATCAAGTACAACAGGTAGGACAGACATTAAAGTCAAAATAGCGAAAACCAGACATGCCTTCATAACTCTAAAGCTGATCTGAAGAAACAGAAATCTTGCCCTTCAAATAAAATTTCAAATATTTAACAACATTGTGAAGTCATTCTTAACAGATGGCACTGAAACTTGGACACTTAAGACTTTACTATCTAAATTCCAAGTTTTCATAAACAACTGCCTGAAACAAATCCTTAATATCAGATAGCGGGCGGGGGGGGGGGGGGGGCGGGGAGAATCGAGCTCTGGAGGACGACAAGATATACTGATATGTCAGGAAACTATGGAACGAAAATGAAGATGACTAGAACATACATGGAGGAAAGACCAAAAGAACATAAGACAGGAGTTGGACTGGAACCCCAAGGGCAAAAGGCAAGAAGGTAGACCAAGCATAACATGGAAACACACAATAGAAAGCTATCAAAATGATACAGGAAGAGTTAAGACTGCAGCAAGAGAGTGTCAAAAGATGGCAGGCAGTGGTGAAGTCCCTATGTTCCTCATGGAATAGGAAGGCATAATTCAGTCAAGTTACAGAAGGACAGAGAAGATAACTAAAAGCATATGGACTACTTGGACTACTATCACATGTCCTATCTAAAGTAGTACCAATACTATTCAGGCTCTCACTCTTGAAGACTTATAATATAATCATTTTCATAGCTCAGTACAGGACACAGTAAAATCTTATGTTGAAAATAGCGGGTGTTTCCCCAAGCTTATGACAATTGACCAGTGGTGGGCAATCTGCGGCCCACATGTGGCCTGTCAGGGTAATCCGCTGGCGGGCCATGAGACAGTTTACATTGACTGTCTGCAGGCGCGGCTGCCCACAGCTCCCAGTGCCGTGGTTCACCGTTTCCAGCCAATGGGAGCTGCAGGAAGCGGTGTGGGCCCACCACTGCTATAGACAGAAATATACATTAGACACACCCATTCCCTAAACAAGGTCACTTGTTATCCAGTTGTTTGGTTCACAAGTGATCATTTTAATTTTATGGATGAAGTGCAATGTCTCAGATGCACCCCATTTTTTAATATTTGTACACAAACCTTTTTAATTCTTGGCACCAGGCAAGTGTAGAACTCCCGTATTAACACTAATGCATTTTGCACTGGCACAATAAGGTGATCAGTTTGTCTTCTAGCATCAATGAGTTAAATGAATCGAGTCCATTGGTAAGTGCCCAATTACAAAGTAATTTAAGTAAGAACTTGTGGATTTTTTACAAATAGGTTTGATGGTAAAAATACCGACACTGTGACACTTTTTACGTACAACTTGGTTATTGGTAATGGTCCCCTAAACCACTTCATGAACCCAGCAAAACTATACAGTATGCAAAGAATATTTGTAACAAATCTCTGAAAGGACAGTGTATGGAAATACCTTATGATCTTTGTGACGTACCCTGATGTTTAAGTTAAATAAACATGGACACCACCTGTAAAACAACACAGTGTGAATCCCCCTGAACCTGTGGATTTTTTTCTTTTAAAAAAGGACTTTTACAGAATTCAAGTAGTGTAGCAGGAAACCATATATGTCTTTTGATCACAGGTCAGGCAAATATAGAGCCACTTATTGGATTTTCCTTTGCTCCAGTTTGGCTAAGATGCCCCAGTGGATCTATAAGTCTGTTGAAGTTAGCTTTTTCATGCTCCGTCGTTGAGCTAAACTTGAAGCTGCGACAGGTTCTAAGACTGGCTGAAATGTCTTGTGATTCAGTGCAGAATATGTGGCAGCCATGGCCCCCTAGAGAACAATGAAATCCACAAAGATTGTAAAAGTTATCTGGGAACGAAAACACTGAATGTTAAATATTAATTCTTTATGAATCCTGGAAACGCCACAGAGAGAACTTGTGTTAGGGCAGAATTACTTTTGTAAAACCTTGTGTTGATAAAGAGATAATTAATATTTATGCCTGGGTCCTCAAGGCATCTGAGCATGGGTTCTTCACAGACCTTAGGTATGTTCCCTCTTACCAGTAACATTTATTTCACTTTCCATTAAATTTCCACTATGTTCATGAGGCCAGCGGTGGAAGTAGAATTCATTTCTTACCAGTACGCTGCACTCATGGGAGGGACACAAAGGGGGGGCACCAGCTAAAGGAGGGAAGGGGGGGTCACCTGACCTCCCCACATGACCCTTCTCCTCCCTGCCCCCAGCCCAGGGCTCATGCACTCTCCCCATCCCCTCCCCATGATCCATCCCACACTACTGGGGGGGACGGGGATGACTCCCTGTCCTTCTCCCGCTGCGCTGGAGACTTCTGAACTGCAGGGCTCTCTAGAACAGCTGCGGTAAAAGGAGCAGAACGTGGGGCTGCGGGGCAGCCCGATGCCAGTAGCTCTTCTGGCGTAGCTGTACCACCCCCAGCCCTTCCATGCAGCTCTCCCTCCTGAGTCCTGTCTGGGGTTTGTACAGCAGCCCCACCGGAGGGCAGGGCTGGGGGCAGTACAGCCATGCCAGAGGAGCTGCACATTCTGCTCTTTTTGTAGCTATGGTTCCCGGGAAAGCTCTGCGAGTACCAGGAGGGGCCAGCCAGCCTAAGATGATCCTGTCTGAGATGCTAGGTAGATATTCAGGGTAGCTAGCTCTTCTTTGTGTTCATGCTGCCGCAGCGACACTATTTTTAGCACACTAGCTTGATCAGAGCTAGTGCAGGTAAGTCTCCTCAAGCTGGAAGTATAAATTCCAGCTTGATGTACAGACATCGCCTTGGAGACAACTAAAGCCTCCAGAAAATTCTCCACCTGGGTATGAGCATTGCCCCGATTACTCTAGTATTTAAAAAAATAGAAAGAACAGCAACAATCTCTTCTCTCAGCCTCTAGGACAAAAAGCTTGATTAGTTTGTCAATATTTTGTTTGAATGTTTATGAGTGAGCGTGTGCACTGTGTGACGACAGAGAGAATGCTAATTCTAAGAAAGGTGTTCAGCACCGAGCTCTGAAAGTGGCTGGTTCCATAGTCTAGGACCAGCTCCTGAGAAATCTCTTTCTTTTGTACCCATGAACTATCTTCAACAGTTTCACTGTTCTACACAGTAGAAGGTCGTAGCTGCATAAAATGGATGCAGAGGTGATTCTCAAGTAACTAGGGCCAATCCCCAAGAAGGCTTTGAATACAAGGAGAGACACTTTGAACTCTGCATTCAGTGAGGAGCCAGCATAGAATGGATGACTGGGTGAAGTGGTCATAGCAACACAAGTTGCTAAGTAGCCAGTCTTCCATGTTTAGTACTACTGGAGTTTTTGGTGGCCATGGATATTCTGGCATCCAACTGAGGAGCCAAAAGGAAGCAAAGGCTATGAACCAAGGTAAGGGCATATAGTGAAGGATGCTACAAAAAAGAATCTAAGGGGAATTTCAAACAGAGTAGATACTCTCCTTCTCACCCCACATACTTCCTTGTGATTTACAAAGCCCTGATCCCACAGAAATAGGATAGAGGGGCTTATCTGGGCAGGGGAGCAAGCTTGGGAACAACTGCCCTCCTCATTTCCTCTGCCAACCCCCTTTTCGGGGAACTCCTCCACTGGCATTAATGGGGAAGGAGGGAACAAGTACCACCCCCTCAAGCAACAGAGCAACCATGGAAAGGACAACTTCAAGTGAAGCATATACAGTAAAAAGTAGATTAACCCCTTTTCAACAAGGTCCTTATTTCCATGCTAACATCCTCTGTAACAAAAAAAATACACTGAAAAATCCCCAAAGCCACACCTGCAGTTTAGGACAGGAAGTGAAAAGCCATCCTAAATCCAGCTGAAACAGCAATTGGAATTTAGCAGATGATAATTAGCAGAGAGTCAGAAAAAGATTGCTTTTCTCTCAAGTGTTAAGCTCACACATATTGAGATAGAGGACTTCTTGTTTTACCTTAACTAGATGTGGTGCATCTTGTCTGTTTAGCTGATAATGAGGCAACTGGTCCCTGCAGGCTATCCACGAGTGTTTTAATACTTGCTCTGCTGTATATCGCTGATGTGGATCTACATGAAGCATATGGGATAGCAAGTCCTAGATTGAAATGATAAACACATATACAGTGGTTACATCCAAATATAAAGTGCCAGAAAGTTAGTGTTAATGACTAACAACATGAAAAAAGCCATTTAATTCATCTGGAAGGATCTAACAAGCCACACTAAACAAGGAAATCAATAGCTGAAGTGGGGCATTCTGTGTCTTGACACTTCAGATGTCTGAATACAATGTGTGACATTATATAGGTACAATGAAGTCTGTTAACAGAATGAGCATTCATTCTAAACAGAGCCTTATTAGAATGTTCATGATTTTTCATATTTTGGTTTGCTTATGTATCCAGTCATCTTTCAGAACAAGGGCAGAAATAGTTAACATTAACCCAAAACAAACAAATAAGCAATCCATTTGCCTTGGATGCATTTCTTCTAGTGGCAGATGCTCCTCCTCACTCCTGCTATATAATTAATGTCTGGACTACCAGCTGCAAAATCTAAAACTCAAATATAGCGATATGCCTCTGAAGTTTTTCCACTTTAAGGTACAACCTTGTAAGGTGAAACTGACCAGAAGTGTACATTTGGTTTTGCCCTGTTGGAGTATTAGGAAAGTGCTATTTTAAGTTAATATGCAATTGCAGGGTTGGTCAAAAGAAGGTGAGAGAGAGAACAAATCAATTAACACATTAATAGGTGGAAGGAAGGATATCAACAAAAGCAAGAACAAAGAATGATTACTCAGCAATTGGAGTAAGGACAATACGAGGCATTTAAAAAAATATATCAAGAACAAAATAAATCCTAGTAATAGGATAGGTCCGTTACTAACAGAAACAAGAAAATTGTCACTAATGAAACAAAAAGGCAAAAGTGTTCATTAAATATTTATGTGGTTTTTGGAAAGAAGCTGGGTGATGCATTCACATCTCACAGTGATGATTTTTTTTGCCTTTTCCAGCAGTAACTAAGTTGGATGTTAAACAGCTATTATAGTTCAATATTTTTAAATATAATTTGCACCTGAGTATTAAAAAACTGGCCAAGGCTCTCTCTTAACCACTGATGTTGATTTTTAACAAATCTTGAATTACTAGGAAAGTTCCAGATGGCTGTAAAAGGTTAGTGTGCAAAAACTTTAAAAGAGTAAACTGAATGGCTTGGGTAACTATATAGGCCAACCCTGATCCTGCTGAAATCAAGGAATGGCTGATACAGGAAGCAGTCATTAAAGAATTACGTGATGGTATATTAGTGCCAGTCAACAATATTTTATGGAAAATAGGTAGCATCAAACATATCTGATATCATTCTGGTTAAATTACAAGTTGGGTTGAGAAAGGTAACCATGTTGACACAATATACTTATACAATATACAATGTGGGAATTATGGGTGAAATGCTACTGCCTGTGTTAAGGGGGTAAGCTTAGATGATCAATATTGGTCCCTTTGTAGCTTTAAAGTCTATTAACCTACTAATAGGTCAGGTTAAAATTTATAATTATACTAGCACCATTTTAGCACCTGATCCTGCTGAAATCAAGGAATGGCTGATACAGGAAGCAGTCATTAAAGAATTATGTGATGGTATATTAGTGCCAGTCAATAATATTTTATGGAAAATAGGTCAGGTTAAAATTTATAATTATACTAGCACCATTTTAGGTTACTAAAACTCAGATTTAAAATATAACCTAATTTTTACCATTGATACTGTGTGACTGCTTTTGCAATTCACATAGCTAGATCATGAAAAAATACATTAGTTCCTCCAGCTGATTTTCACTAACTAGCACAACATTCATAACACGAGATGCAAAAATTGCAGTGGAATGTTTGCTCCCAAACCAAAAACCTGGTGACACCCAAGCATTGCAAGTAAGAGGCAACTTTACATGTTGAAATACTCAGAATAAATAGACGGCAGTCAATTATTTTTTTCTTATTTTGTTGGTTTGAGTCAAAGCCTTATCATTATTGTTTGTGTTTTGCTTTGCTCTTGGTGCGTTGCATATCAGAATATTAATCCGAGTAGATTTTTCTAGTTTTTAACCATTATCATGTCATTATATTTCACTAAAATTTAAAATTTTCCACCTGGAGTATTTACAAATTTTCTTCAACTTTTTATGCTTTTATTTAAATTTTCTAGTTAAAAGTCTGAAGTCAAGCAAATCCTAAATAAACACATAATTTGATTTAAATGTGAATTGCCATATAAAAGCTGTGCTACTTTTGATACGTCTTTATGGACATCCAAGAAACAAAGTTTTTCATTTTTCTGGAAGTATTTTCCTCCTGGTTTTTCCACTGGGTATTATCAGATGCAGTCTTTCCAACTTTTTACTGGAAAAAATAAGTCTTAGAAGAATCAGAATAGTCACATTTGCAAGTCAGACTGAAACCTGAATTGCAGTTCTCATGTCGGTCAACTGACAGGCTTGGTGATGGTTAATTTTAGGGAGCTATTTTAAAATCACTCAGATTTTTGTGCTGAATGTCCTCATTAGACAGGTTATGGGGAAATTCAAAAAAATTTATAACTAACCCTATAAAACATTTTTTCCTCTAAACTTTTCTTGGCTTCTAGCTTATTGGCTGTATCCCAGAATGCATTGTCCTGTACAATCACAAATACCATGGAACACCTTCAGTAAACCAGAAGGTAACATTATTTTGTAAGGGTGGGGTGAATTAAAAAAGTTAGTAAAAAAAACTTATTTCTCTGCCGAAATCAGCCTTTATCAGCCTAGTCAGCAAGAGCATTCAGTGCAGCAATTTTGGCTTAACATTTCTCACTTTGGTTTTTTAGTTCACATTAAGACAATAAAACATTAAGCTTTCATCCTTCTGACTTTGTGAATTTGGAGTCCATGATAGTATGATGTTAATAGTGCTAAGCAAGAATTAGGTAGCCACGACTCAACAAGAACCAGATTTAAAGTAGTCTCACACAATATCCATCCCACGTCAACTGGCTCTGCTGGAAATACAACTCAGGTTTTAGCCCTGAAATATGACATCACCATCTTTGTCCTCCAAAGACTGCCGAAAGTCTTCCAGCAAGAGAGAAGTGCAGAACAGATCCCGAACCTCTTGTACAGAGCACTTAAAAGTTTTACACGTGGGCTTTGTGAGGCACTGTAAAACATTCTTCCCTTGTTAAAAATGCAACTCTTGATATAGTTCTAGGATCGGAAACCATCAAAAAAAATACCACAGATTCCATACACAGACAAAAATATACCAAAATAAAAATGGCTAAGAGTTAAGTTACACTAGTCAGATATCCAATCAAGTTTAACATATATTTGTTTGTACCCTAGATGGTACTATAGAAGATAAAATATATTTACACCTTTGCTGCATCTGAAACAGTGTCCCAGTTGCCTCCACTTAAAGAGAATTTTCCACTGCCTATTCGTAACAGGATTTCCTCAGGAGTATCATTGGGACCATTGGCAAAAGGAGTATAGCTATTTAAAAAAATTACAAGCAAAGAAAGGATTACATGTATATGAAATGTATAAAGAAACATGACATAAGCAAATTTTCAGAAAGCAGTGTCATTCTGTCTAGATACTTATGGGTGGTGTTACTACTATATTATGTGTTTTCAGATATTTACTAAAAATAAATGAAAATTTAATCTTTAAAAACTTTTCTTTTTATTTATTGCAGTGGCTTATCCAGTGGAACAAACTAAGTACAGACCAAAGATCTATAATAGCTAAAGGTTAACAACTTGCAGGCTATACATTCTTACCATTCCAGAGTTCATCAATGAAACTGAAATGTTTCACAAATAGAAATGACGGGGAATATCCTCATGTAAGGTCACCACCCTTTTTAAACTGAACGGCAATGAAGTGACCAATAAATCTGACTGAAGTCCATAAATATGTCTATACCTTTTATCATGGACAGAAAATACAAATGTGACTGGGACTGTTTTTAAGACTCAAGTTTGGGAGGCTCTCATTTCTCAAAATTACAGAAAAGCTGTTTTCAGAACCTTTTAGAAAGTTTTAAGAAACAGTCTCTGCCTGTAAAGTCAGATCTCTCAGTAACCATGAATCCAACTGTGGAGCGCTCAGAAGAATTAAAATTAATAAATATAAACCACATCCAAGAGACCTGAATAGTTCCTGAGAATTGTCTTGTTTCTTCCACGTCTAGAAGCAAACACTGATTAAAACTTGGATAAGGTTTACATTAGCACATGACACTGTTTGCAACTACCCTTCAATTGTAATTTACTGTGATTTCAATAATTTATTAATCCCAGATGCATGACTGTTTGCTACCCAAAAAGAGCTGCATTTTTGAGAACTTCATGGTTGAAACCTCCTGCCTTTCCCAACCTATGAGCATGAGGATATAGAACATTAACACTAACATTCTAAGACACACACAGTGACGTCAAGTACTTGGTGCATAGTGAATATTAATATCTTTTAAAAGTTAATGATTTCATAAGTTTTGTTTAAAGCTGAAGAATTAACCTATGAAATTTGTTATGTAACTGCTATCATGGAGGACAAAGTCCACAACGTTTACACTTCTAAAATAATCTTCTTTCAGGTCCTGGGAAGGCATAAAATTAAGCCCCTTTGAAAAGCAGAAACCTGTGTGTTTTTGTTACTTCTCTACATCTTAAAAATCAATTACATTCCAGATGTTCCAAAAATATTAATCTTTTGACTGCAAATAATTACACCGCCACCCAATATAACACAAATTTGGATACAATGCAGCAAAGCTGCGCACTCCAGTGGATAAAAGCAAGTTCAGTATAACACAGTTTCACCTATAACGCAGTAAGATTTTTTAGCTCCCAAGGATAGCGTTATATCGAGGTACAGGTGTATGAGACATTTTAGTCCAGAAAAGTACTTTTCGAAAGTACTGTAGTGGGATGAGAAGTACAGGTTAGAGAACTAAATGGCAGCTACAGCGTTTTACTCACGTGCTGCTACTACTATTGAGTGTCCATTGTGCATTAAAGCTATAATCGCCAGACGACTAAAAGATTGTGAAACTCATGTAGCAAAATTTACCATTTCTTGTCATAAGGAGAATCTCCTCTAAGGATTATTACTTTCAGTACTGTATTCTTGCAAAATCATCTTTAACTGGCCTAACAACAATTAGGACAATGCCCCTTTAGCAGACTGGTATAGGATAGCCACCCTGAGAAGCAGTATGTGCTTCAAATTTCAGTAAAATGGGTTGGATTCTTGTTCAGGAATGTCATGACAGTTGTGAAAGCTTTTCCATGTTTATTGCTAAAGTCTGTGTCACTAATATTCCAGCTCAGAGATATTACTCTGAAGATCCCCAAAATACCAAGAACCATCATATATTCAGATTTTGAATTCAGTGAATTTGAATTAGCATTCTGCGGAATGAAATCTTAACACTAAGCAGCTGTCTACAGAAGGTTCACTAGAACCTTACACAAAACTAATTTGGCCTGTTAGCTGAGAGACAGTTATCAGAAGACAGTATGAAAACTTGATCTGCAAAATTTCTGATGCTGAAGCTAGGGTAGAACATGTGACTAAATAGGAGTCCGACTGCAAATTTTTAAAAGTATTAATTACACACTATCATTGTCATTAGGGTCACAATACAAACATTTATATTTTGAATTTCACATTGATGAATCAAGTAATAATATACTAATTCAAATAGGTAGATATAAATCTATAAATTGGAATTTGCTGCTAAAATTAAGTCAATTGTTTGCCTAAAAGGAATAGGTGATAGCACTAAAGATTAAGGATATGATACTATCATTTTACTAAAAGCATCGCTTTAAATCTCAACCTCAGTTTACTATTTGTTATGAAAACTTCAACAGAAATTGCATCCTTTTATATTTGGATACTGCTAAAGAAAGTAACTCAATTCATTTTTTCCATAATGCTGTAATTTAGAGATTTCAAAACCCATCTAAGGTAATGTTCCATACCTATGTAATGTATGATTTTTGTGTCAACATCAAAATCCTTAAGGGATGTTGGCCAATTGAATCTGATCAGAAAAACAGTTGTATATGTGACCCTAAGTCTCCCTGCTAAATTCTGTAGTTTTGCACTCTTATTTTTAAGCACTGTTCTTTCCCCTGTTCCTATACAAAAGATACAGACCAGAATAATTAGCTATTCAGAGGATACAGTGAAAATGACTACATATGTAGGGCTGTCAAACACATCAAGCAAAAACGAAACAGAGAAAAAATGTTTCTAATATTTTAGAGTAGCAGCTCTATTAGTCTATACTGAAAGTTTATGCTTAAATACATTTGTTAGTCTCTAAGATGACACAAGTACTCTTTTTTTTTTTGTGGATACAGACTAACATGTCTGCTACTCTGAAACCTGTCGTTATGCAAGGCACTGCACTTAGCCGTATGGAGTGGAAATCCATCAACTTCATGAAAAAACTGCTATGCATCCGATGAAGTGGGCTGTAGCCCACGAAAGCTTATGCTCAAAAAAATTTGTTAGTCTCTAAGGTGCCACAAATACTCCTGTTCTAGTATTTTAGTTATAGTAATCTTAGATACTAGTTATAACAATATTAGGTACATTTTTTCCAGATAGGAGCACAATTACATTGAAAGCAACTGATTCTAGATTTTGAATATTTCCATAAGTTTATGTTAAATGTTAACACATGAAGAAACGCTGCTGAATTATGGAAGCCTTCTATTAAAAAAAATAGTTTCTTGCAATCTATATATTTTAAGACTGTTGCTCAGCATGCCACAATGCCTGATACTGTACAAAGCTTATTGCAAGTGGGAAAAAAAATATTTTCCTTCAAACAAGTAGTAAAATCTAGAACTTTTACATTCATTATCATGTCTAATACATCTCAAGGCTGCTGTCATATCAGAATGTCTGTGTGTACACATCACACTAATTCCAGAAAGCTAAGATGACATCTGAAAGCTGATAAAAACCTTACCCTGCCAGCATGGTGTAAAGAAGAACACCCAAGCTCCAGATATCACAAGCAGCATCATATCCCTGTCTCATGAGAACCTATAAAACAAAGATCTGTTCAAGTTTTATTTGCTGCATGTAAAAAACTACAGAAAGGGTACGCCAATCCCAACAGCCTCTCTTAAAACCAAACAGAAATATGACAAATATTCTTAAATGTAGACAGCCAGTGTAAATATTTTGAAAAGATGCTTGCGTCTTACTACTGGGGGCCACTACCACCATTTTATTAGGTTTGAGCCAGTCCTTGAGAGATCAGCAGCACAAACACATTGACAATAATATTGTGATGTAAACCCAAGAACCTGATCCTACTGTCCTTAATCATGGAAAACTCCCACAATTTTCAGATTAAGGTCTGCAGTATTGTATCCCAGTGAGCTTTAGGAACAGATATAAAAGGAAAATACTTTCAGTGTCTTTTACTGTGACATTTCTCATTGTCTAAAGGAAAGTATTCTCTTTAAAGATCCCATTGTGATACTAGATGCACATGGCACAGTTGATGCAACCTAAGGATGCAGAACACAAGCAACATTGTCTCTAAGGAAAAAAGCTTAGGAAAATAAGGAAAAAGGACATGAGTATTTTAAATGTATTCCTGGACAAATATTTAAAGGGAAGATAAAAATGTTGAAGTTGTAATTAGAAAGATATGTAGCCTAAATTGGAGTCTCTGGAATTTATTTGGAACTAATCCTTTTGAGACTTAGGATGGCAATATTTAAGACCACCACTCTGGAAACATAACCAGAGCATTATCATGACAGGAGAACTGTAATAGCCATTTTAGTGCAACAATGACTTCTAGCAGTTTTGGTAAATTGCTATTAATACTAAGAGTAAAACTGAGGAAGGAGTCCACAAACTAGCCCACAATATAGACAGTACTGAATAAATATTTTGTAGGACAAAAAGGATCTAAATGTTGGTTACACTGTAAGGAAAGAGTACATAGTTGGTTAATTTTAGCCCATTAAGCTAGGAAATAAATTTAAGACAAATTTCTCATGAAGTCATGCTTTTAAATTCCAAAGGAAGAGAACATCTTATTTGTGTTAAATAAAAGCCATCGTGAAGACTTATTTACAGTGTGTGAATGGCATTTATAGATAAGTTTCGGGGAAAGGAGAACAAGGGTTGGAACAATTAAACGTGTTGTTCACAGCTTTTAGTAGAAAAATATGTCTGACTGACAAGAAAGGTTATGATGATGGAACATGGTTTCTTCATGAGTCAGAATGGTACATATAAAGTCAATATATTAAACTGCTGAAGATACCTCTGGTGCTACAAAATTGGCAGTGTAGCAAGGAGTTAAAAGAAGTCCATTCTCCCCTCGAAGTTGTTTTGCAAATCCAAAATCACAAATCCTGATAGAGTCAGCATTGTTTGAGTCATCCATATATAAAATATTACTTGGCTTAAGGTCTCGATGCACTACCTTTAAAAAAATGAAGTATAATACTTAGAAACTATTTGTAACTTGTAAAGATAACAAATGTTTATAGGGCACATCTGTAAAAATATGTAACTTCCTTACCTGTTATGTTCTATGAAGGTAGCAAAAACTGATCCACACAATTACTTAAAGTACATGATGTAACTCCAGAAATTCTATATCTTCTAAAGTAACATTACATAGGAGCTCCTGAATCATGGTAAAGATGCAATTACCCTTTATTGACCCCCACAACTGATAAATGAATCCTACTGTATGTCATAAGCTACAAAGGTTAATCAATTTCTCAGAACAGTAGGATTGTTACTACAACGTTAAATTATTATTTATGAGAAAGTATATTATTTTTCTATTTGAAATATTGTTTACAGTCTAATCTAGGAAAGGTCATTAGCACTGATGTGATGTCAGATACTTTAAATAACTAAAATTAAATTTAACTTTTTACTTAAAAACTTATGAAAAACCAAATGAAAATGCAACTTCTCTAAAGTTCTCTTTCCTGATCTTGTTAACAGGGCTAAATCTGGGAAATAATTGTTTGACTCAAATAGTGTATAATTATAGGCATAAATTTATTATTTTTCTAATTGCTGAAAAGATACATCTCCTGTACTGGATAACACATATTTCCTGTCGGATGATGCTAGGAAGGTTTGCAATAAAGTGACAATCTCCCTGACACAAGAAGAGCCTAGGATTGAAATGGATTATGAAAAAGATACAAGTATTTCCACACAACATAAAAAATACTTTTCTTGTTTCGTTCATTGCCCCATACATATGATTTTGTACTACATATGGCATTGTTTCATATAACAATTTAATAGTTACTTGTTTGCATATAATTTTACCCTTTAAGATGTGAAAAAATGTAATAACTACAAAAAACAGAACTCCTAAATGGGCTTTCATTTTACCAAAAGTGTAGCCTGTAGTGAAAGCTACTCTAAGTAGCAGGATGCTTGTGTTCATTACTGAATCTAGGTTTGTACATATGGAATCAAACTCTCTTGCCATAATCTTATGATGCATCTTATGTTCAGTTCAATAATTTCAAGAAAACGTGAGGGTCTGTACATTCATTAATGATTCTATTACTTGATAGGATATTAGTGTTTACTGTGATTTTACCCTCTACCCCGATATAATACGGTCCTCTGGAGCCAAAACAATCTTACTGCGCTATAGATGAGACTACGTTATATCAAACTCACTTTGGCTCCCCTGACCGCCCCCTCCAGAGACCCCCATCTCTAATCACCCTCAGCACCCCACCCCCTACCTAACCCTCCTGCTCCTCATCCCCTGACTGCCCCAATCCCTATCCACACACCCCACCCCCGAGAGGCACTCATTGGCAGTGGCGGGAAGTTGAGCAGCCTGGCCCCGGGCTGCTCTACTCCGCCAGCTCCCAGCTGTGGCGCTACACTTCCCGCTGGTGAATGCGGGGAGGTTGTGGAAAGGACGCCCCCCGTGCTCACCTGTGGCAGAAAGTGGAGTGCCATGGCTGGAAGCTGGCAGTGGAGGGGGCTGGGGCCGGACTGTTCCGCTTCCACCGCCGCAGGTGAGTACAGGGAGATTGGGGAAAGGACGACCCCCTGTACTCACCTGCGGCAGTGAAAGCAGAGCAGCCCAGCCACAGCCCACTCCACTCCACCAGCTCCCAGCCACGGCACTTCACTTCCTGCCGCAGGTGATTACGGGGGGTGTTCTTTCCCCAACCTCCCAGCACTCAACTCGCAGCAAGAAGTGGAGCGCCACGGCTGGGAGCTGATGCTCTGATCCACCAGAGTGCTGCTTTGCCACATTGTATGCAAACCTGTGTTATATCGGGTCGCATTATATTGGCAGAGAGGTGTTAAATATTTTTAGTGATAGCACCCCACATATATAGGGGGCCCAATCTTGCAACAATTTCTGATGTAAATAGTCCTTCCTTATATGAGTAGACACTTTATAGCAAATACGCCTATTCTTGAGTAAGAGAGGCAGAGAGGTACTATGACAGCATCCTCACACGACTCTGGTAATGTACCTCAATCATTATCTGTAATAAATATCTTTTACCAGAAGGCTTCATTTATCTGAATTTTAACAACTTTCCATGTGGACATTTTGAATAAGACTAAGATAACCAACCTCATTTGTAATCTAGACATCTCCAAAAAGTGAAAAGCTGGTGCACTCATATTAACTAGATTTTGGAGCCTTAAAAGTAACTTTGCAATATGACTTTTATAAGACACATATATGGATGAACTCTTACCACTATATATTCCTGCTAATAAGTGTGTAATTAAAAATAAAATCTCTAGCATAAAAACATTTCTAGTACTAAGCATGTGCTTTAAAAACATTTTAAAAGCTTTTAAAAATGGAATATATTATTGAAAACAACATGTATATAAAAATAAACACATTAGTAGTGTTACAGGTTTAAAATAGACTACAACCTAAAAGCTGGGGCCTTGTAGGTGAATAAATATAATGTTGTAGTTAAAATCCAACTACATTTTATTCTGAGTTGATAGTGGCTTTGTAACAACAGCAATGTGTATTAATTAAAACATATAGATTGTACAGATGTGTATATAATGAAACCAGAAATTCAGAACAAAATGAAAATCAGGCTTCCACAAAATGCTCACTTCCTGCTGTGTGATATATACACTAATGAGGTTTGTGCAAGTAGTTAGTTACGTGGCTGAGCTCTTCAAGGGGATTACGCATTATCTGGTCATTATAAATAAAAATCAGATTATGGCATAGATAACAACCCAACTGGTATTTCAAGCTGGATAGTTCTAATAATTCAGACCATTTTTAAATAGAATAACTGAGTAAACTGTCTGCATACTTGAAGTTCACATAGCCAATCAGATCTCTGGGTGGCACATTTCTATAGAAAAAACTTTGTTTCTGATGGTTTAAATACTAGTTTATTTTACACAATTATTCTACAGGAATTAAATAGTTCATATTAGAATAACTCTGCATTCTAGTTTTCCATTAGAGGAGCAAAAAGATTTTCATCTAACTGCATGAGTCAAAACTGAAATCTTCATATGAAATACAGAAAAGTATTCCTCTTCCTCACCCTACATGGAGATGTGGCTTAATTAAAAGGTTATGTAATCAAATTAATTTTCTAGCAAGACATTTTTATAAATTATGCATGAAGTTTAAATTATGTTGTATGCAAATGAAGTCTCAACGCTCTTCATAATGTGCTCACATACTAACAAATCAACAAAAATTTAAGAAAAAGAAAGTGTGATTGTTAATTACACAAAGTATAAATACAATCATGATATAATATGTATCACTTACTCCTTGACAATGAAGGTAGTCAACTGTTTTAGTTATAGTGTACAATACAGCACTAGCCTCCCGCTCTGAGAAATACTTTTGTCTGAGAATCCGATCAAGCAGCTCTCCTCCCTTCATCAATTCAGTGACCAGGTAAATATATCTGCCATCATCATACACCTGCAGAATTTTAAAAACATACACACACTCATTTGAATAATTCACAATTAAACACATTTTAAGAATTTTAAGGACTAAATAAAGTCTTCTTCTAAATGTATATGAATACAGACAGGTATTGCAAAGTTTAATTCTTCAACTGAAAATTCATGCCTCTTGGCACAAGGATTAAAGAAACCTTACATCCCACTGAACTAGATAAATTCATGGAGAATGGGTCCATCAATGACTATTAGCCAGGATGGGCAGAGATGGTGTCCCTAGCCTCTGTCTGCCGGAAGCTGAGAATAGGCAACAGGGGACGGATTACTTGATGATTACCTGTTCTGTTCATTTCCTCTGGGGCACCTGGCATTGGCCACTCTCAGAAGACAGGACACAGGGCTAGATGGACCTTTGGTCTGAGCCAGTATGGCCGTTCTTATGCAATGTGGAGTTAGTGGGTCACTAAATGATGATTCTGGGATTCATTCTTTCACTTGTGCTGCCCTGGGAAGAAGCATTTTGTTTCTCTCTATTTTTACCAGATGCAATTTTGAGCGATGGCACTCCATATATCACCACCTAAGTAGTTTATTTCTACATTAGATCAACAACACATCAAGTGTTCAGTTGAGATAAGGATGGCAAAGACAAGCTTCCAATATCAGACTCAGATGTATATATTAAAACTGTTCAGGCAGCCATGGATCTTTACATTTATTTATATAAACATAAGATTCTTTATTATTATTTTAAAAGCTAAATAAGCTCCCTATGTGCTGGCAAAACACCTGGAATAATGATGGCTGCAGTTAGCCAAAGGGCCACTAGAGATTCTGAACGGGAAGAATCACCCCTGTATCCCTCTACCATGTGCTCTCCACCCTTGTTCAACTGCAGCTGTCCCAATCTCCAGCGGCCCATCAATTTGCCACCCACTGAAATGGGAGGCAGCAGGGGTGGCATTTTGGTTCTTCATAGCTAATGATGAAAGCCCCAATGAACTTGGTTTCTGTTTGGTTTGGTTTTCTGTTGTTTTTGTTTTTTAACCTTAGAAAGAGCAGGAGTATTCTTTTGGTCCTTTTAAAAATTTCTGCTAACAGAATTCTTTGGAATGCCAAAGAGCTACAGAGGGCACGTCTACACTTATTGGGGAATCGACAAGTGGTAAACGATGTATAGGTGGTCGATTTAGTGGATCTAGTGAAGACCCGCTAAATCCACCACAGATCGCTCTCCCATCGACTCCTGTACTCCACTGGATCAAGAAGATTGGGGGAGTCAATGGGAGAGCATCTCCCATCAACATTGCATAGATCTAAGCCACGTCGATTTGCATTACGCTATTCATGTAACTCAAATTGGGTAGCTTAGACCGAATTTCCCCTGTAGCGTAGGCAAGGCCTGAGCCATCAGTTTAAAGTGTGTAAGTATTGACTCTTTCACAAGTAGATCTTAACTGTTAGGCATTTTGAGTTAAATCAACATTAAACAAAAGCAAAGAAATTATTAGTAAAAATCCCATTCCCTCTCACATGCACAAGGTCCATTAATTAATTATGGTATCAAAATTTTATTAGCTCTCTAGCTGTCTACAGAATCTTCCAGTAGAAACAAGATCTAAATTTCAAATGAGAGAGAAAGTGGAAACAAAAGCAATAAAGTGCAGAATTTTCTTTTCTTTGCAGGTCACCTTTAAAGTCCAGAATCATTTAGGAATTTAATAATTAATTTATGAGCAAAGGCCAAAAACATTTTGAGTCTCCCAAAACCTAGCATATTTGCAAAAAAATTAAGATATAATGTACAAGTAACCGCATATGCCATATTTAAAATATTTTACCTTTTTTAAAAAAAACTATAAGTATTGTTTCCATCATATTTTACTGGAAATGCAAAACATAGGATCCCTACCCAACAATTATTTTATTTACTGTTTGACTGCTTTGTGGTAAGAATTGTAAAATTTAGAAAAGAAAGAATACATACATCTTTTAAAGTAATAATATTAGGGTGCTGTCCATAGCGCATCAAAATCTCAATTTCTTCTGAGGGATCTCTCTTACTTTTGTCAATTATCTGTGAAATAAATGGTGGAAAAGGGCTCAATGTTAAATGAAGTATTTCCTCAGAAAGGCAAAATGGAGGAAAATCCTGGATCTTGGATAAGAGACCACAAAAGCTACAAGTAACAAGAGTTTTCAAACTAAGCAAGACAGCAGTTTTGACTATAAAAGTCACATTATTGCTCTCTTTACTTTCATGCTTCATCCTTAGTAGTTAGGAGTGAAACATTACCCAGCCTATTTACTTAAAGCTTGAGGTTAACAGTTACAAAACAAGTTCTAGCGTATATTGAAAATTGCTCTAATTTGAAGATATCAGTGAATTTATCTGACTGTCCTAAATACTTCTACTTCCCTCCTGCCCACTTCCCCACCTAAAGAGCCCACTGATCTCACCTTTGTTGTATTCTTATTGTAAGGGCAAATAAAAAAGGAAAAGGGAACATTTAACAAGACGTCTATTCATGCTAATGAAACATGATAATTTAAGTAATTTCAAAGCCAATGGAATTAGGTTTCAAATAATTGATATATTGCTCTGTAAGTCTTTTTCCAACAAAGTCTGATGGCAACCTTTCCTCTAACAAGAAATAATGGTAAAAGCAAATACAAAATTTAGCTGTATGGAAAAATTTACTTTTTCACTTCTCAAAGTACATACAACATTACACTGACTGAAAAAATTAGTTTTTTTTAAAAAGTTCTCTTTACGTACTAGTACATTAAAAAGATACATGACTCAACTGTGGAGTAACTATTCAAATACCAAAAAGAGAATTTACACCAAGTACCTTCACGGCAAACTCCATATTGGTAGCTATGTGCACACATCTCTTGCAAACAGAGTAGGAGCCAACACCAATATCCTCCTTCAGCTCATACACATCAGTGAACTGTGCACTGTTTCCATGAAGTTGCTTTAAATAAATATAAACTGCATTTTAAAACAATAAACTGTACTTCAACAAAACATCATCATTTTTACTTTCTCAAGTTGCACATTTTTCTTTACTTTGCAGTTTTTTCCTTTTGAAATTTGCATTTAAAGAAACATTCAACTTGATTTTTGACAATGGATTAGTTTAAACTGCTGCACATAATGTTTATGTATATTATAAGTGCTTTGGTGCTGCTGTGCTGATATAAGGGTCTTTCCAATAGAGGAGAATGGAGGTTAACTATCAAAACACACATCAGCTTTGGCATTTTAGTTAAGAAATATCTATAAAAAGAAAAATAAATTTTACCTGTACTATTGGCAATATATTGGTGAGGGGTGAAATTTTATGATCTTCTATGGCAGTAGTTGCAACAAAGCTAAATCCTTTGAACAGCTGATGCGCATTAGCACTAGGTGGAACTCCTGGAGAATCTAATTGTTAAATACACATGGTTTAATTAGAATCTGAAGAGTATTCTGCTACTTCAGTATATTCGAACTAAGCTATTCTGTGTGTTTACCATAGGGATGTTCTCAAAAGTATTTTGAGGAAAATATAAGAAAGTAGAATTGGTTCTGAACTACAAGATATAGTCGGGGTGCTAATAGATCACCTTTCACTTATATTCTCACTTTTACTTATTTTAACAGTATCACAAGCTAAATAAAATACATGCCTGCCCCCCACTCGTCTTTTTTTTAAAACTACAAGACTTCAAGATATCGCATAAACTAGAATACATGTAATTACATCTATCCCCCCAAAAAACCACCCTATCTGTGACTATGCATGAAGAACTAAAGATTGATGCCACGGTTTCATTCACAGCAGCGAGCTCAAGTATGTGAAGTCAAAAAGGGTGCATATGAGGGCACTGCTAGCTAGAAGTTTCAACTGAAGAACCATAGATGTGGGCATGGCAGAAGTACAGGGATCCATGGAGACAATACTTGAATATAGTGATATGTTTCAAAAGTCATGAGAACCCAGATCTTCCCCAATGTACAGTGTGTGCAACTTCTACTTCACTGTACTCTGTCTAAACACAAATAAAGCACAATTTGGTCCAGAGGTTTTTTAACATATGTATGTAAACTTAAGGGCTACGTTGGAATACAAACTGCTGATAACACATCATGTGGCCAAGAAACCAGATATCTGGTTTTAAAGTCCAGGTGAAACCGTCAAGGGGAGATTTATAAACAGGACCCTTAAATGAACATACTAAATTGTTGAACAGAAATGATTATAAGCCTTAACTGAGTGACTGAACATTAGAACAAAACCATTTCACTGTGCGGTAATTTTGTATTTAAAAGATGACTTCACAAAAGATATTTACACAAGTTTACTTGAAGCACTACTAAAATTGATTTGATAGCACTAGCTCAAGTCAGGCAAAACATTAACATATACCATTTTACTTTCCCCACACATTCAGTTTTACCATTGCACCTCAATACTGACATGGAAAAATCCCTCATCTCTAAAGCTGGATTTCACCTAAATTCAAATTAGACTGGCCAAAAGAAAAGTAAATCCATCAAAAACTTTACTGAGCCAAATTATTTACAGCTGTAGAGGATAGTGATCCTGAAATATACTCAAACGTTCACAAGGGACTAGGATGTCAGAGTCATCTTCACTTCACTTTTGACAAGATGTGGAGAACTATGTATGAACATATCTAGGCTCACAAGCAATGTCTGAGACTTAGACATAGGACAGATCAGCTCCAACAACTGTATTAACCTAATCCCAGTGACAGGCACAGATTCTGCAGAATCAAGACTTTTAATATAAAAATGGTTCCCAGCTCTTACCATTAGAAAAATAATCTCTTCCAATGTGAAACCAAATAAAACATTGTACTGCTGTCTTCCTGATCTATAGACAGGCTGGTACAATACCTTCATGAGGGTGAACTGTCCTAATTCATTACGATGAGGTGTTAATTTTGAAATTACAACAGAATTGATATTAATAATTTCAGTGCTAATTTTTCAATGTTAATTAGCAGAAATATTCAAGGACCACTACTAAATACAATCCCATTAGCTGGATATCAATCACTTAAAAAAAAAGAACAGTTCTTTCTCTCCATGACTGACTGGCAACTCTTGCCCTCTAATACACATTGGTCAAAATGGAATAGAAGAAAAATTGCACTGCTCTTAAATTTCCCCTCACCTTACCCACTTAGAGAAGACTGCAGAGAAAAAAACAAAACACTTTCTCTGCAGTTTCTCTCTCCAGCAGCTAGGAAGGGATGAATGGGAGATGATTCACTGCCTAAGAATGCTCCTCTGGGGGGGGGGGGGGGGGGGCCCTGCACTGAGGTAAGGATGGTTTGTAAAGGATAAGAAAATGAAGCTAGGTGGGGCCAATTATGAGTCACTTGGGAGAGAAGAGGGAGATTTGGATTTCAAGCCCCTTTCTACAATATTAAGTCAATCCACCACTGCAGACAATAGGGATTAAAAAAAAAAAAAAAAGATAAAGGCCAAAACAGGAACAAGAGAAATGGAGAAGGGGAATAAAACTGAAAGAATAAAACACTATTCACTAAACGACACTAATGCCACAGTTGATTTTACTGTGATTGGTATATATTCTGCCTTTCATATTTGTGCCAACTCCCAAGATTAATGGCTCTAAATTTTATAGCTCAAGCTCCTAGGTATCAAACAACAATGTAATTTAGTCCTCCCCATACAATGGGTTCATCATATTGACTCATTATTTTCTAAATATATGCATTACCTTTTGGGGTTTTTGCTGTGAATTCTGGATCAAAACAGAAGGTATCTTCTGGCTTACCAGAAGCAGGTTTAAATGGGGGCTGAATTTCTCTTCTGAACAGTTTCTGGAACAGAAAAGCCACAAAAGAAGTTTAACTAAAATTCAGAATTACTTTACAGATACATTATATATTTTGCTAAACTAAAAGGAACACAACTAGAATGTTTTTCATCTATTTTCAAAAGATTCAGCTTTCTGAAAGAGCTCATTACAAAATAGCAGGCACAAAACACAAACATGTATTGTTGATCCTTTTTAAAAAAGATTTATTCAGGTTTTTCTGCTCTCCTGCTTTGAAAGATCTTAGAAGGAAATAGAGAGTCAGAAAGCCACAAGAAATATACCAAAGCTTGCCCCCACTCCTTACCCACCAGGCCTCTCCCCTTCCAGCTTATTAAGTAGACAACAGCATACAATTGCAGCCCTCCCCGACCTCAACTCATCCTTACCTCAGAAGGAAATGGGTAGACAGTGGTGTATTCCCCAAATACCTGAACTGGATCCCAGTTTCTGTCTATTGCAGAGGGAGCCACATTCTCCAAACCACTCCAATCCCAAGAGGAGGGAGAGAGGATCCACCCCATACTTTGCCATTCTAGTTCCCTAGGGCAAGAGATTCTCCCTTGTGTCTTTCTCTTCCTGCCTTACGGGATGAGGGGATTTACCCTCTCTTAAACCTATACTCCAGGTCTTTCCTAGGTCCCTTAAGGGAACAGTGAGGAATGGCAGCTCCTCATTATCCTCTGTCCTGATGCGCAGTACAGGAGTAAAGCATTACTCCAAACAGGTACTCCCCAGCGCTATTCAGGGTTTAGGAAGAGAAAATGGAGGCTCATTCACCACCTCTGTTTTCATCCTTGCATGTCAAGGTCTGTGAAAGGCTGAGTGGCTTGTAGGGGCTTTCTGCCTCTACCCTGGCCAGGTGGTACTCCCTGATCACCACCAGACTCCCACAGCTACTTGTCCTTGTGTGCAGGAATATTCCCTGAAGCGAAGTCATCCCAGCCCCTCTATGACAGGACTTGGAGAAAATATGCATGAGCTCATCCAGTGCAGTGCATGAGACAGGAAGTGAAAATGACCATTACCAAACCAGAATTGATTATACACTAAGTGCGGTCAAATACTCAAAGTGCACCCTGTACAAAAAGCAGGTACAAAACTTTCAGGTAAAAGTGCAATTTTCTCAGTGGTTTTCAACTTCAACTTTCAAATTCTGAATGGAGGTTCAGACCACTTTGGAAAACAGAAAATCTGTGGATCCCAGTTGTCCGCAGACCACAGGTTGAAAACTGTTCTAGATACTGCTCCCTTAGAAATCTCAGTTCCTTATCGATATAAATCCTCTTGCTACTGTATCAATATATTTTCCTATTACTAGGTATATAAAAATAGGATTTTTTTCTTTATTTAATATTTGTATTCCAATAGCACCTGCCAGACAGACTGGGAAATAAGATAAGATTGGTCAGCATAATAGGCAGTGGTCTCAGCACACCAGTTGCCACCTGTTCAGATTTTTGTAGGCATCACGGCAAAGGAGAGAGTTTTAAGGAGGAATCTGAAGGACAATCATGTTTCACGGTTCAAGGACGCTCCTTCCAAGCATAAAGGGAAGCATGGGAGAAAAAAAAAAAGGAGCTAGTTTGAAAATTCAATAAGCGGGCAATGGAAGTTGGCCGCATGGGCTGATTGGAGATGGCAGTTGTCATCTTGGTAGCGAATGGGAGAGGACTGGTAGCATACGGCCGTGAAGAGCCTTGAAAAGTGTAGACAAGCAGCTTATGTTTGATGGAACAGAGAAGGAGGAGCCAGTAGAGAGATGCAAAAAGGCAGTGAAGGCGGGGGTGATATGATCAAGTCATCGGACTAGGAGAATGTTCTTTGCAGCAACATTCTGAATAAATTACGACCAGGGCAAGATTTCATTTGTGAAGGTCAGCAGCATGGAAAGCGTAGTTTAATTTGTGCAAATGAGATTACCCAGATAACATGTAGAAAAAGAGAAGAGATAAGGACCAAGGATAGAGCCCTGTGGAACCCACATAGAAAGCTGAAAGAGGAGGTAAGGAGGAGAACCAGGACAGGACAGTCACAGATAGCCAAGGAAAGCCAAAATTTCAAGAACATGGTTGACAAGTCGATGAGGATGGAGTACTAGTTCCGAGCTTGGGCAATGAAATGTTCATTAGAGACTTTAGCAAGAGGAATACCAGGGATGGAAGCCAGATTAGAAAGGGCCTTGCATGGAATTGGGACAGGAAACCCCCACACACTTCATTCAATGACCTTAGAGATAAAAGGGGAAAGGACATAAAATGATAGCTGGAGAGGCAAGTGGGGTCACAGATGGGCTTTTCTTCTTTTTTCTTTTTAGATGTGAGACTAAAACATGATTGTATTATGAAGATAAAAGCAAGATATTAACAAGTGCCACGGAGAAGATGAGAGTGGGTGGCTAGCTCCTTCAAATGAAGCATGTCAAGATCCCCTGTATCTTAGGAGGAGCTCCCAGTTTGGCCAATTATGAGAGCGGGGCAGCATCTGGGGTTATCAAAGAATCAGAAAGGAAGGAGGTCCATGAAGAAAGCTACAGAAGGTTCCTGGAAAGGCTGAAGGCATGAGAGCAGCAGAGAGTTGCTGACTTCCAAGCCAGATAGCTAGAGCTGAGAGCCACAGAAGGCTGAGGCATGGGAGCAGCAGAGGGGCTTACCCTCTGACATTTTCATGCTGAAAAGCGGGAACCAGTGGACTGAGTGCCAGGGGAACAGTGGAAGGGCCTACCTGCTGCCCTGCCTGAGAGTTACTGAACGGGGGACCAATGGATGCTCTCCTGGTGAGGATGATCTCCCAGCAAAGAGGCGGGAGAGGGGGAACCTACTGGGAAGAGCTGGGTTATGCTCCAGTTCAAGGGGCTGTCATGGAAGGAGGACAGGAAAAAACCAAAGAAAATCCAAGGTGTGGTAGAAGATGCCAGAGTATAGTATGTGCACTGACGACGGACTAGGCAGTGTGGAGTTTTAAGGATTCTATGCACTGAGGTGATAAATGACCTAGTTTTGGGGACTTTTGGTTATGGATTGGGTGGGCTATGTTTAGTAATTAACTGACCCCCAAGGAGGGGTATTACTGAGACAAGAGAGCATGTCATGGAGTCTTTACCAGCCTAAGAGGGAAAATGGGACAGTAACTACAGCATAAGGACGACCAGCCACAAGGAAGAACTGAGGGCAGAGGAGTAATTGTTCACAAGGTATAAATGTGTTCTGAGTAGGTGGATTCAACCTTTGCTGATAAGGCCTTATCACATCCCTCCCATACCAGGTACAAAAGGGGGGTGATTAGAGACTCAGTGACTGCATATTCTGATAGAAGCATCCTGGGACAATAGATTAGCTGGAGCCCAAGACAACCAGTTTTTCCCTACCCTTCTGGAGGGGGCTGGTGTTTGGAAAGTGGAAAATCCCCAAACACAGGACAAAGACATCAAGGTTTTGATGCTAGCCTTTAAAAACTACAGAGACTGGGCAGGTCACAGGAAGATGACTCAGAACCACACTGGAAGTTTTGGTCAGGAGAAGGGAAGAGATGAGCATGCTTACATAGCAAGGAACCCAGTTTAGCTGTAGGACCAAACAAGTCAAAGCAAGCTGACCTGGATAGAGAGGGGCTCTCTGGTTAAGAAATCAAGCCATGAGCTGCAGCAGAAGGGTTCCCCAGAAACCTCTAGAGGATTCAGACCCAAGCCCAAAAAATGCTGCAGAGTGATAAGGAAACTGAGTCAGCAAAATGTGATTTTTTTTTCAAGTGCAGAATTTGACTAAGACCTCTTCTCTTCTTCAGGATAAGGAAATATCAAGAGTAGAAGCCTCATTCGCTGTATTCCTGCAATTTCTCTTCTACGGCTCCTAGACAAATTAACAAGGCCATGCATGTTTGTAGTAAGCTCTACAATAAGCTCCCTGAAGAGGGCCAGGGAAAGTATCAGTTAACACTCAGGAGCAAGAGATATAGGGGATTCTGCATGGGCATAACCTGGTCTGGTTGTGGGCATCAACACAAGTACTGGGGTCCTGTACCCAATGCTGTTTCCACAAAGGTGAAGGTCTTAAGAGCTTCCACCCATGGAGAAGTGATGATTTCTGTCCTTGTGGGATGGTACCAAGTATTGTCTGGAGATGCATTTATGCTCCATATGAAATTATGCCTCAGCTTCTCTCATTCTGTCAGCATGGCATAGGTGTTGGCTGTGATGCTGAAGTTGCTAGCCCCAATTTCAACAATGTCTTCTTCCCCGCCTTTCTATCTGTACCTGATCCTAGGAAATAGAGGCATCCATCTACATGATGGAGTGCTGGCCAAGGCAGACCTGAACCTCCATCTTGATGGTGATTGTTTCCTCTAGGTCTGAAATGACCTGCATGGATTGCTCAAGCAGATGTAACTAGAACTGTGTCTCTCTGAACTGGTGGGTCTTGGAGGAAAGCAATCAGCACACAACACCTGCCTGGGGTATGGCTGTCCCCTAGGCAGAAGATGCAATATCTATGTCAGCCAGTGAGGGGATGAAACATGGCTATTTAGATTCCATACTACTATGAAGCACCTCACCCCTGCTGTACCAGGGAGGGGTGAGGGGGCAGGGGATGAGAAGAGAGATGTCTTTTTTATTGGAATATCCAAAAGAAAGAAAACAAGATAAAAAGGGTGAAGATCAATTATCTTCACCAAACTAGTTGGGAAAAGGATGAGTTTGACTTTCAGTGAATGTTGTGAGTTGGACACCCACTGGGTTCAGCCCTGCTGCCACAGGCAGTAGTAGGGAACAGAGGGAGAACTGTGGCCACATTGCCTTTTATGACTTCACACAAGGAGGCACAGTGTGCATGCAGAGCCCTGACAAACACTGCTATTCAAAAGAATCCAGTCTCTTGAACACAGACACCTATCTCGGGTTTACAATGACACACACACAAAACACGAATTTCTGTACCTGTCCCCTCTTAGTCATTTTGAAGGAGTTTTATTTAGGATTTTAGGATTTAGAATGTTGCAATTCTAATTACTATTAAAAATGTTAATGCATGTTTTAAAATTTTAGTGAGACCCTCAATAGTGTACAGCAATGAGAAGAAATACAGTCTCAGTCTCACAATAGTGAGAAATACAGTCTCAGTCTCACAATAGTGAGAAGTCTCATTTGTCTAGTATAGCCTGTTTAATTATATTGCAATTTACAGAAATGTTGCAAATGTAACAAAACTAAAAATGGCTATGAAATTAAACTGTTTTGTACTTACATTCCAATCAACTGTTGAAAAAAAAGGATGTCTCTTGATTTCTTCAACTCCATCTGAACCAGCTCCTGTAATTATAGGGAACAAAAGTGACTAAATTAAAACCAGCTTCAGTATAAAAATCTCTATACAAAATTGCATTAAAAGCTAGTCACTTGGTTTCTTGGAAAATTGCATGGAATCACTTATTCATGGAATACTGCCTAAGGTTAAGATATTTGACTGAGAACAGACTGGCATATAGCTAATCGAATTCATACATGCTGAAGAAAAACCTGGAAAAGGAAAAAAGTGAACTTGTGCCTTGTTTGCTTCTTTGAATATATAAAGGAGCCCTACTCACAGGGCATCTTTATATCTAGCAGTTTACAAAGAATCACGAGTACTTCCCTAAAAACCACTAATTTAATATTAAATCGCCAAACAAGTAATTGGAGACTATGCTTAGGGGAGCATAACAGCGTTTTCTAATCTGCTTCCTGATTTTTTGTTTGGCACCTTAATACATAGTTTTTACTCCAGAATTACAGCCTTTTGGATGGTCTGATAAAGCCACTGTTCCATGCACCTGTGGAGGGCTGCCAGCAAAAACAAGAAAATGGGACAGTATACTAAGCCACAGAAAGGCATATTGAGGGAGCTAAAATAAGAGAAAGGCTACTTTTTTCTGAATTATGGCTTGCTGACATTGTCAGACTAGCAGTATGGGCTACACCGCTGAGGGAAGTCAGCACAATATGTGGTAAAACACTAAGGCTATGATGCACATCCTCTTGCAATTGGCTGGAATACAGATTCAGTGCACAGAATCTTTGGGTGACTAACAGAAGATCAACTGGTTCCAATTCCTGAAAATTCAATTTATTTGGTGTATCCAAGCAGTTGGCAAGAGCCAATTCATATATATCAAAGCTTCCCTTATAGACTGCATGGCAGCTGCTTAAGTGAACTGGAGCTCTGTAGAATGCTGCATCCAGAATCTAGGTGAATGACTGGTCCAAGAAAGTCATCTTCAGCCTACCTTCCTCTGTCATTTACTCAGGTGCACCAAATCCAGAATAAACATACTGCAAACTCAAGAAAATATGAGAAAATGAAGTCTGCTGAATAACCAAGAACTGATAGGACTGTTCAATGAAGCTTCACTTAAATTGTTCACAAGTTATGCTGTAGATGGTTTTACTTCAAGACCCAGGTCACAAAGAACCAACCAAAACAAGTTCACATTACCTAATCTGTTTGATGGGTTCCTTTTAAACAACATCCTTAGAAGGCTTTGCGCTTCAGGGCTAAGGAACTGTGGCATTCCAAGCTTTGCTCTGGAAAAAGAGAATGGAGAAACGATTACTTCAAAAGAATGTTTTGCTAAAAACACTCTACACGGGCTCATTAAACTAAGGGTAAGAAACTCTGCCATCAGATCTGCCAATGTGTGTCACAAAGGTAGGGAAATTGTGTGAACAGGATTTCAAATTGAATATTAAAATAACTACCTGTTCAAGAAACTTCTAGAAAAAAGAGCACACAGTGTGGTATAGTGGTTTTCAACAAATAGGCTGCTTCAAACTAAAGCTGCATGAAGTACTTAAAGTTGTGTATCCTTGAGGAGATCTAAGGATATCCAAACATGCTGGCATATGACAAAAAGGAAGTATTCATTCTTGCCTATCAGAACCAACTCTTGAAGGCATTTGGAAATAGCCAAAACACCTTTGTAATCTACACAACCACACAAGTCACCTTTTTATTCCTCCACTCATAAAATGCCTCAAGAATTAGATCATAAAGTCATTAGAGAAAGCCAATGGGGTCAACTTCACAGAGATTATTTTGTAAGGACAATTACTAAATTTAAAACAACGTAAGTGATTTGAACAATTTTTTTAATAATTGAAGTGTCTAGTTCAGCCTGAAATTTCTAGGTAGAATTGTAATTCTAGGTAGAATTGTTATACATGCACATATTCATTATGCCACAAATCCTGAAATAGGTGGTGAACTAATCAATCTTCTGTATCAATGCTGCTATAGATTAATGACAGACACTCCCTCCTGCCATGCAGTCAGGACTAAAACCCCTTTTCTTTAGCACCCATCCCCCTCAGAAGGTCCTAGAAGTCTAACCATTTGAGCTGCAGGATACCCCTCTGACTACTCACAAAAGCAATAAATTCTTGCTCCCTCAATTAAAGAGTGGCAAAAGAGTACAGTTAGGACTTGTTTACCAATCACCACTGTACGCTTGTCTTACTATTTTTACAACATGGATTAAACTATTTTATACAGAAAGTGTGTGTATACACACTTATGTACACAGAGAAAATAGCATAAACAATCTGCATAAAATAGGTTGTTTTGTTTTTATAGCTATGTTGTAACAAAGAAACAGCGTACAGACAGGTAAATAACTCTAGTGTACTTTACTGCCCTATTTTTAATACTAACTTCACACAAACACACTCACACACACACACACACACACACACACAATCTTACACTTATTTTTTTTCAGTTTTAAGCCTTGGAAATATTCTCCAGTATCTACATTGTTTGTGATCAAATTCTTACTTTTGTGTTTGACATTTTATAATTTCACATCCTGAAAGTGAGCAAACTACAATACACAAGCTAAAGCATAATATCTATAGCTACATTTTCTGTTACTTTCAAAAAACAAGGGTAATTCTATTAAAAAAATACTTACTTTAGTATCATATTCATAGTTTCATTTCGATCTTTACCTTGAAATGGCAGCGTACCAGTAAGCATTTCAAACTGAAAAGAATAAATGTTTAATCAACATCAAGTGGTTAGTTATTTTAAAAGTACTCTTACAAGATTTTAATTAACATGGTATTCCACTTATACTACACACACTAAGACCTGAGAAGCCTTCAGGGTGATTAGCAAATACATACTAATTTTAATTTTTAAAATATCCAAAAAAGTTAAACATTTTCTCTTTGAAGGCAATTTACATGACAATCAATATCAACAGTAGATGGGATAAAAAGATGATGTAGAACACCTTGGAGGGTTTTGCAGACTAACGGTGGTTCATGGACCATAATTCAAAAGCTACTTGAGAAGTCAAATGGAATTCTCCTTGAAGTCATGTACTGCTACACTACAAAAAAGTAGCAAAAAAAATGTGTTTGCCTTTATTTTTCCTCCTCGGTACAAATGCTAATGGTGTAACAATTTATTGTCCGCAATAGCATAAATATTATTATTACTGATGTACTCCACTTTTCCATGTTGTTCATTCAACAGGCTTGTAGTTAAACTCAGTTTTTTTGTTTTTTTTCCTAATGTAAATACTAAGCAATGTGTCAAAGAAACTTTCAAACTGAAGCCTAACAACCACCTAGGAAAGTGACTGAATAAAATTGTTCTGGACTGCTACAAAGTCACATATATGTCCATGGTCCTTAGAGCAAGAATCGGCAACCTTTGGCACACGGCTCTCCAGGGTAAGCACTGTTTCGGCCAATTGCGGCGCCCACTGGCCACAGTTCACCGCTCCAGGCCAATGGGGGCAGCAGGAAGTGGCAGTCGGCACATCCCTCGGCCTGTGCTGCTTCCCACTGCTCCCATTGGTCTGGGACAGCAAACCATGGCCAATAGGAGCTGCGGTCAGCTGAACCAGCAGATGCGGCAGGTAAACAAACCGGCCCACCAGGGAGCTTACCCTGGAGAGCCACGTTCCAAAGGTTGCTGATCCCTGCCTTAGAAGTACGCATTTCCTTAAAGGTATAAACAAGTCAAGGTTCAACTTATTTCAAAACTATTGTTTCTTCAGTATAATCTAGTTACCAACTTCTCCCAGGTCTTCCCCTTAACCTAAAGTTGTCCTAATTCGGCTTAGGCAAGTTTATTCTAAATAAATTTAACATTACTCTGTGGAGGCATGCAGAGTATTTGACTGCAAACAACATTATGCAATTAATCATACAGTACCATAAGAACACCAAATGACCACCAATCAGCACTCTGGTTGTGGCCTCGCCTGTTTACTACTTCAGGTGCCATGTATTCTACAGTACCACAGAAAGAGTAGGCCTTCTTTTCTTGATCTACTGATTCTTTGCTGAGTCCGAAGTCTACAACAACAGCATTACAGAGATATATCTAGTAAAGAACTTTAAAAACAGCTTTTTATACAATAATTTTATATTTTGGATTCAAACCACCAAAGACTGTTTATGAGTAAAGAAATAGTTATCCTAAAGCTCACTGGAGAATGAAAGTTAAATAGTACATTACACAATTGATTGTACAGTGCCAGGAACATTTGAAAGTGAACTGAAAGTCTTAGTGACCATTACTGTTGCTAAGTAAATCTGCAATTAGGTATTTAAAACTTTACATACTTAGAACCTTAAAATTATGAAAGGTTCTGCTTTTATTTTTCTTATTTGCTGAGTCTTTGCTGCCTGCTTTATAGGATGGAAAAACTTGATTTAAAGAAGAATGTTTCATCGTAGAAAACACCAAGTACTAAGGCCATGTCTACACTTTCAAGCTTGCAGCAGCACAGCTGTACCAATACAGACATGCCGCTGAAAGAGCTCTCGTGCAGTCACGATATGTCGAGGGGTGACAGCTCTCCCGACAACATAATGAAACCAGCCCAACAAGTGTTGGCAGCTTTGTCGGTAGAAGAGTGTCTCCCACCGACACAGCGCTGTGCATATGGACACTTATACAGGCAAAACTTATGTCACTCGTAAGGGTGTTCTTTTCACACTGCTGAGCGACAAAAGTCTTGCAGACATATCTGCTGGTGTAGACATGGCCTTATTTTACCGAAAACAGCTTATGTAAAAATCAGACTTAAGGTATTTCTACACTTAAAACGCTACAGCAGCACAGTTACACCACTGCAGCGTGGATGCTCCAGTGTAGACGCTACCTCCGCTGACAGGAGAGATTCTCCCATCAGCAAATAGGTAATCTACCCCCCTGAGAGGCAGTAGCTAGGGGCTGGTCTACACTGGGGGGAGGGGAATCGATCTAAGATACGCAACTTCAGCTACGTGAATAGCGTAGCTGAAGTCGAAGCATCTTAGATCGAGTTACCTACCGTCCTCACGGTGCAGGATCGACGTCCGCGGCTCCCCCTGTCGACTCCGCTACCGCTGTTCACATTGGTGGAGTTCCGGAGTCGACAGGAGCTCGTTCAGGGATCGATATATCACGTCTAGATGAGACGTGATATATCAATCCTCAAGAAATCGATTGCTACCCACCGATACGGCCGGTAGTGAAGACATACCCTAGGTCAAAAGAAGAATTCTTCTGTTGACCTACCACTGTCTACATCAGGGTTTACTACTCCAGATATACATAAACTTGACATAAACAAGTCTGACTTTGACAAGTACACCTCTCAGTTCTCTTTTCCATTGTAAGAAGGAAAATGGAATTTTATAAGTGCTTGTTAATTCAAAAAGCTGCCTTACAAGCAGCTTCCAAATGCTGATGGAAAAGAAAAGCCTCCAAGAATTACAAGAATTATTTTCCTTTGGACCTAAGCTGAAACTGAATTTAAGTATTGGTGTACCCTACAAAACAATATAATCCCGTAATCCTGATTTTCTCACTATCCTCCACCCTCCGGACCCCACTTTTCCACTAATCCCTGCACTGTGAAAGCCCCAAATGGCTAAGGTGTTTGTGGTCTGGAAGGAGCAGTTAATCTAAATTAAATCCCTCAATTTAGATTTTTGGCATTTCAAGAGAAGCAGAAAGCAAGAGAGAAAACCCCTCAGAAGCTGAAGGAGTCCAAAAGAATGGTATCCAGAAATCAATAATATTGTATAGGGATTCAAATCCCAGATGTTGCCTAAGAGTCTAAAGCAAGTCTGAAACAAAAACACATCCTTTTAAATAATGAATATCCAGTAATTCTGTGATCTAAGCAAAGCCCATTTGGCTAAAAGTTCTATCAGAAAGAATAAAAGATTACAAGTAAAACTATTGTGTATATACATTGCACTAAATGGATGAGAGTTTAAATAATGAATTTCTTTTTAATCTCGCAAGGTGGTTCTAATGGCTGTTAGTATTTATACAGCACAGTATACAGTGGACTTTATGATATAATCTAAGTGATAATTTTATTATAATTTTAATATGGTAATATCATTTAAGAATAAACTAGTTCAGAACATTTTGTACACATCCAAATGTTTATAATGCAAGTCTTGTTGGTTTCCTAAAAGAAAATAGCACCATTTTTTCCAGGGCCGGCTCTAGCAATTTCGCCGTCCCAAGCACGGCGGCACGCCGCGGGGGGCGCTCTGCCGCTCACCAGTCCCGTGGCTACGGTAGACCTGCCGCAGGTGTTTCTGCGGATGGTCCGCTTGTCCCGCGGCTCCAGTGGACCTCCCGCAGACATGCTTGCGGCAGCTCCACCGGAGCCGTGGGACCAGCAGACCGTCCGCAGGCATGCTTGCAGCAGGTCCACCGGAGCCACCTGCCGCCCTCCCAGCAACCAGCAGAGCACCCCCAGCGGCGTGCCGCCCAAGCACGCACTTGGAGTGCTGTGGCCTGGAGCCGGCCCTGATTTTTTCTTGTAATACAGAATTTTTCTGCACCTTTGTTTTTAAACTGATTAGACTATAATTTCTGAAATCACATTTTTTTAAAGAACATGTCTGCACTAAATCTTTCTTTCTTTCCTTAAAAGACCGAGTCAGCATATTGACATTTCAGCTTTACTGAACCTCTGCCTTGCTCAATCGCATTAGCTGTTGATCTTCAGATAAAGAGACATTTTATAATCAACCTTGCTATAACCTCAATAGCAGTTTATTTTTGTTATTGATGAAGAGTCATCTGAATTTATTTACCTTATTTTTAAAAATGGAAGTTTATAAACAATTTCTAAAAGCATTTTACCCACAGAAATTAAGCTTTTCAGTGGTTTTTGTTTTTTATTTTTGGTTTAACACAAATAAGATGGCTCCAATCCTGCCATCTAATCCACATGGGCAGATCTCACTCATGTGGAGTCACAATAACTTCAATGGGATTATGCACAGGCATAATAGTCTCCTAGTGCAGATCAGACTGCATAATCTAGGGCAGGGGTAGGCAATCTATGGCACGAGTGCCGAAGGCGGCACACAAGCTGATTTTCAGTGGCACTCACACTGCCCAGGTCTTGGCCACCGGTCCAGGGGGCTCTACATTTTAATTTAATTTTAAATGAAGCTTCTTAAACACTTTTAAAACCTTATTTACTTTACATACAACAATAGTTTAGTTACATATTATAGACATAGAAAAAGACCTTCTACAAATGTTAAAATGTATTGCTGGCACGTGAAACCTTAAATTAGAGTGAATAAATGAAGACTCGGCACACCACTTCTGAAAGGCTGCTGACTCCCGATCTAGGGCTATATCCGTTAATTTAAACAACTGTTAAATTAAGTACTGGTATATCAAGATTGTTATACAAGAAATTATATGGAACTCCACTGTAAAATACCTAATTTCATTAAAATATTTAAGAGCTATACTATTAAATTTTACCTACCTGTTAACTTGATATGTCCTGCTTCATCAAGCAAAATGCTGAAAATTAAAATTCACATTCACCAATACACGTAACAGGAATATTTATATAAGACATTTTAAACATAGTAGCTAAAGACAGATCTGAACCAATCTCCCAATCTTTAATTTAATAATGCTCTACATTATATTTCAATCAATGCATATATTTAACTATTAAACCCAATACATACAGCTTATAAAAACATCTTTTACTCCATTTTATATAATTATAGAGATGTATAATGAAAATGCAAAGAAATAATTAAACAAAATACATGTAATAGTGGATAAAATAAATTTTACTTTACTTTTCTGGCTTCAGATCCCTGTATACAATCCCCAAGCTGTGTAGATGATCCAAAGCAAGGGCCAGTTCTGCGAGGTAGAATTTCACATCTTCCTCTGTAAACATAACCTAATAAGAACTGTATAGATTTACCTTCAGATCTTGTCAGTTTCTAATACTGCAATCTAAAAACAGACAGTTCTTCTGCTTCCCTAAATTGAAATATTTCTCATAACTACTAAATTCCACAAATTCTCAGAAGACAATGTCACTTAATACAGGTGATATGCAAGAATAAAACTATCGACTATGAAGTTTTCTGTATATCTAACCCTGAAATTATTTTATGCTGTTCCTCACAATCCAGCTCTTACAGAATTTAAAGTAAAACTAAATGTTATTGCAACTGTAAGGTAGCATAGTTAAAGGAAAGTTAAGTTTTGTATCTGACTTGCTGGTTTACCAGTGTTCATTCAGCCACAATGCCCTTTACAGAGCACTTCCTATTCCTGTTTTTCCAGTTTAACATGTAGTTTGATATACTATTGCTTACAACAGTACAAAATATACAGGATGTGTAATTGTAACCTTAAAATTTTATATTCCCATTTTATAGTTTTCAATTGAGTGATGTTAACACTATTAAGACTTTTTATTATTATTACTGTGTATACTCGATCATAAGCCGGTTCATTTATAAGCCGACCCCCCGCAAGATGGATAAGTAAAAACAGAAAAATTTTATGACCCGTTCATAAGACGACCCTATAATTCAGGGGTCAGCAAACTCTGGCTCCCGGGCCATCAGGATAAGCCACTGGCAGCCTGAGATGGTTTGTTTACCTCGAGCATCCACAGGCACGGAGGTAAAATTAAGTAAACAACGTGAGGGGACAGGGCCGAGCAGCACGGCTGCAGCCTGATAGTCCCAGAGCTGCAGCTGCTTCAGAGGCTAGAGGGAGAGCAGTGTGGCCAGAAGCAGAGACACTCTGGCCCCGCCTCTTCCGTTCTGTCTCTGCTAGCTTATGAAGGAGTACATACGGTAAGTTTCCTTCTAAAAAAGGAATTGCCTGTTCCTAAAGTTAAATTCATACTTCACTGAGGTGAATGAGGTTGAAGAATGGACAGAATCTGCACATCATTTACATGAACAGAGATGCATTCAAACCTTTTCTGCTCCCTTTTTTTGGAGGGTGGAGGGGTTGAACATTTTGCTACAAGGTTGGGTTAAACAGCAACAGCACATCTTTCCATTTTGATGGTCGTATTTTGTCAATGGGAAAAAAATGAGATCCAGGAATTTTCTTCTTTAGTTTGCCTGCCTCTCTCCCTTATCACTATGGCTTTTCATGTAAAAGAGCCAAGGATGTTTGGGCACAGTCTCTACTTATTCGCCCCCCAGCCCGGTGTAACAGAAGTAGAGGTGTTCTCTGGCAGCCAAGAGATTATTCACTCTCCTTATTCTAGACCTGCTTCAATACATTCTAAGACTTTCAAGTACTTAACTCCTTCAAAAATCACAGCAGCGGTGTTGCCAACTCATGATTTTAAGTTTCATGGTATTTACTGTTCTTCTCAAAGCCCTGGCTCCTGGGGTCAGGTGATTATGAAAGAATCTCAGCTTTCATTTAAAAACAAGTTTGTAGCCTTACTGATTGTATGTATATATGCGTGAGAGCTTTTTATACACACACACACACACACACACACACACACACACACACACACACACACACACACACACACGTGTGTCTCTCTCTCTGTCTGTCTTCCTCCAGCTTCCCTTTCTCTCTCTCTCTAGATATATCATTTTCAAATGCTTTGGTAATACTGTAATAGGTATATATACAAAATATAAACCATTTAGACAGTCTCTGCACAGACAGAAAATCAGTCTGAGGGAGGACTATTTCAATGGCCATGATTCTCCACTACATCACAGGGGATAGAGTGGAGGAGGTTGTGGGATCATCTCTGCTCATTTTGTGCAACTTGGCCTATCAGACAAGAAATTCATGCTCTAAATGCCACATATAACCCAGGATACTTGAATATATATTCAGTCGTACCTAGCCAAATGTTACACCAAGGGAGGTTAGTAGTGCCTAGACAAGGAGGTTGAGGGATTCATTCACATAAAATAAGAAAGAACCAGTCACATATGTGGGGTACAGATAAAGCATTGCCTTACCTATATACAATACCATGTACACTAGCTGGTTGACCCTGCATGACTGGGGCCTCACCAGGATTGAGAAAAATATATTTGCCCTCAGAAACAGAGTGAGTTCTCCCATCTGCTCTCACTACTTGCTCTTCCTTTCACCACCTTTCTTCACTTAGTGTTATGGCATACATATTACTTTACCATTTTGATTTAACATGCTGGTACCATACAGCTACACAGACAGTCATTATCTGAGGAAACTATAACATAACCAGTAATAACTTCAAGCATTTTGGAGGATCTATATTCTTAGATTTTTTATTTTTTTTAGCTCTTTAAAACCTCAAATTATATTCCAAGATGAACTGTTCTCCATTTGCTGAAATCACTGAGTGTGAAGGAGCGTAGAAACTTTGTTCATTTAGTCTCCTTATATAGGACTAGTTAGTCTTGTATAAACAGTGTTGATTAAGCTTAATAATATACATCAGTGTTTGGAACTGTGAATACAAGATGTACTCTTATTGCTGAACAGCTCTGCTCAAGATTACTACTCCTAATTTGCACAGCACACAGGTATTACGGTAGTTTATGTCATGTCAATGTTTTATGCAACAGAAATAAAAGGCTTAAGTTCTTTTATAGTGCCCACAAAGAAAGCTACAGTCCTCTCTCCTATTTTTGAATTAAGAATGAAGTACACTGAACAAAAATGACTATTACAGTCCAAAGATACAAAGGAAGTTTCCAAATCTCCAAATACAATTATTCTAATTATTACTTTGCAACCTAACAATTTTGCACAAATTCATTTTAAATATGATTTTTTCCCACAAATGAAATGTGGCAAAAGTCAACAAATTGCATTGTTTTATTTCTGAAGTGAAAGCTCCAGTAATAGCACTTTATTGGATGGATATCAGCCATTTTCTGCATTGCAGCCGAAAAAGTCCCAAATTAACACTTTAAATATCTCATCAACAGCTAAACATTCAAAAACAATTTCAGATATGCCTGACTATCCATGAGTGGGATGGTTTCAAGTGGCCCTAGGAACCGGTACCCCCTCAATCATCATGGGTCATTCACTTTCCATTGCCATGTGGTATAGCAATAATAAATGGTTGTTTTTAAAACTATCATGTTTTCTTTATAGAAAACATCTCAGGTGTCTTTTAAGATACAAAATGAAATGTTAAAAAAATCATAGTACTTTAGAAACTATATGAAGTTTGTTGAAAACCAAAAATAAACTTGAGTAATAATTGACCTCCAAATTACTGCTTATTTCTTTACTCCTAAAAGAGAGATTTATGCCTTTTTCAGATACCCAGCCAATATTTTTACAGTCAGATTTGCATCCTTCATTTAAGTTAACTATTTTTGAGGATCAGTAAATTCTAGCTGCACTATCACAAGACCTGAACTCATTTCCTATTATACTGAGATTTCTTAAGAGAGACATCTCAGATCAAATGGAAGTAGAGATTGACCACTTTCCGGCTTTATGCCTCATTAATTCTTAACAGGTCTGCTGACTCCTAGAAATAGACAACTCTCTCAATAGTTCATAGCACAGCCACAGGATATTCACATTGAGTTTAGTTGTGAAATACTGAGAGATCAATATTGCAAGCTAATAAAAGGAGTTCAGTGTAATTTTAGGGCATATACTAGGTAAGCTCACTTAGTTCCCTGCCCCATCCCCAATATGTAGCTTAACTTTAGGAAACAGATGCACTAAGAAAATCCAACTCATTGGTTCTTAAAGATTAAGGATACTAATTTGAAACTACTACTGACAATCTATTTCACATCAAAAGTCAGTCAGCCAGCTACTTCGCCCAATTTTAGACAATGTCCTCTGTTAGACATTATCAAAAGGAATGTCTTGAAATCATATGGAAGCAGTTTTAAAATCTTGACTTGTGAAATTTATGAAGCACTAAAAACTCTCATTATGAAGATATTTTCAAAAGTTGAATTAAACACCTAGAATTTTTACAGAAAAGTTTTCAAAAACAGAAATATTTCTTAGCTTGAAATATTACAAATATCATTACAGTTCGCATGCAATTTCACAGACTGACAGATTTAAAGACATATCATCAGAGCAGTACAATTAACATCCCTCCCCAAACAAACAATAGTGAGCTGTCAATTAAGGTTGTGATTTTTCCAAAATTGAAAAAAGTATTTTACCTAGAAAAAAATATTCCAGATTCAAGAAACTAAAATGATTCAACAGACTCTCAGGGGCAGCTAAACTGACATCAGGCTCTAATTACACCTCTGTTCTTTATTATATAAACCTGATTTACCTCAATTAGGTCTCTATGCAACAAGACCACTTTTAGATTAGAGAATTTGGTATGGGAGGTACAGAAAAGAAATTTTAGACCAATTATCAATAAAAATCTGACACCGAGGTTTCTTAAACTATGGAACATTGTCCCACGGGATGGAGATATATATAAATGAAAGTTCAACTGAGTTCCTAAAAATGAATGGGTGAAGAATTAGAGAAAAAGACATAAGGAGCAACCCCGTATTCACAGGGGGTTAAACAAGGATGACATTTTCCAGCTCTAATTTCTGTGCTTCTTTGAAAATTTTTTTACTATTGTATTCAGTTAAAATGTAGGTACTTACCTCTTTGGATAATCGTGTGAATACATCTCCTCCCCTGAGAAAATCCAATATTAAATATAGCTTTCCTTCGGTCTGAAAGGCTGATTTTAAAACATCACAAAACTTAATGGATAGTTTTATATGACAATAGTGAAATTAGACAATACTCAGGCATTCTAAGACTTATTTTAGTGTAATAGAGCACAGTTACTTCTGAACTGAGGTAATTCAATTAGGCATGACAGATTCATATGAACTAGTGAAATTTGTGAACTCACCTGAATAATTAACACCACATGAATACTACACCAAAATGTACTATATTCATTTGAGAAATGTAATTTAGTTTTATTAATGTTGTTAATATTTTGTGCAGAGAAGTTTGAAAAAGGTGACCACTACTAATATACTGCAAAGTCTTTGTGACAAGAGATCTTACTACAGCACTGCCGCTCTATTACATCTTTGCTAAACACGGGGAGACCCCAATATTTGTACAATAATTATGTTTTTAATTATTGATATGGGAATTAATGAGATTCTACTATAATAAAATTTGCCCACAAGTTGTTAGGACCTAACATAACAGTTTGAAAAATTAAGAGATTAGGAATTCAAACAAATAATCCATGCACCACCATGCCGACTGGTGTGCCAGTCCCAGGTTTTATACTGGCCGAATGTTACTGTACCTAAATTATTGCAAAGTATTGATTTTAAAAATATAAAAGAAAAAAAATCTGTGGGACATTTTGCAAAATTTGTCAAAAGTCTTTGGGGAGCTTAATACTAGTACATGCATTCAAAAATTATGAAAGTGTTATATGGCTGTGATGGGGTGTTGTACTCCTCATACTGGCCCTGAGAAGGTTGAATTAGGCCAGGCAGACCCAACCAACCAATTAAGCTCCAAGTCATGAAGAGGAGGCTGTGGTTCCTGGAAGAAGAGGGGCCTGCAAGGTGAGAAAGGATGACTGATAGGGACACTGCCAGAGAAGGACAGAGCTAATCCCCAGGACTGCCACGAGGAGGAGCCATGATCAGTAAGTGGACCCCGTGGCAATGGCATAAAGATTGAAAAATATACAAGGGATAAGATGCTGTGTGACTTGCTCATACGTACGTGCAGTGAATGGGAGAAGCACAAGAAGCCTCTTACTCCAACCCCTTGCACTGCCCATAAAAAGTCAAGTAATTACATTTTAAACTTAGTGATACATTTTAACATACTCTTTAGCCTCTTGGGAGAAGCACTATCCTGATCTGAACTACATTGGAACAGATAAACATGTACATATGAGAAATATATCTCTGAGAGGTTTGCAATTCATCTCAAGATGTGTTCAAATCTAACAGAAGAAAACTCAGAGACAAAAGGCCTAAATGACAAGCCTCTACACCATGCACAGGCTGTCATTACAGAATGGACTGGGCAGATACTTTGACACAGAGTGAGGTGTAGACCACAATAGTGAAAACTGAGGTATACTCAGTAATTATAAAAGAAATGTTTACATAAGTGAGGTATATTCAAACCTCTCAAGGCAGGAATACTGGTTCTGTTAAACTCTGCAGAGGTTAATGCTTCAGAAAGGTTGGATGATGTTTATCTGCTAATGTCACTTTTTTTCCAGCAAATGTGTTTTCCTTATTGTCCTTAGTTACATACTGGAAGGTAGAAATTTCTAGTCATCTATGCCTAGCTTTCACATTATCTGTACCTGCTTACAGTAACAAAAGTAAGGCAGAATAAGATTACATTTGACGTGCTTAATGAAAGCTAGGTTTTAGAGCAAATGCACTCCAACTATTAAGAAAGAGATGACTAATGCCCTTAACAGCTAATCCTGCCAAAAATATATAGGCAACAGAACAAAAATACCAACCATAGTGCAGTTTGACGATAAATGGATGATTTACTTCTACTAATATATCTCTCTCCATCTTTGTACGAACTCTATCTCGTACTGAAAAAAAGCAGAATAGTAATAAATAATTCTCTATTTCAGCAAGGTGAAGGTAGGATGGGAAGCAGTAAAAAGTAAGTTCTAAATTTCCAGAAAAATATAAAATAATCTTTATTTACCCTTTAAATCATTTCTTTTTCTTTTGAGATATTACATTTTCCCCTCCTACCTCTATATATTTTAATCTTTCTAAATTCCGCAACATATTCAGCTATATTTTGTGATCTAGCAAGTTTCTTTTCAAAAATAGTAAAAAAATTGGGGAAGGCTGGGTAGGGTTTTTTGGGGGGAGGAAGGGGGCTTCAGCTAACTTCAACTTCTGGATTCTGCCCCTGTGAATATGTATTGTCTATTAAGACTATATTTTGGATTTTCTATCAGTAATACCTCATGCCCAAATGTAACCCACAGTGAAGTAGAGTCCAGTGAAGTGTCTTGTAAAGACAGAAATACCTTATAATTTCGCTTACTTTGCTTTCCATAATAAAGCAAGGTTGACTCAAAACTTGACAAATCAAGTTTTGACCAAATGAGAACCATGGAAAATACAGGAAAACTGTTTTTCTGTAATTCTCTTGCTGTACTAAAAAAAATGCTAAATGGACTTACAGAAGGTTAATATGAAAAAAAAATGAAGTAATCTGGACAGGTTTGAAATAATTCTTAAGGCATGGCCTCAAAAAGATTAATAAAAAACAGATGTCAAAGAAAGGATTGACTTCACTGAAGGAACAGCTTGTTTAAGACAGAGGGCTATTTAATACAAAAATGTTTACAATACTGACTTCAACACAAGAAACAACAACAGTATTTTCCAAGACCATTATAAAGAAAACACACTTACCTTTTAGAGAAGCTTTTTTCAACACTTTCATTGCATAAAGCTGCCCAGCATCAGGACCAATTATTTTCCTCACAAGAAAAACCTGACCCAAAAAAATTTCATATTTCAAATTATTGCAAAAATTGCTATATATAACAGTGATCTAGTTTGAACAAAAAGTTATTACATCATGATCTGTTTTAGTATGAGGAAAAGAACAGACTATGTACCAAATCATAGCCTCCATAGGAAAAAAACTAAGATGATGGGGGTAGGAAAGAGAAAATCAGCAGATTTTCACAATACACCATCTTTTTGAGAAAGTAATTATTAAATCTAGTAAGGGACTATGGGATCTTCTTTTGGCTGGGTGTAGGAAGTAGCACTAGATACTAGGACACACACCTGTGCATGCAGAGCAACAAAAGTAATTGCACTCTCACCTCCCCAAGTAACAGGACTGCAGGTGGTAGAAACCCCCAAGGTTCCTGAAGTAGCTAGACCTGTGCTCTAGGCACTTGTTAGTTTTTCTAGAGATCAGCTTAAATCAATGCTTACAGAATGAATATTAACTTACATGCCAAGAACCAGCATATTTTATACTAGTGTGTTAGGAAAAGGCAGCATGTGAAACGGGTGTCCCTAGCTCCGTCTCCTTCCCTACAAATGCTATATAACCTCAAATACATAGAGGCTTCACATAAAGGTCTCTGAATCTGGAGTGTGAGAAGGGAGTGGGGAAATACACCATGTAAGATCAAGGCCCTGCCACCTTGGAGGGTGTGGGGGAGCAGAAGTAGTCCAGAAGTTTTACTACCATTTTGCCCCTCAGTGTGCTTAGATTTGGAGAGTATGATCTTGCAGAATAACAAAGATCAGAAAAATCACGTGGTATGGATTATGTGCATTTTCATTATCCAAACATATGACTACGAGCTCTCCTAGCATAACTACTGAATTACCTTTTCTAATATGTTTCAATGAGCCAACTTTTACTATATTATCATAACATTAAAGCCCAGTCATAGGTATATCTCCATATATATTTATTTAAACCTATCTCATAGAATTGGAAGGGACCCTGAAAGGCCATTGAGTCCAGCCCCCTGCCTTTACTAGCAGGACCAAGTACTGATTTTTGCCCCAGATCCCTAAGTGGCCCCCTCAAGGATTGATCTCACAACCCTGGGTTTAGCAGGCCAATGCTCAAACCACTGAGCTATCCCTCCCCCCTTAAGAGTATGCTAACAAAAATCTGAGATTCAAAAGTGTTTTCATTCTTATATTCTGCCCAGATTTTCAACACCAGAAGCAAAAAAATATACCACTCTGTTTATGGATTTAATTAGAAGTGGTTAACTAAAAGTGTAATTAATCTAATAAATAAAATCTTTTCCATTCCAAGATCAGGCCTTCTTCATCCCTTTCTATTGACTTTTGATTATTTAGTCAGTCGGTCAGAGATGTTCTAAACATAAGCCTATTCAGATGAAGGATTGCTACCTTTTTAATTTTTGCCCAGTGACTGACATAGTGCCCTGTTTTCATTCTTAAATTACTGGTACTCTTTGAGAAGCCAAAAGTATCAAGGGCAGCATGTCAAACCTCAGTGGATGAAAAAAATCTGAACTAAGATTGTGACAATGTATTAGTTGCTAATAGAAAAGGAATTGGTGAGCTACAGATAGTACATCAGACAGAAGGTAGATATTTACAAATATTTTCATGTTAGCAACAGTGTAACACCTTACCACACATTTATTTAAAGCAGAAAGTTTTCATACTGTTAATATTTTTGCCAATTATTCACTAATAGCAAGCTTTCAGAAGGTCTAAAGTAAAGTATTACACTTTTCCCCTGACTCTACCACTGGCACAGGTTTATTACTGTGCATGTGATGGTCTGGCAATGGGCAGACTGATTGGTGAAGGGATATGTTTGTCTTAGAAAGACAGACAGAACTGGATCAGTTTCTTTTTTTTAAAGGGGGAGGGATAGCTCAGTGGTTTGAGCACTGGCCTGCTAAACCCAGGCCTGTGAGCTCAATCCTTGAGGGGGCCATTTAGGGATAGGGGGCAAAAATCTGTCAGGATTAGTTCTGCTTTGAGCAGGGGGATGGACTAGATGACCTCCTGATTCAATATAATCACAGACTATTAGGGTCTCTTCCAACTCTAATAGTCTGTGATTCTATTGAAAGGTTTTTGATTTTTTAACTCCAGAACAGAATTGGTACATGGACTTTAAATCAGATTTGAAGAAAAAAAATGTCTGCAAAGGAATTAAATGGTTAATCCTAAAATGTGGCTAGCTACTTTAATATTTAATGTATGCATTTCCAATTTTGTAGTGTTCATTTACTGTCCCAGACATCTGATATTTCAATTCCCGCACGGAATGGGACAAGATAAAGTAGGTTCTGTAGTAAAAGAAAACACCAAACCCAATTTATCATTAGAACTGTGACACCACCAAATATTCAATTAGGATGCTTTTACTTAATAGTCTTTGTTTCAAATCACTTCAGATAAATACAGTACAATAAAAAACAAAAACAACACAAAACATATTTCATGGGTTGAAAAAAAGATGTGAAGTTTCTCTTGCTATAGATCTACATATGCCCAATGAGAGGTTTGTTATTCTTTCCTCCAGCTATAGCTGTTTACCAGTAAATACAAGTGTCTGCCTCTGAACAGTACAAGGAGTTTTTTTTAAAAAAATTCATATGAAATGACTGCATTTTAGACCCAAAACAATCTTTTTCTTAAAAAAAAACAAACCATGCCTTCCACACTAGCCCTTGCTGTTTTTGAAAGTCAGAGAATACTACTGCAGTATTTTGATAGTTTTTCGCTATCAGACTAATGTAGGCAATACAGCTACACAATTGCCAATAAAATCATGGTGGTTAAAATTAAAAAAGATCCTATACTTAGATAAAAAAAGAAAGAAAAAACAAATAAAAGAGAAATGCAACGTGGTAGTCTTCCTCCCACTTCAGTCTTAGAAAAGTATCTGCAAATAATGAATGAAATCTCCAGAAGCTGGAGACTCATCTCGCTAGACAATGAAAACTGTTTACTTATCAGAATGTCCAGAGTCTATGAAAATTGAATTCCTTGCTCCAATCAGCTACATACATCCAAACACTGCCTTTCTTTGCCCCTCCTCCCACTAAACCCTATAAGCCTCCAAGCTGACCTAGCTGCAGAATCCAACAGTCTCTGTTAACTGCTCTGGACGCTCCATTCAAGTTTTCTTCACAAAGCCAAAAATGTACATGCATTTTGATTCCTATCCATATTATTGTGGTGCTTTAATAGCTTAGCTGTTCATCCAAAGCTTTCATGTATCTAAACAGTGATGAGCAAATGCACATCAAATAATCTATTCATTATGTAAATAGAAGATTGCAAAGATTCAGGAGAACTAGAGTCTTTTGATTTCACAAAGCCATCTGAGAAACAGGTCCTTCTCCTCTCACTTGCCCCTCAACCACCCATTTCATTTTCCATTCTTCCCCCTACTGGGGCAAAGAACCCCCATCTGAAGGGTGGCACAGAATGCTTAGAAGGAGTACATGCAGTATGTGCTGCAACAGCAGAAATTAGGCCTGTCTCCCCCTGCTGGTTTTTCTAGCTCCCTACCTCCTTATAGCCATGGCCAGAAAGAGTGAAGGAGATAGTTTTGGGAGGCATGAGAGAGACAGTACTCACACATACAGGTGATGGCTGATAGCCAGAATGACGACACCACAAAGAGGGGGAAGAAATAGAAGAAGGAAAATAGAAAGAAAGAAAATGGAGATGGTGAGGATGAAGAGAGTGAGGGAGAGAAAACAATGAACCACAAAACAAAGAAAAGACCTAATCAGAAGAAAACTAAGTGGATAGATAAAAATATGGATATATAAGTAGTACTGAACATTAAAGAACATTAATCTGAGTGAAACAATGAAACCTAAAGACCACTGAAGGAAAGAAAGGCACCACAACATGGACAGGGAAAGAGAAAGAAAAATTATACGTTACTTTATTTTATATAAAGACTGCTTTATTCAATGCTTTAATCGACGATTCCATGGTGGTTTGGCTGTTTCCAACAAGATAAGATTTAGAAGTTCTCACAGATTTTGGCTGCAGAGGCCAACAACACTTCCCTGTAAATTTAACCTGGAAATTGACAGATGTAGAGTAAGAGCTTCTCACCCCCAATCCATGCCTCTATTTGCTTCACTTCTCATCCTACAACAGGTCCCACCACTGAACTAACTGTTCATTCACCCACTGAAACTTCATCACTGTGCACATCCTTGATCATGCGTGCATCAGAGTCCAAAATATGATTAAAAACTGTCAGGAATTTGAGGCTAAAGAGACTTCATATCATAGGCATAACACTGAACTAACAACTCAACCAATGTAATGACTGTATGGTTATTTGCCAGTGAAACTAGTCCATTTTAATTTTCCCAAGTCAAATGAGATATACTCTGAATAGTGTTTTGCACTGCCAAGTTTCTCATGCAGTGCTTATAACCTGAAAAAAATTTTAACTCTTAGTTTTACAATTTTAACGTGAACGCAACAGAAGTAAGTTTAACTGCAAAAATAATATTTTAAAAGCAGTTCTATGTCTTTATTTTTCAATTAAATCAGATATAAAGTTTTAAGGCCTTGAAGTTCTATTTGGATAAGAATTCAATTCTGCATTTTGAAAAAATGACCTCACCCAGCCATCACTGAAGGAGAACTAGAGCCTGGGGTTTTTCATGAAATGTAAAACACAATATCAAAACAATTAAAATGAAAAACTCACCCCACAGCAGCGCCCCCGAGTCTCCTGTCCCGCAGGGGTGGGCCCAGCTCCCTGCTCCAGCCATTGCAATCTGACACAGGGGACTGGAGCACCCCTCACATTATGACCCCCAGATAGGGCCTCCAGGGGCAGGATCTCACTGTGCCCCCCTCCCCCCACATCGGCTTCCTACATACCCCTGAGGACAGAACCAGACCCCCAGGTGAGAGGAAAATGGATACAACCAAATAAAAAAAAAAAACCCCAAATAAAAAGAATTTCCCAGAACTCCAAGTATAACCTTGGTGGTTTTAGCAACAATCAGTACTGAATCCTATCAGATGCCTCATCACTCTGTAGGTCTATGGACAGCGATCAGAAAAGCCTTGTATCAATTTCTGAGGGCCAATATATCCACATTCCTTTCTTACACAGGCCCCGCAGCAGTTGTATGTGCATTTGTCACCTTAGAACTTGATTACTTCAACTTACTGCACATAAAGTTGCTCAAAGGCTTAGGAAGACACTTGGCAGCAGCAGTTTACCAAGAGCTAGAGAAGTAGATGTCTGTCAGAGTAACCTGGGTGACTTCAATAGTCCCTTACTGATGAGCACTGCAAGACATCCAGGCATGGAGGTGTGTAGGAGGTCTAAGAGCTTGTGCAACTTCCCTTGGACAACTTCCACCAGAATCTCAAATGTACCTATCATTCTGTATAGCAAATCCTGGAACATTTTGAAGTCAACTGGCTGTAAGGTAGATATCTCAGGTACCACCCCTCATCAAAACTGGGATGGAACAGTCCTCCATCTGAAAGTCCTCATCAGAGCCCTGATCATCCCACACAGTCAACAACACTGCAGCATGAGCTGACAGTTGAGCTGATGGTGGGGAAGGGATCTCTAGGGGTACGTCTACACTACCCGCCAGATTGGTGGGCAGCGAACGATCCAGCGGGGGTCGATTTATCGTGTCTAGTCTAGATGCGATAAATCGATCTCCGAGCGCTTTCCCGTCGACTCCTGTACTCCACCGCTGCAAGAGGAGCATACAGAGTCATCGGCGGAGTGGCAGACACCATGGTAAATCAATCTAAGCGCGTCAACTTCAGCTAAGATATTCAGATAGCTGAAGTTGCATAATTTAGATAGATTCTGCCCCAGTGTAGACCAGAGCTAGCTCTAGACTGGACTAGGGTGCAGAAGCTGGTCTTCTGTCTTATAATCTCCATAGTGCTCAATAAGGCCATAGGTTCTAGTAAGTATAGGGAGAAGGAGGCCATGGGGTGGAAACCAAGGGATAGTATCAATGGGATAATAAAAAAATAAGTCCTAGACTTCCACTCTGAGATGTAAGGATTTCAATACCTAGACCACAGAGAATGTACTGGAGACTCCTCATTGCTATTATCTGAGCCTGAGGAAGAGAAGCAGTACCCCTCTTGGGGGGTTGGAGTTTGAGTAGCTGGGACCACAAACAGGCTGTGCTCGGTACTAAGCTTGGGGCATCAGACCATACCTTCATTACCAAAAACAGTGCCCAGTACCAAAAAGGCAATAAAGTAAGGCTACGATTTTGTCACGGAGATAACAAAGTCACGGATTCTGTGACTTTCAAAGACCTCTGTGACGTCAGCCCCCAGGGGTACCCCGGCCACCTTTGGCCCCGGGGGAGTCCCGCAGCTCTGAGCCACTGTGGATGGGCACCATGGAGCTCCAAGCCGGCCCCACAGCTGCCCAGCGGCTTCTCATTTTGTCATAGATATTTTTAGTAAAAGTCAGGGACAGGTCTTTATTGCCTGTGACCTGTCTTTGTCATGGATCTTTTTAGTAAAAGTCATAAACTTCACCTTAGCCACAAGATCCCTTGATATCACACAGGTTTCAGTACCAAGTACATTAGTGCTGCAGGTAGGCAAATGTAAGGTGCTGGTACCAGAGGTATCAATAACAGGGGCTTCAGTGCAAGGGGTTAGTACCTGGTAATTTCTGACTCAGTGAAGAAGTTGGTCCTGGTGTTCTGTGACTGATGCCTGAATGGGCACCACAAGGTCCCTTCTTGGGCCTTGAACTACTCTTCTCAAATGTAATTCAAGGGTATTTCTAGTTTCTTAAGGCAGGACCCAGTGATGGAGGTCTAGACCTCTTCCCCTTAGAGATTCAGTCCTCCTCCTTCCCCTCAACCTCTGAGGTTTTAGCAACTGTGGAGGATGATTTTTTACAAGTGCTTGTCTCATATATGAAAGCCTAAGAGCCAGTGGGAGCACTTTGAGGAGGAATAGTCAAGATTTTCACCCCTAGCTGCTTCAGGACCAGAAAAGGAGCACAATGACCTATCCAGACGAAACAATTCTAAGCAAGACACTTTTGAGTTCTCTGAGAATGATTTACAAATGGCACTTCTGCTTGTATATATCCCTCACCATGTCACAATAAGCACCTCATACATCCATCAGAAAAAATAAATTTTTAAAGCCTGGAGATGTGCATTATCATAATGACGGGATCCCAGTATCAGGAAGTGTCACAGGCAAACAAAAGGGCTGCTTCTTACAGTAAGAAAGGAAACAAAAGTAAAAAAAATAGCTGAACAAATCCTCTCTATTTACAATGCAATGGATAGGTCAAAGCGAAGGAGGAACTCACTGCTAGTTCCAATTCATATCCACAGTAGGGACAAGGAACTAAGAGTCACCCCACCCTTTATAATCTCAGATGAAAGGCACGAGGACACTCAGGGGGCAGGTGTGGCCCCAAACAAACCCTGCTGGCCAAATGAATCCGAACTCAAGAGCTTGGGATGCAGATGCTCAGATATTGCAACGTGGACAAATTCACATTTTTGGTCAAGGAGCATCTGCAACAAAAATCTTTTAGCAGTGAAATGTTCCATGGTATTGTTCTAACAAAGTCAGTTTAGGATTTTGGCCACACTCCTGGTTTAAATATTGCATATAGTAAAAAGTTAAGACCACACAGCATCCAACCAGATGACAACTCATGTATACTAATATAATACCTAACAAGTAAGTTAAGGACATGTCCCAGCAAAGGACTAAACTCAACATGACAACACCCCATAGCATCCCATTTAAGGCTGAAACATGTTTCTCTGGTCCATGCTATATTCTATTACTAGTTCTTTCTAAACTCTAATCAAAACCCGCTTTTTCAACCTACTGTTTAATGTCATTACCTTCCTCTAAGCCCCACACAGACAGGTGGGTATCACATACATTGAATAAAAAATGTTTAAAGGGCAGGAGAGACGGACTTAAGAGAAAACAGTTGGCTAAAGAACACTTCAGGGGCTACATATGGCAGGTCAAACATGTATGATTGTAAAAACGCCCATTATATAACAGGTATAATTAGGAGTTATGGAAGGGATCATTTATGTTGAACTTCATAGGAAGCTTCTTGACAGATCTATTAGGCTGTGAAATAGTCTCCCAAGGAAAGTCTCAATGCACAGGCCAATTAAAGCTAGACTGGACAAAGCACTAGTAACTGCACAACAGGGAATAATCCTACATTAGCAGGAAGATTGAGTAGATAAAAGACCTTTCCCATCTCTCACTTGTGAGAAAATAATGTACTCCACATTTAGAGACAGTAACTGTGGAAGAGGATAAAGGAAACTTACCACAAATATCAAGAGATAACTATATACCCTTCCACATGAGTTTTACCCTTCTCATGTGACATGGCTAAGTAAATGAACCCCACTGTACATCTCTTCTGCAAGAAACTGACAAGTGATCTCAGCATGGATAACAGGAAGAATGGAAGGAAAACACCGGTCTTAGACTTAGTTATAGCAACAAAAAAGGTAAAGAATGTCTAAAGGACAAGCAAGTTCAGGTTAATAGGGGGCTACTGGGCACAAGGTTTAAGTTTTCTAATACTGTCACCTCCACACAAGAACTTGCAAGACAGGGAATAACTTCCTCAAAAACACACCAATTTTTACAGGTGTGTGTTTGTGGCTTATTAGACTTCTAAAAACTATGTTGGCTTTCTCTAACTCAGTCTCAAACTGCTGACTGTAACCTGTTTCATCAAGTTTAAGAATGTTTTTATATTATTCTGCACCCAGCCCTGCAGTCCTGTTACTTATAGGAAAATTACCCTTGACTTTAATGGGAGCTTTGCCTGCATGAGGACTGCAGGATAAACAATATGGTTATCAAAGGGAGAAATTCATGTCCTGCTTCATAGGCAGAGTAGTAATGTACAAAGGCCTCAAGAATCCATCAGTATCCAGCGACACTGTAAAATCTACAGAAAAAGAAGATGTACTTTTGACAGCAGTCAAGAGGATTCAGAAGCTACAAAACCAACTTTAATGGAGAAGTTCATTAATGTTAACAAGTAGGACTAAGAAGCTGTCTATTAGAAGTAGAGGATTGGAATAAAAAGGAAGTTTGTATCTTACCTTTCCAAATGAACCCTGACCAAGAACCTTAAGTAGTTCAAACTGTGCGGGATCTGCTTTCTCACACCCTTCTTTCACATGGTGGGTAATAGGAATTTCTTTCACATTTCCTTCATCCTGTTAAAAAAAAAATGAGGTGGGGGAGGGGGAGAGGGAAGAAATCAACAACACTGAAAAGTATTGAAATAGTTATCTCTTACATTATGTATATACAACTATCTCCTGCATTTTGTAGATAATTACTGAAAGGGCACTAATGTTACATTTATTATTTAAAAAGTCATTTTCCTTACTGTTTATACCTATTCTCCTTTAAGAATCCTGAACCTGAAGTCTGTTTCTTCACCAAATTCCCTTCCACTAAGACAAAATTCTTTATGGAAGGGTTGTAAGTAGATGATAGATTGTAACCATTACAAGTTTCCCAAGATGAAAGAAATTACAGCATCACAATAGAAATACTCTAGCTAAGGCTGAGGTGGCACTTCCATTCTAAATCCCTGGCTTCAGTTCCTTTTAGCTTTCTCAAAAATCATCATCTAGGGCTGAAATTTATGCTTGGCCTTGGCCAAAATATTGTGAATTAAAATTTACTGGCAATTCCTTCATCTTTTTGAGTTAACTGGGAATAAAAGCAAGAGTTCGGAACAAACAACCAATGAGGTTATTGACCTGAACAACAGAAGGATGTGCGTCATTTGGTGACAGTCAACTATATATGAATAGTCTAACTAAGCTTAAGAATTCTTCATCCAATGGAAAAGCCACCTCGTGATATGTAAAACAGTTCACAGAAAGATCAGTCTTTGCTGTGATCAGTTCACTCTTTTCAAAGTTAAGTACAAATCTGAGGTAGGGAAGGAGATTCACTAGGTCTTCAACTACTCTAGTTGCTTCTTGCAAGGATGGCACCTTCTCTCATAAGCAGTGCAGAGGACAGTATGAAAATGTGTGGTGCAGCACGACAGTAACAACTATTAAGAAAACCCTGGGAGCCAAGGTGAAACCAAATGAGATGATGTACTGCTGATGTATTTAACACAAGGTGAATGAGAGAAACTTCTGGTGAGCCACACAATTAGAATATCAAATAAGCATCCTTCAAATGAAGTTAAGTGCTTGGGTCTACTACAATAATAGAAAAGGTTATTTGAGCCTTGAAATATCTGAAGGTGGAAGAGATCAGATCTGATGAGAAAAATGCTGACATTTCTTGAGCACTGCAAGCAGAAGTGAAGAGACTCCAGAGAATCTTGCCTGAATGGATTACACATTGACCTGCTAAACCCAGAGTTGTGAGTTCAATCCTTGAGGGGGCCATTTAGGGAACTGGGGTAAAAATCTGTCAGGGAATTGGTCCTGCTTTGAGCAGGGGGTTGGACTAGATGACCTCTGAGGTACCTTCCAATCTTGATATTCCATGAACTGGCATTGGGCTCACTGCTTTCAAGTCCTCGAAGCGCCCAATTGCTACCCACTTCCTCCATATTAGTTCCTTACCATGCTCAGAAGCTGTCCTGAGGGAAGACAGCTAAAACTCAGTACATACATTATGGTATTGCACTTCAGATATGGGGGTGAGGGAAAGGGGAAAGCCAACCCTGCCCTTTGTGGAAGGATTGGCTTTCTGGCATCAAAATTTTTCCATGGCCAGTTTGAGGACTGGGAGAGCTACTGCCTAATATCATGCATCACAGCTTCCAAGGTCAGATCTAAAGAGTCTCTTGAGGCAAGAACAGATATGGAAACTCTCAGATGATCTGTGGAAGCTCTGCTGATCCTGATTGTAAGCAGAAAAAGCAGTGCTTCCTGTAAACAGACAGTCTTTCTTCTTAAGATCTTGATTCAAGGCATCCCCAAAAAGCATCTCCTTTGTCAAAAGCGACAATAAGATGTTGTTTGGTTTGGAACTCTGATAGCCATATTCAAAGCTAGAAGGTACTTCTACTCAAATTAACAGGCAGGAGTAAGGAAAACAGTGTGCATGTTTCTGGGAGAAAGTATCAAAGTCAAAACCCAAGGTTAGGCGTTAACTCATGAAGCTTTATGCCCAGGCAAATAGGTTAATATTTTCCTTTGATGCAAGATGCTACAACTGTAATATTAAATCTCTCTTTTGTGACAAGATTATTTCTCCTTTAATTATATTAAATGCCCAGAGACTTCATTAACACAAAGATAAGGTCTCCTACTGGTTTCTTGTGCCCTTCCAGAACGAGAAGAGTAGCTAAACTTAAACTTCTGAAAGGTAGAAAATACAAAGTTAAGGTACACACCAGCCCTGGAATGTAGCTTAACTCTGCTTCTTCTGGAGCTGGCCACAACCACTGGGAATGGTTCAGCAAGGATGCTGCAAAGGTTAAACTAAAAAAGAAAGTGGTAGATTGTCTTGGTTTCAAGACATCAAGAGATGGACAGTCAGCCTCCACTCCAAACCCCGCTTTGCATCAGCATTTATAGTGGTGTTAAATATATTTTTAGAAGTGTTTTTAATTTATAGGGCAGGGGTCGCACTCAGAGATTTGCAATGTGAAAGGGGTCACCAGTACAAAAGTTTGAGAATCACTGCTTTAGCTGAATTGTTCAGGTACAGGCCTGGGATATGAAAGACCCTGGTTTCAAGTCCCTGCTCTGCTCGACTTGGAGTGACTTTGGATGAAAAACAGGCAAAGCAAATATTTGAGCATGGGTCTCCCACATCCCAAACCAGAACCTTAGCCACCAGCCCACAGAGCAACACTGACATAACTATCTGTTTATGACAAGGCGGAAGGTAAGGGTTAATGTCTCTTTTACCTATAAAGGGTTAACAAACAGGGACCCAAACACCTGACCAGAGGACCAATTAGGAAACAAGATACGTTCAAATCTAGGTGGAGGGAAGCCTTTGTTTGTGGGTTTTGGGTTTTGCTTTGTTCTCTCCAGGCTCTGAGAGTGACCACACATACTTACAGGCTCTCTAATCTTCTGTTCCAATTTTGTAAGTACAAAAGTAGAAAGACAGTTTAGTCTTTTTAATTGTTTTTCTGTATTTGCAACTGTGTATCTGGCTGGTAGAGTTTTACTGTGTATTTGGGTGAAAGTATTCTAAATTGTATTTCTGCTGGAGAAAGCTTTCTTTCCATTGTCTATAAGCTGAAAGACCCTGTAACTTTTTACCATCTAAATTGCAGAGATAGACCTTTTATTATTTTTTTTAAAGCAAAAAATTGGAACAGAAAAAAATAAAAAGGTCTCTCTCTACAGAAAAACAATTTAAAAGACTAAACTGTCTTTCTACGTTTGTACTTACAAAATTGGAACAGAAGATTATTTCCTGATTGCTCCTCTGGTCAGGTGTTTGGGTCCCTGTTTGTTAACCCTTTACAGGTAAAAGAGACATTAACCCTTAACTATCTGTTTATGACACGCCCCCCAAATCACAGACAGTGGGGAACCTCACTGGCGGTGATTTCTTCCTAGAACTTTAGAATAAACAGATTAATACAACACATGCACCTTTACATATACTAATACGTACATAAACTACAAGATTTTCTACATTTCAAGGACAAATTTCAACCAGTGGATTCTGGGAAACTTTCACGAGAGAGTGCATCAGCTACTTTGTTAGAAGCTCCTGAAATGTGTTGAATTTCAAAATCAAAATCTCGGAGAGCTAAACTCCATCGAAGCAGTTTTTTGTTGTTTCCCTTGGCAATATGAAGCCACTTTAGCGCAGCATGGTCGGTTTGTAGCTGGAACCGCCGTCCCCAAACATATGGGCGTAGCTTTTCCAGGGCGTATACAATGGCGTAGCATTCCTTTTCACTGACTGACCAGTGACTTTCCCTCTCAGACAGTTTCTTCCTGAGAAACACGACAGGATGGAAGTTGTGATCTGGTCCTTCCTGCATGAGAACTGCTCCTATACCACGCTCAGATGCATCTATGGTTACTAGGAATGGTTTGTCAAAGTCCGGGGCCCTTAGCACAGGGTCAGACATGAGAGTTGCCTTAAGCTGGGTAAAGGCTTTTTGACACTCATTAGTCCACTTGACTGCATTTGGCTGGATCTTTTTGGTCAGGTCGGTCAGTGGGGCAGCGATTTGGCTGTAGTGGGGTACAAATCGCTTGTAATACTCGGCCAAGTCTAAGAAGGATTGGACCTGTTTCTTGGACTTTGGGACAGGCCACTTTTGGATAGCATCCATCTTGGCCTGTAGGGGGTTTATGCTTCCTAGACCCACCTGGTGTCCCAGGTAAGTCACTCTGTTTTGGCCTATTTGACACTTTTTGGCCTTAACAGTTAGTCCGGCCTGCCTGATGCGCTCAAAGACCTTTTCCAGGTGTTCTAGGTGTTCGGGCCAGGAGTCAGAAAAGATGGCCACATCATCGAGGTAGGCAACTCCATATTCTCCCAGTCCTGCTAGTAGACCATCTACCAGCCTCTGGAAGGTGGCGGGTACATTAAATTCATACACCCCCGCATGGGTGATGAATGCTGACCTTTCCTTGGTAGGTTCATCTAGCGGTACTTGCCAGTACCCCTTGGTTAAGTCTATCGTAGATATGAATTGGGCACATCCCAACTTCTCCAATAGCTCATCGGTGCGTGGCATTGGATAGTTGTCTGGACGAGTTACCGCATTTAGCTTATGGTAGTCCACGCAAAAGCGTATTTCCCCATCTGGTTTGGGTACCAGAACCACTGGAGATGCCCATGCACTGGTAGAGGGGCGGATTATACCCATCTGTAGCATGTTCTGGATCTCCTGTTCTATAGCAGCTTGGGCGTGAGGAGACACCCAGTAGAGTGGGGTTCTAATTGGGTGAGCATTACCTGTGTCAATGGATTGGTATGCCCTTTCAGTCCGTCCTGGGGTGGCTGAGCACAATGGGGCAAAGCTAGTGCACAGCTCCTTGATTTGTTGCCGCTGCAGACGTTCCAGGGTTGTGGAGAGGTTCACCTCTTCCACGCCACCGTCACTTTTTCCTTCGTAGTGGACACCTTCAGGCCACTCAGTATCATCTCCTCCCTGGACTGTAAACTGGCAAACCTGTAAGTCTCTGGAATAAAAGGGCTTGAGAGAATTAACATGGTAAACTTTGGGCTTTAGGGAGGAATTGGAAATGCTATGAGGTAGTTAACAGCTCCCAGGCACTCCTGGACCGTGACTGGCCCTTCCCATGATGCTTCCATCTTATGGGCCGGTTGCGCCTTCAAGACCATAACCTGGTCTCCTACCTTGAAGGAACGCTCTCTGGTATGCCTGTCATACCAGGCCTTCTGCTCTTTTTGAGCATACTTTAGATTTTCTTTAGCAAGGGCTAAAGAGTGTCGGAGGGTGTTTTGTAGGTTGCTTACAAATTCTAGAATGTTAGTCCCTGGAGAAGGCATAAACTTCTCCCATTGCTGCTTCACCAACTGTAATGGCCTCTTAACCTCGTGACCATACACAAGTTCAAACGGTGAAAACCCTAAACGGAGATGTGGTACAGCCCTGTAGGCAAAAAGCAACTGCTGCAACACTAGGTCCCAGTCATTGGAGTGTTCATTGACAAATTTACGTATCATGGCCCCCAAAGTTCCATTAAACCTTTCCACCAGGCCATTGGTTTGATGGTGGTACGGGGTGGCAACCAAGTGGTTCACCCCATGAGTTTCCCACAGTTCCTTCATGGTCCCTGCCAGGAAATTAGATCCTGAATCTGTAAGGATGTCGGAGGGCCAACCTACCCTGGCAAAAATGTCTGTTAGAGCCAGGCACACAGCTTTAGCCCTGGTGTTGCCTAGAGCTACTGCTTCCGGCCATCGGGTAGCAAAGTCCACCAAAGTCAGTACGTACTGCTTTCCTCTGGGTGTCTTTTTTGGGAAAGGTCCCAGAATATCCACAGCTACTCACTGAAATGGGACCTCAACTATGGGGAGTGGCTGGAGACGGGCCTTGACCTGGTCTTGGGGCTTTCCCACTCTTTAGCACACCCTACAAGACCGGACATACTTGGCAACGTCCTTGCCCATCCCCTCCCAGTGGAAGGACTTCCCCAACCGGTCTTTGGTTCTGTTCACCCCAGCATGGCCACTGGGATGATCATGGGCTAAGCTTAAGAGCTTTTCCCTGTACTTAGTTGGAACCACTAACTGTTTTTGCGGAGGTCAGTCTTCCTGGTGTCCACCAGAAAGAGTCTCCTTGTATAGAAGTCCTTGTTCTACAACAAACCGGGATCGATTAGAAGAGCTGAGAGGCGGTGGGGTGCTCCGTGCCGCCGCCCAAGCTTTCTGAAGACTGTCATCTGCTTCCTGCTCAGTTTGGAACTGTTCCCTTGAAGCTGGAGACACCAGTTCTTCCCTAGACCGTGGACTTAGGCTTAGAAGTGATGTAGGTGAGGGGGTTGTTTTCGTTGCTGGTGAACCGCTCTCTGCTGGTGCACCAGGTGGTATTCCAGGGTCTGGCTGAGCCTCTTGGGTATGGTTGTCTGCTGCTTCTGCCAGTTCAGGCTCACTGGCGCCCTCTGGCGTTGGGGTTGAAGATGGATTTGCAAGCACTGTCATCAGTGCTGGCAACGGTTCTGGTGCTGGCTGCTTTTCCAGTTCCTGGTCTGGGACTGGAAGCACTGTGGCTGTTTCCGTTGTTGGCATGGGATCCGGGTCCACTACCTCTGTCTGGGTCTCTGGTAACCCAGACGGGGCCCCTGTGGACGGCTCAGGAACAGGAATGGGTCTGGAAGCTTGCCTGGTTTGGCTACGTGTAACCATTCCCACTCTCTTGGCCCGCTTTACCTGGTTGGCCAAATCTTCCCCCAGTAGCATGGGGATGGAATAATTGTCATAGACTGCAAAAGTCCACATTCCTAAGCAGCCTTTGTTCTGGACAGGTAGTTTAGCGGTAGGCAAGTCTACAGCTTGTGACATGAAGGGGTAAATTGTCACTTGGGCCTTTGGGTTGATGAATTTGGGGTCCACGAAGGATTGGTGGATAGCTGACACTTGTGCTCCTGTGTCTCTCCACGCAGTAACCTTCTTTCCGCCCACTCTCAAAATTTCCCTTCGCTCCAAGGGTATTTGAGAGGCATCTGGGCCTGGGGATCTTTGGTGTGATGGTGGTGTAATGAACTGCACTCAGTTGGGATTCTTTGGGCAGTTGGCCTTTATATGTCCCAGTTCATTACACATAAAGCATCTTCCAGCTGACTGGTCACTGGGCCGAAGTGGGTTACTGGAGACTGGTGAGGTGGAAGAATAGGGCATCTGTGGCTTTCCTTGGGTTGTAGGTGGGGTCTTGGGCTGCCCTCGGTTATACGGTTTATTGTTGGTGTGCCCCCTAGGGTATTCGCTCCCCTTGACAGTAGCCTTTTTCTTTTCTGCCACTTCCATCCATTTGGCTCCAATCTCCTCCACCTCGATTACCGTTTTGGGTTTTCCATCTAGGATGTACCTTTCTTTTTCCTCAGGAACACCATCTAAGAACTGCTCCATTTGTATCAGGAGGTGCAGCTCGTCCAGATTGTTAACCTTTGTTCCTGATATCCAGGCTTCATAATTCTTTGCAATGTGGTAGGCATGTCGGGGGAATGACACATCTGGTTTCCATTTTAGGCTCTGAATCGCCGACGGGCATGTTCAGGTGTGATCCCTGTTCGGTATCTGGCCTTGGTTTGAAAAAGTTTATAGTCGTTCATTTTCTCCTTAGGCATTTCAGCTGCCACCTCTGCTAAAGGTCCACTGAGCTGTGGTCTCAGCTCTATCATGTTCTGGTCTTCAGGGATGCTGTACCCAAGGCAGGCTCTTTCAAAATTTTCTAAGAAGGCCTCAGTGTCATCACCTGCCTTGTAGGTGGGAAATTTTTTGGGATGTGGAACAACTTGAGACGGGTTGTTAGGATTGGCTGGGTTCTGTTGCTTAGCCTTTTCTAATTCCAGGGCCTGCTGGTAGGTCTCCCTCTGGAGTTCCAGCTGTCTTTGGTGGTCTGCATCTTTGGCTGCTTGCTCTCTTTTGTAGGCTGCCTCTCTTTCTCTTTGCTCCATCTCTTGTAGTTTTTTTTCCATGTCTTGCCTGTGCTCTGCGTCTTTGATTTGTTCCTCTGCCTCCAGTCTCGCTCATTCCTGTTTCAGGGCATCCTTGGTAGTCATGGTTCCTGCTTTCTTGCGTTGGGGCGCCCTCTGGTGTTTATTGCCTGAACTGCGGCTTTTCTGTTGCTTCTCGGGTTGCCTAGCAACAGTGCCTTTCTAATTAGCCTTCCCGGATAAAAAAAATTGGAACAGAAAAAAATAAAAGGTCTATCTCTGCAATTTAGATGGTAAAAAGTTACAGGTTTTTTCAGCTCACAGACAATAGAAAGAAAGCTTTCTCCAGCAGAAATACAATTTAGAATACTTTCACCCAAATACACAGTAAAACTCTACCAGCCAGATACACAGTTGCAAATACAGAAAAACAATTAAAAAGACTAAACTGTCTTTCTACTTTTGTACTTACAAAATTGGAACAGAAGATTAGAGAGCCTGTAGGTATGTGTGGTCACTCTCAGAGCCTAGAGTGAACAAAGCAAAACCCAAAGCCCACAAACAAAGGCTTCCCTCCACCTATATTTGAAAGTATCTTGTTTCCTGATTGGTCCTCTGGTCAGGTGTTTGGGTCCCTGTTTCTTAACCCTTTACAGGTAAAAGAGACATTAACCCTTAACTATCTGTTTATGACACGCCTGTCTTCTGACAAATCTGTTTTTCTCAAAAATCTTTGAAAAGTTCTGTTTTCATTTCACAGCAGAATGAGAACAAATTTTTGAACCTCAAAAGCTACCCCAAAACAGAACTGTTGTGCTCCAGTCAGCTCTACTGATTAGCATTTCAGCACAGCAAATATTAATCCACAAAGTCTGAGGACATTGTAATAGGAGAAACTTTCAGACAGAAGAACAAGTGTTCAATTCCTTTCTTTTCCATTTCTTTCCACCTGTTAATCCAGGGGTGGGCAAACTACAGCCCGCAGGCCAGATGTAGCCCACCAGCTCCCACTGGGGAGTGGGGTCTGGGTCTTGCCCCACTCCGGTACTTCAGCCGGGGAGTAGGGTCAGGGGTTGCACCACACAGCTCCTGGAAGCAGCGGCATGGCCCCAATCTCCAGCTCCTACGAACAGAGGAAGCCTGGGGCTTCCATCCCGCATGCCGCTCCCACCCAAAGTGTCACTGCTACAGCTCCCATTGGCTGGGAACTGCAGTCAACAGGAGCTGCAGGGGTGGTGTCTGCAGAGGGGCAGTGTGCAGCACCACCTGGCCGTGCCTCCGTGTAGGAGATGGAGCACGGACATGCCGCTGCTTCCGGGAGCCGCTCGAGGTAAGCGCTGCCCAGATCTTGCACCCCTGAGCCTCTCCCCATGCCCCAGCCCCCTCTTGGCTTCCAAATCCCTCAATCCCAGCCCAAAGCACCCTCCTACACCCTGAACTTCTCATTTCTGGCCCTCATCCCAGAGCCAGCACCCCCCAACCAAGAGCTCTCACCCTCTCCCACACCCCAACCCCAATTTTGTGAGCATCATGGCCTACCATACAATTTCTATTCCCAGATGTGGCCCTCGGGCCAAAAAGTTTGCTCACCCCTGTGGTAAGCTAAGGAAGCACAGCACAACTTACTACATTTCCATAGCCTCCACTTCCATACCACCCCTTAGCGTATTCTGGTGGGAGCAGTGGTAAAGCTACTTCATTTTAAAGAAGTCTGGTTCTCTCTATCAGCACAAGGAAACAGCAGATGAACTACACTGGCGCAAAAATCCCTAACGCAGACAATACATCCAAGCCTCAGTCCATCCAATACAAGAAACAAAAACGCCTTTCCAATTGGTTTTCATTCTACGCATATTAGGAATTTAAGGCTATGTCTACATTAGCAAGCTAACAGCAGCACAGCTATACCAATGCAGCTGTGTCTCTGTAAGATCACTCGTGGCCACTCTACGCCGACAGGAGACCGTTCTCCCATCTACATTATTAAACCACCCCCAATGAGCAGTGGTAGCTATGTCAGTAGGAAAGCGCCTCCCACCAACATAACACTATCCACACCAGCACTTCTGTCAATGTAACTTATGTTGCTCAGAAGGGTATTTTTTCCACACCTCACATCACACATCTGATATCAACTTATGCTGATAAGTTATACCAACAGAAGTGCTACTGAAGACATAATGTAAGTTTTACTTTAAACAAATGGCAGGAAAGAAATACTAGCAGCATTCAAGTTGCCTGGTGACAGCAAGAATTTTCTTAGTTATACATTTAACTGCCTAATGAAATCTTAAATAGCTGTTGATGCTTCACATTAAGACAGAGAAACATTCTACTTAGAAGCCTTTCTATTTCAACATCACGGCCTTCATTTTTGTTCCTTAATACTTAAAATATTTGCATGAAAAGAAATTTCTTAAGAGTTCATCTGCTCTTATGTTTATCACCCACCTTGAATCATTATCCTCTGACATCACAATTGGTTGCTGTGGAAACTGACAGTTATTAAATGGGAACTCAGGAGAAAAATTTATTTTTCATGCTAATGTCAATTAAAATAAAGAATAAATTGATATAAAGCACCCTCTATAAAGGTAAAACATTTATTTTAAGAAGCAGCTTATTTTATATTTAGTATACTATGTAGTTTACTACTATTAGAGAGTTGCAACTTGGCACCCTTGCTGAGCATTCAGAGACCTCTGCAACATCCGCATCAAAGAATAAATAGGTAAAAAAAATAAAAATAATACTCAGTTTTACCTTTTTGGTGCATAAAAAATTTAACGAATTCCAGTGCTGCTTTTATAAATTTCAGTTAGGTGAAGCAACTACCAATGTGTTACATCTGCAGTGTATTTGCTAGGGGCGTGTCTACACAGTTAGTGCATGGCAAGCCAAGGTGTGAATGTACAACACACTAGTTGCCATGCAGATGATCCTACCAGGCACTAGAAGTTCTGTAGTGCACTTTCACTTCTGGGAGTAGCTTCGGCGAGTTAGTTTGCAGCAAGACAGTGTGCTATAGATTCACACTCTGGCTTGTGCCTATTAACTTGCCCTTTGCAAATACATTTCACCACAAGTATAATTCCACATAATCTGACCTTGATCATAAACTTTAAATTTTAATATTTTTCCCCAAAGGGTCACACTCAGATTACAATTTTTCCCCAACAAATCTGATATTAAAACTGAAAATTTCTAAATGCTAATTTATTTTTCACTATTTCTCTTTACATGCATTCAGGTTGAACACTGAAAATATATTAACCTGTTTCTATTTTATTTCTAGTCTAGTCTCTCTCAATTACAAATCTGGTTAAGTGCTTTTGTGCTTTGCTGCCTGGGCAACAACATCCATTTCAGGGCTTAGCATGTGCCAAGCCTCGCTGACTCGCTTGCTTGCATAAGAGGTACTTGCTTCAAACTGCTTAAAAGTGGAGGTAATCCAGCACCTACAGTGATACCACTATCAGTTCTGGCTTGCTTCCCAGTAATTTAGTTGCAGCGTGAGGGGTGTTGGCTAAGTGCCTCACAATCAGATCAAGCAAGCACTGAGAGATTTCTTTAGATCAGGTAAAGCAAAGGGCTTTGATGCAACCCATTGCTCATCTCCATTTACCATGTGGAACAGATTTCTACCAGATTGGAGGCTGTTTACTCCATTGCGCTGGAAGATGTACAAATATAAAATAAGAGTTGCTGCCCCAGGCTTACAATTTACACCACTTAAAGAAGACTCAGATATTTTGGCAGTAGTGTAGTAGCGCACAGACTGGCTATTATTACATGAAAGGTCTATTTGACACCTCTTCTCCAGGGGCCCATCCAGAAGCTATGGATATCATATTTGCTGAGAAACTACTTTTCCCATTATAAATTTAGGCTTTTTACTGTGGGAAAATTACTTAGTTTGAGATTGATTCCACACAGAAAGTACCAATATTCAACAAGTTTTGGGGATGTAACTTGACAAAACATTGGACAGGATCTGTCTTTGGTACGGTATTTCTAAAAAGGCCATCTTCAGAGAAGGGACAAAATGACTATATCTTTGTTTTCCAACAGGCAGATTACACAATTTAGTATTTATCTTATGGGACTGGTAGACACTTCAGAAGATGTACAGCCAAACTACCAAAACAACTACAGTGAAAAGGGTGGCTGAAGTTTTCAAAGTCAAAATAGTAATACATTAAGCTTTGTCACCCAACACAAGATCTGGCATAACTGACCAAACAATCTGTCACCAACAAATTGGTCCAATAAAAGGTATTACTTCACCCACTTTGCCTCTCAAACAATCCACACAAGTTCAGTATCCCTGTTCTAGCATCTGATGCTTCAGAGGGCATTGAAAACCACTTCATAAAAGCATCTAATCTCTTGTTTAATGTAGTATAGAACAAGACAAAGTTCTTTCCTAATCCCCGCCAGTAAGTAGCTCATGCCCTAAAGCTTGACAAGTTTTCTCCCTTTCAAATCAAACTAAATTGACTCAATAACATGGGCTAGATCAAAATATTTAAATTAAGTGGGTCTAGGAAGATTCACAGAATATTTAAGAATTCCTAGCTAACAGTCCAGGATCCAAACAGCCCAATAAAAACAAAGAGCCCACAATTTCTTTAAGTGATAGACTGTCAATTTTTGGGCACCCAACTTGAGACTCCTTTAAGGAGCCCGTTTTACAGAAAGAGCTGAGAATCTTCCTCAGAACCTTGAGAAGCAATGAGGTGTAGAGAAATAATTGAAAATGAGCTCTGTCCCCAATAAGAAAAACATCTATCAAACTTCAGATGCTTGCTTTGAAATAAAACATCAGATATGTAGCTTTCAAGGCTTGTGGTCAAAAGATTCACTCCACGTATCTTCAAGAATTGCACCTATAAATATCAACAGCAGAGTCAAGCTCAGTACAGGACTCTTCTACCTTCTCCTTTAACCCCAAAGAACTGGAAGGGGGCATTATACCTTGACTTAAATGAAGATTTTATGAGCCAGTCGTCTTGGCAAGGTTATATGTTACTTATTAGGATAAGGATGATCAGTCACCATCACCAGATATTAAATGAACAACTTTGTGGAATGCAGACAGACAAGATATAAGATCATAAAATGGAAATGGTTGTTGCCCAGTTTAAATCTGATACACATCCTAGGCGTGTTTCTGAGCAATATTTGGGAGCAAGACGTATACTTTCATGCCTTGATCAGGAGAATGCCCAGAAGAAGCTATGCTGAAACTGAGGGCCATAATCCAATCTACTAATCTGGAGAAGGGACAACATTTTCCGGAAAAAAAAAAGAATATGAAACATCTTCCTGAGATGCTTAGTCAGCTTTCAAAAGTCAAGAATGGGGTGCAGGCCTGCCTCTTCTTTGGAATCAGAAAACCAGAATTAATCTCTTTGCTCTATTATGTCTCTAATGTAAAATCAACAGTTGAGATCATCTCACAGAAATGAAAGATTAGGAAAGGGGCTGGGTTTAAACCTGGCCTCCAACTGGAAGACAGCCTCATTCAGTCATCTACAATTGTTTATACTGCTTGCTTTGTGGCTCAAACCATGGTGCACAATTCCTACAGTGGGTAAATTTTTTTAATGGACTTCCCCCTGGCTCTATGCAAGCAATAAGCATCCAATACTATATTCAACAAAATGTACTTACATTGTAAGAATATGGTTCTCCTTCTTCCATGGGCTCATCCACCATTTTAAGACCATTCAGCTGGGAGGGAAAAAAGATTAAACATCAGCAGCAGTATTAGAGAGACAGGAGTAAATTAGAATAGCATTACAACACAATTCCAACAGAAATACATTCATTGCTAATCTGATTAATATTGTAAAGCAAGCAAATATGAGAGTTGGGTTTCTGTTGGATTGACAACTGCAATTTTGAACCAGGTCAGACTACAAAGAGACACCGGCTTATTCATTTAACAAACTGCTTTATAAATGTTGGTACCTTGTTCTGATTGATTGGGGATTAATTTAAAATAGAAGCTGTGCATAACACTTATGTCAGACATTGCGTACAGTGCCTTCCCCACTCTTGTTTGGAAAGGTCTGCCCCACAGTTTAAGAAACTGTAGTTTGCCAATGAGCTAATTTAGCGTTTAAGAAGGAAAGATTATGAACAGGTCTTAAATTTATCAAGAAGTTAAAATCAAGTATAAATTCTATGTGTACTAGAAAATTTTGAAAAATAGTTTGAGATTCCATAACTATATTTCCTGAAAGTAATTTTTTAAATTGTTATATTTGCTGTTATTCAAATTATCTAGATAATTTTAGCTTGGCAACCTTTGTGAGGTACTAGCATTTCTAGTGGATGAATTGAGGTCTACAGGGTTTTTAAAATTGGGAACAAAGAATTATAGATGCCACAGAGAAGGAAACTTGTCTGTGAACAGATCATTTTAAACAGCTGGTATGTAAAAAGAAAAAAGGAAAAATAGGAGTAATATTGTGTAGATTTAATACAAACAATTTGGAAGAAAATGAAACTAGTTTAATTAAAACACTACCCCACCTGTAACAAAACTTTCTTTTTCAGCTTCTCAAACCAACTAAAAGAAAGCCAACATACTAAACACATTTACAAAATTACTAATGTAGATGTCCTGTAGTTAAACTTTTCCCCTACACCAGCAAACACTAAATTTGGCTTAACAGTTGAAACTTAAACAAAAAAATAAAAGGATATGCCTTGCTTCAACATGCAGTGCATTAATTTAAAAACTGGAAAAACCTGGTGAAAAGGGTGAGGCCAATTATTCATTCTGATATAGTAATTACCATGCAATTCAAAAAAACAGGAATTATCACAACATCTCCACCTTCATGTGGCACACACATCACTCAGGAAAATGTTAAATAATATAAATATTATGAGAAACATGTTAGTAAACTAATATTTTTTGTTTCTGGACATGAAAATTCAGGTAATACATTAGATTACTCAGCTAAATACAAATCAGATTTTAAATTTTACCTACTCTTTTTGGTTTATCTAAAATACCAAGAGAAAGAATAGAATGTTTACCAATACATCTTTTCCTTCACTGTTGCATGTAATTTTTTAGGAGTTTAATTCTTGAATTAGTGAAATCTGATGCAAACTAAATCTGAAACCTGGTTAGCAAGATGCAACCCAGAAAAAAGCGGTAGTATTCTTTTTCTTTTTTTTTTAATGTACTCAAGATGCTGTTCAGAGCAAAAGTTGAGGTTTTGGCTAACTTCAGTCTCTTCCTAGTTTTTTTATTTTATATATCTTTTTATCAGAGTTAGATGATTTTTTCACATTAAACAAATCTCTCTTAATTTGACTGCTGGTTAATCAGATGCTAGTCAGTTCTGCCCCCTCTTCCTAATAATATGCACAAACTCCACTTCCTCAAGACAGTAGATCTCTATGCTACTACCTGAAGGTTCTCGATACTTTCAAAACACTTTTAAAAACAGCTGCTACTGAACTGTACACAAAAAGTCTTATAAGTGAGAAACCTTAGAGGTGAAAATCAACATGCTACCTGGAGTTGTGCACATGCCTGTGCATGTGCATATATACATAGTACAACTTCTCTCTTGTGCACTCCGCCACTTGAGATTTATCAGACTTTTCAGTCTTTTATTATTATTATTTTACTTTTAAGTAAATTTAGTGTTATAAAATTGCCATAATGACAACTCTGGAGAGTGAGCACTGTTCATCCACAACAGAAGTACAATTCAGTATAAGCAGAAGCTTCTCCATGCTACCCTGTTCTGGAGGGGCTGTTGAAGGAATCAGGTGTTACTATTAATCTCGACTGGAACGTAAAAGGCTTTGTATTCCATATATGATACCTGAACCAAACAACTACTAGTTTTAGAGGTTTTAAGTAATACAGATGTACATATTCCTTTCTCCATGAAAGATATTCATTAGACAACATTTTTGTATGCAAGCCATCATTGCAATCAATGGATTATTGATCTTGATATTGATCTGTGGACGTTCTATAAGGCACTCTGATATCAACAGTAAGATGTCGCCAAAACTTAAAGCTGGTTACCTAAAATTAAGCTCCTGGATCCATATTTAGGCACCTACATTTTAGTGGCCAGATTTACAAGCATGCCAAACACTTGTAGGCCCGATAAGAGCTCAACTTTAGGCAAGCAGGCATGAAAACTTTGGTCAACACCTAGATGTAATTTTTCCCCCAAAATCCATTATGCTGTTTGTTCAGCAAACTTTCCACACATCCTGCATATTCATACTTTTGCATTCCTGTCAACTCATATACAGTAAAGTTACCTTAATTTGCCGTTTCCTGTTATATGTTTTGTCTCTCCAATACAGTATTAATTTTTTCTGTTCATTCTCTCTTTCTTTATCCATCTTTAAAACTAACTCTACTGGGCCCAGTGAATACTAGAATATGTCACATCCCAAGGTTGTTGCTACTAAACCACAGTTTCACCTATTGAACTCTGTCAATGTAGCTGACTACTTAGACTTCACAAAAACAAGCTTTTGGTTCACCAAAACTTGACTCACCTGCAGTGTGCACTTTTAAAATAAAATTTAGTTCTAATATTTTTCAGATAAGCTATCAGATCGATCCACATTAGATACATGACTGCAAATTTAAAGACTAAAATGTTGCAAACAAACATTCTCTATCATCCTCAAAATTCGACCTCTCGTCAAGCGTTTACTAGAGAAATTTTCTTTTAGTTTTAACTCTATATACCAACTTTTTAGTCCAAAGAAATATTCAAGTTTACAAATCTGGTTTTACAGTCTGATGTTGCTGGAGACTATAATGCTGGATTATTAACTTGTGAACTATAACCACCACTCCTCAGACAAATCCTCAAATAAACCCGTGGACTGTAAACCGCAATTCAGTAGTTTTAAACAAGGGCACAAACTTTGTGCTATTGACCTACAAAAAGTCAAAATTATGACAAAATGAGTCACTAGCTTTTTAATATTCTATAGAATTACTTACATTCAGCAAAGGTTTAATATTCAGCATTATGTATTACCTTACATAAAATGCTGTACGGCAAATACTAAATAAAATGTTAATCCTAACTCCCACCCTTAAAGAAAAACAAAACAAATACTAACTTGAATTCTGGCTTTTCAGATTACTTTTTTCAGTAGAAGTTATCACTGGCAAGTAGCTTATCCACTGAGATACATTCAGCTATTTTTAATAAGGTTTCTGATTGTTATATACAAAGGATAAAAGAATTATTCTAGCCCACTAAATAAATAACATGTATCTATTGGGGGGGGGCGCACAAAATTAAGTTCAGAACATCTAGATACTTGGGTGCACTTATATTCAGAAAAGAAATGTGAACTAGAAAACACAGGCTAATCCTTTCACAGGAAACTTGTGAAAGGAAACAACATACCTAGTGAGAACCAACAAATGCCATCAGAATAAGACACACTGGAATCACTCAGCTGTTCAGTATTTAACTTCTTTGTAATTATTAAAAGGCTATTAAACCATCAACTCAAAAGCTAACTGCAGCAATACTTTTCAGCAAACTGTATAAATTTTAAAAAGGTGCTCTAGATTACTGGTAGTACAGATTAAAAAGAAACCTCTGCATACAGAAAGACAAGACTAAAGTCATATTATATAAGCCAAGACAATACTAATGGTGAAAACTTACTTTTTCAGATGAACAGCTCTGAATGTCCAAGCAACCTTTCAATGCAAAACTGCCTGTCTATATGAAGTTAGAGTGTAATTTGCTTTCTAATTTAAATACATTGCTACAGGTTCAGTGAATCCCGTGACTGGTTGGGAGTGCACTGTATTAATTTGGAAGACTACATTCATGTTGTTTTTTTTATTTCCTTTAAATCAAGCCTTTTGGCTAAACAGGGCCGAAATATGTCTACTAGTGTAATATGATATTTTACTCAACAGCCTGAGTTCCATAACTCCTCCAACAAGAGAAACTCTCAGTGTCATCACAGGCCCCTAAAAAAAAAAAATAGCCACAATAGTTCTAACACTACTAAAGTTGTCTCAGCTTGTTTAGTGAGTTTGTTTTGCTTTAATGTGCCTGGAGGTTTTATCCAGAAGAAGAGAGAAAAGAAGTGGAGCACTCCAACTGGTAGACAACAACTCCAAACCATGAGGGAATCCAATTCTCAAAGGTCAAAAACTGGTTGGATTACCCCTCTACTTAAAATTCTTCATTTTGTCTTTCCAACAGAATTAAAGAAAAATAAAAGCAGCAGAAGTGGGCATTGTATAAATGCAATACCATCAGGGGTGCAGGATTAAGATCTACAGCCAACCAGGTAAAGCCACCACATATAAAGGGGGGCTCATAAGTTTAGAACAACAGGTAAAAACATTGCATTTAGATCAGGTAAAAGTTTCTGCTAAATACTATGCTTCCATGAAGATGGTCTTCACTCTGACCATGCATGCTAAGTCACTGCAACTATATTACTTAAGATTTACAGCTTCCCTAATATTCTCTCAAAGAGACACATCGATGAGAAGTTCTTTATTCTGCAAAAGGGGTAGGATGTTTACAAACCCACATTAAAGTTTTAAATAAAATGTGTCTATTTAAACGTCAGTTATTTTTAAAAGGTTTTTCAAAAAAGTATACTATCAGAAAAACATGTCCTCATTTTTTTTTTAAATAAAGCCTGGGCAGAATTTGCCATATTAGTGAGATTCAAAGGACAACAATCTTGCTAATTAAGTTAGAGTTCCTGAGATTTGTTTGGAAAATTCCACATTTTCGTGCCCAGGCAGAGATTTCCCCCCTAGAAGTTTCTTTCAGCTGAAATTGTTTCCTTTTTTATTACAGCGACTTGTTCTTATTATAAAAGATGCATCGACTGTATCTGTACCCCTGCCTGAAATGTCATCACTGCGATACCTGGTCACTTGAGTTGCATATGTTAGCTATCTTATAGTATAGGTTTTGCATGCTTCCAGAAGGGGATGTAGGCAGTGATGAGCTCCCAAAACCCTAAGAACAAGTTCCCTACGTGGTCCTCGGTGGTAAGGGGGTTTTCGGCACTCTGGGTTTTCGGCAGCAGGTCCTTCACCTGAAGCAAGTGAAGGACCCGCCGCCAAAGACCCGGTAGGGAACTGCGTGGTGAGTACAAGTCCCATGTGCCTGTCTCTCCCCCCACCACCCACCCCATGTCCTGCCCCCACTGTCCCCCTCAGAACCCACAATCCATCAACCCGCCCTCCTCGTCCCCTGACCACCACCCCCCAAGACCCCACACCCTACCTGCCCCCCAGGGCCCACCGCCTACCCAACTTGACCCAATTTCTGTCCCCTGACTGCCCCAACCCCATCTACCACCACCTTGACAGACCTCTGGGCCTCCCACGCTGGGCCTCCCACGCCTACCCACCCCCCCCCCATTCCCTGATGGCCCCCCATAATCTCCGCCTGCTCGAACTACTCCCTACCCCTTATCCAACCCCTCCTCCCAGCCCCAGCTCGACCCTTTACCATGCTGTTGTGTAAGGATGCCATGCAGCCGTTGGAGCTTGCAGCCCCACCCCCTTACCCAGAGGTGAAAGTAAGCCAGTAGGCCCCCATATGGCATACTGGCAAGAGCCGGTGCGCTGTACCAGGGTGGCCCGGCTTCCCCAGGGGGCTATTTAAAGGGCCTGAGGCTCCCAGCAGGGGCTGAAGCCCCAGGCCCTTTAAATTGCCACCAGAGCCCCACTGCTGAAGCCCTGGGGTAGCAGGGCTCTGGAGGCTATTTAAAAAGTCCAGGGCTCCTGCTGCTTCTACTGCCCTGGCCCTTTAAATAGCCTCCAGAGCCCCACCGCCACTACTCCAGGGCTCTGGCAGCTATTTAAAGGGCCGGGGCAGTAGAAGCAGGGGAGCCCCGGGCCCTTTAAATAGCCCCCAGAGCCCTGGGGGGCAGGGGGCTCCAGGGGCTATTTAAATGGCCAGGGCTCCAGCTGCCTTTGCTGCCCCGCTCCTTTTAATAGCCACTGGACCCCGACGCTTCCCCCAGGGCTCCGGCAGCTCTCTGAGGGGGGGGAGCGGGGGAAGGGCCAGGGGAGCCTCGGCCTCCCCAGCTGGGAGCTCAGTTGGACCAGATGGGACGGTCTCGCAGGCCGGAAGTGGCCCGCAGACCGGAGTTTTCCTGCCTGTCCACCCCTGTTCCACAGGGGCTTCTAAATTTAGCAACCGGTTCTTGCAAACCGGCTCCAGCTCACCACTGGATGTAGATATAAGTCTCACACTACAATGTTAAATAGGTCTGGATGTAAAGCAGGAATCCCATTTTGCAAAATATTGAGATTGACATTTATTTTCATTCTGATGTGAAAAAAACAGACCTTTCAAAAATTTTAGCCAAAAAAAAAAAAAGGCACTCCAGAACAATCATCAGCCCGATGACTATGGCATTCACATGGGATGTGGGAGATGCTGGTTCAAGTCCTGTTCTGCCTAATCACAACTATAAAAATCTTCCTTTGGCCCAATGAATATTTAACTATTCATACAAAGTGGAACAACTACAACAGTAGACCAACTCTATAGCCTGTGGTTATGGCACTCATCTGAGAAGTGGAAGACCCAGGTTCAAGTCAATCATTCATTGGGCTACTGGCTATTTCTATGTCTCCCTCTCCCTCCCACCCCCTCCAAATGTTTTGTGTAAACCAATACATTTCCAAGAAAAGTTGTGTTAAAAAAAATCAATACTTTCCACCAAGAAAAAAAATATAAACAAATTCTTAACCAGCTCTAATAGTAAGTGACCAAATGAGGAAGTGAATTATAGAAGTTATTAGGGTCACTATATATGGAACTCAACCCTAACTATGAGTCTTGAATAGAACCTCCGCAATACCTGGAAGGATAGATGAGACAAGGAAGAGGATGGTCCAATATCTAGGACACGAACCTGGGACTCTGGTTAAATCTTCTGCTCCACTTAATCTCTCTCTGCTTCAGTCTCTATCCATAAAAATGGGGACAATATTACCTCCGCTCATGGCATATCAAAAGAATCACTACATTAAAGATTGAGACATGCTAAATACTACAGTAACGAGGACCATATGTTTAATTTAAGAAGATAGGGAAGATTTGGGCTGTGTAACTCAGAGCAGTCTATGTAACTAAAAGACTTTAACATTTCTTAAGTCTTTTGTATATCACACATATAACTAAGTTATTGGGGCAAGTTATAAAATGTTTGGTCCCTGATCTAGGTTCAACTGTATGAAGTATGGATGGGATCTCACCATGCCCCACAACTGGATTAAATCCCTGAATAGCCCAAAACCAAGGATTTCACCAGCTGTAAGGACACAGTAAGGCCCCTTTCACACTATGAGCTTTAACTAGATTGGGGCAGCTGCACTGTAAGTTTGTCCCATATCAGTTACAGAGAGGGCCCTGCATAAATCATGATTTCACAGAGGGCATGGATGTGAAAAATGCACCCAAACTTATTTAAATTTTGTTTTTAAAAATAAATATCTACAAATTCTTTAATACAATAAAATCACCTTCACTAGTCAATTTCAAGGACGGAATGAATTTCACAAGTATCCTTTGTCAAAATTAATGAAGTTTACTGGTAGAATTCATTCCATTCTCAAAATTGGCTAAATTTAAATTGAAAAATTCTTTGTCCATTTTATGATGGTAAGACAGTAGTTTATAGAACAGTATTCTGTGTACAGAAGGAAATTGTGATCCATAATGGAAATGCAGAAAAGAGGTAGTATAGCACCCAGATGACTGTGTTTACTGGGGTTACTGGAAGACAGAGGATGGACAATGAAACAGGTAAGATTTAAAGTTAATGGGGATGTATTTAACTTGTTCCTTAACTTAATGAAGAGGTCTAAATATGTAAATCAGTTACTATCCCAGATGACAGCTGTGTTAACTAGCAAATAATAATATTCCTTCAGCCAGAGCTGCAGCAAAGTTTCTTGCAAGCTATTCTGGTGGACTACTTCAAGTCATCTAACTGAAAAAACCAGCACTGGTCTTTTCAGAAGTTCATACTCCACAACAAACAATTCCAAGAAAAGCTACCCCAACCTCTCAAGCAGTAAACAAAAACACTAATACTCATTTATTATGGTTTGAAGTTCCACAACTAGCATTAATTCACTGGTTTCAGATACTGTTAAAAGTATTTGTGTGTTTAGATATTTTTGTAAAACCTGTTGTCATGTATGTCAATTTTCACAAAGTTGTCTATCATTGTGGTGCTTAAGCACTGACATCAATTCACAAATTATAAACTACTACTACGCCTCTCAATTCTTATATCTTTAAAAACAGGTTATAAGTCTTGTAAACTTTCAGCCAAGCACAAATTTAGGTACTTAATTCACCTTCCCAGACTGCCAATATTCATAACAGTTGTATGCCTAGTCTCTAGATACTCTGCCAATAATGTACACCAGTAATGGTTCAGTATTTAAGAAAATATGAAAAGAACAAATTTAAAAGGATGTCTTATAAACAGCAGCCAAAATCAAAGGAATGCACAATTGTTTCAAACTGATACAACAATAAGTACCACAAAAAAAGATGCAAAGACTTGGCACAACAACAGAAATAGTAAGGCTTAACTCGTATACATAACATATTTACCTTCTCCAAAACTAACAGCATTATCTTAAGCAAATATCCCTTTTGTTATGGTTGAATAATTTCATTTCTGGTCTCTGTTATTCTGATTTATTTCCTTGTGGATTCTAATCAATGAAGAGATAGTTTTCCCATGTACATATCTATTCTTCAAAGAGCTTACAGAATGGGTAAAACAATTTACGAAACTAATAGATGTTACCTGAAGAGCCTGACAGATGTAATAAACCAAATTAAAAGACATAGGATTTTGAAACTAACACTAATTCTAATTTTGCATATTACCACCTTTATTTGATTAAAAGTTGATTAATACCCAATTTAAGTACCTCTCTGCATTTCTTAATTCATGTGACGTTTCCAAACAGAGAGAGAAACTTTCAATTCCCCCTTACTCTCCTCAAAAGAAAATGCTAAAAGTACTACAAGAATTCTGGAATAGTATCACAATACAAAAATGCAATATTAGTAAATTATTAATTTTAATTATATTTTTAAAGATTGACCTTGAAAACTGAATATATGTTATAAGTAAACTTGTTTGTTTATGTTTCTTAGTAATGCCAGAATTCTCTTGTCTTCTGTATGTGACTAGCTTCTCTAGAATCAGTGAATTGTTCAATATAATCTAATTGTTCAAAAACATGTCACATCTAAAAGACTCAATCCACACAACTCCTTGGAGAGTTATAACTTCTGGTAGGAATATGGAGGCCTTCTTGCATATGTACATAAAACAGTTCTCTTTACAATTAGTTTTGAGGTTCTGAATACATTGTGGGCATAAAGACAATGTTCATTTTGCCGATATTGCCCAACCTATTAGTGACTGCAATAAGTTTTCCACTTTTAACAACAATCACAACTGTTTGCTGAATGTCAAGAAGTTAACAGCATCTTCTAATCTTACAGGAACTTTAAAACCCAGGTATGTTTTGGTATAGGTCTTTGAATAGAAGGGGTTCATACTCAACAGGATTTCAGGTTTTGTTGAACGAATTTTTTTAAATAAAACTTAATCTGTTTCAATATGAGAAAGTCAAACATTTGTTACAGATATGATACCTAGAAACACAGAGTGAAATAGATTTCCTAGTGTTTTTTTACACTATTTGTCTATGGAAATACACAAAAGCACAATGAAAGGCATCCTACAAGTTTAATTAACCTTCAAAAAATAGGAGCATCTTTTGGTATGAGTAACTTGATGAAATTCACTTGACTTACCTTTAAAGAAAAAGTGGCCATAGCCACTATAGCCACTGTGAAGGTGACCTGAAAAAGAGGTTATGACCTGTTTCTTTCTTTAAGGTGTATAAATAAGTTTAGAAAAATGTCCTAACTCTCCCCTCACAAAAATATCCACTTTTTTGTTTAACATAAATTCAATCCTTGATGACTGTTTCCAAGGGAGAGTCAATGTACAAATAAAGCAGTACATCAAAGAAAACATACGTGAAACTGAATAGGAAAGAGGAAGTTATTTTTATTTAACATGTTGTTCCACATTTAAGTAAAGCTCCTGAACACACACGTAGATAAAAAGCAGTTTCTTTTTGTTTGTGTGTGTTTGCTTTTTGGTAAAGATTTGATACCAAATCCCTTTCAATAAGAGCTTTAAAAAGATCACAATGTACATATAAAGAGCACCATCATACTACCTTTCAGATTACCTTTCAGGTGTTTTATACATCATAAAGAAGCAAATACAGGGCACAGCCTCTCCTTCAGATTCTTCCTAAATTGGCTGTAAGGCCAACTGGAATGAATGGATAAGACATAATTCAAGTGGACCAAAAAGTCAAATGAAAAAGACATGAACTAAACTGAGAATCTGGCTCTGACTCTACAATTGTATCGGGACAAGCAGATCCTTGCATTCACATGGAACTCCACTAGCTCCAATGGGGATTTGGTCAAACAGATCAAACTATAGGATCAGAGCCAAATTCTCAAAGTTCCATTCATGTTCTCATCTTGGGAGAGAGATTACATTTGTCGAAGAAATATTAAAAAGGACATGGCCAACATGACACTTTAAACAGTGTCTTGGTCGTTTTCTAGTTCCCATGAGTATACTGTTACTACTGCATATATATTTACAAGCAAAAACTTAGTTTTCAATCTATTTAACATCATGAAAACATTTGTGTATATTGACTGTTGTAAAAATACATTTCATTCACCATACCTATGAAGCTTAAACTGCTAGACAGAGATCCTTAACTTAGTAGTACAAAAAAAAGACAGTTCATAGGAAACAATGTCATTGATTACTAAGTGACTTCTCATTTTTGTCACAGGAACATAAGAATTACCACACCAGATGAGACCAGAGTCCATTTAGTCCAGTGCCTCTGATGCTTCAAAGGAAAAGTGCAGAAAAAACATGAAGTAGGCAACTGTGGAATACATTATCCATAGGGAAAACTTATTTCTAATTCCTCTGAGGTTAGTTTTATGCCTTGAAACAACAGTACTTGCCATAATCATAGAATCATAGACTATTAGGGTTGGAAGGGACCTCAGGAGGTCATCTAGTCCAACCCCCTGCTCCAAGCAGGACCAATCCCCAGATTTTTACCCCAGTTCCCTTAATGGCCCCCTCAGGGATTGAACTCACAACCCTGGGTTTAGTAGGCCAATGCTCAAACCCCTGAGCTATCCCTCCCCCCTAGATTGTCAGTTAAAAAATAAATGTTTTATTTCCCCCCTAGATTGTCAGTTAAAAAAATAAGTGCCATTTCATTGGAAATGTATTTATCTACCTTAAAACATGAGATAAATTTAGTCAACAAGCAAATTCTCAAAGATAATTTCTGAATGGTCACCTTAAACTATTTAATCCAACGGACTGGAGCACTGATACTAGAGTAAATGGCCTGCCCTGAAAAATATGCTATTGAAAAGTCATCACTATTAACTCCTTGCAACTTCATAGAATCCATGGTCACTTCAGAGTTTAGACCCTCCAAATCGAAAACATGAAGTAGCATGATGCAGTACAAACTAAGGTTAATTCTACACATTTACATACAGGATCAAACCTCACCAACATAAAAAAAATTTAACTCAAAATAAACTACAGTTTAAACCCAGTTACTGAGTGAACAGGGACTTCATAAAAAGAACTTAAAAATGCTACTGTACTATTAATACAAAATAGTATATTGCAAAATGGTAAATATTTGCAGTTTTAGTTCATGAAAATGCAGCTGCAAGGAAAAGTCCTTTAAGCATTTAAAACATAAAAGGAAAATATAAAATAAAGATTATTCAGCAAATGCAATTTGATTTTAATATCAGGCATACTAATTTCTGTTCTTGAATTACAGTGCGTCCAAAAATCTGATAGAGAGTAGTGTGAATTCATAACAAACAGTTCATTAGTCTTACTCTTTGTGATCCATCCTAAGTTGTTTATGATTTCTCAAGTTAGTTATTTACAAAAGTTATTCACTGAATCACTTCACACAATTATTAGCCTTTTAATTGTACAGTTTGTTATAAATATTCAAAATTAGAAAGCTGAGCTGTTTTGGTTGGACATATGCTTAGGAAGCCAACGTACCATGTGACAACTCTTGGAATCAGGTTTCTAGCAACAGCCACTGCCAGTTTCACATTTCTTTCTTTAGTCCCAACCCAGCAAAGCACTTAAGCACAGCATAGCCCTGCTGTAGTCAGTATGAGCACTGAGGCTAAAGCCTGTCTTCTCCAAATATTGCTGCTAGCAAACTCATGTGCTAGAATATTTGTGGAAAGCTACAACTGAACACAGTCAAAGAAAGTCAGCTAAAAAAACTGCAATATTTGTCCAACTATAAGCGACCACAACAATGTAAAGTATGTACATTTAAAAGATGTGCACGTTTATGTTTAAGTAGTTACCTATAACACCACTTAAATTTCATCTTTTTAAAACATACTGATATATTACAGTACTAGCTGAAAAAAGCTGAATGATGCCACAAATTCTTCAGAATAAAAAAAAGATTTATTGCTTGAGATGCAGTTCTATTATTTTAACAAATCGTAGTATAAATACAATCTTTATACAACCTGCAACTGAATGTTTTTATCCAGACATCCATTGTAACAATTATAATAGTTATTTTTCTAAATTACTTAGATACATAGACTGTGATTAAGTATTAAATCACTAGCATATTTAAGAGTGTGTACAGCTACAGTAATTACAGTGCTTAGAAACAGCACTCTGTGGACACACTACAGAAAAAGAATAAAATACAACAGAGTTAAAGGCTCCCTCTGGTTTTCTTGCTGAAATGAAGTACCATACTTTTTTTATGTATAAATGTGCATTATCGGATAATATAACTTCTGCAAGATCCTCCAAAAACAGTGCCTCATTCTCTTCAAACCCTTCTGTCATAAACAGATAAGTAAGAGTTAACAGAACAAAAATGGTTCATATCTCTTTGCCTGGAAAGGGTTAACAAGAACAGTGAGCCTGGCTGTCACCTGACCAGAGGACCAATCAGAGGACAGGATACTTTCAAATCTTGAGGGAGGGAAGTTTTGTGTGTGCTGTTAGATTTTGGTTGTTGTTCACTCTGGGGGCTCAGAGGGATCAGATGTGCAACCAGGTTTCTCTCCAATCTCTCCGATACAGGCTCTTATAAGTTCAAAATAGTGAGTACTAGGTAGATAAACCGAGTTAGGCTTATAGTTGTTTTCTTTATTTGCAAATGTGTATTTGGCTGGGAGGAGTTTAAATTTATATTTTGCTGAAAGGATTTTAATTTGTACCTGAATACTTAGGCTGGGAGGGTATTCCCAGTGTCTATAGCTGAAAGACCCTGTACCTATTCCATTTTAAATTTACAAAGATAATTTTTACTGGTTTTCTCTCTTTAATTAAAAAAGTTTCTTGTTTAAGAACCTGATTGTTTTTTTATCCTGGTGAGACCCCAGGGGACTGGGTCTGGATTCACCAGGGAATTGGTTGGGAGAAAGGAGGGAAGGGGGAGAGAGAGGCTAATTTCTCTCTGTGTTAGGATTACTGCCTCTCTCAGGGAGAATCTGGGAGGGGAAGAGAGGAGGAGGGTGGAAGGTGCATTTTCCTCTCTGTTTTAAGATTCAAGGAGTTTGAATCACAGTGATCTTCCAAAGTAACCCAGGGAGGGGAAGCCTGGGAGAGGCAACAGTGAGGGAAAGGGTTTACTTTCCTTGTGTTAAGATCCAGAGGGTCTGGGTCTTGGGGGTCCCCGGGCAAGGTTTTGGGGGGACCAGAGTGTACCAGGCACTGGAATTCCTGGTTGGTGGCAGCGCTACAGGTTCTAAGCTAGTAATTGAGCTTAGAGGAATTCATGCTGGTACCCCATCTTTTGGATGCTAAGGTTCAGAGTTGGGGGAATTAGACCATGACACCTTCACATCCAAGGCATATTTTATGTACGTTTGTACTTAAGAGACACACGCACTGTCTCAGTAAGTACAGCCCAATGTACCACAGGAAGTGAGTGAGACCTGTTTTTAGAAGCTTTACTTACAAAACATCTTCCATATGTGTAACATGTAAATCAATCCCTCAGACACATGTGTGATCATTCAGTTCAACGATCTAACCTGACAACTCTGGAAACCCAGCTTTCAATGCGCTTCTGATTTCTACATTTAAGTGCATAAAATAATAATACTGAGCTGTTACCCACTACTAGATAAATACAATATCAAATATGTATTTTAAAATTACACAGTGCAGCTAAATCACATTTGGTGCTCCACTTCTGGCCAGGTCTCAGTTTAAGAGGAAGTAAGGAAACTGTAAGGCTTAAGCTTTATTTAAACTCCTCTAGCAAGAGCTTCTTTGATTTTACTGTAAAACTGCTAAGGTCCCAAACCCTTGCTTAACCTCAGACTTCTCCCTGTAAATCACTAATTGGTAGGTACTCTATGGTTATTTAATCAGAAATGTGGTAGTAGCCTCTGTATGCAGGCACAAAAACACAGGCTAATTGCTAAAATTATGTAATCAGAAAAACCCAATAAATGTCTATCAAAACTACAACAGCAGCAAAAGCATTTAAATTACCAGGATAGTTTATAGAAAGCCCAATACCAAACAGCATTTTCTCCACCACAACCTAACAGCTTGGCAATTGTTAAGTTAAACACACAAAGAGCTGCGCACCACACTAAATTAACATCTCACACTCAATGACCATTAATTCATCCAAAAAGCTGACACAGCTATAACTTTGCACATGTTACAGGTAGTATAAATCCATGAGAGATTAGGTTTGTCAGCTCCTGCTGAGCCCAGAAACAGTAACCTGCACGGCTCTGGATGTAAGGAGGTGGCAGCTAACTGAAGGGGATGGGAACAGTTCAAGGGGGTGGTTTAGGAAGTGACTGGGGCCTCAGGGGAGTAGTTGAGAGGATGAGTTGAGGCAAGTCTGATTCTTTGTGATGGATTGATTGATGGGCACTTTGAGACCTCAGGAATGCAGGGCTCAGGGTGATGACTGACGGGACAATTTAAGGTGGGTAGGTCTCAGGATATGAGGTTCAAATTCACTGTGTAGCTAGGATCTCGGGGTGGCTGAAGATGGCCAGGGTGAGGAGTATGCAGGGTCTGTTCAGTACCACTGGGAGCAGTAGGAAGATAAAGAATAGACAGGCACTTGGGGGCGGCTGGGGGCAGCAGGATTGGAGTAACGGACAGGAGGGACCTAGCTGGATTGTTTCAGGTAGCAGAATTGGGATGAAGGGCAAGTGGTCTCTTGGGGGCAAGGAGGACAAGGATCAGGAACAGCAGAGCTCTCTTGGGAGTCACAGCTGGATCTCCGGGTGAAGGACAGATAGACTCTTGGGGGTCAGCAGCTGGGAACAGCAAGATCAGGATGGGGCAGGTGGGCTCTCAAGGGATGGCAGCAGGATCTAGGAGAAAGGGGCCCCTGGGCTCTTTGGGACAGCATCTGGATGAAGTGTAAGCAAGCTCTCCAGAGGTGGCAGCAGGATCCAAGGCTGGAGACAGACATGGGCTCTGAGGGGAACTAGGAGAAGGAAGGGTGTGCAGAAGAATTCTGAAGGGGGGATTGCTAGACTTGGGCTGGGGGAGCAGGATCTAGAAGTGAAGGGGGAGCAGGTTCTCAGGGGGACTAGATAGGGGCTGACAGTCTCTTGGTGGGGGGGGCAAGTGAGCTCTCTAGGGGACAGGACTGGGATGGGGGACAATGGGGACTGACAGTCTTGGGAAGGTCTCGGGGACCGGATCGGCGTGGAGGGCCCGTGGGCTCTCTAAGGGATGGGATCGGGGGGCAGATACGGACTGACAGTCTCAGGGTGGGGGGCGGGCAGTCTTGTGGTGGCGGTCGGACAGACTCCCGGGGGAAGATCGGGGGTGGGAGGCGAGTAGGGGCTGATAGTCTCAGAGGCTCCAAGCGTTACGCTCTCCGGCCCGCTGCCCCAGCAGCCAGACCCACGCGTGGGAGCGGGACGGAGACAGCAGGTGCCCGCCGGGCGGCCCCATTCCTGCTGCGCGGCGCCCGCCCCCGGCCTAGCGCCCAACCCCCCGCAGCCCCGCACTGACCTCGCCGCCACTCATGCACAGCTCCATTTTGTGGCAGGGCTCCGGCTCCTCCGCGTCCTCCAGCGGGGCGAACGGCACCATGTCCTCGCGCCCGCTAGCCGGGGAGCCGCCGCCGCTCGCAGCCGCTGCTCATGTCCCGGCTCCGCGGCGGCGGCTGCTGCTTCTGCGGCCTCAAGGGCAGCGCGCTGCCGAGCCGGCGGGTCCCCTCCGCTGGCCCATAGAGCGCGGCGGCGGCGCAGGAACTAGCTCTGCTGCCCGGCGGGGGCGGCTCCGCACTGCCCGCACCGCGCCCCCTCCCCCAACATGGCGGCCGGGGAGGGGGCGGTACCGATGCAACATGGGAATGACGTCAGGCCGGGCTGGAGAATCCCCGGCGCGGGGTGGGAGGCGCACGTGGAGCAGGCGGTGTGGGGGAGGCGGGGGATGACGTGAGCCATGGCGGGGGTGTGATGCACGTCCTTTGTAACGTGCTCAGCGGGCTGCGCGTTCGGAGTCCTTCCCCCTCCCTCGCCCACGAGCGTCTCCCCGCTGCATAGTGAGGGGGGACCCGTCACCCGGCTCCAGGCCTGCAGCCGCTGCGCCGGAGGATGCTGCCTGCATCTGCCCTGGGGCGGGATCCCCGCTGCACGGCTCGGGTGCCCCCGTGGGGGTGCCCGTCCCTGCAGGACGGCGACAGCCCAGAGCTCCCGCGGGTAAAAAGCACACCGGGGCCAGACGCGACCTGCACAGGGTGGGGTGTGAGGCTGCCTCCTCGCTGGTACTGCTGCTTATTGCTGTCAGTGGCCGTTAGGGGGACCAGGCCTACCGATATGTTCAGGACCATCCCCTGTGTTACGGGTTTGGGTTTATATAGGCAACTATGCCTCCTCCTACTCCCCTGCCAAAAAAAAGTGTCCTAATATTTCACACTTGCTATCTGGTCCCCTTAGTGAGAGTTTTGCCTGGGGAAAATTGAGTGAGAACTTTAGGATTTGGCCCTGTTGCAGAGAGGTGCTGCAAGTGCCAATGCAGCCCTGGGCTGCTGGGGATGGGCATGGTATCTTTAAAGCCAATGGGAGTATGCAATCAAAGTCAATGCAGCTACTCACACAATAAAAGTCAGGGATTGTGCTTACCTTGTGGAATTGGGCTTAAGCCCTGATCCTGCAGTGAAGTTGAATTGCATACACACAACATTGCAAGTATGGGCACTTTGAATTCCTCAGGTAGTAACTGATGACTAGTTTTACAGAGTAAGGCCATGAAGGGACTACTGTGATCTTCTAGTCTGACCTCCTATATAACACAGGCTAAGACACCTATAGAGCAGCGGCAGTAGTTCATGAGAAGAGGTCGCTGAGTTACCAGTGCTTAACTGGTTTACAGATACCATTTCATATTTGCAGTAAACACCTTCTGTAGAAGTTGTTTAAATGACAGCAAAAGAAGCCAGTGATTAACTTGTGAAATTCATTACAGGGGAGGATAGGAATATATTCTCAGGTCCAGAAGCTGCAAGATCAAACTAAAACCCTGTTGGGATCTTACAACCTCTTAGAGCCAGAAACAGCATAAAAGCATGTAGTGTCTGCATGAGAAAGGAAGGGATCATGTATTTCACCTTGGTTACAAGCACCAAGAGATTTATTCCTCCGTTTCCAAGTACGTAATTAGAGGAACATTGCATTGTTTCCAATTCTGAAGGAGTTTGGCACTGTAGTTAGTTTGCTATTTGCCAGATAAAAAGATGTCTGAGATCCTCTGAGTGAAAGGGTTTTTTATTTTTTTTTTCCCTAAATCATTCTTTGATCTTGGAAGGAAAAAAAGTTGTGGTTCATGGAACATGGTTAAAAATGTGTTTGGAAATTATTACCCAAGACAGAAAACTATTCTGAGAATATTTTATACTTATTTAAACATACTGCATGACCAGGGCCATTCTTAGGATTTATGGGACCCTACACAGTATTATTAATGTAACCCTCCTGCCCGTCTGAGTTGGCAGCAACAAGGGCCAGGTTCAGTATCTAGGGGTTCTGTTTCAATAACGCAATGCAAAACCAGCTCAAGTCTCCACCCAGTGACCCCCCCCGAGAGACTCTAAGAGGCCATACTTCCCCTCTCGCAAGGACTGGAATCTGAGTGTAGCAAAATCCTCTTAATAAAGAAGGGAAACAATGTGGCACTGTGTTGGAGAAACACCGCAAACAGGATTCATAACACAAACCATGAGCAAAAGACCCACCCCAAATAAGTTTGGCAGTATCCTTTTCCCCTCAGGGTCTTAAGTCCAACAACCCAAAAGATCACCCCAAAGTCCCAAAAGTCCAACACACCAAAAGTCTTTTGAGCCCAGCAACCCAAAAGTCTCTGTCTCTGGTCAGTGCAGCCCCAGAGTTCAAAAGTTTATCTGCAGAGTTTTACCCCACCCCTAGCCTGGGTGGAAATGGGGAGGAAAGGGAATGCGGGATGTTAAGAGGCACCTTACGTGGTCCAAGGCCATCTGCCCCGCCTCTCCGTGGGGTCCTGCTGCAGCCTTCACCATAAGCCACTCTACTCCACCAGCCATCCCATGAGCCGCTCCAGCTGTCCCACAAACTGCTCCACTCTATCCCGCTCCGCCTCGCTTCACTCCACTCCAGCCATCCTGCTGGACACTCCAACAGTCCTGCAAATTGCTCCACACTGCTTCACTCCACTCACCATCCCGCAGGCCACTCCAACCATCCCGCAAACTGCTCCGCTCTGCCAGCTGCTTAGCAATATATCTTCAGGCTCACCCACTGGTTAACACAGCACTCAGTGATCTTAGCTCTTAGTAATTTTAGCTCTTTGTGATTTCAGCTTGTAGTATGGGAGCCCCAGTGCTGGTGCACCCTTAGCCCAAAGTGAATTCAGCAAAGCAACCTACAAGTAGACTCTTAATAGAATCAAAATTAGCTCTGCTGTTCAACAGTGGAGAAAGAAGAAGGTGCAATTAGTGTTTCAGGCCCTCAAAAAGGGCTCATACCATCAAATACCTGTCCCAACCTCCTTCCATTCACTAGGCATTGGAACCTATGTCCCTTATCTAGCGAGTGCTACCTAGTTGATGGCGAGTCCCTCTGTCATAAAACAGTTCCACTGGCCTTGAGTCACATAATCAGGGTAACAACACTTACTCTTCCTGCCCCAATACCAGAGAAATTGGGGACCTATCAGCAGCCAAAGTGACCATTTAGGCAGCTGTGGGCTCGTGCTAGGTGGGGTGGGTGTGCCTATGCAAACAAGACCAGCCCTGGAAGTTCTTTTCCACAACTTGCCACAATTCACCACCAGATGTCAGGGTAGAGCTCATCCTTACTCTGCTTACAGTAAACTGGATTACCTATACTTCACAGAAGGCACCACTCCTCAGCTGGCATCACTGACCCCAATGTGTTGAGGGGGCACAGCCACCACCCCCACCCGTGGACCCCCAGAACCCACCATTGTTGACACATACCGAGCTTTATATGCCGCAGATGTTGTGGCATTGGCTTCAGGCAGGCTTCGTGCTATCACATGGGGGCTGCATCTTCCCAGAGCCCCCAGCCTTCCTGCAGCCCCTAGCCACTCCTGGTTCACCACGAGCATTTTGACAGGAAGTAACAAGCAGTAATAGCAATAATAATACATGTGTGTGTGTGAGTGTGAAAGAAAGCCAGCCAGTGTGTGGGTATGTGACTGTGTTGGGGGATTGTGTGACAGAGTGTGTGTTGGGGAGTATGAGACTGTGTGTGTGTGACAATCTGTATTGGGGGACTGTGATTCGTAAGATGTGAGTGTGAGAGCCAGTGTGTGTGTGTGTGTGTGTGTGTGTGTGTGTGTGTGTGTGTGGCCCCTGCTGGATACTGAGCAGCGCAGGCAGCCAGGGACCAGGGAGGGACTCCACTCCGGGTGGCAGTGGACTGGGCCACCACCAGTGACTGGTTGCACCACTCTGGGCTCCCCAGGGCTGAGTCAGCAGAGTCAGAGGCTGGAGTCCTTGACTGGCTGTCTGAGGAGTAAAGTAGGGAGGAGGCGGGGTTAGGGGCAGAGAGAAGCCCTCCGGCCCAGCACAGGGGAGGGGCCAGAGAAGAGAGGATTACAGCAGTAGCCAGCACGCGGAATGGTGCCCCAAATTTTCGGGTGCCTTACGCAGCCGCACATGCTGCGTATGCCTAAGGACAGCCCTGTGCATGACCTTTCACAAAAGAGCATCACATAAAGCTAGCAAGCACCCTCTCAGCAAGATACAGTTCTTGATTGCCAAATAATTTTTATACAATTGGCAGGACTGAGGGAGCAAGCTGGTACACCACATGTTTCAGAACTACTCAGCCTTGCTTATTTCTTTTTACTAAGTGCACACAAGAGGATGTTGTGGTGCTGTATTCCTTGAATACACTTGGAAGAAAACACGTCTCACAGAACTACCCAGGATGCATTATAATTGAACTGTGTGACTACAAAAGAGAATTGGATATTGTGAGTATGACATTATAGCAACATCCAGTTAGCCTGTCAGCACTTCCATTGTAAACCTGTTTTTAAAGGCTTATAACTCAGTCATAGAAGACAAAAATGTCTGGCCTGAAACAAACCATGTGCGCCCAGGAACATTTCCATCCCCCTCCTCCCCCCCAAATGTAGTTCACTCACAAAATATTTAGGTCCAAAATTAATATACTAAACACAGTGTTTGAATATTTATGGGCAACTACTTTTGATTCAAAAACATGTAACTGCTTCTGTTATATTAAAGGTCTCTCACAACTGAAAAAAAAACATTGTTGGCTTGAGAGAGGGATATTCAGGTTTTAGAGGGATCAGGTGACAGGACAGGAAATGAACTTCACAGATTTTAATAACAAATACAATCAGGAGATGCAACCAAGTTTTTGTGCCTTTAATTCACACCCAGGCTGCTTCCTACTCCTATGCCTCTGTTTGCACACAGGTATTATTAATGTTATTGATGTGCATCGGCAGAAAGCCAAAGGACCAGACCTGTGTGGTGAAATATGTAGGCAAAGAAGTACCACTGGGCAGCTATTAATTTAAATCAAAAGGGATGGAAGTGAGAAGTGACTTTTTTTTGCTGGTGACACTTCAGCCCTCAGCAAAGCTTGGTCTTTCCTCCTGCATTCCAGTCACTTATTTTGAAGGCTTTTGAGACAGTTCCTACTTCCCAAAAGGATGACAGGTTACAGACACATTCAATGACATACAACATTTCAGAATAAGAGGGGGTACAGAGCAGAGCAATGGGAAAGGATATGGGGTATGGGAAAACTCAGATAAAGAGAGATTGAAAATTTTTTGATTGTTTCCTTAGAAAGGAGATGAATAAGAGAGCACATGGTATATATAAAGAATGAATGAGATAGAGATCCGAAGCTTTGCTTTTTCCTGTTTCATAGCAAAAGCACAAGAGGATATTCAGTGAAATTTAAAGGTGGTAAAGTCAAAACCGATAAAAGGAAATACTTTTTTCACACAATATATAATTAAGTTGTAGAACTCATTGTTATGGGATGTCATTAAGGCCAAAAACTTGGCAAGATCGAAAAAGAGATTGGACGTTTATATGGATATAAAAAATACTCAGAGTTATAACCATTAATGCCAATAATGTGATGAAGAGAGATATTAAACCTCATGCTTTGGGGTTCATGGCTGGAGATGAAATGCAGTACTAGATAGACCATGGGTTAGATCCAGTGTACAATTCCTATGTTCCCATGTTAACATTTGTGCATAATGGAGCCTTAGTTTGGAGTGTAAATGCCATCTGTTATAGTTGAAATAAAAATGTGTTGTCTCATGTCAGCATCAAAATTTTAAGTGATATTTTCTGTCAGCTACAGTTCTGTGATTAACTGTTTCAGACAAAGATTTAAAGCTAACATGTAATTAAAAATATTTAGAAGCTGGTAGCTCTGAAATGACTGGTATGCATGGCATGTCTTAGTGAAGTCCAGGTGGCAAAGTCAAATATATTTTCAGTATCATTTGCGTATTCAGTGTTTCTGTATTCCCAACATACTTTGAGGAAAGAAATAAGAATAAGGTTCTACAGCCTGCATTGAACTTTTTTTCAACTTTTCCTACACCAACTCAGTCAGCTCCATTATTCCTTTTATAGACACTGTGGTCATATGTCAATAACCAAGTTCTTAGACAGGTACAACACAGAGAGTCACCATGCACATCATGTCTCCTGTTCTGTGCCTCAAACCTGTTCTAGTTAGCCTATTTCAAAAGATACGTACTGTCTCCATATCCATTCAATCATTGGCTTCTCTAACAAAACTACAAATAAGGGCACTGTACCATATGGACAGGTTCTTTTGCTTCCCCACCCTGTCAGCGGGTGTTAGAATCCTCCAGGAAAATGCTGACTGCACCAGGTACAGCTCATTAATGCCACCCTGGATAATAAGGGAAGCAGGAGTGGCAATTTGGGTAAAAGGAACTGGGTTTTAGGTCAGAGAGATCTCCGCAAGGAAACTCATAGAACAACACTGCTTCAGGAGAACACTTAGGCTGAAGTGTTTGTAATTCTGTGATTTATCAATAAAGCCAAACCCCAGGAAGAGAATAAATGTCAACTAATTTTGTGTAGACCCTGTTCAGAGCAGGGTGGGAACTCAACATACCTGCAAACATCAATTAGTACCAATTGTGAAGATGTTTTTTGTGATATGGATACATTTACAATTGAGTATATCATCTCATTTTATCTGCCTTGTCTACCTACAAGAGATGTATCACTTTAACTGTACAGGTACAGTACAACCCTATCACCACTCCAAGTCTATGGATGCAATTATACAGGATAAAATGTGCTTTTAGGGTCTAGTTTATTTATTCCTGTATGGAAAGAGGAATAAGCTATACAGGTTTAAGGCACATTTATACTGGTATTACTCCATCCATGCTTTGAGTTGTGCCATTGTATCTATATCAGTAAAAAAAAAAAAAATAATCACACCCCTAACTGAATTAGGTACAAAACCTGCGTGCAGACCAGGCCTAAGCCACCAAAGAGCCATTAGTTGGTAATGACTTTTGTACACCACCAACCTGGACTGGACCTAAACTAGTGAACTAGAGCAGGGGTAGGCAACCTATGGCATGCGTGCCAAAGGCGGCACGTGAGCTGATTTTCAGTGGCACTCACACTGGTCGGGTCCTGGTCATCAGTCTTGGGGGGCTCTGCATTTTAATTTAATTTTAAGTGAAGCTTCTTAAACATTTCAAAAACCTTATTTACTTTATGTACAACAATAGTTTAGTTATATATTATAGACTTATAGAAAGAGACCTTCTAAAAACATTACAATGTATTACCGGCACACAAAACCTTAAATTAGAGTGAATAAATGAAGACTCAGAACACCACTTCTGAAAGGTTGCTGACCCCTGAACTAGAGATTAAAAGCACCATATTCTATTATTGGATCTTGTCTGTACTCACACTTAAAGAGCATAAGTAAGGACCATGTTTCAAAATCCATATATTTACATACGTGGTATAAACCATGATATGAAACTGTTCTGCTGGTTTTGTAAATTAGTTTATTGCATGGGTTATCCCTTTCCACACATGGCAAGGAAACTCATGTTCACATGATAAGAGCAAGAATTGATTTTATGCACAGTTCTGGTTAACATGGATTTGCCATGAGTGAAATGACCCTAACAGAACTCTTGCCTCATTTTTGTTTTTAAATTGGTTAATACTTTCTCATGTCAATCTTTCCTAATTTTTGTAGTTATATTGTTAAAACTAATGGAAAAACACAATCTGCCCCTTTATATGTGATGCATCACATTTATCTGTTTTCCACTCCCAATTTAGAACTGTTCATTAGCCTAGATAAATAATCTGATCTTGTTTTCAAGGATAAGAATCAAGGTGCCTGAAAAAAATTAACGATGGAATCGTTATAGAAAATGAACTCTATCATACTTGACACTGGGTCTGGCAGGTCTTTTTTAATCGCTGGAAGAACTTGTTGTGTATAGTTATAATGTTTTGCCTCCTGCATTATTCTGCTCCAAAGGAGTGTTACTTAGTAAAACAAATTTGAAATGTTAAATCCTCTACCCAATGTAACACAATTACGTGTTTCAGTAAAAAAAAAAAATGTATTGTACAAATACTACTAGAAAACTCACTGTGGGCCAAATTCTTCACTGGTGTAAATCCACTGAAGTCAATGGAGTTTCACCAACAGAGAATTTGATCCTATAAATAGTAGCAGATGCCATTTGCAAAGCATTTCCCATTTCAATCCCTAATTTCACATGCTCAGACCTTTTGGAGGAAAGTTTGAGAGCAAAATAGCTTCCACCATTTTTTAATCATGAGAGTGAAAAAGTACATTTTCCCCATTTTTAAATAATTCCAACCACACTTTTAAAAATAAGACTACAGCTAAAATGTCTGAAGGCTGAAGCTTGAAACTTGGCTTGAATATTGTACAGCAGGTTAAGGGCCTGACCCTTTAAGGTGCTAAGCACCTTCTTAGAGGAATGTGAAAGCTCTCATCATCTGTCCAGGTTGTGTCCTACATGTGCTCTTGGGGACTACACGTTTTGATGACAGAATTGTCAGTTCATATTAAATCCGCAAACCCAATATTTCTACATTAGGAATCCTGCAAGCTATTGCAATATTAAAAACCTGGAGGCTTCCCTATCAGAGAAGGGGAGGTGATATTCATTGGGAGTTCTTCCGTGCCAGGGATTCCTAGATTGGTGGGAGTGGCAGAGTGTGCTTGAGAGATCTCCATGCTGGAAGAGAAAAGCCTGGCGGCAGATGAAATTATGCCCTGGGAATTAAATTAGGCCACAAAAAGCCAGAGAACAGTCTGGCTAAGGACTGGACCGGGAAACAGAACTTGGTGAAATAGGAGTTCTGTAAGGACACAAAACCTGTCTAGAGAAAGACAGACTTCCTCCCACATGTAGTGAAGAAAATGCATAGGTGAGTGATCCCTCATACAGGGACAGTTGATAATGAAGCCAAAGTCCATGAAAAATGGTAAAAGCCTGAAAAATGTCAATATATGGAAGCTATAATCAAATGACAACAGCGTTAGAATATAAAAGCTTATGCTACCACTCCTGCTACAGTAAATCAAGGGCCCTATCCTACAGTTATTACACAGGCAAACTCTCATTGGATTCACTGGAAGTTTTGCTTCAGTACAACAGCACAGAATCAAACCTTCATGGTGTTCTTACATGAGTGTAGCTAATATTTAATAAGTATATTTGAGGAATTGATCTTTTTCCTAAAAATATCTCTGCTGTCCCATTAACCTTCAGGGCAGTTTATGTGATGGTGTGATGTCACGCTATGAAATGGAGTAATGACAAATATGGCTTTACTTCATAACATTTGTTGTCTGCCTACAGCTGCCATAGTGGGTGCATATCAAACATCATCCTACTCTTTTGCTGTGTTCCATTCAACCACAGTAAGAAATCTTCCAGTCTAGAAAAGAGATCATCCTGCCTCTTGACTATAGTGGCTTATTACAGACTTGTCTTTTTAGAAAAATATCTTATCTCATAAGACTGAAATGGGAGCCCATCTCTCTCTGAAACAGAACAAGTATAGTGAATTGTATCTTTGCAGTTGCAAGGTACCATTTTAAAATATAGTTGGCAATCATTTGTACTTACTGCTGGACAATGAGATTTGATTACATGTGCAGAATGATGCTGTGAATAACCAACAGCCAGGCTATTGAATACAATTTGGAAGATATTAGTTTAGGTCTTAATTAAAAGATTCAAAGGTCCTGCACCAGCATCACTGGTGTTAAACGTCCAGTGTGTAGGCTGGATCAGGCCCACTTGAAAGATTTAGATTCTGCACACCCCAAGATTTTCAAGCCCTTACAGTTGCAGAAAAAAAAATTCTAACCATAAACTGAATATACATGAATGTAAAATTTATGCAGAATTATCTTCCTGAGTCCTTGTTCATATACAAAAGTTGCACTAGTTCAACTAAAACTGGCTTTTACGTCATTCAAAGTGATGTGAAGCCTCAAGCTCCTGTTTGACTCCTCACTAAGCTTAGACTAGCAGGTAACGCCAGGGAAAACAATATCTTCTTCCATTGCAGCTTGCTAGGAACTGTCACCCATTCTGTGAGCCATGCATTTGTTATCTCAAGAACTGATTACAGCAGCTTACTATCTTCAGGTCTTAAAGTGGAAGCAATGTAGAGGCCCTAGTTTGTGCAGAATGATTCAGGTACTGTGAACATGTCACCCTTGTGCTCTGATTTCTCCACTGGCTGCCAGTCTGCTGCCAGTGCCACGTCAAAGTCTTGGTCCTAATCTACAAAGCCATCAAGTGTGAAGATGCAACTACACCAGGGATCACATCTTCTCCATGATATACCAAGACAACTGCCCTCTCCTGGGAAAATGCATCTGACAAAGCTGAGGATGAAACGTGAAAGTCAGAAGAAAAACGTTCTCAGTTGAAGAGGAACTCAACTGTGGGATGATTTTCCAGAGGAAATAGAACTAGTCCAGAATCTGACTGCCTTTAGAACCTCTCCAAGACTCTACTGAGTCTCTTCTTCAATAAAGCTTTCCCACAGTAGCCAGCAGGATGTGTCAAATCAGTTCCTTGTGATGCTACTACCCACCTGATAACTTTTAGTCCACTGGTTAAAGCACTCCCCTAGGATATGGGAGACCAAGGTTTAATTCTCCCCTCTGCTTAATGGGGAAGAAAGGATTTGAGCAGGGCTCCAACCACTGAGCTACAGGATAGTCAGACACGAGGCTTCCCCAGTCTCTCCTGTTAAAGCTATTCCACTGTGGATAAATAATGAAAGAGTGATTGGAGCAGTGGCCCCACAGCATGGAACTCCAACCTCTGGTGGGTGCCCTAATCACCAAGCAACAGAGCCATTCTTACTCTTTTCCTGGCCCAATGACTATTTTAAGTATTTACCCACAGCTTGGGAGGAGAGGGAGCAGAAAGAAAGAGAGAAACTTTGAACTGGGACCTCATTTCTGCAAAGAAGGGCTCATGACTCCCTACCTAAGGGGAGAAAGACACTGAACTGGGGTTGGGGCCTAGAGGCCCGGTGTGTAAGGACTGAATAAATTAGACCCAGCAGGGAAAGTTTGTAATTACCTTTGGACTGAATGAGTTATTAAGTGGCCTTGAAGAGGAAAACAGAGGCAGAGTGCTGCAGTGTGATCCCTAGCCCCAAGGGGATGCTAAGGTGGCAGCCAACCTTGTTACACTCCCCTCATATGGTTCTTACATGGACAAAGTTGGCTTGTGTCTGCACTCCAAATTTCTTACTAAGGTAATTTCCCATTTGCATATGACTCCGTTTATATACTTGCCAACCTTTTCCACAACAACTCACTCTCACAACGATGAGGAAAAATTACTTTGAACATCCACAATGCATCACCATTATACCTGGACAGGACTAAGGCATTTGATTATCCCCTGAACTATTTGTCCTTTTTGCTAATAGAATGAAGGGAAAGCCTGTTACCTGCCAGATGATACCGTCCTGAATCTCCTCCTGCATTTGTTTGTGCTATGACGTTGCTAAAGATCCTACAAGGGCTCAAGCACCTTCAGCAGCTTTCCTGGGTCATGTTCCCATTACTGACATTTGCAGGGCTGCCACTTGGTCTTTGGTTCATACATTCAGCACTCATTATGCAATCTCCCAGGCCACTAGGGGTGATGCTAAGTTTGGAAGAGTAATGCCTCAGTCCTTGTTTAGACAGACTCCAATACCATCTCCATATGGAACCACTTGTGAGTCACCTAAAGTGGAATGGACATGTGCAAGCACTCGATGAGGAAAAAACGGATACATACGTGTTCAGAAACCATTTGAGATGTGTTGCACGTGTCCATTCCATGACTCACCCTCTTTTTCCTCTATATTGGAGTCAGAAGCATGCACAGGAATAAAAATTTGGCCGCTTTGGAGGGGCACTTTCTGTGCCCTTCATGGCTGAAGGAGCTGGCTCTCCCCCCGTCCTCTGGCGGCAATTGGCTTTCCCCTTCTCCTCCCGTGGTCCTACGGAGAGGAGGAGGAGGAGGAGGAGCTCAGTCTCCCAACTCGGGAGGAGTTTGTGCCCCCACTGATTGGGTGGGCCATGCCCCTGCTTCCTCGCACACGCCCCTGATTGGAGTCACTTCAAATACTGGCTTCTAGTGTGAAGGAACTGAGGGGATCAAAATGTCTCCGCCCATTTATACTATCAGCTGGTGGCAAGAGTGTGCAGAGGGCATGTGTGTCGCACAACAGGTACCGCTATGGGAAAAAGTTCTCCAGCTCTGGAGCATGGACATCTAAAGTCAAATAGACATGCAACACATCTACTGAACAGATATGTAGCCCTTTTTTAGATATGAAGGTTCATTACTAAATGCCCTTTTGAAATATTGAGCAGGAAAAGGTTCTTAGTGTGTAGGAATTGATCTCAATAGGAGAAAAGATTACCATGATAAAAAAAAACAAGTTCTTATGTGATCTCTCTTTTAAAAAAGGTATTTTAAAAGAAAATTCTCCATGGAGAAGGGGGAATTTCCTTGACCCTTTATCACTTCGGGCACTGACAAAGATATGTAAACCCTTAACAATTACTATTTTTATAAGAAGCTCTGGAACATTAAACAAAAATATGCACATACCTACAGAAAAAACAAAAAGACAGACAACTGAAAAAGTGGGATCAATTCATACTTGTCACAGAAACAATTTTTAAAAACCTAAATTAGCTCCTTTCAAGAGAGTGTTTTAATTGATGCACTTGCTTTTTTTCAGATAATTATTAGAGTACTTACTTTAGACTGGGAGAACTCCCACTCCTTGAGAAACAGAAGGCAACTTATCTCTCCCATCCAATATTATCACATAGCTTTCATGTGTCACAATAACTTGAATCAATTACTGTTTCTTCTTCACTATCAAGATTACTTTTAAACCACCTTGACTTCTCTTCTGTCCAAATTTGGGCACATCTTGATTCATCAGTTCTTTATTTGGAATACATATCACATTTCTTCCTTATGTCAGCTTTCTTCCCTGTAATATCGTTAGTTTATGGTCATTCAATCCTTTCTTTAAATTCTGACTTCTTAATTGCTAGCTAGTGACAAGAATCTTCCTTAAGGCCACAATTCAGTAAAGTATCCCTAATCAGGAAAGCATTTAGGCACATGCTTAACTTTATACATGTGCTTATGTCCCACTGGAGCCAATAAAACTTAAGCATATGCTTAAAGTTAAGGACATGCTTAAGTGCTTTCCTGAATCAGGGCCTAAGGGCATGATCCTGTTTCCATTGAAAATAATGGCAAAACTCCTACTAACATCAGTGGGGTAGGATCATCATGTAAGTAATTGCTATCGGGAAATTAATTAAATCTCATGTGATTGACATTTTTTGTTTGGAAGGTTTCTATTTCAGAACAAGTGTCTTGCTAAAATCTCTCTCTTCATCTTAGTCATGACTGATGAATTAATCATCCCAGCTTCTTTTCACTTTTTTCTGAATATGAATTTTTACATATCAAACATACAGGACTTGAGTATGGCTGTCCATCGTAACCGATGATGATGCCACAGCATGTCTTGTGTTCTCTTGTGCTGTATAGTCTGATCAGCGAGGATCCAGATCACAAACAGATGTTACATATGAATGTACAGGCTCCCACTAAAGACTTGGCATGACGCTTGACCCTTTTTTTTAAATCAGTCTTTTGCATCTGTCTTTCCCAAAATGTTTGCAACCTTTATTGAGAGCTGCTCTCCATTGAGGTCTGTCCTTGGCTGTGTCTTTGAAGTTATCAATATTTATGCCACGTGAGTTAAAATTCTGCTCCAGGGTGTCTTTGAAGTATTTACATAGACCACCCTTCCTGCATTTTCCAAATTTCAGCTCACTGTAGAGGACTTTTCTTGGGAATCTGTCATCACCCATTCTGATAACATGACCTGTCCATCTAAGCTGAGCTTTGATAATCATTGCTTTGATGCTGGTTATGTTTGCTTTTTCAAGGATGTTAGTGTTTGACATTTTGTCTTCCCATTGGACCTTCAGAACAGAGTGAAGATAGCTCAGGTGAACTTCTTCAAGTTGCTTAATGTGTCTGCGATAAACTTTCCATGTTTCACGCACATATAAAAAGGGATATTATCACGGCTGCATTGTATATCATCAGTTTTGTTGACAGTTTGATAGTATGCTGGTTAAGTATCCTATGATGAAGTCTTCCAGAAGTCAGGCTTGCCTTTTGTATTCTGTTTGATATTTCTTGATCTAGGGAACCATCATTTGAGTACAGTCAAGGTATATAAAGTTATTGACATTCTTTAATTTTGTACATTGACGGTGATGTTTTGTTCAGTGGCAGTGATTAATGGGGCTGGTTAGAAGAGGACTTCTGTTTTTTCCAGGCTGAAAGTAAGACCAAACTGTTTAGTTGCCTCTGGGAACCTATAAAGGCTAAGCTGTAGGTCACTTTCACTATAACTGAGAGGAGCACAATCATCCGCAAAAAGGGCTTCACATACGAGTTCCTCAAGGACTTTTGTCTTTGTAGAAAACCTTCAGAGTCTGAAGAGTTTTTCATCAGTTCTGCAAAGAAGGGATCAAAGTGGACCACTGCCAACACACTGCCTTGCTTCACTCTATTAGCTATGGTGAATGGTTGAGAGAGGCCACTACCTGAGATCACTTGACCAGCCATGTCTTCATAGAATTGATATATGGTAATAAACTTGGTGGGGAAGCCAGACTTTTGCAGACTTTTCCAGAGGCCATTTCTGCTCACAGTGTTGAATGCTTTTTTAGCTCAATGAAGACAGTATATGGTTCCATGTTTTGTTCAATGCATTTTTCCTGAGTCTGTCTCACAATGAAAACCATGTCTGTGGTACTCTAACCTGATAAAAATCCATATTGAGTATTTCATAGATTCATAGATTCTAGGACTGGAAGGGACCTCAAGAGGTCATCGAGTCCAGTCCCCTGTCCTCATGGCAGGACCAAATACTGTCTAGACCATCCCGGACAGACATTTATCTAACCTACTCTGGAGATTCCACAACCTCCCTAGGCAATTTATTCCAGTGCTTAACCACACTGACAGTTAAGAACTTTTTCCTAATGTCCAACTTAAACCTCCCTTGCTTCAGTTTAAGCCCATTGCTTCTTGTTCCATCCTTAGAGGCTAAGGTGAACAAGTTTTCTCCCTACTCCTTATGACACCTTTTTAGATACCTGAAAACTGCTATCATGTCCCCTCTCAGTCTTCTCTTTTCCAAACTAAACAAACCCATTTCTTTCAGCCTTCCTTCATAGGTCAAGTTCTCAAGACCTTTAATCATTCTTGTTGCTCTTCTTTGGACCCTCTCCAATTTCTCCACATCTTTCTTGAAATGCGGTGCCCAGAACTGGACACAATATTCCAGTTGAGGCCTAACCACCACAGAGTAGTGTTGGTAGACACCTGTCTGATACTGTTTTGACAAGCTGACTGAGCAAAATACAAGCAAAGATTTTATTGCCTGCAGATAGCAAGCAGATAGTGAGGTAGTTGCCGCCATCAGAGTTGTTGCCTTTATTTTTGTATAGGGTAGCTATGGTCGCATCTCTGAAGTCCTGAGGAATACTCCCACTATATTGTCTTTGCCTGGTAAGATCCCTCTGCAAATCACATGTGACTTGATTAAAGGACTAAGGAGTAAATTGAAATGAAAAATTAAAGCATAGAAAAAGAGAATCATGGAAGAGGAAATGATGCCAAAGAGGGTTCATAAACTCAGTGCTGATCTACACACACATCAGGAGTAAATTTTACATTAATGAAATGCCCTGTACTAACTCATGCTTTACACGACCGCTTCCTGTTTTTGATTTTGCTACCTAGATTCCCGAATTACTGTACACTGTCTTACTCTCTTCTGTTGTTCTTCACAGTGCAGCTGTTCAATAACTGGAGACTTTTCTCCCTTTGATACATGTATGTAATTCTCATTACTACCAATGAGAGTTGCACACATGTATTAACTGGAGAACACATCCACTAAATAGCAAACTAGCATGTCACACAATTGCTTGTTATTTCATTCTGTTTCTCTTAGCCTACTGTTCTTCAAGAGTTAACTGTTCAGTCTTGTCAAAGCTGTCTGATGGTGCAATACCATCAGCAAAGTCAGAACCATTTATCTCAATCTCACTGTGTTTCTTCAGGACAAATCTAAAGCCACAATTACAACTGTAATTTATTTTTAAACACAGTATGTCATACAGAGAAGCATCAGAAAATGCTTCAGCGTTCATTTCATTATCTTGTTTCCTCTAGCACTTTAACAAAAGATTGTAGTCACAGAGCAGCCAAATGCTAAGATGAAAAAGGATGTACTTGTGGATGTTCCTACTTCTTTACAACATTTTCTCATTTGCCATAAACCACATTGGTGAGATCCACATATTATGAAGCATTCTAAAACCAGGTGACTTTAATAGGAAAGAGCTGCCTCTCTTTTTAATGATGACCCTCGAAGATTTAGTTAATAAAACCCCACATTAAACACTAGGCATTTCCTGCTGTCTCCACCCTGTAGGTCTGACTAACCTAATAGATGCTCATATTCAGTGAAATCCTCTTGAGAGCCTGACCCATGGGTATGTTCGCTCTCCTCTAGCTGACTGACAGGCACATTCCTAAATCCTTCAAAGGACAGACAGTGATCTCAGAAATGTGTCTTTATTTCCTGAAGTATTAGAAGAAGCAGAGACACTATACCAGGATACATGCATCTCTCTCTCTAATATCCTTCTCTCTCTCTCTCTCTGTTACTGACTGTCTGACATTATGAATAGATATTTTAATTATTCAGAGAACCTTAACTTGGCCACTCTAGCAATTTTTTTTGGAAAAAGGGAGAGAGTACCATGTTTATCAAAGACATTTAAAACCTCCGACAGCAAAAGAGAATACATTTCTTCCCTCAGCAAAACTAACAAAAGGTTAAAAACTAAGTCCCAAACCTGCAAAGAAATACAAACATGCTTAACTTTTTCCATACCATTCATCCCACTGAAGTCAACAGGATTACTAGTATGCCTAGATCTTTGCAGGATCAGGGCATTAACAAATTATATGAAGCAGGACATTCTATGATGAGTTATCTGGCCCAATTCTCCATCCATGCATGCACTTAGGAGATATTTTAGCCTTTGGAGTAATTCTCTAGCATGCAAATACAGTGTGTATTCATGCATGGGGTTAAAAATCTCTGTTGAATTACTAATTGCATAAAATTGCCACCTCACTATTGTCTCTATTCCTCTTCATAGCCAGGTGTCATATGAAGGTAACAAAATATTACCAATAAAGGGCTTTTTCAGGGAGGTTGCCTACTGAATCACTCAGCTGGGCAATTTTTCCCCCCCAGTTTCTGTGGATCTGCATGGACTTATTCCACAGAAACACAGAGCCTTCAACTAAATCCTGTAAACCCTCCATATCCTTAGATCATAGGACACTGCAAAGCAGTTGTCAAAAAACAACCTCTCTCACACTTTCAACTAGCTGAGAGTGTTTTACTCAGCAGCAAGGAACTAATATTGACTGAACCAGGTCATTAAAAGCCACACTAGTATTTCCACTAGCAACATGGGGCATGACAAACAATGTAATTTACATTGATGGTGCAATCTAGTAGGGGGATTCTGAGGTCAGAATGAAACACAAAGGAATCAGGCCAAGAGCATGAAGTAACTCTTTCCTAATGCAGAGGGTCAGTTTCCATTACGACCGTTTTAGAGTTAAGTTTCTCACTACACCAGGTGACTTTTGTGTGTCACTTCAAGATTATTATTCAGAAAGGACTTGCCTACATTGTAACCTCTTTCTGCAACCTGGATCCTGCCTGCATCACAACCTGACAGGCATCACCCTGAAAAATAAAATATTCAACAAATTTCAAATGCATAAATATGTATGTACAGCTACAAAATACATGTTTATGAATACACCATGGTCTTCTAAAAATTACTATTACCATAATTTTGTATGAAGATATCAGTCCAGAGCATCAGTTACTGTACATTGGCACAGTTCCATTTACTTCAATGGAGCTGCACTGATTTACACCATTTGAGGATGTGGCCCATTCCATTTAATATTCCACATGTAACTTTAGAAGTTACTGACTGAGATTTCCAGGACTTAATTCTAAGGTTGTTACTCAATCCATTCGCAGGCATAACTCCCAGTGAAGTCAGTGGGAAAGAGCTTGAGCAATGACTTAGTAAAAATTGAGTAAGGAACTCAGAACCTTGCCCCTAGTGAACAGTGAGTCACAAACACATGCCATAGTCTCCATTTTAATGATCACACTCTTAGGCTCTCTATCCTCACACTTGATTTTTCATTGATAAATATGAGAAAGTCTAAGGTTAAAGTGAAGAGGTTACTATCTTTTGGGCTAATGCCTACTGATTTTACAGTTTCTGCATTCCAAACTGTGATAAGCAAAATGTGGACTAATTACATGGAAAGGTCTGAGTCTGTGTATTCCTGCTGAGAATATATACTGTACAGAACATGGTTTAAAAGAGTCCTCTTCTTTATCCTTATTTAATGTTTGTATTTAAATGAGAAGTTGCCCAAACCTTGCTATGAGCCTCTAGGGTGTTTTAAGTATGTTTTGCAGCAGTATTCTTAGCATTCAGGTGGGAGGGAGGAGGGAAGGAGGGAAATGATCTATTGCTGCAGTAGAAATGAAAATGGTAATGCACACATGAGTAATGCTCTGGTGCTCTGAGCTGTATGCTAGCTGAAGCTTAGTTGAATCATTTACTGATGCATGTACTGATTTAAGTCCAAACATCTCCTTTTAAAATTAATAACATAGTCAGTATTCCCATGGAATATTTCTGCCATGAAGGTGAATGTTATCATTATCTTGCTCGTAGAAAGACATCATTACTTTGAGTTCCTTTCAAACTCCTTCTTTATAAGTATTCAATAGTTAAATGTCTATTTGACAAATATTTTACTAGCCCCAAACAAATTAGCTGGCAAAATCCATCACTCTCAAAGATACAAATACATAACTAACTTGTAATCCAACAGTATCTGGGTCTTGGCTAAAGAACTAAATTCAATCTATTCCCATTTGAAAGCAGGGTAGAGCAAAGTGCACTGACAAACTGTAAATGTATATCAACGGGGTCCACACACACGGTTAGTGCATGAGAGACTAGTGCAGGATAGATTCACACTCCAGCTTGTTGTGAACTAAATGTTTGTGTAGACAAGCTCAGAGTTTCCTTTCAACCAGAGCATTTTTGAGACTGCTGCATTGAATTTCCTCTTGTAATTTTTATCAGAAGTATTTTGCTTTTAATCCTAGTTATTATTTGTGCTTAAACTTTCTTCATGTGATCTTTTCTTATATAATACGCTACATGCACTAAATCCTTTCTTTCATGCTTTATGAGACACAGAAGAGGAAAACAGATGTGCAGCTCCAGGGTTAGTAATACTGACCCATATCTTCCCCTACAAGACAACCTTGCAGAGCACTGGGATGACCCTGGGCATCACTGGTCTTCCTCATGCTGGATGTTTTCTTGGCTCATCTCCAGGCCCCCTGTCTCCCCTGCTGCTGTGGATTGATTAACAATGCATCTGGATGCCACCTTCCTTCTGCCATTCAGAAAAGCTAGAGAAGGGAAATCCTTTCCCCAAGGTCTTTTCTGTGCTCTGTCTGTAGGATCCATACTGACAACTCAGGGGCAAGGGGGAGCAATCTCATTCCTTCCACCATCACAAAAACCAAGGTAGCATTGGAAACACACACACACACACACACCCCAAGGAGAACCTTGCAGCATTTCCTACTCCCTCTGTGGGATGTGTTCACATACAGGAAGTCCTTCCCTCATTGATGAAGTGCAGCCACCTCTAAGTGAAACATAGCAGCTGTTTAGCAACACACATCAACAGTGAACTCCATTTTAGGCCAGGAAATGACAAGAAGTTGGACTAAAGCTGGAATTTGGTCACAACACTGGTACTCTTGCAAAAGATTCTAAGGGCTCTTTAATGTCCACAAGTAGTCAGGACTTGGATACAATACAGTAACTTCTGACACCACACTCAGATATTGATTCAGCACTGATTCAGAGGGGAAAGTGCCACCCACTGAATCACCAGCAGCTCATTTGGATCACATGCAATGTATATGCACACACTTTCCTTTCTGTGTATACACTTTGAATGCACAAAGAAATCTCTGAGTGTATAGCTACATTATATAATCATATAATGTGCTGTCAGACTTCTGATTTTTAACTATTTGACTGATGTGGTAGCTGGGAAAGCAGTTGTATTCTTATATCTTCAGGATGCACAAATCAATTACACACCAATTCAGCATACTGCTTCACCGTGGAAGAAGCATACAATCAATGACATCAGTAATCTCTTGATGTCATTGAATTCAGCACTGTCACTAAGCACTTCTTTTCTCCCATGCTAAAGTAATCTAAGGAAAGCTACACCAAGAAGCCTTGGGGCTTTGACTAAGCAGCTAAAGTTAATGATTTTGATTTCAGATATTTTAGTGGATTGGTGCTTAAGCTGAAGCCTCTATGAGACTTAAAGGGAGACCATGCGTTTAATTCCAACACTATATCCAGAGCTAATTAAACACTTTATTATGAATAATTGTGCAAATTTGGCCCCTTTCAATTAGCAAATTGTCTGTGGACCAATTCTTATTTTCTGATAACATCCACTTTTTCTAAGTACTCACAGGCAAGTCTGGGTGAAGAATTGACCCGTCCTCTGCAAATTAAGTCGCATGGTTCTGCTCCCTGAAAGGGGGTTAATCCTGCAAGAGGCTGACTGTGCTCACCACTCATTGAGCTCAGCAAAAGTTGAGGGTGCTCCGCAGCTCACAAAAATACTCAGGATCCTGCATGAACAAACCCTAGATGAATGAAAATTTTTAAACAAAAGCATAAAAACTAGGGGAGGGGGAAAAATCACATTTTAAGGTGAATTGTTGGACAAATATTTATTTATACTAAGGTTCATGAAGCTTTTCTAAATACCCAGTGATTTGTCCAATTCTGTATAAATACCGCATATGACCCCATGACTCATAGCAAACCAAGACTTTTATTCACAACAATACTCTCGGATTTACTATTCAACCTGCTCTGTGCATACAGCAGTGTGTTGAAATATTAAAACTGGGCCAAAGGTGGAATTACTAAGAGAGTGCGGATTGCTAAGAGAAGAGATTGTCGAACTAAATATTTGGAAGAATTAAGGCTATTGGGAGAGAACTGTAGGCAGAAGGAGATAAAATAATTTAATACTGAATATTTGGCAGACTCTTTAAAACATATTTATAATGCAGATGGAAATGTAGGTCTGATCCATTCATTGAGCAAGCCACTGGCTTCCTATTATAGCAAATAAGGACCATTGTCAAGGGGCTTTTGCTTATGATGACTTGGTCAATATTACACAGTGAAAGAGATCTCATAGCAAACCTAAGTGTCTGAAAACAGTTAATGAGCTTAGTTAGAAGAGGAACAGTTTATAAATTATTCTATAATATGCTGCTTTGGAGGTTTTGTGTGTGTGTCTGTTTTTCTCCTCTGTTCTGATTTCTACGGGATTCTTTGCCCTTCTCCTCCTTGCATGGATTTTGATCTCTTCCTCCTTCTGTGTTTTCTGATTTTATATTTCCTTTTCCTCATTTTGTACCTAATAGTCATTTTGTTATTAATCATGTTCATTACAGTAGTGCCTAAGGGTCAACCAAGAATTGTGCTAGGCACTGCATGGACACATAGCAGTAGACAGTCTATCTTCCATCCTTCAATCTACATCCCCTTTCCATCTAGTCCTTGCCCTCTCCTTTATCTATTCATCCACATTCTTTCACCGTTACTTGTTCCCCTCGCACCATCATTGTCCTGGGAAATAGTCCACTGTCTGCCTTTGAATTCTGAGAGAGAAGATGCCTTCTATACCCACAGACATGGCCAGTCGTGGGAGACTCAGATGCTGTAGTAGATGTGACTGTGAACCAGCAGTACCAGGTGAGCCCCAGTCCTGATGCAGGTTGCAAAAAAGAAAAAGGCCACATTAAAAAAAAATCTTGGTGTTCTGAACCATCTGGCCACCCTACTCAAGCAGGCTGGAAAGACGGGAGCAGCCCATTGGAGAGACAGCTTTGTAACCCTATGATGGGGCAGAGACAAGGGTTCAGTTTGAATCCATTGTGCTAGCACAGTTGACTCAAGCCATAGGTCTCTAAGTAGGGAGTATTTCAGTTTTGGGGACAACTCAAGCTCAGGGTAGGACATAAGAATAAATGTAAACCTTGTGGATTGAAACTTAAGAGGCTCATTTGGGGGAACCATACTCACAGATGCTGGGCCCAGAGCGGCCCTTGAGCAGAGTTCTATGGGACTATGAGCACTACTAGCCATGCCGGAGATGCAGAAGGACTCATTGAGACCGCCAGACAGCACCAGGAAAACAGAGACCGCATCAAGCTCAGGCCTGATTTTGTTTGCCTGCCAAGAGAGGGATGTGGTCCTAGAGTTGAGGAAACCCAAGGAGCTGGGTTCCTCTTGTACTATATCTTCCATATTTTTTTCCACAGCGTGAACAACCTTTCTTCCTGCAAGCCCTAGTAAAGATCATCTTTATTAGTAGACATGTGAGTGTGACTATTAAGATCCCTCTGAAAACAGGACCCTATTAGACTTAGCATTTGAAATGCCTTCAGCACTTACCTCACCAGGCATGCTCCCAAGTATCTAAAAGGATTTGGTGTGCTACAGCACTCTTCTGGGGTTGATTTCAGCTTTTTGTGTCCTATACCGATGGAATCAGCTCTCTTGTTTACTGCTACAGCTCTGCAGTGAAAGCTGAAATCACTGCCAAGGATTCAGTGGCAGATGAAGAAGCAGTATTTTCTTTATAAAAACACAATTTTATAATGTTTTTGATAAATACAGGAAGGATTTTGGAACAACATACTAAAAGTTCTTGAAGCTGGAAGAGGCTATTAATTGTGGAGAGGAATAAAAATTAAGTGGTGGTCCCTGAGGAGTTATTTTCTGTTCTTCTTCCAAGCTGATAAGGAAAGTGGAATGGGGGATTGGACAACAGTTGTCTCCATGGCCTACAGCAAGTGAGTCTGGATGGATGCATGTTTGGTGATTAGATGTTGGATTTGATTGCTAGCATGGGGAAGGACAGACATTTTTCAAGAACTTTAATGTGAACAAGCCTGTCATGAGAGAGATTGTTCTTCAGCTACTTTTGGTGATCAGAAATTACAATTGAAAAAAGCCAGGAAAATCTTTAAAGCTAATAAGTTCAGCCAAATCAACCAAATCTCTGTTTTGCATAAAGAATCTATTGGACAATTCTTTATTTGAGTTTCTTTTATAGTTTAACACCTTCTAAATGAGGATGAATGCCAATGACAGGTTGAAAGGAACGTGGTTCACAAATAAACAAGTGATAAGCTGATTATATGTGTAGTACAATTGTCATCATCTTTGTTTACGTCTAACTTCTTATTTGTGAACCATCTTTCCGCAGACATGGCAAATGCTTTCGCTGAGGTCTAAGTTCAAATCAAGTGTGAGTAAAGAACTAACCTCTGAGTTATCTGAGCACAAAAAGGCAACTTATTTTTTTTAAAGAGACTCTTCTTCCAAGTTGGCACAAATCAAAAATAATTCAACTGACTTTGCAAAAACTTTATTAAAAAAAATGATGTGGCTGAGAGAAAGCAAGAGAAAAAAGATCAATAAGAATAGTAATAGTCAATGTCTTATATTTATATAGGATCATTCACTCTGTAGGCTCCCAAATTTTAACAGTACACAATGCAAGAACATACACTATACAACAATTTAGGGACCTGATTCAGGAAAGCACTTAAGCATGTGCTTAACTCAATTGAGTTCAATAGGCCTTAAGCACTTGTTTAAAGTTAAGTACATACTTGAGTGAATTTCTGAATCAGGTTCTAGAACAGGAAGTGAAGAGTACCGTATCCAGTTTAAAATGGAGCATTTTACTCACACTGGACACCAAGGATATACCCTTAGAGCCCGATATGCACGTGCGATACAGAGTTAAGCTGCAACAGGAAGTTTAAGGTTGCCATGTATCCTGCAGGACACACTTTCATGGTGACTCTCAGGATGTCTCTGCACTGGAGCTGGAAGATGTAATTTCTGGGTCAGGTAGACAAAGTCCTGCTAGCTCTGATTAGGCTAGTGCTTTAAAAATAGCAGTGTATCTGAACAGCGTGAGTGACAGGAGGGGCTCGATGCCTGAGTGCATACCTAGGGTTTCAGACAGGATTGCCCTTGGGATGGCTAGCCCCTCCCACTGCTTGCACCACCGCAGCTACACTTCTATTTTTAGCATGCTAGCTCAATCAATCAAAGCTGGCACAAGTATGTCTACCCAAGCTGGAACCAGTTCCAGTGTAGACATACCGTCAGACTCACACCACCAAATGCTGGACCAGTTGTAAAGGCCAAGGCCAAGAACACATCCAGTCAAGGTTATAGAAGCATCAATACCTCACTCACCACTGAAATAGTGTAATACACCACAAAGCCCTATTCACATGATCACTCCTTAGTCACATGAGGAGTCAGATTGAAATCTACTATTACTCATATAAGTAAGAGTTTGTAGGATTGTGTCATAAAAGAGCAATGGTATACTGCTAAATTAATAGCAGTGCATGGGGAATAGAATTGGAATGGAAATTTAGTTTATTTGGCTGATCTTATGTTCTTATTGTTTCTGGATGGGGCAGGTAACCTTCTGAAAGTACCTCCACTAGTACAAAATCTACTGACACTTCAGCCTAAGAGGAAACACCTTGAGACAGTTCTGATGGAATTAAAATAGGGATCTATGCACCTCTCCTGAAAAGATTTAAGCACCTGTGTTATCTGACTAACATGAGTAGTCTCACTGATTTGAAACTTGTTTGCATGATTCCAGGAATGATATCAATAGGACTACTCACATGAGTAAAATTATTGTAACCCTTCTGCCCCTCTGAGCTGGCAGCAACAAGGGCCGGGTTCAGTATCCAGGGATTCTGTTTCAATAATTCAATGCAAAACTGGCTTGAGACCCTACCCAGTGACCTGAGACCATTACATACCACCACCCTGGGTGCCTCTAGGAGGCAATCCTTCCCCTGTCGCAAGCACAGAGTCTGAGTGTAGCAAAATCCTTTTAATAAAGGAGGGAAACAATGTGGCATCGTATTGAGGAGACACCGCAAACAGGATTCATAACATAAACCATGAGCAAAACACCAACCAAGTAAGTTTTGGCAATGTCCTTTTCCCCTTAGGGTCTTAAGTCCAATCACCCCAAAGTCCAACAACCCAAAAGTCTCTGTCCTGGTCAGTGCCACCCCAGAGTTCAAAAGTTTATCTGCAGAGTTTTACCCCCTAGCCTGGGTGGAAATGGGGGGGAGCACACAGGATGTTAAGGGGCACCTTACGTGGGCTGGGGCCGACTGCCCCACCTCTCCGTGGAGTTCTGCTGCAGCCTTCACCACGACCGGCTCGACTCCACCAGCTGTGCTGCTCCTCCAGCCGACCCATGAGCCGCTCCAGCCATCCCCGCAAACCGCTCCATTCCACTCTGCTTGCTGTTCCGTGGGCTGCTTCAACCATCCGGCAAACTGCTCCGCTCGGCTCCATTCCGCTCCCTGTTCCACGGGCTGCTCCAACCATGCTGCAACAGCTCTGCTCTGCCAGCCACTTAGCGATAGATCTTCAAGCTCCCCGACTAGTTGACACAGCACTTAGTGATCTCGGCTCAGTAAGTTTAGCTCTTTTAGTGAGTTTAGCTCTTTTAGTGATTTCAGCTTGTAGTAGGGGAGCCCCAGTGCTGGTGCACCATTGGCCCAAAGTGAATTCAGCTCTTAATGGAATCAAAAGTAGCTCTGCTTTTCAATAATGGAGAGCGGAGGAGGTGCAATTGGTGTTCCAGGCCCTCAAAAGGGGCCCATACCATCAGGTACACACACCAGTCCCCAACCTCTCTCAATTCACTGGGTTTTGGCACCCATGTCTCTTGTCTAGTGAGTGCTACTTAGTTGATGGTGAGGTCCTCTGTCATAAGACAGGTTCATAGTCCCTCATTCACATAATCAGGGTAACAACACTTTATTCTTCCTGCCCCAATAAAAGAGAAATTGGGGATCCCACAGCTGTCAAAGTGACAATTTTAGGCTGCCGTGGGCTATGCTAGGTGGGATGGGTGTGCCTATGCAAACAAGATCAGCTCCTGAAATTCTTTTCCACACTTGCCATAATTCACCACCAGATGTCAGGGTAGAGCTCATCCTGACTCTGCTTACATTATGTCTGTACTTTAATCTTCGCAGGACTAGAATCATGGAATGGAATACTCATACTCACTCTTGCAGAGGACAAAAGGAATTGGAATGGTACTCATTCTTATTTTGATATGTTGCTAATTGAATTTTTCAGGGATAGGCATAATTTTTTTTCTGCCTCTTCCTTTGGACTCATACAAACATGTTTACGCTTTTGCATGAATTAAAAAAAAACAAGCTTTGCAATTCCTCTTAAACAATTTGGGCCAAAATCATTCTGTTGATTTCAGTGCAGTCACTACACTGGAGATGAATTTAGTTCTTCACTTAAAAAGTAAATCAACAAAATGCATTTTCACTTCTACCTGAATGGAAGAATAATACAGGCTAGCTCACTGTTGTAGTTAGTATATTCCTTGTGACACAGTGGAGAAGAGAGTTACCAAAATACATAATCAATGTACCACATTTGTTTTCCACTTGCATGATATTTGGAAGAGAATACATCAAAGTTGCTCACTTTTGCCTGGTCTTAAACCAGTTTTGTTCTGGAGTCTCTACCCTGTTTTTAGAGAACCTGCTTCTTTCTCAAGTTGACATGTACCTAAGCTACACCTACCAAGCTCTGTTGTGGGATGCCAAAGACAGGGCAGTACTTCACATCATTTCCATGTCATTCACACAAGTTTTGGAACACGATGCGCAAATCAGGGTTGTGTGACTCATTCCCTGATAGCGAGATAGTTCTCTTAGTCTTCACTTCAGCTACCCAGGCCCAAGTTATCAAATGTGAAACTTGTGCTGAATAGAGAAAGCCCTGTGGGTACAGCAAGTACAATCTCACTTAATTCTTCTCTTTAAAAAATAGACAAGGCATGATACGATTTCTCCTCCCCCTCTGCAGCCTAATTTTGCAATATTCTAAGTCATAAAAATGGGCTCTTGCCCAGGTCCATGTCTGAGGGATCCCCAAATTTCCTCTTCAGTGTGGTACTTTGCTCCTTTGATGTTTGCTATCCTCCCAGTCACTGTCACGGCTGAGTAAATCTAGAATGTGTTAGGGTAGTTTGAGGTATTTAAAACTTATTAGTTACTAGAGAGATGAAGGGGGGAAATATAGAAACAGACATGGTTAAAGAAAACAACAGAGGCAGAAACAGACAGTGAGCCTGATCATTGCATCTCGTGTGCACTGTTGCATGCCATTGCTTTCTTTGTGACACTAAGGCGAATGAAGAGTCAGCAGTGGAAGGAAGACTGTTTAGTTTATGTTTGATTCACATGGGTACAATAGAGGAAATCCAGCATTTCCAGCCAGAGAGGAAGGTCAGCTTGGAGAAGAGTGACCTATTATTTTGCAAGCTAGAATTTATACAAAGTTCTATTCAGCCCTGAAAATTCTGGCTCCCTTCAAAAACAAGCAGATTATATGAGTGGCTTCAGCCCCAAATAATAACACTACATTTTTATTACACCCCAACCACAACCCCCCTCTCCCTACACAAAGGTAGAAAAGAGGTTACTCCTCTTGTGCAGTAACTGACATTCTTCAAGATGAGTGTCCCTGTAGGTGTTCCACCCTGGGTGTTGGTGTGCCCCTGCGCTTTCACTCGGAGATTTTTACAGCAGTACTTACACAGGCTGTGCATGTGTGGTGCCTGCCTCATGCGCTGATGGTGCCTCAATAATGTGTGCATGAGGCCCAGGCTCCTCAGTTCCTTCTCTACAACGGAGACCTCTCCAAACTCGGAAGCAGAGGGGAGAAGGGTGGGTAGTGGAGCACCCACAGGGACACTCATCTGGAAGAACGTCAGGTGAGTAACCTCCTCTTCGAGAGAGAGAGAGATGTCCCTGTGGGTGCTCAACTCCAGGTGACTGAAAAGCAGTATCTCTTGTGGAGGTAGGGACTTCGGATCTGATAAGAAAGCTGTAGACAACACAGCTCAGCCCATTCGAGTGTCGGTCGGGGGTCCCTGAGTAAGAGCACAATGTTTAGCAAAGGTATGCTCCGAAGCCCATGTGGCGGGTTTGCACATGTCTATGAGGGGAATGTTATGTAAGAATGCCACAGACAATGACGCAGATCTGGTGGAGTGTGCCCTAACAGAAGTTGGAGGATTCATATTCTTTAATTGGTAGCATAGGCAGATGCAGTCTGCTATCCAACTAGATAGTCTCTGGGTAGAGATGGATTTGCATCTTAATCGTTCTGCAATGGAAATTAAAAGTTTAGGGGAAGCCCTAAATGGCTTAGCCCTGTCCAAATAAAAGGACAATGCTCTGCACACGTTGAGTGTGTGCACTGCTGCTTTGAAAGTGTTTGCGTGCAGTTTAGGAAAGAAGGTTGGTAGATGGATAGGTTCATTGAGGTGGAAGGATGAATGCACCTTCGGGAGAAATTTGGGATGTGTTTGGAGTGTGACTTTGTCTTTAAAAAAATATAGTGTACGGTGGGTCAGCCATAAGCACTCCAAGTTCTAATATACGTCTGGTGAATGTAATGGCAACTAAAAACAGTTTTCATGGATAGGTGTAGGAGGGAGCATGTTGCTAGTGATGCAAATGGTTGATGCATCATGTGAGGACCAAATGCAAGTCCCAGGGTTGAGTGAGTGGTCTAATGTCCGGGTATAGGGTCTGGAGGCCCTTGAGGAACCGCTTTGTGATGGGGTTGGCCAAGATAACAGGGTTTCCGGTCTTATGGTGAAACACCATAATTGCTGCTAGATGTATCTTTATGGAGCTAAAGGAGAGCCCAGATAGTCTAGTATTAATGAAAAAGGCCTGGAAGCAGGAGCAGTTTGCCTGGAGAAGGACCAGTGAGTGAACCTAGTCCACTTATGGAGATAGGTCGTATGTGTGGATTGTGGTCTGCTATTTAATAGTACTCTTTGTACCTGTTCAGAGCAGTCTAGTTCCTCATTAGAAAACCATTGAGGAGCCATGCTTTGAGGTGCAGCATTGTTACGTTGGGGTGGTCTAGCTGACCCCTGTGTTGTGATAATAAGTTTGGAAGGGGGGGGGGAATGGAATTGGCAAGCAAACTGACATCCTCGTTACAAATGGGTGCCATGCCTTATTGGGCCATGTAGGGCTACTAATATGACCTTGGCCCTCTCCGCTTGTATTTTTTGCAGTGCCTTGGTATTGTGTTAGTGGTATTGAAGTGGTATTGGGGGGAATGCATATAGTAAATTGTCACTCCATTTGATCATGAATGCATCTCACATCGAGTGTTTTCCTAGGCCCACTCTGGAACAGAATTCTGGGCATTTCTTGTTGATCGCAGTTGCAAAAAGATCCACTTATGGGTATTTTCAGTATGTTGTGTAGGATGGTATTGTTTATCTCCCATTCGTGATTTAGGGGAAAAGATCTGCTGAGCTCATCCGCAATGATGTTTAGTGAACCAGGTAGGTAGGAAGCTGAAATTTGGATATTGTATTGGAGGGACCAATTCCAAAGTTTCATAGCCTCCATGCAGAATGAGTGGGATCTAGCTCTCCCTTGTCTGTTTACATAAAACATGCAGGCAACGGTCTTGATCCTGATGTGTTGGTTCTGGATGTGTGGGAGAAATTGGAGGCTGGCGTTTTGGACCACTCGGAGCTCTAATAGATTTATGTGTAGTAAGGCTTCTGTAGGGGACCAGAGTCCCTGAGTGGTGTGCCATGTGTGCCCCCCAACCCATGAGGGGAGCATCTGTGGTAATTATAACAGAGGGGGACTCCTGCATGAATGGGACTCCAGAGCAGAGGTTGTGTGGAAGAGTCCACTATGTGAGTGAGTCCTTGACTTTGGTAGGTATAGATAGAAGTTTGTTTACACTGTGCACATTTGGTCTGTAGACGGTGGTCGTCCAACCCTGCAGGCACTGCATGTAGAGGTGTGCATTCTTGACCACAAAAGTGCAAGAGACCATATGGCCGAGAAGTTGCAGACAGTGACCTGTGGGCTGTTCTGCAACTTGGCAACAAGATTCTTTGTGGTGTTGAATCTGTCAAATGGGAGAGAGGCAAGTCCAATTATGAATCGAGGTGAGCGGCTATGAACTCCAGGTGTTGTGTAGGAGTTAATGTGGATTTGTTTTTGTTTATTTGTAGGCCAAGACCCTGGAAGCAGTCAAACACAGAATCATAGACTATCAGGTTGGAAGGGCCTTCAGGAGGTCACCTAATCCAACACCCTGCTCAAACCAGGACCAATCCCCAATGAAATCATCCCAGCCAGGGCTTTGTCAAGCCTGATCTTAAAAACCTCTAAGGAAGGAGATTCCACCACCTTCCTAGGTAACCCATTCAAGTCGATGGTCATCTGTGTGGCTTGGATGGCCTCATCAAGAGTGTGCGACTTAATCAGGCAATCGTCCAGGTAAGGAAAAATTATTACTTTTTTCCATAGGTGCACTATTGCCACCACAAGAATCATGGAGAAGACATGGGGTGCCATTGTCAGGGAAGGGCATGGGTGGTCCCATCCGTGGGTTTCCATACCAGGGTGGTAAGTCCCTGGAATATAAGAACCTGGATCTCCTTGGCCCCATGCTAGTAGGAGTCTGAAGGTGGAAGGAATGGTGTGGTGGAGAAACCTCATTCCACTTTGTCGTCCTCACCACTAGAAAAGTCAGAGGGAATAGGAGATAGCTGTCGGTGCTGTGCCAATGGTTCTGGTGAGAGATCAGTACAGAATAATGGGGAATCTGGAGTTGGTAATACTAGCGAATTACTTAGATGAATAAACTGCGGTGCCAAGGTAGAAGGAGACGGAATATACAGGCATAGGTGGTTGAGGTGTCGGTGCCAGGACAGCAACTGTACTTGTGTGCGGCATAGGCAGGCTCAGTGAGTTGGCAACATGTCCTTTGTGGTGCTGTGCGGCACCATATAAGAAAAGGCAGGCAACTTTAAGCTAGTAGCCTCGGCGCTGGAGCAGTGTGTACTGGCAGCAGCTGGGGTACAGACGGTGCCAGAAGTGCCCGAAGTGTCATATTTGTTGAGCCACAGACCTGGTTGGAAACCACTTGGATATTGGCTGGTCTCTATGGGGTGATGAAGCTGGCCATTTTTTTGTTGTTTTCTTATACTTCGTGGACTTAGGTGTGCTTTGTCCTGAGTGGGACTCCTGACCTGGGTCAGAGGCAGGTCTGAGGGACTTCTCCGTTACAATTAACTTGAGCCTCAGGTCTCTGTCCTTTTGTGCCCTAACCTTCAGTTTACTGCAGTGGACACATTTTTGGAGGATGTGGGACTCCCCCAAACAATGAACACATCGAGAATGGCCATCAGAGATAGGGATGGCCTCTCTGCACATAGTGCATCTCTTAAAACCTGGCACGCCAGGCATAATATAAACTGTCTAATTAATTGACAGAAGGGGATTTTTTTTAAAGAGAAAAAAGGGGAAAAGAGGAAATAAAAATTATCTGACTAAAAAAAAACTAGGTAAACTGTATAAACAACTAACTAACTATCTAAATGCAAAAAATATTTGAGTGAGACTGCTGAGCTCTGTCTCAGGTCGGAGATGGTAGAGAAGGAACTGAGGAGCCCAGACTGCGTGCATGCATTGAGGCACCGTGTGTGTGGCCCGTGAGAGTACTGCTGTAAAAATCTCCAAGCGAAGGCGCAGGGGCACACCAACACTGGGAGTGGAGCACCCACAGGGACATCTCTCGAAGAAATTACTGGTACCATGGCTTCTGAGGGAGCTGGGGGGAAAGTGAGCCCAGATAATAGTATGCGAGTTGTGCACAAAGGGCCTGTTCTAAGGCCCATTGAAGCCAATAGATTTTTATAGACTTCAATGGGTTTTGGTTCAGGCCCTAATGTCCCAGCCCTTCTGCAAATGCCCCAGAATTTATGGTATCTACTTGAGAGTCACGGGTCATGCTCACTTCCCACTACACAGGGAGATAAAATCTGCCTTTTTCTATTCTCTGGTAGGGTGCTTGGGAGGAATCTGCCCAAGCTGAAGCCAGCAGAGTTTCCGAGGCCTTTTGCAGATTTTTCTGTGAAGGGCATGATTTGGCCCACTGTTCTCTGTGTCATATGCATAACTCTGTTAACTCTGCCTCCTACACAGAAAATGGCAATTATATTTATTTCTTTGCTTTGGATTATAGGGTGTAAAACAGGTAGAAGAACAACCCTAAACTTGAAGTCCCACAGTTAGGACACACAAAAATATATATAATGATCAGATTTGCTCACTAAAATCAGTGCCCCTGCTACAACATTCATTGCAGCCGGCGAGGTAGTAATCTTCCTGTCCATTTTCAGTGTCTTATTACAGTATTGAAAACCTGCATTTCCAATGGTTCCTAACTGGTAGCTGTTGCCAAAACTGGGAATTAGTAGGAAAATAGAACGAAATGCAGAAGAAAAGGAAATGTGAGAAAGAAGAAGATTCTAAGAGACAGATAATGAGTCAGCCATGGGGGCTCATCAGAGAGAGAAAACATGAAAGTGAAAGAGCAGAGAAAACCTGAAAAGTATAAATATAAATCACTATTAAGGCAAGAGACAAAAGAAGGGACTGAATTAAGCTAAACAAAACCAAAAGCTATCATGCAAACCCCATTTTTAATTTATCCCTTCGCACGACAAGGAAAACAAATCATCCTCATTCATTTTAGGACCATATAACGCTGACACTACAGTGCATTCCAGATCTTGTAGGTAGCAAGGGCATAAGGATTATTTCTTCAGTCAGCTATTATGGCAGCTTCTAACATATTTAGTTTGTTGAATATCCTAGGGAAGCTACAAAAAATTGCAGAGAAACTACACATTCAAGTCCCAGCTGGATTGTGGCTAAGCCTCATCTCTGATGCAATTTTTCTAAGTGCTGCAATCATTGCTCTGATGGGAAATGAAGGACTCAGCCTCTGATTGAGAGCATGTCTATACCACCACTCACGTCACTATAACTTACCTCACTCAGGGGTGTGAATAAGCCACCTCTATCATAAACCTAGTCCCAGATTTGGACCTTAGCGTCCAAAATATGGGGGTTAGCATGAAAACCTCCAAGCTTAGTTACCAGCTTGGACCTGGTACTGCTGCCACCACCCAAAAAATTAGAGTGTTTTGGGGCACTCTGGTCCCCCCAAAAACCTTCCCTGGGGACCCCAAGACCCAAATCCCTTGAGTCTCACAACAAAGGGAAATAAACCTTTTCCCTCCCCCCCCCCAGGTGTTCCTGGAGAGATACACAGAAACAAGCTCCGTGAATCTAAACAGAGGGATTCCACGCTCCCCGTTTCCAGCCTTGGAAAACAGAAGTACTGAGAGCTAATCTCTCTTCCCCCCTCACCCAGAGGGAATGCAAAGTCAGGCTAGTAAATCTAACACACACAGATTTCCCCGACTTCTTCCTCCCACCAATTCCCTGGTGAGTACAGACTCAATTCCCTGGAGTTCACCACTAAAGAAAAACTCCAACAGGTCTTAAAAAGAAAGCTTTATATAAAAAGAAAGAAAAATACATAAAAATGGTCTCTCTGTATTAAGGTGACAAATACAGGGTCAATTGCTTAAAAGAAATATGAATAAACAGCCTTATTCAAAAAGAATACAATTCAAAACACTCCAGCAACTACACACATGTAAAATACAAAAAAACATATAAATCACTATCTGATCTTTTGTACTTACAACTGGGAAACAGAAGATTAGAAAGCAGGAAACAGAGAAATCCTTCCCATAGCCGAGAGGGAGATAGGCACAAGACAAAGAACTCAGACACAAACTTCCCTCCACCCAGACCTGAAAAACTCTGGTTTCCTGATTGGTCCTCTGGTCAGGTGCTTCAGGTTACCTCTTTCCAGGTGTAAGAGACATTAACCCTTACCTATCTGTTTATGACAACCCCCTAATCAATACAAGTTACAGCAACCTAAGTGCTGTCCATGCCAACGCTGTGTTGATGGGAGATGTTCTCCCACCAACATAGCTTCTGCCTATCACAGAGGTGGAGTAATTCTGCTAACGGGAGAACTCTCTCCCATCGGCATACAGCGTCTTCACCAGAGGCACAGCTGCGCCGATGTAGCGATTCTAGTGTAGACTAGCCCTGAGGCATCATTCATGTCTCTATGCTTACTAGTACTAGTACTTACTAGTGCAAAGCACTGCATCAGTTTCTGGTGGTGAATTAGTGAAATGAGCTTTCTTTACCTGTGTTTTGGAGGGAGTAAGTGGGATCTGACTATTAAGGACTTCCATTCATTACATCGGTTGGATTACATGCATTACTCAGCCTGCTAGAGAATTACATTGACTACCAATAACATCTCCAGGCAGAGAGTCAAAGAAATGAAAGATTATCCAATGATAAGTTTAACTCCTGATGATTCTGTCAGTGCAATTAACAATGCACAGAAGAGAAGCTTAGAGAAGGATATGGGGGAAGACAGCCTCGGTTTAACATATGGGGATAATTTTTTTACAAATTGCTTAAGGCCCAAGACATTCTTGTTAGAAATATAAGAGATAATGCTGGCTTCCTACCACCCATTACAGAGTGGAGAGTAGAATGTGCTGCTGCTCTTATATATAAATATTTTTAATTAAAATCTTCATGTCCACAGAACAGGATCAGCAATACAGTAAACATCCCACACAGAGCCCTGTCGACATGCTTTATGCCACGGGTCGGCAACTTTTCAGAAGCGGTGTACAAAGTCTTCATTTATTCACTCTCATTTAAGGTTTCACATGCCAGTAATACATTTTAATGTTTTTAGAAGGTCTCTTTCTATAAGTCTATAAACTATTGTTGTATGTAAAGTAAACGTGTTTTAAAATGTTTAAGAAGCTTCATTTAAAATTAAATTAAAATGTAGATCTTATCAGTTTAGTGCAGTGGTTCCTAACCTGGGGTGCACACGCCCTCTGGGGCAGGGCCGGTGCAAGGATATTTTACGTCCTAGGCAAAACTTCCACCTTGCCCCCCTCCTTGCATATTGGTTCGTTGAGGGGCAAATCCCAACGAGCCTTTATAGATCCCAGAGGCCAACCGTGCCCAGGGGCTGCTCCCCAGACCAGGTTCCCCCTTCCCTGCCCCCTGAACTCCCCTGGAGGGTGCACAGCCCCCCCGCTAGGCCTCCACTCCACACCCCACCCTGGTGGCCCCCGCCCCAAATCCACTCACTGGCTTTGCCGGGCTTGGGCCACTGCAGCAGCTCAGCAGGGAGGAGCTGCCTTCTGGAGGCACTGGAGAGCCAGAGCATCCCACTTGCGGCAGCCACGAGCCCCAGCCATGGAGGAGCCAGCTTGGTGCAGGGGGGCAGCAGCCCTTGAATGGCAGCGGCGTCACTAGTGGGGAGCATCTGTGCCCCCTTGCCTGTCCTGCCCAGGCTGCGGCCTGGCACCCCCTGGGAGCTCCTGCAGGCTGCAGTAGATGTATGCGGGCGCCAGCCCCCATGCACCCCCAGCTCCCCCTCACCTAGGGTTACCATATTTCATCAATCAAAAAAGAGGGGAGAGCCCTGCTCTAGCCCCACCCCCATCCACTCCCTCCCACTTCCCACCCCAATTGCCCCCATCAGAACCCCAACCCCCTGTTTCTTGTCCTCTGACTGCCCCCTCCTGGGACCCCTGCCCCTAACTGCCCCCCAGAACCCCACCCCCTACCTGAGCCTCCCTGCTCCTTGTCCCCTGACTGCCCCCTCCTGAGACCCCCCCACCCTAACTGCCCCCCTAGGACCCTACCTCCTCCCTGTTCCCTGACGGCCCCAACCCTTATCCACACCCTGCCCCCAGACAGATCCCCAGGACTCCCATGCCCCATCCAACCACTCCCTGCCCCCAGACAGGACTCCCAGGACTCCTGACCCATCCAACCCTCCCCCTGCTCCCTGACTGCCCCCCAGGACTCCCCTTACCATGCCCATGCCGGTCAGATGCTGGCTTCACGTGGAGTTTTGCTTCCACTTGGAGTGCTGAGGCAGCGAGCGGGGCGGAGTTGCGGGGGGGGGCAGCAGTGGGGGCTCACACTTCCCAGAGCCGCAGAACCTGAGTGTGGTGAGGGAGGAGCTGGGGGGTGCACCTGCCCAGGCTGCGGCCTGGTGCCATCCCCCCCGGGGCTCCTGTAGTGGATGTATGTGGGTGGGGGTCCCCGTGCGCCCCCCTAGCACCCCTCTCTCCATGATCGGGCTCTGCAGCTCCCAGGAGTGTGAGCCGCTGCCCTTCCCACAGCAGGCTCAGGGCCCCACGCCCCGGCGGCTCACATTCCCGGGAGCTGCAGAACCTGAGCGAGGTGAGAGGGACCTGGGGGGCGTGCCTGCCGCCGGTCTGGGGTCCCAGATGCTGGCCCCGCTTAGCCTCTGCCGGCCTGTAGTTCCGTTCACTCAGTCAGCCGCACGCTGAGCGGGGCCGGCAGCCGGGACCCTGGCTGGCAGCCGCGTGCCAGGCAAAATTGGCTCGCGTGCCAAAGGTGGCATGCGTGCCGTAGGTTGCTAACCCCTGCCTTATGCCTATCTTGGGATGAACATCTCTATGAGCCAGAGATTAAGTCAATTTCCATGCTCATTCAGTCCACTATCTCTGATGAGACTACAAGTAAGGATGCAATCCATGCTCGCTTGGGTCTTCTGATATTGGCCTCAGCTCCACTTATTGCTCTGCCTTCCCTGACATTCAGAAACTGGATTTCCTTAGACAGTTCCAAGATCTGAGACTTTCATAATGGGTGTTGTACACACGTTTCTTGTTCTCAGCTCCTGCAGAGAAAACATTTAGTTTGGTAACACTCCCTCAGCAGCCAACCAGTGCTAGCATTCGCCTTACCCTCTGTGAACTAAGTTCAGAAACAGACCTGAAGAGCTCAGTGGAGCCTGAAAGCTTGTCTCTTTCACCAACAGAAGTTTGTCTGATAAAAGATATTACCTCACGCACCTTGTCTCTCTCATATCCTGGGACCAACGTGGCTATAGCAACACTGCAATTAATAAAAAAGGTCAATGGTGACCAGATCTTAACACAATTAATATTAACACAAGGGGAGGGGTGGGGGAAAGGAATGCAAGCCAAAATAGGGAAAAAACAGGATAAAGAATATTTAAAAGATATGTTTGATGTATTCAAGTCAACAGGGCCTGATGAAATTCATCCTAGCATACTTAAGGAACCTTGGCACTATTAACAATTATCTTTGAGGTGGGTGCACAAATAGTTGAAAGCTTATACTCAACAAGTAGTTATCATGGTTCATTGTCAAACTGGGAGGGCATATCTAGTGGGGTCACACAGGGGTCAATCCTGCTCTGTTACTATTCAATATTTTCATTAATGACTTGGATAATGGAGTAGACAGTATGCTTATAAAATTTGTGGATGAGACCAAGCTGGGAGGGTTCAAGGATTTTGGAGGACAGAATAGAACTCAAAACGATCTTGACAAATTAAAGTATTGGTCTTAAATCAACAAGATGAAATTCAATAAAGACAAGTGCAAAGTACTTCATTTAGGATGGAAAAATTCAAATGGACAACTTCAGACTGGGGAATAACTGGCTTGATGATAGTACTGCTGAAGAGGATCTGGAGATTACTGTGGATCACAAACTGAATATGAGCCAATGTGATGCAGTTGCAAAAAAGGCTAACAATTCCTTCTGTCTTTAATCTCTATGAATCATTCTGGACTGTATTAACCGCAGCATCATATGTAAGACGTGAAAGGTAATTGTCCCACTCAACTTAGCACTAGTGAGGTCTCTGCTGGAGTACTATCTCCAGTTCTGGGTGCCACACTTCAGGAATGACGTGGACAAACAAAAATGATAAGAAGTTTAGAAAACCTGGCCTATGAGGAAAGGTTAAAAATGCTGGTATGTGTAGTCACAGAAAAGAAGACTGAGGAGGTATCTGATAATGGTCTTCAAATATGTTAAAAGGCTGTTACAAAGAGGACAGTGATCAATTGCTCTTGTCTTCCCTTCAGTGGACATGGAGAAGTAATGGGCTTAATCTGCAGCAGGAAGGTTTGGGTTAGATATTAGGAAACATTTCCTAACTATATGTGTAGTTAGGGTGACTAGACAGCAAGTGTGAAAAATCGGGATGGGGGTGACGGGTAGTAGGAACCTATATAAGAAAAAGACCCAAAAATTGGGACTGTCCCTATAAAATCAGGACATCTGGTCACTCTAAGTATAGTTAAATTCTGGGATAGGCTTCCAAAGGAGGTTGTAGGATCTCCATCCTTCGAGGTTTCTAAGATCAGGTTGGACAAACGCCTGTCAGGGATGGTCTAGGTTTACTTGATCCTGCCTCAGCACAGGAAGCTGGACTTGATGACCTTTCAAGGTCCCTTCCAGCCCTACATTTCTATGATTCTGGGTTTATGATGTGATTAGTGAGGTTTGGTCCAAGTTTCAAAACACAGCTGATCGTGTCTTGCATACAGTGATTTTTGAATGCCATATGTTGTTGGCTACTGGTACAGGATCAAAGAAAATAATTAATGGCAGATTTTAAATTAACTAATTCTTGGGCTACAGTTAATTAGTTTTTTCTCAAGTAATATGTTTTTTTCACGTTACTGGATTTGTTTTTATCCCTCAAGACTTTCATCAAATGTATTCTCTAAAAGCAATTTCTCCTAAATTCATCAGTTCCTGAAAATGGTTGATATCTGAGAAAAATGCATTTAGTCAATTATTGAATCTTGCACTGAGCAAATGGCTTGGATTTAGTTTGAATGGTATCAGACCTAGATTAAAAGTAAGATCTCCTCACCAATAAACATTTTGAGAGGGCAACATAAATAATTCAATGGAAAATAGAGAAACACACATACATTTAGAAAGAATTTGTAAAAGGTCTTCTGTGATGATGAGGAGGAGGAGAAGGAGGAGGAGAAATGCTATTCATTCTCCCATTTGGGATTGCTGAGCTTTGTAGGGCCCAGTTCTCATCTCGCTTAGCATTTTATGCTGGTGTGATTCCTTATTTACATTGGAGTAAATATCAGAACTGGACTCCTAGAACTAACTGTTCTTCAGAAGCCTGTGACACCATTAATAACTAAATCAATTGATAGTCAATTGCTAATGTCTAGACTGTTTTTATGAGGAGACCAAATGACACAAAAAAGAAATTTGGGGCCAAATGCAGCTGTGTTGTAAGAAGACACAACCCTCCATGGAAGAGAGTGGAGTTGCACCCACATATGCCAGGGCTGAATGTGGTCCATTGTGTACAGTACATGATATTTCCCACTTTATGTCTGTAGAAATGTGCATACAGTATTCAATTAACATTAAAACACATTATCTTCCCTCTTCCTAACATTTAGAGATTTACAATCAGTGCTGCAATGTTTATTTTTTCCCCATTGCTATGCAAGGTCAGTGTGCGTATGCTTTCATGCAATCCAGCACAAAGTCTGGTTCCACTGAAAATATCAAATGTTAATTTGCTCCTTGCTTATTAATAGAATCCACACTGACTAAATTCCAACTAACACTAATTAGACCATTGCAATCTAATTTCCTATACCGTAACTCAGTTTTTATATCAGATGTTTGAGAAAAGCACATTTCAAGACTTCTCTGGATGGAGAAAAGACTATCATCTTTCACTCTCTTTAAAGTTAACTGAGAGCGAATACATCTTATTTGGACAAGTCTAAATACAGGAAATGTATCAGCTGCCACAGTTTCACATCTGGCAATGTTCCTTTCGGAGTTGACCTTTCAGAAGCAAAAATATTACATTTTCTTGAACACGAAAAGTGTATATTTTTTTAACCTACTGTACGCTAACAGTTCAATTACAAGCAATTACTACAGTGTAGCACAAAAAGGCTTTTGTTTTAAGGAAGATGTTAAATATACATGTACAAAACCATTAAAAATAAATTAACAGAATAAAGCAGCATGACAGAGAAGATCCTTTAAACTCTATATCTAATTATAAAGAAGAGTAAATTGGGGGGTGGGACGGGGGGACAGGGGACAAGTGTCTTAAATAGGAGATGGAAGAAACCTCACAGTAACTTACAGTGAAACAGGAAGCCAGCAATTTGGCAATTTTAAATAGTGAAAACTAGTGTACAGATCCTGCAATTGTGAACTGTCACAACATCTGGTGCTTCAATGAATGACACACCATATGGGCACAGACATTCCCATTAAAATTTCTGATTGCAGGAACAGCACCAGCATCAGAACATAAGAACGGCCATATTGAATCAGACCAATGGTCCATCTAGCCCTGTATCCTGTCTTCCAACAGCAGCCAGTTCCAGATGCCTCAGAGGGAATTAATAAAACAGAGCAATTACCGAGTGATTCCTCCCATCAAACAGGTCCAACTTCTAGCAGTCAAAAGTTAGGGACACCCAGAGCATGGAGCTGTGTCACCGACCATCTTGACTACTACCCATTGATGAACTTATCCTTAGAACTTATTCTTTTTTTAATCAAGTTATACTTTTGGCTTTCACAGTATCCCTTGGCAATGAGTTCCACAGGTTGACTATACAATGTGTGAAGAAGTGCTGCCTTACGTTTGTTGAGACCTGTTGCCTATTAATTTCATTGGTTGATCCCTGGTTCTTGTGTTATGTGAAGGGGTAAACAATACTGTCTTAATTCACTTTCTTCATACCATCCATGATTTTAGAGCCCTCTGTCATATCTCCCCTTAGTTGTTTCTTTTCTAAGATAAAAGGTCCCAGTCTTTTTAATCTCTCCTCATATGGAAGCTGTTCTAGAAGCCTAATCATTTTTTGTCACTTTTCTCTGTACTTTTTCCAATTCTAATAGATCCTTTTTTGAGATGGAGCAACCAGAACTGCATACAGTATTCAAGGCATATGCATACCATGGCTTTATATAGTGGCATTATGATATTTACTGTCTTATCTGTCCCTTTCCTAATTGTTTCTAACATTGTTAGCTTTTTCTACTGCTGCTGCACATTGAGCTGATGTTTTCAGAGAACTATACACAAGTCTGCAATCTCTTTCTTGATTAGTAACAGCTAATTTAGTCCCCATCATTTTACACATATACTTGGGATTATGTTTTCCAATGTGAATTACTTTGTATTTATCAGCATTCAATTTCATCTGCCATTTTGTAGCCCAGTCACCTAGTTTCTGTCTTTGTAACTCTTTGCAGTGCACTTTGAATTTAACTATCTTGAGTAATTTTGTATTGTCTGCAAACTTTGCTATCTCATTGTTTACCCCCTTTCCCAGATCATTTATGAATATGTTGAACAGCATGGGTCCCAGTACAGATCCTTGAGGGACACTGCTATTTATCTCTCTCCATTCAAAAAAAACTCAGTGTGTCCTGCCTTTTAACCAGTTACTCATCCATAAGAGGAACCTTCCCTCTTATCCCATGACAGCTTACTTTGCTTAAGAGCCTTTGGTGAGGGACCTTATTAAAGGTTTTCTGAAAGTCCAGGTACACTATATCGCCTGTCTCACCCTTGTTCACATGTTGTTGTCACCATCAGTGAATTCTAATAGATTGGTGAGGTATGATTTACCTTTAGAAAAACTTTGTTGACTCTTCCCCAACAAATCATGTTCATCTACGTGTCTGATAATTCTGCTCTGTAATTGCCAGGATCACTTCTAGAGCCTATTTAAAAAAATTACTGTCACATTAACTATCTGCCAGTCATCTGGTAGCTTTACACATGTGAATAGTTCCACTGAACTCAAATGAGGCAATTTGTGTGCCAGTATGTTTGCAGGATCAAAGCCTAATACATGTACAGCTATTTGTCACAGATACAACAATATAAAGAATCCTATAGTACATCTCAAATATTCTATTCAGTCATTTATTCTAACAAAGCATTATGCCAACTGCTGTACACATTTTTGAAAACTTAGAAGCTGCTCAGTTGCTTAAACTTTAAAGTACTGAAGTTTCTCTACGTAGAGGCCAAATCCAGTCAAAATCAGTGCTGTCTGCCAGGGGTAGTACAGTTGTACTCCCTTCCAGAACTTAATCCAGAAGATGAGTCTTCAGATTTCTACCTCCAGGCAATTTTTTTTGTATTGATAATCAGAGGGCACCTGCATTATATATTTTTAAGAGCATTTAATTTGTCATCTTGCTTTATACTGTAGGCAGAATTTAAAACTAGGACTTCTTGGAAGTCTCTTTACTAATTTTGGACATAGATGGATAATTTCCTGTCAGCAAGTAGTTTTGGGCAGGACTAGAACATATTGCCCAAATTTACAAAGCATATCTGGCAATTAGAACAAATACAGTATTGAAAAGCCACATGTTTTTTTAGCAGTTCAGTATGTTCTGAAGACTGTATTTAGACTCAGTTCTGCAATCACTTATGCAAGTTAATGAGAATGCTCACGAGTGAAACTGTTCATGTGCCTAAGTGTTTGCAAGGTCAGAGCCTTGGGCTATAAAATAAAATTGTCTGTGTTTTATATTCATAAGATTTTGGTCCCATTTTCAATATCACAATTTATGTTCAAACAAATTAGAAAGTTTCAAAAAGTTTTTCTTCTTCGACGAAGTGTAGATATTGTCAGTTTCCCCCCAACAGCCACAGTTACATTTTGAAAGGGATTTAACTGCAAAGCCCCAGCGTGGGTTTATTTCTGGTTTGGTTTTGTTTCTTTAACTCTGAAAAACAACTTATTTTTAGATTGAATTAGGCATTTCCCAGTCCCTGCCTCTATTGGTGGAGTAGAAGGAAAATAAGTCAGTGAGGTTTGTTGCTGACCTGCTTCTTGGTGTGCTATTTTTTCACCCCCTACGAGTGTCTATTTAGTAGGGTCTCATCTGAATTGGAACTAGAACCCAAAGCTCCCGATGGCCTGTTGTGTGCTTTGTGCACTAGAGATGCCTCTTCCCTTTTAATTCAGAGGCATTTGAACCTACAAATGAGACCAGTTCAAAGCTGAAGCGCATCCCAGCCCTCAATATGTTAACCTGTGCTGGGTTTAAACTGCTGAATGTATTAAAAAAGATTTCAACTTATCAACTCTTAAGGTTCAAAACATTATAACTATTGAATCAATTTTCTTTGAAGTTGACTTCTACTGTAGATCTCATTGCAACTTAAAAACAAGACAGACCTGAAGACAATATATAAGGACTTATACCTCCAGTTTGTAGAATATATTCTATATTTAAGTTTATTAAGATAGAAATTAAGACCCATTTTAATGCATAAACACAAAAGGGCAGAGTTAAGGTTGAGCATTCAGTCTTACTGCTAAATCTCCTGACTTCTGGGTGCCTGGTTTCTCAACCTTGATGTTAAATTAATGCTTGTATTTTTAAATGAAATTTGCTAAATTGCACTGTTTTTCAGTCAACCATTTTTATTCAGTTGTTTATCATGTACTCTTGCCACCAGGTGGCAGTATAGCAATATACATCCCTTCAATATCACTGATTTTCCAAGAGATCTATAGCTGTCAATGTTCCACCTTCAAACTTTTCATCAAATATTTAAGTGTCAGAGGTTATCAACTTGCTCTTCATTTCTCTGCATTTTTGTCTTAAATCTCTCAAGGTCTTTTAAAACCTACCTCTGCACTCATACAAACACGTACAGAGACTACTAGGTCAATTCCTTTTTTGATATATCGATGCAACCACCATTAACTTGCATGGAAACTACCTCCAAGGGCAGAATAGAGAATAGACTCTATAGTTTCTAATAAATTCAAGTCTTGTCAACATTATTTTAAACTGTTTGTAAGTGCCAGGGGTTATGCATCTCCTGTACTAGCTACAATGGGAGAGTCTTGATACAGCAGTCAACAATTGCGCTGAGCATAGGAATATGCAAAGTCCCTCGAATCCAGTATCCTGGATCAGACAGTGGCCAGTTCATACATCTTCCTCTAAAGTGGGTAGATGTAGGGTAATTTGCCCTCGTCACAGTTCATGGCGAAGGCACCTGTATTTCCCCTGCATTGCCCAGCAAGAGCACCTTCTCTAGGGCTTCTGGCGCCCTTCTTGTGTTTCAAGACAGGGCAAACAGGCATCCCATATCTACCTTCTCTATGCCTTTCATTATTTTGTATACTGTATTGTTATGTCTCCTTTTATTACCTCTTTTTTAAAGATACACAATCCCAATCTCTCTTTATATGAAAGGCTTTGCATACTCTAGAAGATCATTCTTATTACCATTCTTTGAACCCTTCTGAGTTCAGCAATATATTTTTGAGATGGGATGCACACAGTATTTCAAATGAGGCTGCACCAGTGGTTTAATATAAAAGCGTTCTAAAATGCTCTATATTATACACCAATCCATTCATTATGTAATCTAACATTTTAGATTTGAACAGAGGTCTTCACTGAGCTATCTACAGTGATGTCCAGAACCCTTACTTGATTTGAGACAGTTAATTTAGAACCTTCTAAGGTGCACAAGTATTTTAATTTGTCCCCTCAAATATGCATGAAAAAAGTAGCAATAAAACTTGAATGCTGGCAACATTCAAGATAGCACACAAAATGCAAATGAACTCTCCTCTTGGAGCCCATAAGTGGACCACAGAAATCTACACATTTTATAAAGCACACAGATCACTGGCTATCCCCACTTCCCAGCAACAATTTACTAGCAAAGTAACAATGAATTCTCACATCAGTAAGACTTCGGTACTGTTACAGAACAAGCTAGAGAATATTTACATTGTGATACATTATCCAAAATAATTAAAACTAAATCAAGTGTGTCAAAACAAACATATTATATTATTATGCAATAGCCCTGCATTAATTGTCTGTTCAGATGGAACCCCAGCATGTTCTCCTAAGGCAAAGAGCACTCCCACTGGTTTCACAGGGAGTTGTCAGTGATAGGGCCTCCTGGTCCCCTTCCTCAAAATCATGGAGTTGGTTTGTTTTTTGTAAGAGCTCACTTGTAAATACTAAATTGCTTCCATAACTTCACAATAACTAAATTACCTTATTTTGGCCATCAGAATTCAAGTGTCACAGAAATACATTAAGAGAAGCTTCTCATCAGGGCGGGGGTACAAGTGGAAAAGGAAGAGATGGTTTCAGCCTTTCAAAGTGGGTCTAAGTTTAAAATTGTAAATTCTCTACATGAAGCACTGCCCAGGGAATACTGCAAGTAAATGTTTGTAATGATTTCTAAGACATACGGAACTGTTATGCCACAGCTCTGGCTGAATGGGCTCTAATTTGACCCTCAAGGAATCACGCTGCTCAGGAATAACAATGAGAAAAGCAGGAAGATAAATGTTTTAACCAACAGTGAGCACTGGTTATACAGCAGGGTGATCTTCAGAACACTGGTTATTTCACTGTTACAATGGTTAGTTGATACCACATTTTATATTTGTGGGTGATGGGAGATTAAATACTCAAACGTAAAGTTACCTGGTTTTGGTTTAACAAGCCGATATTTCCATTTATTTTATTTTTATATGGGGGAAATCATATAATGCAGGCCTAGCTGGCAGCTGCATTCACACTGGGCCCTGGCCCCATTCAGAAGGCTCTAAATCAGCAGGAAGCAAAATTAGGACTGTACAATGTCAAAAACATCCCTGTACACATTCCCATTAAAAAGGTCTGGTACTTAGATCAGCACAAAAGCAGAAGGAGAAGTAGTATTTTCCTGCCACTGATATGAGACAAAATGATGGCCCTAACAGCACGTCCTCAGACACAACACCACTGAAACTAAGCAAGAGATCTTGGCAGCCAGGCAAGTGAAAGAAACTCTGCAGAGCCTTGCTATGATAATGGGAAAGCTTTAAGATTTCTGGTTTGCGCTGCATTCCATCCTAGGGGATTTTTTACTAAACTGGAAGACTTGATTGAGAATCAGGGAGAGGGACATTCCACAGGAGGAAGGATTCCTGATGCTGTAAAACAAACTATAACAGATTGAAGAATAAGTAGAAGAACAAAGGTTGCAGGAAAATTTTAGTATAATATGACTGCCTGAAGGTGCTGAGCTGCCTCCATCTGCTTCGTTTTTGAATTCTAGGTTCTAACCTTCTTTGAGATGCCACCAAAACCCAAGAAGCCGAAAAATGAAAGAGCACATGACATACTTACTCGTCCCTAAATCTGCAGGCAACACAAGACCGTGACCCCTGTGTCACTGCGGTTCCACAACTATAAAGACAGCTCAGATGTTTTAGCTGCTTCAGTTAAAAAAGGATCAGTGACAATGGCAAGAATATCATGTTTTCTCAAGATTTCTCTAAAGCACTGATGAAACACACAGCCTTTCACACAGCGTGGATGCTCATCCAGCAGCATTTACAGGTACTGCATCATCAAATCCAGCTACTGTAAAAAAAGAAAAATCACCAGAAAAGAACACAAGAACTTCAAAACAACCAGACACATCTGTGAAGCACGCTGAAGAGCTGCATACACCAACAGCACTGAGATAAGTTCTTCACATTTTAGACCATAATTCAACAAAGAACTTTTGCACATGCTTAATGTAGGCATGAGTGGTCCCATTGATTTATTGCCATATATTGTGAGGCTATTTCTGTATGCTTGTCTCTTGCTGAAGCTGAGAAGCGTACTAATGGCAGGAGCCTGCATTAAACTGGCTTCAAGACCTCCTGAGTCCCAACACCATAGAACTAAATACATGATAGCTTCCTATACAAACCATACACAAAACCACTCATCTAACAGTACAAGCTGGGTGCAGTTTGCAGAACTTCTGTAATGTTTGTTACAGGAAATGAGGAAGCCATCAGTGCATGATAAGCCAAATTTTTCCTTTATATCTGTCCACACATCAAAGTCAATGTGAGCAGAGCGGATGTACATGAGGTCAGAATTTGGCATAATCCCAGCGTCTGAACTCAGGGAAAGTTCTGAACTGAGCCTTGAATTTGTGTCTACGCATGCCACAAACAGGATGTTTGCTCCCTCTAATTAAAGCTGCTCATTTTAGTTTCTCATTCGTATAATTTTTGTGGACTGGTACTACGACCATCTACGCTGCATTGATCATTCGAAATAGCCCATTCACATTCACCGTAATGTTAATTAACAGCTGGTATGAATAGATAGCATCAGACAATGCTACAAAGGCAGCAGCTATGTGTATGACTTAAATCTTTGTTTTACGTAGCTGCTATATTTGGCAAGCAACCAGGCGTAATATGAGCCAAAGGAAATCTTCAGAGTTCTGATGAGACAATAAGAAAAAGAGATTTATGCAGACTGGCTTATCCTGATGTCAAACAACAAAAAGCTGAATGAGGTTTCTAAGTAAGCAATAACACAGGGTGTGTTTTCTGTATGCCACACCTACCTACACCCTCAGCCCCAGTCCCCTTTGGATACATTTACACACAAGGAATTGTATAAATTGGTCAGCATACACAAACCAATAAAACAAAGATATTATTTTTTCCTAAAAATTACAGTTTTCAGATTCATATTATCAGTTTTAAAAATACCGAAGTCTCTTTTCAAAGCACAATGGGAGACTTGCCACTGAATTGACTGGGGGATGGATTAGAGTCCTAAATCAGTTTACTCCAACACTTTATTTACCATCTTGGGAGCCCCCTCTCCGCCCAGCTTCTGACCCAAGCAGATTCTCAGACATTATCAAAGCGTAGCCTATGTCATAACTGAGATTATGTCATGGACCAAATCCCTTCCCATGGGCCTTTAATTAAATCTCAGAGGCAGCTACATCGATTGCAGACATGGAAACCAAAGACTAGGAAAGTGGTGTGTGTGTTAATGTGATATGGCAGTTGAAATGAGGCAAGCCAGCACCACATGACTGGACAGATCTTCACAGAGCACAAGAAAATGGTCTGCAGCCCACAGTTTGGGAAGCAATGCTTTAGGAGAGTACTGGAACTTCATAATATGTGAGTTGTGAAAGACTACTTTATTCAGCGAGCTCTTACAACATTATCTCTTATAGTCTTGACAGGCTTTGAGGTGCAATCCTGACCAATAAAGGGTTGTGTCACCATTTGCCCTGTAACCCTGGGTGCCTTACAATGCTTTGCTGCTGTAGCTCCTAGCCTGGCTGTTCCTAGCCAGCCTACAAGCATGCAGGTCACACGCTGAGTATGTTTGTATTAGCGCTGGTTCAGCACCTCTGACCCCAGCAGCCTGTGTATAGCCACACTCTGGTTTCCACCAGCCTTGGTTACAACCAGCAAGCTGACCCAACACACTCCCAGTCCTTTGGTTTTCTCCAAACCAAGTGCCTTGGTGTCCAGCCCTCCCCTGGACAATTGAGAGTCATAATAAGGTTTGTTGCTCCTTTAAAGAGACAAAAGCACAATCCAGAATATTAACATAACTCAGGTAAACATACCCTTCCCTTCAAACACAGAACTGAGTTGATTGATAGTAAAAATAAAACAAATTTATTAACAATAGGACATAAATTAAGTGATGCCAAATAAAGGGAATAAAGTTAGAAATGGTTACCAAAGCAAATACAAGTGAAAACACACATCTTAAAGTCTAAACTTTAAGCTAGTAAGGTACAGAGTTTGGTCAAGACGGTTTCTCTCACCAGTCATTCTTTTTTCCAACCATGGCTGACTTTCCCTCAGTCAGGACCTTCCCTAGAAGTACAAGATGCTGGATCAAGTACAAGACCCATTTTTCTCTGCTTGCAAGAGCTCTGTTCCCTTGTGTCTGTCTAGTGATGAATGCCAAAGACAGCTTTTGTATTTGCTTACATCTTACAAAGTTCAATGTTCTTGTTTCAAGAAGCAGGATAACCTCATGCTATATTCCTCTTCCTATGGGCTTCCATTATTTTGATTCCACCAACCTTAATTTAATAAGAGACAGATAAATAGCAGTGACATTCCCTCCTGTCAGGAGAGATCTGTTTCACTCTTTGTTAGGACACAATCTGTAAAACATATTATCAATGAGTATTCATAATTCCTTATATGATGGTAATACATATATTTTACAATGATATTAATCATCAGTGTATATTAATCACCAGTGGTTTTCATAAAACACCACACGTGATAAACTTTTATAATACAGTAACATTGCATACAATCAGCTGATTTAATTGCTTATTTCTTGAGGTTCACACCCCGTCTTTATAGCCCAGATAAAGTTTCGCTTCCTTGCTGGAAGCTGTCTCCTCCCTGCTTGATAGCATTGTTTACCTAAATATGTAATTGAGCCTTCATTATCTCAGCCCGATGACCTGGCTGGTCAGAGAAGGAAACACACATTCCACTGTCTAGAAGGCAGACCTGTTTACCAACTATCCCTGATATGCCTGGTTTAAATACCTTTTAGTCATCATTCTAGCATATGTCCATAACTCGTAATGCACACTGCAAACACACATCACTAAAGAATATTAATGACCAGTGAGTTAATAGGTTTCCAATGACCTATGACATGCAGCTTTTAGATATGGATTATAACCGTAGTAAGTTGGGCTACACTGAATTGGACAAGCGAGTTGAAACTCGTTCACTGATACCAGTGAGCCCTTGTCCTCCGGCACTGGGATGTTCTTAGGGTTACAAGCCTCCTCTAGAACCAAAATCATTTACCTTAACTATACAAACCACAGAGGAAAGTAATTGCATTTAGCAGAAACTGCTCTCATTTTGAAGTTGTCATCAATTTAAAGCCACAGGGAGAAGTAATTAAATGTAATAGAAGCAGCAGCTTCTATACAAAATTATACAGCAATACTTCTGATTGCTTGAACCATGGAACTGCTGTATTTTCATGCCTTGTGCTGGTCCCTTCTTCTGCCCATCTTAGGTGGATGGGCCATGGGGAGCTAAGAACCTAATGGCACTCTTATGAAAAATAGCAGGGAATAGGTTCACCTTTTTGGCTACATTCATTTCTTTTAACAACAAAACTAACTAATATTGGAAACTACATGAAAGCTACCATGGATTGAGTTCCAGCTGCTCCATTTGTCTACATCCAGTAGTCACTGAACTATCAATGTTTAGCTCATTACTTTGCAGAGTACTTTGAATATGAAAGGCACTGTATAAAAGCAGATATGAAGGCGGATTCTCCTGTATACTAATGTAAGAAGACTGTTCTCCGCATACTAAAATTCAGTGGGGGTGTTTTGGTTGGCTAGCTCCCAGCACTAAAAGGGTAAAGTTCAATGGGAAATCAGGACCCTGAGATTGACAGTTCCCAGGAACAATAGGGAGAGGCTAATGCTCCATGTCAGCCTGATTGACAGACAAATCAGAGAGTCAGGAGGCTGGGCGGGGGGTCCTGTCCTCTGTGTGAGCTGGAATTGCCTGTGTCAGACAGAGTGGGAGTGAGCTAAGGCGAAAACAGGGGCCCAAGCTGAGCTGGGGAGCAGAGCTGTGCCACATCCAGAGGGGCCAGAAAAGTAGCCCAGGAAGCAGGTCAGTGCTGGGAGCACAGTCACAGAAGCAGCCCACAAAGCAGATCTGTCCTGGGGGGAGAGCTGCAGCAACCAGATCCAGGTGTGCCAGAACAGCAGCAGCAGTCGTGCTGAGGCAGAATGGTGGGCCTGGAACTGCAGCTGGAGCAGTCCAGAGCCAAGTGTGCTGAGCAGCTGGGGAGAGCGACACGCGATGTTGGGCAGCGGGCCCAGCCCAGGGAGACGCCCCCAGCCAAGAGGCTCTGCAGGCCAGACTTGGAGGGGGATCGTAACCCCGACAGGGTGGAGGCGACACTGGGAAAAAGAGTCCTGCCACCTAGAGCCTGAGAGTGTGTGGCCACCACCAGAGCAAGTGTCTGACCCACAGCATCCCTGCAGCACAGCCAGGGCCTGAGAAGGGGCCTGGGACTTGTGAGGAACAGACTGAACTTCCCTCATATTCCAGAGATGCTGGTTGTGATGTGCCCATGCCACAGTGTGGGGTGAGGTGTTTTCCTTTCACCTTTCCTAGTTTTTCCTTATTTTTTTAAATTGATTGCTGTTTAATAAATTGTATTTGATTTGAACTGTATGTGATGATCAGTGGGTCAAGGAAGCATCCAGTGCAGAGAGAGCACCCCGGAGTGGGGACACCCTAGCCCCTGGCCTAAGTGACCACAAGGTTGAGGGTTGAGCTCACCCAGGAATCCTTGGCCCAGCTTTGTTGGGGTTACAAGGACGGTGCCACACAGGAGCGTGGAAGAGGAGCCATCAAGGTCAGGCAGGCCTCTGGGTAAAGGGAGTGGGAGCGAGGACTCAGATCCTTTCGCTAGCCCACTTCACTGGGGTAGTGTATAAGCCAGGAAAGTTCCCCACAATAGGGATACCATTCCCCACTTATACTAATGGTCCTTTACGTTCTGAAAATGTATGGGAGAATCAGGCCCATAGTCTGTATTTTGAAGAAGAGAAACAGGTATTACTAAAATAATAATAGTTGGCCCGCATATAGCACATTTAATCTTCAAAGTGCTTTTATAAACATTAATTAATAGAGTGTAGTTTCTCTGTACCTTGGCATGCTTCCTTAGAGGTGAGAGCTATTAAAACTGTTCCCAAATCTCCACTCAGTTTCACACTGGTGCAATTCAAGTCTGGAGCTACACTGGAGGAGAGTAGGTACAGCAGAGGAGAGAATTGGTTCCATAGTTTATTACACTACTGCTATATTAACTTTCTTTTGATCTAAGTCACAGCATTGAGATTAGCTGTAGGCAAGGCAAGTTTTGTTTAAAAGCATTAGCTAGTTTAAACCCCCTTAGTCATGACCACAACCAGCTAATGCATCTTAATATGACGTGCCCTATCTACATTAGACCTGTTTAAAATTGTTGTTTGCAGTGTTGCTGCTGTTGCTGTGTTGGTCCCAGGATATAAAAGAGACGAGGTAGGTGAGGTAGTATCTTTTATAGGACCAACTTCTGTTGGTGAAAGAGACAAGCTGTCAGGCTCCACAGAGCTCTTCTTCAGGTCTGGGAAACATGCCCAGAGTGTCACAGCTAAATACAAGGTGGAGCAGATTGTTTAGCATAAGTAGTTAACACACACATAAAGAGACAATTCCAGGTGAAGGGGCCTAACACTCTTCCAGTCTTAAGGAGGAAAGGAACCTGGAGGAGGGGGTTTCTTAGTTGGTTATAGATTGTTGTAATAAGCCCTAAATCCAGCGTCTCTATTGAGTGCAAGATTTTTATTGTCTAGCAAAGTTATGAATTTAAGCTCCCAGGCTCAACTTTTGAAAGTATTGTGCAGGTTTTCTTTGAGGATGTGGCCCAAGAGGTCATATATAGAATAATTGCTTTGTGAAGTGTTCACCCCCCCGTTAGTTAGAATGCTATTTATCAAATATTTAGAAGACAACCCATTTTTCTCAGCTGGACTTAGCCTAAATTGTTGATTCTAAGTTTCAGGTAAAATCCTGGCCCCATTGAAATCCCATGGACTTCAATGTGGTCAGGATTTAATCCTTTCTTTGCATTGAATGAGCGGTGTTTAAAATACTGTGAAGGATTTGAAGATGCCTGTAATGTTTTATGAGCAGTCTCTTGACCAGGTTATTGTGATGCTTACTGTAGGCAAACACTGAGTAGATTCAATAGCAGGATTGTCAGGAAATGTACCCAGGAAGGGAGGGTGGATCCTTTTAGACTCTTCTCAGCAAACACCTGAGACACGATGTAAGAGCCATTCACTTTGTTTCCTGACTTCTCCCCCATGCTTGACCTGCCAGACCAGTTTCTGCAAATGTGATGCCATCCCTTAGGGAAAGGGGGAACAAAGGATCCAGGAGGTTTTAAAGAGGCACACACTCATCCAAGAGTCTCATAGGTTTATGAGCCTGCTATGTGGTCAGGGCAGGTGGAGCTAGACCTATTAGGGTCCCCTCAGGAAGATAGACTTGCATGTAGACCTTTCATATAAGAACATAAAATTGGTGATACTGGGTCAGACCAGTGGTCTTCGAACAGTGGCCAATGCCAGGTGCTACAGAGGGAATGACGAGAAAAGACAATCCTCAAGTGATCCATCACCTGTTATCCACTCCCAGCTTCTGGCAGTCAAAGGCTAAGGGCACCTAAAGCGTGGGGTTGCATCCCTGACCAGCTGGACTAATAGCCATTGATGAACCTATCCTCCATGAATTTATCTATTTTTTTTAACTCTGTTATAGTTTCACAACATCCACTGGCAGCTAGTTCCACAGGTAGACTGTGCAGTGCGTGAAGAAGTACTTCCTTTTGTTTGTTCTAAACCTGCTGCCTGTTAATTTCATTGGGTGATTTCTGATTCTTGTGTTATGGAAGGGAATAAATAACACTTCTTTCTTCACACCCCCATAGTCGTCTCTTTTCCAAGCTGAAAAGTCCTAGTCTTTTTAATCTCTCCTCCTATAGAAGCTGTTCCATACTCTTAAATCATTTTTGTTGCCCTTCTCTGAATTTTTTCCAGTTCTAATATATCTTTTTTGTGATTGGTCGACCAGAACTGCATGCAGCATTCAAGCTGTGGGTATACCCCAGATTTATATAGTAGCATTATGGTATTTCCTATCTTATCTATCCCTTTCCTAATGGTTTCTAACATTCTGCTAGCTTTTTTGACTGCTGCTGCACGCTGCGTGGATGTTTTCAGAGAACTATCCACAGTGACTCCAAGATCTCTTTCTTGAGTGGTAACAGCTAATTTAGACCTCATCATTTTGTATGTATAATTGAGATTATATTTTCCAATGTGCATTAGTTTGCATTTATCAATATTGAATTACATCTGCCATTTCCTTGTCCAGTCACCCAGTTTAATGAGATCTCTTCGTAACTCTTCACAGTCTGCTTTGTACAGAACTACCTTGAATAATTTTGTATCATCTGCAAACTTTGTCATCTCATCATTTACCCCCCTTTCCAGATAATTTATGAATATATTGAACAGCACGGGTCCCAGTACAGATCCTTGGGGGACACTGCTATTTATCTCTCTCCATTCAGAGAACTGACCATTTAGTCCTACCTTTTGTTTCCTGTCTTTTAACCAGTTACTGGTCCATGATCCCTATTATCTCATGACTGCTTCTTTTGCTTAAGAGACTTTGGTGATGGACCTTATCATGGCTTTCTCAAAGTCGAAGTACACTATATCCACTGGGCCAGCTTTGTCCATGTTTGTTGACTCCCTCAAAGAATTCTAATATTGAGGCATAATTTCCCTTTACAAAAGCCGCATTGACTCTTCTGCAACATAGCATGTTTATCTATGTGTCTGATAGTTGTATTGTTTATTACAGTTTCAACCAATTAGCCTGGTACTAAAGCTAGGCTGTAATTGCTGGGCTTGCTTCTGGAGCCTCTTTTAAAAATTGGTATCACGTTAGATCTCCACCAGTCATCTGGTACAGAAGCTGATTTAAGTGATATGTTACATACCACAGTTAGTAGCTCTGCCATTTCATATATGAGTTCCTTCAGAGCTCTGGGATGGAATAGCATCTGGTCCTGGACATATTACCATTTAATTTATCCTTTTTTTTCCCTAAACCTTCTCTATTTCCCCTTCAGTAGAGGAGGTTGTGCTGTTTTGAGGTTTTGTTGTTGTAAAATTGTTTTCCTTTTACATGTTTTGTTCCCCTGGTTAAACAAACAATACCTTTGGTTTAGAAAGCTGTTTTGGATCACTAACCCACTGGTCACAAGCCCCAGCAGGGAAGAAAAAACGGTTACTCACCTTTCTGTAGCTATTGTTCTTTGAGATGTGTTGCTCATATCTATTCCAGTTAGGTGTGTGTGCACGCCGCATGCATGGATGTCAGAAACTTTTTCCCTAGAAGCTACCTGTTGGGCCGGCTGAGGAGCCCCTTGGAGTGGCACCGATATGGCATTCTATATAAGACCTTGCCAGCCCGACCCCCCTTCAGTTCCTTCTTGCTGGCTACTCCCACAGAGAGGAAGGTGGGTGGGAATGGAATAGATATGAGCAATAACTCTCAAAGAACAACAGTTACAGCAAGGTGATTAACCATGTCAAGTTTCCTTCCCCACTCTGAACTTTAGGGTACAGATGTGAGGACCTGCACAGACACTTCTAAGCTTAATTACTAGCTTAGATCTGGTAACACTGCCACCATCCAGAATTCCAGTGTCTGGAGCACTTTCTGTCCCTCTCTAAACTTTCCCTTCCCTGGGTTGCCTTGAGAGACTTCACCAATTCCCTGGTGAACACAGATCCAAACCCCTTGGATCTTAAAACAAGGAGAACTTAACTATCCCCCCTTCTTCCACCCACCAATCCCTGGTGAGTCCAGATCCAATCCCCTTGGATCTTAAAACAAGGAAAAATCAATCAGGTTCTTAAAAAGAAAGCTTTTAATTAAAAAAAGAAAAGTAAAAATCATCTCTGTAAAATCAGGATGGAAAATACTTTACAGGGTAATCAGATTCATATAGCCCAGAGGAACCCCCTCTAGCCTTAGGTTCAAAGTTACAGCAAACAGAGGTAAAATCCTCTCAGCAAAAAGAGGAACATTTACATGTTGAGAAAACAAAAATAAGACTAACATGCCTTGCCTGGCTGTTACTTACAAGTTTGAAACATGAGAGACTGATTCAGAAAGAGTTGGAGAGCCTGGATTGACGTCTGGTCCCTCTTAGTCCCAAGAGCGAACAACCCCCAAAACAAAGAGCACAAACAAAAAACTTCCCTCCACCAAGATTTGAAAGTATCTTGTCCCCTTATTGGTCCTCTGGTCAGGTGTCAGCCAGGTTTACTGAGCTTCTTAACCCTTTACAGGTAAAAGAGGCATTAACTCTTAACTATCTGTTTATGACAAACCGTTTTTTCTTCTTTGAGTGATTGCTCATATCAATTCCAGTTAGGTGACTTCTAAACCTTACCTCGGAGGTGGGGTCGGAGTCAAGGAACCGCAGACTGGAGGATCGCTCTGCCAAAGACAGCATCATCCCGAGAGTGCTGGACGATGGCATAGTGGGATGTGAAGGTGTGAACCGAGGCCCACGTGGCAGCCCTGCAGATTTCCTGGAGAGGAATGTGTGCGAGGAAGGCAGCTGATGATGCCTGAGCTCTCGTGGAGTGAGCCGTGACAGCAGGCGGAGGGACGTTTGCCAGGTTATAGCAAGCACAAATGCACCCGGTGATCCACAAAGATATTAGCTGAGAGGAAACTTTCATCCGCTCTGCAATGGCAACAAACAACTGGGTTATTTTACAAAAGGGCTTTGTTCAGTCTATATAGAAGGCGAGCGCCCTTCTAATGTCAAGAGAACGGAGACATTGTTCACGAAGGTCAGCATGCGGTTAGGGTAGAAAACCAGTAGGAAGATATCCAGGCTCACATGGAAGTGGGACACCACTTTTGGTAAGACGGTCGGGTGAGGTCTTAGTTGAACTTTATCTTTATGAAAGACGGTATAGGGCGGCTCTGTCATAACCTAGTCCCAGATTTGGACCTTAGCGTCCAAAATATGGGGGTTAGCATCAAAACCTCCAAGCTTAGTTACCAGCTTGGACCTGGTAAAGCTGCCACCACCCAAAAAATTAGAGTGTTTTGGGGCACTCTGGTCCCCCCAAAAACCTTCCCTGGGGACCCCAAGACCCAAATCCCTTGAGTCTCACAACAAAGGGAAATAAACCTTTTCCCTCCCCTCCTCCAGGTGTTCCTGGAGAGATACACAGAAGCAAGCTCCGTGAATCTAAACAGAGGGATTCCACCCTCTCTATTTCCAGTCCTGGAAACAGAAGTACTTCCCCCTTCACCCAGAGGGTATGCAAAGTCAGGCTAGTAAATCTAACACACACAGATTTCCCCCGACTTCTTCCTCCCACCAATTCCCTGGTGAGCACAGACTCAATTCCCTGGAGTTCCCCACTAAAGAAAAACTCCAACAGGTCTTAAAAAGACAGCTTTATGTAAAAAGAAAAAAAATACATAAAAATGGTCTCTCTGTATTAAGGTGACAAATACAGGGTCAATTGCTTAAAAGAAATATGAATAAACAGCCTTATTCAAAAGAATACAATTTAACACATTCCAGCAACCACACATGTAAATACAAAATAAAAAAACATATAAATCACTGTCTTATCTTTTTTGTACTTACAACTGGGAAACGGAAGATTAGAAAGGCAGGAAACAGAAATCCTCTCATAGCCGAGAGAGAGACAGGCAGAAGACAAAGAACTCAGACACAAACTTCCCTCCACCCAGATTTTAAAAAGTCTTGTTTCCTGATTGGTCCTCTGGTCAGGTGTTTCAGGTTATTTCTTTTCAGGTGAAAGAGACATTAACCCTTAGCTATCTGTTTATGACACGCCCCCCAAATTGCAGACAGTGGGGAAGCTCACTGGCGGCGATTTCCTTCTAGAACTTTAAAATAAACAGATTAATACAACACATGCACCTTTACATATACCACTAAGTATATAACTAACAGACTTCTACATTTTAAGAACACTTTTTAACTACTGGATTCTGGGAAACTCTCACGGGAGAGTGCATCAGCTACTTTGTTAGAAACTCCTGAAATGTGCTGAATTTCAAAATCAAAATCTTGGAGAGCTAAACTCCAACGAAGAAGTTTCTTGTTGTTCCCCTTGCCAGTATGAAGCCACTTTAGCGCAGCATGGTCAGTTTGTAGCTGGAACCGCCGTCGCCAAACATATGGGCGTAGATTTTCCAGGGCGTACACAATGGCGTAGCATTCCTTTTCACTGACTGACCAGTGACTTTCCCTCTCAGACAGTTTCTTGCTGAGAAACACGACAGGATGGAAGTTGTGATCCATTGCTTCCTGCATGAGAACTGCTCCTATACCACGCTCAGATGCATCCGTGGTTACTAGGAATGGTTTGTCAAAGTCCGGGGCCCTGAGCACAGGGTCAGACATGAGCGTTGCCTTAAGTTGGGTAAAGGCCTTTTGACACTCATCAGTCCACTTAACTGCATTTGGCTGGGTCTCTTTGGTCAGGTCAGTCAGTGGGGCAGCGATTTGGCTGTAGTGTGGTACAAATCGCCTGTAGTACCCGGCCAAGCCTAAGAAGGATTGGACCTGTTCCTTTGACTTTGGGACAGGCCACTTTTGGATAGCATCCACCTTGGCCTGTAGGGGGTTTATGGTTCCTCGACCCACCTGGTGCCCCAGGTAAGTCACTCTGTTTTGGCCTATTTGACACTTTTTGGCCTTAACAGTTAGTCCGGCCTGCCTGATGCGCTCAAAGACCTTTTCCAGGTGTAGTAGGTGTTCGGGCCAGGAGTCAGAAAAAATGGCCACATCATCGAGGTAGGCAACTGCATATTCTCCCAGTCCTGCTAGTAGACCATCTACCAGCCTCTGGAAGGTGTTGGGTGCATTTCGAAGCCCGAAAGGAAGGACATTGAATTCATACACCCCCGCATGGGTGACGAATGCTGACCTTTCCTTGGCAGGTTCATCTAGCGGTACTTGCCAGTACCCCTTGGTTAAGTCTATTGTAGAGATGAACTGGGCACGTCCCAACTTCTCCAATAGCTCATCGGTGCGTGGCATTGGATAGTTGTCCGGATGAGTTACCGCATTTAGCTTACGGTAGTCCACGCAAAAGCGTATTTCGCCATCTGGTTTGGGTACCAGAACCACTGGAGATGCCCATGCACTGGTAGATGAGCGGATTATACCCATCTGTAGCATGTTCTGGATCTCCCGTTCTATAGCAGCTTGGGCATGAGAAGACACCCGGTAGGGTGGGGTTCTGATTGGGTGAGCATTACCTGTGTCAATGGAGTGGTATGCCCGTTCAGTCCGTCCTGGGGTGGCTGAGAACAATGGGGCGAAGCTAGTGCACAGCTCCTTGATTTGTCGCCGCTGCAGACGTTTCAGGATGGTTGAGAGGTTCACCTCTTCCACGCCACCGTCTTTTTTCCCATCGTAGTAGACACCGTCAGGCCACTCAGCATCATCTCGCTGGACTGTAAACTGACAAACCTGTAAGTCTCTGGAATAGAAAGGCTTGAGAGAATTAACATGGTACACTCTGGGCTTTAGTGAGGAATTGGGAAATGCTATGAGGTAGTTCACAGTTCCCAGGTGCTCTTGGACCGTGAATGGCCCTTCCCATGATGCTTCCATCTTATGGGCCTGTTGCACCTTCAAGACCATAACCTAGTCTCCTACCTTGAAGGAATGTTCTCTGGTATGTTTGTCATACCAGGCCTTTTGCTCTTCCTGAGCATCCTTTAGGTTCTCTTTAGCAAGGGCTAAGGAGTATCGGAGGGTGCTTTGTAGGTTGCTTACAAAGTCCAGAATGTTAGTTCCTGGAGAAGGCGTAAACCCCTCCCATTGCTGCTTCACCAACTGTAATGGCCCCTTAACCTTGTGACCATACACAAGTTCAAACGGTGAAAACCCTAAACTGGGATGTGGTACAGCCCTGTAGGCAAACAGCAACTGCTGCAACACTAGGCCCCAATTATTGGAGTGTTCGTTGATGAATTTATGTATCATGGCCCCCAAAGTTCCATTAGACCTTTCCACCAGGCCATTGGTTTGATGGTGGTAAGGGGTGGCAACCAACTGGTTCACCCCATGAGTTTCCCATAGTTCTTTCATGGTCCCTGCCAGGAAATTAGATCCTGAATCTGTAAGGATGTCAGAGGGCCAACCTACCCTGGCAAAAATGTCTGTTAGGGCCAGGCACACAGTGTTAGCCCTGGTGTTGCCTAGAGCTACATCTTCCGGCCATCGGGTAGCAAAGTCCACGAAAGTCAGTACATACTGCTTTCCTCTGGGCGTCTTTTTTGGGAAAGGACCCAGAATATCCACAGCTACTCGCTGAAATGGGACCTCAATTATGGGGAGTGGCTGGAGAGGGGCCTTGACCTGGTCTTGGGGTTTTCCCACTCTTTGGCATACCTCACAAGACCGGACATACTTGGCAACGTCCTTGCCCATCCCCTCCCAGTGGAAGGACTTCCCCAACTGGTCCTTGGTTCTGTTCACCCCAGCATGGCCACTGGGATGATCATGGGCTAAGCTTAAGAGCTTCCCCCGGTACTTAGTTGGAACCACCAACTCTTTTTGCGGCTGCCATTCTTCCCGGTGTCCACCAGAAAGAATCTCCTTGTATAAAAGTCCTTGGTCTATAACAAACCGGGATCGATTAGAAGAGCTGAGAGGCGGTGGGGTGCTCCGTGCCGCCGCCCAAGCTTTCTGAAGATTGTCATCTGCTTCCTGCTCAGTCTGGAACTGTTCCCTTGAGGCTGGGGTTACCAGTTCTTCCTCAGACTGCGGACTTGGGCTTGGTCCCTCTGGAAGCAATGTAGGTGATGGGGTTGTTTCCATTGCTGGTGAACCGCTCTCCGCTGGTGCACCTGAGGGTATTTCAGGCTCTAGCTGAGCCTTTTGGGTATGGCTGTCTGTTGCTTCTGCCAGTTCTGGCTCGCTGGCGCCCTCTGGCATTGAGTTTGAAGATGTGGTTGCAATTGCTGGTGCTGGTTGCTGTTCCAGTTCCGGGCCTGGGACTGGAAGTGCTGTGGCTGTTTCAGTGGTTGGCATGGAATCCGGGTCCACTACCTCTGTCTGGGTCTCTGGTAACACAGACGGGGCCTCTGTGGACGGCTCAGGAACAGGAATGGGTCTGGAAGCTTGCCTGGTTTGGCTACGTGTAACCATTCCCACTCGCTTGGCCCGCTTCACCTGGTTGGCCAAGTCTTCCCCCAGTAGCATGGGGATAGGATAATTGTCATAGACTGCAAAAGTCCACATTCCTGACCAGCCTTTGTACTGGACAGGCAGTTCAGCTGTAGGCAAGTCTACAGCTTGTGACATGAAGGGGTAAATTGTCACTTGGGCCTTTGGGTTGATGAATTTGGGGTCTACGAAGGATTGGTGGATAGCTGACACTTGTGCCCCCGTGTCTCTCCACGCAGTAACCTTCTTTCCGCCCACTCTCAAATTTTCCCTTCGCTCCAAGGGTATTTGAGAGGCATCTGGGCCTGGGGATCTTTAGGGTGACGGTGGTGTAATGAACTGCACTCGGATGGCGTTCTTTGGACAGTTGGCCTTGATATGTCCCAGTTCATTACACTTAAAGCATCTTCCATCTGATGGGTCACTGGGTCGAGGTGAGTTACTGGAGACTGGTGAGGTGGAAGAATAGTGTGTCTGTGGCTTTACTTGGGTTGTAGGTGGGGTTTTTGGCTGCCCTCGGTTGTAGGGTTTATGGTCGGTGTGCCCTCTGGGGTATTCGTTCCCCTTGACAGTAGCTTTCTTGCTTTCTGCCACTTCCATCCATCTGGCTCCAATCTCCCCCCGCCTCGGTGAGATTTTTCGGTTTTCCATCTTGTATGTACCATGTTATGTCCTCAGGAACTCCATCCAAGAACTGCTCCATTTGTATGAGGAGGTGCAGTTCTTCCAAGGATTTAACATTGTGTCCTGATATCCAGACCTCATAATTTTTCCCAACGTAGTAAGCGTGTTTGGGAAATGACACATCTGGTTTCCACTTTTGGGTTCTGAAACGCCGACGGGCATGATCCGGGGTTATCCCCATTCTGTATCTGGCCTTGGTTTGAAAAAGTTTATAGTCGTTCATGTTCTCCTTAGGCATTTCAGCTGCCACCTCTGCTAAAGGTCCACTGAGCTGTGGCCTCAATTCTACCATGTACTGGTTTTCAGGGATGCTGTACCCAAGACAGGCTCTTTCAAAATTTTCCAAGAAGGCCTCGGTGTCATCACCTGCCTTGTAGGTGGGAAAATTTCTGTGATGTGGAACCATAATTGGCGAAGGGTTGTTAGGATTGGCTGGAGCCTGTTGCTTAGCCTTTTCTAATTCCAGGGTCTGGCGGTGTGCCTCCCTCTGGAGTTCTATCTGTCTTTTGTGGGCTGCGTCTTCTTCTTCTTGTTTCCTTCTGTGTGCCACCTCTTCTTCTTCTTGTTTACGTCGGTGGGCCACCTCTTCTTCTTCTAGTTTTCTTTTGTGGGCTGCCTCTTTGGCTGCTTGTTCTCTTTTGTAGGCTGCCAGTTTGATGCTTTCTTCCTTTTCTTTCAGCTCCACCTCTTTTTGTCTTTTTTCCAGTTGTCGCCTGTGTTCAGCTTCTTTGATTTGTTCTTCTGCCTCCCTTTTTTCCTTGGAAATCATGGTTCCTGTTTTCTTGTGTTGGGGTGCCCTCCAGTGTTTATCTTCTGAACTGCAGGTTCTCTGTTGCCTCCTGGAGTCTGCCTAGCAACAATGCCTTTTTCCCTTTCTTCCTCTAGCTAATCTTTTCAATGTAAAGTAAACCAGAAAAACCACTTTATTTGCATGTGTATTGTGCTGGTAATTACCCCCTAATGGGAGTGCTATTATCTGACAAAAGACCCGTAATAGTTTATTAATGGTTCCTTGCTTAATATGCAAGCCACAACTGCCAGAGAGAGCAGAGAAAAAAAAATTCTCTCTGGTTCCTTTTAAAACCAAACCCTCTCTGCTAAAAAGCCCCTAGCAGAGAAAAGAAAAATATAATATTCCTACTGGCTTCTGGATTCTATCTTTCCCACAAACGCTGCCACTCATGTCATAACCTAGTCCCAGATTTGGACCTTAGCGTCCAAAATATGGGGGTTAGCATGAAAATCTCCAAGCTTAGTTACCAGCTTGGACCTGGTAAAGCTGCCACCACCCAAAAAATTAGAGTGTTTTGGGGCACTCTGGTCCCCTCAGAAACCTTCCCTGGGGACCCCAAGACCCAAATCCCTTGAGTCTCACAACAAAGGGAAATAAACCTTTTCCCTTCCCCCCCCAGGTGTTCCTGGAGAGATACACAGAAGCAAGCTCCATGAATCTAAACAGAGGGATTCCACCCTATCTATTTCCAGTCCTGGAAACAGAAGTACTTCCCTCTTCACCCAGAGGGTATGCAAAGTCAGGCTAGTAAATCTAACACATGCAGATTTCCCCCTGACTTCTTCCTCCCACCAATTCCCTGGAGTTCCCCACTAAAGAAAAACTCCAACAGGTCTTAAAAAGAAAGCTTTATGTAAAAAGAAAAAAAAATACATAAAAATAGTCTCTCTGTATTAAGGTGACAAATACAGGGTCAATTGCTTAAAAGAAATATGAATAAACAGCCTTATTCAAAAGAATACAATTTAACACATTCCAGCAACCACACATGTAAATACAAAATAAAAAAACATATAAATCACTGTCTTATCTTTTTTGTACTTACAGCTGGGAAACAGAAGGTTAGAAAGGCAGGAAACAGAAATCCTCTCATAGCCGAGAGAGAGACAGGCAGAAGACAAAGAACTCAGACACAAACTTCCCTCCACTCAGACTTTAAAAAGTCTTGTTTCCTGATTGGTCCTCTGGTCAGGTGTTTCAGGTTACTTCTTTTCAGGTGAAAGAGACATTAACCCTTAGCTATCTGTTTATGACAGGCTCACACGAGAGCCCGTAGTTCGGACACCCGACGTGGAGAAGTGGTGGCCACTAGGAAGGTGACCTTCCAGGAGATATAGAAGTGAGTAGGAGACCAGCGGCTCAAAAGGAGGGCCCATAAGGCAAGAGAGGACCAAGTTAAGGTCCCATGAAGGCACAGGTGGCTTCGTTGGAGGATGGATTTTCTCCAGGCCTTTGAGGAAATGCCACACAACCGGGTGTGCAAAGACGGAGCCCCCAGCCGTGCCTGAGTGAAATGCAGACATGGCCGTGAGGTGGACCTTAAGGGATCCAAAGGCTAGGTGCTGGTCCTTTAGGAACATCAGGTAGTCCAAGATGCATGGAATTGGAGTCTGAAGTTGGGGCACCTGCCGCTGAGTGCACAAGATGGAAAACCTTTTCCACTTGGCTTTGTAGGTAAGCCTAGTTGATGGCTTGCGACTTTTGAGAAGCACCTGCCATACTGAGTCCTAACAGGCGCGTTCAGCCTGGTTTAGCCACAGATCCTCGAGGCCGTTAGGTGGAGCGACTGAAGGTCCAGGTGTAGGAGATGACTGTGGTTCTGACAGATGAGGTTGGCACTGAGAAGGAGATGCAGGGGAGCCTGGATTGACAGGTCCAGCAGAATTGGGTACCAACACTGACACGGCCAGGTAGGGGCTACCAGAATGACATCTGCATTGTCCCAGCAGACCTTGAGGAGCACCTTGTGTACCAACGGGAATGGAGGGAAGGCATAAAGCAACTGACCTGACCACGTGATCTGGAAGGCATCTGTTATGGAGCCCACACTGTGGCCCTGGAAGGAACAGAAGGCTGGGCACTTCCTGTTGGACCATGAAGCGAACAAGTCAACTCTGAGAAATCCCCAGGTGTGGAAAATGGAATGAATGATATCTGGACGTATCGACCATTCGTGAGTAAGAAAACGCCTGCTCAAGCTGTCCGCCAGAACATTCTGGACACCTGGTAGGTATGAGGCCTGAAGTTTGATGGAGTGGGCTAAGCAGAAGTCCCACAGAAGGAGGGCTTCTTGGCAGAGTGGCGATGACCGGGCTCCACCTTGCTTGTTCAGGTAGAACATGGCCATGGTATTGTCCATTAGGACTGCTACGCAGTGGCCCTGGAAGTGGAGGAGAAAGACTTGGCACGCAAGGTGAATCGCCCTGAGCTCTTTGATGTTGATGTGCAATGACAGCTCGCTCTCATGTCATAAGCTCTGTGTTGTCAAGTTCCCGAGATGGGCCCCGCATCCCAGGGCAGATGCATCTGTGACGAGGGTAAGGGTGGGTTGTGGGGGATGGAACGGGACCCCGGCCCCCACCATCTGAGGATCCAGCCACCTTCTAGGGAGTCAAGTGTGCACTTCAGGACCGTGAGGACCATTTCTAGACTGTCGCATCCAGGTCAGTAGGCTGAAGCCAACCACGTCTGTAGCAGCCTGAGTCTTAGTCTGACGTGCTGCACCACGTAGGTACAGGACACCACGTGACCTAGCAACCTGAGGCACTGCGTTGTCGTGGTGGTGGGAAACTTGCAGAGGCTGGTAATTATGCCTGCTATAGCCAGGTGCCGTGCTTCCAGAAGGAAAGCCCTCGCCTGGTTTGCATCCAGGACTGCACCTATGAACTCTATTATTTGAGTAGGTGCGAGGACGGATTTGCTGATGTTTACCATGATACCCAAGCGAGTGAACGTGTCCATGACTAGATGTACCTGAGACTGGACATGATGGTGAGACTGGCCCTGTATAAGCCAGTCATCGAGGTACAGGAAGATGTGCACGTGTTGTCGGCGAAGAAAGGCTGCCAAGACCACCATGCGCTTGGTAAAGATGCAAGGGGCTGTGCACAAGCCGAACAGGAGGGCTGTGAACTGATAGTGCATCTTGCTCACCATGAAGCGGAGGAAACATCTGTGAGGTGGAGTAATTGAAATGTGAAAGTACGTGTCTTTCATATCGAGGGCAGCATACCAGTTTCCCAGATCCAGTGAGGGAATGATAGTGGCTAAGGAGACCATACAGAACTTCAGGTTGATGATGTACTTGTTGAGCTCCCTGAGGTCCAGAATAGGTCTTAGGCCTCCCTTTGCCTTGGGGACAAGGAAATAGCGGGAATAGAAACCCTTGCCCCTGAGCTCCTGAGGAACTTCTTCCACTGCCCCTACAGCAAGGAGGGATTGAACCTCCTGGATGATGAGTTGCTCATGAGAAGGGTCCATGAAGAGGGACAGAGGAGGGTGGGATGGTATGAAAATGGATAGAATATCCCGTCTGCACCGTGTGGAGGACCCAATGGTCCGATGTGATATGGGACCAGGCATTGTAGAAACAGGATAGACGGTTCAGAAAGGGATAACTGTCTGGGGTAAGAGTTGGTATCCTGCCCTCTGGCGCACCTTCAAAATGGGCACTTAGGACCTGGGGGTGGCTTGGACTGTCCTTGACCTTTCCCAGAGGGGGGTGAGACAGTCTATGTTGAGAGTATCTACTTCTTTGACAAGAAAAGTCCTGCCTCAGTCTAGGAGGGAAGGGGAGTTGCTGGGTGGTCTGGGGTTTAAATGGCTTTCTTTGGTTAGCCTGGGTATGCATACCTAAGGATTTAATAGTATTCCTCGTGTCCTTTAAGGTATGCAGGTAGGAATCAGTTTGTTCCGCAAACAAGCCCTGGCCATCAAAGGGGAGGTCCTGGATAGCGTGCTGAACCTCGGGCGGGACGAACTGAAGTCAGGCGTTCCTCCGCATGGCGATACATGATGCTAGAGTGCATGCAGCCGTGTCCGCAGCATCAAGGGAACCTTGGAGGGAGGTCCAAGCAACCAATTTACCCTCCTCAGCAATGGCCCCCAGTTCTGTACAAGCCTCTGCTGGGAGATCTTGAAATTTGAGGACTGCAGACCAAGAGTTAAAATTGTACCTACTAAGGGTCACTAGCTGGTTAGCAATCCACAGCGAGACACCCCCAGTAGAATAAATTTTTCTCCCCAAAAGGTCCAGCCACTTAGCATCCTTTAACTTTGGAGCAGGCCCTTGTTGGCCCTGCCTTTTCTTGGTGTTTACCATGTCCATCACAAGCGAGCATGGAGCGGGGTGGGTAAAAAGGTATTCATAACCCCTGGTGGGGACAAAGTACTTTGTTTCTACCCCCTTAACTGTGGGAGGGATGGAGGCTGGGGTTTGCCAGAGAGACTTGGTATTGTTCTGAATGGTTTTATTCATGGGGAGGGCCACCCTGGAAAGCCCCTCCGGGCCTAGAATGTCCACCATAGGGTCCTCCACCTCCACAACCTCCTCAACTTGGAGGTTCATATTGAGGACCACATGCTTCAATAGTTCTTGAAGGACTCTAAAGTCCATCGAGGGTGGACCAGACATGGATGTGCCAGCCACAACCTCATCAGAGGAGGACGAAGATGACTCCACTGGAAGGGCTGGTGCAGAGATAGTTTCCTGGTCGGGCATGAGTGGTTCCTTTTGGGCACCTGGGGTAGCCTCTACCATGGGTGCTGGCTCCACAGGTTGGTCCGGGTCCGGAGGGGGGCAGCTGAGGTTAGCCTCGGGAGGCCAGGTGCTCAATCCTGACAGTGATGGGGCAACTGGGGGGCACCCTGAGCCTGGTGATATGCCTAGGGGGTCCAAAATTGCCTTTGGGGTTGCCAGTTGGGTGCTGGGGAATCTTGGCCGAGGTTCCCGAGCCCGACTGAGGAATGTCCAAGAACACTGAAGCTCTCTGCAACCTGCCGGAAGGGGACCAAGAGTGCGATGGCTAAGGAGGAGCGGTGAGCGAGTGAAGCAAAGGGGGCACCGAGTCCCTTGGTAGGTGCGGGTCATGTGGAGATCGGTGCCGGGAAGCTGATCGCGACCACGACCAGTGCCACGATAAAGAGTGGTGCTCCGTTGATAGCAGGAACGGCTCCGAGAATCGGGACTGCGACACAAGCGCCGTGAGTCTAACCGGTGCCGTGAGTCAGACCAGTACCTGTGGCGGTGCTGGGACTCTGAACAGCGTGGAGATGCTGGTCTGAGGGCTGCCATTCCAGACATCGCTGGTTTACCCTTGGACAGTACCAGGACTCGGGTTGGGGCTGGTGCTGGGGTTGGAGGCTCCGGAGCCGTCATTTCGATGAGCCCTCTGGCAGCCTCAAAGGTATCCAGTGTGGAAGGTAATGTGATCTCTTCTACTTGCACTGTCCCTTGTGAAGAGCTGAGATGAGCAGATCCGGGCCTGGCAGCCTTGTCCTGCTTAGAGGCCTGCTTAGAATCTTGCTCGGTCGGGACTGGAACAACTGCTTTGGCCCTAACAAGGGGTCCTTCCAAGTCTTGCTTCTTCCCAGCAACGGGAAAGGGAGCGGTGCCAAGGCGGCTGTTTTTGGGGCCTGGGAGATCGCCGGTCCTGAGATGAGTGCAGGATCTCCTGTGGTGCCGAAGATGGTACCGCAGGAGGGGCACTCCGCACCGAAGCACTCGGGTCCATGTCTTGAGATGGCTGGAAAGCAGACTCCATGAGGAGTTGCTTGAGTAGAATCTCCCTCTCTTTTTGCGTCCAGGGATTGAACGCCTTACAGATTCTACACTTGTCTGCCTGATGGCGCTCCCCCAGACACCTGAGACAGGAATCGTGGGAGTCGCCCATAGGCATGGGCCTGTTGCAAGACTTGAAGCCCTGGGACGGCATGTCCCAGAGCCCCACAGGGCAGTCGTGACGGGACTGCCCTCAACTACTAAACTAGGCTTAATACTATAGGAAACACTTAACACTAACTAATAAGAATTAAATTGACAAGATAAGGGAAGTGAGAGATAAGTAGAGCACTTGATGAGACAAGAGACTACTGTTCCAACAATCGCCATGGGCGGTAAGAAGGAACTGGATGGGGGTCGCGCCGGCAGGGTCTTATATAGAACATATCGGCGCCACTCCAGAGGGCTCCCTAGCTGGCCTGATGGGTAGCTGCTAGGGGAAAAGTTTCCGACATCCATGCACGTGGCGCACCCACAAACCTAACTGGAATTGATATGAGCAATCACTCGAAGAACTGCAGGTGCCTGAACCTGGACCTTCAGGGTAAGGATGGTTGGTACTCAGGGTACTGAAGCCCTGGACCGGGTCTAACCATGGGAGATTCCACAGTGAGTAAAATAAAGGCTTGAGGCCTGATACTTGAGGGGGTGCACTCAGAGATCAGAGATGGGGTCAGAGAGCAGCAGCTAGTCCTGTAACCATGGAACATACTTTTATAGTTTTAAGAGGGAAGACCTGGTCATGTGTGTTTCTATACTGCCACCTGGCAACATCTGTGCATAAGAGACAGGAATAAAAATGGCTAATCAAAGGCATTGTATATTGAGTGCAGTCCCATGTACCCTGGGCTAAATTCTCCTCTGTAAGCTGGTGCTATCCCATTAACTTCAATGGACAACAACTTAGGAATCTGTATCAGAATCTTTACCAACTTTTTGTATTTATAGTTGAAGCTCAGATTCCATGGATTGAGGATGCCTTACATAAAAAGTTATCTTTTTCACAGTTAATAATCTTGCTTGCTAATACCCACATTTTTGAAATTACTTTTAAAAATCATACAGCTTTTAGTTAGAATATTTTTTTACTGCAAAGTGCTTGGGGAAGGGGCCTGGTCTATTCTATATGCTCTGCAGTATTGAGTACATTTGTCATTGGTTTAAAAAAGAAATAAAAATTAATATTAATCATTTTTTGCCTGAATTCCATGATACAGCAAATCAACAACCTGCAGTTCTATTTGTGGCTAAAGGTAACTAGCAGCAGTTAGCTCATACATGTTTGGAATGTGCTATGTAAGTGCTAAGTAGTGTTATCAGCAGTACTGTTCTGAATAATTTAAGAACATTATGGTTTGACACTTTATAGAGCTGGCATTTAAGTTTCCCTTGAGGATCTCTTGATATATCCAAAAGTTATGACTGAGGTGTCCAGAAGTGTTTGATTTCTCTCAGCACGATGGCAAGAATGTATAAAGTGAAGATTTTAAAAAATGCCCAAGGGACTTAGGAGCACAAGAGTGTTGAAATTCTGTACATACGTTTGAAAATCTCCCCCTAAATGGTTTAGGGTCACAGTTATTTTCCTCTGGCATCTTTAGAACTGGTCTTCTTTGAAAAAGAGCTCTATTTGTAGACACTTATGAGCACAAGAGCAGTCAATGTTGTCTTCTGATTGAGGCCAATTAGTAATGTCAAAGTTTTGTTAGCATCCCATTACCTCATTTAAAAGACATCAGAAGAGTCTAATCTGAGCCTCCTTTTCCTGATCTACATTCTGCCCCAGTATTTGTGCAGATTTCCATGTTTAGGTCAAGGATAAGCAAATGGTATTTTTTAGTTAAATGTACTTACTCCATCTCAATATTGGTTCTGTTTGCTAGAGATAAAAGCTGGATGCTGAATAATTAAATCCAAACAAATATCAGGAAGGAAGAGGATATTCCAACTTGATTGCTCCATGAACAGTTTCTTACCTGTGCTTTATTGGCAGAGTGTCAAGTGTTGTTATCCTTAATAATTCAGAACAGAATCTGGCTACTCAATTTTATATTCCTATTTCAGCCTTTAAATTATTGCCCAGTTACACATTCTTCTAGATGATGCTACAAGCCTTGTCCGTTTGCTTTATTTCTTTATATTCTGACAGCAATTTCTTTGTGTCCTGATGATGCTGAATTAGATAGCTGATGATGAATTATACAGTTTGAGCAGGACTTAAGGAGCACATAGACCAGGGCTGGCTCTCTTCTCTAAACTGAATTTAATCCCTGTGTGCTTATACATAGTGAAAGCCAGCAACCTAGAACTCCTCTCTTAACAGAACTATATTAGGTTCCCTTTCTCTACTTATAAGAGATTCTCTCTCAGCAAGTGGTTCCTACCATCAAAATGCTTGGTGGGCAGGCACTGATGATACAAATGACACGAACATTTTTATATTTATTTAAAAACAAAATAAAAGATTAACATTCAAATGCATTTAGGGAAGGTCTGAAGGGATTTTTTTAAAAATCAAAAAATTTTTTTTAAAAAAGTATTCAAAGTGGCTTGAGAAATCCTTCTAAAATAGAAGGGAGACTGAACACAGGAGACCTAATTTAGACTCCTTAGGATACAAGACAATGAGGGAAAGTGGAGTTACACTAGGAATGAACTGGGCCAATTGCCTTTCATATTTTTATACGCTGAACTTCCTACTGGGAGTACTTAACAGGCACATTCATATCCCTTATGCAGTACTGAAGTAGTCTGTCTGTTATATATATATACACATTAGCTTAACAGATGGATGTCTAAGCAACACTCATCCACCCACATTTTAGTATATCTCTAGAACACTATTTATGAAAATTAAAATCCTTACTTCTCTTGGATATTTTTCATGCCAAATTAACTGCTATATTGGTAAAAATTAACAAAACTTTACATGAAAAATATGCATCAATGCACTGACAATGCAGCTTCCCCTCCTCCCCCAACATACTGTAGGTCTCTTACAGCTTTGAGAACCATGCACCTGGCCTATATCTCAGTTTCTTAAACACTCCCCCCTCAGAAGATATAGTTTACAAAAATATTTACTGCCAAACTATGTCTAAAAGAAAGGAATATTCATCTCATTTACTCCAATCTCTCAGTATCTGAAACTTGGTTATGTCTCTCAACATGCATCATTTGTATCAAAATGTCCATTCAGCCAAATAAATTCCACTGCACCCAGCTGCTTGGATAATGATTCTTCTCTGTCTATATTGCACTTTACGATTTATTCACTATTTAGAAAAAAAAATGATTTTAAGTAATCAACAGTATGGTTTATTTTTCAAATCTGGGAGTGCAGTAGATTGTTTAGTATTAAACGGCACATGTTCATATTCATGAATTTAACATTTATTATTAAAGTTGGTTGGCAACATGGTTGTAAGCTAGCAATAATCAGGCTCTTGCAGTGAAGCATGCTACTTTCAGGAGAACATCCAGGTTGTCTTCAGTGCAGAAAGCAGACCATATATATTTTCAATTAGACTGTATGGTAAATTCAACAAACACATACATGAATTCAAGTATCTGTACTCAGCTTCAGCTCTCCAGGAAATCTTCAGCTGAGCTACTGAATCATTTTAACAGACTTTTCTACAAAAACAATAGGAAGAGAACTTTCATTCACATGAAAGTCTTCATTGTCTGAATCATCCCATTTCCAAGACCTCTTCATCAAGGCATTTAATCATTTAAATGTATTTTGTGCATGTCTGAATGACATTTATATGGATTAGAAATGGAGGACCTAGTTTGAATTAATTGTAAATAAAATGTAAACATTTTAAATAAAGCTTAGATTGAATAAAAGGAATATTTTTTTATGACACCCTTAAAATGGACAGCCATATTTAGGCCCTGATCCTGCTATTTTGTTTCCCACACAGCTCTGATTGCAAGAGAGAAGGGCCCTTGCTAGTAAACCAACCCACCTTATAAGGAAGCCATGTTTATTGTACAAGGAGAAAAGTAACTGAGAAGGTTTAAGTTTTGTGCTTTGATATTACTTACACATAGCATTATTTTGACCTGCGTACATATACTGAAAAATTAGAGCGTGAGATATTAATTCAGAGCTATTCAATCAAAAGGAGACTCAGTTCATTTTCCAACTTTAAATTTTTTTTAATGCAGAATATCCTGAACTTTTGAATACGATCTTTGTTTCAGCTCATCACTCCAGCAAAGTCTCACCTGCTCTACTAGACTTAAACTGTCTGAGACTCTTGGGTATGTCATATATCATTTAATTCTTACTCTTTTTTCTCCATAATACCCCGCTCTGAGAGCAGTAGCTGTTATTTCAGTAGTTGCCCTGCTGATGCTGGGAAGATAAGCAGCTCTCTTTGAAGTTGATAAATAAGAACACTATTTCCCTTGGGGATGCAAAATTGCAATCCTCGTAGGTTAGAGCAGGAATCAGTAACCTTTGGCACACAGCCCGTCAGGGAAATCCGCTGGCCGGCCGGGACAGTATGTTTACCTTCAGCATCTGCAAGTTCGGCCGATCGCAGCTCCCACTGGCCGCAGTTCGGTGTTCCAGGCCAATGGACTGCAGGAAATGGTGTGGCCCGAGAGATGTGCTGGCCGCTGCTTCCCGCAGCCCCCATTACAATACATTATCTACTGAGACTGTGAGCTGTTAGAAATTAGTATTTCTTTAACATGATGCTTCAAAATGTCAAGATGCTATTCAACTAAGGCCCCTGTATACCCCTTGATGCCAACTGCTTATTGTGCTGAAGAGGAACTTCTTTTTATACTATAATTTGCAAAATAAATCAGGCCTTTCTAATTCAGGTGGTTACTGCCATATTGGTGATGAACAAACTGAACAGTCAGACAAGCAACCCTACAACATGCCTCTCCCTAACATGCCTCTCCCTCTTCCCAACACAGTGCTTCAATAAAGCCCTGATCCTGCATGCTCTGTGCATACAAAATTTCCATTGATTTAAAACGGGTGGAATTGGGGACACAAGAATGCGATATATGGTTTTAAACATCTGGTCGTACTGATTTTTACAGGCTACTAATGATTAAAAATATAGAAACTGAGAACTTTATATAGAAAAATGAATTAGTTAACCTTTATTTCATTTCTCCAGATTCCCAAACCTGATCGACTTAGAAAAATATCCTTGAGTCTAGTAGACAAATTTACCAAAGGTAAATAGCCCTTTACTCTGACCAATTGGGTCAATATAGATACATTTTTTTTTAATAACCATTGACTCAATTTCTTAAAGGTTTTGCCAAACTATATATGATAAACTAATGAAAAAAGTTATTACTTCTTGATCTAACAAAGCATGCATATGAGGATAGATTCAAAAGCTTTAAAGGACAAAAAAGATTAGGGAAAAAACCCTTGATGCAGATATACAGGATAAATAAATTAAAACAATTTTAAGCAAAAAAGATTAATTTAACTATCAAAAAACCACATAAAATTGGCCACAGTTTACTTAAATGTGAACCAAAGATGAGCCAAAGCAAGTTCTGTAAACTATCTGTAGTTAAGTTAGAATATTGTATGGCACAAATTTTCACAAAAAAGTTAAGGCAGAGACCAACATTTTATATAAAAATAGCTGGTAAGGTTTCTAAAGAAGGAAATAACCATTTTTCATGATGAGTTTTGTTAACATAAGATTATAAATACCCTTATATATACAGACAAGATCAATAAAAGTGGATGGAATATTTCACTTGACATCCATCTTTCAAATAAACCAAGATCACATATCCTGGATGTTAACAGAGGTACTCAAGTTCAAGATCGGTAAATCTTTTTGCTACACATACTGATACATACAATAAAAATGCAATATAAATATTGATTTTTCACAGAGAAATTCAGAATTATACTAAATTTACAAAACTTGCCAAATTGGCTCAAAAGGACATCATATTAAGTTAAAGAGAATGATTTACCGTAACACTTTGTAGGCAAATTAAAATAGCATACCAGCTTATATAGTAACACTTAACCTTTCAGTAAAGTCACCTTTTTCAAACTTTAGTGAAACGAAAGTGGACTCTGTCTTGGCTGAAGATTGTTTAAACTCTTCATGAGTTCAGCACAGCTTGTGTGCTGAGATTACTTAGGAGTAGTATTACACTGGGCTTTTCAAGGTAGTTTTAAACCTAAACTTAGCAGCGTTATAGTGAATTATGAAAGAAACTATAATCAATATTTATATGGATGTGTTCAATTTAATCCAAAAGTATGTCTTGAATATAAGTAACAACAAAAATGATGTGGCAGTTACCTGCTACAACTGATATCTACTTTACAAGTATTGCATTTGGAATTTCCTCAAGTGAAAATGCTTTGATGGTGCCAATGTGAGTGAATCACATTTAATTTAGTGTTTTCTATCTATATGTGTATACATACATATATGTACACACACAAATGATGTATGTAATAAACTTGGTAAATTGTATTTAATTTTTATTAGAGAGCACAGCATCATAAGCCATTTTCAACAGAGTTTCCATAATTTTACACTTTTTATTTTATAATATTTAAGCACTTCCACCTTCAAAAAGTCAAGTTTGACACTTAAGGAGATCTTTTGCATTTAGTTTATATCCATGCTTTATTGAATGAAAAGCAAATTTTTTTTAAAAAAGTTTGTAAATTTTGTTGTTTCAACTGACATGTTTGTTTGCACCTGACTTTCTCCTCACACCTAACACATTTTTATTTTTTTTTTAAAACAGTCTGCAAACTATTTCATGGATTGGTGGGAAATTACAAGGGCACTCCTCTTTTTGATGTGAAACTTTCATAGGCAGTTTGGTCTGCACTTGGGGCCAAATCCTGATCCACTTAAAATTAATGAGAGCTTTGCCCCTGATTATTCTAAGACTCGGATTTGACTCATTGCCTGCAAATCAAAAATACTCTTTCTGTGCAGACAAGTGCAGCTGCAAACAAAAAACTAAAGATAGACTAATTTAATCATATATAGTGACATACCTAGTAGATTTTAAATCTTGCTCTTTTCAGTACGTAGCTGGGATTCATCACTTGGCTGCTCTCCATCACAGAAATTAATTTGTTTTATGTTAGGAAATGTCACATTAGTCCTTTGGCACTGATAGGGCTAAGTGCAATATCTATTGCCTGCAATAGCTGCGCCAAACACAGCTATCTACTTACTATCTTACTAATAGTATTTGAACCCAGAAGATGGTAACATTTCCATTGACCCTAACATATACATGCCATCTTTTCTTCCCCACATCATAGACTCAGACTCTAAGCTCAGGGACCATCATAATCATCTAGTCTGACCTCCTGCATGTTGCAGGCCACAGAACCTCACCCCGCCACTCCTGTAATAGACCCATAACCTCTGGCTGAGTTACTGAAGCCCTCAAATCATGATTTAAAGACTTCTAAGTTACAGAGAATCCACCATTTATACTAGCTTAAACCTGAAAGTGACCCATGCCCCATGCTGCAGAGGAAGGCAGAAAAAAACAAAACAAACAATAAAAAACCCAGGGTCTCTGCCAATCTGACCCTGGGGAAAATTCCTTCCAGATCCCACTTATGGCTATCTGTTAGACCCTGAGCACATGGGGAAGACCCACTAGCCAGGCACCTGGGAAAGAATTCTCTGTAGTAACTCAGAGCTCTCCCTATGTAGTGTCCCATCACCAGCCATTGGAGATATTTGCTGCTAGCAGTCATGTCATCATTAATTGCTTTCCTTTGTCAAAAGTTTGTGTAGCTTGGAAGAGAAAAAAAAATACAAAACTAAAAAGCATAAACCTTAAACGCAACACAAACACTTAACTAAAAATAAGTATGAAGTTGAAGAAAAATATGTCTATTGGAAGTTATTGCCCATTAAAAAGTTAAACAAAAAAAGTTCACTTTTTTATGTGGTCTTAAGGTGGTATTATGTTTCAGAGGTAGTATGTGTAAAATGTAACACAGGATTCTAAAGGATTTATTCACATAATTCGGTGATACAGTGAAAATCCTTCATATTACCACAGAAATTACCAGAAAGCATTCTCCTTAAAGGAACATTCTTTTAACATTTCTTGATTAGATATTTGCTTTGTTGTTAAATCACTTTTTTTTAATCTCGCATCCTCTAAGCAGAATGCTAGCCATTTTTGCTCACAGGGAAACAGGCTCTTTGATTTGAGTAAAACTGTGGATTCTGCTTTGGTGAAATGTGGTACAGTGCAACCTGCCAAAGACTGTTCCAGTCTTCTGGTACAATTTAGTTTTTTGCCCATAGCTTTTTTGAGGCTGCAAAATTTGGTCAGCCAGTGTGGTAAAATATTAATTGGCTGGACAAATCAGATGCCTAAAGGCGGCATTGATGCCTTCTGATGAGTAGCTAGTCGGAGATTTTGTTCCAGCCATTTTCTGACTTTGATTGGAAATTTGATAACCAATTAACTCATGCACTCTTGGATTTTTAGACAAAAAAAAAAGCAGAACATCATATTAAAAGTTGAAAGATTGCTTCCAAGATGCCAGACCCTCTATAAGTAAGCCAGCCTATCGTATAACTGGTTGTTGCTGACAGATCTGGGCAGTGGAACTGGAGGTAGTGAAGTACAGTACCGTAAACTAAGCTTTTGGTTGTAATGTTATCAGTAAACTTAATTTTGATTTGTCAGATGCTCTGCTTAATTTTCCATTCATGTGTATTAATCATTTTCTTTCCTCATGCCATCAGAATCCTGAAAGCGAGAATCTGCTGTTGCTAAGTGCTGATGGGAAAGGCAGTGCCACCCAACTAGTTTTTAAGGGTTAATCCTTACTAATATCGTAAGAATAGTACAGTTCTGTTATTAGACAGGTGACCACTTTGCAGCAGTAAGCTCCACAATAAGGTTTTCACCACACATATTCCTGCCATATAATTCTGATTATATAACTGCATTGTTATTTGACACCCATACTATCTCTTCATTTGGTGGGTAGAGGCGATGAACTGCTTCCTAATTTAAAATGGCATGTTACATTTTTGGTTTATCTCCTTATTTTGCTCCCCACTTGGTTTCCAAGGAGCTCTTGTTTTTCTTATCATTTTTAGTACTGACTTCAGTCACACAAAAGGTACTTTAATATTAAAGTCCAATTCCAGACACAAAAGTGATTACTTAAGAAAAGCAAAACACCTTCTTAATAGATCAGTTCTCCATGTGTACTTAAAGCCATATCTGCTTAATTTACTGACTAGAAATATTCATTACTACTCACTCCTGTTAGCACTGCAGGCACTACAGGAAACATTTTCAGGAAATTAAGACATGCAGTACCTCAAGGGTACAACTTTCCCTATGTATAGCAAGTTGATGAGCATGAGACATACTTTCATTTCTCCCTACAGGGAGATAGCACCTTATTGCTGATTTAAAATGCATGTCTGTTATCAACTGTCTTTTTTCACGTTAGACTTTCTCCAAGTAGGATATAGTCTTCTATAATCCATGTTGCAAAACATGTGTCAGGAATAAGCAATGTCACTGAAGTCATCCCTCACTGACAAAGCAGGAAGTTGGTGGAAGGTTCTTTAACTCATGGCACTCTTGCTGTATCTGTGGTTTAACTTTATGATCCAAAGAAGTGAAATGGCTGCTTTAATGCCTCCTCTGTGGTACCATAGTACCAGCTATGATTATTTCTCCCATTTTTTATGAAAAATAAATCCTCCTTGCAATCTATAGTGCAGTGGAAGATAAAGAAAGCACATTAGACGCTAATTCATCTACCTATGAACAGAGGAAATAATTGTAAACCAAAACCCTAAAAACGTCCAAGATCAACAGAGCCATCATTGCTTTTTGTCAGCTAAAGAATACCTAGAATTCATTCAGGAGACAAATATCAACATGTTCTCTTCTGGGCATTAGACACATCAGCTAGTTATCAAGACAAATTTAACTGGAAGTATGGATGGACAATATGAGGTCATAGGACCAAATTCTGCCCTATCCTCTATGGTCACAATTCCCTATTATTTAAGTCAATAGAAGATGCACCCATTGAGTTCAGGACTGAATCTGGCCAAGACCATAGCCCTGTGTTTGATCGCAGAACTGCAGAAGGACCTTCCAACCTTACCATCCACAAACATTTAATATGAAGAGTATGTGCACCTTCCTAGATAAGCACTGCTCCCCAACCAGATGCCAAGAGAAAGGGGGCAGCAAATGAAGAATTGGACAGAGACATAGGGGGACTTGTTGATGTCATGTTTACTGATCTGACCCTGTGAACTTAATTATTATATCTAGCTGTCTTTCTGGAGAACAGAACATCAAATCATGAAGCCATGAGACACATGTGGTGACAGAGAATGGCTGGAATGCAATATTCAGAAATGGCCATTCATGATTTTCAAAGATAATTATTCTTCCAAGTTTTTACCATACTGTGCAGTAGAAAAGCAAGTCTGCTGTTCTGCAGCCTCTGTCCTGTAAATCTGTATTTCCTCAATGTTTTTAACTAGCACTGGTAATAACTCACCATTAAGAGTTTTTTGTTTTGTTTTTCCATGTTGCAGGTATTATGGATAAAGGTTATTTTGAGGAGAAGCATGGAGGTACTCAAAAAACTGTACAGTACAGCTCTATAGAGCATCTTACATAGGAACATACTTCATATTCAGTATTTCTTCTTGATCATCCTACGTTGCTGCTGATTGTTTCTGGATGTGACAGCATGACTATTTTATTATAAATGCTCTGTTATCCTATATTGAAGAAAGTGTCAAAGCATATTTTGCTCAAAGGGAAACACTCAGTACAGACTCTAGCCAAGGAGTGTGGAGCCTAGGATTTTAAGTGTATATCATGAACCAGAATTCTAGTTTACTGAGTATAGGTTTGTTTTTGGCACAGTTCATCCAATCTGAACTTCCTGATTTAGTTCGATGTCATGTCAGGAAAAAAGCAAGTCAGAACAATACAAAATTACTCATGGCAGTGATAAAATTCTACTTGGCTACTAGTGTAAAAGGTGAAATTGCAAAAAGATTCATAGACCACAAAATTAAGAATTAGCTTTAAGAAGATGCTTCCTTTTGCCATCCCATGTCAAGGAGAAGTAATGGAATTAAGCTCCAAGTTGTGGAGCACGAGGGCTAGACACCACATTTTAAATTTCTTCAATAAAGCTTACTGAAAACATGAGGTTTTATTGTCAGTTGCAGGATCTTCCTGTCTAGAAATAGTACAGTTAATAACCCAGAGCAGAAAACCTATAATAAATCACGCCTATTATCTAAGGGTGTATAGTAATGTAAATTAAATGTATAATATATTTAAATACAGTACAGTGATTGTTTCTCACAGTACGGGGTTGAAATGACTGTCAGATTTAGGGCTGGAACGAAGTTAATACACTAACAGCATATTTATGATAGAATACATTTGTCCCTCAGAAAAAATGCTGACAGCAGTTTCTTTAACACCCGGGAACAGGAATTCAGTTTAAGAGAGAAGATGGACAGAGGGTGCAAACTCTGCATGGATTTTCCTCTTTTTGGACACTTAAGACTGTTTTTATTTAGAAAGACCAGATTGTTCAAACCTTACACCCATTATACAGTAAATAGTCTCATTAATTTCAGTGGTACTACTCACAGAATAAAGTACCATTCAGCGTAAGGGTGAAAGAATCTAGCTCTCAAGCTGATGTGACCTAAGGTTTTAGTGAGGCCGGTTTGTAAATGTTCACACTAGAAATTACCAAGTTCTAGCTGTATGCCACAATACTATGTACCATACTGACCTTATTTGAATCTGTCAGGGTGAACGTATTTATTCAAACAAGATGTGAGATTTAGTATGAATGAGCGGTGAGAAAGGATAAATTAGCAGAGAGTGGCTAAAGCTATCAGACATGCAGTTTAGAAACTTCAGCTAAATTTATTCTTTGTCAGCACCTGGAGTCTGCTGGTGGAATGACACAATGTGTTAAATTGGGCTAATTAGTCACTGAATCACACTGACGAAATTTGTGGGTCTCAGTTTCCAACATTAAAACAGCTTCGGAGGGAGATGGGATGAAAAAACTGTCCTTGGCTGACAGCACTGTTGCAATGAAATGGAGTCTGGTTTGTAGCAAATCTATGTAGCTGATTCCTGAATCTTCATGAACCAGAGCCTTTACTGTTCAAGTTTTATAAAATGAAGTGAAATAAAAACATCACTATGATGGTAAAACTCTAAATAGTGGTGTAACATTATCTAATCCCATCACTATAGTAATAATACCAGAAACAGTTGCCTTCTCCAGCAATCAAGAGTTTCCAGTAAAAGCCTAACAGTTTACAACATTTAGGTCTGCTTCTGTACATTAGTAATTTATTGAAGCAAATTAAACTTATTCACTTCATCTTCCAAGTGTTTTTCAGACATTTTTATCAGATAATGGGAGACTCAATAATTTGCTCTTATATACCAATAAGCACCTTAAAGTTTAATTTTCTAATTCAGATTTTTTCAGGGGTCCAAGAACAACTCTGCCCATTTGCCCATAACAATCTCATTTTTCCATCTGGATTCCCAATTTTCAGTCCACCTACCTGAGTAAGAAGGAGCAAGGGAAAAGGCAATGGTCACAATAAACAGGACTGGTAAGTCTTACATGACAAGCAATGTTGAAATGTTACCTAGCTGTGTAACTGCACGTTTATTTTCCACTCTAGGATCCCTGCTCAGAATAGATTTTACTACAAAGCAAGAATTATTTTGGAAAATTATAAATGACCCTAATCAAGGCTGTGATGCTAAAAACTAAAACTTCTTCCCATGTAGCTTTCTCACTTGCCAAAACCAAAGTTCCATATTCCTTGTCACTGCAAGTTGCAGTCATATCACATCACATTCACCCTTCAGCAAGGTCTGCCTAGTTTACCCAGGTTTTTGTTGACTGAATGATATCAGGTAACAAAATGCAGTTATCTTGAAATGCACATCTGTTAGGCAGTTTAAGCATTGTGTGTGTATATATATATTTTTTTTCTCCAAAGATCACAAACTGTCCGAGGCATTTTTCTCTGATAAAGACGACAAGCTGAATGAGGTATCATCAGGCTCTGGAGATGTGTGATTGAAATCCATCTCTTCTAATTCAGGAGGTAAATCTGACAGCAGTGCCTATGTTTAAAAAAAACAAACTTTTTTAAAAATTAATATTTGGACATGTTTTTCAAATTTCATGTTAACTCATTAAGTACTTTGTATAGAAAAGGATCACTTTTTATGATTTTTTCACTGATAATGGTGAAATTCCCAATACTAAAGGAGAAACAGTGCAAAAACGATGTAACCACTGTACTATTGCCGGATAACAAGTTTACTGCTTGCAAACACAGAGGAAAACAGTGGGATCTCAGCTATAAAATGCAAACATAATAAGTGATGGCAAATTACCATATTTCAAAATAGAAACTACCGTATCCCGAGATGCATACATAGGAGGATATCCAAAGGTGAACCTCCTACCATCAGTAGTTGAAGAGGGAAATTAATAATTTAATCTTTTCTTCTTGGGACACAAGAAAAATGCCTTAATATACTGGCAAGCGACTCCCTTCTACTCCTGCAATGTCTGTTCATCACAGTGATATCTTTTCTATTGTAGTTCTTCCATTAACAGCTACACTTTTCTAGTTGGTTTGATATATATTTATTATAGATTTTCTTTGTACCTTAGAGTGAATACATTCAAGGACAAACTAAAGAAGTTTAGCCACTACATTTTTTTCCTGAATGAAGATATTTTTAGGATGATTATATTTTACAATATATATGCAGGCTTGCTAATTGTTTCAGTTACAAGAAATACTACAAACCATACCCTTTGCCCACAAAGAAAAAGAAACGACATATATTGAAGGATTCCCAGAATGTTTTCATGGAATTAGATCTGTTCTATGGTTTATATGCTGTAACAAATGAATAGCTTGGCTCTGCACTATTGATTTATAGGTGTGTCAGAAGCAGAAACTATAATTTTTTAAGAAATACTGACAGTTGGCTTATGTAAGATAAATGTCTGAACTTACTGTTTAAATTTGGAGTACTTATTTTTATTGTCAATATTTATATTAACTTAGCACCAGTTGGGATTGGGGCCCCATTGTGCTGGGGTCTATACAAACACAGAAGAGACAATCCCTGCCTTGGAGGGCTTACAGTCTAAAGATTTCCAGAGAGGTACTTTCTTGGGGCCTTGACAGCTCCAAGGTATAGGTAATAAGTTATAGGTTATGAAGCCTTCGTAGATTACTGGCTCAAATCCAACCTTGAATGGTAATGATTACCTGTCATCACCAATTGACAACTGCTTGCTGTTTTTACATGTAACAAATTAGTGGCCTCATTCTAGTCCCTAGTGAATGGGTATCCTCCTGATAATTGATACTTGCATCCTTGTTGGCAGTCTCTGTAGAAAAGCCAACATTAAATCAGCATGTAGAGATGGTTCCTCCCAAACAAGGTAGACACACATTTGCAGAGCAATTTAGAGGAAGCTTGCCCTGCTGCCGCCAGTGCTATTCCTGTTTTGTGAGTAAACTCATATCAGTTATCAGAACTTCCAATCTGGTACATTTCACAAATGGGAAATCAAGTGGGAAATGAAAATAAAGAGATAATACTTTAGGATTTAAATTTTACTTTAATAATCATTTTTTTGCAAAACATATTCTGTTTATAAGATTACTTTTAAGATCACTTACTCCTAATCAATTTCTAGGTTACTGTGGATACAGATATAAATTAACTAATGTAAGTAATATTTGAATTTTAAAATTACATGGTTTTCATATCACTTTATATCTGAAGTGATTTAGGTGCTTAAGTCCAACTGAATTTCAAGTGTCAGCCTCTTTTGAGAATGGAACTTAAACTCCTAAATCACTTCAGATTTTATGAAAATTCTACTAGAAATATAAAGTGATATGAAAACCATGTAATCTTAAAACTCAAATATTAGATTAGTTAATTTAAATCTGCATCCACAATAACCTAGAAGTTGAAGTCCCAATCTCAAAAAAGGCTGACAGTTGAAATTCAATGGGACTTCAGTGCCTAAATCACTTCAGATCTTATGAAAATTTTACTCTATATCTTTAATTTCCAGAGGGCAGGTGGGTTGATTCCTTTTTCTGACTGTAAATTTGACATAAATGTCAATATAAGGGTAACAGATTTAAAACGTGTACATTATTCTCTTTTAATACACATCCAGATTTCTGCACCCTTCTGAAAGGAATTGCACTAACTTCAAAAGCAGATTGATGTCCAGTGTTATTTCTAGTATAAAATTCATTTGAAAAATACGATTATTTTAATGCAAAATTAACCCAAGATTTAAATTTTTCAAGTAGTACAATTAATTACTACATTATAAGGAATATATAAAAAATGGAACATATAAGACCATCTCTACGGATCTGGTCCTACATCATGTGAGTAAGCGATATGGGACTGGGCCGTATGTACAATATCATTAGTAGTTTGCTGTAACTGATGTTTCAGTTTCATAGTTTGACACATCTCCAGGACTCCAAATTAAGCTTTATTGTACATTGTCAGCTATGTTCATTCCTTAAATTAAATACTGTAATAAACAAGGAGCATTATTACTTTAAAAGAAGTGGTGATTAGAATATATAAATTTAGCTTCAAAATGTTGCACTATTTTTTAACATAAAAAACTATGTAACAAGAAGAGATATTGGAGATTTGATTTTTTTGTACAGCAGTATTCATTTACTGTACGTGGACAATCCCCACAACTTACAGTTTGTGACTGGAAAGCTGAACAAGCATACACGCACTCCTCAATCAGTATTCAACCTGTGCACATAAGTCCTGATCCAACAAAGTACCACAGCATGTGCTTAAAGTGAAGTAATGTATTAAAATGTTTTGCTAGATTGGCGCCATAGTTCCACCTAACAAACCAAGGAGGAAAATGGTAATGTTTTTATGAATGACTAGAAGAAACCCCACTATCACTATGGTATCACATTATGCATTACCACAGAATACCAGATCCTCAGCGGGTATATGTCTGCATTGACATCCTTGGAGACCACACTAGCTTACATCAGCTGAAGATCTGGCCTTCTGAAAGCTACCTGATGCGGTACAAAAATAATGATTCCTCAGAGCAAACAAAGACTAAAGAGAGAGTAGTTAAAGGCACCGGCAGGAATTGAGGAGATCTGGTTTTTACTCCTGGCTCTGCCACAGACTTCTTCCGTAACCTTGGGCAAGTCACTTATTGGTCTGGGCCTCAGTTCCCTCGCTGGAAAGTGAAGATAATATTTTCACTCTTTTATCCTTTGCTGTATTGTCTGTTTAGACTGTAAGGTCTCAGAGGTAGGAACAGTCTTACTATGGGGATGTCCACACTGCAATTAAAAACCCAAGGCTGGCTCAGGTCGAGGCAGTAAAATTGCAGTGTAGATATTTGGGCTCAGGTTGGAGCCCGCGCTGCGGGACCCTCTCCCTCACAGAGTCCCATGAGTGTTTAATTGCAATGTAGACATACCCTGTGTGTTCATACAGTGTCTATCACCATAGGGCCCCAATTTGATCTGGGGCCTGTAAGTGCTACCATAATATAAAATAATACGAAAATGACAAAAGACAAAGAAAAAAAGAAGTCTGACATAGTTGCTGCCTACTTCTTAGACTTACCTGCTGCTGTTCTTTATCATCTGATTTGATAGCAAGTATCAAGCTCCTAGTGAATGTCTGTAGTTCAAAATATTTCTGTTTGTGAGTCTCCAATTCATTTTCAATGAACCTAACTTCTTCATTCTGAGGGGAAAAAACAGATATAATTCTCCAAATAATAATTAATATTGAATAAAATTATGACATCAAATGTACCTATATTCAAATAAAAAGGAATAACCGAGTTTCCTATTGTTAAGATAAAAGTAAAATAGGTTAAAACCAAATAATTCTAGAGAATAAAGATTCCCTGTGAAAGTATCATCATGGAAAAATTCCTCAGGGTTAGCATTGTCTGACCGTATTACTTTGGTTTGATAATTAGGCATTAAGACAGAACAAGGCATGTTTTATGATGCTTTAGAAATTAACACAATCGGGGCATTCTAACTGGCTGTGAATGATGTCATACTAGGCCTATAATGCCCAGTAAATGCACAGGCCAAACCATTTCTTCCGATCCTATATAAACTTCATTTATTTATTTGGCATATGCAATCAATGATGTTCAAGGCACGAAGACCTCCAGGAAGCTGAGTCATTTTGCATATTAACTCCATGCATAATAGCAATCACACTACAGACAAAGCATTCAGGAGAATTACTGTACACCTCTAGAGCACTTTTAATAAGCACTGTCTTTTGGTTCCAGAGAGGAGAATCTCACCTATCACCTTAAAGGAAGTTTTTACCTCTCTCCCTAGCAAAGATAGTCTTGAAAATGTAAACAGACAGCAGCGAGGCTTCACTATTGCCACAGGAAGCTTGAAATGGAAAGAGGTGAGGGAAAAATTCCTAAAATTCCCTAATTCCATGGCACCCAGAAACACACGTTATGTGCAGTCAGCTAAGTTTGCACACCAAAGGATCACCTCAATAACCTTCCTCAAAATCCTAAGGTCAGCCCTGTAAATAGTGATGCATTCAAGGTAATCTGTTTTGTTTGGAGAATGGGAAGGAAATTTTTTCAAGGCCCATCCAAAATATTAAAGCTTGTCTGCTTCTCAACTTTCTGAGGTTGTGTCTGAGCCAGACACTGCTCATTCAGGCAGCTACTGAGCCACAAGTTGGATCCACTGAGCCACAAGTTGGATCCACTATTGCTGCTCCTGGCACCAATCCACCAGCTGCTCCAGTAGAGTACAAGGAGAAGAGCTGGGATCAAGCTGGTGCTGGGAGAAGAGCTGGGATCAAACTGGTGCTACACAGAGTGGAGGTCTTGAAGCCTGCCTCTCTTCCACCATTGTTTGCCTGCCTATAGTTTGGGGATAGTATTGTAGATGTGATCACAGGGTACGTGGGTGAGGACTTTTATTAGTCCAATCACAGATATTACTTCATCCACCTTGTCTCTCACTGTTTACTGAGACAGTATTAGAGGGGAGTCTATAAACTGTTTTCCCCTACCAACCCTGACTCCTACCCAAGAAAAACCTCTTCTTTATCTGCTTCTGCACTAGTTAGGAGACACCAACCGACCTAATTCAAAAGCCAAAGAGTACTCATCCCTAACCAATAACCTAACGAATCATTGGAGGGAACCTGCTCATAACTGCCAAACCACTCCACAGCCGATCTATTGCCACCAATGCCAATACAGGAATGAATCTTTGCACATTTAACTCCCCTTTCCATGCCTCCAATAGCTATTTCTTGGATAACTGAAATCCAACCTAGGAAAGTAGTGGCTGGAAATTTTTAGCATCTGATTGCTTAAAATAACCTATGTGAAATGAGCTGGTTGTTTCTCATTCCCAGTTTCCACTATCCACATCACCTCAGAAACCACAGTGACAGACACACTATAAATACCTAAATAGAAAAGAAAAACCACCACAACTGACATCCTTATTAATGGGCTCAACAAAACAGCAGTGTACTAGTCTCCTTCTCTCAAGATGATCCCTTCATGTCAGATTTGTGGCATACTGGTAAGGGAGTACGGGGAAGCACTGACAGTGCCAACACGGTAGATAAACAAGAGGGCTTCAGCCAGGCATTTCTCAGCCATTCTATAAAGAATGAACAACATGTATTATTGGACTTACAAAGCACAAGTTTAATATCTAGATGGCAAATCTCTTAAATCAAAAGTTCAGATCTAACTTCAGGTTCAGTAAGTACTTCAGCTAATTCCCACATACACCTTACTAGACTTACTGCACTGTATATATTCTAAGTTAATTTCTTGAACATAAAGATATAATTTTCCCCAGGTATTTCCCTTTGCAAAGATCAGGTTATGTGACGATTATATGTCGTTAACTACCTGTGTTCTGTTTAGATTTTTCAAGATTAAGAAAATGGTGTATCTGCAAAAGGTGTCCAAATGATGGCGCTGAACATCAGTTTTCCACAGGATAACAACTGTTAGCAATATGCACAAACTACATCACAGCCAGTGCAAGATTTCTCCCATACATAGTCTTCAGCCTTCCTTACCACACGTGCCTCAATTCTGTTCTGGAAGACTCAGTTTTAGGGATGAGAGGGTAATTTGGTCTCCATGCCAATTTAGCATTTTCTTTTTGCTGTGACTCCCAAGAGATTGTCAGCTTTGGTAGCAGTTTTTGGCATATAGATTCGCATCTGCTAGAAACTGAACTGAGAACATCAAATTATTTTGCAACCATGTTTTTCTCTTCCTACATTTATTCATTGCCTAGCTAAGAATTTCTGAATGCAAATAATACTCCACACATACACACAACGTGCTTTCATGGTTATGCTGTTCATTAAGCTCCTGGGAGAAATATGTTTAAAACTTCACAATATAGAGCACCTAGAAATAAAGAATTAATAATTAGCACTAGGAAGCTTGATTGCTAGTGCCATAATAGTGATGTTACAAAGTAATTCTTTCAACAAACATTGGACTTAACATGCCATTAAAATAAACACAGCAAAACATTATTATTTCAGTTAACATTAGATGTTCATTTCTTTGAAAAAAATGTAAGCCTTCCTAAATTAAAGGAGTGTAGGTAAACTGCATACACTATATATTTCAACAACCAGGTATGACTGTGTTTCTCTTATTGGATTGATAAAAATGCAAATCAGAACTCAAAGTGGCTCTTTTTGATCTAATAATTTTTGAAGGCATATCCTTGTTGTTTGGCTCAAACTGTAAATTAATTTGAAAAATCATCTTCTGTAAATGTATAAATGTACATGTTTGCAATTTGAGATGTGGAACTGTAGTTTGCTGCAGATATCAGAATTTGTAGCTATTTTGTAGATTGTGCATAACTTACAATGAACAAATTATAAAGTACAACTATTCTAATAGCAAGAAATTAAGGAAATTGTGTTAGCACGATTTTATTTTTCCCTTTATTATTCAATATAAAAAGCCAAATTTCAAAATCATTTAAAATTAGGTCCACACATCTGTTCACATGATCATTTGGGCCTGCAATGATGAATATAAACCAATTCCTACAGAAGCTTTCAGGTTTTCATGGTAACAAACGATTGCATGTGTAAAATCAGAAGTCTAGTTAAAAGGCATCTGAAAACTTTGCCAAAAGTATGTGCCAAAAGGTTCTGCAGAATAGGCATTCATTTATTTTATTGTATTATTTTAAAAACCTGTGAGACTTAATAGTATGTTCTGGATATGAAAGTTCTGCGTACAGGTTTGTTACAGACTGGCTATAATTTCACATTAATAAAACCTGTATTTCAGTTAAGCTTAAGTGATAATCAATTTCTCATCTATGCCTAACAATCAGGGATGAATTTTCAGCAGATCCAATCTTGGTTGATGTAGCTATTTTTGTATACAAAACACATTTTCCATGAACAAAATGGACAGTTAAACATGCATTTGCCCCTTATGCAAGCTCTTAGGCAACTGACAAACATTGTGAGCTGACTTTTAGGGGCTTGCCAAAGAGTTGGTCCTAACAAGACATTTAATATAGTAGCTTAAAGAAAATAGTCTCTTACTAGGATTTGTTACTGATGAAAGCTTGTAAGTCAGCTATTTACTCAGGGCTTTGGTCCAGTAAAAGCTAGCATGCATATTTATGCAGAGAACATGTGACCATGAAGACTAATAGTTTATGTCAAAACGTAATAAAAACAAACAAGATTCTGTAGGGCATGCTGTCACAACAAGCCATTCAGTTCAGTGACAAGTGACATTAAGAAAAGGTCATTCGCCATCCATATTCATCCTGCATTGCCCTTACCCAGAACACACTGCCCAGAGGATTCATTTTTGTGCCCTAATGGGTATTGTCTATTTTACTTTTAAAAATAATTTATTGTTTTAGAAATGGGTTCTATTCTAATAAAATCTGTATATTTTACAAACAAGAAAGTTACAAATTTGTCAGTTTCACACAGAAAACACAAAGCATAAAATGAAGCCATCACAACTCTTAGGTGAGCAATAACAAACATACAACCTTTACAATTTTGGCAGAAGATCCTGAATGTCAGGGTATCCAGCATTTTTTTCATGTTACTATTTCAAAGACAACTCTATATAGTCATTTTATAACCAGAATGAGCAGCAATGTTGTTATACTGTGATCTACATTATTAAAGCCATTGCTTTCCTCAGGCCTCCCTGCTTTATTAGAGGACTCTAGCTGTTATGTTGCCTCCCAATTCTGGCACTATTAGGCTATATATTTAAAATGAAGTGCAAAAGAACAGACTCCTGGCACAAAGAAAGTCTGTATTTGAGAAAAACGCAGATTTTGCTTAAAAAGATAAATGAAAAAGATGGTATGTTTTAAATGCTAAATAAATTGCCTTGGTGTGAGACACCACTGGAAGCTGCTAGAATCACAGTAATTTAGCTGCTATGAAGGACTGATGCTGCTGTTTCTTTCTGTATTCCTTTCATTTTGCAGAAACAAGGATCCAGTGGCTAAGAACCCACAAATAGATGATTGAGCTACTATCACAGCCTGAATGCTGGAACAGAGGCCTTCTTGTGGCTGGGGTGAATTCCACCCTTCCACACTCCTCCCTGCAAAAAACCCTGTTTGAGCCTTCTGTGTAAAGGGAACATCTCTCTCAGCATTACAAGACCTCAATCACTTACCTTATAATCCAAAAGAGAGCTCATCTGATCCACTTCAGAATTACTAATCATATCACTTTCTTCATCATCTATAATTTCGATTTTCTGAAATAGAAGTGAAAGTATTTCATTCAGAAAACTAAATTCTTGAATTTCTAGCTTACTAATAGAAGTCTCTACGTTACTCTACTATTAGACCTAAGAAACAATAATTGCAGCTCTCAAATTATAATGGAAGAGTCTTAAGAACGTTTCTTTTGCCTATTTACAAATTATTTTGAATTTCTGAGTACCCATTAGATGGCGATCATGCACTCTGTTCACATGCAAAGCTCTAGGGAAGAAGCTGCCTGAGGCAGTGTACACTCAAAGTTAGGACAATGTTGCCATGGTGACTCACTTTGTTTATGGTGGAAGAACTAGCAGCTGCCATATTTTTGTTGATTAAATTGCATACTGCATTCTCCTTGCAGCCTGCACAGGGGCCTTGGGGGAAAATTTATTTCTTCTACAGACTCTTTGTGAGAGATGTCATACCAGCCACGTGGAATGTTTATTCCTCTAGAATCAGAAGGCAAGACAGACACAATGATGAATGACTGCAAACCAAGGAATTTCCTACTGGCAAGTCTTGCCTGGTTTAATTCCTGCCCTTCTAAAGTAAAATGTCTCTTCTTTTAAAAATGGTTCCTCGTCTAGTCTGTTTTAGGACTTTGGCAACAATATTGTGATAGCTCCAGGAATTGACCCAGTCTTTTTTGAGTAAAATGATCTAACAGGGAGGGGCCTCAAATTTCCTATGCTTCTTCTCCTTCTTCCACTAATTTCTCTGTTTCTAATGGTGCTGGTAGGAAATTAGGGAGTTCAATTATATATTGTGAAAGAAAAATACATTTGTCTCCACCTGTTGAAACTCTGAGTCTAGACGTATGGAGACTAAGAGAAGGGCCATCATCCAAGAGGAAGAACATCCTCCTTTTGTAAACATTCTAAGACAATAAAACTCTATTAAGGCAAAGACAGGTTGAGAGTACATATAAGTGATTTATGGGTAGAATCCAACCTGTGGGCAGAGGGAGGTGTGTGAGTGAAGGGATTCCTTCCTGGACACCATATGATGTTTCCAGTGAAGGTATAAAGGGAAAATGAGGACAGTAAGGAGATTTTGAGGGGATAGCAAAGAGGGGGATTCCCCCTTTATTTCCTGCAGAAGTTTGCATTAGAAGAACTCCAGTCCTGATCATAGCAGTCCCTTCCAGTGCTCCACCTCTCATAAACATTTGGGGGCTTGCTGGGCCCCCTAACATCTACTGCAGTTACTGGCATGTTCTTCGGGGCCAACCAGCTCCTCCCACAACAAATCTCAGGAGACAGGTTCAAGTTCTAACAAGCTAAATTTGTTGTCCAATGAGCCTACACAGGATCTTCAGCCTTCTGAGGAGCCTCTATTGGTTCATCAGGGGGCTGGCTGACTTAATCCCTCCCCCCCCCCCCAACAGATCCTGATAACTATCTGAGCTCCAACCATCAATCCTGAACCAATATTCATTGGTTTGTGGAATTCCAATGTGGGAAGAAGCAGGAAAGCTAAAATCCAGTTTATGACAGAAACTCAATTGTGACTTAACTATGGAGAGCTCACACATCATTGATTCTAAGGTATTTAAATTTTACCATAAAAATTAACACATTTTTCCTAAATTCTATAACCAACTGCCCTTTTTATCTGTGTTTATTTTTATATCCTAATCATTTGAAAATTATTTAAACTAAACACTGTTCTATTAAACAGCAATAAAATTGGTTAATTTTATTATACCTTAGCTCACAGAGATTAAATACTGATTGAAATAGTGGAATAAAAGCCTGCCCCTAATACCATTATGTTCCTCACTGATCCCACCACCTTCAACAACTGAGAAATATACAGATTCAGTAATTTCAGCTGTTTGCAGTTTCTCTCTTTGATTTATTGGCAAGAATGCCAGCCTCCTATCACAAACTGACTTATATTCATTCCATCTGCTGGAAATCGAATTTAAATATGAATAAAAATAAAAACTACCTATGGGCACTGTAAAAACCTCTAAACGTGACATGCTTTGTTCTGTCATAACACACTTTCAATATCATTCTCACCTCACTGGAGTTTTTTCTCAAAAATATAACACATTGGAAAATACCACATAAGTGCTAAATACTGTCAAAATAAACATTTTTCAACATAAAATATGGTAGCAATACTGTATTGTAATTGAAAGAATTTATGTTTAACACAGGATTAACACTGGCCTTTTACATTCTTAATTAGATCTATATTTGAAAAGTGCAACTCCCCCAATTTTTCACAGAATTAGGTAAAAACACCCAGACACAAGTCTTAATATTTGACAGAATTAAAAATAAATTGATAATAAAAGTATATGAACCAAATTCATCAACAGCAGAAGTAAGGCTACCTCAATGTAGTCAATGGAGTTGTACCTTACTACTCAATGGTGAATTTGTCCCTATATTGTCATGCAGTACACGGGGCGTTCCGAGACACAAAATTATTAAACACATTATAGTGAGGCCTGTACTGAGGACTCTGGGGCATCTGGTCTCTGAGGTTCACAGAACATCTCAGGCTTGCTGTAATCAAATAAGGCATCAGTAATGGGAGAAGCTTGGTATGGCACCTCTGCACAGAAGTTCCTTGCTGGATCAGGGCCTAGCCATTCAACCTGAATTTAATTGTTTCAGGCCTAGCTAGTACACCAGAACTAAGCAGGACAAAATACTGTTTCAGCACTTCCACATGTCCCTATACACAGAGCATAACTCTACTGAAGCAACAATGTTCCCGAGCTGAGTAGAGTCGAAGAATTACTTAGCACTTCGGAGATGAGAAAGACTAGAATGTAGTAATGCAGTTACACTAAGTAGCCTCCTAAAACACAAGATTTCTACTCATTAAATTATATGGAAAATATTTTTAATTTTTTCATTGAATATGCACAATTCTATCAATACCTGCTTATTTTTAGTATTCAAGTTATAAAACAGGGTTCTTTTTAGCAGAACATGAAACTGAAATCTTCACTAACTTAGAAATATTGCTTTTGGAAGACAGTTTATACAGTAATAATTAAGAAGGTCTAATTGGTAGCATATGGAAAGTGTACATACCACATTATCTGCAGATAATGTATTTTGGTCCTCTTCTTTGTGACCAATTTCTTCATTTTGAATAACTTCACTGCTTTCTTCTGCAGAAATAAATGAGCTATTATATCTTCCTTGGAGTTCTAGCTTTAGTACCCTAATGCCCTTTTTATGGAATTCCTTTAAGATATATTTATGTGGTGATGTCTTCTATGATTTAAGCCAAAGTTTTTGTAATTAAAAAGATTGCATATAATTAATATTTGACACAAACATTTCAAATCACATTTATACCAATCACTACCAAAGACAGATAGACATTTTTGTCAGTTACTCTCCTACATTATACACCAAGTTCTCACTACTTATAGCTTCAGGCTTGGTTTTTCAAAGGAGCTTAAGGAGTCTGGCACCCAACACCCACTGAATTTCGACAGGAGTTGGGTGTTGAACTCCCTAAGGCTTTGAAAATCCCAGCCTAAAAGATTAGAGTACATATGTGTGTGGGTTTGTCTGTCTGTGTATCTAACTCGCATGCATACACCCCCATATTGGTGCACTGGAACCACTAAGCCCTGGTCTACACTACAAAATTATTTTGGCATAACTACATTGCTCAGGGGTGTGAATAATCCACACCCCTGAGCAATGTAGTTATACCGACTTAAGCAGTGGTGTAGAAATCGTTATGTCAGTGGAAGAGCTTTTCCCACCAACATAGCTACTGCCTCTCACAGAGGTAGTGTTATTAAGCTGATGGGAGGGCTCTCTCCTGTTACCTTAGAACGTCTTCACTAGGAGCACTACAGCAGTGCAGCTGTGCCACTGCAAGTTTGTAGTGTAAACCTGCCCTAAAATTAATCCTGAAAACTGAAAAAATACAATACAGTGGGATCAGGATTTGGCCATACTGAAATCAGTGACAATACTCTCATTTATTTACTTAATCTCAGTTTTGACCTATGCTATTTATTTCCTCTCCACAGGGTTTCCCTCACATAAGGAGTACAGAATCCCCCCCACTTTTTTTCTTTTTTTTTGTTTGTTGCCAAAAGTCCCCATTGTTCTAATCTAACACTGGGAATTTATATGGGCAGAGTTACATCTCTCAGGAGTGTGAAAAATCCACACCGCGGAGAGACATAGCTATGCTGACCTAACCCCCAGTGTAGACAGTGCTAGGTCAACAGAATTCTTCCATCAACCTAGCTACTATGTCTTGGATTACCTATGCCAATGGCAGAACCCATGTGCCACTGTAGCAGTTTAAGTGTAGACATACCCTAAAACATTCTGCAGTTTGATTTTGTTCTCCTACACTTTTGATGTCTTTCCAATTTTAACATCTACAAATCTAATCCTGGCTGAATGTACATCAAAGAATCACTTGAAAAAGACATTAAATGATGCTTCTTTGTTTTGTTTAGTTGGGGCTTGTCTACACTTAGAACATTGCAGCAGCACTTCAATGAAGATGTTACTTATGCAGACGGGAGGGGTTCTCCTGTTGGTGTAGGTAATCCACCACCCTGAGAGGTCGATGGGCGATTCTCCTATCAACCTTGCGCTGCCTACACCCGGAGTCAGGTTGGTTTAACTGCATTGCTCATGGGTGTGGATTTTTCACATCCCTGAGCAAAGTAGTTCTACCAACTTAATTTCTTAGTGTAGACCAGGGCTTGGTCCTAGTATCTCTGGAAATTCAGAGAATCCTGGCCAAGGCTAGCACTAATAGGAAGGTCCACTCAATGAAGACTGACAGTTGCTTCAGCAATGTGATTAAAAAATCTCTTCCAACTACCTGGTAGTTTTCAACAATGCAGTGATCCACGGATTCCAGATTGAGAAACCACTGCAACAGATATTGATCTGAGGTTTCATGCTGTAATGCAATGACTGTATGCCTATATGTGTTTTAATACTGGGAAATAATGTTATAGAAAAGGGGAAAGAGTCTAACTCATTAAACTACATAAGCAAAGCTACAGATTCAAGTACAGGAAATGTCATCTATAAGAGAAGGAACAATTTCTAGCTTTGTAATTATAGCAAGCCACTTTCATCAAACAGAGTATGTTAAAACCATAGGTCATATAAGTTAGCCTTTGATAGTTGCACAGGTTATTAATTAAGCAAATAGCTTAGTATATTTCAGGAAAGGATTAGACCTTAACATAAAACAAGAATAAACATCTACAACAGTAATATTTAGAACAAAATTAGAAAGGTTATCGATCAATCACACTTCAGGGCACAAGCCAATTTCCAGCAATTCCACAATATCAGAAAGAAATCCTGCCAACTGTTTTTATATTGTACACCAAGGTGTATTAGCAGGATTTCTTGCCTTTCTTGGTGGCATCTGGTTTGACTATTTTTAAACAGAACAGCTGATTGGATGGCTCATTGGTTTGTACCTATATGGCAATCCCTATATTCCCAGTTAACTCATACTGCTCTAAATGCAGAAACATAAATTCACAGTAACTATGAATCTGTGCAAGGCAGCCACTTCAGTTCAGGAAGCCGCATAGCTCCTTTGGGACCCTGAATCACATTCACAAGAGCTACAAAATCCTATTGCACTGCCCAGGGTCATTGTGGAAAACAAAGGCGACATCTGTATTATTTTATATGAATAGGATATGCATCTCAGTTTTACCAGTTGGATATTTAATTGGCTCATAGACTTTTGTTATTTTAACTCACTTCTCTGACTGCAATGTAGCATTAATATTTTGTTTTGATGAAGCTGTTTTGTGTCATTTCAATCGCCTGCTTGTTACAGGCTTCTGGAGAAAGTCCTTGCAGGTGCTGAAAGCAGCTGAGCCTGTCAATTTACCACTGGTAGTAAACAGTTGGACTGCAGTCCAGAGATCTAGTCTAAGCGTAGTAGGATGAAGTGGTTCCACCCAGAGAAGGGTGAAGGAAGCAAAAGCTGTTACCAGAGTGGTGGTGCACATGAGGGAGACTGAAAAAGGCTCTAAAGTGTAGCTTGCCCTGTAATCTCAACAGTCATCATTTGCTTAGTTTGACCAGTGAATCCAAATTTCCAGCATGAAGAACCAGTTCTTCAATTAGTGCAAATTGGCACAGCTCACTGACCTCAGAGCTGCACAAATTTAAACCTAATGCGGATGTAACTAATGTAGTATGGACAAAAGGGCCAGTTAATGTTACTACTGAATTCTAACATTTTCCATTTTCTGATTTTGATAAAGTATATACCCTTAATTTTGCATCAAGTTATGGTTCTGATTTTTGTTCATCAGCTACTTTTAAAGAGCAGCAGCCCTCAACAGCCTCATTACACTTATTTCACTTACCTAGTTAGTTCTTTTCTTTCTGGGGAAATTTTAAACCATCACACGTGCACATAATTCATGTGCCACGCATATATATTAATTTTTTGGGGGGCAGAAAATAGTTTCTCTAGAAAGTTATTGAAGTTCTGCCTTGTGCCCACTACAGGGCGCTATGGTACTAGAGAGAGCAGCCTCAGCCGAAAATAACTTCGGCTGGAAAGTTGCTGCAGCTTGGCCATTTTTCCCATCAGAGGGCACTCTGGCGCTGGAACAGAGCCACCACTCCTGGCTAGCTAAGGAAGAGAAAGAGCCTATAGTGCCTTCTTCACCGCAGAGGGTCACAGGGATGAGGGAGGTGCTGGGTCACATGGGGATGGGGGGAAGGGTGCCGGGCCACATGGGGATGGGGGGAAGTGGGTGTCTGAATGGGAGTGGAGGGACACATTTGGGCAGGGGGTTCAAAGACACATGGGAGTGCAGGGACACAGAGATGGGGCAGATGTGCCTGGCTGAATCAGAAAGGCTAGGGGTCAGCCAGGATCTTTATGGGGGATGCTCCCTAACAAACCCTCCCTGCCCCCCCAATAAAATTCATTCCATACTTTTCTCACCCATAACCAACAACCCCAAGTTCACATCCAGGCTCCTTCCCAGCAATCACACTTCCCTCGCCCTCAGTTCCTCTGTTATCCCTGACTCCCCCAAGCCTTTCCACTGCTTCTAAGCAGTGCAGGAAATACAGTTCTGTATTGGAGTTTAAATGAATTATTGCCTAGTAAGAAATCTATTTGTCAAAAAATATTTCCTGAATCTTTTTTGTTGTCTCTATTGTTATAGACATACTTGCTGACAGGTATTTTGAAATAAGATGACCAAAAATAACTGAAACTGGTGTGATTATATTGTGTTATTTTGACAAATAAAATATGCAGAATATTAAAATATTGTGTGCAGAATTTTTAATTTTTCGGTGCAGAATTCCCCCAGAAGTAGTTCTTTTCAACTCTCTGAATGTCCTTTTGGAACCTATAGTCGTATTTTCCAAAGAAGTTAAAAGGGTGATTACACAGCTCTGACAAAACAGCTGCTGCATGTAATTCTGGACTACTTATCTTCTCCAGGAGTGCCAGTTCTTTTTTCAAACCCTCATTGACATAATTAGTCCCTCTCTCTCCTCTCATAAAGTCTTTATTATGGGTTTAGCAGACTGGAAACTCAAAACTAAATGACAGTCACTGCCAACAGAAGAAATAACGTCTGCAACCCAACAATAAAACTGAAACCATCATTTTGGCAGTTTTAAGGATTATCAGAGTCAAAGTCCACTGCTATATCTAAGGTTTTAGTTGCAATTTAGTCCAACAGCTTTTCCACAGACTTGGGGAGGGTCTAATAAAACAGTTTACTTATTCTTAATAAATCCATTTTAATTTTCCATAAAGGTAATCTTTATTGCCCCCTAACCTATTTTGAACTACTTTCTGGGTTGTGGCTGGTAGAAAAATAATCTTTATGTTGAATATAAAAATCTCCTTCATTTTTGTTACTAAGGAAATCCTCTGTTTGTCCATAGCTCCATAAGCTTTATTATAATCATATTCTCCTTGCCCGGATCCTATCAAGCTCTGTGTTCAGCTTCAAAAGGCCTAGCTCAATGAATATTGAGTCATCCTTCACTTTAAATGGCGTAACATTCACTTGTTTTTCTTTTAAATAAAAAAAACTCCTACTGGACCAGTTCCTTCTCCCTCAGGCAAGTCAAGGATTCTCATACTTTGGCATCTGCCTTGGATTTCAATCAGTTCTACCCAATTCTGTATCATCTTATTCTATTTATAGTTGAATTTGACAAAGACATCACAAGTTTGTTCCCAACAGTTCTCAATGTCTCTTTCTTCTATACCACTCAAACAAATTGACAAGATCAAATGTGGCATACAAAGCTGCAACAGTGTGCACTAAAACAGACTTCCTTTTAGTTTAGTGAGCACAAGGTTTATTGATCACTTCTAATCAGAAGCGCTGGGAGCAATTAGTTCCCTCAACTTTTGAAGCCAGTGAAACGTGCAAAGGGGGCAGTTCATCTCCTTAAGGGCTCAGAGTTTTAATTTTAAAAAGGGACATAGAAGACTGGCTTTGGTCATTCTATTCTGTGAGACAGAGCAAATGAGTTGATCGTCTAATTCCCATTTAACACTCAAACTCATGAAATTGCAGGGGTGGGAAAACAAATTCACTCACACACACACACACACTTACTTTAGGTGCCCTCTAAACAGCCCAGTGCTACTGACTTTGCTGACTAATTCTGTTTAAAGAGGCTTTAATACTATTGTAGGTATGTTTGGACTAGATTGTTTTGGTTGTGTTGTAACTCAAGTTAAACAACATGATTGTGTATTTGAGTTGACCTAAAGCAGTGATTCTCAACCTGCTTGCAGCCCAATCAGCACACAGCTGTGGCCCGCATGACATTGTCAGGGCCATAACTAGGGCGGAGCGGGAGTGGCACCTGACCCAGGCACAGAGCCAGCAGGAGGGGTGTGCAAAAATGGGGCAGTGGAGGATTAGGCCCAGCATCAGCTCCTTCCTGCAGAATTGGGCCTAGCAGCATCGGCAGGAGGCCCGGGTGCTCAGCGCCCCCCAGACTCTGCAAGATTGCAGGTCCATTGACCCCCAGCTAGAGCAGGCGCCCCAGCACTAGGACCACAGTGGCAGGTGGGGAGGGCGGACTGGGCAGCTGAGCTACTGCCGAGGTAGGAGACCAGCCTGCACAGGAAGAAGGATGCAGGGGCGTAGGACCGCGGGGTGAGGGTACAGCCAGTGTTTGGGGGACAGACTCTAGGTTGGGGACTGCTGGCTGGGTGCAGTTCCTGGATAGGGGGCTAGATACTAGGGCACAGTCCCAGGATGGGAAGGTTGAGTGTTGGGGGGGCAGTCCTTGAGGGGGCTGGGTGGGGAATTAGATGAAGGAGGGGACAGTCCCTGGGAGCGGACAGTACTGGACAAGGCATCCTGTCTCTGCAGGGCAGGCACGTGTGCAAGCCAAGTGTAGGGCGGAGGGAGGAGTCTGGATGCTGGGGGTACTGTTCCAGCTGGGTTGGGTGATGGGGAGCATTCCCTGGCTGGGGGTGCAATGTGGGGAGGGGCTGAGGGGCAGTCCCTAAATGGGAGGATGCTGGGCGCATGGGGGAGAAGTCCCTGGCTGGGGGGGGGGGGGCGCCATCTTTGCAGGCAGGGTCCACAGATGTGCTGCCAGCAGCAGCAAGGAAGGGAGGGTGGCAATATACCATACCATGCCACCCTTACAGTAAATTAATTCATTTTAACAGTTAATGTTTTGACTTATTTTGCTAATTTAAAATGCTCTTGGCAAACATTTGCCAGTGTTGAAATGAAAGGTACTATATCAGTTTGAGTCATACTGCTGCCATTAACAAATACTAAACCTTATTTTATTTTTTTTAGATGGACAGGTAGTATATATATACATTGTGTGGATGTGGCCCACATAACACACAGAGAGCTACATATGCGGCCCACAATGGTAAACAGGTTTAGAACCACTCATCAAGAGGAACTGACAGGTCTACTTATTTTAATGTTTCAGAAAATAAATTGTTAAAGAGTGCGCAGAGTGCTGAATAGGTGCTCTTATTATAGTTTGTATTAATCTACATAATAGCTCCAAAGCTTGCCTCTGCCACCTTGGCAAGGACAATGCCAAATGACTGTAATTTTGAAGATACTAGTTTGAGTTTCAGAAGGCTGTTCATTTCCTATGTAAGAAAAGCAACTGTTTCAAACCCTTTAGAATGCACACACCAGAGAGGGATGAAAAGCACACAAACTGCAAAATATAATTAACAAAACAGTTTCAAATACCTTGTGAACTTCCTTCAGATAAGCAGATTGATACTTCATCATTCCTATCATTATCATCTCCCACTTCAGTAGCAGTTTCCTCTCCTGGAGTAAGTGCTGATTTAGCACCAGATTCAGGATGGTCACAGAAATCAGCAGGGCCTCCTCTAGGCGGTGGGACTTCAATTCCCATTAAACGATATTTTCGTCTTCGATTCCCAATCCAAGTCTTATAGAGAGAAATACAAATGGATGATATCAGAAATAGTAACAAAAGTCACAGTCCTAAAACCAAGAGTAATGAACATTACTATGTGACAAGGAGAGGGCAAGATCCTTGGGCCAATTTTCCCTGCTCTACCACATGCCAGTGGAACAAAGCACCCCAAAACATAGTGGAGCTGGCCACCTTGGGATTTCCCACAGCATACTGTAAATCCTCCAGTGGTATAGCTCTATCTCATTCCCCTCCACAAAGAGGACATAGCCAGAGAAAACTGGGCAGAGCCAGAACACCACTATGTTTTGGCTTTCCACTGTTGTAAGAATAGCCTTTAGGAGTTGTTGTCAGTCAGATTGCCCAGGGAGGTTGTAGAATCTTCATCATTGGAGATTTTTAAAAGCAGGTTAGATAAACACCTCTCAGGGATGGTCTAGATCAGGGGTGGGAAAACTACGGTCCGGTGGCCGCATCCGGCCCTTCAGACATTTTAATCCAGCCCTCAGGCTCCTGCCGGGGAGCGGGCTCTGGGGCTTGCGCTGCTCCACGTGTGCCGTGGCATCCTACGGCTCCCAGAAGCAGCAGCATGTCCCCTCTCTGGCTCCTATGCACAGGAGCAGCTGGGGGCTCTGCACGGTGCCCCGCCTCAAGCGCTGCTCCTGCAGCTCCCATTGGCCAGCAACAGTGGCCAAAGGGAGCTGCAGGGGCGGTGCCTACGGATGGGGTTGTGTGCAGAGCCATGCCTCCGTGTAGGAGCCGGAGGAGGGACATTGCTGCTACTTCCAGGAGTTGCTTGAGGTAAGTGCCGCCTGGAGAATGCACCCCTGACACCCTTCAGCGCCCCAACCCTCTGCCCCAGCCCTGATCACCCTCTCATACCCCAAACCCCTTGCTCCCACCCTCCTGCACCCCAGAGCCCTCACCCCCCGCCAGAGCCCTCACTCCCCCACCTGCATCTCAACCCCTTGCCCCAGCCCAGATCCCCACCCCCCCCGCACCCTGAACTCCTCATTTCTGGCCCCATCCCAGAGCTTGCACCCCTAGACAAAGCACTCACTCCGTCCACATCCCAACTTCCAATTTTGTGAGCATTCATGGTCTGCCATGCAATTTCCATACCAAGATGTGGCCCTCGGGCCAAAAAGTTTGCCCACCCCAGTCTAGATAATACATAGTCCTGCCTTGAGTGCACGGAACTGAACTAGATGACCTCTCAAGGTCCCTTCCAATCCTATGATTCTATGTGTGTTAAGAGCAAACTTCAGGCCACTCCAAACTATGCAGGAACCTGGGGTAGTCTCAGGGTCAAGTAATCTTAAAGGTGATTTAAAATCAGACAACACAACCTTACATTCCTTTCACATAATCCAAGCCCTGGTCTAAACTACAGGGTTAGGTCTAATTTAGCCACGTTAGGTCCATTTTATAATGAATGCGTCTACACAAGCAATCCCATTCTGTTGACTTAAAGGGCTCTTAAAATCAATTTCTGTACTCCTGCCCAGCGAGGGGAGTAGCACTACACTCGACCTTGCTGGGTCAAATTTGGGGTAATGCAGATGCAAATCGACGTTATTGGCCTCTGGGAGCTATCCCAGAGTGCTCCAATGTGACCGTTCTGGACAGCACTTTCAATTCTGATGCACTAACTAGATACAGAGGAAAAGCCCGGGAACTTCTGAATTTCATTTCCTGTTTGGTCAGCATGGCGAACTCAGCAGCACAGGTGACCATGAAGTCCCCCCACAAGCCCAAGCAAGCTCCAGCATGGATCAAACGGGAGACACTGGATCTGATTGTTGTATGGGGAGAAGAATCTGTGCAGGCAGAACTCCGATCAAAAAGAAGAAATGCTGATATATATGCCAAAATCACACAGGGCATGATGGACAGAGGCTACAACAGGGACACACAGCAGTGCCATGTGAAAGTCAAGGAGCTCAGGCAAGCCTACCAAAGGACAAAGGAGGCAAATGGTCACTCTAGGTCAGAGCCCCATACATGCCGCTTCTACGATCAGCTGCATGGCATTCTAGGGGTGGATCCTACCACGACCCCACCACTGTCCGTGGACACCAGCAATGGGGGGAGTCTCACACAACACAGCGGAGGATTTTGTGGAGGAGGAAGAGGAGGAAGAGAATGTGCAGCAGGCAAGCGGTGAATCCATTCTCCCTGGCAGCTAGGACCTTTTCATCACTCTGGAGCCAATACCCTCCCAAGGTGGGATCCCCGACTCTGAAGGTGGAGAAGGCCCCTCTGGTGAGTGCACATTTGTAACTACAGTACAGGGTTTAAAAGCAATAGTGTTTAATGTTTGATTTGCCCTGAAGACTTGGGATACATTCGTGGCCAGACAGCTACTGGAAAAGTTTGTTAATGTGTCTGGGGATAGAGCGGGAATCCTCCAGGGACATCTCCATGAAGCTCTCCTAGAAGTACTCTGAAAGTCTTTGCAGAAGGCTTTTGGGGAGGGCTGCCTTATTTCATCCTCCACGGTAGGACATTTTACCATGCCAAGCCAGTAGCAAGTAGTCTGGAGTCACTGCAGCACAAAGCATAGCAGCAAATGGTCCTGGGTTTTGGTCGCATTGAAGCAACATTTGGTCTATATCTTTCTGTGTTAGCCTCAGGAGAGTGATATCATTCATGGTCACCTGGTTGAAGTAGGGGAATTTTTGTAAGGGAACAATCAAAGGACCCCATTCATGCTGGGCTGTTTGTGCTTGGCTAAAAGGGATCATCCCAAATAGCCATGCAGATGGGAGGGGAGAAATGTGTGCTACACATCCACCCAAAAACTGCAGCCCGTCCTTTTTAATGACAAACCCAACCGGCATTGCTTGCTATGGGAAAGAAGGGTGCTGCAATTGAAGGCATTTGAAAAAATCCGCTTATCCTTTGGCTTACCATGGCTGCCTGGAAACTGAATTCTGTTGCCCAGCCATGTGTGATGTGTCACCATACTGGCTGGCGCTCAATATAAAAGGCAAAATGCAACCTTGTACCTAAAGCACATGTGCTGTCTGCTGTGAATTGCCTGATTCACTGTGAGAGAGTCTCACTTTTGTTCTCAGAAATGAATAATCTTAATCTTTACTCTCCCTTTTTATCCCCCTGCAGCTGCAGATGTTTCTATGCTCCCCCTATCATCTCCGTCCCTGAGGTTATCGCAGATTAGAAGGCAAAAAAAAACCCTGCACTCGCGATGACATGTTTTCGGAGCTCATGCAGTCCTCCTGCACTGATAGGGTACAGCTGAATGCATGGAGGCATTCAGTGGCAGAGTCCAGGAAAGCATTAAGTGAGAGCAATGAGAAGAGGCAGAATGCAATGCTGAGGCTAATTGGGAAGCAAACGAACATGTTCAGGCATCTGGTGGAGCTGCAGGAAAGCCAACAAGAGCACAGACCACCGCTGCATCCACTGTACAACCGCCTGCTCTCCTCCCCAAGTTCCATATCCTCCTCACTCAAATGCCCAAGAACGCCGGGGGAAGCTCCGGGCACCCAGCCACTGCACTCCAGAGGATGGCCCAAGCAACAGAAGGCTGTCATTCAAACAGTTTTGAGTTGTAGTGTAGCTACAATAAGCAATGAGGCCTTGTCCTCCCCTCCTCCCCCATCCCACCCTGGATACCTTATCAGTTATCTCCCCTTTTTTTTAAATTAAGAAGGGATGCATGGTTTCAAAACAATAGTGACTTTATTTCCTTTGCCAGCTGTGATTGAAGGGGAGAGGGTGGTTGGGTTACAGGGAGTTAAAATCAACACAGAGCATCAAGGAGAAACACACACAACTCTCACACCATTGCCCGGCCAGTCATGAAACTGGTTTTCGAAGCCTCTCTGATGCGCAGCGTGCCTACCTGTGCTCTTCTAATCTCCATGGTGTCTGGCTGTTCAAAACTGGCAGCCAGGCGATTTGCGTTAACCTCCCGCCCCGCCATAAACGTCTCCCCCTTATTCTCACAGATATTATGAAGCACACAGCAAGCATTAATAACAATGGGAATATTGGTTGCACTGAGGTCTAACCTAGTCATCAAACAGTGCCAGAGAACTTTTAAACATCCAAAGGCACATTCTACTACCATTCTTCACTTGCTCAGCCTATAGTTAAACTGCTCCTTACTACTGTCCAGGCTGCCTGTGTATGGCTTCATGAGCCATGGGAGCAAGGAGCATGCTGGGTCTCCAAGGATAAATATTGGAATTTCAACATCCCCAACAGTAATTTTCTGATCTGGGAAGTAAATCCCTTCTTGCAGCTGCTCAAACAGCCCAAAGTTCCTAAAGATGCGAGCATCATGCACCTTTCCTGGTCATCCCATGATGACGTTGGTGAAATGTCCCTTGTGATCCACCAGTGCTTGCAGCACCATTGAGAAGTACCCCTTGCAGTTTATGTACTGGTTGGCAAGGTGGTCCGATGCCAAGATAGGGATCTGCGTTCCATCTATCGCCCCACCACAGTTAGGGAAATCCATTGCAGCAAAGCCATACACTATGACCTGCATGTTTCCCAGAGTCACTACCCTTGATAGCAGAATATCAATGATTGCATTGGCTACTTGAATCACAGCAGTCCCCACAGTAGATTTGCCCACTCCAAACCAACTCCCGACTAACCGGTAGCAGTCAGGCATTGCAGGTTTCCACAGTGCTATTGCCACTTGCTTCTCAAGAGTCATGACAGCTCTCATCTTGGTACTCCTGCGCTTCAGGGTGGGGGAAAGCAACTCACAGAGTTCCAGAAAAGTGGCCTTACGCATGTGAAAGTTTCGCAGCCACTGGGAATCATCCGATAGCTGCAACACTATGCTGTCCCGCCAATCTCTGCTTGTTTGCCGGGCCCAGAATTGGCGTTCAACCTTATCAACCAGCCCCACTTCCGCCACAAAGTCCCAATTGCCATAGCCCATGCTTTCAGGAAAGTCTGTGTTCATGTTCTCATCACAATTGTCCTCATGCTACCGTCTCTTAGGCAGGTTCTTTACATACTGCAGTATAATGTACGAGGTGTTTACAATGCTCGCAACAACAGCGGTGAGCTAAGCGGGCTCCATGTTTGCTGTGCTATGGTAACCCAGGCAAAAAGGCATGAAATGATTGTCTGCAGTTGCTTTCACGGAGGGAGAGAGGAAGGGGAGAGCGATGACATGTACCTAAAACAATCTGCGACAATGTTTTTGCCCTATCAGGCATTCGGAACTTAACCCATAATTCCAATGAGCAGCAGAGACTGCGAGAACTGTGGGATAGCTTCCCACAGTGCACCGCTCCATGAGTCCTTGCTAGCCATGGTAGTGAGGACGCACTCCACCAACTTAATGTGCTTAGTAGGGACATAAACAATCAACTGCATAAAATCCATTTCTAAAAATCGACTTCTATAAAATCGACCTAATTTCATAGTGTAGACATACCCCAAGTCACTACATCTCTCAACAGATAAAGATTTACACTTAAAAGTATACAAGTATGACCAGATAGATGGTAAGAGACATGCTTATTCTTTTCCCTAAATTACATACAAAAACATTAAAAGAACATTATTAAGATTGCAAAGTTAAGCATTCAAAATTTAAAAATGCCAGAATTAAGGTTGCCTGTGGCTTCTTGTCTGATCAGTCTCTTCCCTCCCCACCCACACTGGCTCTCAGATTCAGTTTCTGACACAGGCTCTGCATTCAATGTTGGTCATACCTTTACAAACCCTCCCTATCTCCATGTCCCAGCCTCTTTGCTCAGCCAGTCTCAGTCTTTCTTCCTACCTAATCTCCCCTCACCTCCATTCCTCCTCAAACTGGTTCCTCATCCCTGTCTCCTTGCCCAACCTGTCCGAGCTTCTCCTCGAGCTCCCAGTCTTGGTCTCCACACCCAGCCAGTCCCTGTTTCTTGCCTCTCCAGTCACAGTCTCAACCAAACTTCTTGTTCCAATCCACTCCACATCTCTTCTTCCCCTCCAAAATCTGGCTTTTTGTTTCCTCTGTATTCAAATCAGACAACTTCTTCCTCCGTGCTACCTGGGTGTCATCAGGGGAATCACTGAAAGCACAGGAGACACAAGGTCTCTGGGATGAGTTCCCATGCCCAGCTCCATCCTGACTTTGGGATGGCACAGGCAGAGTTTGGTCAGCACATGGAGCTGAGAGGCACTGTAACATGATCAGCAAAGCTGAAATCTTCAGATATTTTTAGCAGCTGTAATCAAGAAATCTCTAATGAACATGTGCAAATTGGGATTTACATCAAAGGTTTATAATTTGGCCAGAATCTGGCAGATTTTCACAGAGATGGAAAAGGCACATCTCCTGATAAATTTCGAGTCTTGGCTCCAAAGCATGGAGGTACTAAAGTGTAAAAAAAAAGTTGCCAGAATTTATCATTGGCAAAACAATGTATTTTTCCTTGCCTCATTCTCAGAAACAGCTCAACTGTTTTGGCTGAAATAAAAAAAATAAAAATAAAAAAAGCCCAACGAAGACACCCAGCATGGAAAATTTGAGCCCAAAATGTTAAAGTTTTACAAAGATATAAGACACTATTTTCAGTTTCTTATAATGCAAAGTGTCCGGCATCTTTAACAACAGACAGGGTTACCAGCTTTACCTACAAGACTATGCCATGCTGTGTGTAGCTTTTTTCAAAATTAATTACCTTTGAAACAAAACTACTTTAAAAACTTCAAAACTGTTTACTCTTCACATTGGTTCTGATGATCCCTTGCTCTTGGATAATATGACCCTTCCCCTAATCTACATTTTCATAATAAAGAATGTACAATAGTTCAAAAAATGGGCAAATTAGAGCATTTTAAACACAGTGAGTATAATTTGAAGTTAAGGAATTTCTCATAAAATAATTTGCCATATCTTTAACTTCCTTATACTTATGGCAGCAATGCATGGTGCTAACTACTGTAGGGTTTCTGCACCATTACCACAATTTATCTTTCCTTTATTTAAGAGTGAGTCTGCCTCTTTGTTCCCTTTCACAGTGAATTACCAAAAAAAATCCAGCAAGAAGTTATTGAAACATATGGACAAGGCAGACTGTTTATTTTTCTTTTTGATGTGTCATTTCTGCTTTCAAAATTCTGCCAAAATAGAACCGTGTATTCACTACTGTATGTTGAATATGCCCCTTGAAATACATGTATCCACTTCTCTGGAATCCAAACTTAAAATTAGAAAAGAAAATATATGCCATGTATTTACAGGCTTTCCTACAGCAAACACCAATCTATAATGAATATTTTGGAGCTGTGCATTGAGAAATGCACCTAAATATATACATTTCTCTTTTCCGTAAACCAATTGGCTTCACCCCAAGGAGGAATACTGATCTAAACGACATATTCTAATTTAATTTCTTCATTATACTATCTCCTTGAAAAACCCAAATCAACACTCTACAAAGAATGCAAACTTTAATTACTTACAAAACCCCATTGTCATGCATCTGTCCTCTATTCCTCAAATTATTTCTGATTATGAAATTGTGCAAAGAAGGTTTTTATTTCTAGTCATCATCCTTTTGCTCCCAAGACATTCAAGTGGCTAAGAGTCCAGGTCATCACCATGAAAGCTCTTCTAATGTAAAACACTGAACTTTGGCATGAATGAATAAATCAGTCAAGAGAAGGAGGATTAAAAAGAAACAAACTTTTAATTAGACACAAAAATCTAGGTAATTAATCAAAAAATAAATTAAAGAAGTATTGGACAATTTAATGAGGTTTTGGTACAGAGTTCACGTGTCTGAGAATACCACAAAATAACCAGCATTGCTTCTGGTGCCTTGGAAATCCGTGAAAGGCCATCTGGGCGTGTTAAAACATATGCAAGATTAATGTGTAGCCTGTAGTCACTCCATGTGACCACAATCCCTTTGGAAGCATTGGAGCCAGGGGACAAACTAAACCACTGAACCTGAAAGGACTGAATCCGATGGAATTTGATGGTGCACAGGGTTGAAATGTCAGAAAGGAAAAGCAATAGATTTCCCTCATATTCTTTGCACTAAAGAATTCTAATGATATATGGGGTCATGCTTATAGATCACATATGTGTGTCTTTCCAGAACAACAACATTTCTTCTTGGGAACAAATCATTAAGAAAAAACGATCCCCCTTAAAAACCCACTGCAAAGCGGTAAAGGCTGTGGAGAGGGGAACTGAATAAAATTAAAACAAGGTAAAATAAAAAAAAAGACAAAATGTGAAAATTGTGTATGTACAGTAAACCATTTATTTTGATCACATTTCTTCACAAACTGAAAGAACATAAGGAATATTTGTTTTAGTTTCATGTAACTATACCTGAGTGTTATGATGCAAGTTTGGTACTTACTTCCTTGAAACAATGTAACTAATTAAATTATAAAGTCATTGATTACAAGAATAACTCCCAAATAAAATCTTTGTTAGCTAATAGTTAAGGCTGAGAAGTACTACTCTAAACAATATGCTCAATGAAAACAATGTTTTAAAAAACAAACACACAGTCACTAGCTAAGGTTAAACACACAGTTCTGACACCCGACTTAAATGAAGGCATAGACTGCAAATCTGTGTCTGTTCAACAATCTTAAAAAAAGCCTCTGCCCTTGCAGTGCTGCCATCCTCCAATCTTTCATGGATTTGTGCCTTTCATAGCTAGGCCCTGTTCCTGAAAAAACCTCTAAATGATAACTTCTGTTATTCTGATATGAAGGACATTTGAAAAGGGCTTTCAGAAGTTTGCTGGTTATGGTGAAAGTCTTCTTCCATTTTAAATTGTCCATGTATTGACCCAGTAGCAACACCATGTCAATTGCCTTATCGCCTTTTAAATTTGGAGAGTGATGTACTGTTAGGCCTAGAAGATTTATACACATAAGAACACTAGCTCTGTGTTGAAAAATACTTGTAATTGTCACATCAATTATACTCGTGTTTACATAGCACAGCACCTTCAAAACCCTAACACATATAGACACATTTTTTTAATGAGGAAGAGGGACTGATAGCCATCTCACTCCTATTGGTACAATCATGAATTGGTAAAATATATATTCTTTTGTATATGATTGTAAAGTAGAGTACAGTTTGCTCAACTGTTGTATGAGTAAGAGCAGTGCATTCCAGATGTTATTACCGCCAAAACAGATTTAGGGTACCCCTAGAATAGCTCACCTACTAACCAATCTGTTTTCCTGAAGTATGGGTCTCCAGGGTGGCTAAGGAAATACCTGGAGGACATAGACACAGGCTTCTGATAAATGACTGACACAAAGACACTGTTCTTTTCAAAACAAGGCACCTTTTTATTGGTGCAAATAATAATCCCTAATACAATAATCTAAAACACAAATCTCTTATAGCAAGTTAAAGAACACCCCAAACCATACTGCCTTATAGCTGAGATGATCCTAAGTGATGCACCCTGCTTACAGTGATCAGTTGTTCAGAGGTTGCTGACAGCAGTTTTAAATGTTCTTTAAATCTTACGTATATACATTCTCTTTACAAATAGCACAACACACACACACACACACACACACACACACCCCCCTTCATTAACCCAAGCGCACACATACACACTGATACTCATTACATTATTCGGTAATATTGTCTGACAGACTTACCCCGTGCTTACGGTTTCTCCTGAACTCTCTCTCTGCTTTCCTCTGCTGCTGTGTTGCTTTTACTACTTCTCCCACTGCTGCTGGACCGGGGAGGATACTCTGCTGCTGCTGTCAATGGACTGCTCAGGCAAGTTTTGCTCTTCTTCTCTGTCCTTCTTGCCTATCAGCTCCTACTCTCTTCTCTTATCAGCCCACTGACACACTATCCTGCCAGAACTTTTTAGACACCTTTGATAATATCTTCCTGTCAGATCTTTACTGCACATGCTCACCGCCAACATTCTATGCATGCTCACTGCCAGTTCTATTTTTAGCGTGCAGCTATTGTTTACCTCAGCGTTATGATCTGCTGACCTTTCCCCTACTTTGGTTTTTCCACCAAGTCTATGTTGTTTACCTCAGCTGACCTTTCCCCGACTTTTGAAGTATCATGTAGGGTGACCAGATGTCTCAATTTTATAGGGACAGTCCTGATATTCTGGGCTTTGTTATATAAGCTCCTATTATCCCCTATCCTGATTTTTCACACTTGCTATCTGGTCACTCTAGTGTCATGTACCCTCCAGTTCCAATGGTGGAGTGATTCTTGCTTATTCAAAAGGAGGTCAGGAATACTAAATGGAATCTGGGGAATTTCTCTGGTATCAATGTGATTACTACTGATGGGATTAAATTGTTTGCCTTGGCTATACAGGGACAAGGGTGAGGCAAGAAGTGGCTTTCTCCCATCCAGACCCATCTTTTACAGTCAGTGTCCAAATGCCATAGATCAGTGGCTCCCAACCTTTTTCATCTGGCGACGAGCCACAGAGGACTGTGGTGGCGGATGAGCATCCGCCAAAATTTCACCAAAAAGCAGCAATGTCAATAGGCGTCGCCGCCAAGTAGCGTCATCCAGAGGCGTTGCCACTGAAATACCACTGAAAATCGGCGGCAACACCTCTGGATGACGCAGCTTGTTGGCGGCATTTCAGCGAATGCTCATCCACCGGCCAGTACGCGGGTGCACTTAGATGCCATGGCGCCCGCGGGCACCGCATTGGGGACCCCTGCCATAGACGATAGCCAAATACACTAGACAATTTCTATTATTGAACACGCTCTTCTTATGAACACAAGACCTGATGCTGAAAGCAAAACCACACAGCCAGACCCCTGCACCCATACAATACTCCATTGACTTCAATTCACAGGCATCCTGAAGCATATTATGACTTGCAGAACTGGGGGGTCAAAGGGCTTAACCCATCACACTCTATCCAAGATGTCCTATTAAATAAATAATTGGGCCCATAATGCCTAAAAAAATATTGGTTTACTGATCTCTAATGCAGTGGTTCTTAACTTGAGGTGCACGCACACCCTGAGGGTGTGAAATGCCCTGTCTGGGGGTTCAAGACATGCCAGATTTTTTTACAAGGTAGATCATCGAAAACAAAAATTAAGCACAAGCACATAAGTACAACTACTTTGTTTCATCAAACCTATGTATTTATTAACATTATACATTTTTTAACAATTACTATAATATACAAACAAAAAAATACATCTAGGTTTAAAGAACTGACCTACTTCAACAATTTTTGATAAGGGGTGCGAGAACTATTTTGAGAACCAAAAGGGTACAGGTTGCAGTAAAGGTTAGAAACCACTGTTCCAAAGAGTATCAGAGGGTAGCCGTGTTAGTCTGGATCTGTAAAAGCAGCAAAGAGTCTTGTGGCACCTTATAGACTAACAGACGTTTTGGAGCATGAGCTTTCGTGGGTGAATACCCACTTCCTCAGATGCATGCATCTGAGGAAGTGGGTATTCACCCACGAAAGCTCATGCTCCAAAACGTCTGTTAGTCTATAAGGTGCCACAAGACTCTTTGCTGCTGTTCCAAAGAGTGCAGTCCCATGCTCAGTATCTGATCATTTCCATATACCAGCGTAAAACACCCAGATATTTGAGAAAGGATAATACCTTTGCAGTAGCCTAAATCCCAGAGTATTATGTATTACCTGTCCCTCTTTTAGTACCTCCAGGCTCAAAATAATCCCAACACTATTAAATGTGAATGTAGAGAGTTGTCTCAGTAATTAACCTTTCAAAAATGAATAAATGTACAGGACTATATTTTTCAGTTCTAATGTTTTCTATTTTAACAAGTACTGGTCTGTACTTAATATGACACGAGAGTGCCTCCAAGGGCACAAAGGGATTTAAGTAAATTTTTATTTTCTTTTATGTAAATATGTTTTGATCACATAATGGATTAAAGGCTTTAAATCAAAAAATTCAAGTATTACAACAAAAGAAACGTTCATTTAAATGCTTGTGTATATTTCAATTTATTATTGATATGATGAAAATTTCATGCACTCCCCATAGTTTATAAAAAACTATAAACACTACTTAACTAAATAATAAATATTTTAATTATTGTGGTGCTTAGTATAGCGCCTAAAGAAAGATGATGAAACAACAAGTTAACTAAAATGAAATATCATCATAGAGTTAGCTTGGATTCAAGAAAAAAAAAATCCTGTGACTAACACCTACTTGTCAGGACCATGAAAAGTGAAGGTCAAAGTAACTTGTCACGTCCATCTTCCTGCTAATAAAAGACTGTTCTCTACACTATGTTGTCCTGCATTTTTCTCCAATTACTCTAAAACAGTCAGGCAAAAGAACTTCCACCACTTGGTTTGGCAAAGTAGTTCAATATTTGTGAACTGTTCCAACTGTGCTCCCTCTTAGACATCACACAGCCAAACTACACACATTACATTTTGTTGAACTCTTCTCAGAAGTCAATTCCTTCATCCCTAATTGCTCTAAATTCCTCCCAACTCTCTATTAATCAGGGCTTGAGAATTCTAGGCTTTACTTTAGGCAGAGTCTCACTTGTATTGAATGAAGAGATTATCACTTTTCTAACCCCTGAGCATGATGCATCTGTATAAACTCTACCCATATGTGACCACCATGTTGATCACAATTCTGCAGCTCTGCCTACTGCTGTAGTATCCAGATTTCAAGTTCAAGGTAGAACAGAATCTGAAATCCAGATATTTTAGAATGCCACCAGGATTGCATTCTTCTCTACATCTCTGGAACATCTGTCCACTGGTGTCCAGTATCATTTTACTATTTTCTTCAGTTACATTGCATGGCTCTCTAAAGTGATCAACCACATCAACACTGTATGCATTTTTCTTCCCTAAGGAAACCATTGATGACTGTATGAACTACTAAATGGAAATTCCCTAGCATCCCTCAGGATATCCTTTGCCCTCTTTGTCACATCTTATCCTGGTCCCTCCAAAGTATTCCCCCTCCCCCCCCCCCCACACACACGCTTTGATCAATTTCTTTCATATATTTTTGATTTTACACCAAAAGCATTCTCTTATCCCTAGAGGCACTTCGTATTTTAGTCCCATCATAATTGCTAGTTCTTTCCAATCTGCTGGGATACCCCTGCTCATTTCAAATCTTATATAAATTCCACTCTAAATGGAACATCAAATGTTTTGTAAAGCTGCTCTTGCTGATGATCAATTAAAAAAAAAAACACAAAACACCTCACCTGAGGGCTTTTATCTATATATAGACTGGTGAAAGAACAAGAGTACATCCTAACAGGTCATTTATTATTTAATATGTGACATATTTCTGGCTACCTCATGCAATTTTAAAAGGTTTTTTATCTATGCTATTTTTGCTTCTGAAACAAGATAACAGAGAGACAGTACATTTCTTACCCGCACTATTTCACAGTCAACATTTAATTCTGCAGCAACAGCTTCAATTTTTTCTCTGCAGACTGAGCCCAGGCTGGTCATGCCATTGTCCCAGTATTTCTTGAGAGTGGCTAAATCTCGGTCACTAAACTGTGTACGGTCCTGTAGCTGTAAGACAAGAAGTTTTGATTAGAACAAGATATAAAAAAAGGCTTTCAGGTGATACTGCCTTGTTCACAAACGAAGTACTTTGGAATCACAAAACCAAAAAATCACTTGATGGCCTTCCACTTCCTTAGCTTTTCTGTTCTTTAAATTCTCTCATATTGGTTTCCCTGAAAATGTCAATTTTTCAATCTATTAGATTGGCACTGAGTCCTCTGGAATTCACCTCTGTCTGTGGTTTTAGAACCAATGGAAGTTTTAAATGTGTTAGCATTGTTTAATTCCACCTTATTTGATTTGCTTTATTTCACTTTTATAAGGTTTTATGAGTAATAATGGGGTATTTTTTGCTTCAGCTGCTTACTTTCTCTTCACCCTATTATGCGTATTATTGCTCAGGGGTGGAGAAAGTTGCCTCATTTTTTTTTTTGCCAGAACTCTTTTATCTTACTGAAAACTACAATACATGCAGAATTCAAAGGATTCCAAGTCCTCTAAAGAGAATCCTTTTATGTTTATATGGTAGGCTCTGGAGTTTAAATTGTTTTCACTATTTTATTTATGATTTACCAAATGTTGTGTTTTGATAAAACTGCACATGATAGTTGACAACAGATATAAACAAGGACACTGGAAAATGATTCTTGCATTTGTATGGTTGTGTATTAAAAATGTATGTATGTTGTACTGCACTGCAAGTAATACCATTAGCTCCAGTAACACTTGTTAGTCCAACTATCTTAATCATTGTTTCCACTTCCTCACGCCAACAAATAGATTTGCCACCTCTTGCTGCGAAGAATCTATGGAGGCAGCTACTTTTGAAGTCTACATAAACAGATATCAGAAACACATCTGCAGATGCTTAGTTACTTATTATTTACATCAATTACTGGAATTATATATCTGAAACCAAGATATCTATGTCACAGGAGAAGAGAATTTTCAAATAAAAAGCTATTAAAACATTAATTTTAAAATGAGTCAACAAAATTAGTGAAACCAAAATTATCACTAAGATTTTTGATAGAATCTAATATTGTTATTTACCTTTTTAGTTATAAGTCTCTGCTGTTTTCCCCCTTTTCAAATAAACGCTTAACAAGTCATTAAAACTTCATCCCTAAATTAATATAAAATAGGTGTGCCAAAATATAGTCTGTTTTCTAGAAAAATAATGTCCTGTTTAGAGTGATTATGTAATTCAGCGTATGTAGAGTGTAGTGAATATAATCTGTTGATACTACCAAAAAATACTCCAAATATTACCTTGCTATGTACAGTTTCATCCATCTAAGTACAGTCAATTCAGAACCTTTCTTCACAATCTACCATTCAGAAATAAAAGGGAAAAGGAAGGCCAACTTCCTAACAGAGGCCTGGTCTACACTACGCGTTTAAACTGATTTTAGCAGCGTTAAACCGATTTAACGCTGTACCCGTCCACACTACGAGGCCCTTTATATCGATATAAAGGGCTCTTTAAATCGGTTTCTGTACTCCTCCCCGACGAGAGGAGTAGCGCTAAAATGGGTATTACCATATCGGATTAGGGTTAATGTGGCCGCTACTCGACGGTATTGGCCTCCGGGTGGTATCCCACAGTGCACCACTGTGACCACTCTGGACAGCAATCTGAACTCTGATGCAGTGGCCACGTAAACAGGAAAAGCCCCGCAAAATTTTGATTTTCATTTCCTGTTTGCCCAGCGTGGAGCTCTGATCAGCACGGGTGACAATGCAGTCCCAAATCCAAAAAGAGCTCCAGCACGGACCGTACAGGAGATACTGGATCTGATCGCTGTATGGAGAAACAAATCTGTTCTATCAGAGCTCCGTTACAGAAGACGAAATGCCAAAGTGTTTGAAAAAAAAATCTACAGGCTACACAGTGCTGCATGACAAGCGTAACAGGAAGCCAGAGACTCAAATGGATGCTCATAGAGGGAAGGAGGGGGTACTGAGGACTTCAGCTATCCCACAGTCCCCAGCAGTCTCCGAAAAGTATTTGCACTCTTGGCTGAGCTCCTAATGCCTGTAGGTTCAAACACAGTGTCCGGTGTGGTTCAGGGAACAGTTCATCAATTTACTCCCCCCCGCCGCCCCGTGAAAGAAAAGGGAAAGAAATCGTTTCTTGACTTCTTTCAATGTCACCCTATGTCTACTGAATGCTGCTGGTAGATGCGATGCTGCAGCAGTGAAGAGCAGTATCTGCTCCTCTCCCCTCCCTGGTGGCAGACGGTACAATATGACTGATATCCGTTGTCACCATCAGCCCGTGAGTGCTCCTGGCTTGCCTCAGGTGAGGTCGGCCGGGGGCGCTTAGGTAAAAATAGGAATGATTCCTGGTCATTCCTAGTAGATGGGACAGAACGGCTGGTAACCGTCCTCATCATAGCAACTGGGGGCTGAGCTCCATCAGCCCCCTCCCTTTCCTGTGTAAAGAAAAGATTCTGTCCTGCCTGGACTATCATAGCAGCAGGAGGAGGCTGGGCTCCTCTCCTTCACACCGTTTAATGTCCTGCCTGGACTGTCATAGCACCGGGAGGCTGCCTCCCCTTTATTTTATCTCACTAACAAGTCACTGTTTCTTATTCCTGCATTCTTTATAACTTCATGACACAAATGGGGGGGGGACACTGCCACGGTAGCCCAGGAAGGTTGGGGAGGAGGGAAGCAACGGGTGGGGTTGTTGCAAGGGCAACCCCCGTGAATGGCATGTAGCTCATCATTTCTGTGGGATCTGACATGGAGCAGCTGTGCTCTCTGATACACTGCTTCTCTAGTACACTTGCCCCATATTTTAGGCAGGACTGACTATTTTTAGAAACCATAAAGGAGGGCTTGACTTGGGGAGTCATTCCCAGTTTTGCCTTTGAGCCCCCGGCTGATCTTAGCCAGGGGCACCCATGATAGCAGCAGACAGTACAGAAGGACAGTTAACCATCATCTCATTGCCAATTTACACCGGCAGCAGACGGCACAGAACGACTGGTAACCGTCTCTGCTATCATGCAAAAGCAAATGAATGCTGCTGTGTAATGCTGGAGTATCGCTTCTGTCAGCGGCATCCAGTACACATACGGTGACTGTAAAAAAAAAAAAAAAAAAAGCTGAACCGGCTCCATGGTTGCCGTGCTATGGCATCTGCTAGGGCAATCCAGGGAAAAAGGGCACGAAATGATTGTTTGCTGCTGCTTTCCCGGAGGAAGGAATGACTGACGACATTTACCCAGAACCACCCGCGACAATGATTTTTGCCCCATCAGCCACTGGGCTCTCAACCCAGAATTCTAAGGGGCGGGGGAGACTGCAGGAACTATGGGATAGCTACGGAATAGCTACCCACAGTGCAACGCTCCGGAAATCGACGCTAGCCTCGGACCATGGATGCACACCACCGAATTAATGTGCTTAGTGTGGCCACATGCACTCGACTTTATACAATCTGTTTTATAAAACCAGTTTATGTAAAATCGGAATAATCCCGTAGTGTAGACGTACCCAGACTCTGTTCTGAGACTGAGGGCTCGGCAAATATCTGAACTGTTCCATTTTTCCCTATGGACTTAATTTGAGCAGAATGACAAAGTAGATACTTCCAGGCCCACTGATCAAATACCCCCTTTTTTATACCTACTAGGATGGGGTGTTTTGGGCATCTACAAATGACTGGAGGTATTCTGCCTCATTCTCATTTTGCCTGCCTGGAACAGGTGGGAGAATAAGGGGCAGGCCAGTGACTGAAGGAAGGGAAGGAACTGCTGAAGGTAAAAGTAGGTGCATGATGGAAGACATTTAAGAATGTTTCAGGAAAAACATGGGGACATATAGACAGCTCAGCGGTTCTCAAGCTTTTGTATTGGTGACCCCTTCTCACACAGCAAGTCTCTGAGTGTGACACACCCTGCCTCATGTAAATTAAAAACACATTTTTTATATTTAATATTATAAATGCTGGAGGTGAAGCAGATTTGGGGGTTGAGGCTGACTCCCCTAAGTAATAACCACATGACCCCCTGAGGGGTCATGACCCCCTGTCATAGCTTGTTCAACTTCTAGCCTGACTTTTTAAAAAAACCTTGATGGTAAAGTAGTACTGCATCTGCTCCTGGGGATACCATAGGAACCATTGCCGCAGCTACTTGGCACTCAGGCAGTTCTACATGGTCTTTGCCTGAGAGTTGGCTGACAGCGGAGGAGAGGAAACCAGGATTTGTGGATTGTCTTCTAAGTGACTGGACCCTCTGGCTGTGGAGAAAAATCCCTGGGAGTAAACCATGCAGCTGTCTTTCAATGTAAGGATTCAGTTCATGGCCATGCACTGATACTACTTTACTTTCTCCCCTACACTGTTGTTCCTTGGGGGAGGAGAAGAGGGAAGCCACTACTGTATCTCAAAGAGGAGGGTGGAGGCAAAGGAAAACCTCCAGGAGTCAAATTAACCAATTCCAAGTTGTAGTAAGGCTCAAAGTCCAGTTTAGATATCTGATTCCCAATGTTTCACAATATTCTAGGAAGACAGTTCTCTTGCTGCAAGGAAACAGAGCAATATGGCAGCTTTTTCAAGGTGAAGGTGCTAAAACACAACCACTGCAAGACATGGCAGGTTCTGTTGCTAAAATTAAACCACCTAACAGTATATACCTACAAGCTTATGCCAGCATTCTATTATCCATAAGAACATAAGAATGGCCCTACTGGATCAGACCAAAGGTCCACCCAGCCCTGTATCCTGTGGTAAATGCCAGGTGCCCCAGAGAGAATGAATATAACAGGTAATCATCCAGTGATCCATCCCCTGTCGCCCATTCCCAGCTTCTGGCAAATAGAGGCTAGGGACACCATTCCTGCCCATTCTGGCTAATGACCATTGATGGACCTATCCTCCATGAATTTATCTAGTCTTTTTTTAACCCTGTTATAGTCTTGGCCTTCACAACATCCTCTGGGAAGGAGTTCCACAGGTTGACCACCAAAACAACATACAGCTAGACCAAACATCCACTACTAACAGTGTTAGCAGTGGTTAATTTTGCAATGAGTGTTTTGTGTTTTAAAATATGAAGGAATTAAGCAGGGAGCGTTAACTCTCTTTCCCTGGATAACTTGTGACAGACATTAATAGTGCCAGCAATACACCTCTGCCATATACATTGACCAAACCGGACAGTCTCTATGCAAAAGAATAAATGGACACAAATCTGACATCAGGAATCATAACATTCAAAAACCAATGGGAGAACACTTCAACCTCGCTAACCACTCAGTGACAGGCTTGAAGGTGGCAATTTGCAACAAAAAAAACTTCAAAAAACAGACTCCAAAGAGAGACTGCTGAACAAGAATTAATATGCAAATTAGATACAATTACCTTAGGTTTGAACAGAGACTGGGAATGGTTGGGTCATTACACTAATTGAATCTATTTCCCCATGTTAAAATATCCTCACACCTTCTATGAGTCATCTCGACTATCACTTCAAAGGTTTTTTTCTCTCTCCTGCTGATGATAGCTCATCTTAATTGATTGGCCTCTTACAGCTGGTATGGCTACTCCCAAGTTTTCATCTTCTCTGTATGTATAAATATCTTCTTTTTGAGTGTTCCATTCTATGCATCCGATGAAGTGGGTTTCAGCCCATGAAAGCTTATGCTCAAATAAATGTGTGAGTCTCTAAGGTGCCACAAGTACTCCTGTTCTTTTTGCAGATACAGACTAACACGGCTGCTACTCTGAAAGCTGTCATTAATAGGGCGCTTTTCCTCTGACAAGTTAAGAAACACTGAAGTAGCAATTCAGCCCAAGTACCAAATCTTGTTTTAATTTTTTTATATTAAATCAACAGAATATTTTAAAGTGATGTATCTGTGGCACTGACATTTACCACAGGGCATTTTTTTAAGAAGCCCTGCTGTTGTAACCAGAATAGTAGAGATGGGTAAGCCAAATAAGACTTCAGTCTGCCTTGAGCAGGGTGCTATGCCGTGTGTCAATGAAAGAGGAACATTAAAGACAGACAAGTGAGAGAGAACATTTTGGCATTACTTCCTGGGGGCCACAGTGACCTCACACTTGTCTACTGCCTGTCCTTCAGTGCTTATTCTTGTACAGCCAATGTCATCTCCTTTTGCCCTACTCATATGCACAGCGACCCTTTCTAGCTAGACAAGCAATCTCCTATAATTGTTCTTATAGAATTTTTATTAGAGAAATCAAACGACTGTAGTTTGCTCCCTGTCACTGTTAAGCACCATGGACAACAGAAACAAAGTACCTAGTGGGCCACTGCATGTAGGAAAAAAAAAAAAAAAGTCTGAACGGACTTGATCAAAGCAAATGTGTCTTTAAGTAAAACTGTGGGAAATTCCCTTTGGCAACATCCCTACAGAAACCCTGCTTTTCCACTTACTGCTGCCATGCAGAAGAAATTTAAGACAATTTTAGTTTTACCTCCTTGAGAGAAAAAAACTCTAGTCTTTAAGATGCCACTAGCCAAATAACATTTTGCTTCATTTACATGTCAAATCAGGTATTTTAAATTGTTACTGTACATTTCCTTCAAGAGCAAGTATAAGGAAAAGCATGCTGGTATTTCTCCTAGGTAGAAGTAGGGGGGACAAGTTTCTTCACCTTACAAAATGGTTCTTACTAGGAAAGTTTTACATCACAATGGAAACACACGTTTCTCTCAAAACCTTGAAAGGGAAAGCCTCATCACGAGACCCTAGAACCCCAGTTCTAGCAAGATCTTTGCATCTGCAAGCCATCTCTTACTTCTCTTGTTTTAACTTCTGTTTCCTCCTCTTACATCTCTGTCACTTTTTGGTCAAGTCTTTGCTTTATACTTCCAGGTATCAAATGATGGCTAAATATTTACTCCCTGGAATTAAATTTATCAGTTTTGTTATCCATATGCTGAAAAGCAGATTTGAGACAGTTTTCTGTTGAAACAGAATATTAGCTTTAAAAAGCAGTCCTAGGGAGCAAACTGAGTCAACAACTCTGCCAGACCCTGCGTTATATGCTGCTTATACCAAGGGTTCTCAACCTTTTTCTTTCAGAGGCCCCCTCAACATGTTATAAAAACTCCATGGCCCACAACAACTGCACCAAAGAGCTTTTACCTTGCAAGAGCCAGTTCCATTGTGCCTGAGTGGCCATGGCCCTCATCACAAAGATTAAGTTACCTTTTAGGTATCCTTGGCCCAAATCATTGAGTATCTTGAACAAGACTCCATACATCCGAAGAAGTGGGTCAAAACTCATGAAAGCTTATACTCTAATAAATTTGTTAGTCTTTAAGGTGCCACAAGTCTCCTTGTTGTTTTTGCTGAAACAGACTAACACGGCTACCCTTTTGAAACTTGTCTTGAAGAGGAGAACACAGAACTTGAATTTGACATATTATTCAATGGCGAGCCAGTGTAAAGAGCAGATGACAGGTCTGATGTACTCATCACAGACCAAGTTAGTGAGGAGATGTGCTAATGCATTCTGTACTAGACTAGATGGAGTTTCTTGAGGACTGACAACTCTACATTCAAGTAGATAGAATCAGAGGGTTAGAAGGGACTGCCAGAGTAATATTGCCACAGTCCACTTGGGAATTGAGAAATGCATTTTTCATTGATGCCAGATAATCATCTGTCAGGATGAGATGCCATTTCTTGTCCAGCCATGGAAATCAGAACCTAATATAGGTATTTTGGAATTTTGTTTTTATAGCTTAGTAAAATAGACAAATAATATTTTCCCTGGTTGAAAAAGAACTAAATGAGAAGTGAGAAAATAAGAGAGAGACCAAGATGCTATGGTCTTAACGTGATCCTCCAGTCTGTCAGGATCTCATTCTTTTTGGTAAACTTATTTACACTAAATGTTTTTCATCCCAAAGTCCTTCTCACATGGTGTACATATGATACCAGTGAAGTGCAAACATCTCTGGGATGAAGGGCAGCACCCATCTGTCTCATAGCACAGTTCACAAGAGTAAGATGAGCGAAACTTCGTAGGCACATTGAGTCAAACCAACAAAGAAATGCCCTGAAATCTTTTGGCCTAAAGTATTGCTTGGTCTGAGGAACGGGAGGTGGTGAAAGAAGGCACAAAAGGGTCTTCATCTCCTTACTCTTGTGTCTACACACAAAGGTCAGTAATAATAGCCCTTGAACTCCCTTAGCATATGGACTGCTTCCAGCTATCACCAGCACCAGTACTCTGACAGGACTGGGATGGGATGAGGCGAGTCTAGTCCCATTGCCCCTGATTTCTTACCCATTAGCCAACAGAACTGTTAGTACAAGGTGATATTCAAAAGGTAGCAGAATTGTCCTCCAAAATAAATTCCCCCAAAGCTCCTGGAATTCAGGACAAGTTCCCTTGCAGGTCTCCTGCTGCTTTGATGCTTCTCCATGACCCTCACTTGGACCAGCCACACCGTCTGACCCTTAACATACACAGAGAGTAGACAGAACCTCTGTTTTTAAGATCTCATTCATAACACCCACATATAGTAAACTGCATAGACTTATCTCATCTGTCTCAGAAGGAAGAAGAGCTGAAATGACTCTGCTGAGATCTGAACCTGTATTCAGAGTGTCTTTGTATTCCAACATTGCTTAGCCCATAACCCCTCACATTGTGATTCCATGTTCTAGGCAAAACTTCAGTGCTGTGGCTCAAAAAGACCAACTTCTACCCTTGACTGTGGGCAACTATCAGTCTAACAGGACTAAGGAATACCAGAATTCCAGAGTCACTCTTGTAGATAGGGTAAAGATAGGGGAGTCTGGAATTATCACTTCTAGTTAACTTATTTTGGTTTAATGTGTAGTACAATGTCCATCTCAGAGTGACAGTGAATACACTAGGAGGAGAGCTTTTGCAATACTATCTTGTTTATCTCAGCTGTTGCATCAATACTTTTCTTTTTAAGCTGCAAGGTTAAAAATCCACAACACCCAAAAATATCGACGCTTTCACCTATATCAAAACACAAGTCTCAATAACCTTAATTACACATGGAGTAGCAGTAACTGCTATGGTTAAGATTATATTACTGTTTCCATTCTAGTTTCTCAATTGTTCAACTTTGTTTTTTCAAACTTTCACATTTGGGTCTGAAATTTTCCAGGATTTGCTTCTACTTTTGTGATTTTAAAGGAAGTTTTAGCAAGAATGATCCAGTCATTTTAAGAAAAGCAAAACACATCACACATTTCTTCAATTTAAAAATAAAAAACCACACTACAGCTGAAATGGACAGGAATTTTTCCTGGTCAGAAAAACTTTTCACTGTGCAGCTGCACTGCATACCTAGTGCAGCCTTCCTTCAATGTACATTTTAAAAGCTTTGTGAATAAGCTGTGCAAACATAAAAACCAGTTATTCACCTTCTCCTACTGTTGTTCTTCAAGGTGTTTTGCATGTGTCCATTACACTAAGTGTGTGTATATCCCATGTACCTGTGCCAGAGGGTTTCCCCTTGCAATGCACAAAGGGGCAGCCATGCCTTCACCCTGGTGTTCCTCATGCACCAAGCTGAGACTATTATGGGGCAGAGCTGCCCTGTGCGTCCTCCAGTTCCTCATATCAGACTTTTGGATGACAGACTCTGCTGTATTGCAGAAGGAGGGTGGGTCAGGTAACGGATACGTGCAACACATCTCAGAGGGTGACAGGTACTCCAAGGTGAGTAATTGTTTTTTCTTCTTCGAGTAACTGCATATGTCCATTACACCAGGTGACTCCCAAGCAGTTTCTGTGGGAGCCAGGAGTCTTATCTGAAGAGAGGACTCTTTCCTTATGTTAGCATCTTCTCTTGATGTGATTGTAATGTCTAGCAAAAGTGTGGACTGAAGACCATGTTGCCGCGCTATACAGACATCCATGACAGGAACATACCATAGAGACTGAGTGTGCAGAGAGCTTTTCTACAAGCATGATGCCCTGGATCTTGAGCATATAATTCAGCTAGTGATCCAACTGGAAAGTCGTACTGTTACAGGATGCCTTCCTATTCATTCTGAGTAGGAGACAGACAACTGAGAAGAGAAACAAAAGGCTTTGTTCTTTTCAGATAAAAAGCTCGTGCTCAGCAAACATCCAGAGTGCAGAGCTTTTGCTCATCTTTTTGAGTATGAGGCCCTGCAAAGAAGATTGGTAAGTATATATAGATAGGTTGGGGTGGAATCAGATACTACTTTGGAGAGAAACTTGGAGTTCAGCCTAAACTGTACAGCATTCTTGTAAAAACACACACACACAAACACTATATGAACAGTCACTAGAGCAGGGATCACCAACCTTTGGCAACCGGCACGCCAGGGTCCAAAGGTTGCTGATCTCTGCACTAGAGCATGTAATTCCCCCATTCTTTTTGCCAAGGCAATGGCTATTAGATAAGCCACCTTTGCAGAAAGGTGTAACAAATGGGTAATTAACAGTTCAAAAGGGAGCCCAGAAGGGCTAATAACACTAAGTTCAAATCCCAGTATGGAGTAGGATCCCTGATAGGAGGGAACAATCTTTCTAGGCCTTTAAGAAACCATTAAGGTGGTCATAAGGCTGGAGGATGCAGTCCCATGACGCGAGGGTGAAACTCCAAAATTGTGATCAGGGTGCACTTTTATATAGAGCTGACCACCAAACCTGACTCTTATGTGTAAGAAATAATCAAAAATCTTTTGAATGGTAGATTGCATAGGAGACCCAGGGGATATTTACTTTGCAATTAAATGCCCCAGGTCTAACCCATGTCAGCTGGCTCAGGCTCGCGGCACTCAGGCTGCAGGCTAGAAAATTGCAGTGCAGATGTTCAGGCTTGGGCTGTAGCCCAGGCTGTGTGATTCTGCAAGGGGGGGAGAGTCCCAGGGTCCAGCCTCGACCCAAAACATCTACACCACAATTTTACAGCCCCATAGCCTGAGCACTGTGAGCCTGAGTCAGCTGATATAGGCCAACCACTGGTGTTTAATTGCAGTGTAGGCATACCCACTCAGACAAAGAAATGTTTCCATTTACTAAGGTATGTAGCACTTGTGGATGGTTTCCTACTTTTAAAGTAGGACTAACTAAAACCTGCATATTCAATGCAATCTCCACTGAAGGAACAAACAGACAGTATGCTCCGATTGACCATAGATGGTGGGAAGGAACTGAAGGATGAGCAGGACGGCTCCACCCCTTTATAGCCTTGGCTCGGAACAAAGGAACATCAGTGAGCAGACATGGCCACCGCCAGGGCCAGCTTTAGGCTGATTCCCCTGAATTGGCCCTGCACCTGAGAGGGCCCCATGCCAGCACCTAAGAGGGCCCTGCGCCCTAAAGAAAATCTCCTAACTTAGGCGGCTTTTTAAATTTTTACTCACCCTGTGGCGCTCCGGGTCTTCAGCGGCAGGTCCTTCAGTGTCACCAAAGACCTGGAGCAAGTGAAGGACCTGCCATCGAAACTATTGAAATCAGGCCCCGCACTTCCTAAAGCCGGCCCTGGCCACTGCTAGAGAAAACTCTCTGGCACCACTGCATGAGATGCACGCATCAATTGTGTAATGGACATATGCCATCACTCTAATAACTTTGCATACAGCGCACATGATTGTTCAGTGAAGAACTGGTCAAATCAAAAAGATTTCACTGGAACACTTAAAAGCATTTCTCTTCAGTGAGGGTTATATTCATGCCACTGTACAGAGAAGTAAGGCTAAACTACACTTACATATCCAGCTAACTCAGCCACATAGGGAAAGTTTTTAAGACAAGAAAAAATGAACAGAGGGATATGTTTTCAGGTATGATGAGGACAAATCTCATGGGCACACTTTGGCCAAAATTTTCAAACCTGAATGTTTAAAGGCAGGCAACTCAGTCCATAGCTAGGCAAGGCCATAAGTGCCCTGATTTTTGAAGGTGCTGAGCACCCATAATACATTAACTCTGTGTCATCCACTCCCAGCCTCCTCTCCTCATAGGAGACTTGTTAGGAATGTGTCGAGGAGGCCCTCTGGCAATCTCCAGCTAGCAGAGCAGCCCCCATGGGGCCACTGCATCCAAAGCGTGTAACAGCAGCTCTGAGGCTGCTCTTATTGATGCCAAAGGAGGACAAAGGTGGTTTTAATCCACATTTGCTTTCCCACATGGGGTCCTGAGCTTGAAGATCTGACTATATATGTCATTTCCATTTCTCCTTCTGAAGACTTATTACAGATGGAAACCTAAAACCATACTGAAAGACTTGTGAATATTATTTTAGAATCAGTGCAATTTATGCATCATGCCATTCAATTAAAATGCAAGCAAGAGAGCAAGTATGTAGGAGTTACTTCAAAATGATCCCTAGTATCTGCCACTGAAAATCCTAGTTTAAAAGCTGATGAAGGGGCTAGTGTTAAAGCTATATATCATAAGAAAAAAATTAGTTGTTTAGATGAAACTATATTTCTCACCTCAATTCCCAGGGTTTGTTTTCCATACCAGATCCTCCATATGTGCCCATACAAACTTGCCACTTATGTACACAAATGACAGAAGCATCAGCATATATAATCCACATATTTAATATCTAACAGTTTTATTTCTTTTCTTCTTCTCTAAATTGCCAATTACTTATATTAGGTTAAAACTCTCAAAGGAAACAGATCTCACAGGAAGCACCAATATGATTTCCTATTTATAGCCAAGGGTATGGAAAAATACTGGTTTTGACTCTAGATCAGTTCCTCAGAAGGGCCTGTGGATACTATTCTAGATAGCAGAAAGTCAAATGACATAAGTCTACAAGGAAACTTCACAACAACATTTTCTATTTTTGCTTTCCTTCCTCATTTTTTATTAGTAAGAGATTGTTGTTTTTTAAAGGTGATCTACCAAGTATGTATGTGTGTATATAGGGGGAAGTATCCTTTTTGTGATTATTTCTTTCAATTTATAATGACATGAAGAGGAATCCATCTGCTACTCGGGGCACCTTTCACAAACAAACAATGCAATGGAGTTTTTTGCTTTCTTTTAAATAAAAATGTTCTGTCTGAGACACACAAGGAGTGTCAATTCTCTGTCCTTGGAGGTCTCCTTGGAGGACAGATGCGGATTGTAAACTTTCTGAACCCTTAACTGAAGCGATCGGGTGTTGGATGTTTAATATATTACCTCCCAAGTGTTTCAGATATTTGAATTAAACAGATGTTACATATAGCCTACTATTTTTCTCGACTGCAAAGTTATTTTTTTTCTTTAGAGATAATCTGACGGTTTGTCCACACAGACTTGTTCCTGAATAATCAGGAACAGCTAATTGGGAACAATTCCATGTGGAGACAACCCATAAGTTTAAAGGCTGCCAGAAATACCACTTCAAATGAAGTTCAACTGTACACCCTAAACATCTAACACTGTGTAGCCTTCTGTTTTTCTCCAATTTCTCTCTACACAAATGTATTTAGATCCCTACCCTAGATTATTCTGAATCACAACACAAAATTAGATATTTTGTTTTCCTACCACATGTACAGACAAAAACAAATTATTTTGTCCTTTTCTTGGATCTCATTAGAATACAATTTACCATGTGCACATAGAGAGATTATGTGAAAGATGGGAAACTGCTGTCATTCATTAGACTAGTAAACCTGCAACAGTTGAAAATGGTTTACAAAGCATCTTCAATTGCACTGATTCAGGCTATTTAACAACAGAAATTAATATCAAGATAGTTAACCAAGATTACTAAACAACAGCATTCTTGGCACACACATTATTGTATTTCCAGAGCAGATTTACAGTTACTACATACGCTAAATTATGTATGGATCTACATCAGCACATTTAGTTCCTGTATATGACAAGCTAATCTACAATCTAAGATTTCATGTAAATTAACATGAAATAAAGCAAAATAAATAAAAACAGAAGTATATTTCAAAGCTTATTTCAAGGATTCTTTAAGATTTATGAGAACAAGAAATTTCTAAAATTAGTTTAAAAGCAATGTAAACGGTAGGTAAAAAGTTTCATTTTGAGGGAGCTCACTTGGAGCGGTCTTCATTGCTCTTTCCATTAGCAGGGCTTTTTTTAAAGAAACAAAATGAAAACAAAGTCTTATTCTAAATTTCTAAAAGACCTGTGCTGAGCTCTTTTTTTCACTCCGCTGGGTTTCCCAGTTGCTCTTTGAGACATCAGTCTGTCACTAGAATTATTCTACCGTTGAAAATATACTGCATTCTGACTTACAGAGGGTGGACTACTAATAGCAACTTTAAAGTATCTTACTGTTACATTGTTTCTGAAACTGACTGCTGTAAATTATGCAAACTGCTGTAAAACAAATTAGCTTCTCTGTACATAGCAGCAATGAAAGCCAAAGCAGTGACATACAGACAAATTAAACCTACAATATAAAAGAACCTCTCGGCTTTCTACCCCTGATGAAGTAGCCCATCAGAAGACAGAGATCTTGCCATAGGCCCCAAACCCCATTTTTTTAAAATATATATTATATATATAAATTATATATATGAAACTTGAGGTTTTTGATTAGATGGGAAGTGAATGCCAGAGCCAAGCACTTCACCACCAGCCTTGTGAGGCTTAACTCTAGGGACTGTAACTCCAATCTTCACAGTGGTATAGGAAGAAAACAATGGTTTCTGAGGCCATTACACAAAAAACTCATCCATCCTGACATTGTATTTATGAAACACGATTATTCCCCAGGAAAATAATGCCAGAGAATATGTGCACATTCCAGCAGTATCAAATCAGGAGAAGAGCTACTTCAGTTTTGCTTTCATTCAGAGAATTATTTTTTAAAAATATGTACGCACATGTGCACACATGCAGTAAGCATCAGCTCAGGAGACCGAGGACTTCTCTATACTACAGTGTTAGCTAGAAATATAACTTGAGTGCTGTCCCTAATCAGATTCCCCTCATGCACAAAAATCTCCAGCTCAAGCTCTGCCTGGCCCATCAGAGGGTATATGAATTGTTAATCATGCCTATTATGGTAGTGCCAACCAATCACGAACAGGACCACATTGTTGTAGGCACTGTACAAAATACAGAGCTCCTTTCCCGGAGAGCTTACAAAAAAGCTTGAGTCCTGCTAATGATTCAGCTACTCTGTGCTACTCATACTACCATTTGGTGCTATTCAGATGTTGTTTGAACTAAGGAAACTCGAGAGTAATTAACTGAAGTGTAGATAACTTAGGCTAACATTGCAGTGAAGACAAACCTTGAAGCAAAAACATTCTTGTGACAAGAGTAGTAAAGATATGAAATGTGTGTTTATGAAGCCATGTCTGAGATAAATGGGCTGTGGAAATTTCCTCCAGTTGGCACTGGCAGCCACCACAGAAATGAGCCAGCTCAATTTTGAGTTAATTAAATACATATTCTATGTGGGAACAATGGATGCAGTCAAATTGGATGGGTCATTAACAGCAAATACTTACATGTCTTTTATAAAAAATGAGTGATGGGGAGAAAATGAAGTTAACCGTCCTTTCTGGTCTGACAGACAACTCTTTAACTGTGCACTCTCACATCCCTGACCATCCTATTACATCCCCTAAGGACCTTTATATTCTCATACTGTTTCTTTTCTACATTTCTATGTTCCTATATAAAGCACCTTTGATACTATCCCATACTCTCCCATATTGTGGTACTCCACAACATGTGCAACCATTATCCACCCACAGCAGAACACACTGTCCTCCAGATTGCTCTCCCTTTGTATCATTATCTCATTTCTTATCCTTCATATATTGGCTAAGAACGATTACTCTCATACCCTACCTTCTCACTAACGAGATCACAACATATCTAACTTACCCTCTATGTACATTCTATAAACACCCACCCTTCCAACCATTATTTCACTGTGAACCACAATACATCCCATCGCCTGAACATTCCAAAGTCTAAAAACACTACTATACTTCTCTTGATCTTACTCCTGACATGGATTCAAACACCCCTTTAATGATACAGAATCCATATATCCATTCTAACCCTGTCTGCAAATATTGCCCTCTAAATATCTCCTGTTCCCAAAGGTTAGATAAGCTATGACTATCTACTCTACAAGGGAAGCTCTCACTTTTTCCCCATAGTGTGGAATGCAAGTTACTAGGGATTGTCTTGCGCCCACCTGCCCTCCCAAGCAGGGTAGCATAAAACCCTTGTGGCAACTACAGTTACTGATTACATGAAAAGGTAATTAGACAATTAATTGTAGCTGTCTTTTAATGTAATTTAGTAGCTGAGAATGAGGATGACAGGCAATATCATAGGCCTGATCAAAGCCCATTTAAGTCAATGGAATTGACTTCAATGGATTTTGGAGCAGGCCACATGTGATTCAATGAACATCTGCAGTCTGCCAGAAAGTTCTCCATGGCCCATCACTGGAACTACTGACAGACATCAAAGAAACTGGAATGTGGTTACAATATGAAAAATCCTTTATTCCAAATTTTAATAATTTTTCAAATGTGAAATTCAAACGTTTTCACGTTTATCACAAACTCAGACTAATTTTATGTGTAGAGTGCACAACATAATTGATTATAAGGGCAAAGTTATTAAAAATGTGGAATTTCTCTGAATTATCGAGCTCACAGCATTTAGGTTTAGGTTTTTGGGGTTTTTTTTAAAATTACGTTTTACTAAAAGATTCCTTTGTTTAAAGCATATCTGTTTCTCATCTCTACCTTAAAGTTCTTTTTATGCTTTAGAAAACATGTAAGCATCAACAGCTGCCCTAACTTTTTATTTTTAAAAAGTAATATTAGATGTATTAAATAAGGGTGCTTTTATATCTAGATAGGATTTACTGATAGTTGAATTGATACATTCTATAACTCAGAACCTTACTACATGTAAATAACTGAGAGTAAACATCTTCCCTCCCATTGCTACACTACAACACTGACAGTGATTATTTTATGAAAATAGACTTCGAGCTGGAAGACTGGAAAGTTATGACGTTTTCAATAAAAAGTTTGTAAATATAAATAGACGTATATTTTTATACTATATTTAGCAATGCCTTATGACTTCAGAACACTCATCTGGTTGATTTCGCTTAATGGGCAAGGGTATAAAAAACTAAAATGTGAATAAAAATTACATTTGAGATAACTGACATACATTTTAGTCTAAATCTTGCTTCTCATATTTTATATATAGACATACAGATAGGATCAAGCAGGCTGACAAACCAGGATTTGTCTCCTTATGAGTTTACTTTTCCCTCTCTGAATTTTTGGGTCATGACCAGCCTTTGTTTCATCTTTAACACAAATGGCATCAAGTCTTGAAGTCTTTATCAATGGAAATAATCCTCATTTGTGCACGACAGATAGTGGGACTAAAGGTGGCATGACGGGACCTAGGATTTCAATTTTGGGCTTTTAAAACTTTAGATACTGTACAGCTATTTATGGGGTATATTTACAGGCTACTGTTTGTGGCTACTATGAATAAAAAATAAAATAAAATAAAAAAATAAAAAACAAAACAAAAAAGCCCACAAGTTTCTGTTTTACCAAATACTCAAAGTGACATTTTTCTAGAAGTCATTAAAAAAAATTCTAATGTTTTTCCATGCCTTTACTTGGCCCATTTGCTGCTTCAAATGAAATGTACTTACTGCTCTTTTTCTGGAACACCCTGTAATCCAAGGCACAGTAAGGTTTCCTGAAATCTGTGGAAGCAAAAAAACAATTATCAATAGAGCACATGCTCAGACTGCTGGTATGGCAAATACTGTGCATACAGTTTTGCATGACTTGTGCAAAGTAATCCAGCTTCAAGAAAGTGTGTATTCATTGTGATAGAAGTGTATCTCCAGATCTAAATATTCTTCCTTCCTGCTTAAGAAAAATGCTTGCAAGATTTTCATAGGGGGCCAAATTCTGTTTGTGTTATTCATGTGAGTAGCCTGAATACTGTGGGACTGCTCTGACGAGCTAGGTGATCAGAGCTGCTCTTACTGACCTACAGTTTCAGGACTGACTTTGTACTTTATTATAGTAATGCCAGTCCTTAAAACAATTTTTTTTAAATGTTGTCGAAATCAAAACATTTACAGAGCCCTTACTGAAAGAGTATCAAATTTATTCTGCAGCACTGGCCAAAATACATTTTTTTTTATTACAGTCTGTAGAACAGAACTACTAAATTAGGATAATATCCTAAATCAACAGCCAGCCAATCCCCCATTAATAAAAACGACCACAATACTGAGTGCTGCTGACTACCTACTACTATCATTGAGTTACAAAAGTTTAGCACCTCTTTGGATCAGGCCCAGTGGGAGATCTGCACAAAGATTATGAGTAGAATATGGTCCTTAGTAATAACTATTGTTTTAGAGCCAATTTGTTTAGTCAGTTTTATGGAGGCAACTTTCATTTACTGTAGTGGAAGATGGCCTTTAATAAAGCTACTGTTACACTTGGCAGGAAAAAAGGATACAAAGCACTTCTAAAATCAGTGTCATTCTGCCCTTTGTATATACAACTAGTGGCACATTCCATTACCCAATTTCAATGCACAATTACAGTAACTGCAAGCTAGGCAAAGCTGTACACCCAAATTGTTTAAAATGTTCTTGTTTTTAAAGTGTCATTGTTAGGTTTCAGAAGTAACACCTCAACAAGATGAAAGTAAAAGTCAAAATTTGGAAAATAGTTGCTTCAAGCTAGATAAAGTTACACTGACACATTCAGATGGTTGTATCTTCGCAACCATGAGGCCTAGAAATTTGAAATGAAAACCTGAATTCTACATCATTTGAGTTGGTCATAAGCCCATCAAGCAAGCTGGATCTAGCTCATGGGCCAAGTGCATGAAACCACTAACTGCCAAAACATACCTTCCAATTGTATCTGTTTATGTGTACTGCTTTTCATGTAATGTGCCACGGACATTAATAAATAAACCAGATTCAAAACAGTTGGTTTTCAGTATCAAACTTTTCTAGATAGCAGAAATTTGCATTTTAGAGTAATAAGTGATCATTTTCAGGGGATCTCTCCTCTCGATCACCACAGATTCCCACCCTTCCAAAGAGGCATTTGCTTACATAAACCTGAAGTGTACTTCTTTCTCTCTCTGACTCAAACATGCAGGGTATGAAATAACATTCTAGGCTGAATTTGGATTCTGGTACAAGCATTTTTTATGCACACCAGAAACTGAAGAGACTCTCAAAAAATTTAATAAAAGGAAGAAAAGAAAGCCATCATAGATTTAACTCACCTATTTCAAAATATGGTAAATATAATACTTCCCTCTTTGAATTATGTTCATCATTAAAAACATTTACTAATTTCTGAACAAATGCATATCCAAAACTATAATTATATCTTCCATAGCTAAATGTTTATCCTTTGTACTTGCTACCTAAGACACTTTTGTATAGAAAATACCCTTTAAGAGTCTCCAAACTTCCCGTTTAGCCAGCCATCTTCTAGCTTGATCAGGATGCCCTCTCACTTTGGACCACAAAGGGATAGGGTTGCCAACTCTGTAATATTTAAAAAATGGACACTCCTGCAGGAGTGATGGAACCCCACCTGCCACCTCTTGCCCATAAAGTCCCCCCCCCCCCCGCATCCTATCTCTTCCCCCAAGGCCTTGCCCCCATTCATGCTCTTCCCTCTGCGGAGGGACTTGCCTGCAGAGCCAGGGCTAGGACCTGCAGCTGTCCAACACAGGTAGGAGGCAGCTCTGGCTGAGTAGAGGCTGGCAAAGGTGATGACCCAGTGCCTCCCCACTTGCAGTAACTGGACTTTGGGTGTCCAGTCAGTAGATCTGACTGGACACTGAGGAGGTCTGCTTTTCAACCACACTTTCCAGTCAAAATTTGGACACCTGGACACCCAAGGCACTAGTTCTCAAACTTTTGTACAGGTGACCCCTTTCACATAGCAAGCTTCCCAATGCCACCCCCTCTTATAAATTAAAAACACTTTTTATATATTTAACACCATTATAAATGCTGGAGGCAAAGTGGGGGTTGGGGTGGAGGCTGACAGCTCACGACCTCCCCTGTAATAACCTCGTGACTCCCTGAGGAGTCCTAATCCCCAGTTTGAGAACCCCTGCTGTAAAGAGAGGGAAACAAGAAAATCAACATCACCAGTGTTTTTGTCAAAATACCATTCTGTGGTTGCTGCAGACATGCACTGTCCTTTTCATAGTTTCATAGATTCTAAGGCCAGAAGGGATCATTGTGAACATCCAGTCTAACCTCCTGTATAGCACAGGCCATAGAACTTCCCCAAAATAATTCCCAGAGTGCATCGCTTAATAAATAAATAAATAAATCTTGATTTAAAAATTGTCAGTGATGGAGAATCTATGCAATCCTTGGTAAATTTTATCAAATGATTACTTACTTTCACCATTATGAAAGGTGAAGGCAATGTTTGTATTTACATAGTATCTGCAGTTTGTTAGGCGGGGTTTTCAATTACAAAACAAGAAAAAAAAATCAAGAATTTAAAGATACTATGTATATTTTTAATATTCATCCACCAACATAGTTTTAAGAAGCTAAACCAAACTGTTACACTGCTTATGTGATTCACATTAATTTTTAGGGGCTGGACTGCAATACTCATACTCATGAAGAACAGTATCTAGTTCCTTGAGCAATCACATTGGATTTAAATGGGACTACTCAATTTGAGTAAGAGTTTCAGAATCTGGCCCTACATTAACACAGTAATTCAAATACAAACACATAAAAGCTGATATTTACAAAGAACTATCTTAATTGACATAAATCAGGTTAGACAATAAAAGGCCCCACATCATACTTTTACTAAACAAAACAAAAAAGAAGCAGCAGCAGCAAGTACCATTCTCTACTACAGGTGGTGTTTGCAATTTCTACATCTGTCAGTCTATTATTAATTTCAGACAAATCTAGAATTTCTATCTTTGACATTTTCATGTGTTCAACAACTCTTCATAAGAGAAATGAAGTGGGACAGTTCTTTTTTTCAAAAAGAATGTAGAAAACATAACCCATAATTGCCATATCACTAAATAAACTAGTGGCTTTATAATTAACATTTTAAAAAAGTATCCCAGACCTCATCTGTACCTGGCTGCAATGTTTTACTTTTTCCATGTACAAAATAAGGGCAAATTACAGACAGCACAGTACAGTGTTAACAAAAATGTTTCCAAAACAGGGAAAGCTAATGTATTAAACAAAAGAGCACCCCATGTTCATTTAAATTTAACTAAAATGAAATCCTAACATTTTGTACAAAGAAGCTTAATTACATAATGTAACTTTATTCCTCTCCTCCCCGCCCCCCAAAAAAGAAAAGACAGACATTAATTCAGCCCTGCAAGTCATGCAACTTGGTAGAGCTGCCTTGCTCCATGATTAAAAAAAGTCTTAAGACATTGATTATTCATTTTAATAGTTTGAATAGAAAAAAGCTGATGAATAAATAACTGGATAAATAATTCCAAAGAACCCCTTTGTGTCATGAAAATTGATTAACATAAATTTGATTAAACGATTTCAATTGGGGAGGTTATGACTAATTGCTAATTAGATATCCCACCAATGTTTAACAGTAATGAATTCATCAAGACACAAATCATCACTTCTTGCTCTTAATCATTATCTGTTATAATAACTGAGCATTTAAACAATTCAGTAGCTCAAGCTTCATATGTTTCTGAATCTGAAGGATTTCCCAGGAATTTAAGAATTAGGATATTTACTCCCAGGTTGATGGATTAAATTATTCTACACTCGAGCAATAATATGAACAATGAATGACTGCATATGCTAGAGTGTCAGACCACTAAAATCTAAAAGAGTTTTCTCTTTTTTCCCCCAGGTTCTTTCTAGTGCCTCTCCAAAAGAACAATAAAAGCCGACACTGAAAAACCATTACCAAATATTCTTTATGTTTCCACATGCTCTTAATATGTAAACACATAGTATGTCATAAATATTCATGGAAGTAGATTCCCTTAATGGGATACCATCCTGGCTCTTGGCCCAAAAGCCAGCCTATCTTGACAGTTTTCTCATTATGAAATTATTGCCACCAAGAAACACCCTACGTGGGGAAAGGGTCAGAGATGGAATTGGTTATTGGCTTGTTGGGGTGCTCTATTATAGAATAATGCATTTGATTTTGAAGGATAATCAGAGCTTTAGAAACATGCGTGTTTTTAATATCTAAAACAAAAATAATAATTTAAAAGTGGATCCTTGCCACATACAAAAATGTATATAAGAAAATAATCAGTACATAAATTACTGTAGTGCATAAGTTAAGTTAAGTGGTAAATGTTCTAGAAGCCCCACTTGAGGAAGTGGTAGGCTGCTTGTGACTCAGGAACCTCTTGGTGTCAAATGGCAGAAGGCAAAGGCTTAATATGGTTTGGGATCCCCTGGGTCTAGTAGCTACATACTTATTTCAAAGAGTATCATTTAAGGTACACACACACACACACACACAAAAAACTGTGTTTTTAAGGCACACAAGACAGGTCACCAGAAGGTGATAAACTGGTTCTGTTCAGGCAAGAGATAAGAGAAACTTACATTCATAGGACACATTTGTGTGTCTTACAATAGAAGTCTGATGGAACACGGTATCACCAGCTAATCAAGACTGCAAAGTTTATGAGAGACCACAAAATCCACAGGAAGAAATACACAACAGCAGGGTTTCCAGTTTATGACTAAGATCAAAGAATTAGTTTGGTATATCAGAAGAATGCAAGGAGACATGATAATTTTCACCTAGTGAGTACACTGACAGTGGGCTTGCTTCATGAACAAAAAAAATAAAATAATCACAACTCTGGCTGTAATACACTGGAAGGATTTTGAGTGACCTTTTGCTCTTATGACACAATGTCTTATTAGTTAAGTTTAGGCTCTAGTAAACAATTTTTTTTTTTTTTAATACACGTGACCCTTTTTTTCCCCAGTATTTGTGCTTGCTATCATTGGAATCTCTATTCTTTGTTAAATAAACTTACACTTTCTTTCTCTGTTAACAAATCTAAGTGCTATATGATAAGCAGAACTGTGTTCTACAGCATAACTAGAAAGCTGTGGTATACTGTTCCTTTAGGAACAGAGGAGCTGGGAATTCTGAAAGTGTCCTGAGTATCAGGGGCTGGGAAACTCCAGGGAGATGCTCAGAGGTTGGAGTGCGCCTATCATTAACCTGCAAGGAGAAAGCGGGGCTTGTGGAGGCCTGGAATGCAATGCTTGTGGTACCAGAGGCTGATGGTGACGGGGAACTGACCCACTGCAGACACCAACAAAACTTCCTCATATTAAGGGCAGGTGGTAGTGAAATGCCTCAAAACCCTGTGTAGCCCCAGGAAGAGTCATAATGCTCAGCTCTCAAAAACCAGCATATTCCCTCAAGATCTCATCTACACAGCCCCTGTGCCAATATCCCCACTCTGGATACATGCTTTCTGCAGAACCTGGATGCCATAAGCTCCTGCCCTCCCCCTCATCACCCACTGCTACCCCCCAAATCTACCATCTTACGGAGGATTTCACAGCAAAGAGGCCAGTGACAAGTAAATTAATGCTGACAGGGTCTGTATTAACTTAAGTCACAACATTTTTGCAAGGTGGGAAATGGGCGCAGGGTCAAAGGCACCATGAAAAAAACAAAAACAAAAAACACAACAGCTGTTCCCCCTGTGATGCTGCCTAGCAGGTTGCCAGCTCAGCCCAAGGCAGCAGGTTAATTCACCCCAATGCTAACAGAATTCAAAGGAGTGTCAAAAGATATTGTACTGTTATCAGACCAATTCTGATCTGCTAAAGTAGTTCAAAGAAATGTTAATATTATTGTCTTCACTCATCTGTAAGATCACATTATCTTTGTCCCAGCAGTTAATTAACCCTAGATCAGATGGATGTATGTATGTGTGTAATAGGGATTAAATACACCTCTACCCCGCTATAACACAGTCGTGGGGAGCCAAAAATCCCTACCACGTTTTAGCTGAAACCTGTTATATCGGGGTAGGGGCAGCAGGGCTTCAGTGGTGATTTAAAGAGCTCCCGGATCCAGCTGCTGTGGGGAGCCCCAGGCCCTTTAAATCGCCGGCAAGCTCCGATGCTGCAGCCCCAGTGTAGTGGTGGCAGGGCTCCAGTGGGATTTAAAGGGCCCGGAGCTCCCCGCAGCAGCTGGAGCCCCAGACTTTTTAAAGTGCCGCCGGAGCCTCGCTGCTACTGCGCTATACACGAACCTGTGTTATATTGGGTTGTGTTATAGAGGGGGCCCCTGCTCCAGCTTGTTGATGTGGCTCAGGGCTGCTTCTGGGGCTGCTCCCACTAGCACGGGGCTGAGGCTGCTCCATCGGGCCAGGCCATGGGGTTGACAGGCCAGTGCAGCTGGGGAGTTAATAGTTAGGTTGTATTATCCATTAAGACTAATGCTTACCAGTTAACCGTTTACTATTTTACATCCCTAGCGTGTAGATGAGAATTTATTTAATGTGTGAAACTGCATGAAAACTAATGAAGGATTGTTTCTGGTTATCACATTGTTCATGAAAACTAATGAAAGATTGTCTAAACTGCTGTAACTGAATGCATTGTGCACATATGTGCAACTGAATTGCCCATCAAACGGGACTGAACTGAAAATGAAGAAGTATGTTAACTTCAAAGTATAGGTCATTATGCTCAACAATGGAAAATCCTTTGTTGACTAAACACAGACAAAGTTTGTGGGAGGGCTCATGCTATGATAGGAAGTTGTCAGATTGCATTCCAGGGAAAGCAGCTATAAGAAGAAACCCTAAGAGTGATCCAGTATCTCTGGACTGATGGATTCTGACAGGGGGAATCTTGAGCGATTGGACAGAGGTCACTAAAGCCCTTTTGAGTAACCCTGAGAGACTTATTGAGAACTAGCATACTACAGCGCTGCTATCATTTGGCATACAAACTCTAACTCACCTGTAATGTATTTTACCTGCTTTAACATCTCAATAACTCTCATTTCTTCTTCTTAGCGAATATATCTTTAGTTAGTTTACTAGAGAAATTGATAACGGCTTTGACTTTGGTGTGAGATCAAGAACATCCAATGACATGGGGTAAGTGACTGGCCCTTTGGGGTCAGGAGTGATCTAATGTGTGGTGACTTTTGGTTTTAATAACCTTTTATCACAAATTCCAGTTTGTCTTGGTGGTAAAGTAGAGGTTGGAGAGGTTGAGGACTGTCTGTGGCTCCACAGTAAGACTAATACAGTAATCCAGGAGTTCACACTTGTTACTGGCTTGGTGAAATATAATAAAATATACCACCAGTATGGGGTGTCTGCCTTGTTTTCTGACAGTCTGACCTGAGATTGGCACACACATCTGTGAGCCATATCAGTCACAGTGACACCCCCATTCCTGGCCAAAAACTGCATGTTGCAAAACATTCATGAGGGACATACACAAAAGTCAGAGGAAATACAGAGGCAAAACTGGTCCCTTTCTAAGGCCCACCGAACAGAATACACCTTGTTTTCATCCCACTAGCCATAGAAACAAAGGGAATGAAAAGGAATGCCTAATGATTTGTTTGTAATAAGCCAGGTTTGATTGTAATAGTTCAATTGCATTTGTTAGTTTTTCTGACATAACTATAACAAATCTGTACAAAGTTATAATGATTGGGATGTTCTAATCTGTATTATACTGTATCTTACCCTACTGCAGGCACCATGAAGTAGCATGAGGAGTCTCAATATCTTTCAAAGGGGAAACACTAATATCTTTTATTGGACAAATGCTGGTGGGAGCGAGAAAGTTTTGAGCCCCACAGAGCTCTTTTCAGGTCTGGGAAAGGTACTCCTAGCTTCACAGTAACATGCTAAAGAATCTGTTCCACCTTGCATAAGTAGTTAGCCACTATTATCTCTTACAATATGTTCTAAGTACTTATGCGAAACAATCTGTCCCACCTTGCTTGTTGCTGTGAAGCTGGGATTACCTTTCCTAGATCTGAAGAAGAGCGCTGTGTGGCTCAAAAGCTTGTCTCGCTCACGAACAGAAGGTTGGTCCAATAAAAGATATTACCTCATCCTTCATGTCTCTCTAATATCCTGGACTGATATGGCTACAACTACACTGCACAAAAAAGGCAAGTTAGTTTTCATTCCAAAGGGCTCTTTACCTAAGACGGGATGCATTCCTAGGGGATATACTTTGGAAAAGACTATACTGAACCACTGGTAACTAGTACAAAGCCATACTATTAAGACTAAACAGAAAGACTCCCTTTCCCAGGAACAAAAATCCTTTGAAATAGGTTAATACTGTCTGAAGTTTTCTTACAGCAATATGAGGAAGAAGTGGTCTATTTGTGCAATAGAAAAAAACCTGATTCAAGCTTCCCAATTATAAAATAATTATGGAGATGCATGCATTATATGGGAAGGCTGGTTACAGATTTGCTAATTTCTTATGTGAACAGCTGGCCTAATGTTTAACAAGTTAATGAGGACTTTTGATATCTAGTTTCCTAAGACCAATGATGAGGAGACACCGAAAAGAATCTGCCACTGCCACCATGTGATGAACTAAAAACCAAGAATGTCATTTGTTTGCAACAACAGTGAAGAAAAACAAGAAAATACATTTAGATATGTGAAGTTTCTAGTTACCAACTCTTAAAAGCTGCAAAAGTGCCAGCTGTACAGCTTAACAGCTCATGGCTAGACAAAAATATGTTTACAGGCTTTTCTTCATTTTCACAACTCTGTTTTTTCTTAAGTAAAGGCCCTTTGTTTAAATAACATTCTGATCCAAATTTGCACTTTAACAGCAAGTGCTAATTGACCATCTCTAGAGAGGAGAAAAGCTCTATCCATTAAGGGAGAGAAAGGATAATAAACATAGCACATGCACCCAAAATGGCAAGGAGATTGCTTGTGAGGATTTGCAATTCCTATTCATAGAGGTCACAAAAACTATGGACAGGGTGTATGCTAATGGACCTTTAAAACTTGCGACTGCCACAGAACTGTGACATTCCTGGTAGTATCTTATGATGAAAAGTGACATTTATTTAAAGAGTTAAACTACAGTAGTGAGAAAAGTATTTAGAAGAAGGTGTTGAACTTCTGGGATGCCTCAGTTTTACCATTAGGAGACTACAGTTCCTCTGAAAGAGGAACAGCAATCAATGTCATGTTAGGAGACAATGCTCAAATCTATATCCTCATCATGATCATCAAGAGCTCCTTAACTCAGGTTCCAGGCACTGCGCTATACTGGAAAGCACAGCAGTTCTGCCACTTTGAAACCAACTCTGATGCTTCCTGCAGTTTCTTTTCCTCCAACAAATGGATCCACAATGGTTTGCAATGCTCCAGCCACTGCTGGACACAGGTCTTTCTTCTGCCCCCCAGTAATCTGCACTCACATTTCGCCTCTCTCTTTACCCCTGTAAGCATATTTTATGGGCATGAGATGCAACCTGGGTCCTGGAGATGCCCTCATTACATCTCCTGTAACACAAATGGTGCAAATTAAACTGCAAGGGTGAAGGACTCACACCCTTGTAACTAGTGTCTGCCAACACCCTGACTAGTTGTAAAAAGATCCCAATCGCCATAAAAAAAACAGGAAGCAAAAGAGTATATGGTAGCTTGGTGAGCAGGGGGAAAGAAGGAGGAACTGATGCTTACCATTTCTAACAATGAATCCAAAACTTTCATTTCAAGGAGAGGGGATGGATGCACTCAAAAAGGAGGAAGCGACTGATATGATTTGCCCTATATGCCAGACTCAGCTCATAGCATTTAGGAGAAAACCTGAAACAGGGCCAAGGAACAGTGTAAACTTTCATCAATGGATCAAGATATATTAGTCTACATTTTCAGCTTTCACAGAAGAAGAGTCTTGAAAATTTGAAAGGCAAAAATAAATGTACAGATTACCTGGTAGTTGTTTTGGTTTTGCGACAGCCTCAGTTGATTTGAAGATGTAAAATGAGGAGAAAAGTTACTTCTTGATGGATTAGCAGTACTATACAGTGTACTGGATGGTGTATGTAATGAGGTCCGTGGAGGCAAGCGGTAGTCTCTGTTATGATATAATACATTGTCAGGCAAGTCCCTGGAATTCACCATCTGTGAACTGCAGCTCATACTTCTGCCTGGTCCAGACAAAGCTGTGCTTTGGTTCTCCACTCGAAGGGAACTGCTATTTTCACAAAACCTTGAATAACTTTGTATTTGTGCTCCCATAGATGCAAGCTCTTCCTCTCTAGCATATTCATCATCAGCATCTCCTGTTTCCATTGCAATGGACAGGCAACTGCCCTCGACCGAACAAGGCTTCTGTGTTGTATTTCCTCCCATAATTCTTTGAGATTGATCAGTAACTGCCAAGGAAAAAACTTCACGAATTTCCAAGTTTTGTGTGCTACAAGAAGGGTCTCGAACATTAGCTCTTTGTCCAGATGGGATGTGTGATGCAAAGGCTGTGTGTTCTGGTTTGTGTAACCTCTGACACCCCACTGGTTCAGCTTTACATGGCCTGTGGCATATTATTGGCTTTTGAGGTAACACTAACTCTGCAGTCTGGACCGATGAACCACCATAATTTTTCTTAGTATGATTGTATATGGAGTTTGCAGAATTCAACACACTTGTTTGTCTTGACAAAATAATAGTTTTTTCCCCCAGGAGCAGCGAAGCACCTTTACAATGTGATACTTGTCGTCCTACAGGGATATGCTGCTGCTGAAATTCTGTATCACTTTTTCCAGGTTGTCTCTGAATAGAGTTTTTATGTATCTCAGTCATTGAAGCATTAGTCTGTTTCGTGGATCCCTGCCTGCTGGATGAACTAGCTGGGCTATATATACCAGTTACTATTACATCGTTGTTAGATGATGTCCAAGAAGACTGCTGGCTTTGGGATCGAGCAATGTTTACCACATTTCTGACTGCTACTTCTGGAGGCACTGTAGGGGTGCTAGGAACAGTCCTTGGTGGGGTGCCTCCAGATTCTGCAACATTCTTGCTGCTCATCTTTCTTCTTTTATTGCCAACCCAAGTCTGCAAATACAAAATATTAATATATAAGAATGTTAGCCACACTCAGTTTTTCTTAATATTCAAAGCCTCAATCTTCCAAAGACTTCTGCATGTATATAAGTCTTTACAATTAATATTTAAATTACTAATATATTAGAAATGGGTAGCATCAAAAATAGTTGTAAGGGAGAGGGGAAAGAGACATGTCTTGATTATGCAAAAATCAAAACCACAGATGATGGGGATCCAGGTCCCATTTTATCCAAATGCCTGAAGTTCAGTAGAGTGAAGATTTCTAGTTCTGGCCCACCTCAGAAAAGAATACACAACTTGTTGCATCTCCCCTCTTCTTGCCCCAAAATTATCTTTGCATAAATATGGCAGAAGCTTGTGGTTTTCTCCTCCACATACTTGGACTTGGTTTTACCTTTCATTTTTTATTGTGAAGAAAAACCAAACAAGGATACACTAGGTGTTTAATTCCTTCCCCTTCCCAATTTCAACTTTTACATCTAGTGAAAACAAGGTACTCCTGAAACCAATAATTATACTGAGAGATTCAGCATAATCAGTATCTTTACTATCCAATAGCTGAGATGTTTTCAAAATTGAAATACTACAGACACTTATCTTCTCTTATTTTTTTAATTTAATTAAAAATATATATATACACACAAGCGTTGTCCTCAAAGTATCAATGAATCCCAAGACAGGGGAAAAGTTTTCCAACACAAAGGGACTGAATTGAAGATTGGTCAAAAAAGAATTGTAAAAATGTTTGTCTTTTTAATTTAACTTTTTAAATCATATACCTCAAGAGCTGCTTTTAGTGAGAAAAACTGATTTGATTACATAAATCTAATACAGACTAAGGGGATTAGGTTCAACAGACAGAATAATTTCCCATTACAGATATTTCTGTAACTAACAGTGAAAAATATATGAAATTATATACAAGATATTTAAAACAGTGGAGGCTGTTTTATGCAAAAGTCTCTCTTTTGAAGAGAACAAGCTAGAGATCTTTAGTGATTTTGTACTTAAGTTCCAAAAACCCATTACTGGTTTCAAACAAAATACATCAAGTAGGAAAACTTGCTCTGAAACTAATGAATGAAAATGTATTTAACAAAGGTAGTGGGGAACACTAACTTCAGCATTTCAACAGAGTGTTGCTTGTAACTTTTATTAGAAGCAGCAGGCACAGGTGCAGGCTCTGTGAGTACTCCAGGGCTGAAGCACCCATGTTGGGGGCGGAGGGGGGGGAAAGGCAGCCCCTCTATCAGCACCTCCGCCACCCTCCAGTGCCTCCCATCAATCAGCACCTCCTGCCCACCATGGAACAGCTGATCTGCGGCATGCAGGAGGCACTGTGAGGGAGGGAGGGAGGAGCGAGGGTGGGGGAGGAGCAGGAAGAGACAAGATGGCGGTGGGGACTTGCGGGAAGGGGTGGAGTGCAGGCGGGGTGGGAGGGGAGCACCCCTCTGACACATTAGAAAGTCGGCGCCTATGACAACATGCATGGTGTTGCAATATCAGTACTACACAAACAACCTTTACCATGAAAGAGGTGGGATTAATTTACACACTCATAAGAGTTTCGTATCAAGTTGTCTGCAGTGTTGTTGTAGCCATGTTGGTGTCAGGATGGGTGAGAGAATATCTTTTATTGGATCAACTTCTGTGCTACACTGGCAATTTACAGTGCTGCAACTTTCTCACTCAGGTGTGTGAAAACAGGCCCCCCCGCCCAAGCACAGCAAGTTTCAGCACTGTAAAGCACCAGCGTAGACAGTGCACCAGCGCTGGGAGCTGCGCCCCTTGTGGAGGTGGGTTTTTTAGAGCGCTGGGAGCATTGCCAGGGTAGACTAGCCCAGAGCTCTTCAGGTCCCGGAAAGGTACTCAGGGTCACAGCTAAACAGAAGGTGAAACAGACTGTTTAACATAAGTAGTTGTCATGTATTGTAAAAGAGCATTTAAGGTGAAGTGGCACTTAATAACTCTGCAGTCATAGAACCAGTGTTTAATAGGTTACAGATTGTAGTAATAAGCCGTAAATCCAGTATCTTTATTAAGCCCATGATTTTTACTGTCTAGCAAAGTTATGAATTCAAACTCCCAGGCTTAAATTAAATGTAGACAAAGGTACTGAATATGCCTATCACAATGTGCGCCCAGACAATCACTATGCTCTTGAATGAACTCACACAGAAAAATTATAAAAGACAAAGACACAATATCACAATTTTCAGACCACTCCATATCTGACCTCTCAGGCCTCATCCTCAAAAGGAAACCTGCAAAACACATTTAAAAGATGCTTAAATTTACAACTTTGCTAGACCCTAAAAATAACGGTTTTAATAAAGACACCGGATTATGCCTTATTACAACAGTCTGTAACTCATTAATCCTCCTTTTTTTGTCCTATGACTGCAGCGGTGTTAACTGTCCACTCCACATTGAATGGCCTCTTACAATATGCTAACTACTTATGCAAAACAACCTGTTCCACCTTCTCTTTAGCTGTGACATTTTTGTACCTTTCCCAGACCTGAAGAAGAGCTCTGTGTAGCTGGAAAGCTTGTCTCTCTCACCAAAAGAAGTTGGTCCAATCAAAGATACTACCTCACCCATCCTGTCTCCTCCTACTGATGCCTAGTCTACATTAGAAAATCAGGTTGGCTTAACTATGTTGGTCAGGGTAAAAAAAATCCAACCCCCTGAGCGGCGGCGTTAAGCCACTCTAAGTCCTCATGTAGACAGTGATAGGCTGACAGAAGAATTCTTCCCCTGACCGAGCCAATGGGAGAACCCCTCCCATCACGTAAGTCGCATCAAGACTGAAATACTACAGTGGTCCAGCTGTACCACTAGGGTAACCAGATGTCCCAATTTTATCAGGACGGTCCTGATTTTGGGGGCTTTTTCTTATATAGGCACCTATTACTCCCCACCTCCTGTCCTGATTTTTCACACTTGCTGTCTGGTCATCCTATGCACCACTAGCATTTTAAGTGTACACAAGCTCTAAGTTTGACTTCAGATTTGTAACTGTCAATTTCTGCTAATTTATATGCTTCAGTATAAAGAGGAGAGTTATGGACATAAGGATCCACTAGAAAATAAGAGCTTCCTTCTGCTCACATTCAGGTTAGTGACAAAACTCCTTAGACATCTATGGATGCAGGATCAGACTGTAAGTATGTACACAGATCATATAGTACAATTTTTGTTGCTGTGCCACTTTGCTGATCTTTGGTGTGTAGCAAAATGGTGACCAGTTAATTCAAACAAGAGCTGAAAATTCAGCAAACCAAGTGATCAGTTTTACCCAGAACAAAAAGGAGGATTTATTCTGTACTTATTCTGGATTTTATATATATATATATATATATATATATATATATATATATATATTTTTTTTTTTAAAGACAGACAACCCCACCTTACATTCTGATACACCCACATAGTTGTTTAGAGTTTAATATCTGAACCTCATATCTATGGAAATTCACTGGAAATCTCACCTCAAGACAAAAGTAGTCTGATGCTCATATTAACAGAAGAGAGCAGTTTTCTGCATTACCATCCATCTACTAGCATGTATCATGCAAAATACAGAATGATACCAATGACATCTCATTTACAAGTTCTAATGATCAGTATAAAAACAAATTTAACAATTGTAACGATATGTAGCCCCCAATCTAGCAAAGCACTTAATTTAAGCACATGATTAAGCATGCAAATCATCCCACTGACTCCAATAGTTACACATATAAATGCTTGGATCAGCAAGGATTTATATTCCTCGCATAATGTTTTTAGTTCTGCTCTCTTCTTAAGAGGAAACAAGCAGCCTCCAACCCAAAACATGACTAGCCACAAGTTTCAGGAAAAAGCAAATTAATCTCTCTCCCAATTAACTCACAATCACAGACATTAATTTGAAATGGATATCTGAAAACTTGTTGCATCCTGTGGTACTATTTGTTTTACTTCTACTCAGATAATATCCTTTTCAAACTGAAATTATATCAGAAGAAAAACTATAAAATATATTTAAAAAACCCAGTTTGGAACTAATAGAAAAATCACCTCATCATTCAGCAAAATTAATACTCAATTGTCAAATCAAACAGTTATTTTAAAACATATACAAAAAATTGAAGTAAAACTGCTTTGGTAAAATACTTCACAATTACAGTTATGTTAACTATTAAAGAAATAGCTTATTTCTGAACTTTCTATGTTGGGAAAGTCTAAATCCATTTTGGTTTGAATGCTTAAGTGTCCCAACAAAGAAAAAAATCCTCTTTCTTTCCAGGACTGGCTGTACAGGTTCTAATTTGGAAAGAAACAATATATTGCATCATCTACTTTTGTCATAAATCTTGTTGTTTTTTTTTTTAAATGGTATCATGAACAGAAATAAGTCATTAAAGAGAATCTCAGAATAAGTCTTTACCTTATCCCCAAGCCAATTCAAGAATTTGTCAAGATGGCAATATACTAACCCATAAAACTAATCAAGACTCAATACAGAGATTAACAGAGACACTATTGCATTTTCTGTATGACTTTTACATTATTATTAATTTTTTCTAGTACTGTGGTAGCATCCCAACTGAGATCTAGCTCCCACTGTGCTAGGCACTGTACACAGCAAGAGGTAGTCTTTGCTTCTACAATCTAAACAGACAGGTTGGACAAGGAGGGGTGGGGATTACAAAATGCCAGCAGAACAAGAGGTATGTTGGTCTGCAAATGGCATGTTACTGCCACAATCTTTGTGGAAATGCTTTTGTCAGGAAGGCGATGGCTAAACAGACAGAAAACTGAAGGAAGAATGGACCTATAGGGAACATAGTAAAGGGGACTGGAGAAGAAAGAAGAGGGATGGAAGGCAGGGAGTAGGTACAACAGGTAGACTGAGGCAAAGAGACTGTGAGGGACCTGAAACAATCAGCCAATCAGCACAGGGAAGAGAATGTCCAGAGCAAAAACTACTGAAAACATCCAAAGTTCCCTACTGCAGCTACTTGTCTGCTCCTGCCAGTCTGAGTTTCTGGTGGGCTTCCTAGGGTTTTTTTTTCCCCTCTATCCTGAGCTCAAGTTTCTCCAGAGAGGCAAGGCTACTTAGAAGGTGGTGCCTCTGGAATGGGGGGGGGGGGGCAATGGGAGGGAAGGAGCGCTCCCCTACATGGTTCTGGGTCCACGGGGTTGGGAATAACTAAATGGGTCTTATCTCCTTTTTCCCTCCCACACAGTGTTGTAGATGTATCCACTGTAGCTGCTTGTATCTGGCTCCTGCCTGCTTGATTGTTGTACCAACTCTTAACTATTGCTTCATGATTTCTACTTCCTTGTGAAACATTATATACAAAATGGCTCTTCTTTCATAGGGGGAGCATTATCCTGCTCCCATGGAATTCAGTGTCTTCAGAAGAGACCCCAGAAGCACTAAGCTATTCGATATTATTGTTTAGTGATAACTAATACCAATAAGCAGCAATGCCATCTATTTATGACAAGGAACACAGCAGTTTTATAGATCTCTTTCAAAGTCATTTTTAAAGGAAACAAAATTTCTATTCTATTTCAAAGCCGTTTCCTGATGTAAACAACATTCACTTTATGTGATATATAATCTAGGTTTTCAGCAGGAAAACTCTATTTGGAATTTAGCTTTCTTGAAGGGACCCCTGTTGCTTGCACAGCATGAAAGTCCCTACTAATACTTCAATAACGTAAAAGTGTTCATAGGAACACAGACTACAAGCAGCCCTCTCTCAGGAAAGAATGTGCATATATTATAGCTGGGGATGGAAGCCTTTTTAAAAAAAATAAAGTTAATGATTCCATCCCCTACAGATATTTTATGTAAACAAATGTACTTGTTAAATAATTACGTAAATTCAAGTGTGGAAGGCCTCAGTACTTACCCTGACTACACTGAAGTCCAGCTTAGTTTCTTGTGCACACTGTAATATGAGCTGAAAGCAATTTTTACTTTGATTTGTCATTCCATTTTCATAATAACGCTGTAATATCCTTTGTTGTTCTACAGTAAATACAGAACGCAGATTCATCTAAAAATAAAAGAAGATACTCTGAAAGTTGGAATAAATATTTTAATACTTGTAGAAATTACTCATTTATCCAAACAATCATAACACTAGTGTACACATCTCACTTTTTTCCAAAAAAAAATTCATCCATACTGATATTTTTATTTACTGTTCAGAACTTCTGTTACGAACTATGTTCGTGGTTTTCCATTATGAGATGAATTTAACCTGAGCTGTTAAACTATATAACCAAAATAAAGGTTGCCTTTTTATAGTAATAATCACTAAATACCTCTTCTAATTAATTTCAGTTTAAAAGGTTTCTTCCTGAAAATGCCATTGTTGCTTGTAACAACCACCAGTAAATTCTCTACGGAGCAGCACAAACTATGAGATGAAGTCAAACTGTTACCTTGGGGGCAGTGAAGACTCAAACATTTAACCAAGACTGTAAAGGCCTAGTCTACACTTAAAAGCTATGTCACTCAGAGCTGTGAAAAATTTCACATCCTGAATGCGGTAGTTAGATCGACCTAACTCCTGGTACAGAAGCTGTTAGGTCAATGGAAGAATTCTTCTGTCAACCTATCTACTGCTTCTCAGACAGATGAACTACACTGATGGAAAAAACCTTTAGTCAATGTAGGAAGAGTCTACGCTGCGGCACTGCAGCTGTAGTATAGACATAGCCTAAGGCAACTTTGCTAAATCTCCATAAAAACGTACTAGCCCAGGCATAAAGTCTACATCAGGGGTCAGCAACCTCTGGCATGCGGCTCGCCAGGTGCCAGGCCAGCTTGTTTATCTGTGGCGGCTCCCACTCTCCGCGGTTTGCCGTCCCAGGCCAATGGGGGCAGCAGAAAGCAGCACAGGCTGAGGGATGTGCTGGCCATGCCAGTGGGAGCCGCAATAGGCAAACCTGCAGACGCGGAAGGTAAACAAACTGGCCTGACTCACCAGGGTGCTTACCCCGGCGAGCCATGTGCCAGAGGTTGCTGACCCCTGTCTACATGTTCACCTTTTCCATAAAATTAAAAATACACACTCCACATAAACCTAATGCTATTTTACATTACCATCCAAAAAAACTTCACTTCTGGCAAGATGAAATTGTTATCTCAAAGGATGTTTTTGCTTTAGCACCATTTAACATTTTACGGCCTGATCCTACTATCCTTATGCATCCAAAACATTAGTGGGAATTTTGAGCGCACATACAATTCAGGACTGGGCCCTTTATTTGGCTTTAAACAAAAGGTGGCAGCAGGAGAAGAGCAAGACAGCATATGATGGCAGTTTTGGAAGTAGCTAATATAGTGCCACAGGAAGCAAAGAACAACTGACCATACAGATTATTTTTAAATTTTAAGTAAATGCAGAACGCAGTAGAAAGAAAAACAAAAAGTCCATCTTGTGGGAAAAGAGAGAAGAAGAAAAAAAAAAAAAAATCAGTCCCAGCAACTGGGATATCTTAGGGAGAAAGTTGTTACAATAATTTTTGTACATTAATTACAAAATAAAATTTAAAACATCTAAACATTTAAATTGTTTGTATATATTAGACAGAATCTTAACTATGACCACAATCGTTAGTTTCCTATAAAGTAAAAAAACTTCATGTAGAAACAACAAATTCAGCTTGTTTTATACAAAACAGAACATTAGACTGACACGGCTGAACAAGAGAACAAGCCTGATCCTCAGCAAAATAATTCTTTGAAATAAAAATAAAAATCATGTTACATTTAACTGAAAACACTGTGCCTTTACAAACTAGCAGGCTGAAAAACTATAGATTTATTTTCTTTAAATGTATGTGTCAAAACAATATGATTGGTTTGTTTGTTTTTTTTAATACCATGATCTGAAATCTGTCCAACTTCAGCAGGGTGCTTCACCACCAATATTATCAGTCATTAATGTTTAGGACTCGTGGTAAAATTCTATTATTTCCTTAGGTCAGAGCTTTAATGGCAGAGTTTATTTTCCTCCAAATGCTAATAATGGACACCAAAAAAAAAAAAAAAAAAAAAAAAAAAAAAGGCATTTTCACAAAGATTTTGTATATAGCTTTCAAAAATTAGGTGATTAATTCCTTACCTTCCAACAGTGCATACTGAAAATGCTTTGTCCATATCATATTTCACCTCCCTTCCTATCCCTTACCTCAAACTGTCTGTCTAACAGAAGTTATGTTGTTCACAGCACTAACAGACCTGCCAAGTGTCATGCATTTTTGCACTGAGGTCTATCACCCACCAGGCAGAACTAGTAAAATGTGACACACAGGGGAGAGGGAGAGACCATCCCTCCCAATACTCTGTAGCCTAGAGAAATGTACAAAAAACTACAAGGCAAGAGCTATGAGAGCCATCTCTTCCACTAACAATGAGCAAGACTTCACACCCCTTTCAGAAGAGAGGCAACCATCATTCACCCATTTTACAAATAAAGGTAACAGAGTTTTCATACGGCCACCACAAGTAGATCTAGAAATAGAACCCAGTTCTCTGATATGACAGGCTTAAATTTCATCCACTGATTCACACTGCCTTTCTGAAGAAGTATTTGTAACCCTGGGTCTCTTTGTCCCTATCTGGAGGCTAGACCATGTGTACAAGTTTATGAGTCTTCTGCTGCCTCTATATGAATGGAACTCAAGTGATAGAGATCCCAGGTTCAGTTCCTACAGATGACCAAACTGATCTGTTAGACTTGGTGATGCTGACTCACAATTAGAGCCCACTCTCATCACAGAGCCAGAGGCCAAATCCTGATAACTCAACATGCCACTGTATGTCATACTCCTGAGGGCATTCTGTGCCAAAAAAATAAAAAGTCTGCACCAAAAAATTAAAAATTCTGCAAGTTTTATTTGTCAATAAATAAATGCAGAGGCTCCAGCATGGCAGCGGGGAGCACAGGCCACTGGTTGCACGAAGGTGAAAAATCACCCTGCAGGTCTCCATCCACCCCTAGGACACAGACTCAGCGGCAAGGCTGCACCCAACCCTCACACAGCACAAGGCCTAGACCTGCCACAGAAACACCCTGGGGCCCTGCCCCTCTGTGCCAGGTGTGGGGAAGGCAGGCTCATCCAGGCAGGATCCAGTGTGAAGGGGCTCAGTGTGGAGGATACAGGTGTGGGGTGAGAGGGTTCTGTGTGGGACAATATGGGTGCAGGCAGCTCAGTGGGGGGGTCTAGGTATGGGGGGGATCTGGATGCACAGAGGCTCATTGTGGGGGTTCCAGGTGCAGGGGTTGAGGTTCAGTGGGGTGGAGTTTGGATATGGAGGACTAGGGAGGTTCTGGTTGTACAGGGTAAGGCTTGGAAGGGGTGTCTGGGTATGAGAGATCCAGATGCACAGGTGCTGGGTGGATGGAGGAGCAGCTTGACATACAATGACCCCTCCCTCCACAGCTGACAAGTGATGGGGGCAGGAAGCAGGGGAGGATACTGAGCTTCCTATAGCTGGGGAAGGTTTCTGCAGGTGAGTCTGACACAGCCCCAGCCACTCTTTGCAGGGGAAAAGGAAGTCCTGTCCTCTCCCACCTCCAGCCCAGACAGGACTAGCAGCTGATCCCAGCTCAGGATAGGAGCCACTGCCTTCGGTGTCCCCAGCCCCACAGTGATTTACCTCTCTGCTGGCTGCTCCAGGTGCCTGAAATGATGTACCTGCACTGCTAGGGAGTGGTGCGTGACTGCTCTTGTAGCTTCCCTTTGCTTCCCTGTCAGAAAGTCATTCTTCTGTGGGGAAGCAAAGAAATCTGTAAGGGACATGAATTCTGCGCACACGCAGTGCTGCAGAATTCCCTCAGCAGTAATGTCACAAACAGTTGTATAACTGGCAAAGCGTGTTATGTCTCCTTCTATGGGCTGGTTCACTTAAACGATAAGAGCATGCTTGCCCTAGCAGTTCCTCTTATAAAGCATGTAGAAGAAGTCTCTCTGTGGATCTGAATATTGTGGGGTCAAGTCCTGATGATTGCCTATATGGGAAGGGGGAGGGAGAAATACACGTTTGTGTGAGGACCCTAAAATTGTTTTTGAAGTAATTTTATATTGCAAAATGTTGCATTTAGAAGTGAATTAAGATCTAGGCTAGTATTTATTTTATTCTTTTTTTTTAGTATCTGTATATTTTAGATAACGGTAGATATCGCTAAGGAACAGAATGGAGCATTTAATTATAGAGTTTGTTCTTGCTGTTCTTCAAACAATGTGGGAGATTTTGACTGTGAGTACAGAGTTGGTGACCCTGCCTATGTAATCCCCCAAAGGGTAAAAATGTGCTAAAAGAAACATCCTTTCAGGAAGCCTGCCTCAGTCTCAAAAATGACCATGGAGTTGGAACTACCTGTTACTCTTAAAAGAATTGTCCCTCTCCCAACATATCTATGCTGGGATATACTGGCAGCCGGTGTGTGTAAGAAGCTTGCCCCTGCTTCTGCTGCAGTTGCTCTGTTGAGAGAGAGCTTCATCCATCAAGGCTCTCAAGTACATGCCTCTCACCTGCATTGAACTTGTACAATTTTTATAGTGTTTAATAGTTGTGTGAATTTCCATACACGTAAGTTAGCCTATTTAAATAATTTGCATAAAATATCATACATGGTGCTGCACAAATATGGTAGTTATACACTACACTCCAACACTGCCAGGACAAGCAGTACGCAGACCCTTGCACAGAACCCCACAAAGTCACTAAATGATCAGGTTCCCCCTCTGCAACAGTTCTTGATAATCAACAGACATAACAAACAGAGTAAGTCAAGAGGCTTTCCAAGAAGGGTAGGATTCTTACTCCTGATATTACTTTCAACAGTGGCTTTGCAGGTTTACTATCTAAACACATTCACCAGAGCCTACTTCCTGCCAGGATGACTATTAGATAACCCTACAGATATTTCGGAATCAAACTATATAGCAGGGTTATGTTTTGAATCATTAACTTACTTGGAGGTTTTGCTTGCCCAGGGAATGCAGGATCCAGCCCTAAGAGAACAGATGAGCATTAGTTCACTAGACCAATTTGCATCTAAGGTTTACTGAATAAACTTGTTAAGAGCAAGAACCAACAGATGGGTCTGTATTGATTTCTCTCCCTTAATTTTAGTATCTGTAGAAATTTAGTAAATGAAAAGATGACAAATCCATTAATTCAAAGACCTATCAAATGATATTCCTAGTCAATGGGGACAGAAATAAAGACAGAATATCCACTTTATCCACACTGCTCTGCCAATTAATCAATCTGTCCTAACTTTTAAATACTATCTCTTTCCAGAGGCAGAACAAATTTAGGCTTAATCTCATTTCATATAAGGTTCTTTAGAGAGCAGAGTATTATCTAAATTAAAAATTGTGACATTACAATACAGATTTCAGCTGAAACCAAACTTATTTAAATTTTCAGAAATTATATTAAATTGAAAGGAAATCTTAGAAACGAAAGAGCAGTGATTTTATCCCTTTAGTTTTTATTTATGTACATATACACACACATTTAAGTTTATATATGTTTTAAACTAATAGCACAACAACTTAAATTATGTATTATCTGGGTACTTCCCCCATGTCCATTTTCTTGTCCAACATATATCTAATGTGGGTAGTGAATGACAGCTGCAGATGTGAAGACTTTTCTCTAGGTTATCCTGCAACTTAGTTTGTTGCACAAGCAGTGTTACACTTGACTCTGAGCTGAAATTTTCAGTGATAAAACTCTGAAAGAAAACCGGATCAATGAAAACACAAAAAAAAAAGTCTCTCAAAATTATTTAACCCAAAGGGAAATTAACAGGATAGTGACAGGGCTACTGCTTTGTTGAGCCATTCTGATATTAGTGCTTGAATATTAGTGCTTGTAGTTAACGCTAAGTCATACCAGCAAGTGGATTTTTTTAGTTTCAGCCATGATACAAGAAGACTGAGAAAAAATGAAACAAGGTCAGAGATGGAAGTCTTAGGAAAAACCTAGAAATGACCAAAACAGGAGAGAAAGCTTAAACTGAGGTTCATAATTGGTTGTTATTTGAGTTAAAAATAAAGCAAAACCCAGGAATGAGGAAAGTTTGGAGTCTATGTTCATAGCAAGATAGAAAATACACTGTCACAAGACATTAGAAGAGAATTTTTAAAAAAGTTGCATCCATCTTGCTAGTCTCAGTTTTAGGAACTGAAGAGTAAGCAAAATTAACTTTTCCGTTTGGAGATCCTTTCGGCCACAAGCAACACTATTTGTGACATTAACAGAAAAAGCCCTGACCATTCAGTCATACAAGATACGCCAGTTGTCATTCTGTTTTAATACTGGTTTTAAAAGTATCCAAGGTGCAATCAGCAATATTTCTTTTCCAGTTATTAAAATAAGTGTAGTTGGAAGTCAGTTTACACCTAGTGCTTCTCACAGTGGATTTTTGCCAGTAATTCACACTTCAGAAATATAGCTATGTAACTCATAGTTAGCACCTCAAGTACCTATTTAAAATGTTAAACTTTATAAAAGTTATCGATCTCAGGGAACTATATTAACTTTCAGGAGCTGCACTAAGAAAAATGAGAAGCATTTTCTTTTGAATTCCTTAGTTAAATAGACCAAGTGAAAGTCATCCTGCAAAATACAAGAGCTGCAGTGAGTCAAATTTCCCATATTTGGACTAACGAGGGTTTCAAAGTACTGACATGGAGAGGGGAAAAAACCCTAAAACTCACAAAAATAAGTAAGTATGTACAGAATGTCTATGCTAAATTAATAAATGCTGAGTAAACAAACACCATATATGTACAAGTCTAGCAGCTACTGTAAAATAAGCCAACATTGGTTACTTAACAATATAAAAATCCATAGGTTCTTGTACACAGTGACAGCTCATTAGAAGTGCAATTTTAGTATCTTGGATTTTTTCATAAACAAATATCCAGTTTTATTTGGAAGTCAATAACTGCCCTTAAAAACTGAGCACTAAAATAAAGAGGCTCCCAAGTACTGTCAGAAAACAAAACTGAAAAATCAATATCAAATATATTTGCTGATACCAAAACCTCACAAAATTTAACTGTTTCCTGTTTCTAAAATGCATCATTTAGACTGGGCACTACCTCACTATTTCACAATGAAGAAAACTTCAATTCACTGTAACAGAGTTCTCCAGGAGAAAACTTTAAAATTTCAGAATACCATTACCATAACTCCCACAACTATGTTCATGAAAAATAACCCATTAAATGGAAAAAAATTCTCTAAGATCTTTATGGTTTCTCGAAGGTCTATATTTCACTTATTTTCTTTTGAGAAACAATCAGCTTGTATTACCTAGATAATTGCTACAGATACATAAAAGTCTGAGGGATTATTATTTAGCCTCTAACCTTCTTATTCAGGAAATCCACTGATAAGCAGGGGGAAATGTGTATACAAATCCATGTGTATACAAATCATTTTTAAAAAAAGGTCAGCAGTTAAGACAACATAAACACCCAGCTCAGCCTCAAATACAGACTCCTGAGTTTAAATCCACTCCATTTCCTATTACAGCCTCCCACAAAGCACATATCCAATTCCTCACAATTTCACCTCAACTTGGATCTCAGGCTTTTAAGTTAGAAACATGGACTTTTGACTTCAGCAAGATTAAAATAACAATGTTACTGAAGTGTGCACCTGAAGAACTGGATGTCTGTATTGTTGGTAGTCGGAATTGAAAGGGAGTTTCTTCAGAGCAGAAGAGGCTGTGAATTTGGGTATTATGTTTAGGTGACAAGACGTGAGAGTTGAGGTTGCATTGGTTATTTTTTCTTGAAGCAGGATAACGATAATGAGGAAATAATTAGAACAGTTGCACTATTTGCCTATCTTGCTAGTAAGATAAGACCGTTTTCACTAAGTGTGATGTTTGCTAAATATTATGGTATCGAAGCACAATTGATAAATACGTAATTATATTTTACACCATTTATAGTCTGTTTTAACATTGTATTATAAGTGTGTAATTTAGAACTCAGTTTTATTTCTAACATGTCTATGCTTACATACTCATTTGTATCTGTATTTGCTTTTCCCATGTTTGACAAAAGCTGATTGACCTAAACAGTCAATATAAGCTAGGTAGTGGGTCTCCCTACTAGTTCAGTACCCCTGCTGCTCACTTATCCTGAGCCTGGATGACCAGCCCCACTACTCCCTTTGCTTCATTTAGAGAGGCTTTTTCTAAATGTAATAAACTCAGAAAACAGAGTCTACAGAGAGAAGTTAATCTACTGGCATATGATGGCGTATATTACATTGGTGGACGTGCAGGTGAATGAACCAGTGATGGTTCACCAGTGTAATATACACCATGTCCACCAATGTAATATATGCCATCATATGCCAGCAATGTCCCTCTGCTATGTACCTCAGCCAAACTGGACAGTCTCTACAGAAAAGGTTAAATGGACACAAATCAGATGTTAGGAACGGCAATATACAAAAACCTGTAGGAGAACACTTCAACCTCCCTGGCCACACTATAGCAGACCTTAAGGTGGCCAACCTGCAGCAAAAAAAACTTCAGGACCAGACTTCAAAGAGAAACTGCTGAGCTTCAGTTCATCTGCAAATTTGACACCATCAGCTCAGGATTAAACAAAGACTGTGAATGGCTTGCCAACTACAAAACCAGTTTCTCCTCCCTTGGTTTTCACACCTCAACTGCTAGAACAGGGCCTCATATATACCTGCCCCTGGAAATTTCCACTACATGCATCTGACGAAGTGGGTATTCACCCATGAAAGCTCATGCTCCAAAATGTCTGTTAGTCTATAAGGTGCCACAGGATTCTTTGCTACTATGAACATTAAGAGTCAAATCTAAATGCTTTTATGAGGTCTGCCCAAGCAGTACCCAACCTTTCATGAACCACAGTAGGTTCTCTACATGCAAAAGCTTCCTCTTCAGCAGTGCTGAAACTTCATTTCTCAAGCATTTTGGCTATAACTCCCCCCCTTTCTCCAACTGTCAGTGTGCCCTATTTGTAGCAGGCGCTAGGACAGGTGCGAATGGCGGGGCGGGGAAAAGAGATGCACGTAAACTGCCCTGAGAAACAAAGTACATACCATCCAACAGGAGCTAAGTTCCTAATGGAGTAAATCTCCTATGACTTGCTTGAGGTACCACCATTCCCTCCACTTTTAGGCTATGTCTATACTATGGACCTTATAGTGGCCCTGCTGTACCGCTACACGTGTACTGCTGTAAGGTCTAAGATGTGGCCACTCTTTGACAGCAGGAGTGAGCTCTCCTGCCAGCATAATCAAACCACCCCCAACAAGCAGCGTTAGCTATGTCACGAGGAGAGCCTCTTCTGCTGACACAGTGCTGTTCACAGCAGCACTTTTGCCAGCGACACTTATGTCAGTCAAAGGTGTGGTTTTTTCACACCCCTGACCAACAAAAGTTTTACCGACAAAAGTGGTAGCATAGACATAGCCTTGACAATCTTATTTGGTATATAGGACTAGGGCTCCCTTTGTGGAAGGTGCTTGTATTTTGTATAAGGGAGACTGAGTGGAACCTAGAGACATATAATTAGGAACAAAAAAGGTGTGTATCTTGGTGTCTCAGGAGAAAACCACAGCAGGAGGGCCATCGAAAAGACAATAGAAAATGGGAGTCCTCCATGAAGATTCAGTGCTCAATGGCAGAAGATACATCAGTTACTACAAAACAGTGAAATGACTGTTTGTATTTTAAGGTCCGTCCCTCCCCCAAACCCCCAGAATTGAAAGAGAATTCATTTTTTCAACTATGAAGCCTTGTGTGTAATTTCAAGTTTCTGACTTTTGAGATTGGGATGTTATAGGAGCCCTAAGCATTAAGATCTCTAGATGTGTTTAAAAATGTTAAGCCTTTTAGAACACACACACACACACACACACACACAGAGAAAGATCAGAGTTTGAAAAAAATGCCTAGAAAATTAAAGGGATAGCCGTGTTAGTTTGGATCTGTAAAAGCAGCAAAGAGTCCTGTGGCACCTTATAAACAGACGTATTGAAGCATGAGCTTTCGTGGGTATGCTCCAATATGGCTGTTAGTCTATAAGGTGCCACAGGACTCTGCTGCTTTCATAGAAAATTAAAGTTCGTCCTTCTTCAAATAGTCCAGCACTCAGATTGATTTCTCATAATTATATTTAAAAGTCTATACACTTCAGTGCAAAACTCAACACAACCTTAACTATGGAGCCTCTATAGTCTTAAACAAAGAAACTGTAATTTAAAAAGAAAACACAGATTAAGTTCATGTGTATAGTCAAGAAAAGAGAGAGTGTTACCATTAACGGACGTAATGGAAACATCGGGGCTTGAAGTACAGTACTCACTCCCTGCCATTTCTACTCCATACATTTTAACAGGTTAACTTTAACCCCACAGAATTTCTCTTTTTATTATAATTTATCTTTTCACATGCTATATTGGCCTGTAAATATTCCCTCATATTTATTATAGTCTGGATACACAAAGCAGATACAGTAGATATGTCACTCGTTATGCTCTATTTTTGACAAAGCAGATTTCCAGAAGTGATACTAATCTCCAAAGAGTCTGATACAAAAAAAAACCCTAAATGAGACAATTGCAATCAGTAAACCATATTTAAAGATACGTGCACAGACAAAATAAATTGCCAGTACAGATGCTTAGTATCAGCCACAGAATTAGAGCCCTGCATTTTAAAATTATATTAATTTGCTTCCCTTTCAATTCCCAGTCAACAGTTCAAAAGTTTTCTGTTCTACGTTTGCCATAAAATCAATTTAAAAAAAAATGCAGGACACAGTCTGTATGCAAGCATACAAGGGAGCAAACTTACAATAACATTCAATAGAACCTGAATATTATATATTCTGTGAGTTACATAAAGGAGGGGCAGCAGTTATCTATAATAATCAGAACTCCAAATAACTAGAAACTAACGTGGTATTCTAATTGATTTGATACTGTTGCTTTTAACTACAGTAAAAGCTGTTTGATCTGGCACTTCAACAACTGGAAAACTCTTTAAATTGGCATTTCTGATCTTCATTGAAATTCTAATTGATAGCCCAGTTGACCAGCAGGAAGTTGGGGCAAAGAAGGAGGTGCAGGACACAGGTTCTGGGAGGGAGTTTAGGTGTGGGAGGGGGCTTGGGGAAGCAGGTTGGGGTGCAGGGGGGAGTGCAGGGTGCCAGATAAGGGAGATGCTCACCTTTGGTGGCTCCCCACAAGCGATGACCTGTCCTGGCTGCTCCTAGGCCAAGGGTGGGCAAACTATGGCCCGTGGGCCACATCCAGCCCGTCGTACCTTTTAATATGGCCCTCAAGCTCCCGCTGGGAAGTGGGGTTGGGAGCTTTCCCTGCTCCGGTGCTCCAGCCAGGCTTGCCTTGCTCCGCACATGCAGCAGCTCAGTGCAGCTCGCGGAAGCAGGGGCAGCCAGGGGGCCCCTCATGCTGCCCCTGCTCCAAGCGCCAGTTCTGCAGCTCCCATTGGTATGGAGACACTGTTTCCAGATCCGCCTGCCGTGCTGCCGCCTAGGAGCAGCTGAGACAGGTCCTTGCTTGCGGGAAGCTGCCCAAGTTAGCAGCTCCCGGATCCAGCACCCAACTCCCCCTTCCATGCCCCAACCTGCTGCCCTGAGTCCCTTCCTGCACCCAAACTCCCTCCCAGAGCCCTCGTCTCACACACCCTCCTGCACTGCAACCCCCAGCTCCACACCCAAACTCCCTCCCTCTCTTAGTTAACTGACATTTTTCACTTACCGGCACCCGCCATTCCCCCAACATGCCAGATAAAACAGCTTTTACTGCGTATTAACTAGGAGTATAGAAACATTCTTTTTCACTACCAAAAAGTACTCACTGTGTAATAGACTACTGCCACTGAACTACCAGCATTTTAACTTTTAGAACTCATTCCTTTATCAAAGCTGAGCAATGTTTCTATGTGTGGATCCAATTCGAGTTGGCCCCAATCCTGCTAACACTAATGCATGTGCTTAACTTTACTCATGAAAGTTCTAATGATATCAACTCGATTAGTCAACTGTTTGAAGTTAAGCTTGTGCATAAGTTTGCACCATCATTGCCTACTTCATAAAACTACGATACTCCAAACAAGCAAGGAACAATTAACTACAATTGCTCCAAAGGTGTATGTTATTTTAAAAGGTCATGATCAGAAAAGGTTTGCCTAAAATTTAGGTTTTATAAAAAGTTCTAAGAGACAATTTACTAAACGGAGATACCAATAGAATTTTTTTCCATAAAAGCTGTTTTGAATAATACTATCAGAAGTCAGAAAGTTCTCATGGTAGGCTAGCCTGTTTTCATTTCCAATCTGAGAGAAATGCAAAAAAACATACTGTAGTAAGAAGTATCCTGCAGACACTTAGGCAAATGCTTAAGTTTAAGCATGAGTAGTCTCATTATGTCCAGTAGGCGTATCCAAGCTATGTACATGCTTAAATCTTAGCAGGATCAGGGCCTACATGATAAATTCAAGTCAATCATGAATGGTGTGGAGAAAGTGACTCTATAACACGAATCAGGGTCTCCCAGTGAAATTAATAGGCAGGAAGTCTAAAACAAACAAAAGGAAGTATTTCTTCCCACAACCCAGAGTCAACCCATGGCACTTGTTGCCAGGGTATGTTGTAAAGGCCAAAACTATAATGGGGTTCACAAAAGAAATAGATACGTTCATGGAGGATAGGTTCCTCAATAACTATTAGCCAAGATGGTCAGAGATGCAACCTCATACTCTGAGGGCTTGTCTACATCAGAAAGTTGCAGCGCTGGTGAGGGAGTTACAGCGCTGCAACTTTGAAGGTGTACACATCTGCAGGGCACCACCAGCGCTGCAACTCCCTGTTTGCAGCGCTGGCCGTACTCCCGTTTTGTCTCGGGTGTAGAGGATCCAGCGCTGGTGATCCAGCGCTGGTAATCCAATGTAGACACTTACCAGCGCTTTTCTTGACCTCCGTGGAAGGAGGAAGCCTCTGGTAATCAAGCTGGTCTCCTTTCCCGGTTTGCTCTCGCGTTCCCGGAGCCCAGAGCAAGCAGGTCTCCTTCCCTGCGGTTTGCTGGGTGGCTCCGGGAACGAGAGAGCAAACCGCGGCGAAGCGGGTCTCCTTTCCCGGTTTGCTCTCTCGTTCCCGGAGCCCAGAGCAAGCAGGTCTCCTTCCCTGCGGTTTGCTGGGTGGCTCCGGGAACGCGAGAGCAAACCGCGGCGAAGCGGGTCTCCTTTCCCGGTTTGCTCTCGCGTTCCCGGAGCCCAGAGCAAGCAGGTCTCCTTCCCTGCGGTTTGCTGGGTGGCTCCGGGAACGCGAGAGCAAACCGCGGCGAAGCGGGTCTCCTTTCCCGGTTTGCTCTCTCGTTCCCAGAGCCCAGAGCAAGCAGGTCTCCTTCCCTGCGGTTTGCTGGGTGGCTCCGGGAACGCGAGAGCAAACCGCGGCGAAGCGGGTCTCCTTTCCCGGTTTGCTCTCGCGTTCCCGGAGCCCAGAGCAAGCAGGTCTCCTTCCCTGCGGTTTGCTGGGTGGCTCCGGGAACGCGAGAGCAAACCGCGGCGAAGCGGGTCTCCTTTCCCGGTTTGCTCTCTCGTTCCCAGAGCCCAGAGCAAGCAGGTCTCCTTCCCTGCGGTTTGCTGGGTGGCTCCGGGAACGCGAGAGCAAACCGCGGCGAAGCGGGTCTCCTTTCCCGGTTTGCTCTCGCGTTCCCGGAACCCCCCTTGAAGACGCCCAACAGCGCTGCAGTGTGGCCACATCTAACACCACTTGCAGCGCTGGTTGCTGTAAGTGTGGCCACTCTGCAGCGCTGGCCCTATACAGCTGTACTAATACAGCTGTAACAACCAGCGCTGCAAAACTTTAGATGTAGACATGGCCTGAGTCTCCCTAGCCTCTGACTGCAAGAAGCTGGGAGTGGATAATAGGGGATAGATCATTTGATGATTGCCTGTTCTATTCATGCTTTCAGAAGCACCTGGTATTGGCCACTGTTGGAAGACTGGATACTGAGCTAGATGGATCATTGGTCTGATCCAATATGGCTATTCTTACTTTACTCACTACTCAAAATAGTGGTTGTACTCGTGTGCAAAGCAAAAAGTAATTGGTTCTTAGTTTACTCTATTTGCAGAATTAACTACTTGTAAATAATTTAAAGGAGCATATGGGAAGATAGACTCTTAAAAGGTTTATTGTACTAACGTGCTGACTGCTAAGAGCCACAAAACAGGAACTTCGTTTAGAAACACTAAAATATAAAGATTGACAGTCAGCTTCTGCAACAAAGTGTTGGTTAAAAAAATAGGTAATTAATGGCAAATCTGATCAAAACATTTTCAAGTTAACCATGCTTGACAAAACAGGTATTTCTTTAGGCCTGCATCTTGCAAAAGTTTGAACATATCCATAACTTTACACGTGAGTAGTCCTTCTGACGCAAATACATTACTCAGACATTTCACAGTTCATCTGCACAGGGAATTTTACAAACATAGTTATGCAGTAATAACTCCCCATGTGGTCACTCGATTCCTTATGTAGCCTGTTCATATTCTTAACGCATTACAGTATCAAGGGTGTTATTAAACAGGGTGACATATCTCAGACGTCTAGGATGCTGCATGAAGTGATTTTCTTTATCCATTGCATATTGATGCTCCTAAATCAAGGGTCACACTATCAGCACCTCAAAACACAGGCTGGAAGACCTGCATGCCACTCACCATTTCCCTTCACCAGCAAACACGTAAGGGCTAAAATGTCACAACAGCAGCAACTGGAGCAATGTTATTTGCCCAATCTCTCCACCACCACCCCGCCTTCTGCAGGTGCTCTCTTACACCTCAAGGAGAGCACACAGCACCCTCCACAACCCCTCCCACCCCAAGACAAGGGAGAATGAGCTTTGAATTATTCTCTTGCCACCCCCATCATCCCCACTGCATGGTCCCAGGGGGCTTGTACACAGCCGCGTTATACAAAGCAGCCATTGCCTAGGCTGCCATACTACCAGCAGTGACTATTTACACAGCAAAGGGAACAGGAGTACTTGTGGCACCTTAGAGACTAACAGATTTATTACAGCATGAGCTTTCATGAGCTACAGCTCACTTCTTCGGATGCATAGAATGGAACACAGACAGGAGATATTTATACATACAGAGAACATGAAAAGGTGGAAGTATGCATACCAACAGGAAGAGTCTAATCAATTGAGATGAGCTATCATCAGCAGGAGAAAAAAAAACTTTTGAAGTGATAATTAAGATGACCCATAGAAGGTGTGAGGAGAACTTAACATAGGGAAATAGATTCAATATGTGTAATGACCCAACCGTTCCCAGTCTCTGTTTAAGCCTGAGTTAATTGGATCTAATTTGCATATTAATTCAAGTTCAGCAGCTCTCTTTGGAGTCTGTTTTTGAAGTTTTTTTTGTTGCAAATTGCCACCTTCAAGTCTGTCACTGAGTAGTTAGAGAGGTTGAAGTGTTCTCCCACTGGCTTTTGAATGTTATGATTCCTGATGTCAGATTTGTGTCCATTTTTTCTTTTGCGTAGAGACTGAGGTTGATGGTGGGATGGAAATTGTTAAAATCACAGTGGAATTCCTCAAGGGCTTCTTTTCCGTGAGTCCAGATGATGAAGATGTCATCAATGTAGCGCAAGTAGAGTAGGGGCGTTAGGGAACGAGAGCTAAGGAAGCGTTGTTCTAAGTCAGCCATAAAGAGGTTGGCATACTGTGGGGCCATAGCAGTGCCGCTGACTTGAAGGTATATATGTCCCCAAATGTGAAATAGTTGTGGGTGAGGACAAAATCACAAAGTTCAGCCACCAGGTTAGCTATGATATTATCAGGGATACTATTCCTGATGGCTTGTAGTCCATCTTTGTGTGGAATGTTGCTGTAGAGGGCTTCCACATCCATAGTGGCCAGGATGGTGTTTTCTGGAAGATCACCGATGGATTGTAGTTTCCTCAGGAAGTCAGTGGTGTCTCGAAGATAGCTGCGAGTGCTGGTAGCATAGGGCCTGAGGAGAGAGTCCACATAGCCAGACAATCCTACTGTTAAGGTGCCAATGCTTGAGATGATGGGGCGTCCAGGATTTCCAGGCTGGCACCTCAGCCTAGACCAATCCACACAAGCGGTCCATTTCCTGGACACTACTGTGCTAATAAGCGATGGTCACATAAACACCACCCTATACTGGAGACCCACTGACCGCTATACTTACCTACATGCCTCCAGCTTCCATCCAGGACACACCACACGATCCATTGTCTACAGCCAAGCTCTAAGATACAACCACAATTGTTCCAATAACTCAGATAAACACCTACAAGATCTCTATCAAGCATTCTTAAAACTACAATACCCACCTGCTGAAGTGAAAAAACAGACTGACAGAGCCAGAAGAGTACCCAGAAGCCACCTACTACAGGACAGGCCCAACAAAGAAAATAACAGAACGCCACTAGCCATCACCTACAGCCCCCAACTAAAACCTCTCCAGCGCATCATCAAAGATCTACAACCTATCCTTAAAGGTGATCCCTCACTCTCACAGATCTTGGAAGACAGACCAGCCCTCGCTTATAGACAGCCTCCCAACCTGAAGCAAATACTCACCAGCAACCGCACACTACACAACATAAACACTAACCCAGGAACCTATCCTTGCAACAAAGCCCAGTGCCAGCTCTGTCCACATATCTATTCAAGTGACACCATCATAGGACCTAATCACATCAGCCATGCCATCAGGGGCTCGTTCACCTGCACATCTACCAACGTGATATATGCCATCATGTGCCAGCAATGCCCCTCTGCCATGTACATTGGCCAAACCGGACACAAATCTGACATCAGGAATCATAACATTCAAAAACCAGCAGAACACTTCAACCTTTCTAACCACTCAGTGACAGACATGAAGGTGGCAATTTTGCAACAAAAAAAAACTTCAAAAACAGACTCCAAAGAGAGACTGCTGAACTCAAATTAATATGCAAATTAGATCCAATTCCTCAGGCTTAAACAGAGACTGGGAATGGTTGGGTCATTACACATATTAAATCTATTTCCCTATGTTAAGTTCTCCTCACACCTTCTATGGGTCATCTTAATTATCACTTCAAAAGTTTTTTTCCTCCTGCTGATGATAGCTCATCTCAACTGATTAGACTCTTCCTGTTGGTATGCATACTTCCACCTTTTCATGTTCTCTGTATGTATAAACAGCTCCTATCTGCGTGTTCCAATCTATGCATCCAAAGAAGCGAGCTGTATCTCACGAAAGCTCATAATAAATTTGTTTGGCTCTAAGGTGCCACAAGTAGGTCTGTTCTTTTTTCGAATACAGACTAACACGGCCGGTACTCTGAAACCTCTCATATTTATACAGCCAAGCCAGGGAGATGGATGCAGGCAGGACGAACACCCCCAATCCCAACCCAGGAACCCTGCCCTGACCCTAGACAACTGCAGCTAGAAAACAGCGTCAGTGAGTCCTACGAGCCCACTATATGGCAACTCAAGTGGCCCTCAGTGCGCATGCGCAAGATTTTCCAAGGCTTAAAGACGCCTTCTCTGTGCAAACGCCCATTGCCCAACTACTAAGACGCACTAACGTGCGCGTGCGCGTGCGCGAAGCTGCAATCAGCGCCTCGCACTCCGGCCGCTTAAAGTGAGAAATCACTCAACTGACTGTGAACACGCATGTGCAGTCAGGACAGCAGAGCTAGACAACCTCAGAGCATGCGCAACTGTCAGCCCATACGAGAATATATCGGTCGTACGCATGCGTACTTCCTTCACAACGGCGGATGGGGCTAGTCAGCGTCTGCCGCAGCAGAACCGAGCCGTAGTGCGCATGCGTGCCTGAGTTTGCTCTACGAGCACCAGCCCAAGCGGCCGCCCTCCCCCACAGTTAGGCCCACAGCCAAGGGGCATCTTCCCTAGCGCCAGCCAAGGCTGGCTGCCCTGCCTGCTCAGGCTGAGCGCTTCGTCGCTTCCCCTCCCTCTGTGGGGGTTCACACACGTACCCCGCCCCCCGCGGACAGTGCCGGACTTACCGTGCTCTGCGGGACGGGCGGAGTTGGTCCGGGGGGCTCCGGATTCAGCCGGTTTCGGCTGGGTCGGTCCCGGCGTCACACAATGAAATCAGCGCCTCCGATCATTAATTCTCATCATGATCGTGACGTCAGCGCAGACAGCGGCCAATGGGAGCCTAAGATCAGCGCCGGCCGGGACAGTCCTTGCCCCCGCCCCTCCCGCCAGGGGGAGCATCTGGTTCAGGGAACAGCCCGCCTCAGGCCGGAGGGGAGGCTAGTACAGGGAACAGCCGCGCTGCTGCGGGGGCTGGAGGGGGAGGGGATCGCCTGCCTCAGGAAACAGCCCCGCCCATTCGGGATCGGAGTGCGAGGCATAGGGAAGGGGCGGGGCACAGACGGAAGGCAGCGGGAGCAGTCTGCACACTCCCCAGTCTTCGCCTCCTTGTGGGAACGCCCCTGCCCCGGAGCAACCCCAGCTGCGCACCTGCCGGGGGGGCGGGGGCTCTTCCTCTTGCCTGGCTGGGCCGCGGGCGCAGCCGCGCAACCTGTGCGCTGCCGCGCTCATCGCCGCGTGTCAGTGGCAGTTTGGCCGGCGCGCTGCTGCCACCTTTGCCACGCGTGTGCGAGCCCGGCCGGCATTGCCCCTGCCCTGCCCCCGCCACCCCCTTCCCAGGGAGCAGCCCCGCTTCCGCCGCGTGGCGCTGGTCGTGGGTGCGGGAGGAATTAAGTGTTTCACGCGCCCGGCCTCTTGGGGGGATGGACGGGACTGGCTGCCTTGCGGAGTGCTCAGCCCTGCTTGGCTTGGAGAGGAGCCTTGGTGGAAATGGTGGATATTCTTCCTTTGTTATTGCCCCCTTCCGCCCCTGGGGGCAGTTGGGAGGGCTGGCACAATCACTGAGTCTGTGTTATTGACCCCCCCGCGCCTGGGGGCAGTTGGGAGTGCTGGCACAATCACTGAGTCTGTGTTATTGCCCCCCCCGCGCCTGGGGGCAGTTGGGAGGGCTGGCACAATCACTGAGTCTGTGTTATTGCCCCCCCGCGCCCCCCCCCGCGCCTGGGGGCAGTTGGGAGTGCTGGCACAATCATTGAGTCTGTGTTATTGCCTCCCCCCCCCGCGCTTGGGGGAAGTTGGGAGGGCTGGCACAATCATTGAGTCTGAAATACCTAGGCTTCCAGTAGGGACGACTGACCCCTTCCTCCACTTGTGAGAGAGAAGTCTGATATCACATTTTGTTTGTATCTTTCACGTGAGATTCAGCGTCAAAGCCCTGCCTGCTTTAAGTGGGCATCAAAAGGCTTGTGGTCCTTCTCATACAAGTGAAGTGTTTTGTCTCACTATTTTCAGCCACCCCATGGCTTAAGGTTTCCACTGTTGTTAAGGTGATGTTTCACCATCCGTGGGGTGGCTGTATCCATATAAACCCTGAACCTGCAAGGAGCCACACTAATGCCGACCCTCATCTTCACCTGAAGACGCATTGAAATGACAGGAACACACTGCGGTTAATGAGACCACGCACAAGCATAGTCTCATTACCAGCAGCTTACCAGCTCATCTGTTTGCAGGAAAGGTCATGTAAAATTATTATTTGCTGCTTATATCGCAGCAGCACTCCAGAAGTCCCAATCAAGATTAGGGGCCTATTGTGCAAATTTAGACAGATACGGGCTCCCTGCCTCAAGAGCTTACATTCTAAGACCCTGATCCTAAAAAGATTTATGCAGGGGCTTAAAGTTATGCACATGATTAGTACCAATAACTTTAATTGGAGTACTTGGGCATAAAACTTAGCAGTAATGGGGCCAAAGAAAGCATGTATGATATGTAGGATCAGTGTAATATGGATACAAGTAATGTGCATCAATAGTGTAAGACAGCAGGTTAGCATGTAGATTACAAATGTAGAGATCATACATATTCAGAATTTATTTTTAGTGCATGTTAGTGAAAGAAAGTTTTAAGTACTCCGATATGATGTAGAAAACAATAATCATATAAAGAGAAAATATTTCCAGATTTGTGCAAGCTGTAATAATCTAAATGTCTTATTGGAACTCACATTGAAAAATCTTAAGATATATTTTAAAAACTGTCTTGCAATGTATCCCGAATAAGGGAGCCTCTGATAAAGGGACAAAGCTGCATCTGAGTGGGTTCAATTCTGTACTTGTTATGCAGGTAAAACTCATTTAATTTAATGGAAGTTTTGCCTCCGAGGGCTGCAGGACGGAGTTCATATTGATTTTTCTGTGGGGTCTCAAATGAACAACTATTATATAGCTCCTAAAATAACTCTAATTTTAATGAACCCTTCAACATCTAGCAAAATTTTAAAAGGCATGAATCCATACAGAATTATTTTATATGGAATGGAGAGTCTACATGATTTTTTTTGAATGTATGATTGAGTCCCTTAAGCTAGTAAAATATTTTGCTGTTTTAATGTACATTTCTAGAAGCTATAATAGCCCATCAGTACGCAACATTTCCGATGGCCCAAACTGGGATTTAGGATGATAATTAATCATCTCTATATATACCCTTTTCTTAGGGTTAAATGGAGTTTTCTGCTTGTGTAAGCAGAGGGAACTGTTATCCAGTAGATAGCTTTTCTCCCACAGGAAAGAGAGATTTGTAGATTTTACTTTGTGAACAGCTGGAAGGTTTTTCAGATGCTGTAAGATTGTTCTGTGCTTTAACATTTCAGAGACCTTTACAAAAAAATCAGTCATTTTAAACCTGTTAAACATAGATGCAAAACAATACTGACAATATACCTAAATATAACTTTTATAAGTATAATCCCGTTTGAGACAGTTGAGAGAGACAAAATTTCATTTTAATGAGATTATAAAACACATAGAAATAAAAAATAAAAGTCATATATAACAGCCAGTACAAGGTTATGTGTAAAGTAAGCATTTTTACGTGTGGGAAATTCAAATTATTTTCTACTAGTTTTTCTATTGTGAGGATAATGAGAATATTTCCTACTGTGATATAAAATAATATGCCATCTGCTGGCCTACCATGTAATATCTTAGCTGCATAAATTTAAACACTGATTTTGAGATTTTGCAACTATATTTTCATGCTACCTGAAGTTTTTTGAAGTATAATTTTACTGTTTCTAGTCACAAGTTTTATTGCATATGTATGCCAAAGTGTTCAGTACACTTGCTTGAGCACAAACTATCCTTCTAGAGGTATTAAAATAAGTCTCTGTCAATTTTTCAGCAAAAACAAGCACTCCCATTAGTGTTATAACTTAAGCTTCTGTAAAAAGCTCCATCATGTCTTCCTTCAAATCCCTCCTCCAGACACACCTCTTCTGCAACACCTATAGGGACTTAGCCAAATAATAAAGCCTAGTTGAGGAGCAGATGGCAATAGCTGAATTCACTTTATTTTATTTATTTATAATTTCAAGAGCCAGATTCTCCAGTTACCCAATATCATTCTGTGCTACCTACACTTCTACAGCATAAAGAGAACTTAAAGTGCCTGGAGATTCCCTTTGGGAAATTTCCCCTCTTCATGGTGCATTACTGCTAGGATAAAACTGGTGATGGTTCTGCTGCCTCCTACACCAGAACCATCCCCCCGTGTAAAGGAACAGGGAAGGCATAGGAGAGGAAATGAGAAGGAGCATGATAAAGAAAAGCTCCACTATGACTAATTCTCCTCTGGCTTAAGGTACCTGAAGAACCTCATGGCATCTGCACCTGAGCATCAGAGAGCTGGGAATGGCTCCCTGAAAGCCTTCCTTCTCCATTGAGATCAGGCAGAGAATCAAGCCCCAAATGTATATAATTGTATATGTTTGATTATATCCTCCCCTACTTTTTGTATGTCACTTGTTTTCTTCGGTCCAGATCCTGTACTACTCGGGGCTGGCAATCAATGCAGCAGGGATCAATTTAGCAGGTCTAGTGAAGACTCACTAAATTGATGGCAGAGCATTCTCCAGTCAACCCAAGTACTCCAGCTCTCCAAGGTCTGGTCTACACTACAATTTTAGGTCGAATTTAGCAGCGTTACCTTGGTTTAAGCCTGGACCCGTCCACACGACGAAGCCCTTTTTTTTTACTTAAAGGGCTCTTTAAATCGATTTCTTTACTCCATGTCCGATTAGAGGATTAGCGTTCAAATCGGCCTTGCCGGCTCTAATCTGGGATAGTGTGGACACAATTCAACGGTATTGGCCTCCGGAAGCTATTCCAGAGTGCTCCATTGTGACCGCTCTGGACAGCACTCTCATCTCAGAGGCACTGGCCAGATAGACAGGAAAAGATCCGCGAACTTTTGAATTTCATTTCCTGTTTGGCCAGCGTGGCGAGCTGATCAGCACAGGTGACCATGCGGAGCTCATCAGCATGATGTGCACATTGCCAGGGCCTATTGCTTGGCCCATACTTTGTGAGAAGTCCATGTCCATGTCAATGTTCTCATCACTCTCATCACGGTGCTGCCGTCGCCTCCTTGTCTGGTTTTGCTTTTGCAGCTTCTGGTTCTGTGTTGAAAAAAAGCGCAAAACAATTATCTGCCATTGTTCTGACGTAGGGAGAGGCAACTGGTGACATGGCTTACAGGACATTAAAAATCAACAAAAGGAATGGCTTTGCATCAAGGCGAAATACAAACAACTGTCACACAGAATGGCCCCCTCAAGGCCTGAACTCAAAACCCTGGGTTTAGCAGGCCATTGATTTCACAAAACAAACTAGGTCAATTTCTCATTTTTATCCACTCCATCTGTCTTTTACATCTTAGGCTGGCAGCAAACGGTGCAGTATGACTGCTAGCCATCGTCATCTCCTGGGTGCTCAGCAGAAAATGGGAATGACCTGGCTGAGTGACTCCCATGTCTGCCCAGGCGCCCCGACCGACCTCGCAGAGGTTGGCTAAAAGAGCACCCAGGTGTACGATGACGATGGCTACCAATTGTAATGTACCGTCTGCTGTCAGAAGGCAATCAGCTGCTGCTGTGTAGCAATGCAGACCCACGTCTGCCAGCACCCAGGAGATGTACAGTGACGGTGAGCTGAGTGTCTGCTCAGGTAACCCAGGAAAAAAGGCGTGAAACCATTGTCTGCCATTGCTTTCAGGGAGGGAGGGAGCAGGGGCCCTGACAACATGTATCCAGAACCACTCGCTACACATGGGGCATTGGAATCTCAACCCAGAATTCCAATGGGCAATGGAGACTGCAGGAACTGTGGGATAGCTAACCACAGTTCAACACTCCGGAAGTCGACTCTACCCTTGGTACTGTGGACGCAATCTGCCAACTAAATGCACTTAGAGCATTTTGTGTGGGGACACACACAATCGACTGTATAAAAACGATTTCTAAAAAAAGACTTCTATAAATTTGACCTAATTTTGTAGTGTAGACATACCTCAAGAAGAGTTAGGGAAGTCGACCAGAGAGCATCTATTTATACGTTTATTCACGTAGCTGGAGTAGCATAACTTAGGTCAATTTACCTCTGTAGTGAAGGCAAGCCTTAAGTGTAGACTTTGCGACCAAAGATTCTAATCCTGCAAACAATTATTCATGTACTTAATTTTACATGTCCCCTTTGGGAGAAAAATTAAAATTAAGGACATCTGTGTTTGCAGGTGGAGGGTCTTGATTACAAATGCTTTGAGGCAGGGATCATGTGTTTGTATGTGGTGATAATGTCAAACACAAAAGGACCAAATTTGATTGGGGCTCTTGGTACTATGCAGTATAATTATTAAATCATAATAATATTCCCCATTCTTTCTAGAGGTTTGGATCTGAGTTGTAGAAATTCACTACACGTTTGGCATACCCATCTATGTCCAAAGTTTGAAGTCTTTTCATTCAAAAGTCATTTCCTTAGTCTTTGTTGTGAGGACATCTTCTATTATTTTAAAATCTTTATAAGATGTTTGACAATATACATTTAATTCACTCATCCTTTAATAGTTAAAATATTTGTTTGAATATCTTTTGCAAAAGCAAATAGCACCTCTTCCCTTCCTTGTCTTCCCTTAATGTGTAGTGAGAATGCTTTTTATGTCATTTTCACAAACTGTGGTCAAGTTATACCTGGATCTTGACCCTATGCTAGCCAAAGAAACTACCTGACTGCAGAAGAAAGGGAGGTACTAGCTAGGAAGAGGACACCAAGATGCCCCCATATGCTTCAGCTACCCAGTTCTGTGAGGGGAACATTTACCCCTTTAAATATAATGGAGGGCTGGAGTTCAGATCTATGCCCCCTCCAATTTCATGTACTCTGGATAGAATAAGGTACCACTGCCTTTTCTTTTCCTGACAATTTGATAATCACTCCCAAATTCTACTGGCCCTAAAAAATCTTGACTTGGTTGGCAGGATGGCACACAAGCATATGTTATTCAGCTATCTGAATGGAAAGAGGATATAGTTAGAGAAAATAGCCAGTAGGGGGACAATATAATTATTCACTTCTGTAGCACTTTCCATCTGAGGATATCAAAGTGGTTTACACATTTTAATTAAGACTTATAACAAGCTTGTCACCTTATTTATTGTCCATACATTTTGTATGTAATAATCCTGAATCTTTTCTTATGCTGCTGCTTTCCCTTTACATATTCCCCTTCCTTCTCCAGTGAGCTTTTAAACACTTGGTATGAAAAAAATAAATAAAACAACCACCGTAAAAACCTCTACGCTTGAGAGAAAACTTTGTTTGGGAATTCCTTGTAGTGCTGAGCCAAGAGCCAAGAATCCAAATTTTGACACATTTCCCCTCTTATTACCTGAGGACAGGGGAACCACAGTGGTTTTAAAATGTATCATCTTGTATAAATATCTGTGATGTTCTCCTCTGGTGTTGTCTGGACCAGTGATCTGCTAGACAACTCCAATCCTTGACTCTGGGAGCCAGCCATACTGTGCTCTGCTGTGAGAACCCTCACTCCTGGGCTTTTCACACACAGCCTCTGGCATGTAAGCTGCTCCCAGCTACTTGCAAGTGAATGACACTAGCCAATATCTCTGGTCCGAGACACAACCCTAGGAACCTCCATCTTGCAGTGTCCAGTTATGCCCCCTGTATGCTGCAAGGTTATATGAGTCCATCAATTTAACAAAGAAATTGATATGTACCAGGCTTGTTATTCCAAGGGGAGCCTCTGACACACTGAAAACCAAACACACTGCTTCAGGTAGAATAAACAAACAGATTTATTAGCTGTAAAGATAGATTTTAAGTGATTATAAGTCAAAGCATAAGTCAGATTTGGTCAAATGAAATAAAAGCAAAATGCACGCTAAGCTAATCTTAACACTTTCAATGTCCTTAAAAACTTAGATGCTTCTCACCATGGACTGACTGATTACTTTTCAGTCAGGTTCCCCCCTTTGATCAGCGTTTCAGTCACTTGGTGGTGGTGGTGGTGGTGTCTGTAAATGTAGGTGGAAGAGAGAGCATGGCAAAATGTCTCTCCCTTTTATCATGTCCTTTCTTTCCTCTTGGCTTCCCCCCCCCACTTTCAGAGTCAGGCGAGCATTACCTCATCGCAGTCCCAAACTGATCAAAGGAAGGGGGTGACTCCCTCAAGGGTCTAACAGATTCTTTTTTGCTGTGTAAGCCAGTGTCCATTGTTCCTGTGAGGCTGCGCTGGGTTTGTGCCATCCATGCCCTGACGAGGTGTGAACTGCCTCTCTGTTCTTGGAGAGTTTTTGCACGGGCTTGCTTTAAGCCATGAGGATACATTTTCAGCCTCATAACTATATATATAAAATTATAACCTATAACCTTACTTTAACATTACTGTAAAAATTATTATAATATCACTATAACAACCATGCTCAGTGCATTATGAGCCTTTTGAAGACACCCAACATGACAAACTTGCATTGGATACCACACAATCATTTCATAAAGATGAACATGGTAGGTGTTCCCCCTAGGTACAGAGCATCACATCATCACCATGGTTTTCTGCTTTGGAATGATACAATCTCTCTTAAATTCCCTGAAGAAGAAGAAGAAGAAGATACAATGTTCTTTGATAAAATACTCTTCCTTAATTCAAAATGAAACATGTCAAAGGTTTTTTCCTGTTCTGGACTGAGAATAGGTTCACAGCTGCTATTTCTATACTTCGTATCAAACAACCAGAAATTAATCTAATATACACACTTGTGGCCACATAAAAAAAATTTTACTTCACAGTAGTAGAAGTTTGCCTAGGTATACAAGTTCATGATGGAGCTGAAGCTTAAGAGGTCTGTATTCAATAAGTGGAATGGAAAAGTGTAAAGGGGCAGGGGGGAGGTAAAGAAGGAAACAGGATCAGTGAATTTTTAAAATTAACTAATTGTGGTAATTTTTTCCTTTCACACAGACAGTCCCTGGGGTTTGTTGTATAGTGTAGAAAAGCAAATTGAGAAGCATAGATTCTGGGGGAGGGAAGGTAAGAGAAGGGGAATTAAGAGTAAAAGCTACCTATCATGAAAGCCTTGGGGCATCCTTGAAGCTAGCAGCTATATATCAGGATTTTTGTTTTGAACTTCAGCTTGATGCTTTGGACAAAAAATGCATATGTAAATATATACAGTGTGCTTGATTGCTTAAGCCAGACGCAGAGTGATTTACTCTGAAGGACTGTTTATGCTATTTACTCGCATCCCTGGTACTGCCTCTCATGGGAACATAAGCCCTCTGTGACTAACTGTATTAATCATTGTGACACAGACATGCTTTGGCAGGTATATTACATCTGTGTCGGACCATTTTCTTGATATTACACTGAAGGGGGTAATACTGTGTGTCCTCTGCTGAGAGCTAAGAACTAGCTGGTTGTCACACTTACTGCGAGATGTTTGTATGTGAAACAATTTTAGCTACATAATATGTAGGATATTATTTTCCAAAACTGGAAGTGAAACTTACCACCTGAGGCAGAGGAGTCCCAGAGTTAGCCTAGTCAGCACTGAGAAGGAGGGATGTCCTTTGCTTGCTGTTTGGACCAGGTGGAGACTTAACCATTTACAAAAACACACCCCAGGAGAGCTCTGAAGAGAAACCCTCCACCTTGACTAAAAGACAATCCCAATGTATAAGAGCAGAAGCAATGGGCCAAGTTGTGATCCTTTATAGGTGGAGATTCTCTGCCAGTGGGAGTAGCTCGTGAAAGAGGGATCCCAGCTCTCTGGGCTGGACAAATGCTGCAAGGACTAACCTTTGGGTGAGAAATACCATATTAGACTAGGAAGTAACTTATTTATAAGTATAGGCTATAGATTGTCTTACATTTTTGTTTTACTTGCAACCTTATGTTTCAAAACCTTTATATTTGCCTTAATTTGAATCTCTACCTCAAGCTCTGTTAAATAATCTTCAGTTTGGTTTTACTATAGGCACATCTAAATGCCTTATGCTAAGGAGAGTGCTGAACAGGCATGCACCAGGGAACAGGTGTGCACTGCTTCCACAGAAGCTGCAGATCAGTACATTGCAGGTGTCCAGAAGACAAAGTAAGGTGTATGCATTGCTAACCTGCATAGGGAAAGAGTTGGGGTCGTGGCTCTCAGAGCTGCATGCCTGAATTTCTAGTAACCAGAGGCTGGAGCACAGATAGGACTCCCTCCTGCTGTAAGCAGGTGGTAGTGATTACCCTTGGCACCTCAGATAACCCCAGAATGTGTCTCCCTTATTACATGAGATGAGGTGAAATATATGTTTTTCTACTCCATCCAAACCATACACTTGCCAATTTATTATAGCACAACTAGGCGAGAAGTTAGAAAGAGGAAGGGTTGTCCAATGATTAATGGCACTAGTCTAGGAAGTGGGCTCAGTTCCCTGTTCTGCCACAGGCTTCCTGTGTAATCTTGGACAAGTCATTTACCCCCTCGTTGCCTCAGTTTGCCATTTGTAAAATGGGGATAATAGCCCTTCCCTTCCTCACAGAGGTGTTAGGAGGATAAATACATAAAAGATTGAGATGCTCAGGTACTGTTTCTACCTACTTGTGTCTCAGACATAACTAGATACAGAAGCAATTTGGAAGATACGTATTAGGTCACTGAACCCATTGCCTTGTAAGGGTATGGTCCTGAAAGAGAAAATTTTAAAGTAATAGCAAAAAACTACATCTCTTTTTCCAAATGTTGGCACTTGCTCACCTGTTCTCAAAGTAATTAGTTGTGCTGGGCTTCTGCTAGATGCTTCTTTTCTCTGAACTCTCAGATAGCCCAAGTATCAAAAAAATTCCCTTTTCATCTCTGTTTGGCCAAGATAGTATGCCAATTCTTTCTAGATGGAGACCTAGCCAATGCCTTTCTTATCTTAAAGTAATGCCCACTCCAACTTACTCTATCTGGGACTAACTTTGATGCACTTAAAAGCTTCAGGTAGTGTAGAATGTAGCTGTCTGCCTTTTAGGTAGGACAGATCAAAAGGATCATGTTGCTTCTTTGCTTTATATTCTACACTGCCTGCCAATTCACTTCTGGATGAAATTCAAGTAACTTTCTACTGTCTGTAAGCCTTAAAAAGCTTAGGGTCCCAGTTACTTCACAGATAAGCTCTTATCCAGAATGCCACCATGACAACGGTAGTCAGAAAGAATTGTTTTAGCTGACTGACTATTCCAAGGTTGAAGCACATAGCAGGCAACATTGGATACATTTGCCACCGGAGCTTGACCTCTCTGAAAAAACGTGATGCTGAACCTGGATACAGTTACAGTAAAAAGGCTAAACACATCACCTTGTTCAGAGTTTTGCACCTCAAATGCCTATATGGGTCTTTGAATCTCCAGGCACTTATTGTTCAAGCTGCCATTTGCCATCTATAGTGTTTGCTAGGGAGCAGGACCAGCTACTGTGGAAGTTTAGGAAGTTATATTAAAGATCTTTATGGAACCACTTTAGTATTGTGAAATGCACCCATATCACAATACTCGGCATCCTTGAACTTAAAAATAAATAATATCACTTATCAGTGTAATGCCTAACTTTGATCTTTTTGTAGAGTTTAAGGACAGAAGGGGCCATTAGACCATCTAATATGACCTCCTATACAAGATACCCCTATACTAATCCCAAAGACTTTAGACTAAAGCATTTCAATCCTCAAGGCACTAAACTATGTATCACAAGTAGAAAACAGGAGAGACCAAGCTTCCCCAAGCTGCAATGGCAGGGAACTGATTAGATGAGGTATGTTCAGAGGATCCCAGCAGATGAACCATACCCCAAGCTACAAAGAAAGGAAAAACAAAACAAAAAACACAAAAAAAACAACCCTACACCACACACACACACACACACACACACACACACACACACACACACACACACACACACACACACACACACACACACACACACACACACACACACACACACACACACACACACACCCCAAAAAAAGGGTCCATGCCAATTTGTCCTGGAGAAAATTCTGTCTCAATCCCAAATCCAGTAATCACTATGAGCATTAAAGCAAGACACACCAGCCATGTATCTAGAAAGAAGATTCTCTGTAGCATCTTAGCAAATTGTTCAACCTGGTCTGGTGTCACATCTCTAGTTGTGGCCAATCACTGATGCTTCAGAGGAAAGTTCAAAAAAATCCCAGAACACATCTAGTCAATTGTGCATTGGGGGAAAAAATCCTTCCTGACCCCTGTAGGAAACCTGCTCAAGCCCTGAAGTATAAATATCTAATTGTTCTCATGATCTTAAATGCAGAGCTTCAAGTGTTATGAGCACGTTGAGGGTAATGCAGACAACTACAATATTTTCCAAATATTCTAATTACAAAAATCCCAGCTATTATAAAATATTACTTAACAATAATACTTCATACTTATGTAGCTACTTGGATCTAAGAACACAACTTGTCCCAATATTCCCCTGTCCCCAGAATCTTTTGCCTAGTGTAAAACAACCCTTCATCAATCATTCTTATCCCACCTGACTTATACTGTCCTTTCAGATTTACCCTTGCCCTCTAAAATGTGTAAGATAAGTACACGCAAAGGTCAAAATAACATTACTGGAAGGTTTTAAAATCCAGTTTCTTATTCAAGGGTTCAGTTTTCAATAAGCTCATAAGCATTTGTTATTCTGACCTTTGCATATAATTTTGCGAAAGTATTGGGGAGTGACTCTGGGCAAACAGAGCAGCTGTTAGGCAGTTGTGACTCAGGGACCCTTGGTGACAACTGGCAGAGGGCACATGGGTTTATAGGGTTTTACAGAGATCCCCAAGGTTGGATATCTGCATAACAGTTCACCAAAGAGTGGCATGTGAATTCTCTAGCAGGAGCCAGTTGCCCACTGATTATCATTTGCAAAATGTACGTAAAGATAATATTAAGGAGTTATGTATGTATACTGAATGTTGTGTTCTTAAAGTCTTGGTGTTAAGGCAGGTCACCAAGAAGTGACATACCTCAGAGACGTTGCTTTCAGGGAGGAGGTAATCACCTAATCCCTTGCAGTGTCATTTGTGTATTGTCTGCCTATTTGCATATTAAGCCAAGTGAGAACTGACAGATTGCAAAATCTACAAGAGGGGAAATTTACAGGAAGAAACAAACAGCAGGGGGTGTCCTGTTTGTGAGCAAAGATAAAGAATTGATCTGGTATATCTTGCAGAGTAATGAGACAAACTAAATCCTTCATCTAGGAGGCAAACAGACAGCATCCATGTCTCATGAAAGAAGGATCACAGCCTGTCTAGCTGTAAAGCACTGCAAGCATTTTGGGTGAGCAATACTTTATTAGACATGAGAGTATCTTGTTACTTAAGTCAAGACTATAGAATGAATGTTATAATTTGATTTTCTATATAATCATTTGTTTCCAATACTTCTACTTGCTACTACTTGAACCTCTGTGAGTTGTTAAACAAACATATTTGTTTTCACTATAAACAAATCAGGGAGCTGTGAGTTAAGCAGAGCAGTGATCTGAGGTGTACTGCTCTGGAAGCAGTGGATTAGTGAAAACTGAGAGTGTGCAGTTGAACTAGGGGTTAAACCTTCCAGGGAGATGCTCAGGAGGCTCAAGAGTTGGAGTGTGCCCATTGCTAACCTATAGAGAAACAGCAATCCTGTGAGGCCTAGGAGGGAGTTCTTGTACTGCCTGAGGCTGATGGAATTGGGGAACTGACCCACAGCAGGAACAGACAAGGCTTTCTCACACTAAGGGCAGGTGGTAATGAGGTGGTAAAGGGCAGGTGGTAATGTCCCAGCATTCAATAATGTCTCTGAAATAGCTTTGGATATGAAAATATGTTTTACTGAGACAGGAAGTATTAGCCAGGATATGGGGTTTATTCCCTGTTTTCTCAGTGAAGCATTCAATATTTAGATCCAAATGTCTAGCTCCCTAAAGTTTGGGACAAGTTTTAGACACTGAGTTTTGGCTTTTTCCCATATAAAGACCAAAGACATTTGCAAAATGTCTAACTCTGTGTTTGGTTTTCAAACATCTCAAAAATATAGGGGGATATGGATCCAGGGGCTTACTTCAGGGGCTCTTCCGTTGTACAGCTCACCAAGGGATCTTTAACTTCCACCTAGACAGCTATCAGAGATAGACAGAAGGGAACTCAGTTCAGTATCTCAGACCTGAAAGTCTGAACAACTAACAGTGCACTCCATTGCACTACAGAAGAGCTTTGCATGTTTTCCATATAATTTATAACTGAGGCCAAATTTTCCAAAATTGTAAGCACATGTACTATATTTGAACTTGCAAACAGACATTTGCATGTACAGAATGGATTGTCAACTGCTTGAGTGCATATTGAATATTGGTATTGACAATTACACGTATAATCGTTCAAATGCAGACTTCATAGACATCAGGTCTGGAGAATTTTACTCGGTGCTTGAGTAAATTGTCTGTGTATATTCAATTATAATCATTCATTTGGTCCAAGTTAAGATCCACATTGCCAGGATTTAGGAATACAGTACAGACCTTGTGATAGGTTTCATTTAATAATTTTTGATAGAAAGCCCACACAAATCCACTAATCACCCGAAAGCTTTCTTAGGGCACAGTAGTAATAAATAAATTCATTATGGGAATGCTTGGTAAAAGTGTCTCAGCTCACCTTGGATGACTTCAACAATTACTGAAGTAAACAGAATCAGAAAAAGGATACTAGTTGGTATTTGGAAAGGGCACACTCATAATTACATATTCTAGTCATGTCTTTCTAACATAATAGTGAAAATACAGTGGTACTGGGTAGCTCAGCGTATAAATAGCTGAGTGGTAGGAAGCTGATCAGAATCTTGAGTTTTACAAACAGAAAATAACCTATTTGGTATAATTTAGGGGAAAGAATAATCAATCTCCATCTATAAATGTCCAAAAGCCAAAGCTATTACAACAAACAAGAAATGCATCCCAGCAAGCCTCATGCTTGATGTATTTGCCTTGGAGCACCTGCATTACTGTAATTGTCTGGGCTTCATAATTAATGAGAACTGTTGGAGCATATCAAACCCCCCAAGCTTCAGCTTCCACTGACTTTGATACAGCTAACCTCTCACTCAGGAAACGCAAAGATGGACAGGGAAGTATTGGTAAGCAGTTGTGTATTAGACAACCACTTGCAATTCTGGAGGACATTCCATTTACTAGCCCAAAATACAGGGTTGTGCAAGAGCAAACATAAAAAACAGACAAAATCATTTGAGATTCTAGGAAGCTCTTTGTTTTTGTTCACTAATGTAAAACACAACATTGAAATAAGCAAACGAGAAATAATAACTGTGTTAGTTCAGTAGGCAAAGAATAAAACATGAAAATAACTGTTCTTTAATTAACTTTGGCCCCAGGCCCTATGTATGGACAGGATCTCTAGCTGTGAAGTTAATGCAGCTGAGGAAGATGGGGGTGGGAGGAGGGGCACAAACATGGCTTCATGATTTCTTTGTGACTTCCTGACACTGGAGTTCAGGGGACTGAATCAGCCTCCAGCTTGACTGTGAACAGCCTCAGACTGCATGTTTGCTGAATTGCTAAGCATTAATATTTTAAGTCACTTTATTTAAGATAAATATTTGTAAGTGAACATCCTCTGTTTTTTGTTTGCAATCTTGCTGTAGTCATGTTGGTCCCATGATAAGAGAGAGGAGGTGGGTGAGGCAATATCATTTACTGGCCCAACTTCTGTTGGTAAGAGAGGCAAGCTTTCAGTCTTACACAGAGCTCTTCTCCAAGTCTGGGAAAGGTACTTAGAGCAGGTCTATACTTAAAACACTGCATAGGCACAGCTGCGCTGTAATTCTGTAGTGTAGACCAGGGCTTAGAGCAGTAGTTCTCAACCTGTGACCCAATCAGCACACAGCTGCAGCCCATGTGACATCCTCAGGCCCATACAGGTAGTATATATACTGTGTGGATGGGGCCCACATAACACAGAGATCTGCATATGCAGCGTACAATGGTAAATAGGTTTAGAACCACTGGTTTAGACTATCATGCCTAAATACAAGGTGGACCAGATGGGAGTTCATTTTGAATGCTCTCTTGTACTGTGTATTAAGTGGGTAGTTAACACTTCTGCTGTGATAGGATAAAGGAGGGTAAGTGGGTTACAGACCTTTCTAATGAGCCATAAATCCAGTGTCTTTACTGAGTCTATGCTTTTTAGTATCTAACGAAGTTATGATTTAAGGTCCCAGGCTCATCTTTTGAAAGTGTGCAGATTTCCTTTGAGGATGAGGACTGAAGAGTCAGCTATGGTGCAATGGGGGGGAGGCAGGGCCGGCGCTACCATTTAGGCAGCTTAGGCAATCGCCTAGGGCGCCAGAATAAATGGTGGGCGCCGTTTTGCCGGAGGGGGCGGCAGGCGGCTCCGGTGGAGCTGCCTCAGTGGTGCCTGTGGGCTCCAGTGGAGCTGCCGCAGTCGTGCCTGCGAACGGTCGGCTGCTTGCATGGCTCCGGTGGACCTCCTGCAGGCACCACTGCGGCAGCTCCACTGGAGCCACAGAGCACCGGACCCTCCGCAGGCACCACTGCAGCAGCTCCACCGGAGCCGCGGGACCAGCGCGCGGGGCGGTGAAATTGCCGGCCACCTAGGGGGCTCAAACCCCTAGCGCTGGTCCTGGGGGGAGGGTGTTGATCATCCTAGCAGTGGACATATGTGTCTATTGATCCAAAAACTACCCCAGACATACTAAGAAATCTTATCTACAGCAGGCACTCAGATACTGCAGAATATGCTCCAAAGAGAAAGTCTGGGGTACACACCTTAATGCACTTAAAATCACCTTCAGCAAACAAGGACACACCACCAGAGAAGTAGATCACATCATGGAATGGGCCACCCAAATACCCCAAAGAGCCTGTTTTAATATGGCACAAAAAATAACAAAAAACAAACCTCCAACTGCACGCCCCTTGTTGTCACCTATCACCCCTCACTGCAATCCCTAAGGGGTATCATTAAACAATTACAACCCGTACTCAATGGAGAGCACATCCTGAAAGAAATCTTTCCTGAACCCCTCCTTTTCTGGCCTTGAAACAACTCCTGAACTCTGGATCTTATTTCTGATGAGCTTGTCCACAGACCAGGACACACCAACTGAAAAGCAGCACCAAAACCTATCCTAAGAAAAGAAGCAAAACCTGCAGACATATCTCCACTGCTATCATGATCAATATTCCTTCAAAATGCACCTTTCAAGATCCATGGGTCCTATACATGTCTATCACCCCACGTGTCATACCTCATCCAGTGCACTAAATTTCCCAACAACGTGGGTGAAACCGGACAATGGCTACCTTCTCAAATGAACACAGTAAAATGATAAAAAACAAAAACACCATGTCACCCAGGAGCAAACACTTTTCACAAAAAAATCACTCCATATCAGATCTCTGAGGCCTTGTTCTCTTCAAAAAACTAGCCTAAATTCATAATTTTGCTAGATACTAAAAATCATGGACTCAGTAAAGATATTGGATTTATGGTCCATTACAATGATCTGTAATCCACTAACCCTCTCCATTTGTCCTATAACTGCAGGAGCATTAACTGCCCACTTTACTTTAAATGATCTCTTGCAATATGTGTTAATTCCTTATGCTTAACAATCTGTTCCACCTTGTATTTTGCTGTGATGCTCTAAGTACCTTTCCCAGACCTGAACAAGAGCTGTCTTGTAAGCAGGGCTGGCTCCAGGCACCAGATGAGAAAGCAGGTGCCTGGGGCAGCACATTGTAAGGGGCGGCATTCCGGCCAATCTTGGGGCAGCACATTCTGGCCGCCACCCCGCTCACTGTGCTGCCAGGTCCCCAGGACGCGCCACGCCCTGCCGCCTGCACTGGCCTCTGTCTCCCATGCTGTTCTGATCTCAGCCTGGCTGAGCCGCCTTTAAAGGGGCAGCTGAGCCAGCATCTCCTGCAGCCCCCGGGAGCTCCGCCTATCTGGCCGGGAGAAGCACCCTAAGGCACCCTAAGAGGAAGCCCTTCTAGCCTGGCTGCGAGCGGACTGCAGCACCGCCCTTCACTCCCCTGCGAGCCGACTTGACCACCCTCCATGTGCTCCCTGCGGCTGCCTTTTTTTTTCCTTGTCAGTCCTGCAGGCAGAAGGAGGTTTATTTATTTTTTTTCCCCCTTCGGCAGTCCAGACGCCCTTTTTTCTTTTTTTGCTTGGGGCAGCAAAAAAGCTAGAGCCAGCCCTGCTTGTAAGCTAGTCTCTTTCATCAACAGAAGTTGGTCCAATGCTTTACTTACCTTGTCTTGCTGAGGCCTTGTCTACACTACGAAGTTTTGTTGATAAAAGGCAGCTTTTGTCAACAAAACAGTGGATGTATACACACTGCGATGCAACTTTTGGTGACAAAAATGCCATGTTTTGGTGACTCAGGGTACGTCTACACTACGGGATTATTCCGATTTTACATAAACCAGTTTTATAAAACAGATTGTATAAAGTCAAGTGCACGCGGCCACACTAAGCACATTAATTCGACGGTGTGCGTCCATAGTCCGAGGCTAGCGTCGATTTCCAGAGCCTTGCACTGTGGGTAGCTATTCCATAGCTATCCCATAGTTCCCGCAGTCTCCCCCACCCCTTAGAATTCTGGGTTGAGAGCCCAGTGGCTGATGGGGCAAAAGTCATTGTCGTGGGTGGTTCTGGGTAAATGTCCGGGAAAGCAACGGCAGACAATCATTTCGCGCCCTTTTTAACTGGATTGCCCTGGCAGACGCCACAGCACGGCAACCATGGAGCCCGTTCAGCTTTTTTTTTTTACAGTCACCGTATGTGTACTGGATGCGGTGGACAGAGGCGATACTCCAGCGCTACACAGCAGCATTCATTTGCTTTTGCATGATAGCAGAGATAGTTACCAGTCGTTCTGTACTGTCTGCTGCCAGTGTAATTTGGCAATGAGATGATGGTTATCTGTCCTTCTGTGCTGTCTGCTGCTATCATGGGTGTCCTTGGCTGAGATCGGCCGGGGGCGCAAAAGCAAAACTGGGAATGACTCTCCGAGTCAATCCCTCCTTTATGGTTTCTAAAAATAGAGTCAGTCCTGCCTAGAATATGGGGCAAATGTACTAGAGAAGCAGTGTATCAGAGAGTACAGCTGCTCTGTGTGAGATCCCGCAGAAATGATGAGCTACGTGCCATTCACGGGGGGTGCCCCTGCAACAACCCCATCCGTTGCTTCCTTCCTCCCCCAACCTTCCTGGGCTACCATGGCAGTGTCCCCCCCATTTGTGTCATGAAGTAATAAAGAATTCAGGAATAAGAAACACTGAGTTTTTAGTGACATAAAATGAGGGGGAGGCATTCTCCCGGTGCTATGATAGTCCAGGCAGGACATTAAGCAGTGTGGGGGAGAAGAGCCCAGCATCCCACTGCTATGATAGTCCAGGCAGTACAGAATCTTTTCTTTTCACATGAAAGGGAGGGGGCTGATTGAAGCTCAGCCCCCAGTTGCTATGATGAAGACGGTTACCAGCCATTCTGTACCATCTACTGGTACACCCAGGCGCCCCCGGCCAGCCTCACCTGAAGCCAGCCAGGAGCACTCACGGGTTCATAAGAAGGATGGTTACCAGTCCTACTGCACTGTCTGCCACCACGGAGGGGTGCTGCTCTTCACTGCTGCAGCATCGCATCTACCAGCAGCATTCAGTAGACATAGGGTGACATTGAAAGAAGTCAAGAAACGATTTCTTTCCCTTTTCTTTCACGGGGTGGGGGGGAGTAAATTGACGAGCTGTTCCCTAACCACTCCGGACAATGTGTTTGAACCTACAGGCATTGGGAGCTCAGCCAAGAATGCAAATACTTTTCGGAGATTGCTGGGGACTGTGGGATAGCTGGAGTCCTCAGTACCCCCTCCCTCCCTCCATGAGCATCCATTTGAGTCTCTGGCTTCCTGTCACGCTTGTCACGCAGCACTGTGTAGCCTGTAGATTTTTTTTTCAAACACTTTGGCATTTCGTCTTCTGTAACGGAGCTCTGATAGAACAGATTTGTTTCTCCATACAGCGATCAGATCCAGTATCTCCCGTACGGTCCATGCTGGAGCTCTTTTTGGATTTGGGACTGCATTGTCACCCGTGCTGATCAGAGCTCCACGCTGGGCAAACAGGAAATGAAAATCAAAATTTCGCAGGGCTTTTCCTGTTTACCTGGCCTCTGCATCCGAGCTGAGATTGCTGTCCAGAGTGGTCACAGTGGTGCACTGTGGGATACCGCCTGGAGGCCAATACCGTCGATTTGCGGCCACACTAACCCTAATCCAATATGGTAATACCGATTTTAGCGCTACTCCTCTCGTTGGGGAGGAGTACAGAAACCGATTTAAAGAGCCCTTTATATCGATATAAAGGACCTCATAGTGTGGACGGGTACAGCGTTAAATCGGTTTAACGCTGCTAAAATCGGTTTAAACGCGTAGTGTAGACCAGGCCTCAATAAAACTACCCCGATAAGAGACATAAGGCTTTTTGTGCAAAAAGTGCCAGTGTAGCCACCACGCTGATTTTATTGCTTTCATTGGCCTCCAGGAGGTGTCCCACAATGCCCATCCTGACCGTTCTGGTCAGCAGTTTGAACTCCACTGCCCTGCAGCCAAGTAAACAACCATCTGCCCCTCCCCCTTAGAGACCCCAGGAAATTTTGAAATTCCATTTTCTGTTTGCTCGGTGTGAAGAGGTTTCATTACATCTTCCCAGGTGACCATGGCAGGTTATCACAGCAAATGCTCTGCTGCTTGGACCACTGTGGATCTGCTGGATCTGCTCAGTATATGAGGAGAGGAGGCTGTGCAGTCCCAGCTGTGCTTGAGCGTAGGAATTTTGATACCTAGGAGCACACTGCTTGAGGCTCTGTGCGAAAAGGGCTGTGATCAGGACATTCTGCAGTGCAGAGTGAAGATAAAGGAGCTGAGCCAGGCACACCATAAGGCGAGGGAGGCAAACCGTCATTCTGGTGCTGCACCTAAGACCTGCCAGTTCTATAAGGAGCTGGACACTGTCCTCGGTGGTGACCCCAGCTCCACTGCCAAGAACCCCATGGATACTTCGGTAGGCCTGGAGGCAGCAGAAAGAGGACCTAACCTGAGGACAAAGTCATTGACGAAGAGGTGGAGTTAGACAATGATGTGGAGCTCCCAGTAGGGTCACCCAGTGGGGCAGACAGCCAGGAACTGTTCAGCACTATGGAAGTGTCTAGCCAGTCTCAGCAGTTGCTCTCCAGGGAGCAAGAAGCACGAGAGGAGATGCCTGGTAAGTAGCTGTGGCTTGTGTAGTGTGGAGGTGTGTTCAGCATATAGAAATGTGGGAGGCTGACTGTGTTTCTGTGTGCTGGACATTCTCTTGTGTAGCTAATCAGTATGGTGGAACAGGGAATTGCTGCACACCGAGATCTCCTGGGAATCCTCCAGAGAGATCTCCAGGAAAGTTTCCTGGAGGTACTCGGAAATCCTCTGCCAAAGGTTCCTTGGCAGAGTTGCTTTGTTCCTTCTCCCATTGTAGGAAATTTTCTCACACCATTCTGCAATCACTTGTGCAGGGCCCAAAGCAGCACACAGGCGAGCAGTAAAGGGACCGAGGGCAGAAGTCACAAGCATGTAGCAGATGTACTCTCGCTTCCCTGCTTACCCTCAACAGTGAGATATCTGCTACAATGACCCCCACCTGTGGAAAAGTGTGAGAGAATTTTTGAATTTTTTCCCTAGTCAGCTGTACTGCAACCCTTACAGAATGCCCCTTTCCCCACCATGCTTTGGGTGTTTGCAGAGATGTGTGCTTGCCAAAGGTCAGTGAGAAAGTCATTGTATTGTTACAAAAGGTGTACTTTACTGAAATGTTTTAATGTTATGCATGAACTTAACTATCAAGCTTCTGTGCATTGTTCCTTCTGCTTTGGCAGATGTGGCTTTCAGGAACACCTCCCACACGCACACCGTCTGAGTCTTTCCGCCAGATAAGAAAGTGCCCAAGACACAGCAAAGAAGATATGTTCCAGGAGGTACTGCACTTCTCCAGTGCAGAGAACAGGGAATGCAAGGAGTGGAGGGAAATCGAAAAGCAGAACAGAAAAGAAAAACAGGACTTTGTTAAGGACACTACTGAACGGATGATTAAAGTCATGGAGGAGCGAAAGGACACTGAAGTCTTTCATAATGCTGCAGACTGAGCAAATGCATGCCCATCCTCCCCTGCAGCACATGCCTCTCCAAACTCTTCCCATACAGTCCTTTCTGCTTTCCGGGACTTCTTGGTTTCCCCTTCACTTCACTCCCTTGGACTACTTTCAAAATGATAGCTGGACCTACACACAGCTCTGAAAGTCTGCTCTTCCATGGTACCTCCTTTCCCACCGAGCATATTTGTGTGCATGTGTGGGCAGGGTGTGATTTCTTGTGCAATAAAAGCAAAGTTTTTGAATGGTAACATCTTTATTTGTGTCTTACAAATTGAGATAGCAGGCACTACCAATAAATACACAGGCAGTTTAATTATTTGCTTATTGGAATGTAAGGCCCCAAACGTCATTATTGCTTCCTAGGAAAACTACATGTAATATAACATTGCAGCATCAGTCGCAGGGATAAACATTACTGGTTCTTATTTTCAAAGTGTTGCCTCAAATCCTCCCTGATTCAAATTGCCCCCTTCTGGGGCCCTCTGATAGCCCTGAAATCTGGCTGCTCTAAAGCCGCAGCCAGGCAGTCTGCCTCAACACTCTACTCCAAGTAAACCTTTCACCCTTAGCTTCACAAAGATTATGCAACATACAACACACGGCTATGACCAGGGGAATATTATCCTCACTAAGGTCTAACTTGCCATAAAGGCATTGCCAGCGTGCTTTTAATTTGCCAAGGCACATTCCACTGTCATCCAGCATCTGCTGAGCCTGTTGTTGAACTGCTCCTTACTGTCATCCACGTTTCCCATGTAAGGTTTCATGAGCCACAGCTATAAGGGGTACGCCGAGTTTCCCAGGATCATTATGGGCATTTCAACATTCCCCACTGCAATCTTGTGGTCTGGAAAGAAAATCCGCACTTGCAGCTTTCTATACAGTCCAGTGTTCCTGAAGATGTGTGCATCCTGCACCTTCGCAGACCACCTTACATTGTTGTCAATGAAACAGCCACAGTGATCCACAAGCACCTACCACACCATGGAGAAGTATTCCTTCCTATTGATGTACTCCGTCGCAAGGTGGTCTGGTGCCAAAATTGGAATATATGTGTGATCTATCACCGCTCCACAGTTAGGGAAACCCATTTCTGCAAAGCAGGGCAGCTCTCATTCTGGTGTCCTTGTGCCTCAGTGCTGGGGCTAGCTCTGCACACAGTTCCAGGAAGATGGCTTTCCACATCCAAAAGTTCTGTAGCCACTGCTCATCATCCCACACCTGCATGACGATACGAGCCCACCATTCAATTCTTGTTTCCTGAGCCCAAAAGAGACGGTTCACCCTCTGCAGCTGTCCTGTGAATGCCAAAAGCAATCTAAAGTGGCTCCCTATCCACATCATACAGCATGTCAGTCATTTGGGAGTCTTCTTCAGTTAGGAACTTTGCAATTAGCTGCACTGTCATCCGCAATGTCTTCATGACAATTATCAGAGATAGGAGAGCAGTGTGGGACCCAACCCTTCTCACAAAGAGGTCCAGGGTGCACAGAAAACTAGAGCAGTTGAAAAATGCCACAAAAGAAAGCCAGAATCCCATGGAATTCTGGGACAGAAAGCAATGCATCATGGGACCTTGAGCCCAGTCCCAAGATGTGCCACAATCCGCTTTGCCTTCCTGCAAGACCTAGTGGCAAAAGGTGTCAAGCTGGATTGTCAGATAGGTACCCAGAGTGCACTGCTCACACTGTCGATGCTAGTGCCCCAAGTGTGGATGTGCTCTTGCTGACAGAGGGAGTGAGTGTGAACATTTAGTACCGATTTTGATTATAGTGCTTTTTGAGTGTCGACATAACTTTTATGGGCAAAACCCTATAGTGCAGACAAAGCCTAACATTCTACTTTTGACATGACTTGAAAAAATCTCACCAGCAATACTGTTAGCTGTGCTCTTCAGAAACATTTAAACCTTTCATACTAAGTATCAAGCTGTTCCTTTTGATTGAAATTCTGGCAAATGTAGGGAAATTACCATAATCCACTCCCCTAATACAAATAGGTACATATTGACTGTTCAAGTGATGTTAATATGTGAGATCAGCCATACACATAGTCCCATCATCTTTTCTATTCTTGCTATGAATAAAAATAACACGGTGAGGGAGGGGAGAGGAGTAGGAAGCTGTGAGCACAGACCATTGCTTAATGTAAATGTAATGCCAACAGACCCTGGTCGTCACTGGGCAGGTTCGAACCTGGGATCTCTGGAGCTTAGTGCATGAGCCTCTACTGCACGAGCTAAAAACCAACAGGCTCTTAGGTTGTAGAGCAGACTCATTTTATCTCTCTCTCTCATAGGCTACATCTACACTACAGGATAAATTTGAATTAGCTTAAACTGATTTTATAAGACAGATATTATAAAGTCGATTGTGCGCGTCCACACTAGGCACATTAATTCGGTGGTGTGCGTCCATGGTCTGAGGCTAGCGTCGATTTCTGGAGCGGTGCACTGTGGGTAGCTACTGTAAAATAATTAGGCCAATAACGTCGATTTGCGTCCACACTAACCCTAATCCGATATAGTAATATCCATTTTAGCGTTACTCCTCTTGTTTTGTAGGAGTACAGAAATCAATTTAAAGAGCCCTTTAAATCAATATAAAGAGCAGTGTAGTGTGGACGGGTGCAGCGTTAAATTGATTTAACGCTGTTAAAATCGGTTTAACAGCGTAGCAGCGTAGTGTAGACCAGGCCTAAGTGGTCTCAGTGCCACTAGATGGGACAGAACACCACACCCTGGAGATGTGTGGGTTACTGAAACAGCTATATGTGTGTATGAATGTTAGAGCTGTTTGGGAAAATTCTGATTAAATATTTTTTCATTGCAATGTACAGTTCATGGAAATCTAAACAATTTGGTTTTTATGAAGTTCCAGTGGAACTCTGCCTTATATTCTGCCAACTTGCCTGCCTACCTGGCTCCCTGCCAGCATACCTGCTAAACTGCTTTGGAGCCAGGGCCTCAGGGTTTCCCTGGTCCGTGACTCTAATTCAGGCAGTGACAGATAATGCTTGGAAGTAGGAAACTCCAGGGCCGTGGCTCCAGGGCTGGGGTTCATTACCTTTCACAGAGGATTTTGAAATTGTTGGTTTTCATTCTGCATCTGAACAAAACCAAATGTTGAAATATCAAAATCCTCCATAAAATGGAATTGCCTTTCTCCACACAGTTCTAATGAAAAATGTATATCACACCTACTCATGGTCATGCCTCATTGCACCCTCATTGCTGCAGACCTAATTTCTCCATCATTTTCCAGAGGAGGTAGAATCAGGACACCCAGCTTCTGCTGCATGCCTAAGTGTTGTCTACTGATCTTCTGCCATGCATTGCTTACCGGAATTTGGCTTATTACTTTCAAGCTTTCAAAGTTGTTTCATGACCAACATAAAATTGATTCTCTTTTTAAATATAAGTAGAGTCACTTGAATACCTGGATTTTCAGACAGCTTAGTTGTGCAACTACATGCATAAAACGTGTGCAAACTTTGTAAATTTAGGTACAAATTGTTAACTGAGCATGAATATTATATAATTAGTTGTTTATACACTCAGTTACCCTATTTGCACCTGTGATCATAGTAATTGGACATGGAAATTGCACACACATTTTGCGCCATTAAGCTGTAAGAAAAAGAAGGACTGTCAGTCTCTCCCTGCTGTTGGTTGCCTTCTGAAATCTGTATGTCTTGACAAAAATGCTGCTTGAAATTGTATCAATTTAATGTACATCTCCACAGATAGATAAACCTTCCATGTGTACAAAATACATGAATGCTTGATTGGAAGTAGATTTTGTTTTGGAATTGGAGGCCATGGGAGTGTAGATGGTTCAAGTGACTAGTAACAAGATACAGAGCAGGTTTACCCCACAAAATTTTATCGGATTAGACAGGACTAGTACAAGTAGCTAGGAGGGGAAAAATAGACATTTGTGAAACTGAAATGTTGCCGCAGTAATTATACTTCATAATAAAGTAAACACAAATCCTGATTGTACCATTGTATTTCAGGATTATTTGAGGGAAATACGTTGATTTATATTTTTAAGAAACATGAAAAGCATCACAAATACAGAACACAAAAGTATGATGGGAGATAATAAACAGGCTGAAAATGGAACAATAAAAAGATATCTGTGAAAGGTTAAAAAATATAAGGGACCTAGTTCTAAACTTGGCCTTAACACTGTCTCTAATTTTATACACACAATTATGTGCGGGCACAATTACTTTTCTTTAAATGTTTAAATCCTGATTCTTCCAGGAATTCAGGTACTTAGAATTCCAAGTGACAGTAATAATAGTAAAATAACAGATTGCCAGCTCTTGTAGCATGCTCTATAATAGGCATACTCAGCATGTAGGTCCCAGATATGCAAAGCATTTAAGCACATTCTACAGTCTATCACTATTCAGCAGACCCTCAAAGCATATACCTAAGTCCCACTGAAATCAATAGACTTAAAAATGTGCTAAAGTGCTTTACTGAACAGGGGTGGGGCCACAGTGCTTATTTATACATTGACTTTGTGTGCTTTTATCAGCTGCTCCAAACCAATGTATCTGAGAATTCTTCTAGTGTCTGATGCTAGACATGCCAGTGATGTAGAGATTTTTTCTTCAGTCCACAGCTGCAGTGATTTCTGATGTTTTTTTCAGGTCAGTTGGTCTCAGAATCACAATTTGGAAGGATTCTGTAGTGAGTCACGTAGCTCATCTTCTCTGCATTGTGGCAAGAGCACAAAGCATAATGACATCCATCCCTAACAGGTGACTGCCTAGTCCAGTCCTGAATTCTCTAGGAATGATAATTCTCCCACCTCCCTTTTTGGGAACCCCAGATTTTCAATAAAATGAGTTGTTAGCATGCTGCAAAATCTATTGAATAAAGCAGTGGTTTTCAACCTCTCTTTCATTTGCAGACCCCTAAAAAATTTCAAACGGAGGTGCGAATCCCTTTGAAAATCTTAGATATAGTCTGCAGACCCTCCCAGAGGTCCACCGACCACAGGTTGAAAACCGCTGTTCTTTGGTAATGACAACCTTTCGTGGGCCCCATTGGCATAGTCTGTGGACCACCAGGGGTCTGTGGAACACAGGTTGAAAACCACTGGCTTACAGCACATGAACAAAAAGAATGAAAATCTAGTGGCACCTTAGAAACTAACAAATTTATTTGGGCATAAGATTTCATGGGCTAGAACTCACTTCATTAGATGTATAAAGTACAAGATACAGGAGCAGGTATAAATACATGAAAGGATGTGGGTTGCCATACCAAGTGTTAAGTCAATCTAATGAGATAAATCAATTAACAGCAGGATACCAAGGGAAGAGAAATAACTTTTGAAGTGGTAAGAGAGTGGCCCATTACAGACAGTGGACAAGAAGGTGTGAGTAACAGTAGGGAGAAATTAGTATTTGGGAAATTAAGTTTAGGTTTTGTAATGACCCAACCACTCCCAGTCTTTATTCAGGCCTAATCTAATGCTATCTAGTTCGCAAATTAATTCCAGTTCTGCAGCTTCACGTTGGAGTCTGTTTTTGAAGTTTTTTTGTTGAAGAATTGCCACTTTGAGGTCTGTTATTGAGTGACCAGAGAGGTTGAAGTGTTCTCCTATGATTCCTGATGTCAGATTTGTGTCCATTTATTCTTTTGCATAGAGACTGTCCAGCCTGGCCAATGTACATGGCGGAGAGGCATTGCTGGCATATGATGGCATATATCACATTGGTAGATGCGCAGTTGAATGAGCCCCAGATGGTGTGGCTGATGTGGTTAGGTCCTCTGATGGTGTCCCTTGAATAGATATGTGGAGAGAGTTGGCACCACGGTTTGTAGCAGGGTTTAGTTCCTGGGTTGCTGTTTTTGTTGTGTAGTTGCTGATGAGTATTTGCTTCAGGTTGTGGGGGCTGTCTTTAAGCGAGGACTGGCTTGTCTCCCAAGGTCTGTGAGAGTGAGGGATCATCCTTCAGGATAGGTTGTAGATCATTGATGATGCGCTGGAGAGGTTTTAGTTGGGGGCTGTAGGTGATGGCTAGTGGCGTTCTGTTACTTTCTTTGTTGGCCAATATGTTATTCACACCTTTTTGTCAACTGTCTGTAATGGGCCACTCTCTTACCACTTCAAAAGTTATTTCTCCTCCCTTGGTATCCTGCTGTTAATTGATTTATCTCCTTAGACTGACTTAACACTTGGTAAAGCAACCCACCTCCTTTCATGTATTTATACCTGCTCCTGTATCTTATACTTTATATAGCTGATGAAGTAGGTTCTAGCCCACAAAAGCTTATGCTCAAATAAATGTATTAGTCTCTAAGGTGCCACAAGGACTCCTTGGTTGTTGTTTTTTTCTGATATAGACTAACATGACTACTACTGAAACCTGAAAATCCAGTGTCATTCAATTAAATTAGCCACATATAGGCATTGAAACATAACCCATTTTCAAACTTGTTTTCCTGGATATTAAAAACAGTCAGAAACAAGAAAAGAGGAAGCCAAATTGAAGGTTACATTGTGTGTGTGGTTTGTCTTTTTTTAACTGCTTTGGGATTATTTGCTCTGTTTGTACTACTTTGTTTTGATTTAGGTTTCCTTTCAACCTCTGGCAAGTGGATTACGATATCTTTTTTGGGTTTCATATGCACAGGACTCTTTCAGTAGTGGAAAAAGGAAAGTGTTTCTCTTTTCTAATTTAGATGCTTTTTTACTAAAATTCTCGACAGAAAGTTCCCTACATTTAAAAGCAGTTACCATACTTTGCTTTTTAGATATGTTTTACTTTGGTGTTTTCAATCTTTTTTTAATTTTATTTAATAAAGAGCAATACACACAGTTCATTAGTAAGTCAGACCATTTCTACTGCTTACTTTTTTGTCTTACACTGTAATTCATAGAGAGTCTTGGATTGTGACAGGGTATATTATTCATGTGGATCCCAGAACTATCAGGAAGGAGGCTGGGCCAGAATGCCCCAAGGTTTCAGTATAAGGCTATATGCCAGCAGGCAAAGGTTAATGGACAAGGACCAAAGTCAGCTGGAGCCCATTAACACCTGCCTTCTAGCATATGGTTCTAGTCTGGAAGAGGGTTTCTTAGCCAGACTTCTTTCCTGAGGATCCCAGGCTGATAACATACTTTGTTACATGGCCCAGAATAAACACATTTTTATTTAGAGATTTTTCCATGATAATATCAATTATACATAGGAATATTTTTCCATTCATGAAATGTGACTGTGATTTTATTTTATTTATTCTTTTCAGGCTGTGCCAGTGTTTTGACCAATCAGTTGTCAGTGGATGACTTATTCAAATGAAATAAGGAACAAAATATTTCTGTCAAGAATAGCATGTTTTCCCTGCTCTTCTGAACAGCTTTCAGCAGATTGAGAGACTCCATAAAACAGTTTGGAAATCTGTTTGTTTTTAAAAATGATACTAAATGTTCTGTACTGCACTCAATAACTTATGTTAACAGATACAAAGAACTGGATGAGCTTATCAACTAAATTATATATATTTTTTGAAGACTAGATTTCCCCCTTGTCTAAAATGCATTTGTGGAATACCAGCTAAACATTCCTGACCCTGGTCTTTAACTTGAACATCACTCACTTTTTGTTTTTGTTTAAGATGGTAACAAAAAGGCTGGGCCAAAATTTTCAGCTTGGATGTTTAAAGTTAGGACACCTAAATCCACACTTAGGCACCTAAGTCGTTTGCCTGATTTTCAGAGATGATGGGCACTGGGTCTCAAACAGAAATAAATTGATTTAAATACCCAATTGATCACGACTTTGTGAAATTTAAATGAGACGATTATATTTTGTTGTTTGTCTTTTGTCTGTTTAATGGAATATAGGAATTGCCATACCAAATCAGAGCAACAGTTCATTTAGCCTGGTATCCTGTTTCTGACAGTGGTGAATAAAAGATTCTTCAGAGAAAGGTGCAAGAAGCCAAGCAATAGAATAACCTTCCGGTAGCAGAAGTTTCTTCCTAACAATCAGTTTTCTCCCATTAATCACTGGTTGCTTTATGCCCTGAAGCATGACGGGTTTATAGCTCTTATATTTTTGTTTTATCTCTATCTAAAGTAGCTGTGGACATTTTCATTGTCCATATAAATATCAAATCCTTTTTTTAGTCCTTTAAGCTCTTGGCCTTAAGATATCTTGTGGCAATGACTTCCACAATAAATGTTGTTGTATCCTTTTATCAATTAAAAATTGATTATCAAATTTGTTGATTTCACCTTGTCCTTTTACTATAGGAAGGGTAAACAGGGTGCCCATTTACCTTCTCTACACCATTTATTTTGAATCTCTCTCATATCTTTCTTATTCCTTTCCTGTCTAAACTAAACAGTCCCAATCTTCTCTACTCATACAGAAGTGCGTCTGCGCCTTTCTTCATTCATCACTCATCTCTACACTTCTTCTTTTTGGTACTGTATATATTATATATGAGTGAGAGAGAGACCAGCACTGAACACAGTACTCCAACTGAGGACATATCATCGACTTATATAACAGTATAATAATATTTCCAGTATTCTTTTCTATCTCATTTATTCTAACATTTTGTTTGCTTTTTAGATCACTGGTGAATAGAAGTTTTCCTTTAGCTGTCTACTACAACATCCAGGCCTTTTCTCCTGAGTTGTTGGTTGATTTAGAACTCAGCAAATTATTCCTTCCAACATGCATTCATTTGCATTTGTCAACACTGAATTTCATTTACAATTATGCTAGCTATTTCTCTAGATGTGTTAAATTTGCCTTGGAATTTTCAGTCTTCTCTGGTCTTGACTGTCCTAAATAATTTACCCCTAAATAACTTTACCTCTCACCTTTTCACTATTTAGTTTAATAATCTCTCAGTATTTTGTCAAAGACTAATTAAGGCATTAGATTAGCACTTTTGATAATCTTGTAATCAGATTATTTAAAATCTAAATATTCTTTGGTTTCCCACAGATCACCATGTCATTAACGTGTTTATTCTGCAAGGTATTCTGCCAGCTGACATGGAAAGTATATGAGTGCTATTGTGCCAGATTAGCATACATCTGATTTTAGAACACACTGTACACATGAAAGGCCTCATCCTGTCCTCACGAATGGTAAAATGGGTACAGGATTGGGCCAATGCTTGCTAGTCCTTTTTAGAGAACCGACTCAAAACTATACCATGTAAAACATTGCAGTGAAATCCAAATCCTTGTGACTTTCATTTGGTTTTGGGTTTCAAGTTAATCAAAAAGGTTAAAAAAAGTCTTTGTGCTGTAATGCAGTACTGTTTCAAAGCACACCAGAAGGGTCTAATGTGGTGTTGTTTGAAGCAGTACTACATTAAAGCACACTAAATAACCTTTAGTGCACACCAGCAGGGTCTACACCAGGGGTCGGCAACCTTTCAGCAGTGGTGTGCTGAGTCTTCATTTATACACTCTAATTTAAGGTTTTGCGTGCCAGTAATACATTTTAACGTTTTTTAGAAGGTCTCTCTATAAGTCTATATGTTATATAACCAAACTACTGTTATATGTAAAGTAAATAAGGTTTTCAAAATGTTTCAGACGCTTTATTTAAAATTAAATTAAACTGCATATCTTATCAGTTTAATGTGATCCTTGCCTTTGCTTTTCCTTGCTGAGTTTTCCAATGTCTGGCACATATTTGGATACTTTAAACTGCACACAGGCTTCTGAGGAATCAGTTGTTAACTGGCTGGCAGGAGGTCAGCGTCTGGAACCCCAGATCGGCAGCTGAGATGAGTGGAGCTGGCCGCGGGTAGGGCTGAGCAGGGCCGGAGGGCTAGACCCTGTCTGACTGGGGGCCTACGCTGGAACTCCAACCAGAAGCAAGGTGGGTGGGGCTGCAGCGGGGACCCCGGTTGGCAAGGAGCCAGCAGCCGGAACCCCAGAGCAATGACTGAGCATCTCAGCCCGTTGCCGCTCTGGGGTTCCAGCCGGTGACTCCTGCCAGCCGGCGTCTCAGCCCGCTGCCAGCCTGGGGTTCCTTCACGCAAGCCAGCAGCGAGCACTGAGTGGGACCAGCGGCTGGACCCTGGCTGGCAGGTTGCCGACCCCGGTCTAGACAGACCACATAATGTACAACTTGTTAGTGTGCTTTAGAAATCACATTCATGTAGATCACATTGCCCGTCTGTGTAGACAAACCCTTAGTCCTGGCTCTGGTAACCTGGCTTATTTGACTAATGTTGCTTCAGCCTTGTGCTGCAGTCTCCAAATTCATTTTACCCTCACATCTCCACCCTAGGAGATTTTAGTGGAAGCAACTATAGTTGTCTACTGTCCTGACATTAAGCAAGCTTATGATAAACCTACTGAGGAACTGTAATGAGTAGAGATTACTAAAAAATACATTTCTTTTATCAGTTACTTTTCACATTTTTAACCTCTTCGTAATTTTATCGGATTACACGTGGGCATGTAGTACACAGTTGGTCTGACATACTGAATACTCCAAATGTCCAAAAAGAAGTCAGACTTGATGTCTGAAATCAGGACCATTTATCTATGGTAATGATTTGTGTCATTTCCCATGGTAGAACAAGTTCTGCAGGATGTTAGTGATGATGGTACAGGTGGGTCTGGGGCTGTGATGTAAAACAGAGTTTGCCACTAATGTTCAAAGAGTGTGTGGAGGGCATCTGAAAACATTCCCCAGCAATGTTTACTTGCACATGCAATGTTCTCTGGCCAAGGAGAGGGATGAAGGGCAGCAGCGAGTAACTCCATTTAGCACACATATTGTAAAAGTTATATCAGGCAATTACATTGCATTTTAAAATTGTTAGGATTAAGATCACTGTAAACATTGGTCTAGAAAACATTCTAGGAACAGAAAAGCTCCTAAGTAAAGTTCTATTAAATGCAACGTTTGTTCTGTATTTTACTGCAAAGACATCAGTCCTTGCCTGCCCCAAATCCCAACTACATTGCAGAAAGTTGGCCCCAGTTACATGCTCAACTTCTGGTATAGTTATGCCTCTCACCTCCAGAGTGTCCAGGTGTGGTGTTTCAGGGATTTTCTCAAACTAGTGGCCCCTTTTATCATTCTGTTACCACAACAATCTGCCATTGACTGTGGCCAAGCCCTCCAGCCAGGATAGTCTCCGTTCATTCTCCTTTCAGGGTTAACATGAAAGTCTAAAAAATAAGAAAACCAAAAGTCTAATATTCTTTTAAACCCAGCCTTCAACCCCCACATGGGGCTTACAGTTCTCAGCTCTTCCACTTCTGGTGCTCTAACCTTCCCTATTGATCTGGGGGAGGGAGACCTTTGATCCCTCTGCTACTTCACTGAGCTGCTCTGACCTTCACCCTACATGTCAATGTCTTCACTAGATGTCTGGGCTCTGCCATGCCACACAGTTTCTCCTTAACCAGCTATGAAGGTACTTTCTCAAAGACCACTGCCAATCCTTTTCTGCAGCATTTCGGCTATATTGTGAGCAGTCCCTCAGTCTCTGGCCTTTAGAGCAGTTGCTATCTCCCTCCTTTAGACAGGAGTTTCCCCTCAGCCTTCTCTCTGGGGCTGACAGTTGTGTTCCATGCAGTCTCCAGCAATATTTTCCTCCTCCAAGCAGGAGTTCCCCCTCAGCCTCATTCCTGGAGCTGTGGTCTGTGTCTCAGACCTCTTGCCTTGGAATATAGTCAGTTTGGGTATGTCTACACTGCAATAAAACATCCGGGACTGGTCCACATGAGCTGATTTGGGCTCATGGGGCTTGGGCTGCAGGGCTATAAAATTGCAGTGTAGACATTTGGGATTGAGCTGAAGGCCAGCCTCTGGGACCCCAGGAGGAGGGAGAGTCCCAGAGCCTGGGCCCCATCTGAAGACCGAACATCTACACTGCTGACATGGGGCAGTTATGGATGTTTTATTGCAGGGTAAAGATACCCTTACAAGGCTTTCACCATCTCCCTTCTGATGAGCACTTTCCAATCTGGAGGGTTCAGCAGGCCAGCTTTCTCCTGCCAGGGTCTGCTTGCTGTGAGGGAAGAGATGCTGGTTCCCTTCTCCCAACTCCTTCCCAGTTGACTGGGTAAGAGATGAGTCTTGCCCACCCTCTCAGCAAGGCTTCAGTCCCTTATAAGGTACAGTGTCAGGATTCTTTTCCCAAGCACCATTCATTCCCAGGACTGTTAGGTCTCTCTCTATATCTATTGGACCCTTCCAAACGCTTAAAGGAGACATTCCTGGTGGCAGGATGGGGCTAAAGCCCTCCATGGAAGACTACCCCACCACACCTTTCTTCTGTTCATTGCAGATATAGAGAGCTTAGAGTCTTGGACTTCCTAGACCATAGTATTACAGACACAATGGACCAGATTCAGGCCTGGTGTAAGCAGGTGTGACTCCATCAAAACAGGCCTGAGCCTCACCCAGTATCCCTTTCCAGACAATAGATTATGGCAAGACATTATATGGTTCAACAGGTTGAGCATATTTATAGAACAATATATTTAAAATTGGTCAAATTATGCAAAGGGAAATACTTGTAAAATTACAGTAACTAAAATGAGAGAAAATACAATTAACATTTTGATTTGTCTAGGAAAGCATTTATACTGTAGAAGCATATGTGCAATAATTTACAGAAATAGTTTGAATCAGATCATCTTTGCCACTGAACATATTCAGATGCCTCTGTCTGCATGTTTTCCCTCTCCCTGGCTCAAAGCAAGATTGAAAATCCTGATTTGACATCAAAGACAAGGCCCTTCTGTAAATTAGTAATTTTGATTGGACTATCTTTGGTTGCCAAGAGAACCCTTTTTCTCAATGTTTACCTAATATAAAGAATAACACAATGGGGATATTTTCCAATTGTCCTGGAGACCTTCCTAAAGAGTGTGCACAGAATGCCCTGAGCATTCACACAAATGGTCCCACTGGTTGAAAAGTTTATAGTTTTCAATACCTTACCAGAACATTCAAATGAATGCAGAGCCCCAGGAAACAGCACAGGATTTCTAAAGGCAGAAAGTTTCTTTCAGATGAGACACTGATTTCAAAGAGAAGGGCTTTGTGGGGGTCAGCCTACCTGACTGAGGCTACTGCAATGGAGAATATTGCAAAGAATCCTTTGTCTGCTTCTGGACTGAGTTTCAAATACCATTTCATGATATATAACAAATGTGGTGCATTACTGATTTTTTTATGCTGAAGCTTTCTTATGAATCATCATAATATTCTGGAGCAACATTTTTTAAATTACTTGCTTAAGTTAAAGTAACCATTGCTTTTTTGACAGACTTTATGGTATTTAAAACAAAAAAACTGTCAGCTATATTTTCTACCTGGCACACTTCCCCCACCACTCCAATATTTTAAATTAAAATAAAAAGTTGTAAGTCATGAGAGCAGGTCAAACATACCACATTTCTTGTGCACCCAGCACTCATTTTTTTACATGAGTGTATGAGAAAAGCAAGATTGGACCAAGACTGATTAGCTTTTATTTTTTTTAAATTAGTGATACAAAGGGCAACCTGGTGCCTAATGGATGTGTTCGACACTGCTGCCTGGGGAACCTAGATTTCACTGCCATTTCTGGATCATTTTCAGGATGGCTGGGACTGGGAGCACTGCAGAAGTAGTAGGCTCATCCCCTGAACTAAGGGAGTATTTTAGGTTATTTCACATCAACTCCACATGTTTTGGGGCTTTTGAAATGAGGATGATAATTATTACTATTTGTATTACATTAATGCCCAGGGCCCCAGATGAGTTCAGGGCCCCAATTAGGCTATGTGGTGACCATGTTCATATTAAGAAAGTCCCTGCCTTATAGAGTTAAAAACCAATCTATATGACAAGACAAAAGAAGGTGCTATTATCTCCATCTTACAGATGTGGAACTGAGACACAGAGATTAAGTGACTCGGCTGAGGTCACACAGGAAATCAATAGCAGACCTAGGAACTGAACCCAGACCACCTGAGTCCAAACCCTGTGCTTGAAGCACAAAGCAAATCTTTCTTTCAAGGGGATCCAGCCAAGTATTTCTTGGCCAAAGGAAAGGTATATAAATATTAGTATGGGCCACATCTACCAAGGCCTTCCTTAACCACATCCACAATATTTGCACATGCAACTGTTTGCAAACTAACACATTATTTGTTTGTACAACATGCTCTCTTGTGTTGACAATAAATGTGTTGACCAGTTTCAAATGTTTTAAATCAAGGAGCTACATATACTGGCTTGCTCACTTAGATAAAGGGAGAATCTGAGCAATGTAGTATACACGTGCTGGCAGAGTAGGGCTGTAGATGATTAAGACTCAGGGAAATAAGTCTGCTGCTCTGATATTTTTAGAGAGTGTCATTTAACCACGATACAGTACTCTATTTTTGAAACCTTTTTTTCTGACAAATCCTGCAAAGAATAACTCTGGTTTGTGAGTTTAGAAGAGCTCTTAAGCAGTAATGCAGGTGACGTATTTTAACAACATTCTACTGGAGCCTTTTGAAAGACTTAATTCTGTTCCTTCCAATCTATTCTAGTGATTAAGCAAGAGACTGGGAGATCTACATTCAATTCTCTTCTCTGCCAGTGATTCTGGAGATTTTCTAACCACTTTTTGGTTATCTGAGTTGTCTGAAAATCTCATCACATGTTAAGGTACAGGAGGCGTCTGGATTCTTAAACCTCAGCTGGGTAGCCAGCCGCTGGACTTTTCAGAACCCCTCTTCTGAATGCATCCATGCCATTTTCTGAACACTATTGTGTGTCTGGCCAAAGCGCTTCAGGCTAGAGTACTCAGACAACTTCTTTGTGCTTAGCCATAAGCTTTGAAAATTGCCTCGCTAGGCAGCTTCCACTTGTATTTACAGGTGGACAGTCACATGGTTGTTTGTACCCACAGAAGTTTTAAAAAATGTAGGTGTAACCCTGTGCTTTCGGTTCCCCCATCATTGGCTTGAAATGCTTTGACAGAGTTGGATAAATGCACAAGATAGGTGCAGAGTATTATCAATAAATATTAATCATGATGCAAGTAAAATTGACATTGTAGGTGTTTGTGTCAATTTCAAGTTAATTCCAGTTAATCACCTTTGAAGGTATTTCTCCATAGGACATTCAGATGACAGTGTCAGTTGGAGACATGTTACTGGCAAGGAATGGCCTCAGAATAACAAGCAGGATTCATCTACTTTGTAGTCAAATGGTGGTTTGGAATTAAGCTTTTATTTTAACAGTTCCTTTTGGGAACTTTAAGCTTACAGAAAATGTTTTATAGAATCATAGAAATGTAGGACTTCAAGGGACTTCAATAGATCATCCAGTCCACTCCCCTGCACTGAGACAGAACTAAATATTACCTAACCTGATCTTAAAAACCTCCAATGATGGAGATTCCACAACCTCCCCAGAAAATTTGTTCCAGTGTTTAACTATCCTTACAGTTGGGAAATTTTCCCTTATGTCTAACCTAAATCTCCCTTGCTGCAATTTAAGCGCATTACTTCTTGCCCAGTCCTCAGTGAATAAGGAGACCAATTTATCACCCTCCACTTTATAACAACCTTTTATGAACTTGAAGAATGTTATGTCTCCCCTCCCCCGTCTTTTCTTCTCTTCTCTAGACTAAACAATCCCGTTTTTTTTTCAATTTTCCCCCATAGATCATGTTTTCTAGACTATAATTATTTTTTGTTGCTCTCCTCCGAACTTCCTCCAATTTGTCTACATCTTTCCCAAAGTGTGGTACCCAGAACTGGACACAATACTCCAGCTGAGGCTTTATCAGTGCTGAGTAGAGTGGAAGAATTATTTCTCATGTCTTGTTTACAGTACATCCCAGAATGATGTTCATTTTTTTCTTTGCAACAGTAATATGTTGTTGATTCATATTTAGTTTGTGATCTACTATAACCCCCAATCCTCTTTCTGCATTATTCCTTCCTCAGCAATCATTTCCCATATGATCCAGTAATTCCTCATTTAAAGTCATCCCAGTTAATGTTGTTTTGTTGTTATCTTGCTGATCAATTAGAGAACATGCTCATTCAAAGTTCACTCAATGCTCCCTTATAACATTGTTTGGCAGCCACTTGCTTTGTCCACTGCTTGCAAAAAAGGAGCAGCCAATTGCAGCTGGCTGGTGGGCGCTTGGAACCAGGGTGGACCGGCAGACCACCTATCAGCTCCCCACTCCCCTAAGGTCCCTGTGCAGGAGCCGCTCATCAGGCTATAAATTGCCTACAGTTCAGCTGTCCCTCCCCCCCACTGCCATGTGCTGCTCCTCTGCCTTGGAGCTGCTCCTGGGAGCCTCCTGCTTGCTGTGGGGTGGGGTGGGGGGAAGGGAGGGATAATATCAGGGTGTCCCTCTCCCCCCGCTCGTGCCCCCCACTTACCCCATCTCTACAGAGTTGGGCGGGGAGCAGGACAGGACAAGGCTCAGGACAGAGGGAGCTCGCTAGCAGCAGCTGCTGTCTCAACTTGCTGATCTACTTAAAAAGGCAACATACTTAAAGTGGAGTCAGCATACTTAAAGGGGCAATGTGCATCTCTCGCTCTCTCACACACAGGGTGTGTGTCTCTGTCTGCCATGCTGTTTCCCCTCCCCATTGTGCTGCCTTGCAGAGTGTGAGGCTACATTAACAATGTGTTAACCCTTGAGGACTCAGAGGAGTGCTAGTTTGTCATTCAGCACTAAGGCATTTCCTGGGAATTATTCCACCTTCTGACTCCACCACCTCAACCAAGCTTCACAATCATCATTGCTGTGTATAGGATTCAATTGTTTGTTAAAAACTTAAACTATATATATATATAGTCTTTTGTCTGGCGAAAAAAATTTCCCTGGAACCTAACCCCACCCATTTACATTAATTCTTATGGGGAAATTGGATTTGATTAACATTGTTTCACTTAAAGTTGCATTTTTCAGGAACATAACTACAGTGTAAAACGAGGAGTTAGTGTATTTGTGCAATTGATTATTCCTTCCGAAGTGCAGTACTTTGCATTTGCCCTTATTTGTGCTGATATATTTACATCTTTTAAACTGAAGCAAAAGATTTTCATTAGACTTCTAATAACTGTACCCAATACTTTTTACCCTCAAGATTTGTTTAAAAGTTTGGAAGCAAATTAGTGTAAGCTAAGTTTGCTCTAGTTAACTTTCAGTGCTGAGAGAAGTAAGCTAAACAGCCAAATTCACATAGACTTTACACCATATTAAACAGACATCAATCCTGGTAGTAGGTCCCTGAGGTGGAAAGTGTGACAGCTGGGAAGTTGTGGAGGAACAAAATTACCAAAGCATCTCTTTTTCCTGGGGTAGGGGTGGCCAGGGACCAGTGCCACCCAAATAATGGGTGGGTACTGGTAGGAAGTTGCTCATTACCAGAGCATCTTGGATGTGCTGATTTAAGGTCTGATCAAGTGACTACCGAAGTGAAAGGAAAGACTCCCACTGATTTCGGTGGTCATTGGGTCAGGCCCTTAGAGCACTCCTCAGCAGCTTCTACTTGTCAGACCCCCCAGCTACAAATTAAGTCTGCCCAGACAAAGAAAATCCCAAGAAAGAGCAGCAGTACTGGAAACACCACTACTTGCTCTCCCTCTTGATGACTGACCCTGGGATGAAGGGGCCTAAGTGTTGCAAGGAGACACAGTGTACATATCGATGTGCTACCATTCGTAAGACTGGTCCTTCAGGTTTAATGTCTGTGGGCCAAATGTCTCTTAACTGTGCACCCCAGAAAAAGTGCAGGAAAACTTAATGCTGTTGCTGCAGCTCACAGCACAAGGCATCTGCCTCAGTCCTGTCTCCACTACTTAGAAGCCCTCTGCACTTTTCAGGATCATGTGCTATATGAAAACTGCCTTTTATATATTTCACACACACACACACACACACACACACACACACACACACACACACACACACACACACACACACACACACACACCTGCATTTAACTCTGTAGGCTTTGATCCCACACCAGTGAAATAAAAGGGAGTTTTGACTTCAGTAAGAGCCGGAGCAGGCCCTATGTCCTCTAGTCTAAGAAACTAGCTGCCAAGTGGTAGATTCTATTGCTGTGCATCTCATTAAACAGCATTTAGGCTACATCTACACTATGAGTTGGGATGTCATCTATATTTTCATTCTAAAATGTACATTACAATTATAATGAGATATGTATTCCACTGGGGAAGTGCATCAAAAGGTGTATCACACATTAGTTTATTAATTTGCATTAAATTAGCATATATCAAAATTTCAGACTTCTGACACTTTTCCATAGCTCAAAATAAAATTGGTGGGATTTTCTAAAAATGGAAAACCATATAATTTGGAGTTTCAGAATACAACAATATCTGAATTTATGTGATTTTTCCAAGATATTAAATAAACAGACAAACTAGAAAGACCATCTCCCTAATTTAGTTTTGTACAACTCCCTCCACTCCCATTTTTATGTACAGCCTGGCAAAAAAAGTAGCAAAACTGGAAACCAGTTACTCTTTTTAAACAAGTTATAGAGATCTTTATATAAAAGGGGAGAAAGAATAATATTTTTCATCTCAAATACAGTTTAAGTTTCACTGTGATGCAATTGGAAGTAGACAATACAAACCCTGAAATTGTAGTGTATTACAAGTGCTACCGTAACTTTAATTAGAAGACACATAATACAATACATAAATTAGGAAAACTTGGCAACTCATCAGAAAGGACTGAAGCCAGTACTTAAACAAAACAGTATCATAAAAATTGTAATTCTATATGCCTGAGTCTAGAAATACAATGGAGAATGAATTTAGAGATAATAGCTGGCACTGATGAATGTTAACACTTTTTATGGATAGATTAAATTATGGTCATTTCAAATAATTTTTCCAACATTTTCAACTGATGTAAAAGAAAGAAAAAAGGAAAGGATTGTGTGGTCATTTCCTTTCATCCAAAATGTAAAATTCTTAAATGAATATCTTACCTGATAAAAAAATATTAATAGCTCGCAGGCTAACCTTTGGGGAACCTGAATGAGGCATCAAAGTAGAAAAGGCATGTGGTAGATTGAAATATGTTGCTAATTTTTTTACTCAAACTTGATCCATATGACACAAGAGAGAGAGAGTGCTTGTAACAAGCAGCTATTAATCCTGCTTGGGAGCATTAAGTGGGTTCTGCTGACTCACTGAGCCAGGTAGCTTGTTACTCTACTGTCATAAACAGATAGCTAAGGGTTAATGTCTCTTTCACCTGAAGCACCTGACCAGAGGACCAATCAGGAAACCGGATTTTTTCAACTTTGGGTGGAGGGAATTGAGTCTCTGAGTCTTTGTTTTCTGGCTGCCTGCTTTCTCTGAGCTTTGGAGAAGTAGTTTCTTTTTTCTAGTCTTCTGTTTCCAAGTGTAAGGACAAAGAGATCAGATAGTAAGTTATATGGTTTCTTTTCTTTGGTATTTGCATGAATATAAGTGCTGGAGTGCTTTGATTTGTATTCTTTTTGAATAAGGCTGTTTATTCAATATTCTTTTAAGCAATTGACCCTGTGTTGTATCATCTTAATACAGAGAGAACATTTGTACTTATTTTTCTTTCTTTTTATATAAAGCTTTCTTCTAAGACCTGTTGGAGTTTTTCTTTACTTCAGGGAAATTGAGTCTGTACTCACCAGGGAATTGGTGGGAGGAAGAAATCAAGGGGAGATTTGTGTGTTGAATCGCTAGCCTGATTTTGCATTCCCTCTGGGGAAATAGGAAAGTACTTTTGTTTCCAGGATTGGGAACGGAGAGGGGGAGTCCCTCTGTGTAGTTTCACAGAGCTTGTGTCTGTGTATCTCTCCAGGAGCACCTGGAGGGGGGAAGGGAAAAAGGATTATTTCCCTTGGTTGTGAGACTCAAGGGATTTGGGTCTTGGGGTCCCCAGGGAAGGTTTTTCAGAGGGACCAGAGTGCCCCAAAACACTCTAATTTTTTGGGTGGTGGCAGCAGGTACCAGGTCCAAGCTGGTAACTAAGCTTGGAGGTTTTCATGCTAACCCCCATATTTTGGACGCTAAGGTCCAAATCTGGGACTAAGGTTATGTCATGGTGGCAGGGGTGGGATTCTGATTGGGTGAGCATTACCAAGGACCGGTTGGGGAAGTCCTTCCACTGGGAGGGGATGGGCAAGGACGTTGCCAAGTATGTCCGGTCTTGTGAGGTATGCCAAAGAGTGGGAAAGCCTCAAGACCAGGTCAAGGCCCCTCTCCAGCCACTCCCCATAATTGAGGTCCCATTTCAGCGAGTAGCTGTGGATATTCTGGGCCCTTTCCCAAAAAAGACACCCAGAGGAAAGCAGTACGTACTGACTTTAGTGGACTTTGCTACCCGATGGCCAGAAGCAGTAGCTCTAGGCAACACCAGGGCTAACACTGTGTGCCTGGCCCTAACAGACATCTTTGCCAGGGTAGGTTGGCCCTCTGACATCCTTACAGATTCAGGGTCTAATTTCCTGGCAGGGACCATGGAAAAACTGTGGGAAACTCATGGGGTGAATCACTTGGTTGCCACCCCATACCACCATCAAACCAATGGCCTGGTGGAAAGGTTCAATGGAACTTTGGGGGCCATGATACGAAAATTCATCAACGAATTCTCCAATAATTGGGACCTAGTGTTGCAGCAGTTGCTGTTTGCCTACAGGGCTGTACCACATCCCAGTTTAGGGTTTTCACCATTTGAACTTGTGTATGGTCACGAGGTTAAGGGGCCATTACAGTTGGTGAAGCAGCAATGGGAGGGGTTTACGCCTTCTCCAGGAACTAACATTCTGGACTTTGTAAGCAACCTACAAAGCACCCTCCGACACTCTTTAGCCCTTGCTAAAGAGAACCTAAAGGATGCTCAAGAAGAGCAAAAGGCCTGGTATGACAGACATGCCAGAGATCGGTCCTTCAAGGTAGGAGACCAGGTTATGGTCTTGAAGGCGCAACAGGCCCATAAGATGGAAGCATCATGGGAAGGGCCATTCACGGTCCAAGAGCGCCTGGGAGCTGTAAACTACCTCATAGCATTTCCCAATTCCTCACTAAAGCCTAAAGTGTACCATGTTAATTCTCTCAAGCCTTTCTATTCCAGAGACTTACAGGTTTGTCAGTTTACAGTCCAGGGAGAGGACGCTGAGTGGCCTGACGGTGTCTACTACGACGGGAAAAAAGACGGTGGCGTGGAAGAGGTGAACCTCTCAACCACCCTGGAACGTCTGCAGCGGCAACAAATCAAGGAGCTGGGCACTAGCTTCGCCCCATTGTTCTCAGCCACCCCAGGACGGACTGAACGGGCATACCACTCCATTGATACAGGTAATGCTCACCCAATCAGAACCCCACCCTACCGAGTGTCTCCTCATGCCCAAGCTGCTATAGAACGGGAGATCCAAAACATGCTACAGATGGGTATAATCCGCTCATCTACCAGTGCATGGGCATCTCCAGTGGTTCTGGTACCCAAACCAGATGGGGAAATACGCTTTTGCGTGGACTACCGTAAGCTAAATGCTGTAACTCGTCCGGACAACTATCCAATGCCACGTACCGATGAGCTATTGGAAAAGTTGGGACGTGCCCAGTTCATCTCTACAATAGACTTAACCAAGGGGTACTGGCAAGTACCGCTAGATGAACCTGCCAAGGAGAGGTCAGCATTCGTCACCCATGCGGGGGTGTATGAATTCAATGTCCTTCCTTTCGGCCTTCGAAATGCACCCGCCACCTTCCAGAGGCTGGTAGATGGTCTACTAGCTGGACTGGGAGAATTTGCAGTTGCCTACCTCGATGATGTGGCCATTTTTTCAGACTCCTGGCCCGAACACCTACTACACCTGGAAAAGGTCTTTGAGCGCATCAGGCAGGCAGGACTAACTGTTAAGGCCAAAAAGTGTCAAATAGGCCAAAACAGAGTGACTTACCTGGGGCACCAGGTGGGTCGAGAAACCATTAACCCCCTACAGGCCAAGGTGGATGCTATCCAAAAGTGGCCTGTCCCACGGTCCAAGAAGCAGGTCCAATCCTTCTTAGGCTTGGCCGGATACTACAGGCGATTTGTACCACACTACAGCCAAATCGCTGCCCCATTGACCGACCTGACCAAAAAGACCCAGCCAAATGCCGTTAAGTGGACTAATGAGTGTCAAAAGGCCTTTACCCAGCTTAAGGCGATGCTCATGTCTGACCCCGTGCTCAGGGCCCCGGATTTTAACAAGCCATTCCTAGTAACCACAGATGCATCTGAGCGTGGTATAGGAGCAGTGCTCATGCAGGAAGCAACAGATCACAACTTCCATCCTGTCGTGTTTCTCAGCAAGAAACTGTCTGAGAGGAAAAGTCACTGGTCAGTCAGTGAAAAGGAATGCTATGCCATTGTGTACGCCCTGAAAAAGCTACGCCCATATGTTTGGGGACGGCGGTTCCAACTACAAACTGACCATGCTGCACTAAAGTGGCTTCATACTGCCAAGGGGAACAACAAGAAACTTCTTCGTTGGAGTTTAGCTCTCCAAGATTTTGATTTTGAAATTCAGCACATCACAGGAGCTTCTAACAAAGTAGCTGATGCACTCTCCCGTGAGAGTTTCCCAGAATTCAGTAGTTAAAAAGTGTTCTTAAAATGTAGAAGTCTGTTAGTTATATACTTAGGAGTATAGGTAAAGGTGTATGTGTTGTATTAATCTGTTTATTTTCAAGTTCTAGCAGGAAATCGCCGCCAGTGAGCTTCCCCACTGTCTGCAATTTGGGGGGCGTGTCATAAACAGATAGCTAAGGGTTAATGTCTCTTTCACCTGAAGCACCTGACCAGAGGACCAATCAGGAAACCGGATTTTTTCAACTTTGGGTGGAGGGAATTGAGTCTCTGAGTCTTTGTTTTCTGGCTGCCTGCTTTCTCTGAGCTTTGGAGAAGTAGTTTCTTTTTTCTAGTCTTCTGTTTCCAAGTGTAAGGACAAAGAGATCAGATAGTAAGTTATATGGTTTCTTTTCTTTGGTATTTGCATGAATATAAGTGCTGGAGTGCTTTGATTTGTATTCTTTTTGAATAAGGCTGTTTATTCAATATTCTTTTAAGCAATTGACCCTGTGTTGTATCATCTTAATACAGAGAGAACATTTGTACTTATTTTTCTTTCTTTTTATATAAAGCTTTCTTCTAAGACCTGTTGGAGTTTTTCTTTACTTCAGGGAAATTGAGTCTGTACTCACCAGGGAATTGGTGGGAGGAAGAAATCAAGGGGAGATTTGTGTGTTGAATCGCTAGCCTGATTTTGCATTCCCTCTGGGGAAATAGGAAAGTACTTTTGTTTCCAGGATTGGGAACGGAGAGGGGGAGTCCCTCTGTGTAGTTTCACAGAGCTTGTGTCTGTGTATCTCTCCAGGAGCACCTGGAGGGGGGAAGGGAAAAAGGATTATTTCCCTTGGTTGTGAGACTCAAGGGATTTGGGTCTTGGGGTCCCCAGGGAAGGTTTTTCAGAGGGACCAGAGTGCCCCAAAACACTCTAATTTTTTGGGTGGTGGCAGCAGGTACCAGGTCCAAGCTGGTAACTAAGCTTGGAGGTTTTCATGCTAACCCCCATATTTTGGACGCTAAGGTCCAAATCTGGGACTAAGGTTATGTCATACCAAGATATAATAAGGAATGTGGCAGTAGTACTTTAGCGAGAGGGAATCTTGAATAACAACTGAGTGAGCAGTTAAGTGGGAGGCACCTTTGTCTCAGCCAAGCCCAGGGAGAAAGATTGAGCTAAATTTTGTGTGACCTTATTTTTAATTTCTGTGCTAATCAAATCAAACCAAACCAAACCCTATGCAGGAGTGGGCTTGGACTCTACATGGTGTCTGAGAGCAGGCTGGGAATGGTGCCTCTGAACAGTAGTCACTGGAGTGAATAAATAGCCCTGCCACGCAGCAGGCACATGATAGCCTTTGTTACCTTCCCCCATGTTGTGTAATTGAGAACAGGAAATAAATATCGGTTTCTTAACTACACTCTTCTTTGTTTTCCCCTTTATTGAAGCACCTGGTCACAGTGCTAACCCTGTGAAGAAAAGCTTTTTAGCGGAAGTGACTGCTGCTGCTACTGCACTCTAAGCTAAATAAAACTCCAGGAGACTCCCGTCCTCCCCCCACCCCTTTCAGACAAAGCCTTTGTGTTCCAAAGATGTGGATTCTGCTGGGAAACTAATAAAGAATATTAAAAATAAATAAAGAGTGGGAATAAGTGGCTCAAGGAATTGGTAATGGACATGTAACTGGCTGTAAGTGCAAGGCCAGGTCTGACTAGCACCTCCTGTTACAGGGTCTTGTCTTCTTCATAAGGTCACCGTTCCAGTACTTGTAGTCACTAGGAAGAATGTCCAAGCATGTGACTAGGCAGAGAGCAATATCTGCTAGGAGAAGAGGCTAGAAATAAAAAAGGATGGCTGTTGCTCAGTCTGAAGGTAGACTTAAGGAAAAGCAGGGTGCATCTATGTGGAGACCTGACAGGAAACAGATGTGTTGTTAGGTCTCTCCTGGCAAGGACCTGGGAAAGCAGCCTGTGTCTGCCTATGGTCAGAAAGTGGTAAGTGTCAAGGACTGCCTAGAACTATTGCAGACCCCTGAAGCCAAAAGGAGTGATATGACTATTCCCAGATCTTAGTGGGATGACTGTGGAGGATCGTTGGGCAGCTGAAGCCTAAAAAGAATGTTGTGAACCTGACACAGGAAATGAAAGGACTACTTCTTAGCTATGGGAAACTATGGTGACACCCGACATAAGGCTGGAAGGTCTATATGCAGGCCCTAGTTTGAGGGCTTTGGAAGCCTGAGGACAAGCTGAGAATGGCAACTGATTCTATAAAACAGACCTCTGAAGAGGAGATTTTATTTTGAGGCTCTAGTCATGTGCTGTGTAATTATGCCAGAGGGACAGGAAGCGAGGGGAGAGAGATTAAGATGACTCTGTGAAAGAAACAGTCTCAGCTCTTGGCCACTAGTTCATATCTACTTTCAGCTGATGTAGATATATGTGTAAAGCAGGGCTAGTCAATTATTTTTTGTCAAGTCCAAATTTCTTGGTCAACGTATAGTCAAGAGAAATATATTTCACACCATAATAAATAAATGAATAATAAGTAAGTAAAAAGATTCTGTGGTCCAGTCAAAAGTGTCTGGCGGTCCAGATTTGGCCCTCGGTCTGCCTATTGACTACCCCTGGTGTAAAGGCTTGTGGTTATCTGGGTGAGTTTTGAAAAGAGAAGAAGGAATTAATATTATCTGTTTTAGAAAAATGAGAACAAAACTATCACTATCTCTAAGAGACAAGAGTGAATAGAATGATATGAAACTAAAGCAGTAAGCTATGGTTGAAGAATTTGGATGAGGGGAATAGCTGTTCAGCAGTGAAACAAAACAGAGAGGTGCTTGGGTAAGAGAGCAAACAGGAAAGAATGTAGTCATCTTCATAGCCTGTTTGGTAAATTCTGGCAGGAAGGCAGAGGGAAAATGCCAAACACTCAATTTTACCACTGTCTTTCTCAGCAGTGTTGCAAGTGGTTCCCAGGTTACCTTAACCTGTTAAGAAAAGTTCTAATTCTGCATTTAAACCAGAAGATTCAGCTGGTAGCCACTTATAGAAATATTAATACAGTGAAGAGTTCCAGGAGTGAGCATGACACAAGATTGGGGTACATGGCTAGAGCAAGGCCAGAGTAGCAGGTACAAAGAGCCTGGGAGATAATCTTTAGGTTGGTAAAAAGTTACTTACTGCTACATCTTGTCAAGTGACTACTGAATCTGCATGTCTACATTTCTGAACACTCCACTGAAACAACAAAAATCTCCACTTTAGTAATATACTGGGAGAACTTGGTAGGCCAGAACTCATGGAAAGCAGGGAACAAGCAATGCTGATAGCCTAGGAAAGCTGCCAGTCACTAAGCAAATGCCTACTCACCCAACAGCTCATGTTTGGCCTGACTAGATGTGACTAATGTTTGAGTATAAAGTGGAGGCAAACATCTTTGGACGCTTAACTGAGGCACCACAAAGTCCCAGTGGTAGCACTGATTGGAGGAGAAGCCAGAACAAAGCAAGAGGCCATCTCAGAGATGCTTTGAGAGAGACTATAAATACTGCTGTGAACAGCTACTTGGAGACATGAGAAACAGAGGTTTGGTCTGAGAAGGCAGGGAAGCAGTGAAGATGTAGTAGTGTAGACAGCATAGTTAGGACACTTTGTGCACCTAACACACAAATCTCAAACTTCACTTGCCAGCTGATGCTTATTGCCATCTAAAGAATTCGATCACAAGTTTTTGCAAGGCAAAATAGCTGTTTAATTTTGAAGCCATCACTGTAATATGGTTTTGAAGTTACTTTAACAAGCTTTGCAATTGACTGACACAGAACAGGGTGAAAGAACTGAATGCTATTTTCTCTTTATACTTCTGCCAAAGAACCCTTCTTTACGTCAAGGGCCAGATTGCGCCCTTGTGCTCTCCTGAGTGCAGGGACTGTTGACCACTTGTTTCCTGCCCTCAAAGTAGGTTTACCCTAATGTTGTCACATGGTCCAAATGCCATAGACAATATTGGGGGCCGTGCTGGGTTGTTTCCATTAGGAAGAAAATTTGATAATGAATCATTTATCTCTAGTGCAATCCTGTTTATTCACAAAAACTAGTTAAAATCCTGTTTTCCTGAACACATCAGGAACAGACAACAGCAGGCTGTTTCTTTTCTTACTGTTCCCAAACCTGCCTTTCCAGCCAGTCCTGTGCCCCAAGGAGCTCTGTCCATGCTTCCTCTCAGGGCCATGCTCACAACTGCATCTCTCACCGTCTGCTGGCATTCTGATTACTTTCTGCCACTGACACTCACACAGACAGACAATGCCCCCAGCCAATGCCCTTGCCCCTGCATTTGCAACTGGTCCTCAAAGAAACCCTTCTTATTCTCCCTGAGTTAGTTCTTGCTCAGGTCCTCCCATGTGGCCCAGCGCCCTGGGCAGTGGCTTCTATTGTTTCAGTTATCTAATTCCATACAAGAATAATTGCTTTTTCCATTTAGCATGAATGAAATGCGGCTACCACCCGCATCATCTTTAACAAGGCCTATGATTGCCTACAGATCAAAGTAATGTCTTCTGGCAGCCATTAACATCTTCCAGAATAATACTATTTTCAGACTAACAAACTCCTTGATCATTTAGGAAAGAAAATGACTGAGGGTTTGATTACTTGGGAGTAACTAGAGAGTTTCCTGTTAATAGTTAGAAACATTATTAATGTTGTCAGTAGTTAATAATTGCAATTGCCTTTTCTGGAGTAATCTGATTGGTTAATCAAATCCAGTGACAGACAGACAATTTACTGATTGCAAATGCTTAAAGTCCTGGGGCTAGGTTAAATGATTCTTGTGTATAAATGTACTGATCTTGTGCAAAACCAGAGGGATTAATACTTTCCATTTGTTTACAGCAAAGGTAAATGGGAGTTATGTTAAAAAATGAATACTGTAATTGATGATAAGTAGGAACTGCTGTTCCTCTTTACAACGTTGTATAACAATGTTGTAAACTTTTTCCTACAGAGAAAAAAGTTAGTGGTCATTCAGTATTTTAAAATTCTTAGATTCACAGATTTTAAGGCTAGAAGGAGCCATTATGATTATCTAATCTGACCTCCTGCATAACACAGGCAATAGACCCTCACACAGTAATTTCATCATCAGACCAATAACTTCTGTTTCATTAGCATATATTTTAGGAAGAGATCCAGTCTGCACTTTAATAACTCCCACTTTCACAGCCAACAGCACTTTGATCCTGGGACTTCCAGTACCATAAGCAAGAACCCTACCCCCATGTGTAGACCAACAGGTAAACTAGAGTATGTAAGTGAATCTGTTCTGCAGATTTATTATGTTAACCTAGTTTGGCAACCATCTACTACTCAAAATAAGTGTGCACATGTTTAGCTGCCTGGGGGTCTAGCAGTGATGCAAGCTTCATAAATCTCCATGTAACTGGCCTCTAACTCTGGTAAGACTGATAATTATATAACTGTATGAAATTCAGCTCCAGGTCAGTTCCTACTAGATTAATACCTACATTGTACTTGGCAAGGTTGCAATTTAAAGTGATGGAGGAGAGCATCTGGGAACAAAGCTCTCCCTTCTTCTGCTCAACGCGGAGGGAGTGCTCTCCTCTCCCTTTCTCTGGCTCGGCCTCCCACTTCCTCATTGAATGAGAACTCATGGGGAAAATGACTCTTAGGTGGAAGCAGAAGAAGAAGTTGTTGTCAGTCTAGATACTTTCTTTGGACTCTGATCTTCGCCATTTGTTTTTGGAGAAGCAGAAACATTTGACTGGAGAAGAGGATATTTGTTCCTTGTTTGCTCTGATATGTTACCATTCTGCCACATATTATTGGTAATAAGAAAGGCTAGGTTCAAATAGGTAGGGATCCCTCTTAAAACTAACAGACACCCATACAGAATCTCTGGGATCAATAATACCTTCCTTGGCATCCTGACTAGGCAATGCTGCCCCAGTGGAAAACATAGAATTTGCGTATGAAGCAACGAAAGCTTTATAAGGGAGGGGGAAGGGAATACAGCAACAATATATTTCTATAAAGGATAAATGAAACCCCTGCCCCAATAACTTTGGCAGTAGTCTGTTCACTCAGTTCCCCACCCACCAGTTCAATGTCCATTGTAGGGGACTGCGGAAGACTGTGTCACGGCGTAGCTAGGGTATTTCCGCTTTCTCGGCGGCCTTGTGGAAAGCCCCTGCTTGCTAAGTGGCCAGTCGTTGTAGGACACGGCATGCCAGTTATAACTTGCTTTTAACTGGTTGAGACTAGTTTGTATGGCCTTAGGCCAAAGGGCGTACACCGCCCGTGGACAGTCCCTGGCCTTTGGCCAAGGGGCGGACATAGCCTGTGGGAAGTCCCTTTTTGCATATGTATGAGTTGCTTTTGTATTGTGTCTATATAGCTGTATGCTCCCAGTCCCGCCTTTGGACTCCGACCCAGGCCGAGCTGAGCTTCACCAAAGTGACAGCAACGCCCGGGGTCCCCGTTGCGGATGTGTCACTTTACCTTCATTAAAGCCAAATAACTCACAGTGTGTGTGGGCCTCGTTCTTGCAGAGCATCCAAGCACGTTACATCCATCCAGCACATCATTTCCCACCCCGCGCTAGCTTCAAGTAAACCCCATTCACCTTTGGTGTAAGCAGGTATCATAGTATCAGTGATGTACATCAGCAAGCTACTCTCCAGACCCTTGAGAAGTGCTGTCTGATCCTGTTCTGAAATTCCATCACCTAACTCAGCCATCGAGATTTCAGTTGTATGTAGTAGGAGGAGCCTTACCCAGGTTCACTGATTTCTATGTCTGTGCTCTGCAGACTCACCCAAGTGCCCTCCTAAAGGCACAGGATCTTCAGTAGAGAAGAACTAATGGTATATGGAAAATGTGAGCAAGGTCCTTGCCCTATGTTTAAGGAACTCTTTTACCTCAGTTCTACTACTCAACCAGTTCTGGGTTTGTGTACTCCCACAGTGTCACTAAAAGAATTCTGAGTAGAAATCTTATGCCAATGACGCTTTCTCTATAGCCATACTTCCTTCTGCTCACCAAGAGCTCACCCTCTCCCTGAAAAGAAGGGGGAAGTAATGAGAGGACAGATCTTTCTGTAGGTGTGGCCTGAAGCTCTAGAGGGAACAAGAATTCCTGACAGATAATTTCTTGTCTCCATTTTTTCTCCATCCTAACAAATTTTTATCTTCTTTAAACACTACACACGTTATTTTTATCTTCTTTAAACACTACACAGGATGTCAAATCCCAGATAAAAAGGAAAGCATGTGTAAAATGAATTAGCTTTAAAAAAATCCACTAAAAATCTAAATTCCACCCAAATCCCCCCTACTAAAAAGTTAAATTCTTTGATGATTTTTAACTTACTTTATCTTCACAATGTTTATCTTATCTTTGATTCTAAGCTAAAAGCAAGAAAGCCCTATAGCAAGCAGCCATCATTTTGTGTCCCATAGAAACACCGGACCAGAGACTGACGTTTGGAACTGAAGGACCAGACCAGGAGATCTAGTTAAATTGGACCAAGAGATCAGAAAGCAACTACTATCATGGAAAGTGGAAAGACTTTCTGGTGGCCTGGAATGTGGTAACTTGGCCCCTTTACCAAATCTGTCTTGCTTGCCTTTTATTATTCGTATGGTACAAATATATGTCCAGACACTATAAGTGACAATAATTCTGTCTGAAATAGTATTTTTACCCCCAACACAAGCTAAGAAGTAAAGAACTAATCCTGCTCCCATTGAAATAAATGGAAATATTCATAGGCTGTTCACTGGTAGATAAGGTCCCATGGAAAAATGTAGCAGATAGAGGAGTTCAGGAGAGCTGGCCATTTCTTAAGGAGAAAATATTAAAGACAGCTGCAAACTATCCTGATGCCAAGGAAAGATAGGAAGAATAGTGCAAGGTCAATATGGCTCCATCCAGAGATCTCTGATGACCTGAAAATCAAAAAGGAATCCTATAAAAAATGTAAATAGACAAATTGCTAAGGAGTACAAAATCACAAGCATTTAGGAACAAAAGCATAAATGTGGGAAAATGAGTTACACCTAGCAAGGACCATAAAAGGCAATAATAATAAGTTCTTTAAATACCTTTGAAGCCAGAAAAGGGTGAAGGAAAGTATAGGTCCTCTACTTAGTGGGGAAGGAAAGCTAGCACGCTAAGGTGTTTAATGCTAATTTTGCTTCCATCTTCACTAAAAAGTTTAATGGTGATCAGACACTCAATACAATTAATATTAACAAGCAGAAAAGAATGCAAGCCAAAATAGGGAAAGAACAGGTTTAAAAGTATTTAGATAAATGTGATGTACTCAAGTGAGCAGAGCCTGATGAAATTCGTTCTAGGGTACTTAAAGAACTGACTGAAGCAATCTTGGAATGGTTAGCAATTATCTTTGAGAACTTATGGAGGACAGGTGAAGTCCCAGAGGACAAGAGAAGGGCGAACATAGTACCTATCTTTAGAATGGGAAACAAAGAGGACCCAGCAAATTATAGAATGGTCAGCCTAACTTCGATATTTGGAAGGATACTGGCACAAATTATTAAACAATCAATTTATAAGTATCTAGAGGATAATAGGGTTATAAGGAACAGACAGCATGGATTTATTGAGAACAAATCATGCCAAACCAACCTAATTTCCTTCTTTGACAGGTTTACTAGCTTAGTGGATGTGGTGAAGCTGTAGACTTATCTATCTTGATTTTAGTAAGGTTTTTGAGACAGTCCTATATGACATTCTCAGAAACAAATTAGGACAATGTGCTCTCGATGAAATTACTACAGTGGGTCCACAACTGGCTGAAAGACCATGCTCAAAAAGTAGTAATCAACAGTTCTCTATCAAACTGGGAGGATGTATCCAGTGGGAGGATCAGTCCTGGGTCTGGTACTATTCAATATTTTTATTAATGACTTTGATAATGAAGTGGAGAGTATGCTTATAAAATTTGTGAATGACACCAAGCTCGTAGGGGTTGCAAACACTTTGGAGGACAGGATTAGAATTCAACTAACCTTGACAACTTCCAACTGTAAAGGTAGTAAAACACTGGAACAAGTTACCTAAGGAGGTTCTGGAACCTCCATTGTTAGAGGTTTAAGAACAGGTTAGATAAACACCTGTCAGAAATGTTCTAGATAATACTTAATCCTGCTTCAGTGCAGGGGACTGGACTAGATGGCCTATCAAGGTTCCCTTCCAGCCCTACATTTCTATGATTCTATAAAGGGAGTCATAATCCAGCCTTAACCTTTAGTTTATAAATTCATGGCAACATAAGGTAAAAGTATTTTGATTAAACAAGCATGCCTGCTAACCCCAGTATTGTCAACTTGCATGATTTTACCATAACTCCAGCAATTTTGGGGGCATTTTTAACGTGTTTAACTCACAATTTTTCCCTTATTCAAAATGACCACCATCCTCTATTACTGTCAATGGGGCTGAAGCCAGCAAGCTGGCCACCGTTTTCCTACAATCTATCTGCATGTGGAAGTGAGGCTGACCTTAATAAAGCTGGCTGCTACCTCCCACTGTTTTCAATGAGAGTGAAAGGGATTAACAGTGAGGTGGCAAAGTTTGCAGATGATACTAAACTGCTCAAGATAGTTAAAATCAAAGCAGACTGAAGAACTTCAAAAAGATCTCACAAAACTAAGTGATTGGGCAACAAAATGGCAAATGAAATTGTATGTGGGTAAATGTAAAGTAACGCACACTGGAAAAAATAACCCCAACTATGCATACAATATGATGGGGGCTAATTTAGCTACAACTAATCAGGAAAGAGATCTTGGATTCATCATGGATAGTCCTCTGAAGACATCCACGCAGTGTGCAGCGGCAGTCATAAAAGCAAACAGGATGTTAAGAATCATTTAAAAAGGGATAGAGAATGAGACAGTGAATATCTTATTGCCCTTATATAAATCCATGTTCCACCCACATCTTGAATACTGCCTACAGATTTGGTCTCCTCATCTCAAAAAAGATATACTGGCATTAGAAAAGGTTCAGAGAAAGGCAACTAAAATAATTAGGGGTTTGGAATAGGTCCCATATGAGGAGAGAATAAAGAGGCTAGGACTTTTCAATTTGGAAAAGAGGAGACTAAGGGGGGATATGATAGAAGTATATAAAATCATGAGTGGTACAGAGAGTGAATAAGGAAAAGTTATTTACTTTTTCCCATAATATAAGAACTAGGGGCCATCAAATGAAATTAATGGGCAGCAGGTTTAAAACAAATAAAAGGAAGTTCTTCACACAGCGCACAGTCAACCTGTGGAACTCCTTGTCTGAGGAGGATGTGAAGGCTAAGATTATAACAGGGTTTAAGGGGAACTAGATAAATTCATGGAAGTTAAGTCCATTAATGGCTATTAGTCAGGATGCCTATGGAATGGTGTCCCTAGCTTCTGTTTGTCAGAGGGTGGAGATGAATGACAGGAGAGAGATCACTTGATCATTACCCGTTAGGTTCACTGCTTCTAGGGCACCTGGCATTGGTCACTGCTGGTAGACAGAATACTAGGCTGGATGGACCTTTGGTCTGACCCAGTATGGCCATTCTTATGTTCTTATGCCTCGCAAGCAGGCAAACTGGCTGCCACTGTATGGATCAGTAGGCTAGACTGTACTTGGACTGCAAGGAGCAGCAGAGACTCTTAAAGGTAAATGGTGAGAATGAGAGGGAGCAAGCAAGCAGATTAAGGGGTTGCAGGGGAATGAGGTGCAGGAGAAGAAATCCCCTCCTAGCAGCCAGGAAAAGGCAGTGTCACAGTATTGCAAACAAAGCATGAGCCCTGGGATTTTGAAGTCTGCAGGAGGAGCTCTCACAATGACACAAGAAGCTCCTCCAAAGCCATGTTTTCCAGGGCTGGGCAGAGCTCTGTGAAGGAGCTTCAGGGCTGTGGACACAGACCTGCTCTGACACTGAGCCTGACCTTCAGGTATGGCCCTAGAGCAAAGAGAGTGTCCCAGGGAAGCAGAAGGCAGGGGAGTGGGGAAATCAAGGAAGTAGTTCATCTGAGAGCTGGGCAGAGGAGAAGCCCTGGGACAGTGGAAGGCAGAGTGGGAAGACAGGGTAATGGGGCTGCTGAATCCAAGGTAAAGAAGTCCTGGGGCAGCAGGAAGCAGAGAAGTGTTGCTGTGGGGTCAAGAGAGTAATAAGAAATAGATGGCACTTTCCCTACGTTAGGGGTGAGGAAAGAGTAAGTGGAGTCTCCACGTGAATAGCCAGGGAGAGGTGTGGATTTTTGTGTGCATTAAAAAGGTTGACTTTTCAACTGAAATGATCACAAACACATTGGCAGGGGAGAGTTAAAAAGTCAAAAGACAGAATAAAAAATGTCTACTTTCTTTAAAAAAATTTTTTTAGGTCAATCTCATGATTCTTGAGGCTCTGACTTATTTGTGATCTTGTGAGGTTGGCAACACTATGGGGTCTATTCTCTGGTAAACCAAAAAAAAATGCAACATGATTTTTTTTTCTTCACAGTACAAGTTTTGTGGCTCTCTCATACCAAAGATAGCTTTCTGCTTTTCCAGATCTGACACATTCAACTCCTCAAGAGTTATAGGGAGCAGACAAGAGACTGCAGTAAAGAGTAAAGAATGGTACAAAATAGGTCAGGATGGACCCAAAGGAATAACTCAGCTATAATCTGTTTTTTTTTAAAAGAACATTTTCCAAAAAGCAGTGTAAGATGGAGCAGATGCTACAGCCATGAATGTCACATGATAAGAAAGTATTAATGTTAGCCGAGAGGCCAACACTGTCATGTCCTTACAGCACTGGCTTTATATTTGCATTATTAGAGTAAATAAATACCTTATTATAAAATGTCTTGATGTATATCATTACATAACACCTTTTCAATAAAACTGAAACAGGGCATTCATGAATACATGGAGCCTTAAACAAACATTGCATATCTATATTTGTCGTAACAGCTATGAAATAAGTGCTTGAGATCTGCATGGAATAATGTATTTGTGTGTATATATAAGATTTTATAAAATATGGTGTAATTCCTATAGAGTGATTATCAGGACAATTACTACCAGATGAAATACATGAGAAATATAAATGAATAGTGTGGGTGTCATTTTAACTAACTACTGAACTGCATTCAAGCATAATCCTTAATTGGAACATTATCACCTGCCATGAAATCTACAAGAACATTTAAACTACTTAAAGGTGTGACCATGAAGACACAGAGAAAAATGTTAACTTCATTAATGACATTACATACACAAGGCAGTGTTCTCATACCAAAGGTGTACCAGCATCCCTGTCTAGATGAGAGGGTCTGAAACTTCTAGACATGCCAGGGAACTTTGGCCTCTTCACTAAGATTGCTATCAAGGGTGCCAATGGTGATCTGAAACCACCAACTCATTCCATTCTTACAGGACATGATGTCAAAAGTCAAGACTTTTGGAACCAGCAAAATAAGAGAGAAAGAGAAAATGCCAAAGTTCACCCTTCACAGGAACGTCTGTAAATAAGCCCATGAGATGGCTTGAAGGAGCACATCACCAGTTCTGAACCACAGTGAAGCTTATCACTGTGGCAAAATTCAGGTAAGCTCATTAATTTATGCAATGCAGATTAAAGTTAAAATGATTTGTAAATATTTTCTCTTTGCTGAGGAATGAGATAACAATGTCATTACTCTTAAAAACTTTAAGCATTTCATTCCAATGAATAGTATGTAAACCAGCATGCTTGTATTAATGGTTGCAGAAACCCAGAGAAAGGGTGGAATTCTTTATAAAGACTCTATATGAACAAGGAGAACATGGTGATTTTGGCATCACTAAGGAAGAAGGCATAAGAGATTATCTAGTAGTGAGGATTTCAAACAAGGCACTTTCAGAAAAAATACAGGTATGTATGAGCTAGCACAAGAATGAGTGGTGCATAGCAATATGAGTTCATAAAAATTTCAGTCACCCAGGAAAAAAGCAGCAGCAGAACAGTGCAAGAATTCCCATGGCGGGAACTGAAAGCTGCATTTAAAAAAATGCCTTTGAGGGCCTGATCCAACGCCTACTAAAGTTAAAGGAAAGAGGTCCATTAGATCAAACCCTCAGGTCCTTAGGAAGACATACATGTCAGGTGTGGCAAGGAAGAACACAGGGCAGACAACATCTCCCAGACAGTGGAAGCATGTGTAGGAAATGTAAGATAAAAGGACATTGGGAGTGTTTCTGTCACAATAAAAAAATCAGAGAGACAGCCCAAGCAAGGGTGACTAATGCTTATTTCCTGCAAACTCTTGTCCAAAAGGACACTATTCACACACAAGCATGAACTGTTAATCTAAAGTTTTGCAACAGTGCTTTTAAACTGAAAAATGATGCAGGGCAGAGTGACTGATTTTGTAAAAAGTCTTTTAAAGAGATGCCACCCTAGCCCCAAACTGGAGAAGCCTGGGATAGCATTTAATAGCCCAAAGGAACATTTATGCTGCTGGGGGGAAAAAAACAACAAGGAGTCTTTGTTAGTCTCTAAGGTGCCAAAAGGACTTCTTGGTTTTTTTGCTGATACAGACTAACACTGCTACGCTTGAAACCTGTCATTATGTTGCTGGGTCATTCTAATTCCGTACTAGATACACAGACGAGTAGAATGTGTTTAATATCTTTGTCCACTGTATATAGCCTTCTAGATGGAATCAGCACTATTGAAAGTAGAGTTGCAAAACAGATAGAGGACGTTGAAATAGTGCTCAATGAAAATGTCCTGCTTGAAGGGCAGATTCTATTGAAAGAGACATCTGTACCCTATGCACTCAACTTGTAAAGTGCCAATCCCACTGCGTCCAAAAGTGAAGAAAGAATTGAACGGGGTGGAAAAGAATCATGTAATAGAACACATCAGTGAACTAAGAGTGGTGTGCCCCTCTGGTGACTGTTAATGAAAAAAATAGGTATTTCTATGTCTGCATAGACCTAAAGAAGTTCCCTGAAAAAATAAGGAGGGAAAGCTATAGTCTTTCCACTGTGGAAGATACAGGGGCCAGATCATCAGGTGAGTAAATTAGCATAGCTCTATTGAAGTCTCCGCACACCGTCCCCCAAAAACAAAACAAAAGAAAACAAAAACTCTACGAGGGTAAAAAGAATGCAGGCATGAGTCCAGCAGCAGAGTGGTGGCTATCCAATTTATTGCACTGAATGCAGCATGTATGATTACTTACTTCAGGGGAAGGTGGTATACGAGTGCACGCTGCGCAAGCTGCTCTTGGCCCTCAGAGACACAGTATGGCTCATGAGACCAGAGTGGCTTAACTGAAGGAGCTAAGAAGGCAGAGGTACATAGATGAGACTTTCAGGAACACAAGAGAGTGGTCCCACACCAACTCTGACAGCCTCTCTGCTGTTAAGGAGGATGGAAGTCTCGGGGAAGGAAAGCATCAGCCTGGAGCAGAGAGAAACTATCCTATAGTTTTCAGTTTCTTATATTTGGGACCCTCCTTGGAATGTCATGGAATCTTCTTGCACTGAAGATATCCTTCCAAGGGATGGAACTAAGGTTACTAGGAAGAGCCAAGTAATAGTAATAGGGGATTTGATTATTAGAAATATAGGCATCTGGGTTTGTGATTACCAGGAGAACCACATGGTTAATTGCTTGCTGGGAGTGAAGCCTGCAGATGTCACTAGGAGCTGGTCATGGTTAAGGCTATGTTTTAGTCATGGGTATTTTTAATAAAAGTCATGGACAGGTCACGGGCAGTAAACAAAAATTCACAGTCCGTGACTTGTCCATGACTTGTACTATATACACCTGACTAAATATTTGTGGGGGTGGGGTGGCCCTAGAGTGCTTGGGGAGTGGTGCCCCAGGGGCGCCATGGGGAAGGGAGAGGGTACAGTGGCCTGGGGATACTGCGGAAGGGCACGGCCTGGCGGTGCCATGGGTGTTGGGGGGAAGGTGGGTGGCAGTGCATAGCCTGGGACCTCTGCTGGTGCTGGGGGGCGGGCAGTGGCACATGAGCAAGGACACTCACTGGCGCTTGGAGGGGTGGGGGAGTTGGCAGGGCTGGAAAAGCTCCCTACCTGGCTGCACACATCCCTGGAGTGTCAACATCCCCCTCCTTCAGCTCCTAGATGGAGGCGTGGCCAAGCAGCTCTGTGCGCTGCCTCCACCCTGAGCGCCATCTCCGCAGCTCCCATTGGCCAGGAATCGATTTAGATAATGGCAAAGAGGGAACACTTATAAAGTTTGCAGACAATACTAAGCTGGGAGGGGCTGCAAGCGCTTTGGAGGATAAGATTAAAATTAAAATGATCTGGACAAACTGGAGAAATGGTCTGAAGTAAATAGGATGAAATTCAATAAGGAAAAATGCAAAGTACTCCACTTAGGAAGGAACAATCAGTTGCACACATACAAAATGGAAAATAACTGCCTAGGAAGAAGTACTGCAGAAAGGGATCTGGGGGTCATAGTGGATCACAAGCTAAATATGAGTCAACAGTGTAACACTGCTGCAAAAAAGCAACAATTATTCTGGGATCTGTTAGCAGGAATATTGTAACCAAGACACAAAAAGTAATTCTTCCACTCTACTCCACGCTGATTAGGCCTCAACTAGAGTATTGTGTACAGTTCTGGGCACCACATTTCAGGAAAGATGTGGACAAATTGGAGAAAGTCCAGGGAAGAGCAACAAAAATGGTTAAAATTCTAGAAAACATGACCTATGAGGGAAAATTGAAAAAATTGGATTTGTATAGTCAAGAGATGAGAAGACTGAGAGGGAACATAACAGTTTTCAAGTACATAAAAGGTTGTTACAAAGAGGAGGGAGAAAAATTATTCTTTTGAACCTCTGAGGGTAGGAGAAGAAGCAATGGGCTTAAATTGCAGCAAGGGGAGTTTAGGTTGGACATTAGGAAAAACTTTCTAACTGTCAGGGTGGTTAAGCACTAGAACAAATTGCCTAGGGAGGTTGTGGAATCTCCATCACTGGGGATTTTTAAGAGTAGGTTGGATAAACACCTGTCAGGGATGGTCTAGACCAGTGGTTCCCAAACTTGTTCCACCGCTTGTGCAGGGAAAGCCCCCGGTGGGCCGGGTCAGTGTGTTTACCTGCCATGTCCACAGGTTCGGCTGATCGCGGCTCCGGGTGGCCACAGTTTGCTGCTCCTGGGCAATGGGAGCTGCTGGCAGCAGCAGCCAGTTCGTCCCTTGGCTCGCGCCGCTTCCAGCAGCTCCCATTGGCCTGGAGCAGCAAACTGTGGCCACTCGGAGTCGCGATCAGCCGAACCTGTGGACACGGCAGGTTAACAAACTGGCCCGCCCCGCCAGGGGCTTTCCCTCAAAAAATGGCGGAACAAGTTTGGGAACCATTGGTCTAGATAATACTTAGTCCTGCCTTGAGTGCAGGGGACTGGAATAGATGACCTCTCGAGGTCTCTTCCAGTTCTATGATTCTATGATTTTTAAACTAAGGACTGGGGGAAAGCTGACAGGTGCAGAGGAGCACTCAGTCTGGGTGGAAACATCCCTTAGAGATGAATTTATTAATGAGGGGGACACCCTATCCTAATAAAGAGGATAAGAAAGAAAGTAAAGTACAAGTAGGAGCTAGTAAGGAATAATCAAATGTAAAAGAGTCCCACTTACATATAACACATGAAGGCAAGCAACTGCATATTGACAAAATGTACAGGTGTTTCTATATAAATGGTAGATGTCTAAATACTAAGATAGGTGAATTAGAATGCCTGATATGAAATGAGGATATTGATATAATTGGCATAGAGGAAGCTGGTGAAACTAATATAATCAGAGGGACATAATAAGATCAGGGTACAAAATATATAGGTATTAGGGCTGTCGATTAATCATAGTTAACGTGTGATTAACTCAAAAAACTAATCATGATTACAAAAATTGTGATTAATTGCAGTTTTAATTGCACTGTTAAGCATAGAATACCAAGTGAAATTTATTAATTTTTAAAATGTTTTTCTACATTTTTAAATATATTGATTTCAATTACTACACAGAATACACAATATACAGTGCTCACTTTATATTATTATTTTTGATGACTAATATTTGCACCCTAAAAATGATAAACAAAATAAATAGTATTTTTCAATTCACTTCATACAAGTACTGTAGTGCAATCTCTTTATCGTTAAAGATAAAACAGAGCAGGAGACATATAATTCTCCCCAAAAAAGTTCAGTCACAAATTTAATTAACACATTATTTTTTTAATGAGTGTCATCAGCATGGAAGCATATCCTCTGAAATAGTGGCTGAAGCATAAAGGGGTATACGAATGTTTAGCATATCTGGCATGTAAATACCTTGCAATGCTGGCTACAAAAGTGCAAACACCTGTTTTCACTTTCAAGTCACATTGTAAATAATAAGCAGGCAGCACTATCTCCTGCAAATCTAAACAAACTTGTTTGTCTTCACGATTGGCTGAACGAGAAGTAGGCCTGAGTGGACTTTCAGGATCTAAAGTTTTACATTGTTTTAGTTTTGAATGCAGGTTTGTTTTTACATAATTCTACATTTGTAAATTCAACTTTCATGATAAAGAGATTGCACTATAGTACTTGCAATGGGGGAACTGAAAAATACTATTCCTTTTTTTTTTACAGTGCAAATATTTGTAATAAAAATAAATATAAAGTGAGCACTGTACACTTTGTATTCTTTGTTTTAATTGAAATCAATATAGTTGAAAATGTAGAAAACATCCAAAATATTTAAATAAATGGTATTCTATTCTTGTTTAACAGCATGATTAATTACGTGATTAATCACGATTAATTTTTTTAATCGCTTGACAGCCCTAATAGGAATGAGAATGAGAGTAAGTTGCACTGATGTGGGTGTATTACTATATGTGAAAGGAGTCGAGGCAAATAAAGTAAAAATCTTAAATGAATGAATTAAATGTACTATAGAATCTCTATGGAGAGAAATCCCATGCTTGAATAAGAGTATAGCAGTAGGAATATACTACCAACCCCCTGACTATGAAATGCTCAGGGAGATTAGAGAGGCTGCAAAGGCAGAAAATGCAGTAATAATGGGGGATTTCAACTACCTTCATATTGACTGAGTGTATGTCACCTCTGGAAGGGATGCAGAAATAAAATTTCTAGACATCATTAATGACTGTTTCTTGGAGCAGCTTGCCCTGGAATTCACAAGGGAAGAGGTAATTCTTGATTAGTCCTAAGTGGAGCACAGGATCTGAGTCTAGAGGGTGACTATAGCTAAAATGCTCAGTTATAAGCGACCATAATGCAATTAAATATAACACCCTTGTAAGGGAAAAAAAAGTGCCAGAGAAGCCCACCGTAGTAGCATTGAACTTAAAAAAGGGGAACTACACAACAATGAGGAAGCTAGTTAAATGGAAATTAAAAGGAACAGTCTCAAGGGTTAAATGGCTGCAAACTTCTTGGAGACTATTTAAAAACACCAGAATAGAGGCTCAAACTAAATGTATACCCCAAATAAAAAAAAACCAGTAAGAAGACAAAAAAAAAAAAAAAAAGCCACCATGGCTAATCAGCAGAATAAAAGAGGCAGTTAGAGGCAAAAAGACATTCTTTAAAAAATGGAGGTCAAATCCTAATAAGAATAATAGAAAGGAGCATAAATTCTGGCAAGTCAAGTGTAAAAGTATAGTAAGGCAGTCCAAAAGAGAATTTTAAGAACTAGCTAAGGACACAAAAACTAACAGCAATTTTTTTTAAGTACATCAGATGCAGCAAGTCTGCCAAACAGTCAATGGGGCCACTAGACAATCAAGGTGCTAAAGGAGCACTCAAGCAAGACAAGGGTCATCATGGAGAAGCTAAATGAATTCTTTGCATTGGTCTTCACTGTAGACGATGTTGGGGAGATCTACACAACAGAGCCATTCTTTTTAGGTGAGAAATCTGAGGAACTGTCCCAGATTCAGGTGTCAGTACAGGAGGTTTTGGAATAAAATGATAAATTAAACAGTAATAAGTCACCAGATGGTATTCACCCAAGAGTTCTGAAGGAACTGAAAAATGGAATTGCAGAGCTATTAATTGTGGTATGTATGCTATTGCTTAAATTAGCCTCTGTACCAAATGACTGGAGGGTAGCTGATTTTTTAAAAAGGCACCAGAGGTGATTTATAGACTGGTAAGCCTGACTTCAGTACTAAGCAAATTGGGTGAAACTGTAGTAAAGAACAGAATTATCAGATACTTAGATAAACGTGATAATTTGGGTAAGAGTCACATGGCTTTTTATAAAGGAAATCATGCCTCACCAGTTTGTTATATTTCTCTGAGGGAGTCAACAAGCATCTGGACATGGGTGATCCAGTCAATCCAGTGTACTTGGACTTTCAGAAAGCCTTTAACAAGGTCTCTCATCAAAGGCTCTTAAGCAAAGCAGACAGATAGTTATAAGAGCAGGGGCGGGCAAACTTTTTGGCCTGAAGGCTGCATCGGGTTTCATAAATTGTATGGAGGGCTGGTTAGGGGAGGGGGTTGTGGCCCAGCCCCCACCTTCTATCTGCTCTCCCGTTCCCTGACGGCACTCTCGGGACCCCTGCCCCATCCACACAACCGATCTCCCTGTCCCCTGACCACCCCCGGACCTCCACCACCCCATCCAACCCCTCCTTTCATTCCTGACAGCTCCCTGGGGACCACTGCCTCATTCAGCCACCCCTTCTCCCTGTCTCTTGACTGTCCCTAGAACCCTTGCCCCTGACTGTCCCCTGACCACCACCCCAAACTCCCCTGCCCTCTATCCAAACCCCCCTGCTCCCTGGCCCCTTACTGTACTGCCTGGAGCACCAATGGCTGGAGCAAGGCCATGCTGCCACCGCTGCCACCATGCAGCGCAGAGCACCTGTTCAGGCCAGGCTCTGCAGCTGCACTGCCCCAGGAGCTCACAGCCCTACTGCCCAGAGCATTGCACCAGCAGTGGAGCGAGTGAGCTGAGGCTGTGGGGGAGGGGGAACAGCGAGAGAGGGGCCAGGGGCTAGCCTCCCGGGCCAGGAGCTCAGGGGCTGGGCAGGATGGTCCCACAGGACAGACTTGGCCCGCGGGCTGTAGTTTGCCCGCCTCTGGATAAGAGGGAAGGTCCTCTCGTGGATCAGTAACTGGCTAAATGATAGGAAACAAAGGATAGGAATAAATGGTCAGTTTTCTTAATGGAGAGAGGTAAACAGCAGGGCACCCCAAAGATCTGTACTAGAACCTGTGTTGTTAAACATACTAAAAAATGATCTGGAAAAGGGTGAACAGTGGAAAAATGTTCAGATGATACAAAATTACTTAAATAGTTAAGAGCCAATTACAAAGAGTTACAAAAGGATCTCATAATCTGGATGACTGGGTGACAAAATGGCAGATAAAATTCAGTGGTGATAACTGCAAAATAATGCACATTGGAGAATATAGTCCCAACTATACATACAAAATTATGGGTTCTAAATTAGCTGTTACCACTTAAGAAAGATCTGTGAGTCATCATGGCAAGTTCACTGAAAACATCTCCTCAACATACAGAGGCAGTCAATAAAGCTAATAATGTTAGAAACTATTAGGAAAGCGATAGATAATAAAACAGAAAATATCATAATGCAACTATACAAATCCAAGGTACAACCACACCCTGAATACTGCATGCAGTGTTCTTGTCACCCCATCTCAAAAAAAAAAAGATATAGTAGAATTGGACAAGATGCAGAGAAGGACAACAAAAATGATTAGGGGGATGAAACAGCTTTCCATATAAGAAGAGATTAAAAAGCCTGGAACAGTTCATCTTAGAAAAGAGATGACCAAGTGAGAGGTTATGATAGAGGTTTATATAATCATGCATGGTGTGGAGAAAGTGAATAAGAAAGTCTTATTCACCCGTTAACATAACACTAAAACAAGGGGGTCACATGATAAAATTAATAAGCAGCAAGTTTAACACAAACTAAAAGAAGTACTCACAGTCAACCTGTGGAACTCAGTGCCATAGGATGTTGTGAAGGCTAAAACTGTAACTGGGTTCAAAAAAGAATTAGTTAAATTCATGACTGATAGGTCCATGGCTATTAGTCAAGATGGTTAGGGATGCAACCCCATGCTGTGGGTGTCTCCAATTATCCATCTGCCAGAAGCTTCTTTCACTGGCCACTTACAGAGACAGGATACTGGGCTAGATGGGCTGGCCCAGTATGACTGTTTTTTTTGTTTTTAACTCAATGGGATGGAGTATCTTTGGAGAGAATACCATTTTCCTTATGCTAACAAAGTTCCTTATTCCATGTGAGGAGAAAATAATTTAAAGGGACTAAAACTGTCCTAGCATTGTGCATTTGTTCCTATTTTAATTCTTTCTTTATAAAGAGAAATAAAGAAAATGCTGATGAGATGGAATCTTTTGCCTAATGGGCTTGTTTGACTTAACCTGATGGCAGGCCATGAGGGAGGGCATACATCCTCCCCACAGCCCAGCAGGGAAGGTCTTACCTCTGTCTTTCTAGCTAAAGACAGGACCGCAGTTGCCTAACCTATAGAGATTTTCGGGCTGGCAGCATTAGGCCAGCTGTGTGGAATTAATGAATGTGCCTTCATAGGTTATTGAATGTGACAAAGGGAGTCAAAAATGAAAGATCTCTGAGAAGAGGGCTGGAGCTTAGAGAAGAACTCAGAAGTGAGGTGTCCCTTTCTTTGACTCTTCCTGGAGTCTAAGCTAGTCCCACCTGAGACAGTGTGGCAGTACCTCTGTATATCTCAGAGTATCAGACAAAGCATGCACCTATACAACCACATGGATGTGGGATATTTGCTATACAAGATACAAACGGCCTGAGAAGCACCATTTGGCACACCTGAGTGAGGTTAGTCCGTGATTGAGACTTCTTATCTTTATCATTTTAAAAGGTCCCAAAACTTTACCATTATTACTCTCTCCAGTAAAAGGTGAATGAATTAACTGATAGTTCCAGTGCTACCTCTTGGCTGTTTTTATTAGAATTAATCGACTTTGGTTAAAAAAAAATGGACTCCAACATGGTAGGCTGGCATTCCTTCACTATAGAAAGGAGAGACTCAGAGGGGGAAGGGTACTGGTCCTGAATGTGGCCAGAAAAAAGATGTTTCTTTAGAAAGTGAGTTTTACCTTGGTAAGACTCCATCTACTGTGTTTGACATTCTGAATTACATGATTATATACTACAAGATTCCAGCAACATTTTGTATTGTAAAGATGGAGATGCTCAGTATTTTGCCAGATGCCAAGTGATATTATGATATTTCTATCTTCTCTTTAATTTGAACAACAGTCACCATATTTACAATAAAGCCAAGACAATCTGTTATCAAGTTATAGTAGTGATATTTTCCCTTATGAAGATCTCAGAGCTGTTTGGAATCAAGCTCCATAAAGCTGTGAGTCTGGAATAATGTGAGCCTCAATTGCTCTTAGAGCACTATAATTTTATATCAGTCTAACAAGTAGATCATTGGGTATAGGCTTTTGTAAGTAAGTATATACATACTGCACCATTTCCTGATTCAGTGTGCTCCACTGTATTGCAGGCTGTGTGCAGTGGGGGAGGTGCTAGAGCTGATCAAGCAGTGTAATTTTATACATTACTGAATCAGTGCAGGAGAAACCTGGAGGGACAAAGCATCATCTCGTCTTTGAACTGCATTGTAAAATCCTACAGCTTTCTCATCCCGGCCATGCTCTGATAGATTTTCCCCAGTCTTTTTCTGATTTTGGTGTGAATAATAAAGTGATCTGATGATGGCTCTCGTTATGGAACCTATTAGCAAGTGGACACCCAAGCAAGTAGTGGATTGGATGAAAGGTACTATCATTTATTACCATGTATTATCTATGCTTTGACTCTGAAATTTACATTTCTGCTTCTGTATTTTTTATTTTGTCAAGAGTTAGTTTAGTTCTAACAATCCATATGCTGTTTGATACAACAGTTCTTAGAGCTCCGACTGAACACAAACCTGGTATGAGCAGCAAAACATGCTGTTGGAATCTCTGCTGAGAACTGAGCTGTGATCTAATGCATTTGTAGATAAATGCAGGCATAACTATAGTGTTTATGCCTTAAGACTCCATTATGCATTGCACTGTAATGATATTATGTTTGGTTGTCTTTAAATTTTCCCTGATTAGCTTTGTTTTGCTCATATCAGGTGACTTCATGCAGTGGTTGTGCATGTATGCAGCACTCATGTGTAGTTTTTAGGGTGATACACAGAAAAGGCAAGGTACCAGTGACCGAACTGTGGAATTCTGATTCTTTTATTATATCTTGATTTGTGCAGGCTTCCCAGCTTCTCTTGTTAGTATCTCTATGTTTTGTATAATGCATATGCTTCTCTGACAATCACTAGTACCGTGGACAGTGCAGTCTTTGCCATATATGGAGAGTGCAAGAGGAAATGAGAAGGGCTGCTTGTCTGTGCACAGCTTAGAAGAGTTTCCCCAGCAAGATAACTTGACAGGGATTATGATTTCCCTGCACATTTTTAGTTTAATAAACACAGAAATAAGATGTGAAATGTTTTCTTTTGTGGTGCTCTGCTGTATTGCAAACAGATTGATTTGGATGGAAGAGTAAAGAATTGTTCGTGATAAGTGTTTTAAATTTCTCCTGAATAGGAAAAAGTATACTTACATAGCACACACATTACCATAGTTATACAGTTTCTAATGAGGTGCTGGTCTCACAGACCAACTAATTTCTACTATAAAATGCTTTCCCATTATGTATGGGAAATAGCTGCAATTTTTATGGTTAAGGTATCTGCGAATATATGTTTTCTGTAGTGGGATTTTAAATACATTATAGGGTTAAACTGGATTACTGTAGTTTTCTTTAAAGCCTTCACATTCATAATGAATTTGTGATTGGCTTTGATTTAATGATGCTGAAATATATCTTCACACTTAACTGCAACTGGGCTAAGTGATCGTCACTTATCTTACAATTGTAAACACCCTACTCTCTCTACAACCAGGGAGATGGCATCTATGGAAATGCATGTCGTTTCTTTCTCAGGTGTCTTCAGCTCAGGCTAGTTGAGAGGCTAATTATCATAAATCAGTCAGCAAGGATGGATCTTGAAATCACCTGATATTTGATTGATAGCCATGCCCAATTACATTAATTGAAATCATACGGTGGTGCTGGTGAAAAGAAGAATCTGATTATATAGATCTTTGCCAGTGTTTAAAAGGTTAAAAAGTCACAGAGAATGTTATGGTATCTAAAATTATGAGTTAGACTGTAATGTAATGCAACTAGTAATATTTAAATAATACTTGTTGCTGCATTTCAGAATATTCCCTGTTACCTCTTCATACTTTTGATATAATCTGACTACATCTTGGGTAACAGACTATGATAGTAGCATCAGCAACTTTTCCACAATGAGCAAATAGTTTTAGTGCATACAAACAGGAGATTTTTTTTGAATGTGCCATTCAGATGTTCACCATGTAGTCTCCCAATATTAAATTGCCTATTTAATGGGAGACATTTTATATATTTAAAAACCTGCTATGTCTGACAGTATTTTTATATATAGCCTGCATGTCACATATCACACAAGAAACACTGGGGTATCCTCATGTAACATTTGGCTGGTTTTGTGAATTCAAATATAAATAAGTATAGTGCATCTATGACTGAAATATGTATAGAATTGAGAGATTTTCTTTAGTAATATGAGTGCTGTGTGCATGAAGACTATGCAAGCTACTTGTGTATCATTACCAAACAAATTACACTGCCATATTTTACCTTAATATTTGCCCTGTGCAAATATGTGCTTCAGATATTATTGAACGCCTCATGTAGTCAAAGAAAAGGGTTCTAACAAATACAATATCATAGCTGACAATGGAATATGGTAAGAATTAGTTCAAAATCAGCTGGAAATCCCTAACTTTACTACAATTGAGTTCATCATTGTCACTGTTGCATTGTAGCTTCTTTTGTATGCTGTGTAGCAGTTTCACTAGCTATAGTTATTCTGCTAAATAGATTTTAATACATTAGTTAGGATGAAGCTGCAGACTGCTAGTGGCATTCACGTGATATGTAACTAATCTATATGAATCACCCATACTGAAGGATTTACCTCCAAAAATGCTCACATGGCAAAGCCTGACAAGACAGCTTAGCTACTTATATTGTGACATATTCTGCACCTCTTGCTTAAATGTATTTATTTAAAAAGGATCAGAAGTTAGAATTTGTAACAAGGACCTAGATGTGGAATTTAACTATTACTAGTACCCCAAACTGATATTGTACATCTCCTGGACAAAAGGATAATGTAGCCTGGCTCCCAGTTCCATGAAACCATATCATAACTACTCCTATTATAACACCCCCTCTCTATGACATTTGCAGTAAAATTACTATGTTCTGAAGGTAGAATTTAACCTTGACTACAGAAAGCAACACATTACAACTGTAGCATTTTAACATTGTGTTCACTAATCAGACTCTGTAAAAATGTACCCCATTTCTCCTTTAAAATACATTCTTAATTAATTTAAATATTAAAGAGACAAGGTGGGTGAGAAATTCAAGCGTTTGAGCTTACACAAAGCTCTTCTTCAGGTCTGAGGTCTGTGTAACCTCCAAAGCTTGTTTCTCTTACTAACAGAAGTTGGTCCAATAGAAAATATTACCTCACCCACCTCATCTCGCTAATATCTTGGGACCGGCATGGCTACAGCAACACTGAATACAAGGTTATATATTAAAGGTTGTTAGTCACAACACATTTCACAGTAAGGTGACCACAGTGAGAGGCATTAACTTGTGTCTTTTATAACTTTTATTGCAGCTACTGAAACTATTTTTAATAAAAAATCAGCTAATAAATTTTGCAAACTAATTTGTGCTGAGTATCAGCAACATCAGAGTCATGTAAGAGGTCATGGAAGAAAGCCACAAAATTGATGTTAATATTTTAAGACACTTAAATACCCACAGTGCATCTCACTCTATGTCATACTGTTGTAAGAGGTAGCCATACCCTGAATTCCAACCCAAAGACAATCCTCTGTTCCTTCCCTTTAAGAGGCATTACTTGCCACAATGTATAAATTAATGGCCTCTCAGGAACAGCATTATAGTAAGGTGGCATCTTGTATTTATACATGGATTCTTCCTTAGGAACAGATTCAATAATAGACTGCCTGGATTTCACATTGTGGACACCCAGGGAAGGCTGTGAAAGACTTGAGAAACTGATTTTCGAAGCTTGTTCTAGATCTGGCAATGAGGACTCTGTATAGCTTTGTATTATTGAATTTGCCTTTAGAATACACACAAATATTCTGAGAGGATTAACAAATATTGTAGAAGTAGTGGCTTTAAAAAAAAGAGGTGTTTTCAAAGAAGGATTATTTTGTGTGATTTTGAAAAAATATTTTTTGGTATTTGTAGTGAGTTTTTTCTATTACTCTTGATTCAGTTATTTCCATATTTCAAATGTATTTCACTTTCTTTTTTCTCACACAAATCATTGATGCTTTATTTATCCTGATGTGTATCCTTTCCTTACCACAAGCAAATACTTTCATTGGAATAATAGTATCTCTGTGGACTAAAAGCATTAATATAAGAGGGTGATCTTTACCTCATTTTATTTAAATTCCTTAGTCACAGTGTTGGGGAAAATATTTTCACAAGCATTGTAGAATGTAAAATATGTAAAACAACATATTTTCATAATTATTCTCATGTATTTTTCTTCTGTTTAGCTATGTGAAAACTGAGCATATTAAAATGAGTACTCAGTGGCAAAGTGTACCTTAATGTTTACTCCTGTAATGCTACTACCTGGAGGCTTCTAATGCATTTTAACCTATTAACAATCAGCACCTCTATTTACTGTACAATCTAATGAAGCTTTGCAGTTAAGTCCACGTTTTATCAAAAGTGCACTTCTAAACTGAAAAGTCACCCATTTTCATATGTATGTAAATAGCACAAAGACTGACACTAGCCCTGTATAGAAAACAGTTTTGGTGTCTGCAAACTGTACTTCTGAATCTCTATTGCACTTACAACTATAAAATTCAGGCTGCTTAATTTTAATTTTTTAAATAAAATGCAAAAGGGTTATTACCTAGATTTTAAAATAACAGCTGTTAGGCTTACCGCGCTTCTTGAACTAAGTAGTTTGCATTAGTTTCTTTAAAACATTTTTGTATCTAATTGGCATATTGTGCAAATAAATTTAAGCTTCTACACAACAATTCACTGTTTTCATAAAACAAAAACACAAATAGTTGGGGCTCTGAGGAGAATGGGATGTTATTAAACAGCTGGAAATTAAAATAGGAAATCAGCTATTTCTTAAGTGTACTTTTAGGAATAACTTCACATGGAGTCAGCTATTCAAAGTCCTGCTGATGGAAAGTAATGTTTGTCTGCCAAAACAGCCTGCAGTAGAGGTTCTTTTCATAATGAATGCTCAGATATAAATATCATTTCACAAATGCAACCAATTTCCCCCCTTAAATCTTGAATTTCTCCATTCTCCACAGGAGATGCAGACATGAAAAAAAAAAATTAATTCAGTTGGTAAACTGATTAACTGTGCTGCATTGATCCTGTTCAGAATAATTATATGTTTATCTGAAGGGTTTTCCTTAGCATGTAATTCCCTGATTTCAAGCTGGCTCATAGAAGAGAGAGGAAGGATGGGAGGGAGGGGTGAAGAGCAGGGATGCTGATGACGTGATTGTGCTTGTTAACATTCACATCACACAGGGATCTGGCAAACCCCTTTTCAGTCTTTTTGCTTTTCATTAAATCACTACCTGCTTGTAGCAACACGTCAGAAACAGTGAGTCTCCCACATTTACCAAATGCAATATTTGAAATCTTAAAACATGTTGGAGGTACTCTGCTAAATATTATGATCTGCCACAAAAGCAGCCTTGCATGCACTGAGCTGGAAGATACTTAGCCTTCCCCCCCTAAATCCCATATTTCAAGAACTCTACTTCAAGAAACACAATCTGAAACTTGAATGGATAACCTTGGTGCACATATTATTTAGAAAAATGTGGGGTTCACCTCATGCTTTCCATTCATCCCGTAGACAAACAGATTTGGAAAAGAAGAGAGCGCCCACAAGCACAGACTTCCTTAGGGGTAGTGCTGGATTTTCAAGAAGAAACTAAAATAAGTATCTCATCATTGCCCTTGCAGGCTCACCAATTTCAAAAGTCAAACAAACAAACAAAGAATTTATTGTATGGCTCCCAAGGAACCTTTGGGATAACAAAGTCCCACTATTTCCTCATTTCAATTTCTGACTCATCATTGAGTTGAGCCAGAACTGTCCAAAATTTTTCTCTGACTCCTCTAGGTGGTTTAAACTGCATCTAATGATTTTTGGCGATAATCCCTTTGCAACAACTAATCCGTTAAGTGTTGCTAAGGATCCCTTTGTTTTCTTGCCAATCATAACTGTAAGTTTTTAAAAAAAGATTATTATAGTGAAATCACAGCAAGTGCTGGTCACTATAAATACAAGACTCTGATGAGTAATCATTGCTAAATCCTTCATTCTCATAGAACAATTAAACTAGAGTTTCTGATTATCAGTGAATTGAACCAAAGCACAAATGCTTTCTCTTTTTTAAGAACTGGTTTACAGAATGGGAGAAGCTGAAGAGTACAGATTGTTGTCCTATATATATATATAGTAAGTGTAGGCATCGATTGGGACTACCTGCCTTGGGTTATAGAATACTGTCACAGAATTATAAATCATAGTAATGAAGATGGAAAACACTCAATATGCCACCTAAATTGACCTGTACCAGTGCAGGATTATTTCCTACAACACACCTCCAACAGTTTTTGACAATTGTCTGAGAATCAGAATCAGGTAAGATCATTAAAGCAAAGCAATATTTATTATGATTTGAGGACTAGGTTTATCCTCCAGTGGAAATCCCTCCACCTTCCTGTTGACAGAACTAAGGGATTGAATAGTATCAAGTGAAAAGGGGATGCAGGAGTCTGAGGGTCAAGCTCAACATCATAATAGAAAGTGGTAGGGACTTTGGGCAAGACTGCTGAGGACTCAATTTTCACCCATCAAGGAAAAAGGATTGTGAACTTTATATTGTGACAAGAAGGTGGGATTTAAAGTGAAATTCAATCTTGGACAAAGGGCCTGCACCAAGACTATGCACCACTTAAGCCCTCAGACCAGGCCTTGTGCTGGCCTTCTGCACATGTATGAACTTCATCCTTAATACACCTCTACCCCAATATAATGCGACCCGATATAACACAAATTCGGATATAACGTGGTAAAGCAGCGCTCCGGGGGGTGGGGTGGGGGCTGCGCACTCTGGCAGATCAAATCAAGTTTGATATAACACGGTTTCTCCTGTAACACAGTAAGAATTTTTGGCTCCCAAGGACAGTGTTATATCGATGTAGAGGTGTACATACAATGCCAGGTCCAAACCAGATCTGGTTTTCTGCTTCAGATTTCATGGTCTTTCCTTCCAGAATACCAGTATGAAAGGACATTCCCAAATGCAGTGAGAGTTTAAACTAAGGCCTTGTGAATCGGCATTTCAGACAATGCTGCAATGCATCCAGTTTGAAATAGCTGGGTGATAGGGAGAACAGCCTGAGGAGGAGAAAATATAAAACAGTCTAGATTAATAAAATTTTGAGACTATAATCTGGAAATTCAGGACCTCAGCCCACAGATCCTTAGGAAAAGAAGTCTTGAAATGTTTTCCCCAGAGAATTTTTGATGTGCAGGTAAGTGAGTTATCCTTCCAAGATGAATAAAAATGTGTGGGGTGGTCTGAGGAACGTCAATATCTTTTAATTCTCCCTCTTCTAAGTTTTTCTGTTTAATTCTTGGTTATTAGTGTGTCTATAAGTCATTGGCCAAAACGTCAGAGAGGTTATGTAATGGTTTTGTAACATTTTACTCTAAGGAGATTGAAAATATTGGTATTCTATATTAAATAGAAATTAGAGCAGTAAAAATAATGTGCATGGTGCATATTCATCATTGGTATCATACATGGATAGGTACTACACATAGCATTGAGAATACTTAAAACTCCAGTTAAAACCTAGCAAAATCATGGAGAAAATATTTAAAAGCAAAATCACTACACTGTGCTAAATGCCTTAAGAAATAAAGTCTTAATGTCTCATTATAAGAAGCTAACATGACAGCCTTTCAGAGATCAGAAGGCAGGGCATTCTCTGCAGATACTGGGCAACAGAAACAAAAATATACCCATTTTATTCCTACTAACCCTGCGATCAAAAGCCCTGTTCCTTTTAATCTAAAAGGGCAAGACGGTACAAAGTGTGTCAGAAGACTGACAAGATAATTAAGACCCAGTACATTCAAGGCATTAAATATTAAAAGCATCACTCTGAATTCAAGTCTATATAACAGCAGGCAGTCAGTGAGACAGCAAAACGGCTGGTTGACTGAATCCCCTCCTCCCTTCTCCACCTTCCCTAAGAACACACAGCCACCTTCTGTTGTAACCTTCCCTCTGAGTCGTGACAAGTGGATCATTCAAGACTGACTGGGGCATTCTCAGTGCTATATCCGTATTAGAGCAATTTTCCATGTTGTTGAGATGTATCTGCACCTATATCACACCACCATTTTTTTCTAGGACCTAGCAAATAGAAACTGTTTTATGTACCTCCCCAGAGCAAACTGTAAATTTGCACTAACTGCATAAAGAAATGTAGCACTAGCAAATTAAATGCTCCCTAAATAGTACCGGCAGATTTACTGCTAAATTCTCTAATTTCCTTATTTTGTAAAACAAATTCAGATTATTTATAGTAAAATGTGACTATTTGCAGAGAGGAGTATGAGTTGATGGAATATGCCTCTTTTAACAGTTGCTAAATGTTACTCACTTTTAGTAGGTTATCTATAATTAAAAATATCTGTCCATTGTTTGGAATCTGAACAGACATCTAAATAGGCAGCCAGATCCATGATTAGCATGCATCTCTAGAATAACTTGTTTTTCGCTCTGTAATCTTACCCCGCACATGACTCATGTTATACATGACACATCTCCTTCCTTACAATTTTGGTCACTTTGGATAGCACAGCAGAGTCCTAAAAGGCCACCCCTCTGTACCTCTCCCTGTTGCACTGTTACTTTAGAAGGAGAAATTGGGTTCAGAATTCAAACTTGGACTTTGAAAACCACACTAAATAAGGCACTCATACTTAAGGAAGTACAGGGGGATCCACAGTAACATACACTGCTGTCTGGCATATAGAGTGGTAAAGAATGAGAGTATCACACTAATTATCTTTCATCGGCATAGTGTTGGAGACACTATCTTCCCTCTCTAACCCATGACTCTGAGTCACTAACAGATTCTGTTCCTTTCTTTACAGCTGGTGGGAGAATGTTTTGGTAGGAATGAGATTGGCACAGGTACAGTAACATTCAGTAACACCTGACACTTATTTTTAGAATAGGTTTATAACAGTCTGATTCTCAGAGGAGAAGGTGTAAGAGAAAGTGGGTGCTTTTATAGTTTAATAGTACAGTATTTCTGATTACTTGGTTTGTAAGTCAGTATTAGAAACAAGTTACTCTACAGGAGAATTCCATTCTGGGTGGCATTTGTACCAATGTGCATGCCAGAAAAGTCATGGACAAATAAGGGGCATGTGAGGCAATTCTGACTAGCCCAGATTTCACAGAGAAGCTGTCTCCAATTCATCCTCAGAAGAAGACTCTCACAGTATATTCAGGTATATAGACTATGGTTCCTGGTGTATGATCCATGTGGCTTGGCATGTAAATATCTTAACCCAAGTGAAAGCTTGATTATTTCTGTCAGGAGCAGGTATATAAAGCTGCATGTACAGTGATAGGGGACTCATAGACTCATAGACTCTAGGATTGGAAGGGACCTCGAGAGGTCATCGAGTCCAGTCCCCTGCCCTCATGGCAGGACCAAATACTGTCTAGACCATCCCTAATAGACATTTATCTAACCTACTCTTAAATATCTCCAGAGATGGAGATTCCACAACTTCCCTAGGCAATCTATTCCAGTGTTTAACTACCCTGACAGTTAGGAACTTTTTCCTAATGTCCAACCTAAATCTCCCTTGCTGCAGTTTAAGCCCATTGCTTCTTGTTCTATCATTGGAGGCTAAGGTGAACAAGTTTTCTCCCTCCTCCTCATGACACCCTTTTAGATAGCTGAAAACTGCTATCATGTCCCCTCTCAGTCTTCTCTTTTCCAAACTAAACAAACCCAATTCCTTCAGCCTTCCTTCATAGGTCATGTTCTCAAGACCTTTAATCATTCTTGGATCACACTGGATGCTTGTGCATAAGGCATGTCTGTACACAATAAACACTGCTTTTCAGTACCAATATATGTCAGTTTGGGAGTAAAACTGAATAATCTTATAATTTAGCCTGAGGTATCTTGCTGGGTAATACAACCCACACTGGACCTAACAGCAAATAAAATAAATAAATAAATAAAATAGAAAAGGTAAGAAATACTATTAACAATGTGCCCTTCTAACTCCAGTCTTGTTGATGACCCCGACCTACGAAGCCTGCAGGAGTGGGACTTGCAGTTTTGTTCAGAGCTACTAAATATCTCTTCTGAAGTTTCAGCTTTTTGATTGTCTGAGACTTTTCTTTTTTCCAGGTGTGCAAAGATGGGGCTTCCATGAACAATAGCACAGGATAAAGAAAGTGTGACAAATTGTAAACCTGTGTTTGTGAAGTGCTACAGTGATGTACCAAAATAAAATTATTCCTGATTAAGCAATTCCCCATAGGTGCATCCAGAAGCCAATACAATGCTTGATACGGTTTTCTATTCACATTCTCAACCAACTGCTTTCCAATAAGTATGAATTGTAAAAGAGATATAGCACTTTCTAGCTATTCTGTGAATGGTTTATTGAAATGAAAACTCATTGAACAGTGACTTTACAGAATAGATTCAAGCTCATAGACAGAGCAGCCTTTACTTTAGCCAGGGCCGGGCTCCAGGGGTTTTGCCACCCCAAGCAGCAAAAAAAAAAAAAAAAAAAAAAAAAAGCCGCGATCGCGATCTGAGGGACTATCCGCCGAATTGCCGCCAAATAGCTGGACCTGCCGCCCCTCTCCAGAGTGGCTGCCCCAAGCACCTGCTTGCTAAACTGGTACCTGGAGCCGGCCCTGACTCTAGCCTTCTGTGTACCGTGAAGAGGTCTGCTTCTTTCACTCTGAACATCATCTGGGGATTGGCTAATTTTTTGTAGATTTGGAGAGTCATTGGGATGTTATCCTGGGAAAGAAGGAGATTCTGGTCACTCAGAGGTGAAGCCAGGTCAGGATTCCTGCCTGGAAATTGTTCTGCTTGGCTTTGCCTTCCTCTTGACTTTTTTTGCTTTACGATGTGTAAAAACATAAAAAGAAGCACTTAGCTCAAAGTGTTGTGCTTATGAATTTCACATGGCAGCAGTGTATTGTCCATCTTTGAATTTTGATTCAGTCACAAAGATGGCTTTTAAACTCTAGAATTTTTAGTTTATTATTCTTGTAAAGGTGTAATAGATGTTTCTACAAGTCCATCAAAATCTCCTTGCCATTTGCAATAAATGAAGGGGATGGAGGTAGCTCCCTTTTATGGACACCCAGCCAGCCAGTTAGCTATAAAGTCCCTCTGGGTGGCTGCTTGCTTTACCTGTAAAGGGTTAAAAAGTCTCCCAGACCAAGTCTACCGGACCAAAAGAGCCAATGGGAAGGCTAGAACTTTTTAAAATTGGAAAAAATTTTCCCTTTGTCTCTCTGTTGTTCTCTCTGGACAGAAGAGATGGGGGCAGCTGAAATGCTGTGTAAAGTTTGAACCAGGTATGAAAAGTCATCGTCCATACCTAGAATAATTCATTGGGACAGGGAATGTTTAGATAGATGCAATTAGGGTTATTTCTTTTATTTTCTGTAAGGCTTGTGGATTTCTCTGTACTAACCCCAGATGCTTTTGTTTGCTTGTAACCTTCAAGCTGAACCCCCAAGGAAGCTATTTTGAGTGCTTAATTTTTGGAATTGCTCTTTTAAAATCTAGCAATAGCCTAAGTTCCAGTTGTATTTTCTTTCTTTTTGTTTCTAATAAAATTTACTTTTAAGAACCTGATTGGTTTTGTGTCTTAAAAGGTCTGTACATATGTTTTTCAATTAGCTGGTGGCAACAGCTAGGTTTCCCTTTTGTTGTTTTCTTTCTTGGCTTCCCTGAGGGAGGGGTGGAAAAACCGAGGGGCCTCAGGGAAAACTTCCCAAGTGAATTTTTCCAGGATATGCAAGAGGCAGTTTTTCGCTTGGGTGGTGGCAGCGTTTACCAAGTCAAGGTCAGAGAAAAGCTATAACCTTGGGGGTTTAATACAAGCCTGGAGTGGCTAGTATTCATTTTTAAAATCCTTGCGGGCCCTCATCTTCTGCACTTGAAGTGCCAGAGTGGGGATCAGCCTTGACACCATTCTTGTACCATTTTATATCTGCTCATTGTTGTGATACCTGTGTCATCCTCTGTAGTTTCAATATATCAAAAACAGGTACATGAATGTCATCCAACCATTAGAAATGTTGAAGACTCCTTTGTAGTGACAGAAGTTGTCTTTTGTTAAGATAACTATATATCCAGGTTCTTATATGGCCTTCCTCACTGCAGAATGTTCAAATGATGTACAAATTATCTTCCTGCTGAAGACCTTTAAGCTAATTTCATTGTTTGCACAAAGCTTACTTTTCACTGAATGGTACTGTGCTGGTTGGATGTGACACACTCCATTCAGCCTCATAATAGTAAGAGGCAAAACTGAGGTTCATTGTTGCTTACTAGCAGTTGACCATTTCAACAGGTCTCTGACCACTTCAATTATGCATCATCCTTGAAAGGACCACGGATTCTCAAACTGTGACCACAGATGCAGTTCCACCATATTCCTTTTTCTCTCAGAAGAACAAGGTTTGCCATCTTCTCTATGGTGTAATCCAATCCCTCAAATGTAAATTTGGGCAATTTCTTCCACGTGTACCACTCCACAGCACCCAATCTAAAGCTAGTCCATTATCTGGTGTCTTAAAGGTGATGAAATAACCCTGATAATAGATGTCTTTGACAGGATAGATCCACTGGCTCTTATTACATATCTTGAGAGAAACTGAGGATTGGCAATGTAATCCTCTAAAGAAAAAAAATATTTTCTGTTCTTCTGTCAGATCAGTGGTTACCATTGCCCAAACTTACAGTGTCTGGTTAGAAGGTACATATGTAGACAGTTAACCACTCAGGCTGTGGGTAGAGGGGAAGGACCAAATTCATTCTAGACCATTATTTCCCCATATCTCTGCCTCTGTTTCCATAATGATTTTCATTATACAGCTGTGTTTTATATGAAGGTATGGCATTCAGACTTTCATCTCTACTTTAATCAATTATAAAAACCTTCTTTATATTATGCATTTCAATGTTATAAAGGGGTTCTCAAACTGGGGGTTAGGAACTCTGAGGGGGTCATGAGGTTATTACATGGGGACTGTGAGCTGTCAGCCTCCATCCCAAGCCCCACTTATCCTCCACTATTTATAATAGTGTTATATATATAAAAAGTGTTTTTAATTTATAAGGGGGAGGGGGTTGCACTCAGAGGCTTGCTATGTGAAAGGGGTCACCAGTACAAAAGTTTGAGAATCACTGCAGTAATTAAAATGTGTGAACAACTTTGGGCAGGGATATAATATCGAATTTTCTGATTCTGAAAGTAGAAGAGCCGTCACCCTAAACAGCTGTTAAAGCAGCTAACTTACTCAAAATACTATCAGCCTGGTTATGGAACCATTATGGCTCATTGGGTAGCCATAAGATAAAAAAAATAAGGATGTTCTACTATAAGGCAGTCTTTGCTCAGACAAAAAATGAGCAGTATGTGTTCATTACAGAGAAGCGGGTAGTACAGAGAAAAGAGGGTAGCATCCATTGTGGAGTTCTCTGCATTTGTACAACGAAAAAACTTTAATTTTTGCCTACTTACAAATCATAAGCAGAATTTATTTCCCCTGTAACTCAACTGAAATCACTGCAGTTACACTAGTGATGAATTTGGCCCATTCTCTTTTTAGTTTATACAGAAAACCATTTTCCATTTGGGTTAAAAAAAGTGAACTTCAATGGGTAATAGTGACCATCAGCTTGCAGCCTCCGAGATTATACTAGACCTGCCACAATTACCACTTGAAGCAGAGGTATACCACATATCACCCACTTCATTACCCTAACCATATCTCCTCCCAGCTTCTCTTGTCCTCTGTTGCTTATTCAGGCTATTCTTAGCCAGTTTGTTTCTTGCCCCTATTTCATGATCAGATGGGAACTTAGCATGAATTCAGAGACTAGTCCTTGTTTTGTTTAATACTCTGGCCTTGTGTTTCCAGGTGAGTGGAGTGCTTTACTGGTTTGCAGATGTGCAGCACTCTGGTACCACCAAAAGAACTAGAGAGAGATAAGGAATGAGGAGAGATGAGCAAGCAAATTCAGTGAGATCAGGGCATAAAAGAAGGAAAGTAGGAGTGATGGGATCCTTTTCTTTCTCTCTAGTTTTCTTCAGCCAGACTCTTGCCTTCCATGACAATTACCACCATATAAACTTTACATTCACTTGAGTATGAAATTCATTTGATACGATCTAAATAACACAAAGCTCAGCTGCTGTGCCTGCTATCTCTTTCAGATGCAAATATCTTAGCTATCACAAAACATTTTGTTTTCAAAAAAAGAAAAAAAGACATTCATATTAAGCATTAGCAGTCTGCAAAACTCATTCATTTTAAATGACATTATCAGCAAGTTTTGGTCTAGTGCTTGGCAAACCATTGATAGTTCTGTATCTCACTAATGACTGATTAAATGAAAATTATTTTTATACAAATAAATTTGCATCTGGGCTGTTATTTCTATAGCATCAAAATTCATTAGAGTGGGCTGAAACCACCACCTGTTTTTAGATTCCAACAGCCCCCATTGTGAAGCTTTGCCAACTTTGTTATGTATTTGTAGCACAGCCCCACTGACTGTGCTACAAATCACTGTGGATATTAAGGATGTGTCTAACTTCTGTTCTATGGGGTCTAAAACTGGCACCACTGAGAGCAATGGGAGGTTTGCCATTGACTTCATTGGGGCTAGGTTTCACCTTTGGTGTCTATTTGTGCACTCCTGAGAGTAGGCAGGAATGTGTGGCAGTGGGCATGTGGTCCAAAAGAATAGAGAATAGGAAAAACACGTAGACATCTTTTATGGATTACCCAGCATAGGAGAGTGGGAATTGAACATCGCTGAGCTAATTTTCAGGGTATCCTAAGTCATAGGCCACTGTGGGGGAATTTTATCTGTTCAGATTTCAGCTGGGCTACATTGAAAAACTCCTTAGTTATTCACAAGACAACTTTATGACTCAGAAAGAACATATACAAGTAGATGGGAAGCCATCTTGGATTTTCTATTCACTGGTAAGGAGAACTAATAGAGAAAGTGAGAATAATGGGAAGCTTGGAACCGTGAGCTACTTGAATTCTGCATAGTAAGGATTGGGATCACTGACTATAGCAATTCATAGGTATTATATTTCAAGAAAGCAATTTTTGGGAAGTGAAGAAATCTAGTGAGTAAGATGCAATGGGAAGATATTAAAAATTCACCAGCTACACTAAAGGACCAGGAGAAATTAGAAACATTAACAGAAAACACTAAAGTTATATCCTCATTAATAAAAAGCAGCTGGACTACTGTGTCCAGTTTTGAGCATTGCTCTTTAAGAAAGATGTGAACAAACTGGAGAGAGTCCAGAGGAGAGCAACATAAATGAGAAGAGGTTAAGAAAACATGACCTATGATGAAATGTTGAAAGAGCTGACCATGCTAAGAGAAAACTGAGAGGGGATATGATAACAATCTTCACATATGTAACAGGCTGTCATAAAGAGGACAGTGATCAATTGTTCTCCCTATCCAGTAGAGTAGAACAAGAAGTAAGGGAGGTTTAGGTTAGCTATTAGGGAAAAATTTCTAACTATAAGGATAATTAAGCTGGAACGATTTACCTAGAGACGTTGTGGAATCCTCATCACTGAAGATTTGTAAGAACTGGTTAGACAAATACCTGTCGGGAATGGTCTAGTTATATTTAATCCTACCTCAGTACGAGGGGGATGGACTAGATACTTCTTGAGGTCCCTTCTGGCCCTACATTTCTAAAAATTCTTCAATCTGAAAAATACTTACTCAGTGGGAAGGAAAAAATCTGCTGACCTAAGAATGACAATGAGCAACAATGAGTTTGCAGTTGAATATGTCTGCAAAAATGTAAAAGCAAATTTTGATATTAATATGCAGATACATGGAATCACAGGGCAGGGATGTAATAACTTATTTCTGTACAAATCTAGAAACAAATTGGCAAATTATAAGTGATCAAGGACTAGAGGAACTGTCCTATAAGGAAAAAAATTAAAAGCTAATTATACAGAGCTTGGATGAACAATGATTAGGAAGTTACCTGTCACTAGTTTACAAACGTGTAAATATTGAGGGTAAAGATACATGATTATTTGAGTAGTGGAAAGGAAAATTTTTGACTGAATGCCAGTGAGATATCAAATTTTGGAACAGTTTTCCAAGGGAAGTGGTAGAAATCCCACCACTTGGAGCTTTTGTTGGACAAAACACTGGTAAAGGAAACCATCCTGCATTGACAGGGAAGATGGACTGGATATTCTAATTTGTCTATGCCATCTCTTGCTTGTATAATTTTATGAAGTATAGAAAATTATTTTGGGGGTATTCATTAACATCAATATTTTTTCATAGTACAGTGTAAATGTCCAACTCATTGTTATTAGCTTTCAGCAAGCAGAGAATGCTTTACTAGTGAATAAATTGCTCAAATAATAATTTGTTTGGCAGAAGTGTTTTATCTGAATCTCTGAATCCTCATGTCAAATGTTGCTTAGGACACAAACCAGGCTCCACTATTCCCATCTGTTCTGGGTCGCTCTTTGCATGACCTCTTTATTGTTAAATACCATAAGTTTTCCCTCTCTAAGTACTGCTCAGTGGAGAGATTCTTTTGGTCAGTTCTTTTTATTTGTTCCAACAGCTGCCCAGTGTGGCACATCTGCCAAGGCAGACATTCTAGCTTCATTCTTAATGTGTATCTCAACTATTTCCATGTTCTTTTCTGGATAAATTTTAGAGATAAGAAGTTGAACTCTGATAAATCTCAGCATTTCTTATCAATTTATTCAATTTAAGATGTAGTATTTTAACATGGTGTTTGCTTTGGAAAGCATTTAGACATACATCTATATCTTTGGTGGATTTTCAGCTTTCACATCCATATATTAAAGTGGAAATAACATTTGAGTTGAAGTTTCAGAGTTTGGTTTTTAAGTTGTAGATTTTTGATTATCAAATTTTGTTTAATTATTTTCTTATGAATATCCCCACTGGTATGCATGTTAGTGCCAGAGTATGTGAATTGACACACCTCCTGTATTTCTTTGCCTTCTAACCTAAAGCTTGAGTTATGAGTTGCTGCAGTTTTCATTAGCTTGCTTTGTTTTCCTAACAAGCCTGTCTTTTGTGCAACACTAAACAGCATTTCAGTCTTTGCTTGTATGTTGTTTGAGTTGTCATTTAGAAGAGTTATGTCATCAGCAACATCAAAAGCTTCTAGTATGTTAAGCTATGTGATGCTTGTGTTGTATTCATCTACACTTGTTTTCATAATGAAGTAAATATCAATGCCCAACAGGAGGGGTGAGAGAATGCATCTTTGTTTGATACCAGTATTATATTAAACCATTCATTCTAGTCTGTGTTTACTTTATATCAAGGTGCAGTTTGCACAATTAAAGCCTTGGTAAAGTTAATTATTTACTGGAATATCATAACACTTCAAGATGGCCTGGTGAATCATGATGAATCTACAGTCTTTCACAGTTCTGATTTTGGGAACCAATGCCCATTGCTTTCTCCACTCAATTGTTGTCATCCCCAACTTTGGCCATGAATCTCCTCATTACTAAGAAAACGTCATGCTTGGGAATATTGTCAACCAGAGTTTGTAGGCAATTGTAGAACTGATCTTTGATCTCATCACCAGAGTTGTCTATTGGTGCATTACACTGTATAATTGTCATTTTCATGTATTATGTTTAAAACCTAGCTTGGAGCAGTTAGCTGTTAATTGGCTCTCAATCAAAGTGTTTTTTCAGCTTTGGAAATCATAATTAATGCTACTCCCTCTCAATGGTAGCCATTTTGCCTCCTCAAATATGTTATGACTTTATTTTCATTTATGAATATCTTTTTATCCATTCCTGTCCCACTGACTTCTGCTTACTCCAAGCATTTCAAGATTATATTAATCCATTTCTTTCATCTCCTGCAAAGCTTTTTTCATTGCAGCCATTGTTCTAGTGTTCCAGAAACCTGCTTTTATAGTTTGTTTTACCTTTAGCAAAGATCTTCTCAGCCTTGACCTGATTGCTTGCACAAAGATTCATCATTCCTGCTGAGACAGAGTCCATTACTTTGGCATGCTGTTTCTCAGAAGGGCTAACTTGTTGTGTTTCTATAACTTCTTTGAAAAATGACGATAGGCATAGTTCTCAGGGTCTTTGTAGCACATGAACAGTCCCACCACATCAGGTGCAGTCCCCATGGAAAGACATGCTTGATACATGATATTTTGCTGGATTTTAGTCATTAATAACTGCAGTGAATGTGTGTCACTGTCTTGGCATAAATTCTCTCTCAGCATCAATGTTTTAAATCCCAGATTTGAGGTCCAATTCTGATTTCATTTAGAACTCCGTAAATCAGGAGTTATTCTACTAGTGCTAGTGGTGTTAAGTAAGAGTAGAAACTCCCCTTAATATCTGGTTGAAAAAAAAAATAAAGTTAGAAGTTTACAGGATGAAATCAAATTCTGTTGTTTCTCCCCAAGAAACAGGATGTTCCCAGCCTCACTTCATAGGGGTATTTGTTTTACCATTTGTTGTCTTTCCTTGCATTACTTGAAACATTCTGAGCTGAGAGAGCCACATCTCTTCCAGGATCAATGGCATAATAAATGGCATACATTATCCTGTAGATTCAATGAAAACATATTAGAGCTAGCTCTGCAGATACGAATTCTGTAGGCTGCAAACTAAGCATGGTTTCTAAGTTACATACTAAAAATAAAAAGGAGACCATAGTTTACTTTGTTTCAGCCTGAACGTCAAGGCATACCACTTTTTATTTCCTATAGATAATTTTACTCAGTAAACTTAATTCGCAAGTTTATAAAGCCAAATTCTGCCCTCAGATGAATTCATCTGATTTCTGTTGAAGTCAATTAATGTTGTGCATGTAGTTGAGAACAGAATTTAGCCCTCTTTGAGGTCCATTTGGTGTGTTTTAAGCCAAGGGTTTCACAAGAAAAATTTTGGTGGCCTCAGAGTGCAGCCACCAACTCTTGCTGGTGGCTGCTCTGACAATTTTTCTTAAAATACTTAATTAACTTTAGGAAAAACAAATAAATATGCACATACACATGTCCAAATCATTGTAATTTATTAATGTAGGTTTTCATTGCAGACTCAATAATAAAAATAATGTACCGTTGTCTCTATTGTTTACTGGACCTAAACAGAATAGAAACAAATAATGTGCTTTGCACATTCTTGTCTTTTTTGTTGTCGTTTCTTTTTCTTTTTGAGACTTGCTAGCTAGTAAGTTTCTGTCAAAAATGTTATTTGTATGTTTGTTAACTCTGCTTTGCTTCTCCATCCCCGCTTCCCAACACTGCCCAGGAGGCTGTAGCCACATAAAAAGCCCCTGGTGGCCTCAGGTGGCCACATTTAAGAAACACTGCTTCTAAACATTGACAATCTTTGTCTGTATCAGTCCTTTGTGCATTATCTGAGATTCTTACTTCTATTGTATTAATAAAGATTATGGATGCATCATCATCTATCTTGCCTGCAATCTGAATGACAGTCAATAGCACTTGTACAAAAAACTAGCAGGAAACCAAGACAATCTGTTATCAAATCTTCCATGGTGATAGAAAATTTTAGAGCTATTTGGGATCAAGCTCACAACACTAAGGCTTGCATACAATTAGTTGGACTTGGTCTATGATCATCAATCTAATGAGTACATAGTTATGCAAGTGTAAAAATAGTGCATATGAAGTATATCAGTCTTGATTCAGAAGATCCAGTGTATGTTACAGGCTGTGTGCCATGGATGTGCTGGTAGAACTGAGCAAGCAGTGTAATTAGGAAAAACCTGGAGGGACAAAGCGTTATCTTGCCTTTGAGATGAGAGAATTTACAATGCAGCCCAGGCATGCTGTGATAAATTTTCTGCTTTTGATGTGAATGATAAAGTGATATAATGATGGCTGTTGTTATGGAACCTGCTAGCAAGTGAATGTCCAAACAAGTGTCAGACTGGATGGAAGGTATTCTTGTTTAGAGTATTTATCTTCCGTTTTGCCTCCGTGCAATTTATGCTTTCAGCTTTTGTATTTTAACTAACTGATTCAGTTCTAAAACTCAATAAACTGTTTCAGCCTGGCAGTAGGTTAACATGAGCAATGCAAAATATTCTAGGAATCCCAGTACAGGAAGAAGTAGTTACTGAATATAGTTAGGGATAAGTGCAGGTATAATTGCTGATAAAATTTAAACAGGAAGGCATGTCATTGCAAAAGGCCTTGTTTTAAAAAAGTGAAACAGGTGCTAGTAACTTATATACAGATGGAAATGTTTAGTGTAAGCACTGTTTTGCTCAAGTCTTCTATCATAAAATGAAAATACATTAATCCTGAAGTAGTGGTAACTTTGGGTAAGTATAATGGTGATCCCTGTAGGTGCTTTAGAGAGTTGTGTTGATGATGCAGTAGATGACAGTTTTCCCTCTGAGTACATACTAAACCAACTCTTCAGTACAGTCTTTGTGTTGCTGAAAGTGCAGTCTCATTTAAATGACCAAAACTCATGGTTCTAATACTATGCTGCCATAAACAGCCCACGAAAACTCTTAATAGAAAATGATGTTAACATCTGAGCTCTCAAATTCCTACTCTTTGTGCTTTCCTAAATTTTCACTTCTTTTCAGCTTGAAAAGGTAGTTTGCACTCCTGTTCTCAGAGGCTGCATTGTATTGCTGTCTCCTGTTAAACAGCTGTCACATTTCAGCCCAGAGCTGGCTGCATTTCAGTTGAGAATAAAGTTATTCTTGTGTAGATGTTTTATAAAATGTTTTAAAACACATTGAGATCCTTGGAAGTGAAAAGGTCTATATAAATGTACAACTATCATCATCCTGCTGGCTGCTAGATTGTTTTCTTTTGTAAATACATACTCAGGGACAGAGTGGCAGTCAAGCCATGTAGAGAGTAGTATTTTGAGGCTTTTGTTTCCATGCGCTGTTCTGTAGAGAGCAACGCGGGTGTTTGTACATTTCCCTAAGTTTGTGCACAGAGCTGCCCCCTGTCTCGAGGCACAACCACCTCTTTATTACCCTACAGAGCTGTGATTCCCACCTTCTCTGATCGACTGTCACATTCCAACTGCCACAGAACCTTTGCATTCCAACATTCCATCTAATTCTCACAAGACTCAACAATGACTAAACAAGTGAGATGCTGAACAAAAAGAGCTCTCAGCCATGCTTTTAGCTGTTTCCCCCACTTCACACTGACTCAAAAGACATTTTAGGCTTCTGAGTGACACAGAGTGACTGTGGCAGGCCTGGCACCTCACTGCCCTTTGGGACGGGTGGGGGGAGGGTATGGGGTGTCAGAACCACTCCCAAGTTCATATGCTCATCTCACTGTGGGTGGCCCGATGTGGCCTAATAGCCTCCCTCCACACGATCACCCCTTAGTCAGGGTAGTGTTCCCTAATGGCCAGAGTCCATATAACTCACTCCCAGCATCCAAGCAGTGCAGCCTAGTGGCCAGAGTCCATATATCCCCCCCTCACAGGCTGGATAGTGCAGCCTAGTGGCTGGAGTCCATGTAACTCATCCCAAATGTCCAGGCAGTGTGGCCCAATGGCCTGGGTCCATATAAATTACTCCCAGCATTGGAGCAATGTGGCCCAATGGCCAGAGTCTATATGATTCCCATGCTGGGCCACCTCCTGACCAGGGGAAGGGTGGGTGGACAGGTGGCTGGGAGGGGTAAGTGGACCCAGGTCTGCTCTTTCCACAGGGTCCTGACCCAGGGCCCTAGTAGTGGCAAGTTCCCCTTGCCACCATGTAACTCAGTGTGGCTGTAATGCTGTTTTCCTCTAAAGTTCCCCTGGGTTGCTTCCTACCATAGCCTCTCAGTCCTCCATTTCAGGGGGTCCTTTGGTTTGTTCCCCTTCTGTGACTTACTCTGTCTGGGCAGCAGGGCCGGCGCTACCATTTAGGCAGCCTAGGCAATTGCCTAGGGCACCAGAATAATTGTTGGGCACCGTTTTGCTGGAGGGGGTGGCAGGCGGCTCCAGTGGAGCTGCCGCAGTGGTGCCTGCGGAGGGTCCAGTGCTCCGCGGCTCCGGTGGAGCTGCCACAGTCGTGCCTGTGGACGGTCGGCTGCTCGCACAGCTCCGGTGGACCGCCCGCAGGCATCACTGTGGCAGCTCCACCGGAGCCACGGAGCACTGGACCCTCTGCAGGCACCACTGCGGCAGCTCCAGCGGAGCCGCGGGACCAGCACGCGGGGGGCGAAATTACCATTCGCCTAGGGCGCTCAAACCCCTAGCGCCGGTCCTGCTGGGCAGGGGGGTGCGTCCCAGCTTGGCTGGCTTCAGGATCCTGGAGCACAAGCTGTCCCTCATCAGGAGCCAGCAGCATGCCTCCTTCCCCTCCAGCAGTCAGCCCAGACTGAACAGCTCTGCAGGCTTTTATACCTGTTCTCCAGTTGGAGCATGCTCAGCACTGCCTCGGGGGCATGGCTTCCTCTGCTAGGAAAGAAGAGTTAACCCCTACGGTACCAGTACAGGTTCGCTCTGCCCTGTCACAGTGAGAATCCTGGAATCTTACTATATAGATAGTAACAATAATAGAAAAGGGGGCCAGAGAGTCAGAGTTAAATGCAGGGGAAATAGCAACTGGTAACAGAAACACTACTACAACTGGCACTACATGAAAATTGTCAACATTTCATTTCTGGCACTTGCACAAGAACTGAATCACCATCACCATCCCACAGTACATGGAGACTGCTTCAGGAAATGAGAAGGGCTGTCTCTCTGACAATAGCTTCATTGGGGAAATAATATCTTCAGGATAAAAGGAAATATTTCTGTACACAGAGCTCACTAAATAAAGGAGAAATCTGGAGTATATTTATTCATTAGATTCTGCTATGTCAAGACTTTGATTAATGAAAATTAAGATAATGGTTCTGATTATTATTGAGTACTATAAAATGGTCCATATGAAGGGAGAAATTTGATTGGCTAACAAAGATTGAGCCATCTGGTATAACCATATGGGTTGGGAATCATTAGCTAATTGTTACTAAAATATAACAAAACCATCGTTTTATGACAGCACTAAAGTCCTTCAGGAAGTGAAGTCATATTAGCTACCTGCACAACTGAAGTTTCTCAGCCTTCACTGTTATATCTCACATTTCACTGCAAGCACATGACCAGTGCAGTTATACTGCTTGTCATATTTCGCATTGCACATGTTTTTAAACATTCAAATTATGGAAAAGTCTATATATCCATTATAGTTATTTACAGAATGTTCATTACTATGGGGGCAGAGTTGTTGAGAGGCAAATGACTTTCAAACTCTCATTTGAAAGGGTTATTTACTATTTATCAAGACTTGAACTGATACTTTTGGGCTCTACTTGCACTGACATATAATCCATAGCGGATACGTTCAGGTGCACATTTGCCAGATGGAAAGAGGTTAGCAGTTAGCTAATGAATGAAAAAAAATTGTAAGTGGGTGGGAAGATGAGAGGCAGGATAGTCCAGTTGATAGGATATTGGAGTAGAAATCCAAACACCTGGGCTCTATTCCTAGCTTGCCAGTGATCTGTTGTGTGGCGTTGGGCAAGCCATTTCCCCTGTTTCCCTTTTCACCCTTTGTCTATCTTGTCTGTTTAGATTTTTCTAAAGATCTTACAAGGGGCCCAGCTCCATCAAGGGACTTAGGTGCCTAAATCCTAGATTTAGACACCACTGTGATCCACAAAACCCCACTCAGCTGCCACCTAACTTTGTATGCACCTAATTTCTGCCTCTGGGCATGCACACTGCTGCCTCAGGCAGGTGCTTGGACACCTATCTCACATCTAAGCCCCAATGTAACCCTCAGCTCTGACGAATGTAGCTGGTGGCCCACCTATCTCACCTGTGGGCCGAATCACACATGCCTAACTCCACATAAAATGGCTGGAGGCCTCCCATATAAAATTTAGCCCACTAGATAGAGTGCTCACCCAGGATGTGGGAGACTTTTCTTCAGTTCCTTTCGCTGACTAAGAAGATATTTGAACATGGGTTTCCCACTTCTCGGGAGAGTGCCCTAACCACTGGAATATGTGACATTCTGATCAGAGTTTCTGACTCAGTGCTCTTGATTAAATAATTATATACATTGGCCAGAAAGTGAGAATGGCTTTATACCCCAGTGGTTAGGGCACTCACTAGAGATGTGGGAAATCCTTCAAATGCCTTCTCCTCATCAGGCACAAGGGGGAATGAAGCCAGGATCTCCCACCTCTTCAGTGAGTCCCCTAGCCACTGGGCTAAAGGTTATATAGGAGGACACTGCTGCCACCTTCTCACCTGTTTTGTGTGTTGTTAGTAGGGCCGTCCCTAGGGGGGAGCAGAGCTCAGAACAAATCAGCCCCCACTGGTTTGGGGGCCCTGCTCAGTATCAGCAGCTGGGCAGAATCCTCGTCATGTGGGGCTGGTAGCCAGGACCCCAGTCACATGGGGCTGGCAACCAGGAGCCCAGAGGTGCTGCAGCATTCCCCACACCCTTTGTTCCCACATCTATGTCTGACAGGACTGACCAACTGGCCAATTGCACCAGCCCATGGGGCCCCCCAAAGTGTGAGATCAGGAGTGGTTACCCCAATTCGCCCTTCCCAAGGGACGGCTCTGGTTGTTAGGCACGCATCACTGCCTTTCTTGCAAGAAACAACTTAGTTGCATAAGGTGACTGACTTCAGGAGAGGATTTCCTCATGTTGATCCCAGCCAGAGAATGGCAGGGCTTAGGACACGCCTCTCTCCTTGCATCTTCTATGGGCTAGCTTTGGTGACTCCCCGGACGGCGTCTCTCTCTCTCTCACTCTTATAGGGAGCCCAACAAAAGGATTTGTGGATTCTCCTGGATGGCTAGATGCCTAAAAGTTAGGCATTGCAATGCTGCGCATTCCAACATCTAAGTCTCTTTGTGGATCTGGGCCATGGAATGTCTCTTATTGTCTTCTCATTACTGTACATACACAATGAGGCCCTGATCATGATTGGAGCCTTTAGGAACTACTGTGTACTACTACTACTACTACTACTACTACTACAGTTGATGGCTTTTTGCCTAACACTGCCATATTTGGTAAGGCATAAGATTAATACTTCATTCTTTTCTGTTGTTCTGATTTGGTCTTTGATTCTGTAAAACTGTAAAACATTTTCACAATTTATTCAACAAATCTGACTTGCGGCAGACCCTATTTATTCTATAAATTTACAGAAAAAGCCTTGGGCTGGATAGCATTATTGACACTGAGAATGCCTGCTGTTTCTCAGGTAGCTGTCAGTTCAGCATAAGAAAGATGCTAATTATCCTAAGCGCAGGTCACTCAGTGAGATAGAAATCTGAAATTGCTAGATATGAGTAAGACACCGGTGCCTATTGATTTAAACTGAAATATCACGCTGAAGAGGTATGTGAATGGGAAAGAATGTGTAAGGATAAATCCTTACTGTCAATATTTAATATTGCTATCCTGTCAGAGTTGAAATTATAGTACCATGTGTAAAGGGTTCAGACACTTAGATTTGTATCTAGAGGAGGCTGAAGAGTAGGATAAAAAAGAAGAATGTGGGATTAAGAGAAAACAAAAAAGGAAATGTTGGGATAAATGTGCTCTTTCTTGTCCTAAAAATGTCAGATCTCTGTACTAAGTAAAATGAATAAGAAATATACACACACTTTTTAATATCATCCATATGAAAAACACTTACAAAATGAAATAGAGATTTAACCAGTAACATTCTAGGAAATTATTCTAAAACTATAGAATCTAGGACACTGATAACATTTCTATAGTTTTTTTTAAAACTTTATAGAATTTTTATCATATAACTTGTTGTTAAACTCTGGAGGAGATGTAAAAAAAAACCTATAGAAAGGTTAGCATTGTTGTTTTCATTCTAAGACTTCTCCATAATAGTAATTATTTTGGCCTGTTTGTGATTTTACACTTCTATAACTCCTTTGACTCTAAATTAATTAAGTCTCTTTTTATTGGTTATGTAGTTAACGTTAGTCAACAATAATATTCCCGTAATTTTTTAAAGGATTTTCACCTTGAAATTCCAGTAAGAATGACTTAACCTGTTGTTGTACAAAGCATTGTTGTTTTTTAAAACTGTGAAGTACTTATTATTAGAGATAGATAAATCAAACTATCATAATATAGATTACATCCAGATGGTGGACTAACATGTACCTTATACACAGGACCGGCGCCAGTGTTTTTGGTGCCCTAGGCGCACGGCCATTTTGCTGCCCCATGCGCTGCTCCCGCGGCTCTGGTGGACCTGCCACAGGCGTGCCTGCGGGAGGTCCACTGGAGCCGTGGGACCAGCGGACCCTCCACAGGCATGCCTGCGGCAGTTCCACTGGAGCCACCTGCCGCCCCCTCCGGCAAAATGCCGCCTCCCAATAATCCTGGCACCCTAGGCGATTGCCTAGGTCACCTAAATGGAAGCGCCAGCCCTGCTTATACAGTAACTATAACCTCTTTATTATGGTAATTTGTTTGTTTTTAAAAGATCTTACTGTACACTACAGAGATCATTTCAATTATCTAGTTATTCCCCCCTTCTCTTCCCCACCCTCACTTAAGCAGTTGTGATTAATGTTTGTAAACTGATGAGACTAAACTCGTTCAGGCAAGGACTGTCATTTGCAACACTGAGCAAAGCAGCCCTTGCAAATAATAATTAATAATGTAACATTTATAAATGCTGAGTATAAGTATTAAACTCATTTGTTTTTCATAAGGTATAATTGATAAATTTAGCAAATATTCCCAAACTTGATTCTGTTTGCCAAAACTAATTGTTTTACACTTGTCCATACTGAACCATGACTGGTAACCCAATCACCTGAACAATCCACACTGCTGAATCTAGTTACAAGGAACACAATGCTCCACACCCACACTAAATGACTGGAAGAAGACAACATATCGATGGCTCTACTGACTTTCTAAATTCACCATAGCAGCATAAAATTGGTAGAAGGCATGACTTACTGAACATGCAGAGACAGTCTCCACAGGAAAATCATGTCTAAAACATGGCTTGTGCATATGCAGAGTCCCTTTCTCAGTATCTATTATACTTACCCCTTGTTGGCAGTACACCTGGCTGCAGGGGTCTCACAAAGCATCTATTTCTTTGTGATCCTTATAATGGGGTTCACATGTCATGCATTGCAATTGCATACTATATGAAGTGGTATGAAGTGCAAAGGTATCCGTTTTCCTCACATTGGCTGAAGTTTATTTCTGTGCAGAGGGTCCATGTACCACTCAGGTCTCACTTAAGCTCTATTTTGCAGATCTAAATATAAATTTCACTTGTTCAGAGTAAAGTAAATAAAAAGAAAGGAAACTCTTGCAGGAACTGCAGCTCCCCACTTCTGGGCTGGCACTGTGAACAACAAGTACCCAAAGTCGAGACACTGTGTTGGCAGCTAATTAAAAAACTCAGTTGTTACATACAGTAAATGAAAAAAGTGATCTATAGGTTGCTCAGTTTAAATGTTAGCTAGTGATTGCTAGTATTATTACTGAGTTCTTTTAAATGAGAATTTGATTGAATGGAAAAATTGCTGCAATGTTTTTCAATTGTCTGTAGGAATTCTGAAGATTTCCCCTCTTCCTTGCCTTTTCCTAGTCCTCCTCCTACCTACCCCACAGAAGCCTCTTCCTTTTGATGATCACAATTCCTTCTTGAAACCACTAACTGAGTACCATATTTCAGAGTTCTGAATGTGTTTTACAGTTAAATGTAATCTGCAGTGTTAGGAATTATTACTTTACAAGAATTACATCTTTTATTTACAAAAAGGCATTGTTCCTTTGAGGCAGAACCACCATTATATTCTAATTTACTGTTTATATGGAATAGAGAGGAGTTAACATTTATATATCTAATGGCACTACAAATACATAAAGACATCCAAAATCCTGAAGTCATTACTCATGTCAAATCATAAACTTAACTCTTATATAGCACTTTCCACCCAGAGGTTTCAAAGCATGCTGCAAAGGATGTTAACTATTATTATCTCTATTTTGTTCCTGCTGAAGTCACTGCCTGAAAGAAGACTTTAGTATTTTACCCCAACTCCTTTTAATATGCATGAAGATAACCCATGACAACTCTAACCCATGACAAAGCCCTGGCTGGGATGATTTAGTTGGGGTTGGTCCTGCTTTGACAGGGGACTGGACTAGATGACCTCCTACGGTCTCTTCCAACCCTAATGTTCTATGATTCTAAGATGCTAACACAAACACAGAAGAGGAACAGATAAATGTACCTTCCTGACACATTAAAATAGCTGACTTTTGGTTTTTTTCCAAATGCACTATACTAACATAGTTATCTCTAAAAAACTAGCTAGTTACCTTAGATAACTAAGTATTGCCCATGTATTTGTAGTATCAACTAGGTGAAGATGTAAGGAAGTATACAGAATGCTACAAGTACTGAGATACCCTGATCTAGGCAACTGGCAGGTTTTTTAAGATCAACCACCATAGGTACATCCCTTGGGTTCATAGCACTTGGTGCCATAGCAATATGGAACTTGGTGCTGAAAAGCTTGGCCAACTTGTCTTTAAAATTATACAATAATGTTTAAAGCTGCAAAATAAAATAAAAGTAATTGATAGTACTGTATATTGATCTTGATTCATGAACACAGTTTCCATCTATATCATTAAGAGGTCAGCTGCATCATGAGGGTCACAATGTCTAATCAAAACACATAGGGCCATCCTGTCAGTTTGCCCTCATTAATTGCCTGCAAGATTTGCAGGCATATCCGTTTGCATGCACAAAACACCACATTTACACATGCAGTTCAGGTAGTGAAGCTGCGGTTCAACTCTGAAAGTGACATGGGGGTGTGGGACAAGAAGTTCTATAGTTTTTGTGTCTCATTGACTCCACACAAATTTGCTCAGTTTACAAAAGAAGATTGTCACTCCTGCCAATTCACAAGAAAAGCTGGGGCCTTTACTTGATGTTGGCGGGGATCCAGCTCCCTCCACCTTTTCAGTTTCCAGACAGTTCGCCAGAAAACAACAGTCCAGAGACCAGTTTGCAGGCAATTTGATGGGTTTATTGAGGCTAAACAAGCCAGCATATTTTGAAGCCCTTTACACCAGCTGGGCTATTTCCATACACCGATAGAGTTTAACCATATTCCAAAGCCCTTTTCATCAGGTGGGTTAATTTTTTATGCTGATAGAGTTTTCCTTTCCCCCTCCCCCAACTATTGTTTTATACGTCGATAGAATCCTCTTTTTCTCCTGACCCCTAGCTCTGCACATTGACAGAGCTCCCTCTTCTCCTCCCTCTTCTTGGAAAAATTAATTATACTTGTAGTGTCCCTCCGCTGGTACCACCCCTTCCAATATATGGTCATGTTTTTTCTGGGGGGTTTTGAGTGTGGGGTTGATAAGACCACCTCTTTTGTACCTGATAGGAGGGGTAAGGAACAGAGTTACTTTTGGCCACGGTCACTTTCTTGCAGACATTGCGTCTTTTCTTTACACCCTTCCCTCCCCTCCAGCTATTTGGTTGCCATAGCAACTCCATGCTCCGTTAGCCCCTTATTTTCAAGGCTACCAGCTGGGGTAGGGTGGAGAGGAGGAGAGATGAAAAGGGGGTGCATTCTCTTGTTTGCTTATTCATCCTGTTTAAACTAAAAGCAAGGCCAGAAACAAGATTATTATTGTTTAGTTTTTAACCTATTTACTTCACATTCTTGTAACTCTCCTCAACATCTGCAACAGTAGTTAAGATCTTACAGACCAAATGGTTCTGTGACAGCTCTCCTGGAGCAAAGTGTCTCATGCTGTGAGTTTTCACTAGTCCTCCAATAGTGAATTAAAATTAAACTTAAAGAATTGGGCACTTGGGCCTTTAAATTTCAAAATAAAAGTGACCGATTAGTCCCAGTTAAATGAAGGTGCAGTCTGATTATTAGGCCCGGGCCCAGGGTTAGGACTGTGAATCTTCTCTTCTGTCTCAGCTTCACCCAGCACTCCTCCTTAGACAAAACAGGCAAGTGTTCTTGATTTGCCTGACTGGCTATATGTCCTCGTCTTGGCCCTTCTAGCCAATGAAAGACTCAATCTTGTTGCTTCCTGAGTTTGAGTTGCTTTTCAAGGCAGAGGAATGTCTGGATATTGATGAAAGAAAGTTTGGTATACAGTATCACACATACCCTCAGCAACTTCTGTGCTACCCATTTACCCTCTGTGGGCCTAGGAACTGACCTATGCAGCATAGCTATCACTTAGAAATCTAATTTTAAAATTAAATTGTTATATATTCTACCTAGTATTAACATTCTTAATATTGTGTGGAATTTTGAAATGCTGTTTGTATCTACCACTCCACAGAGTGGTTACAGCTTTCCTTGTGCAGCAACACAGGAAGTGGGTGGGTCCTTGACTTTATCCCCACAGCACACCTGGTGGTGTAATTATTCCAGTGTGCCAGGAGATATCCGTTGTTGCATCTTACTCCCTTCTCTGAGCAGGAGGGAGTCCAGGAGGGGGACTATGACTTGGGCTCAATCTCCCTGCCAGGCTGGTCCAAGGCTAGAACACATCATGGTGCCCCTTACTATGGGCTAGACTATAATGTTACAGTTCAACCCTCAGCAAGATGCTTTTATGGCAAAACTTCCTTTCCCTTCCTATCTCCCCAGTAAATTCCTCTATAGGGCTACTCAGAGTAAGATACAAACCAGCATGAGAAGAGTATCAAAATCTGGCCCTTTCAGATTATTCCACTTTTTTATTTTTGATCACTCGCAGCTAGTTCATTTCCATTAGAAAATGTTTGACTCAATAAAGCCTGTATTTAACTAAAGTAAACATTTGTTTTTATAGAAACTGTCATTGTTGGATTTATATATATTTGCCAGAATCATTGTATACTTATGGACTTAGACTGTATATGTGATGTAAATATTTATATACTAAGCTCAAGGAAGTAAAAGGAATAAACTTTCACTTATATATGCACCTAGTTTACATAAAAAATGATTACAACATGCACATAATGCCAGGTATTGCATTTACTCATTCAAATGAAAACCAGACAGGTACTAAGGCAGGGCTGTTGGTGGACAAATTATGCCTGTAGTAATGGCCTCTCTGAATCATCATGGAATCCCCTATGTTCAAGGATTTACTCTCTAATGTATTTGTATGAGTAAGCTTGACAAGCAGCCCAACTAATTATACTATGACATCTATATCCTTATGAAATATATTTATTAAAGGGGCTTAGTTTACACTCTGGAGTTTGTAGTTTATGGTTATAACATATGCACAGAGGGAATTTAAACAGCTATAATTGTATGAGTCAATTTACATATGTTAAAGAGACACTCAGGTTAAAAGCTCAAATAGTTGTATTAAAACATTAAATTTCTGTGTCGCTATTATTACCTTGGATTATTACATGTAAAGAATTGTACAAATCTAGTTTACTTTTCACATATTTAGTTTTTCCATTTCACTTAACTTGGAGAATGAAAATAGCTTAAGCGAGTTCCTTTTGCTGCAGTGTTTGGTCTGGAAATACTGCAGGGGAATGTTTACATGAAAACTATTTCATTAGCATTAAAAAAATGGAAACATTTGTGTTCATCTTAGGTTTTGCCAAAGCTTGTTTTAATGAAACCTAAATATGGAGACTGAAATGGCCTGACCATGTTAATCTGTCATTATTTTAAATAGGGTTGTGTGAAAATTATTCCTAGGAGTCTGATATAGTCTCCTACCCATATTGCAGATTAGCTTTAGAGGAAAAATTGTTTCCAGCACTTTTCCATGTATTATTAGTAAATAGTAGTCTTATAGATCCCTCCTTATAATAATTCAACTGTCTAAAATGGAGCCTAGTTTCTAAAAATAGAAAAGCCAAGTTATACTTCTGGGTATTACACTGAATATGAGAGTAGAAAGTATAGATTTTTGAGTTTAAAATCTTCATTTGACTAGGGGTATATGACAGAATGTGGGCAATTACTCAAGTGTATGAATCTTTCACAATAAATGTATCTAATATGTCAAAGCTCTTAAGAACACGATTATTGACTATCGATGTCTGCAAGATAATAAATGATTGCTCTGACATTATATAGCAACTTCTATCTGAAGATTTCAAAGTCCTTTTTAAATATTAATGAATTCAGGCTCACACCAGCACTACAGGATAGATATAACTTTGTATTTTACAGTAGTCACTACATAGCATTGCTACTGGCAAACAGTGGGGACAACAAGGAATGGACCCCAAGCCATCTTCTAAAAAAATTTCATCACATAGTGAAGTTAAATCAGCAGTTCATTAATAGTCATACATATTCAAGCAAGTATATACTGGAATAAATAGAGATAATCAATAGATCCATACAGAAAACCAGTTTTAATAATATAAATTCTGATTCTTCTCTTACTTCCACCAGTGTAAATCAAGAGAAATTCCATTTATGTCAATAGATTTATACTGGAGTACACTTGTATGGTCAAAAGAAGAATTGACTCCATAACCTCATTCTGAAACAGAAGAATTTCTCTCTCTCTCATTAGAGATAAAGGAAATGGCACTTTTAATTCCTTGTGCTTCACAGTTAAACAATGTAATTTAGTCCCAGACCATGTCATAACTATATCATTCAGTTTCATATACTGAGTTGTCCATTCAGAATCATGGGGACTACTTGCATAATAAGATACTACTCAATGTTAGTAAGGCTGACAGTATCTGGTCCTCAGTGAACAAGTCTGTAGCAGGCTGGCAGAGTGTGCCTGAATTCTTGCACCCTGTTTAAGGCATTCATCTTGCTAGGAAAGGGTTAAGTGAATTCTGCAGACTTACTGAGGCAGATGATGTGCTGCCATGGGAGATTCAGGAAGCTATGCTGAGGTACAGACTTCTGAGTGGTTAGCTCTTTCTTCCTGTGTATCTTAGGATATCTGTAGGTTTCCATGGCTGTAAGCCGGTGACTGCTTGTTTTGTAGGGAGGCAGACCCTGTCCCATAGGGAATGATCAGGCAGAGACTCCTTGAACCTGATATCCTTTCACTTGATACTGGTTTTTCATGACTATAAACTATTTATTTCAGGGAGGTGACTCCTGATTTACTCTCACATAAAAAGAAACAAACTCCTTGAGTCTAAATTTGCAGTTTTCAGTCCCATTTGTAAGAATAACCCACATAAAAGGACTTTTTGGTGCTTAGTTATTTAAAAACACACTCTAAATAAATATCTGTATATAGAAATCATAAAAATCTGCTTTTCTTTTGAGTCTAATAATGGAAACAATTTTTCAAAATACAAATATATTTTCAGCATATGCTGCATTTCTCCAGTCTCCAAAGGAGATGTGGACATAATACAAACAAAACTTAATTCAGTTAATAACACTGGTCTACAATTTTTAAGAAGTCGTCTGCTTCAGAGATAACATGTGATATTTATTATGTATTTTGATGTGCTGAATTCAAATATGACAATTAAAACAACTGATTGGCTACTGTTTCTAAGATATTTAAGTTTTTACATTTTATGTCTATGTATATTGTGTAGATAGTAGAGTTTTAATCATAAATTGTAAACCTAGGTCTTTTCATGTGTTTATGGTTGCTTTACATGATAATATTTCACCTGTCCTGTTTATGTAACACTTTAAAAATCAGCAAAATGGTTATATAAATAAAAGTTATTATGAAACAAAAGGCAAAAAACTATTAAGTACATAGTTTAGTCCTATTCAGTGTCTACTCGGTGCTTCTTGGCTTGTCTCTTGTATTCATTAAATGGAGCATCTCTTGTCACTGTCCAGCAATAGTCTGCAAGCACTGATGGGCTCCATTTGCCCTGATAGCCTGCCAGGAGATTCCACTGCTGTAGTCTGGAGCCCAACAGCTCTGCCTTACTCTTGGGTAGTTCCAAATCCCTGACAAGGTCATTCAGTTTACCTTGGGTTATGAGGTGTGGTTCAGAGGAGGAGGATGGGAGAAAATGTGGGTCCTGTGACATTGATGGTTCAGGACCAGAAGTTTCATCCTCTTCCTCTTCCTCGTCTGACTCAAGTGAGAATGATTCTGGTGCATCAGGAACCGGCAGTCCTTCTCCGTGGGGTACTGGGCGCATAGCTGATGGAATGTTTGGATAATGCACAGTCCACTTTTTCTTCTTTGACACACCTTTCCCAACTGGAGGCATCATGCAGAAGTAACAATTGCTGGTATGATCTGTTGGCTCTCTCCAAATCATTGGCACTGCAAAAGGCATAGATTTCCTTTTCCTGTTCAACCACTGGCGAAGATTTGTTGCACAAGTGTTGCAGCATATGTGTGGGGCCCACCTCTTGTCCTGATCTCCAATTTTGCAGCCAAAAGAAAGGTGATAGGCTTTCTTAACCATAGTGGTTATACTGCGCTTTTGTGATGCAAAAGTCACTTCACCACAAGCATAGCAGAAGTTATCTGCACTGTTCACACAAGTACGAGGCATCTCTGCTCACTTTGGCTAAACAGAAATGTGTCCCTTTGCAAAATCAAACACTGACAAATAAGAGAGCAGGACACTGTATGATTTCTAGAGCTGATATAGTGCAATTTGTTCAGCAGAGTGATGTAAGCTTCGTTATGATTGCATCATCCATGACTTCTAGGAATAACATGATGCAATTCATATCATGTATGACGCAATACCAGCTTCAGATTGCATCATTCATTGTTTTGCCTAAAAAGCATGTACTGTCCAAACCCAATCATAGATTTATTCATAGATCCAGTTAAAGATATAGTTTAGTCATTTCTGGTTTAAATCGAGATCCCTTCCTTTTAAACTCACTTATCCTCTGCCATTCCCAAGTCAAGGGTCGTATATACTGACCCAATAGCATATCTTGAAAACTAGAGCCAATCAACAATTTTAAGCATCATTTTCGTTCTCAGTGACCCAGAATTAGTAAAGTTGGACTACATTTATTTCAGAAGCATTTTGGCTGTAGAGCAGTGTAATCTGATTAACTGTGCTGCATTGATTCTGTTTTGAATAATTATAAGTTTAGTTGAAGGGTTTTCCTTAGAGTGTAATTCCCTGGTTTCAAGCTGGCTGGAGAGGGAGAGGGAAAGCAAGATGAAGAGCAGGGATGCTGATGATGCAAGAGGGCTTGTTAACATTCACATCACACCGGGCTCTGGCAAACTCCTTTCAGTCTTTTTGCTTTTCATTAAATCACTACCTGCTTTGTAGCAGCTTGTCTCGAACAGTGATTCTCCCACATCTACATAACATAAATGCTAGCACTGTGCTAAGTATCATTGTTTGATTGACATATATGCAGCCTTCTTCAATGTTAGCTTTTTTTTTTTTTTTAAATCACATCAGCCTAAGACTGTTCTGTGGGGGAACATCAAATACAAAACCGACAGACAATCCTAGAATGCTGTGTTTGAACAGCCTTTTCATTTGGAAAGGAACCATCAAGGCTGTGACAGATATGGCAACCCATGCAGTATCTTTGGGGTCGACTGTTTTAAGTTTATGTATGGTTGTGTTCTACTCTATGTGGGGGAGGACTACGACAGCTCCTCCAGGAACTAAATACAGTGGGTGGTTTGGATAAATAGCCTGAGTTTAATCTGACTCAGGGCCTTTTTTTCTGATCCAGCAAATGGAGAGGACCTGCTGTCCAAAGCAAGGGTCCCAACTTTTGCAGAAGGGTTAGAAGCACTTTAGCTTACTGGAGCCCCTAGGACTGACAGGGGAACTCTGTAGCATACATATAGGAACGTTTCTTGTTTGTTTTCTCTGTAATGCTTTTACCTGATGAATAAATGTGCTTGCTTAGAAAGAGCTGTGTTTATGACTGCTGGAAATACACTGTTCATAGCTAGGGCCCTACTAAATTCACAGTCCATTTTGGTCAATTTCACAGCTGGAGGGTTTTAAAATTGGCCAATTTCACATGTTCAGATGTTTACATTTTAAATTTCAGGGTGTTGTAACAGTGAGGGGGTCTCGACCCAAAAGGGGGTTATAGAGGGAGGTCACAAAGCAGTTGTGAGGGGGGGCACCCTCACTTCTGTGCTGCAAATGTAGTAGTAACAGAGAGAAGGGAAGGTTAGAGCCACTCTGCAGGTAACAAAGGAACTGATGCCTGAGACAGCCAGAAAGGAAGGAGGAATTTCCCCACCACCCCTGACCCACCCCCCTACGACAGCCTGATGGTCTGTGACAACGTAAATTACCCTAAGCCACCTTGACTCAGTGTGTGGGGAACAAAAGGCCATTAAAATGGGGGGGGGGAAGGGAGGGTCAGTCCTCTTCCTCCTCACCCCAAAGAAGTTGAGATTATGTCACAGGGATCCCCAAGCCACAGCCTTCAAGGAAATGGGAGAGAGAAGGGTCTTTCTGATTTACTTTGTTACCCTGCAAAACACATTGGTTTAGAATTGTGATGATTTTCACAAATAAAATGCAAATCTCAAACAGATACAAAATTAAAGGAATATGCCTCAACAAGTGTAAGCCCATTACACCATGTGGGAAATGGGTCAAGTAAGTTTAGGCCCTACAATATAGAGAATCACAGTGAAATGAAGAACCAGCTGTCCACCATTCATCCATAGTATCACATTAGTACAGGGAATCACCGGATACCAAATCCAGCTAGAGGGTTGCCAATCCTTTCATCTTCTAAAGGCGAACTTCTCCTTCTCAGTAGTATGTTGACTCTCCAGCTAGAAAATCTTCATATGTGGGCAACATATCTCCTTAGTCATTATAAGACACCAAGAACAACTGCTGTTGGATTATAGAGCAAGGGTGGCCAAAGTTACTGACCCTCTGAGCCACATATCACAATCTTCAAAAGTTCGAGAGCCCTGAACCCAGCCCCACTGCTGCCAGAGGAGATGCATGGGGGAAGGCACATGGGTCACATCCCCCTCACCCGATTTTTGCCAGAGTTTGCTGGCACAGGCACCTGGTGCCGCCGGGCCCCATCCCTGCATGGCAGCTACTGAAGCTGTCAAGTTAGGAGCTGTGGCTAAAGCAGCAGCCCCTCCCTGCAGCTTCCCACTGTTTGCCTCTGCCTCTCCATGCAGAGCTAACCCCTGGAAGCTGCAGAGAGTGACCACTGAGGGTAAGAGGTGGGGCGTGCCTGTGGGGGCATGACTGAAGCTGTTGGGGGTGCCAAACCTTTAAATTGTGCCTCTCCACCCTCAGCAGGCACCAGTCATCTCTGGCAGAAGCACCAAGCCTCCCCTCCCCTCCCAGTCTGGTAAGCAGAGAATGGGGAGGGTGTGGGGGGCTCCGCCAGCCGCACTTTAACTGTAAAAGAGCTGCATGTGGCTCATGAGCTCCAGATATAGAGATTCTCTGGAAGATCAAGAGATTCTCACTGCAAAAATTGGTTTTAAGATAATGGAGTTAGAACAAGCATCAGAGAAAAGGGATCTCAGAAAATATAATTAAATAGAATGTTAATATAACCTATCTCCATCAAGGAGCTGAAAATAATTGCTTATTATACATCTGCAGTGGACTGGCATTTTTAGATTTAGAACTGTGTGTGTGCATGCAGTATCAATTAACAGAATAATTGTTGTGGCATGTTATTAAATAGTGTAAAGGGATATTTTCCCATTCATATATTAGGATCTTCATGTGTAATCTTACAACATGAGAATTAAGGGCCATTATTTTAGTACCATTCTCTGTACAAAGATATTTATCATATATTCTAGGACATTAATGTTCTAATTGTAAAATTCACTGCTTTATTTCCTTCTAGTCCTGTACAAATCTCTCAGAATTGCAAATTTGACATATACTGTGTACTGTGCATTTACTGCAGATACATAATTTGCTTACATATATTCTTTGCACATTTACTTTGTCTGTGCTTTTCACACAGTTTGTATTTAATTAGCCTATGAAATCTAGAGAAGTCAGGTCTTTTAAATTCTAATCTAAACCAATTCCACAAAACCTAGCTCTCATTTTTTGTGAACTTACACCCAAGGAAGCGTGTTGTTTTTTGTTTGCTTGTTATTCCTCTCTTTTTTCTCTTTGTTTGTGATAAGCATACTGGGGAAGATACTGTCATTTCACAAAGATTACAAGAGTCTGGCCTGGTCATGTGACTACTTCCATGAGTCATAGGAGAACTCCAGGCAATCCTGTGTTTGTCTTCTCCTTTTCCTTTATAATACCTTTAATCACAGAATAGATTTTATGCGAATTTCCATCATCGCTCTCTGTCTCGTTTCTGTTTTATCTGGCTGATGTCATTTGATATGGCTCCTATGCCCTGTGCAGATAGGTTCTTCACAGAAAGTCAGGGGTGGGAGGAAGAAAAGTTATTTTGATTTTTGAGGGGTCTGTGCTACTTTTCTTCTCTGCTACTAATAATTAGCATATATGCTATATACACAGAGTGTATGATTCATAAAATTTTCACTGTGTTGTTTGAATTTGAGTTTCCATCCCAGAATTTACAGGTTTTAAAAGTTGCATCACTAGAAGTAAAGTAAGCAACAGACAGACAGAACCCAGGAATGAACAGATACTTTAATATATAGTCCCCTTTTAATACATGCGTATTACTCCTAATGAGTATATTGTGCCTGAATGAAAGAAGTATATTTCTTGTACAATACAGTACTTATAACAGCAGCATGAAATTTGCTGTTGACACTAATAATGTAGTATTCTTCAAATTGTGCACAGCAGGGTCATTATAAAATTGGGCTTAGTGTGCCAGAGGGGAGACTTGTCAAATGCATTACCTTTACCCCAAAAACATAAAACAGGTATTATCATTTCTCAGGTAATTACTGAAGAGAGTTTATTGTCTTCGAACATTAGATATGGGGAAAAATTGTACTGGTTGGCATATATATCACAAAGTATTAATTATAAATCTGCTGCTGTAACATTTCACCTTTTACTGCATCCAAAGGTAAATTATAACACAAAGTTGATTCTATTAAGTATAATATTTTTTTTAACATAACATGCTCATCTGAGGCCCTCATCTCTCATCGTTTATCATCTCACAGGACTTGGACGTTAAAAAGGTTTCTCTCTTTCACTTATATAAATAACATCTGACCCAGAGGGTAATAGTGGTAAAGTGTTGCCCAGAGCTATATACAATACCTGAAACTCTGGCATATTACAGAAAGGGAAACACGAATGGAACTATGTATCACCAAACTACTTAATTTTACACAAGGACAATTTGTTTTAAAACAGTGGTCCTTGGAGACTGTCAGAGTGTATATATTTCTAAATTATCCTTAAAATGCAAATAGATGCTTATGTTATGAACAACTGCTCAGGAACAATACAGTCTAACATGCCAGAAACTATCTTCTGAATCTCTTTGCTGGTTTGTTCATATACTAGCGCAGACAGTTGTGGCTATCCCCCTGCATAGCTTGTTTCAGGCTGATAGTTGGCAACTTCATGTGAACCTTATTGCACTCCTTTATCTTCTGGCTCATAAGCGCAAAAATAGTTGCAGGACACTTCTTTTCTAAATAGTTAGGGCCTTCTGCACTAAATTTCCCCACCATTTAGCAGATGTGCACATTGGCCCTCCTTGTATCTTTCTTGCACCCTGGTCACACTAGTAGGTATAGTGCACGGGTTCTCAAACTTCATTGCACTGTGACCCCCTTTTGACAACAAAATTATTTCACGACCCAAGGAGGGGAGACAGAAGCCTGAGCCCACCCAAGCCCAGTGGCCCTAGGTGTGTGTGGGGCAATTCCAAAGCCTGATGTGGCGAAAACTGAAGCCTTAGGGCTTCTGTCCCAGGCGGGAAGCTTGTCACCTGAGCCTCTTGCCAACCAGGGCTCAAGCCCTTGGTCTTTGGCCCTGGGCAGTGGGGCTTAGGCTTTGGCCCCAGCCCCCAGGCCACAGCATGTCTAATGCCAGCCCTGGAAACTCCAGTAAAATGAGATTGTGACCCATTTTGGGATCCCGACCCACAGTTTGAGAACCACTGGTATAGTGAATAGCATACTTTAAAGTAGCATTAGGCAAAAAAACCCAAACTGTCTCTAACAAGCACTAGCAGGGGGAATATATGATGCTGCTGTCTCCTTTAGTCACATCTTACTTTCATTGTGACACTCCCCCTGCATGGTTGTTGCACTAGTCTTGCACACAGCAATCTTGCAATAATGGCAACACACATTCAGGGCTTATCTTCACTCCTGTGTTAACTCAAATTATCTACACTCAGGTTTACTCCTCTCACGTTAACCTAGCTCAAGAAAGAGCTCTCACACTGCAGAACTACACTTCAGCTGCACAGAGTAGCTGAGTTTCCACGGCATTACTAGCTCAAGAATCAGCAGCACTGGAGCTTCAACCCACAACCCATTCATGGGACAGCCAGATTGAGTTTAAAGCATCACTTAATTTGAGCTAGAGATTTGTGTGTGTGAATGGGATTCAGGACAACACTCAAGTTATACTTTGAGCTAACAATGCAGTGAAGACGCAAAATACCAGAGCGCCATTTCTTGTGTCTATTGCACTTCTTTCACTTGAACCAATTATATGTTTCATCTTTTCCTGCACATCATATTGGACAATAAGGCCAAAAAGTCATCAGCAACTTTCAGGTTTACACCCACAGGGAGGTCAGTTATATAAAGACTGCTCCCTAAGCAGGAAATGCTGAGATTGGCCAATGACTACTCTTGGTGACAGGAGCCATCTGACTCTTCTCATCAGCAAAAGAAAATGGGGAGAATGTGTCGTATTATTGGCAGACCTCAGAGTGTCTAAGATGGACAGGAATTTTCCAGAGAGTTTCACTGAAGTTCAAATGTACATTTCCAAGAATTGCACATGATTTCCTGTTTTGGATAAGAGTTTTTATTATATAATATACGTGCTCCAGGATGATTTCAGACTTGGAAGGACTGAGCACCTACATATGTTGTATTTTGCTTCCCAAACTAAATTTAAGTGCCTAATATGTGCAAATACTTACCAATCATCATCAAAACTGTTTCACTATTTTACCTACCAAGTATCTTTAAAATAGTTAATATGTATTTTCATTCCCCGTCTCCTGTGCTTTCCTAATTTTTCTCATTTGCTTTACATTTAATTTTGGAAATACCTCAAGGCCAGACTCATTGGATGTGTAAACTGTATCCTCTACAACTGCTAATTCTTCTTTTCGCCAGAGGGCATCACCTCACTGGTGGTGAACTTGTGATGACTGAGATTATCTGCTTGGGAAATTAAAGCAGTTTTCAGTTATAACTTGGACCACCATGAACACCACACTGGTGAAAGCAGCTGAGTTATTATTTTAGTTGCACCATTCCCATCCAGGTCTGCTGCCATCTTGGAAGGACACCCTCAACAAGGAGAAGGTTAAAGCTTATTTCTACTTCTGCAACCTCTTTCCCAGACAGACTTTTCACTGCCAAGAAGTCAGGCTGAATCTGACCTTATTTTTTAAATAATCTTGTATTTTTAAAACCTTTCTAAAGGAACCACTGGTTACATAAATGCTGTAGATCTAAAATTTAAAGTATAAAAAAAACACAGCTTAGAAAACTGTGTCTTTAAAAACTTCAGTAGTGCTTGAGCAGTCAGTCAATTTGTCTTGACAACTCTTGGGGTCACATTTAGTTCATCCCCACAAATGCATTATTCTGTGGCAAAAGAAATTATATTTGTCTTGTTTACTAACCTCTGGTTTCCACATTCACGTGAATAACATCAAAACTAGCATAATAAAAAATAGTCTGGAATAAAATGTTTGTTCTTCCCTGAAGGGCTGCCTGAAAGATCACCTGATGGACAGAGAGGAATCACTGAGTATAAAAACCTCTGACAGCTCTGACCTTCTTACTGCAGTCTTAAAAACTGGAGGTACCTTCCCTTGCTTCATGCTCATGCCAAAGAATATTCACAGGAATAGATAGATATATTTGCATTTGGGCTTTTTCTATAATTCTCCACACAGCATACTGTGCCCCGAGAGACAGAGGCAGAAGACAAATGGATATTCACAAAAATATGGATATAGCACTAGATGACTATCACAATCAAGCCCATGTAGGCAGAATGTGCTATGCCAGGTTTACTCTCCCTGCCCCCCGCACATGTTGTCATAGCCTTCAGATCCTCTTTTTAAAGAGATATAGACATATATCCACATCGTGTCTAATACTACAGCTGTTAATTCCTCATGTTTTAAAAACAAATACCACTAAGTTCTATAGTTAGAACAATGTGAATCCAAACAGTCAGATTTGTAGCAAGAACGAAAAAAAGAATGGGTGGAAAATGTGGGAAACTTCCTTTGCATGGGTCCCCCCGAAGTACTGTAACCTATAGTTCACACTTATAAACTAAACTGTTTATTTCAAAGCTCATACACTGTTTAAAAAAAATCTAAAATACTAAACAGCAAAACACATTGGAGACAAATCTTTTCAGGGCCCAAGAAGCTTCTTTTCAGTCCAGATGCAGTGGGTTTTTCATACTGAACATCTAGCGCTACTCTCTCTTTTTGAACATGGCAGCCTTTGCTATTACCCTTACATTTACCTCAGCTCACTCCCACATTCAAACGATGGAACGGTCCCCTCAGAAGAGCAAGCATATGCAAGTGTATGCTATGCAGAGCAACATTACCTCAGACACCTCGTCATCTACAGGACGCTTCAACAAACAATAGTGGAGCCTATCCACAATCCCCAGGCATGGGCATAGTTTTCAAGGGTCCTGTTGGGGCAACACCAGGGTTGCCAATTTTCTAATTGCACAAAATGGAACACCCTTGTCCCGCCCCTTCCTCAAGGCCCCGCCCCTGTCCCTCTTATTCTCTGAGGCCCCGCCCCCACTCACTCCAGCTCCTTTCTCTCCACTGCTCGCTCTCCCCTGCCCTCACTCACTTTTGCCGGGCTGGGGCAGGTGGTTAAGGTGAGAGGACACCAGGGTGGGACAAGAAATGAGGGGTTCAGGGTGTAGGAGGGGGCTCTGGGCTGGGGCAGGGGTGCGGGAGGGAGTGAGGGCTCCGGCTGGGGGTGCAGACTCTGGGATGGAGCTGGGGATGAGGGGTTGTGGGCGCAGGAGGGGGCTCCAGTCTGGGGCCAAGGGGTTTGAGTGCAGGAGGGGGTGTGGGTTCTGGGAGGGAATTTGGGTGCGGGAGGGGGGTCAGGGCTGGGGTAGGGGTTTGGGGTGCAGGCTCCGGGAGGAGGCTCAGGGATAGAGTAGGGAGTTGGGGTGCAGGAGGGGGTTCTGACCTGGGGCAGGGGTTTGGGCTCCAGCCAGGTGGCCCTTATCTCAGGCGGCTTCTGGTTGGTGGTGGATCAGGGCTAAGGCAGGCTCCCTGGCTGCCCTGGCTCTGCGCAACTCCTGGAAGTGGCTGCCATGTCCAGCCCCTAGGCAGAGGCATGGTGAGGTGGCTCTGCATGTTGCCTGCAGGCGTCGTCCCCACAGTTCCCACTGACCATGGTTCCCAGACAATGGGAGCTGTGGAACTGCCGATGGGGCAGCACCCAGAGCTTCCCTGATCACCCATGTGCCTATGGGCTGCAGGGACATGCTGGCACTTCCTGGGAGCTGTGCAGAGCCAAAGTAGGCAGGGAGCCTGCCTTATCCCCACTGCGCCGTTGACCAGACTTTAAACAGCCTGGTCAGTTGTCCTGACCGGAGCTGCCAGGGTCACTGTTCAAATGGGTATTTTAGTTGAAAACTGGACCACTGGCAATGCTGGGCAACACCGTTCTCTACATGTCAGAGGTAGATAAAGGGGATTTGTATTCCAATCTGACTGGACAGCATTTCTTTGTCTGAGTTTCTCTTTATACTCGGTCATAAGACACTTACAGATTTCTAGTGTGTGCTAGGGAAGACCCCATGGTTTCATATATACTGATACCAGTGACATAGGCAAAAAAAAAAAAAAAAAAAAAAAAAAAAAAAAAAAAGAAGCCCTGGGTCCTAGATTTAGATTAATAGGAAAAAAAGACTTCAGTCCAGGGCTTTATTGTAGCTTTCTCTGAAATGCTTCCAGTCCAAGGGATGGGCTCCAACTCAACAAAAGTATAACCATGTGAAACAAAATGAATAGAGTTTTGGGGAAGTACTTAAACTAGAAGCTAGGATCAGTAGGGTGATTAGGAGCACTCAGTTCAAACAAATACCTCTGCTAAGGATATCAGTGATACTAAGGAACACATCTAAACATAAAAACAATAAATATCTCTATACTAGTATTAGAGAGAGACAAGGTGGGTGAGGTAATATCTTTTATTGGACCAACTTGTGTTGGTGAAAGAGACAAACATTCAAGATACACATGTTGGTCCAATAAAAGATGTTACTTCACTCATCTTGTGTCTCTAATATCCTGGGACCAAACTGGCTACAACACCATCTGTGTAAACAACATATATACCTATATGAGAATCTTAATAGCAAAAATAAGTGAACCAGAATGCCTGGCAGTGGAACCTGCTGGGCATTTCTGAAACACAGGAGAATGGCAATCTATGAGATACTGTCAGACTTTGCTGTAAATGATACTGGAAGGCCAGATTACACCACTGCATTGGGACTGCAGCAATATACCTAAAGATTATATAGAATTAAAAGAGATAAAATTTCTAAGTGGAAAATAGCACATATGGCTACAATGTCAAAATCTGCAATTATACCAGCAGTGTTATATATTACTAATCTCTGGATCGCAAAAATGATAGAGTGCACAATATTGAGGGAGATCAAAGAGGCAACTAGATCTAATAAAGCAGTAATAGTGGATGACTTCATCTGCCCACACAGAGACTGGTCAAGTATCTCATCAGGGTGTAATTTAGAGAAATAATTTCTCAGCACTTTAAACTATTGCTTCTTTGAAATGTCAGTTCTATAGCACACAAAATAGAAGGCTACTCACAGCTTAGTCCTAAGCAAAATTCAGGAATTCATTTAAGAACTATAGCTGATCCACTTAGTACAAGTGTCTGCAATATAATTTATTTCAACATCATCATCTGACTAATCATACCAAAAACTGAAAACCAGGGCTGAAATTTTAAAAACACTTTAAATATTTTAGGGGCCTCACATCCCATTGAAAGTCAATATAGCTAAGCTGATTTACACAAAGTAAGGATCTGGGGTAAAATTTCCAAAAGCATCTAAGACTATGTCTACAGAGGGATAAAAAACACCTGGCATGGCCACAGCTGGCCAAGTCAGTTGATTCATGATTGTGGGCTCAGGCCACAGGGCTAAAAACTGCTGTGTAGATATTTGGGCTGGAGCCTGAGTTCTGGGATGCCTGGATGCATAAACAGGGGACTCTCAAGTAGGAGTAGAGAGGTTATTTTACTTCTGTATTTGGCATGGGTGCAAGCACTGAGGCATGGGTGGCAGGTAATAGAAACTGGGGGAGATTAACCTCTCCTCCCCACAAACCTCCACTAATGCTCCCTGCCACAGCCCTGGAGCTGAGCCATGGCAGGGCTCAGAGCTCCTCTGAGTAGCCTGAGCTCAGGACTTGGCTCTGGCTGGTTGGCTGGGGCTAAGTTGGCCAGCCAGGGTTTGGGGCTGCTCCGGACTCCTCCAGCAGGTCAGCTGGGGTTCAGGGATGCTCCAAGCACAGGCAGGCTGGCAGTGCTGCTCCGGGCATCGCCTGGGGTTCAGGGCTCCACTGTCAGGCTGGCCAGCAAGAACAAAGGGACGGAAGGGGCAGAGTGGGGGCTGGGCCTTGGGTACAAGGGGTGGGGCAGAGGGCTAGGCTCCCCAAATGGGGAGTGCACATGCCACCCAAGCATTGCTGGAATACAGTGTCCAGTTCTAATGTGCACAATTCAAGAAGATGTTGATAAATTGGAGAGGGTTCACAGAAGAGCCATGAGAATGATTAAAGGATTAGAAAACCTCCTTTGTAGTGATAGACTCAAAGAGCTCAATCTATTTAGTTTAACAAAGAGATCATTAAAAGGTGGTTTGATTACAGTCTAAAAGTATCTACATAAGGAATAAGTATTTAATAATGGGCTCTTCAACCCACCAGAGAAAGGTATAATGTGTTCCTGCAAGGTTGGAGGGTCCGAGAGCTCAGGCTCCAGGCCGAGTCCAAATGTCTAAAAAGCGATTTTTCAGCCCCAGACTCTGAGACCTGTGAGTCTGAGTCGGCTGACCTGGGCCAGCCATGGGTGCATTATCCCTATGTAGACATACCCTTGGTGACTTCAGAGCCTGAGTTCCCTTGAAATTCACTTTTGAAAATAGGGCTTAGGTGCTTTTGAAAATTTTACCTCCATTATTTTTTGTTTAGTTTTAGGTGTGAAGACCATCTAGTTTTTCTGCTAAATTAAAAAAATAAAAAGGTGTAATTGCATGAAGTACCTGATCTAGGGAATGGAAACTTGAAATTTGGCAAGGACATAGTCTCCTGAAAATATTGAGATCTTCCAGTTCACCTGTCTTTTGAATTCAGAGGCAGGGAACAAGATGTATTGACTAATTTTAAATCATTTTGATTTGTTTTGCATTTGTACTTTTTTGTTATTTTCATAAAGAAACATTGATTCTCATTGGTTGGTAACCATTAAAACATGTTGTTATGTGACTTAATATAGTTTTTACATTTGATAACTCCTGGTTAGCAAAAAAACTAACACTATATTGATAAGCTATTTAATTGCTTAAATTAATGTGTAACACAAATTAAGATTCTTAATTTTTTTATTGCTAGAAAATTGTAAATTATACTTTTCTTATTTAACAGATGATTAATTTTTTTATTCATAATTTGTGCCAAGCTGTATCTGCCTGAATATTAGAACTCAATTAAAAATGCACAAAAACATCATTTTTAAATTGTTTTTATTAATTAAATAAAAGTATCTTAAATGTGCTGGATACATAAGAAAAAAGTAAGTTTATCAAAACATTATTGCACTTAAAACTGTTTTATTAAACAAAGGAAATATTATTTGTAGCTAGCAAATTTGAACTGATTGTTTCTGGTCATTGTGTCCTTCAGGATTTTAGGACTAGTAGATCGTATTCTTTCTGAACCTTCAATGAGCATCAGCAGGGTCTACATGGACAAATTAATGGACAACACATTAGTGTGCTTTAGAAATCACACCCCTGTAGAGCGAATTACCCCATGATGTAGACAAATCATTAGCTATTTAACTGAGCTAGTTGAATAAATTGAAATGAAGAAAATATTCTCTCTGTATCTGCATAAGAGGCTACTGCTGCCAAAAACTGGTTGAGCTCTTCAACAAACTGATTCCAGGTGCTTAGCCAGTGACTTCTACCAGTTCAGTGGAGTGACTTTCTTTAAAACTTGACAGGATTATGTACTACTTGAATATTATTATTTTTTAAAACAATTATAATAAGTTTAGGCCTTAATATAGGTTCTCATAATTTCTGATTTAAATAGATCAATTTTTTTAAAAGAAAAATATATTTAATTCAAATTTTAAAAATCTGATTTTCAGTGTTTTAATTATCAGTTTTTATCCACCCTCACAAGGACTTACTGCAACCACTGACTAAGAGGTGAAAGTTATTACTGGCACCAGTAATATTTACATAAAATATCAGAGGTAAGTGTGGAAACCTGCAGCAAGGGAGAAGAGAAGGAAGAGCTGATAGAATCTACAGTGGTCTTTTCTGTCAGCATTCCAGGTGGAATTAGTTAATGTAATGATGTAAAGTCTTAAGCTCAGTAGAGAACTGACTCATTGTGGTGTGTTCTCTTTGAAGACTACAAAAAGAAAAGACTGCATACTGGGTTTTCAAACCTATTTCTTACCACAGATGCTCTGCACACATTTTAACAAAATTCAACTACTAACCCTCATTTGGATCCTTCAATCAGCCTTAACATATTGCATCATTTTAGGTAGCTTTCATAGGTTATTTAAATTCAGCCCAATAAGTTACATACTACTACAGCTTGCAAAAAGCTCTGTCACATCATAATGGCTCAGCTGTTAGTTTCAGAATTAGGTAATGACTTGCAATCAGTAATTTGATCAGTATTCTGTGCATGAAGAGCATTTTATAAATGTCTTTCTAGTAGTGTTATGTATTTATACTATCCCAGCTGTTAACATATCAAATGATCTGATAATTCAAATTGAGTGGTAAATAACTGAAAGAAAGCATTCTAGATCACTTGATAAGCTGGACACAAGCAAAACAATATGCTAAAAATTTTAATAGAGCTAAATGTAAATGCATGAATCTAAGAACAAAGAATGTATGCCATACTTATGTATCTTGGGAAGCAGTGACTCTGAAAAAGAGTTGGGGTCATTGAGGATCATCAGATGAACATGAGCTCCCAGTGTGATGCTGTGGCTAAAAGTGCTAATGCAGTCCATGGATGCATAAACAGGGGACTTTCAAGTAGTAGTAGAGAGGTTATTTTGCTTCTGTATTTCATAGAATCATACGACTGGAAGGGACCTTGAGAGGTCATCTAGTCCAGTCCCCTGCACTCATGGCAGGACTAAGTATTATCCAGACCATCCCTGACAGGTATTTCTCTAACCTGCTCTTAAAAATCTTGAGTGAAGGAGATTCCACAACATCCCTAGGCAATTTATGCCAGTGCTTAACCACCCTAACGGTTGGGAAGATTTTCCTAATGTCCAACCCAAACATCCCTTGCTGCAATTTAAGCCAATTGCTTCTTCTCCTATCCTCAGAGGTTAAGAACAACAATTTTTCTCCCTCCTCCTTGTAACAACCTTTTATGTACTTGGAAACTGTTATGTTCCCTCTCAGTCTTCTCTTCTCCAGACTAAACAAACCCGATTTTTTCAATCTTCCCTCAGGACATGTTTTCTAGATCTTTAATCATTTTTGTTGCTCTTCTTTGGACTTTCTCCAATTTGTCCACATCTTTCCTGAAATGTGGCACCCAGAACTGGACACAATACTCTAGCTGAGGCCTAATCAGCACAGAGTAGAGCAGAAGAATTACTTGTCTTGCTTACAACACTTCTGCTCATACCTCCCAGAATGATGTTTTAGGTTTTTTTTGCAACAGGGTTACACTATTGACTCATATTTAGCTTGTGGTCTACTATGACCCCCAGATCCCTTTCCGCAGTATTCCTTCTTAGGGAGTCATTTCCCATTTTGTTTGTGGAGTACTTTGCATTTGTCCTTACTGAATTTCATCCTATTTACTTCAGACCATTTGTCCAGTTTATCCAGCTCATTTTGAATTTTAATCCTATCCTCCAAAGCACTTGCAACCTCTCCCAGCTAGATATCACCCACAAACTTTACAAATATACTCTCTATGCCATTATCTAAATCATTGATGGAGCTATTGAAGAGAACCAGACACAGAACTGATCCTTGCAGGACCCCACTTGTTATGCCCTTCCAGCATGACTGTGAACCACTGATAACTACTCTCTGGGAACAGTTTTTCAACAAGTTATGCACCCACCTTATAGTACTCTAGCTCCATCTAGGTTTCATTTCCCTAGTTTGTTTAGGAGAAGGTCACAGGAGACAGTATCAAAAGCTTTACTAAAAATCAAGATATACCATGTCAACCACTTCCCCCCATTCACAAAGTTTGTTATCCTGTCAAAGAAAGCTATCAGGTTGGTTTGACACGATTTGTTCTTGACAAATCCATGCTGACTGTTACTTATCAGCTTATTATCTTCTAGATGTTTGCAAATTGATTGCTTAATTATTGGCTCCATTATCTTTTTGGGTACAGAAATTAAGCTGACTGGTCTGTAATTCCCCTTGGTTGTCCTTATTTCCCTTTTTATAGATTGGCACTATATTTGCCCTTTTCCAGTCTTCCGGAATCTCTCTTGTCTTCCATGACTTTTCAAAGATAATCACTAATGGCTCAGATATTTCTTAAGTCAGCTCCTTGAGTGTTCTAGGATGCATTTCCTCAGGCCCTGGTGACTTGAAAACATCTAATTTATTTATGTAATTTTTAACTTGTTCTTTCCCTATTTTAACCTGTTCTGATCCTACCTCATTTTCACTGGCATTCATTATTTTAGATACCTGATCACCACCAACCTTCTTGGTGAAAACAGAAACAAAGAAGTCATTAAGGACGTCTTTGGCACTGGTACAAGCAATGCAGGAATACTGAGACTAGTTCTGGTGTGCACAATTCCAGAAGGATGTTGATAAATTGGATGGGGTTCACAGAATAGCAACGAGAATGATTAAAGGATTAGAAAACCTGCCTTATAGTGACAGACTCAAAGAGCTCAATCTATTTAGCTTAAGAGAGAGAAGGTTAAGGGATGATTTGATTACAGTCTAAAAGTATCTATATGGGGAACAAGTATTTAATAATGGGCTCTTCAATCTACCTGAGAAAGGTGTAACATGTACCAGTGGCTGGAAATTGAAGCTAGACAAATTCAGAGTGGAAATAAAGCATACATTTTTTAAGTGAGGGTAATTAACCATTGGAACAGTTTGCCATGGATCATAGTGGATTCTCCATCATTGAGAATTTTTAAATCAAGACTGGATATTTTTTTAAAAGAGATGTTCTAGGAATTATTTTGGCCTGTGTTATACAGGAAGTCAGAACAGATGATTGCATTAGTCTCTTCTGGCCTTGGAATCTATAAATCTATTAAATGAACTTTATTTTTTAAAGTGTATATTTATGCTAGTCATCAAATATCTGGCCAAATGTGTGTGTCAAAAATTCCTGCTCAGAATAAGTCCCCTTTTAATTCTTGGATTTTTGTTTTCTTTAGTGAAACAACTCAACATTTAAAGGTCAAATTAGCCTGATTTAAATGAAAGTGACATAGTCACCTTATTTTTCAATTCCTTTTTATTACTCTGCCCAATGATTTGCGATACTATTTATAATGTAACAAACAATCACGTTGCTTTATCACATCACTCTATAAATAATTAAAAAAACTGGAGAGAGAGGCCTAAACAGGATATTTGTACAGAAGGGGGGAGAGAGGTAGATGGACACAGACAGGGATAACTTACAAGGAGTAGGAGTGATGTACTAAAAGTATCACTAGTTTTAGCACTTTGCAAGTTCTGACTAGTTAACCAAATACTTGATTTCTGTTATTTTCTTTCACCATTAATTGCCCGAGAAAACCTCTGTAGACATGAAAATGTCAACATATTTTTGGTCTGTGAAGAGAATGTCACTTTAGTGGTTGCATTTCATAAAAACCAACACAGGTTAGTATGTATTCAGAATCTGTATGTCATACTGTTCCAAAACAAGCTGGAGCTCGAGCTCTGAAGACTAGGAATGGGGGTTGGAGCTCCAGCTGAAGCAGCAACTTGAAAGCACTGTTTAGACAGCTATTTTCAGCACACTAGTATGAGCCCTACCAGCCCAAATCTGCAGGTCCAAGATGAAGACTCATCCTCTGTCCTGAACCTCAGGCTGGTGGGAGCTAAGAAGATTGCAGAACTGCACTGAGAGATTTTGCCTCTGCCGATTGAAGAAAATGAAAAACCTCTCTGCTGCCCTCCAGACCCTGGCCCATTACTTCTCTTGATTACAAGCACTCTCTTTCGGGCTTCTGAGCAGATGCTTGATCTCCTGTCCTTCACTGGAGGAGCCACTGGGCTATGTGGGAGGGAGACCCTCTAGGCTGCAAGTGAATGGTTAAGAGTCCTGGAAGAGGTGCTGAGCAATGTAATGGATAAAGCAGCACTATGCAGTATAACACTGCAGACTTGTATCTTTGACCATAGGCCCACTCGGGATATTGCTCTAAGCCGAGTCTCTATGGCTTGAGTCTAGGGGGGTGGAATCTGTGTGCAGAGCAGAATGGCATTCTAGGCCCTGGTCTCTGTGTTCCAGTGTGGTTGCTAGGCAGCGTGGAGTGAGGCTACAGGGACACTGTCCATGAAGTTGACAGCTCTGCTGTCCTACCATAGCAGACTCTGGTAGAGAAAAGGATTATGATGCCGGTCTTTAGGGTGATACAGCTGCCACCATTCTGGATATATAGAAAAGGTACTGCTGCTCCATGAGGGAAAGGCTAGGGGATTTGAGGTGGGACAGAGGTAGCCAGATAGAGGACACAGAGAAACACCAGAGGGGAGCCAGAAATAAGGACCTATGGGAAAGTTGAGGGGAGAAGTAGTAGACTTGAGGGAATAATCAGTGCTGAACAGAAAATAACAATGCTGTTTCACAAAAAATGACTGTCAAAATTTGGTTTTGTTCCAATGAGGAACAAAACTGAAACCTTCTGAAATCTTTGAGATGGTGGGGTGGAGGGAAGAGGGAGAGAAAGAAACCCAGCCCAGAATTGACTGGTGGCTAGGAAACTTGCCTGTGATGTGGGAGACCCACGTTAAGTGCCCTATGTGCTGAGCTATTGGCTTTTCCAGGGTGAGTTCACCAGATATACAAATGAGGGTGTTGGGTAATTTGCATAACATCTCCAGACTACCATACATTCAGCCTTCATAGGTATGCAGACTGTAAGGCCACTGCTCCTTGATAGGCTGGTGTTTGTAGATACTGTATTTTGCTGTCAGACAACCACATATGAAGTATAAAAGCTAAAGGACCTTCTGCTGGTTAGGCTCTAGAACTGATTCACAACTAAGACTGGTTAGGTGCAGTGGACCTAACCTAATGTGTGTTAGAAAGTCAGGAGGATAAGTCAGTGGAGAAGCCAAACAGAAGTTATATTGGATTGGAAAACCCCACAACTGAATGGAGATGTTAGTATCTCTATCTTCTGAAAACTCATTCTAGCTAATAAGTAAGACCCTGCTTGTTTGCAGGTGTAATACAGATTTACAATGAAGCTAAGCATGGTATCTCAAATTGCCTTATGTAAATGTGGGAAAGCAAAAAATATGTTTTTGCAGCTGCTTTAAAAATGACATCTTGAAGTTTTTTATGCCTTTTTTATTGCTAAGAACTCTAAATATTGTAATGCTGTCATTAAGCAAACTTGTAAACAAATGCAGTTTTGCTTCCAAACCTTTACAAAAAAAAACACAACCAAACCTACACAAACAAACAAGAACTGGCAAGTGCTAACTTGTCTTGCACCTGTTTTTCAGTAGCTACATAACCTAAAAGAAAACAAATTAGGGACCAAGTACTCTTAATTAAAATAATGTCAATGAAAGCAGTTTGATGAAAGCTGTTTGCATGGGGAATTCCTCACCAAATAAAAGATGAAAAACTTTCTGGACAATTAATAGTGAATTGTGGTGCATGACCATGTCTTTTTGCATTTAAATTTTTTTTAATAAAAGACAAGCTTGGCTGATGAAAATAGAGATAGATCTCTTTCTCTTCCCATCTATCTTTCATAAGTGGCTCAGAAACAAAACATGAGAAAGCTAAAGCAATGTGGTACACTTGCACAAGATATGTACCACTGATGAATTACATTTTATTAATTTTTACTGTCCCTTCCTGGACCACTTTCTGCTATATATCGCTGGACAAAACAATTACATTTGTAGAGACAGCCTATGAAGCAGAAGAGGCATCACAAAAGATATCAAATATGCTTCAAAAGGCCCAAATTCAATTAAGTACATACTTAACTATTTTGCTGAACTGGAACCCAAGTGAATCCATATGCAGGGCAGAAGGACTAGAAGATCGCACCTGGAAAAGTACAGCATTATGGAAGCACTATAGAATAAAAGCAGATCGGAGAAGCAGTCCAAAATAATTCTTGATATTTCAGTTCTGTAAAAAAATTCTAAAAATTTTTAATTTTTAATTTTATGAGCTAAAATCATTCTCGTATGCAAAAAAATGAATAGCCTGATTCTCCTCTCATTTGCACCAGTGTAACAGAATTGACTCAAGTGGTGTTACTGTTGATTTCCAAGAGGATGAGTGAGTAGAGAAAATAATTAGGCAACACAAACACAGACATGAGAATGCTGAATTGGTGAGGTACATTAAGTTAATCTATTTCTTCCTTTATTTTCCATTTGGAATAGTAATATAGAGGGCCTATACATAGGCTCTGAACACCGTGACAGTTATTTAACATTACAAAAACAAATACAAATTTCTATTTGAAAACTTCTAACGACTAGCAGCTTTAAATGCAAATATTAATACTCCAAGACATGTGGCCATTTTTCTAGGTATCACTTCTTGATATGGCTGATCTACTACTTTGCTAATTGACCTTTTTTTTGCATGCATGGGTTAGGGATTTCTGGGTTTAAAAAAGTGGTAACAGCTACTCTATACTTACATAGATAAAAACAGTTAATAGAAATATTAATGAAAAAATACAGCCAACAAATTTGAAGGGAAGTTGTAGGTCTAAAGATCTGTCGGATTTTTAAAATGAATACCTAAAAAATTAAATTTGCTGCAGAATTCAAATTAATTATTAATGTACAGTTTGCGTATTGGGGATGCACAGCGCGCTTGGGAACATGTTTCTAGACTCAGGCCACTTTGAGGCAAAACTTAAGAATCTTGCCAATCCTCTGTTTTAGAATTAGACTGTTCTACTTCTGTGAGCCAAATTCTGCTCCCATTACTCACATGGTTAGGTGTAAGAACACAGACAAATAGTATCAACCAATGGCTTGATTATCCCAATCTTACTCAAATTGATTTCAGTGGAACTACTCATGGAATAAGATACTGCTTAGTGTAAGTAAGCATGGCAGAATCTGGCCCATGGATATTAAACGCATTTTCACCAATTTAGAATGCCTCTGGGCAACTTAAATGACTAAAAATAAATAATAAATAATAATAGATTTATACAGCACTATAGACACAAATAAGAGACAGTTGACCAGATCCTCAGCTACTGTAAATCTACATTGCTCCACTGAAGTAATTTACACCAGTTGAGAATTTAGCTTGGCATCTGTCACCATCATATCTAAGCTATCTGGCAGAGCACTTAGGCCCATGTATAATATTAAGCGCGTGCGTAGTCCTACTGATGTCAATGCAGCTACTCAGGACATGCTTAAATCTAACTCCCTACTCCTGCACTCACCACACAAGTGGACGCCTGTAGTCAGGGGACTCAATGTGGCACGCCTTACAGGATCAGAGCCTAAGTGAAGTACAAAAATAGAGTTCATAACAAAGATGCATTATGTCTCATTCTTTCATGAATAGTAGCATATGGATTTAAAGAAGATGTAATAAGCTAAGTGTGATCTACTGAGACATAACATTAGAAAAAAAAGGGATGGAGTTGAGAAAGTAATCTAAATGCTGGCTTGCATTTTTTTAAAAAATGTTATTTGTTTTGTAAATTAGTGCCTGGATATCACTGTTGAAAAATCTACTTGAAAGAAGTGGGTATATAGAAAGCTTTTTATATTTGTTTTGACGAAGAGAGAAATTATCTACAAATTGGTATTCGTCATACAGACAGACCAATCTCATTTGCTCAATAATGACTTTAAATTTATGACTAAATGAGAGCAACTCACTGGCATAATATTGTGACAAGAATCATTCGTCTGGGTTACAACAGCTTTGTGCAGCAGGGCTGAGATAATGATTAAGAAAGAAAATTGCTAATCTAATTCTTTATGATCAGTCCGATAATGAAAAACTTTGCTTGTTTCTGCTAATATGAAAATAGTGTTTTATGAACAGACTGTTACTTTGGCTTTGATATACTGTGCAGATATTTTAATTAACTCAGGTTGATTTTAATATTGAACTATTTCTTTGTGTTTTGGAGAAGGCAAGGAAGTTCACATTTTGTTCTTTTTAAACAACATATTAAACCTGCATAGAGGCAGTGACAGGGAAAGCTATTATGGGTCAGATTTTCAGACACTGGCCTTCATTCAGTTGCAAATAATTGAGGGCGTAAAATTACACCTATAATTATCTGTGACCGTAAAGATGAGACCCAGCTAAGGCCTGGCTGAAAAAATTGACTCAGTTACATATTCCATAATTCACAGCTATGAGATGTTGCTTTATAAACCCTAGAAAAAGAAGCAAATTAGTCGTAACAGTGTCTTATTTAATTTGACCTTTTAAATAGCGTATTCTTTTCTAAAATTACATTTTAGAAAATCTTGTATCTCTAAAAGTTGGCTATTTACAATGTATTGGGCCAGATTTCTTTCTATTTCTACATAAGTAAAATCGGAGGCAAGAGGAGAGAGAGAGAATGTGAACATTATTCAGATGACATAGCCACTTTTAAATATAAATAGAAGTATCTATAGCTTAGCCTTAAATGCTATTTACAAAATTTGAAACAGACTTGTACAGGGTGCAGCATACATATATGTATGTATTTATAGACACAGACAAAATTCTGATAGATGACATAATTAATCAGATTCATTACTTCATAGCAGTCTTTTCACCAAGAAACACTATTTCATATATGAACAGCAAAGTGATGCTTTCACATTTGGGTGGGATGGAGTCACTGATATATTCTATGGCAGATCATCAGTATTTAGACAACCAATTCAGTACTTAGGTTATTCTTCATATTGCTAAAATCACACAATCCATTCTCATTTCACATACACACAAATATAGCTAAAGAAATATTTTGCTCATTACTCTGTGGAATACATGCAACTAGAGGTGAGTATTGTTGAAATGGATGAAGAAAAATGGGTATTTAAGACTGTGGTATTGCGGAAAATCACCAGTTGTAAGTTAATGATGTTATTGTAGTTTAAAAAAAAATGGCCATGGCTTAAACAGCTTTCTTAAACTACAGTAGGAATTGTGACTAGTAGCAATGCTAAACAAGAGGCTTTGGGTTCTAATTTAGGACTAAACCACAAAGTGTGGCAAATGACCTCACCTTAAATAGGGGATGGGGGCACAGTCTGGCTTGCCAGTGGAAGGGGTATACCTCTTTAAGGGCAGAGAGACACAGACAGTAGCTGCAGAGGCAGGTGACCAGAGGAGAGGGGAGATTATATAGATGCAAGTCAGGTAGATATTGAAATAATCATGGAGTTACCTGCACGGTACACTTTTATATGCTGATACTCCAAAACACTTAATAATAAAGTTGTGGCCTAATTAAACCACATCCAATGTCTTCTGTCGTTCTTCTGGTATAACTGGACAACATGCAGATGTCATTGTGTTGCAAAGATAGCCCAGAGAAGCTCAGAATGGACTTCAGGTGACAGAATATAACAGTCACTGTATGGGGAAATGGTTGGCTTCTCTTTTTTCCTGTACCCCATGGATGGCTTCCAAGTGTACAGCACTTTAGAGGATATGTATGAAGTTACTGCTATGGAACTGTCTATGTAAGTGAGAAAACATATGGAAAGTATGGGAGCAACTATCTAAAAGCTCCATGTAAAAACAATCGATAACTGCAAAATTGCTCATTTCACTGCATGGAAAAACATTATTGCCTTGAACTTAAAGTCCTTTCTCTGCAATTTCCTTGGCAATGGGAAAACTATCAAACTGGCTGTTTAAATTTTTTTTTTCCTCTAAAGTTTCCTTGCAAAGCTAGTAAACTTGAAGTAAGTAACGACTCCATCTTTGGTTTGATGTAACTGCTGACACAGTATAAATGGGGAATAATCCCTCAGGAGGCAGGCTGGCTGGCGAGGAGGTCCAAACACTTACTAAATACCTGAGCACCCAGCTCAGTCTGTCTCTATGCAGTGTTCCATAAAAATCCTTTAACAAATCTAATTTACACTGGGCATGCTCAGAGGCTTAACACAGATAATAGCCCGGTCATGGTAGCATGGGAGTGACAACATTTCATTTCATAATCATACCTGTATTAATAACTTGCTACATATCCTTACAATTTTGGTTTCCCAAAAAAAAGGAACTTTTTGACTTGGTGCTGAGATATAGATACCCCTTTGATGTATTGTGTTGCTGCCACACTGTTTGAATATGCCAAACTCAAAACCAAGAAGCTGGATTTTCATTCTGTTACTAGAAACAGTGCTGGTCCAAGTGGGTTTGTACTTGCTCCATGCTGTTCACACATCTTCAGTACACATACGTACTATAATATTTTATTTTGTAGGTTTTTTCTCTTCATCTCTAATGCTGCAGTACAGACCCTGTTCTGATATGCTAGGAAGATGAAACTGAAATTGCAGCTTTTTCTTCCTTTCCTTTCTGTACGTTCTCTGTCAACTCTGTGGTGCAGTCTGTTTTTCTCCAATTTATGCAAAAGCAAATTAAACAATATGTAAGTGAAATAAATAAATAGCAGTCTTCATGGCTTCCTACTTCAGTGCACATAGGGGAAAAAATATTTTTTTGAAAACCACATACCTAATGATGTGATGTGTAGAGAATCAGTGTTTGGAGTCCAGCAAGTGTTCCAAATGTAAGTCTCCATGTCCAAGTAATGTTATAATTAGAACTAGAAGCTCTCTAGGTGAGGCACTGTCTTTTTTTAGTTCTGTTTGTACAGCACCTAGCACAACGAGGTCCTGACTTGGTTGGCCTGCATGCACTACCATAAATGTTAAATAAGAAGTAGATATTGGCAAACTATCACAATAGAGAAAAAATACGAAACAGAAATGGAGATCAATACAACTAGTCAGATAATTTTGAGCTGCTGCAAGGGAAGCATGAGCAACCTACTGTAGGGCATCAGATCCCTATACGATCCCAGCTCTCTGGCAGGTAGAAAGACTCAGAAAAAGCTTCAGAAGGAACAATATGTGCCAGAGAAAACTCTAAGGCATATTAACCATTCTCCACTGGTCTCTTGCAGGGACACCAGGCCCCAACAGTCTCTCCACTCCCCAGGCTCGCAAAGCCACTTGCTAGTGGCCAGTCCTTTAAAACTCCAGCTTTCCACGAAGCAGGACTCAGAAGCAGCCTCATAGTTCTCAAAGTCTGTTATAGTTTTAGTCCTCTGTGAATTTTTACCAGTAAATTGCCATCAGCAGAACTACCAATATGCATCTGGAGACTATTCATGGACTGTACACAGGGGTAAGGATAAGGGATAGCCTAGCTAATAATACCGGTAGTCACTGGTACTTGCGGCAAATAACGTTACAAGTTCTGCTTAACTGAATACATAGGCAGTTAGATCCTAGAAAAAAATGTGTTATTCTTTTTAGAATCTGATTGTTCCTTGCCTCATTCTCTCTAACTGGAATAACTGATTAGGATCAGACATGCATAAAGGATACCCACACATAACAAAAAGCATTACATGATGTCAAAGACATTAGTGTGAAGTAAGGATATGTAAATAAAGGAAGGATATGTAAAAACAAAAATGTAAACTATAAAAGGGACAGGTTGGACAGTTTAAATTATAAGCGTAAATATGTCAGAAAAAGGCATTTTATTTTGTCCATAATTTGTATTTTAAAAAGGCCAAAACATAAATCCAGCAAAACCATAATATTAAAAGACAAACAAAGCTATATTGCTTTTATTTTTTACTCCTTCTTCTCCCCTGCCGCTTCTAGTCTCACCCCCCTTTTTATTTAATATACTGTGAGATCTTTGGGTCAGGGGCTTTTTCTTCTTTCATGTCTGTAAAGCACCAAGTGCAATTTGGATGCAAGATAAACAATATATGAAAATCATCAAGTCGTGTGCACAAATCGTATTATAAGGTAGGGAAATATTACCTGCAGAGTAACAAAATCTTCCACTTTCATCACAAAAGAATGTCTCCATTTGTGAGATCAATCTGCCTCTTTGGTACCAAGCCTCAAGGTAATCGATCCCAAAATTCCATGTCTCGGTGTTACCTCAGAGCCTGTAGATATAACATGTGCATGTTGGAACTTACGGTTTCCATAAGGATGCTTCTTTACATCACCCCAGATCAAACACGACAGTAAAAGCCAGTTTGAGTCCAGTAGCTATGGCTTTTACCTTGTTTTCACTAACCTGTATGAATATTAGGCAATATCATTTTCAAGTAGACCCTTCCAATATCCCATTCAGTCTTAATGATTATCTATAAATTGCCTTGGGAGGTTGTGGAATCTCCATCTCTGGAGATATTTAAGAGTAGGTTAGATAAATGTCTATCAGGGATGGTCTAGACAGTATTTGGTGCTGCCATGAGGGCAGGGGACTGGACTCAATGACCTCTCGAGGTCCCTTCCAGTCCTAGAGACTATGAATCTATGAATCTAATAAAACACTTGAAATGGGCATTTTGCCAAATTAGGGACCAAACTGGCCCCAGGATTGAGAGGGTAGGGTGACATAAAGCTATCTTAGTGTGACCCAGGTGTACTGAGCACTGCTCCAGTGCACAATAAGTTAAACTACTAGGCAAGACTTGTCCATACATTTTTACAGATCTGGGTATTTGTTTTTTTCAAAACACATTTATATCAGGCATGCAGTTGCAGATTTTTAAAAAAGAAATGGATTTAAAATATATTCAATATTATTAAATCATTTAAAACATTTTGACAGTAAAATAAGAGATATTTTGCTTAAAAATAACATGACCTATATATATATGTTATGACTTTCATTTTCCCCCAGGTGAAAATATGATTTTTTTCATAATTCCCTTGCTAAACAATTGAATATTAATTGAAATAAGGTGTCATAATGTTTCTTTTTTGAAAAAAATAAAATAAATTAAAACTTTTGCTTTTTTTTTAATTACAAACATTACAAACATTGAATCTATCTCCCCTTGTAAGTATTCTCACACTTCTTATCATACTGTCTGTACATAATGTTTCTTTTTTTAAAAAAATAAAATAAATTAAAACTTTTGCTTTTTTTTTTAAATTACAAACATTGAATCTATCTCCCCTTGTAAGTATTCTCACACTTCTTATCATACTGTCTGTACTGGCCTCTCAGAGTTGGTAAGACAACTCTCACCTTTTCATGCTCTCTGTATGTGTATATATATCTCCTCAATATATGTTCCATTCTGTGCATCCGAAGAAGTGGGCTGTAGCCCAAGAAAGCTTATGCTCAAATAAATTGGTTAGTTTCTAAGGTGCCACAAGTACTCCTGTTCTTTTTGTGGATGCAGACTAACACGGCTGATATTCTGAAATCTGTTTTTTAGCTAATTTGATTACAAATAGTCTAATTAAAATGGTTTATAACAAAATATTTTAAAAACATTATAGGTGATGTAGAGTTTCATGTTCCTTCCTTAATAAGAAAGGTACTTTCAGTGTTTAAGGAATTTTACTCCCCTATGATGTACATACTGTATTATCTCATCTTGCAGTTGGGCATACTGAGGCAGGGAGTTTATGTGGTCTGAAATCACAGGTACCCAGAGTCAGGATTAGAACTGAGAAATTCCTTACTCCTAGCCCTAAGCTGAGACCATGATCTATGTGTCTCCCCAACAGAAAGTTATATACAATTCAAAGACAAACAAACAACTGGGGGTATAAATAAGCACCTTTCTTGGTATATTAATAACATTGCAATTATTATTAAGGGAAGGTTGTGTATTGATTTCTTAAAAACAGTGTTCTGAGTTTGTCACTTTATGTCAAAAATTCTAGAAAATAAAAAGCATGATGGTATAAACTAACGCTTGAGCATCCATTTGATATTTTTGGCCTTAGGATTTTTTCCTCCTTCTTGTAAGACTTAAAGTATTCTTTTTTTTTTTAATGGCAAAAAAAAGTTCTAAACATTTTGAAAAGCTTTCCAATTACACAATTATTCCTTTGGATTTACAATAGACTCTGCAATGAATCTCTGGGTACGTCTACAATACAGGATTATTCCAATTTTACATAAACCAGTTTTGTAAAACAGATTGTATAAAGTCGAGTGCATGCGGCCACACAAAGCAGAAAAATTCGGCAGTGTGCTTCCATGTGCCGAGGCTAGTGTCAATTTCTGGAGCGTTGCACTGTGGGTAGCTATCCCGTAGCTATCCCATAGTTCCCACAGTCTCCCTCATCCATTGGAATTCTGGGTTGAGATCCCAATGCATGATGGTGCAAAAACAGTGTCGCGGGTGATTCCGGGTAAATGTCGTCACTCATTCCTTCCTCCGTGAAAGCAACGGCAGACAATCATTTCGCGCCCTTTTTCCCTGGATTGCCCTGGCAGACGCCATAGCATAGCAACCATGGAGCCCATTTTGCCTTTTGTCACTGTCACCGTATGTGTACTGGATGCCGCTGACATAGGCAGTACTGCAGCGCTGCACAGCAGCATTCATTTGCCTTTGCAAGGTAGCAGAGACGGTTATCAGTCATTCTGTACTGTCTGCCGTGCCATTGTAAATTGGCGATGAGATGATGGTTATCAGTCGTTCTGTACTATCCGCTGCTGTCATGGATGCTCCTGGCTGGCCTTCGCTAAGGTCAGCTGCGGGCGCAAAGACAAAAATGGGAATGACTCCCCGGGTCATTCCCTCTTTTATGTTTTATCTAAAAATAGAGTCGGTCCTGCCTAGAATGTGGGGCAAGTGTACTAGAGAACCAGTGAACCAGAGAGCACAGCCGCTCCATGTCAGATCCCACAGAAATGAGGGGCTGCATGCCATTCTAGGGGGTGCCCCTGCAACAACACCACCCGTTGCTTCCCTCCTCTCCCAACCCTCCTGGGCTACCGTTGCAGTGTCCCCCCATTTGTGTGATGAAGTAATAAAGAATGCAGGAATAAGAAACACTGACTTTTTAGTGAGATAAAATGAGAGGGAGGCAGCCTCCAGCTGCTATGATAGTCCAGGCAGGACATTAAACGGTGGGGGGGAAAGGAGCCCAGCATCCCACTGCTATGATAGTCCAGGCAGTACAGAATCTTTTCTTTAGACATGAAAGGGGAGGGGCTGATGGAGCTCAGCCCCCAGTTGCTATGATGAAGACGGTTACCAGTCGTTCTGTACCATCTGCCGGGAATGACCGGGAGTCATTCCTATTTTTACCCAGGCGCTCCCGGCCGACCTCACCTGAGGCCAGCCAGAAGCACTCACGGGATGATGACAAAGATGGCTACCAGTCATTCTGCACTGTACCGTCTGCCACCGGGGAAGGGAGGGGAGAGGATGCTGCTGTTCAGTGCCGCAGCACCACGTCTAACAGCAGCATGCAGTAGACATACGGTGACATTGAAAAAAGTCAAGAAACAATTTTTTCCCTTTTCTTTCACGGGGCGTGGGGGGGGGGGCGGTAAATTGACGAGATATACCCTGACCCACCCTGGACAGTGTGTTTGACCCTACAGGCATTGGGAGCTCAGCCAAGAATGCAAATGCTTTTCGGAGACTGTGGGGGCTGTGAAATAGCTGGAGTCCTCAGTACCCACTCCCTCCCTCCATGAGCGTCCATTTGATTCTTTGGCTTTCCGTTACGCTTGTCACACAGCACTGTGCTGTGGACTCTGTATCATAGCCTGGAGATTTTTTTCAAATGCGTTGGCATTTCGTCTTCTGTAACAGAGCTCTGATAGAACAGATTTATCTCCCCATACAGTGATCAGATCCAGTATCTCCCGTACGGTCCATGCTGGGGCTCTTTTTGGATTTGGGACTGCATCGCCACCCGTGCTGATCAGCGCTCCCCGCTGGGCAAACAGGAAATGAAATTCAAAAGTTTGCGGGGCTTTTCCTGTCTACCTGGCCAGTGCCTCCGAGTGCAGATTGCTTTCCAGAGCGGTCACAATGGTGCACTGTGGGATATCACCCAGAGGCCAATCCCGTCGATTTGCGGCCACACTAACCCTAATCCAAATAGCAATACCAATTTCAGCGCTACTCCTCTCGTCAGGGAGGAGTACAGAAACCAGTTTAAAGAGCCCTTTATATCGATATAAAGGGCCTCGTTGTGTGGATGGGTGCAGGGTTAAATTGGTTTAATGCTGCTAAATTCAGTTTAAATGCGTAGTGTAAACCAGGCCTCTAATTAGGAACTTTAAAAATGTACCACCCAGGAGGTTATCTAGATTACCTTGGTAGTGTTTGTAATGTGCAATAGAAGATTAAAAGCACTATATAAATGCTAAATATTATCATGTATTATATTCATTGTCTTAGGACAATACACTACTGTAAACAGCTACTTAACACAGATTTGGTTATGGTAGCCCCTTACTGCTCTTCAGAGTCATATACTACTTATGAAATGTTTCATGCACATATGATTGATCTGATGATCAGTCACTTCTAAGTGATTAGGGTCATTCATGCAGGGAGGGTGACAATGTTAAAAACATCTGCATTCTAACAACATTTTAAAACATCATTATAAACTCATTTCTGGCAAAATTTCACCTTTTTTTAAAGCCCTTTCTAAATATTGTGTTTTATAAGGTTAAAACATAAACATATTTCCTTTTAATTCCCCTATAAATAATGCGATCACAAACAAGATCAGCAAAAGTGATATGTATACTGTCTCATTTGGTGCAGTCCCTTACAGACACAGAGGTAACTAACACAGAATCCCTAGAAGGATTTTCCAAACAATAGGCCTTTATTTCAGTATAGTCACAACTTACATTGCATGGACCACAATTGAATCCAGGAAGGCTGTACCTCCTGCTGCTAACCACTTGCAAACATATTGAAGGCACAGTTCCCCACAGCACTTAGAGGAAAGGAAAATTTATAATTTGTCAGCATAAAATGGAGAGAAGATACGTATAAACTAGTGTAGTAGTTTAGTTACCTAACACCCCTGCCAAACCTAGGTTTTCCCCAGACTAATTAAGGAAAATTCCTTCTGATTGGTTAGCCCTTCCCACTCATTCACCTCCTGGAGAGTCACCCACAGCTGCTACACAGGCAGATAGACACTCAACACAGAGCTCCACCTTCTAGCAGGGTAAAGAAAGGGCTGACCCTAGTAAAGTAGAGAATCCTTTGATCTCAGAGCCTGCAAGCAGCTTCTGTTACCCAACTGGTTCTGTAACTATTCATGTGCCCCACTCTCCATAACTCTGACCTCTTTGCCTTCCAATGCCTCAAGTGCCTTTTGCTTTCTCTTTGCCTGTTCCCTGACACCAAACCCCAGCTCCCTCTCTTACCTCAGAGTCTTCTGGGAGGAGTTTTGACTGCCTAACCTCCCCCCTGGCTTCAGGATTCATTGTCTGACTACCTACCTCTGCATCTGCAGTTGTGGGGTAGGTGGTGAGGCTGGTCCCTCCCCTTATCCACAGGAAGGAGGGAGAGTATGTACACATCCCAGAATAGGCAGAGATGCAGGCTCAGATCCAAAAAGGTATTTAGGCTCTTCACTTCCACATTACACCTCCCTGCCCCATTCACAAACAGTTCCACAGGGATGTGTATGAGGGATGGGTTTGCTAGTGCTGGTTGTAGGGAGTTCCCCAGTTTTAGGGAGGAGAGAAACGCTGTCATGGGTGCTGGGAACCATTGAACCAAACTGTAAATCCTGTATATGATGGAAACCACGTCAAGCCAGGGGGTGTGGCAGCATCTCCAGAACCTTTCCAGCACCTATGAACACTGCATAAGATTTGGAGGACCCGGGAAGCGTTATACTCCCTGACTGGCATGCTGTTTTAAACTACAGCATTTTATTGAAACTCTTGTCAGAATCTGTCATCCCTCAGCAGCTTGCATAAGCCCCATTGCTGGAGAGATTTTCAGGAGCACCAAACTCCACTGTAGTCATGTCCTTCTCTCACCTCTGTAGAAAAGTTCCAAACCTTAAAGAGACTATATGCTGGCAAATGTAGCCTACTGTTCCAGCTAATTCTTACACCAAAAAGTAGTCTAAATTTATACTGAACCTTATAGAGGGTTAATGGTACAAAGGGATCAGTCTTCTGTCATAAACAGATAGCTAAGGGTTAATGTTCTTACACCTGGAAAGAAGTTCCTGAAACACCTGACCAGAGGACCAATCAGGAAACCAGACTTTTTTCAGTTTTGGATGTGAGTCCTTTGTCTTGAATCTATCTCTCTCGGCTATGGGAGGATTTCTGTTTCCTGCTTTCTAATCTTCTGTTTACAAGTTGTGAGTACAAATATAGTAAGACAGTAAGGTTTCTATTGTTTTCTTTGTATTTACATGGATATAGTTGCTGGAGTGCTTTGAATTGTATTCTTTTTGAATAAGGCTGTTTATTCATATTTCTTTTAAGCAATTGACCCTGTATTTGTCACCTTAATACAGAGAGACCATTTGTATGTATTTTTCTTTCTTTTTTATATAAAGCTTTCTTTTAAGACCTGTTGGAGTTTTTCTTTAGTGAGGAACTCCAGGGAACTGAGTCTGCAGCTCACCAGGGAATTGGTGGGAGGAAGAAGTCAGGGGGAGATCTGTGTGTGTTAGATTTACTAGCCTGACTTTGCATTCCCTCTGGGTGAAGAGGGAAGTGCTTTTGTTTCCAGGACTGGAATTAAAAAGGGTGGACTCCCTCTGCTTAGATTCACGGAGGTTGCTTCTGTGTATCTCTCCAGGAGCACCTGGAGGGGGGAAGGGAAAAAATTTATTTCCCTTTGTTGTGAGACTCAAGGGATTTGGGTCTTGGGGTCCCCAGGGAAGGTTTTTGTGGGGACCAGAGTGCCCCAAAACACTCTAATTTTTTGGGTGGTGGCAGCAGTACCAGGTCCAAGCTGGTAACTAAGCTTGGAGGTTTTCATGCTAACCCCCATATTTTGGACGCTAAGGTCCAAATCTGGGACTAGGTTATTGACATCTTCAAATGAGGTCGGGCCCTGCCTGGTGTTGGGAACTGAGTCCCTACCCTGTAGATCATGGCTTGCACTTGGTATCTGTGTAGGGAAGGTCTGTCACCCCAGAGGACAAGAGATGGAGGGCATTCCCTAACCTTAAGGGTAAAGGGGATGATATTGATGATTGTGCCTTTAAGGACTGAGCTTTCCAGACAAAGTTGTGGGTGGGGGAAGGTCTTATGCACAATAAGAATGGGACACATAGATCTTTTGCAAGCACCTGAAGCATTAATGATCACTGAACACCATGTGGAACCTTGGGTCCCTTCTAGAAGTCTCTGCAGTGAAAGGGGAAATTGAGGTGTCAGAAGGTAAGTGGTGGGGATTGGTGTAGGCTTAGAGACACTTGGTGGGAACTGAGGAGGGCAGCAGAGGCCTATGAGGGGAACTGAGGTGTATGAGAGAGAGTATGTAGTGGAGTGGGTTGGGCACATCAGGATTCAGAATGGCAACACAGGCACATGGAACACTGAAGAGGATGTTCAGAGGTATATGGAGGGAATCAAGTGTTGGGGACGCCTGGCATCAGTCACTTCCAGATGGGGGTGGAGGACTGTGTAGGCCTCACCCCCCAGGTGTAGGCCTTGTTGATAAAGTCTAGGGACCTCCAGTGTGGCTAGATTAGAGCAGTGGTTCTCAACTAGGGATATGTGTACTCCTGAAGGTACACAAAGGTCTTTCAGGGGGTACATCAACTCATCTAGATGTTTGCTGAGTTTTACAACAAGCTACATAAAAATCACTAGCAAAGTCAGTACAAACTAAAATTTCATGCAGACAATGACTTGTTGTACTGCTCTACATACTACACACTGAAATGTAAGTGCAATATTTATATTCCAATTGATTTAGTTTATAATTATATGGTAAAAATTGGAAAGTAAACAATTTTTCAATAATAGTGTGCTGTGACATTTTTGTATTTTTATGTTTGATTTTGTAAACAAGTAGTTTTTAAGTGAGGTAAAACTTGGGGGTGCGCAAGACAAACCAGACTCCTGAAAGGGGTACAGTAGTCTGGAAAGGTTGAGAGCCACTGGAGTAGAAAGCAAGGACTTTGTGGGAAGTGGATGTTGGGGATTTGGGGAGGAACCAAGCTGAGCTGATCCCTTGATTAGAGGGAAAACTGGAAAGTTGGGCATTTTGGAAGGACGATTGGCCAAGGAATGGGGAGCCAGGCATTAGAACTGGGGGACAAGGTATTGCAGGAGAACTGGTGACATGAGAAGCAGGGAGTGCTCAAGGAAAGAGAGTGCTCAGGAATAGGAGCGGGAATGAACTGGGGATGCTTACTAGGAAGAATGGGGCTTCACTGAACATCTGGAAACCCCATCCTTCCTCTAGGCTTTACCTGTAAAGGATAGGTCATATGGCTGTGCTTTCCCTCCCTGTGTGTAGTTTGGGATTTGATTTGATGGAAGCAACTGCTGAACTGTGCATTGGGGTGATGGGATTTATGCACAGAATTAATGGGTGTGAAGTAAATCTGTGTGCACACATGAAATGAATGGAGAGAGTGGAGTGGGTATGGGAGCATAGATAAGGCCTGGGTGTCAGGATGGGGGTATAATATGAGTGGCTATATGTATTCAGATGTGCACGCTGAATGAGTGGCTGGGTGGATGAGTGTGGAGTGGATAGATGTCAGTAATGGCGTAAGTTATTTCCAGGTAATATGTGTGGAATAAGCATGTGGGTGGAAAGACAGGATGGAGTAAAAGCAGGTGTGGAATGAATGCATGGAGTGAGCATGAGAAGGAGAAATGAGCAATGTGTCTGCAAGTTGATGAAAATGTATGCATCAAATGTATGTAACTTTTTTCTTTGTTTGCAAATGCTGCCAGGTAGAAAACAAACCCATAGAGTCAGCCAGCCATGTCCCTTTCCCAGGGACAACTATATGTATCAAGCAAAGCACATTAGTTGAGTAAACACTAAAAATTTAACAAAAAAACCCCTGACATCCGTTTTGGAGTTTCTGACCTAACTCCCATAGCCTGGTTTCCAAGCCCTGTCTTCTTCCAGGCAGTCTCATCCTCTTGTTTCCAAAGCAGCTGATTATGTGAGAGGGAGAGGAGTGATGCTTTAGGGGGAAAAATTAACTGAAACTGGAAAAGTGCCCACTCATTTTTTCCCTCATCTCCTTCTATAGTCTCTTAAATCTAAGCCGCACTGAATTCAGTTAAGCTTTTTGTGATGAATGTCTCCGCAGAGAGGTAAAAGGTTTTTTGGCTCCCTTGCTGTCAGCCAGTTGGGTTTCTGGCAGGTTGGTGTGGTTTTGGAACAAATTTCATGATCGCTTTTCACTGAAAATCTAATGTGAGTGCTGGTAAATGTAGGACTGTTTGTACTGAAGGTTTGAGGGAATTGAGACTTTTCATTAGAGATACAATCTATGACAATAGCTTGTTAAGAATTCAATTAAAATCTTTACCTTGGATAAATCTGAATGATGTTGAGCCACAACATGCTGCCACTTACCAGGACATAATGGTGGGAAAAGGTTCTTGTTTACAAGCCAGTAATGTTTACAAATTGTTCTCTCTCCTTAAATTTTTTTTTAAATCCTTTATCAGAATAAAAGAAAACAATGTTCTGCAGAAAGAATGTTTGTTTAAAGTAAGTGGGCTATTAATAGACAGCAGTATGTGTTACTGTGACTGCAGCAAGTGATACAGATATTCCTGGGCTGAATCAGACCGTACATATGCCAAGAATGGCTTGAGGAGAAGATATGCTTGAATGCCAACCTGTTTGTGGTACACCATTGTTATCTGGTATCTGTTCTTTTATAGAGGCATTGGTTGGGACTCTTTAGATAAGATTTGATTTGATAACTTCTGTTATCTTTTTGATTTGTTTACAAACTGGAATGCTTAGATTAGGGCAAGAGAAGAACTTTTCCTGAGAATTTGGAAAATGTAGGCTAAAAGATGTTTATATGCTACCTATCAAAATGTAGGTGTGAATGTTAATACTTTCCCCCCATCTGATGATATTTTGGCCTACATGTTCTCTGCAGTAGTAAGTTGTTAGGGGGTCTGAATGTCACAGAGGTGCAGACAGGTTTAATTCATGAGGCATTTTCAAGAACAGAATTATCAAGGAACATTTGTCTTTCGACACTGGAGGTATGGGTTCCCAGCAACTGATCTAGGGAAAGACCATAGTGGGATTTAAAGAGGAATCAGATATGGTCAGAGTGATGGTATGACAAGGTACTGGGTCACTGGATTTGTTGAAGCACTGGGAAGAGCAAATTGAAGCCAAATATACATTTTCTGTTGGGAGAGGGAGGGATGGTGAGCACCTGGGCAGTAATTGTTGAGCTAATCAGGTAATTGGAAGGATACAGGTGGGAAGAGCCAGCAGCAACAGTAGCTCAGTAGGAAGCTCCCAGGGTGAGCCTGGGCTGAGGGAACACACTCCTTGCTGTAAGCCTGCATTAGTCTTCGTTTACCGCACATCGCAGTGTAAATGCATCATGGTGAAAAGGCAACAACACAGTACGTGTTGGTGACTGTGAAACCACATGAACTAGCTAGGTAGTGTGGTTCACTGGGCAGCAACAGAGGTGCCCTATGAGAAAGGTGATTTGTTTTGGCCCTGTTTTGGACAGATTGAATGGAAGAGATTGTTTAAGATCTACTTATTACACACTTATAAAAGCAAAGTGCATGTTGTTTGGAAAGTTTAATCATTTAGAGAGGCACTCTAATAATAGAATTTGTGCAGCATTAAACTTCTAGGTTAAAAGTGCATATTGAGGTCAGTAGAAGAAAATACTGGAGCATTCTGCAGGAAGTTATCAGTGCTCTTAGTAATTATCAGTAGGTTCATCAGTGACTGAAAACAACATTGAAAGCAGATGATATAAAATAGAGGTAAAAAAAAATCTATGAATTAGCCTGTTTAGGATTGTATTCCTAATGTGTATTTTTAAGGGCTCCTGATTGCATAGTTCTAAAAACACATTGTGTGCTGTTTTTACTTAACCACTAAAGGGAAAAATTCCTGCAACAGAATTTTAAAAGTGTAGAATAATAATGTATGAACAATACACGTAATCCTTTAAAAATGCTGTGCTCTTCGCTGTTAACTTATAAGAGCAGAAAGAAAGAGGGAGGTTGTAAGTTTTCCTGCAAACCATGATTTCAGTTTCTGACTCCCACGCTAACTACAGCAGGTTTTTGGATCTGAGGGCACCAGACAAGGAGCTCTTCTTTGAAACTCGAAGAGATAGCTTTACAGCAGTGATGTGCCTTGAAACTGGAACATTTATTCACAGATCAATGGGTGGCATTGCTTGAGAGAAGCTAGCAGCCTTGCAGTCTTATTGCTGTCAGTGTGTTTTGATGTTAGACTGCAGGAGATTTGTCTAACACTTGAAAGGAGACTTGGGAGGAAAAAAGAGAAAAATGAGATCAAACAAAAGCTCTGATTTACATATTGACTAAATAGCAATTTTCAGTGCACATACATTGCTGATTTTAATAGTGAACTCAGCTCCACTAAGGCATTGTCTACAACACACAAAACTTGTATCTCTTTACTTGTATAACTAAGGCAACATAAGCACTGCAATGTGGTATTAAAGTGTTATACTAGCATACCTTATAGTGGTATAAAAGTGTTTTTACTGGTACAGCATATTTCTGTATGGGAATGGGAATAAGTTTATACCTACTTGTCTAAGTACTTTTACGGTAATATAACTCTGCCCACATTAGGGATTGGACCAGCATAACTGTTTTATTAAAAATAAATCACACTCCTAACCAGAATAGTTAAACCAGTTCAAAAGCTTTGGGTGAACCAGGTCTTAGGCTAAAGCTCCTGCAAAGGGTTATACTCAGAAATTATGTATCAGAAATTACATGTGACGTAACTGGTCAGCATTTGCCTTGAAATAACCCTTTCAGACAGGGATTGGACTGAAGAGCAGTTATGCAGAATTTAAGCTTTATTAAAAAAAAAAAGCTGTTGTGATGAAAATCTCGAAAATGTGACTGAATACAGTGCTATCATACTGAGTCTGTAACCATCCAACTTGAAACAATAGCTCTTAGAAAGATGGAGACTACCCAGTTTGTCTCAATAAAGTACTAGCTCTGAAGCCTTGCGAACCCAAGTTAAATCTCAATGTTATCTATATCTAGTGATCATTTTAGTCATAAAAAATCCAGTTATTCTGGGATTGTGAGTAGAGTTAGAGATTGCAAACAAAGTATAGGTAGCATACTGTAATAAATCCATGTAATGCAAATAGTTATATAAATCATCCATGTGTGCCCACATGATAGAGAATCAGGACTAGACTCCTGATTCATCATTTCTTAAAACACAGGCCTCTACCACTTGAATTAAAGGAGAACTCCTTTAGCTTACCATACTAGTAGATTTCACATCCTCCCGTGGACTAGTCTCTAGAGTGCAGTTTTACTCAGTCATAGTCACAAAGCCAGTACATTTCAGTACCACCACTACCAACCCTTAGCTGACTAATGCTTTCCACTTATATACATTCATTTGGAGTGGAATCTCACTAATGTACAAATAATTTTCATGCTCTTATGTAGACTGGAAAATTAGCTTGAACAGCATCATTCTATCAGTACTATCTCTCTTTCATTTAAATACTTGTCCTCAGAACCTCCTGTAAGTTAAAAGATGACAACACTTTCTCTATCTTCCTTCCCTGCCATCAAGTGGTACAATGTCAGAATCTTTGTATAGTATCAACTTTGCATCATGCTACTTATGCTATCATTTTAGTATTGATTATGGCTGATTGTGATGTAAGTGAAAAATGTGCTTCTTTCATGTACATAGTTACATAATAGAGGTTTAAAGTCATATTTTAAAATGAACATTACAGATATTCTTTTAGAGCTAGCTAGAGACTAGAAGGATCTTTTGGAATTGACCCAAGACCAGATTTGTGTCAATTAAGGAATAAAATTTGCATACTCAACATAACACAACATTTCTAATTACAATATAAATTATATGCTTCCCTGTAAGGAAAATAATTTACATCTCTGTGGGGTTTGGGGTTTTTTCATCGCTTAGTATATTTAAATCCCTTTTGTCGGCTGGAATCATAACCCAATTTTTATCTCTAGATTTTTGTTTGCCTGTTTCGTGCTGGGGGGAAAATGCATAAAGTATATTAGTTTTATTTTAATTCAAATAAAATTGTAGTGTTGGTACTGTTTAATAGAGACACTTAATTGGAACATGCGTTTGGTAAATTATTTCCTGCAGTACATTTACCCTGTTTATTCTATCTTTAATCTGATACTAGTGAATTATTTAATCTGATACTAGTGAATTATTATCTGTAAATTTTACCTTGTAGTTCAAAAACCATTTGAAGTAAACTTTCTAAATGTCTAAAGAAGAAAGCATTCAGGAAGAAGTATAGGTAATGCAGAAAACTGCTTAGTGACTTGCATGGAGACAAACACAGATCAGAAAACAAGTGACTGTGGACTTAATACCTATTTTAGGTATGAAATGTACATGTGTACCAAGATATATAACTGGGCACATTTCATAAAGAAACATTAATAAAAGTTTTTAAATAAATAACTCTAATTAAAAATGTGTATAAAGCAAGCAGCATAGCTGAGGGTCTATCCAAAGCACACTGAAGTCAACGGAAAGACTCCCATTTACTCTGGTAGGCTTATGGAATCAGATCCTGACTCAAAGATACACACTTACATATCTGAATGAGAACTGAGCCCTACATATTGAGAGAAAGTGAAAGAGAATGGAAGATGGGAAAAGTACATATTCTTTTATATGAAAATCCTGTAGAATTAAACAGGGAAGAAACCAGCAGGATTCTTTAGAAATTAATCTTCCATCCCATGTAATTTAGTAGGGAATTATATCATTTCTAGAGAATATTTGAACAAACATAGAATTGGATAGAGATTTACACCCTGCTATAGAATTCCATATGTTCCTTTAAATATTCTAATAAAAAATAGGACTCTTCCATATAGTAAAAGTGAGTGAATCTTAAGGGCCATAACTTCCCCTCCTTCACAAAATCCATGATTCTCATGTCTCACAAGCTTCACTGAGTCATTACTTTGATGAGGTAGGAGCTGTGGCGGTATAGGTAAAGCACAGAGTAGGGGGAACAAAACATTCACAGACTGAGAATCCGCAGGTATAGACAATACAACTCCACAGATGTTAGCAGTGACAGATTAGCCTTCATGGGGCCAGAGATGACAAATATTGATGATTCCTGCCCCACTTACCAACTCCACCTAAAGAAAATTTATGAAAAAACACTTCTATAGTCTGCTGGCACCAGATTTGGCAAAGGGTTAAACCTGCAAGCGTATATGAGAATGTTATGTATTACAGTGTCAAACCAGAGTTTGCAGGCCTAGCACTTAGAAAAAATATATATTTTTACTTGTATGGAATTAGTGAGACTCAGCAAACATGGAACCTCATGATTCCATTGTTGCAGAGTCAGTTTTAAGAGCAGAACAGCATTTTAATTATTCACTAGGTTCCAAGTGCTAGGAAGATTTAATCCTGTTATGTTCAGAAGCATAAACCTTCTCACATTTATACATGAAGGACAGAATGCATCCAGTGATAAATATGTAACCAGAAAGCCTTTCTAGTTTTATAAAATAATACTACTAGGTGTTACCAGTTTATTCCTTTATAGCAATTAATTTTGCTCCTAATCTTGCAGTCTTTGTGTGTAAACTTGTTTTTGAATAATCTGTAACTTGCTTCCAGAACAGTCAAGTGAAAGGTAGTTTATCAGAGTCTGAGCAACTGTACCCTATGCTGCTTGATGTATACAGCAACAGTCCAGATTGGACAGACTTGCTTTAAAATATTTTAACTGGTATCCAGAGGAGCTTTGTGAAGTAAGGAATTGGAAGTCTGAAGCACAGATGCTGACCTATATGTATTCTGAAATTTGCTCCCGGTTAGTAGATGATGGAGATGTCTTAAATGACTTTTTGATTCTAAAAGAGTTATTCATGCTCCAATTTTTTTCTCCTCTGTTCATGCCAGCCGTGTAGTATTCTGTGAGCAGGGGTTTTCAGCAAACACAAGTATTTGATTAAACATAGGTGTGTTTGGAGCAGGACTCTATTGTAAGAGATGACGTACCTCTACATTTTGATATATCTGTGGTTTTTAAAATATTTATAGACAGATTTAAATTTACCTAGAATGATTTTAAATTAAATTTTAAAGGAATATGGTACTGTGTATTTAAACAGCATTTTCAGTGAAGGTAACATGAAGAAAAGAATTGCAAATTCTTTGAGGGTTAATTGTTAATTTTTGAGGGTTTTGGACAGTCAGGCAGGTTTTGAGAACATTTTCATTGGCAATATTTTTTTTCTTTTAGGGATATTTTACTAGAGATTTGGTCTATAATAAATTGCATCTCCTTTCAAGTCTCTTGTAGAAAAAGTACTTTCAGTAAGCCTTTCACAATAGTTTTTCATTTGTTGAAGGGTCATGTTTGTATATTTAAAAAAAAGAAACAACCCCTAAGATGTCTGATTATCAATATATCTTCAGATTATCTAGAGCTGTATGCATTTGTCTTGTCATATTTACCTTTTCAGCATGTAAGGGTCCTGGAGACTTGCTCTGAGTTTTGTACAACATTAAGAAAACTCTTTGCTAAATAAACATTTCTGTACATCTTTTCTTCTGCCTATGTACTTTTTGTAATGTCAGTACAATACCAGGAAACTGTCCACTCTAAGTAAAATTTGTATCTGTTTTAACCAAGGGAAAATATAATGAATTTATTTGCGTTGTAATGTGGAGACTTGGGTAGTTTCACTATGTCACAGATTGGGCAAACCTTTCTTTGGTTTTGATCTTTGTGTATTTGCCCCGATTTTTATTTTGAGTGTCAGGTTTGAACAAACTCAAAATCTCAATTGAGTTCCATATGTTTTCTCATGAACGTTGTGAAAAGGCAAACTTCACATGACTTCAATATAACACGATAATTTGGTTGCTACCTATACTGGATTGAAAGATTTGTCAATCTCAGTGGACCCTTTGTCAAAAAAGATCTGAATATAGTACTTGTAATGGAATAAGAGACCAGATGAGTTTCATATAGCTTTGTCAACATTTTACATATCTCAGTTCATTGTACTTGATCCATTATAGGAGGGGAGGGAGTAGTCTGTATATTTTGGCTCGAACCTGTAGGTTTAAGAGATTCTGGGATAATACCCTTGTGAATATGTAGTTGCTTCTATCATTTCATTTTCTGAAAGTGCTCCGGTTTAAACTTAAGATACAAAGTAAAAACAATTTATGAACAAATATATTCATATCAATCACCCTAGGACTAATGCCCATATAAAAACCTTCCTGCTTCACCCACATTAAAGGTCTCCCACCACCCTATTTGCTCTCAGTCAAGCCATCTCCAGGGAAATCCTGAGGAAATTGATGGCTTTTGATAATGAAAACAGGATATCTGAAATGTTAAGGGATTTTGTTGAAAAACTGATATTAAAAAACTATTTTAAGGTGATGTCTGCCCTTTTAATTACAGTGCACATTTGGAGCGCAGAGCAGATGGCTTACTGAGCCCAGCAGTATGTTGACTGAACTTGAATGGCTGTATTTTTCAGAAAATACTTAAATACTAGAGTCTACAAATGTTAGGCTTTGATCTGAATTCCTGGAATATGAAAAGGTGAAAAAAGCCTCAATAGCCATAATGTGTATGTATCCTGAAAGGCTGTTTTAGTCCTGAGCTAAATTGATTTCTGCCTCCATGCAACTGTGTTTCTAACCCAAGCATACTAATGTGCTGCAGGCCTCCTATGCACCAGTTATTTCACCTGACTGCTGTTATTATGGTTAAAGACTGTTTTCATAGCAGCATTACCGGTGCTCCTTTCCAAAGCCTATAGTGTGGATCTATATTTATTAGGACTTAATGCAGGAATTTTTATTTTATTTTTGTGCTTCTGGAAACAATATTACATTTCCTTTGTTATAAGATTTGTAACACAAGGCAGCGTAAGTCTTAGATAAATCATTTATACCAATCTGGAAAACACTGCTAACATACCACAGTATGTTAATAGCTCTTTACAAAATAATACTTTTGAGTTCTACCACCACAGTAGCTCTGGATAGAAGCTACCCAATATTTCTGTCAGTGTAAATATTTCATACAAAGCTTTGAGTGCCTAGTTACAGACTCATTTACTGTGGCCCTTAACTTTCACAGAATGTAAGAATGTACAATTTATTCTTTATGAACATACATTATACTGCATTGTATTTCCTTAGGGCATTGAAGATATTTTAATTTTACTGGTATCAATTAGTTCTTTTAAAATCAGGATAGAATAATTATGCTATGTGGTTTTCTTGAAAAAGCTTTATTGGTTTCTAGTAGCAATGTTAGCAGTGCATTATTGTATTTTCCACAAGGTAAAATTATAAATTAATATGCATCATTGGATTACTGATTGTCTCCTCCTTTTACAGTTAGACGTGAGAACTACAAAGCTTAATGACCATGAACAAAATATACTTCTTGAAATGTAACAGTAATGCTTGGCTACGTGACTAAATATAAATATGTACAATGGAGACTAAATATGCAGATTGATATGAAAGCCATAGGCAGTTTTATAATAATACTAACAGAAATCATCTGTATACTGAAGGATCTACAGTCATAACTTGATTAGCTGTAAGTAAAGAATTCTGGTCAGGTCTAATGAAATAATGAGAAATTATAGTTGGAAATTCAGTTCTCTGCAAGGTTTCTGAGAAATTAGGGTGAGGAACTGTCATAAACAGATAGTTAAGGGTTAATGCCTCTCTTACCTGTAAAGGGTTAAGAAGCTCAGTAAACCTGGCTGACACCTGACCAGAGGACCAATAAGGGGACAAGATACTTTCAAATCTTGGTGGGGGGAAGTCTTTTGTTTGTGCTCTTTGTTTTGGGGGTTGTTCGCTCTTGGGACTAAGAGGAACCAGATGTCAATCCAGGCTCTCCAAATCTTTCTGAATCAGTCTCTCATGTTTCAAATTTGTAAGTAACAGCCAGGCAAGGCATGTTAGTCTTACTTTTGTTTTCTCAACTTGTAAATGTTCCTTTTTGCTGAGAGCATTTTACCTCCGTTTGCTGTAACTTTGAACCTAAGGCTAGAAGGGGTTCCTCTGGGCTATATGAATCTGATTACCCTGTAAAGTATTTTCCATCCTGATTTTACAGAGATGATTTTTATCTTTCTTTCTTTAATTAAAAGCTTTCTTTTTAAGAACCTGATTGATTTTTCCTTGCTTTAAGATCCAAGGGGATTGGATCTGGACTCACCAGGAATTGGTGGGGGAAAGGAGGAGGGGGATGATTAAATTCTCCTTGTGTTAAGATTCAAGGGATTGGATTGGTGTTCACCAGGAACTTGGCGAAAAAGCCTGTGAAGGCTGCCCAGGGAGGGGAAAGTTTTGGAGGGACAGGAAGTATTCCAGACACTGAAATTTCTGGATGGTGGCAGTGTTACCAGATCAAAGCTAGTAATTAAGCTCAGAAGTGTCCATGCAGGTCCCCACATCTGTACCCTAAAGTTCAGAGTGGGGGGAGAAACCTTGACATGGTGAGCATCAGTGAGGGATTTTTTAGGAACCAAAAGCCAGTAGGATTTTTTTTCTCCTTTCTAGCTGCTTAGAAAGCAGCTTGAAGGCAGAGGTGTTACGTTTTTTTAACAAAGGTCTTTGTGAAGGGGAGGCTTCAAGCTGTTAGCAAGCAGCCAGCAAAAGGAATTTACAAGCTGAATTGTTTTCTTTCTTTCTACCTCTCGGGTATAGCTAGTTAAAAAGTCTCTGTTAAGCAAGCAGCCCTGAGCTGAGTGCATCCCAGTTTCAGTGAACTGCAGAGGGGTGTGGCCAGCACAGGAAAGCAGGAAAATGAGTACCAGTGGAGCAACTAACTAACTAGAACTAGCTAGGCTGGAAGCAACAGAGAAAGACAACGAACATAAGGGACGGATGGAACTAAAACAATTAGAAATTAATGCAGAAATAGCCAGGGAAGAAGCGGCCCACAAGAGAGCTATGGAGATGAAACAAAAAGAGATGGAGATGAAACAAAAAGAGATAGAGGCAAAGGAAAAAGAGAGGGAAAGAGAGAGAAAGCATGAACTGGAATTAGCAAGGGCTAAGCAGGATGTACCAGTCAGCCCTAACAACCCTTCTCCAGGTACTGTTTCCCATCCCAGAAAAGGCAGGTGATGATACTGAGGCCTTCTTAGAAAATTTTGAAAGGGCCTGCCTTGGGTACAGCATCTCTACAGACCAGTACATGATAGAGCTGAGGCCACAGCTCAGTGGACTCTTAGCAGAGGTGGCGGCTGAAATGCCAAAGGAACACATGAACGATTATAAACTTTTTCAGACCAAGGCCAGAATCAGAATGGGGCTAACACCTGAGCATGTCCATTGGCGGTTCAGAGCCCTAAGGTGGAAACCAGATGTGTCATTTACCCGACACGCCTACCACACTGGAAAGAATTGGGATGCCTGGATATCAGGAGCAAGTGCTAACTCTCTGGAAGAGCTGTCCTTCCTAATGCAAATGGAGCAGTTCTTAGAGGGTGTTCCTGAAGAAATAGAAAGGTACATCCTAGATGGGAAGCCTAAAACTGTAACCAAGGCAGGGGAGATTGGAGATGGGTGGAAGTGGCAGAAAAGAAAAAAACTACTAGCAAGGGGAGCGAATATCAGAGGGGGCAAACCGAAAATAAACTCTATCACCGGGGGCAACCCAAGACCCCACCTACAACCCAAGGAAAGCCCCAGACACCCTTTTGTCCCACCTCACCAGTCTCCAGCAACCCACCTCGACCCAGTGACCAGTCAGCTGGACGATGTTTTAAATGTAATGAACTGGGACATATAAAGGCCCACTGCCCCAAGAACCTCAACCGATTACAATTCATTACACCACAATCACACCAAAGATCCCCAGGCACAGATGCCTCTCAAATACCCTAGGAGCGAAGGGAAAACTTGAGAGTGGGCGGAAAGAAGGTTATCGCGTGGCGAGGCATGGGGGCACAAGTGTCAGCTATCCACCAATCCTTAGTGGACCCCAAATTCATCAACCCAAAGGCCCAAGTGACAATTCACCCATTCATGTCAAAATCTGTAAACTTGCCTACAGCTGAGTTGCCTGTCCAGTACAAGGGCTGGTCAGGAATGTGGACTTTTGCAGTCTATGACAATTATTCCATCCCCATGCTACTGGGGGAAGACTTGGCCAACCATGTGAAGCTGGCCAAGAGGGTGGGAATGGTTACACGCAGTCAGGCCAAGCACGCTTCCACACCCATCGCTGTTCCTGAGCCGTCCACAAGGGCCCCATCTGTGTTACTAGAGACCCAGAAAGAGGTGGTGGAACCGGATCCTCTGCCAATGACTGCAACAGCCATAGTGCATCCAGTCCCAGAACCGGAACTGAAAAAGCAACCAGCACCAGAACTGTTGCCAGCACTGACTCCAACGCTTACAAACCCATCTACAACTCCAACGCCAGAGGGCACCAGCGGTTCTGAACTGGCAGAACCAGTAGACAACCCTACCCAAGAGGCTCAGCCAGAGCCTGAAATATCACATAGTGCACCAGTGGAAAGCGGTTCCCAATCAACGAAAACAACCCCATCACCTACATCGCTTCCAGAAGGACCAAGCCCAAATCCACAGTCTAAGGAGGAACTGATGTCTCTAGCCTCAAGGGAACAGTTCCAGGCTGAGCAGGAAGCAGATGACAGCCTTCAGAAAGCTTGGGCGGCAGCACGGAGCACCCAACCGCCTCTCAACTTTTCTAACCGATCCCAGTTTGTTGTAGAACAAGGACTTTTATACAAGGAGACTCTTTCTGGTGGACACCAGGAAGACTGGCATCCTCAAAGACAGTTGGTAGTTCCAACCAAGTACCGGGTAAAGCTCTTGAGCTTAGCTCATGATCATCCCAGTGGCCATTCTGGGGTGAATAGAACCAAAGACCGTTTGGGGAAGTCCTTCCACTGGGAGGGAATGGGCGAAGACGTTGCTAATTATGTCCCGTCTTGTGAGGTGTGCCAACGAGTGGGAAAGCCCCAAGACCAGGTCAAAGCCCCTCTCCAGCCACTCCCCATAATTGAGATCCCATTTCAGCAAGTAGCTGTGGATATTCTGAGTCCTTTCCCAAAAAAGACCCCCAGAGGAAAGCAGTACATACTGACTTTCATGGACTTTGCTACCCGATGGCCGGAAGCAGTAGCTCTAAGCAACACCAGGGCTAAAACTATGTGCAAGGCCTTAGCAGACATTTTTGCCAGGGTAGGTTGGCCCTCCGACATCCTTACAGATTTGGGAACTAATTTCCTGGCAGGGACCATGAAAAATCTGTGGGAAGCTCATGGATGAATCACTTGGTTGCGGCCCCTTACCACCATCAAACCAATGGCCTGGTGGAGAGGTTTAATGGAACTTTGGGGGCCATGATACGTAAATTCATAAATGAACACTCCAATGATTGGGACCTAGTGTTGCAGCAGTTGCTTTTTGCCTACAGGACTGTACCACATCCCAGTTTGGGGTTTTCACCATTCGAACTTGTGTATGGCCATGAGATTAAGGGGCCATTACAGTTGGTGAAGCAGCAATGGGAGGGGTTTACGCCTTCTTCAGGAACTAACATTCTAGACTTTGTAAGCAACCTACAAAGCACCCTCCGACACTCTTTAGCCCTTGCTAAAGAAAACCTAAAGGATGCTCAGGAAGAGCAAAAGGCCTGGTATGATAAACACACCAGAGAGCGTTCCTTCAAAGTAGGGGACCAGGTTATGGTCTTGAAGGCGCAACAGGCCCTTAAGATGGAAACGTCATGGGAAGGGCCATTCACGGTCCAAAAACGCCTGGGAGCTGTTAACTATCTCATGGCATTCCCCACCTCAACCCTAAAGCCTAAATTGTACCATGTTAATTCTCTAAAGCCCTTTTATTCCAGAGAATTAAAGGTTTGTCAGTTTACAGCCCAGGGAGGAGATGACGCTGAGTGGCCTGAAGGTGTCTACTACGAAGGAAAAAGTGACGGTGGCGTGGAAGAGGTGAACCTCTCCACAACCCTGGAACGTCTGCAGCGGCAACAGATCAAGGAGCTGTGCAGTAGCTTTGCACCAATGTTCTGAGCCACCCCAGGATGGACTGAACGGACATACCACTCCATTGACACAGGTAATGCTCACCCAATTAGAACCTCACCCTACCAGGTGTCTCCTCATGCCCAACCTGCTATAGAACGGGAAATCCAAAACATGCTACAGATGGGTATAATCCGCCCGTAACAGTGCATGGGCATCTCCAGTGGTTCCAGTTCCCAAACCAGACGGGGAAATGTGCTTTTGCGTGGACTACTGTAAGCTAAATGCTATAACTCGTCCCGACAACTATCCAATGCCACGCACCGATGACCGATTGGAGAAACTGGGACGTGCCCAGTTCATCTCTACATTAGACTTAACCAAGGGGTACTGGCAAGTACCGCTAGATGAACCCGCCAAAGAAAGGGCAGCCTTCATCACTCATGCAGGGGTGTATGAATTTAATGTGCTTCCTTTCGGGCTGCGAAATGCACCTGCCACCTTCCAAAGACTTGTAGATGGTCTCCTAGCAGGATTGGAAGAATCTGCAGTTGCCTACCTAGATGATGTGATCATTTTTTCTGATTCATGGGCAGAACACCTGGAGCACCTAGAAAAAGTCTTCGAGCGCGTCAGGCAGGCAGGACTAACCGTTAAGGCTAAAAAGTGTCAAATAGGCCAAAACAGAGTGACTTACCTTGGACACCAGGTGGGTCAAGGAACGATAAATCCCCTACAGGCCAAGATGGATGCTATCCAAAAGTGGCCTGTCCCAAAGTCAAAGAAACAGGTACAATCCTTCTTAGGCTTGGCCGGATATTACAGGCAATTTGTACCACACTACAGCCAAATCGCTGCCCCACTAACAGACCTGACCAGAAAGACACAGCCAAATGCAGTTAAGTGGACTGATGAGTGTCAGAAGGCCTTTAACCAGCTTAAGGCAACACTCATGTCTGACCCTGTGCTAAGGGCCCCTGACTTTGACAAATCATTCCTAGTAACCACAGATGCGTCTGAGCGAGGTGTAGGAGCAGTTTTAATGCAGGAAGGACTGGATCAAGAATTTCATCCTGTCGTGTTTCTCAGCAAGAAACTGTCTGAGAGGGAAAGCCACTGGTCAATCAGTGAAAAAGAATGCTACGCCATTGTGTATGCCCTGGAAAAGCTATGCCCATACGTTTGGGGATGGCGTTTCCAGCTACAAACTGACTATGCTGCACTAAAGTGGCTTCATGCTGCCAAGGAAAACAAAAAACTTCTTCGATGGAGTTTAGCTCTCCAAGATTTTGATTGAGAAATTTAACACATTTCAGGAGCTTCTAACAAAGTAGCTGATGCACTCTCACGTGAAAGTTTCCCAGAATCAACTGGTTAAAAATTCACCTTGAAATGTGAAAAATCTTGTAGTTTTACATAATTAGTAGTATATGTAAAGGTGCATGTGTTTTATTAATCTGTTTATTCTAAAGTTCTAGGAAGAAATCACCGCCAGTGTGGTTCCAAACTGTCTGAGATTTGGGGGGCGTGTCATAGACAGATAGTTAAGGGTTAATGCCTCTTTTACCTCTGAAGGGCTAAGAAGCTTAGTAAACCTGGCTGACACTTGACCATAGGACCAAAAAGGGGACAAGATATTTTCAAATCTTGGTGGGGGGAAGTCTTTTGTTTGTGCTCTTTGTTTTGGGGGTTGTTCGCTCTCGGGACTAAGAGGAACCAGATGTCAATCCAGGCTCTCCAAATCTTTCTGAATCAGTCTCTCATGTTTCAAACTTGTAAGTAACAGCCAGGCAAGGCGTGTTAGTCTTATTTTTGTTTTCTCAATTTGTAAATGTTCCTTTTTGCTGAGAGGATTTTACCTCTGTTTGCTGTAACTTTGAACCTAAGTCTAGAAGGGGTTCCTCTGGGCTATATGAATCTGATTACCCTGTAAAGTATTTTCCATCCTGATTTTACAGAGATGATTTTTATCTTTCTTTCTTTAATTAAAAGCTTTCTTTTTAAGAACCCGATTGATTTTTCCTTGTTTTAAGATCCAAGGGGATTGGATCTGGACTCACCAGGAATTGGTGGGGGAAAGGAGGGGGGGGATGATTAAATTCTCCTTGTGTTAAGATCCAAGGGGTTGGATCGGTGTTCACCAGGAACTTGGCGAAAAAGCCTCTCAAGGCAGCCCAGGGAGGGGAAAGTTTCCAGACAGGAAGTGTTCCAGACACTGAAATTTCTGGATGGTGGCAGTGTTACCTAATCTAAGCTAGTAATTAAGCTTAGAAGTGTCCATGCAGGTCCCCACATCTGTACCCTAAAGTTCAGAGTGGGGGAGGAACCTTGACAGGAACAGACAGCAAAACATGGGGAATTTTGCTATATATTTTTTAAATGGCACAAGATAGGGTTCCAGTGTAATTGATTTTTCATGGCAGCCTTATATGCCATTTTACTACACGACTGCAGGGCCAACAGACATCTGCAGACAATTTTGGCAAAATCCGCTGACATTTATATCCCAAATTTGTGGAAATTTGCTGGACATTACTTTTAACTCATAAGCTATAAAGCATTATACTTCGGAGAATTATGCAATTATGTGTATACAATGTTTCCCTCCATAATTAGGAGGATCATGTATAATTTACCAAGTGCCTCATTATATTACATATTACTCCTTTCTGTGCTTTTTCAGATACAGAACTAAGCCTTAATTTGTTTTGAATACAATACACATTCTTTCATGTTCCCACTGATCTTTCGTCTGTTTACCTTAGAAAAAATTGCAAAGGTTGGTTTTGCACACGGTTAGCTATAAGCATGCAGTCATAAATACTGCAGCTGCAGAATGCAGTGATCCATTATTGATCAATCTGCCACTAAGAAAAGAAAAATATGTTCCTGAAGTGTAAACAGAAATAATCAGTTTGCTAACAATGCAAAAAAGAGGCTGCTTGCCAAGTTGATACACACCCTTTCTATTAGAAGTCTGGGTAGGATTTTTTTAGAAGACCTGTTACTTCATTAATTTTGTGAGAGTTGGTATGGTAATATCAAAATCCTTTTATCTGCTTTGCTAGGCAGATCTCAAATAAGCAATAGAAATAATCAAGAAGGATTAACTTGTTTTAATGGCGATTTTTTTGCTCCACTATATAGTTATAAATTACCAAATATGGGTTTAGGCCACCTGTGCACTCCTTCCTCATTGCTAGATCACGCACAAAGGACATCTAGCCTACTGCATTAAGGGCTCCCACCTGCAAAATGTGATCAATGTGATCCTGATCTAGCAATGAGTGGTGATTACTCACCTGAGGCAAATTAAGCATGTGCTTAGGTGGACTAGGGCCAGAGTCCTGAACAGCTTGAAGTATCTTGCTCTAAAAGTAGACTGAAATTAAAAGTTGTTTGAAGTACAAAGGTACAGTTTTGAAAAGCATTTTCATAGATAATCTGTTATGCAGTAAATTTTCAAATCACTTGCTATCCTTTTTACTTACGCTATTCAGGGCTGTGTTATATAAATACAAGCTTTAGAATTATTATGAAGCACATTCTGTCTTCAACAGCTTGAACAAAGTACTTTTTAAACCAATAACACGTGGTAAAATAAAATGTAACATCTAATATGTGAGGTTAGCTATTTTTTTTTAGGTAACATAGAGCTTTAGGCGCCTCCCAGAATAGAATCCTCATTTTAGGTAGAAGAGCATTGGATTAGCTTCTGCTGGCCTGCTTGTATACACAGATGTGTTCTTAAGTAGGAGAGCTGTATTCCTGGCACAAAATGATGTAGCTCTTATTCTCTTGTTTCAAATCAGCAAATGACTTACCTTAAGATTATGTGGGGTAATAATTATAAATCTGCCTTTAAATGTTTGCAAGTACTTCCCAGACTCCCGCTCAAAGAAGAAATTAGTATATAATACTTCCAGAAAACATTTTGTTTATCACAGTAACCAATGTATTACTTGTGACAAGTCTCTCACACATAATATCATATTTGAGTGCTTTTGCATGGCTACTTGCATCTGTTTGCAATGATTTTGAGTATTTTAACAAATAAAAGTATAATTTGTATTTTTTAATTGTTTTAAATCGTATGCTGTGATGGAAAGATTAAGCTGCAATATAATGTTTTGTCACTAGGTGGCATAGTGTGAGGAATACTGCAGCACATCTTTAGGGAGTGCTGCGGACAGGTTTTTTGTATATGTTTTTACAATAAAGTTGTTGTTGCTAGTGTCCATTTTGTCTCTGTCTTTGTGATTAACCTGATGCATGCTAAAGTTACTAAATAGTTCTGTGTACTATGGGCAGTTTTACACAATTGTATCGCAATGGATGCCTACCTTACAATAGAATTGCCAGGTGTTCGGCTGATGGCGCATCAGGACGAAGGCAGGCTCCCTACCTGCCCTGCTTCCATGCAGCTCCTGGAAGTGGCTGGCATCTCCCTGCAGCCTCTAGGTGCAGGTATGATCAGGGAAGCTCCGTATGCTGCCCCCACCGCCAATGGGAGTTGTGTGGGCAGTGCCTGTAGGTGCGGGCAGCGTGCATTGCGGAGAGCCGCCTGACCAGTGGCATAGCCAAGTTCTAAGTGTAGGGGGAGCAAACATAAAAAAGGCATTCCCCCCTTGGCTCCTCCTCTGGCCATGCCCCCCTTGGCTCCTCCTCTGGCCACGCCCCCGGCTCCTCCTGTTTCCCCTCCAGATTAACGCTGGGGCCCGGCTCAGGACTTCTGTGGGCTTCCTGGGGTTGCGGATACCCCCGTCCCCCCGCAATCCTGGGAGAGTCTTTGCTGCCCAGCGCACTCTGCAGGTGTCCCCCGCCAGGCTGCGCTGCCCGGCGCCACTTGTGGGGTCCCATCCCCCCCACCCCGGGCTCCAGGCTCCTGCGCCGTGCCAGGGCCCCCCGTCCAGACATAATCGAATAAACAAACAACAGAGTAGATTTCTTTTTTTTGGCAGGGGGCTACTTAGAAGGAATTTAGTTTGCTTACTAATCTCTTGGAACCAGTAATGGGGATATTATCCACATTCTCGCTAACTGCAAGTGACAAGTGAACTGGTGTTTAGAAGGATTGTAACTCCTGACTGTTGGACTTACTGGAACTTAATGTTCAATATCGTCTGTTCAGTTTGACCGGAGGATTTTATTTCATTTATTGTTGCTGCAAATAGGATATGGCTGATAGAACCATTTTTTTCACTTTAGCGGACTGAGAGCTAAATTAAAATGCTGACAAAAAGAAAACTAGCCAAGTGGTGTGAGGACTGATAAAGTAAGTTGGTTTTATTGGAGAAGTTCAGCAGAGTTAGAAATACTGAAGATGCAAAAATCTGTGATCTGGCACTTCACTTTCTCTCATCCCAAATGAAAATTAATAGTGTACTTATGGTCTAACATGACTCAATGGCTATAGTGTTCACAAAAATAAGACTTCTAGAAGCTTATCTGCTCACTGTCATTTTATATTTTTGCTTTAGTTGCTCAGGGTTTTTTATTTGGGGGAGTGGGGAGGAGAGCTAATAAAAAGCTTTCAAGACAATTTTGCAAATTTACAAATCATAAAATGATAGGGCTGGATGTGTACTGACTGATGCATCATACCTGCCCTGCTGCTTGAAAATAATCTCCCCAAACCCATACAGCTTTTCTGTCAGGCTGAGGCTGCCATATTTCATCAGTCTCAGAAAAGCCACTTCCAGAAGTATAAATTCACAACCCTAGTTATCTCTGATGTCATTGTGATGACACCCTAGCAAGTAATACTTCTGGATATTGTGCTTTTGGGACATCAGAATCCAAAAAGACAACACCCACAATTCTCCAGATAAGGTTTGATTGGATAATAAAAATATCCACTCAACCCATATATTTCCAATTTTTTTCTTTGCTTCTAGAGATATTAAAAGCATTTTTCTAACCATCCAGCCTGTGTCTGATAGAAAATTGAAAGACTTAAAAAATTCTATAACTGTTTTCCTATAAACTCACTGGGTTCTATTATGTCCTGACTTAGATCCGGCTCAACCTGACTGCTCTGTTCAAACATTTTGTCTTAAGTCTCTAAATCATAGATGTAGCAAATTATTTGAATTAACTTTATTTTTAATTTAATACAGTCTTTTAAAAATTATTTTGCTTCCCTGAAGTTCAGCAGGCAGGGTGGGGGGAGGAAGTACACTTAAAGCAGTTACTGTTGATAATATGGTAGAAACAAGCACAGATTTGCTGAGACAATGTTTTTCAGATGAATTGCCAGTTTGGAATATTTTTGTTGCGAGCTGGAAACATATATCTGATAACAGAAAACTTAGGAAATATTTCCTAAGATCTTTCTATGTATAGCTATTACTCATAGTATATAAATGTCTCAGGGACATCCAAAACCTTGAGATAATTAGAGAGTTGAATAACTAAAACTAGGAGGAAGATCTTCAGATGGCATAAATTCTCTTAGTTCCAGTTAGGGTGATCAGACAGCAAGTGTGAAAAATCAGGATGGGGGTGGGAGGGAATAGGAACCTATATAAGAAAAAAACTCCAAAATCAGGACTGTCCTTATAAAATCGGGACATCTGGTCACTCTAGTTCCAACAAAGATATTGGATCTACACTGATTTTCACCATCTGAGGAGCTGAACCTAGGTGTGTAAATTAATTTTAGATTTAAGGGCAAAAATATTTTGGACAATCCAGATAATCAAGTTTACCTATATAATCACAGTTCTCTTTCATGGTCGCGTGTGACAGGGGCTTTTATATCATCAGTTCCTGTGCTCCCATTGATTTCAGTGGAGACAGATCAGGCACATATAGAGATTGCAGTGTCTAACATTACAGAAGTAGCAGCCTTACTTGTTATTTAATGAGAATTAATGCTACACTTTTTTGTGGTATTTTCTTGGCTGGCCATGGGATATGTTCATAGCAGATGTGCAGGATTTATTCTACAGAATAAAGGTGGTGCTATAGCAATTAGATGCTATACAAGTGAATGACAAAGGTAAGGCAGAAGGGCATCAGATACTACTGACTTCATAACCAGGAGTCAAACCATTGCACTGAAGAGAATTTTCTGTTTCCTTTCTCAACTTTTTAATATTTTTTGATTTTTAGACACAGTTTAGGTCAGGGGTTCTCAAACTGGGGGTTGGGACCCCTCAGGGGGTCGCAAGGTTATTACATGGAGGGTCACGAGCTGTCAGCCTCCATCTCAAACCCGCTTTGCCTCCTGCATTTATAATGGTGTTAAATATATTTTAAAGTGTTTTTATAAGGGAAGGGGTGTAGAACTCAGAGGCTTGCTATGTGAAAGGGGTCACCAGTACAAAAGTTTGAGAACCACTGTTTTAGGCTGATTTTACAGCATAACTTCCAAACCATTCTAAACCACAGCCATTAAAGAGTTTGCTCCTTCACTTGTTCTAAGATCTAAACATCACCAGTATTATAGGAATGCTTGTTTACAACTGAATACGTTTCCTGAATCTTTCTTATAAAGTAAAGAAGATCTTGTTGTCACTCTTAGTTTATGACACACACATCCACTTCTGGGCAAGCACTGCTATAATGGAGATGATTTTAGGTTTCATAGCCTCCTTATGACTACACTTATTATGTTCAAGTCTTCTGTGAACAAGTGCGAATCACTAAATCAAACCACTTCATAATAAAGTATGTGTTCCATGTAGTTACATTTAGCTGCATAGCCAAATCTTGCTCATTTCACTCATACTGGTAGTCCTGTATGTGAATCACACTAGAAGAAATTGGCCAAAATCTACTGTTTGATATTTCAGTATATTTCACACTTCATAAGTGAAAAATGTGCATATAATGTGATAATCTTTTACTGAGAATGCCTAATAATGTTTCAGTTGTTGTAAATATTTTAACACTTAGCATTTACACAGTGATTTATTCCATCTTCAAACTGCTGTACAAATACTATATAAAATACTTTCCATTTTAAGTATCTATAGAAAGTAAGATGAGAAATTATGTTTGTGTGTATTAAAAAAAGTCTATTAATCATTTTACTATATGCATATAATCTAAATATTCTGAAGGAAAGTTTGGTTTGCCTTTAAATTTGATTGGCCAAATTCTGCTCTCACTGACATGAGTGAAGCTAAGCGAAAGAATTTCTTAATATTTCCAAAGTTGGGAACCTGATTAGTTGCCTTTTTTAGACAGCCTAGTTACTGTAGCATAACAGAAATAAGGCTAAATTCCATTCTCAATTACACATCTCCATCCCATTGTAACTAATGGGTTTTAGGTGTGTGGCTGAGCGCAGAACATTCATGGAAAAGCCTATTGGCATTCTTTTGCTAATAAACCAATAAGGGAAACACATTTCAAAGCATGTAGCATTCATTGATCGTTTAGGACACATGTATTCTCTGTTGTAGTGATATTATGTTATTAATTAGAGTTGTTAGAAATACATTAATTTAGACTGTAGGCAGCTCTGTGTTTTTATGTATTGTATTACAACTCAGAATTGGGCAGATCACCAAAAAACAGTTGACTACTTATTCATGGAGTTGGGTACCATCTACAAAGGCAAGGATGATAGTCCTACAATAGTCTGGGAAGATAAAATACTCCAACCGGAGGCGTGGTGTTTCTTTTCCCTAAAATTTTATTTGTGCATGGGTTAATGTGGCCTGGATATTAAATAGGAATTTTTTCAAGACATTGTGGGAGGTTGGAAAAAAGCAGATTTTGCCAGCGAAAACACCATATTTTTCAATCCATTTAAAGCATCATCTGATTTTCTTTTTTTTTTGCGCCGTGGTGTGAAATTTTTTTTTACACAATTCTTCTTGTCAACTGATATTTCTACACAATAACTGAGGAGTTAATTATAGGGAAGACTGTCCACTTCAAGAATTTTGAAGTCTATGAAATTTCAGGCTGCATCAGCAAAACAATTTCAAGCTATAACTTTTTTAAGCAGCAGGCTCCAATTCAAACCATATGGCAAATTCTCTCTGAAAAAGTCAAATCTGCAGCAAAATATGTAAATAGTGTAGATATGCTGATATCTGTTTGCTAGAAATTGGAACCCCACTTAGTTAGCATTCTGGGCCCTTTAAGTAGAGGTTTGACAAAATAATAAGTTTCGAGGCACCAGACTGGAATAAGCTCCTATTCTGTTGGAAAGCAAACAAAGGGACTATTACTATAGTACTACAATGGTAACACAAGCAGAAATTCATCTTTTAAAATGTATGTAAATGATAATGAGTGAAGAAAAAATGTTTTGATTAAAAGACACTTTTTATACTTCAGTCTATTCTTCTTTCTTTGTTCTCATTTTTTCCACACTTCTCCAAAAACAAGAAAATAGCAAAGAAGATTTTTTTTGATTCTTCACTTTCACAATCCTTTGACACATTAAATTACAGATTATGCTAGCATAGACATTGAAAATCTAAATTCTTATCTTCTTTATATAAAATAGAGGTCAGCTTCGGAATATTTCAGAGCTGTGGAGTTCAAATTGGCATAAGAAAAAGTCCAATATTTTCTGAATTGATTGTGACAAAAGAGGCTGGAACACAAAGGCCTGCATCTCTGAAATCCGGAGGCTTCTTTTAGACAGTTGGGATGTCCATAGGTTTTAGCTGTTTTCTTATTGGGCTCTGTGTCATAACCAGCCACAACATATGCCTGCCTAGTCATAACTATGTCAAAGTCTGTCATAGGGAGAAGAGTGGAGGTTTTTAAATAGTATTGGGGGGAGCTTTCCAGAGTTGAGGAAACTGGTCAGAAGCACAAATGAGAGGGGAAGACAGAGTTTGCCTAACTTGCACTGTCATGTAAGCAAAATAAAATGTTTACAAAACTAAAAAAACAAAACCCAAAGTGGTACTAACCAGAGGTGTGTCAAACACCACCACCACTCATTTATTTGTATGCTGCACCTCTTATCCATCTCCCTTCATGTTTCATCTGTTTTTCCTATTTAAATTTTAAGGTTTCCAGGTCTGAGGCATAGATTAATAGATTTTTAAAGCCGGAAGGGACCTGTTATCAGTCTGACCTCCCGTATAACACAGGCTATAGAATTCTCCACATTCCCCTCCTGAGTCCAATAACTTGTTTGACTAAAGCCTTACTTCCAGAAGAAATTGAGTCTTGTTTTGAAGACCTCAAGAGATCAAGAATTCACCACTTCCCTTGGTAGTTCATTTCTATGTACTATCACTGATAAAAATATGTACTTTATTTCAAATTTTAATTTGTCTACCTTTAAATTCCAGGCAGTGGTTCTAGTTATGCCTTTCTCACTAGATTAAAGAATCTTTTATTATCTGGTATATTTACCCTGTGTGGGTGTTTATATATTGTGATCATGTCACCTTTCAGTCCTCTCTCTGATTAACAAAACATATCGAGTTCTTTAAGTCTCTCACTGTAAGGCATTTTCTCCAGCCCTTGAATCAATTTCTGTGGCTCTCTTCTGTACCTTCTCCAATTTTTCAACATCCTTTTCAAAATGTGGACACTAGAATTGTATGCAACTGTCATGCTATAATCCCCCACTCTGAACCTTAGCGTCCAAGAGATGGGGTACCAGCATGAATTCCTCTAAGCTCAATTACCAGCTTAGGACCTGTAGCGCTGCCACCAACCAGGAATTCCAGTGCCTGGTACACTCGAGTTCTCCCAAAACCTTGCCAGGGGAACCCCAAGACCCAGACCCTCTGCATCTTAACACAAGGAAAGTAAACTCTTTCCCTCACCGTTGCCTCTCCCAAGCTTCCCCTCCCTGGGTTACCCTGGAAGATCACTGTGATTCAAAACTCCTTGAATCTTTAAACAGAGAGGACAATTCACCTTCCTCCCTCCTTCTCTTTCCCCCTCCCAGACTCTTCCTGAGAGAGAAAGTAATCCTGACACAGAGAGAAATTAGCCTCTCTCTCCTCCTTCCCTCCTTTCTCCCCACCAATTCCCTGGTGAATCCAGATCCCATCCCCAGGGGTCTCACCAGAATAAAAAAAACAATCAGGTTCTTAAACAAGAAAAGTTTTTAATTAAAGAGAGAAAAACAGTAAAAATTATCTTTGTAAATTTAAAATGGAATAGGTACAGGGTCTTTCAGCTATAGACACTGGGAATACCCTCCCAGCCTAAGGATACAAGTACAAATTAGAATCTTTTCAGCAAAATACCAATTTGAACTCCTTTCAGCCAAATACACATTTGAACTCCTTCCAACCAAATACACATTTGCAAATAAAGAAAACAAACATAAGCCTAACTCGCTTTATCTACCTAGTACTCACTATTCTGGATCTATAAGAGCCTGTATCAGGGAGATTGGAGAGAAACCTGGTTGCACGTCTGGTCCCTCTGAGCCCCCAGAGTGAACAACAACCAAAACTAACAGCACACACAAAAACTTCCCTCCCTCAAGATTTGAAAGTATCCTGTCCTCTGATTGGTCCTCTGGTTAGGTGACAGCCAGGCTCACTGTTCTTGTCAACCCTTTCCAGGCATATAGATATGAAGCACTTCTGTTCTATTAACTCTTATCTGTTTATGACAGCAACAATCTAATATACGTATCACTATTGCCACTCACAAAGGTAAAATCACTTCTTCTTAGGATTGCCTACCCTCCAGGATTCTCCAGGAATCTGCAGAAATTAAAGATTAATATTTTAATTAAAGATTGTCATGTGATGCAACCTCCAGGAATATGTTCAATCAAAATTGGCAACCCTACTTCTACTCCTATTGCCATTGCTGTAGTCATACATCCAAGAATCCTATTATCCCTTTTTGCTGCAACATTGTATTGGGAGCTCATGTTCTGCTGCTTGAGTCAGAGCTTTCCAGAATACAGTCTTCCATTCTGGTGGTAAAGTCTGCGTTTTTTTGTTCCTGGATATACATCCTTGCATTTGGCTATATTCACATGAATTTTGTTTTAATGAGCCTAGCTTACAAAGCAATCCAGATCACTCTGTATGACTGCTCTGTCCTCATGATTATTTACAACTCCACTAACATTTGTATCATCTACAAATTTCATCAGCAGTGATTTTATAATTACTTCCAGATCGGGTTTTAATTAAGAATAGATTAGAAATAAGGAAAAAGGGAGCTTTGCAGACAGGAAGACTGTTCCTAGGGTAGGGTTGCAACAAGAAGGATATGTAAAAATGAGTGTCTAAAGCAGTTGTGGGCAATCTGTGGCCTGTGGGCCGGACGCAGCCCATCAGGGTAATATGCTGGTAGGTTGTGAGACAGTGTTTACATTGACCGTTCACAGGCATGGCCCTTGCAGCTCCTAGTGGCTGTGGTTCATTATTCCTGGCCAATGGGAGCTGTGGGAAGTGGTGCAGGCCACAGAGATGTGCTGGCCGCCGCTTCCCGCAGCTCGCATTGGCTGGGAACAGTGAACCATGGCCACTGGGAGTTGCAGATAGTTAATGTAAACAAACTCTCTTGCGGCCCACCAGCGGATTACCCTGATGGACCGCAGGTTGCTCACCACTGGTCTAAAGGAAGCAGTAAGAAGAGAGGATTGAGAAGATCATAGTGAGAGGAAAAGAAAATTTAAATTGGTGTTACAAATAGGCAAATGTGCATGGCCTTGACAGTAAGAATAAGGAATTTGAATCGGATGCAGTAAGAGACAAAAAGCTTAAATAGATGATGTTGATATTGGAGAGGAAAGTGACTTCAGTAGCAGTGTTTCAGATAGACTGTGGAGCAGAGAAGTAATTAGATAAACATCCTTTGCTTGCTCTTTTCTGACACATACACACTGTAATGGAGCGCTTCGCTGCTCATCCCAAAAATCAGTTGGAGACTGCTTGATATGCAAGCACCAGTGCCCTTTTATTCCTTGTGTCAGTTCCCACCACTGTTTATATACAGTCCATTCCAGCCAGCTACCTGGGAGATAGCTAGCTTCTTCAGCCAGCTGGGAACTACAGCCACTGGCTCCTCCTTTTCCTGTTCCTTCTCTGCCTCCTTCCTGCCAGCTTTATATAGCCTCCTGGCTAATCTGTCCTGCAGGTGTTTTTCCTTAAGTCCTTTGGCAAGCCACACCCAGCCAGCAGTGCTTTAGTGAATATGTGTAAAAACTTAAAATAGGCTTCAAAAGTCTGTAGCTCTTGAGGTCCATCTTGTTATCATGCTTCATTGTTGTAGTTTGAAAATATTTTGCAAGTCTTTGTGCATTTTGATTCCATTATTCTATAGACAGCCTTAGATTATTTGTTCACCAGTAATGAAGGAATACCATCTCCTGTTGGTGGCCTCATCAGCTTATTATTTACCTTTATGAGTTTGGTAGGTGGTGAGGGGGTAGCTTTTTATCTCTGAATTTGAATCACATGTTGTAGTTTAAATATATTTTGAATCTATATACTAACATACAACTATAACTTATTTTCTTACTGATCATCTCATTCTCATTTTTTCTCTTTTATAAATTAAAGTAGTATGAGAGCAAACATTTCCCCTGACTTTTGCAAAGAAACTGAGTAATTATATTCTATTTGCAACAGAATAGGAAACTTTTCTGTGTTATTTATAGGATGCAATCATAGTCAGACAAGATAGTTTCCTAGAGGTGAAGTTTGCATAATGTCTCTGTAGGAATATCATTCTAACAGGAATTCCCTGGCTTTGTTTTGGAACTTAATTAGTCTGTCCAGGGAATGATTCAGACTAAATTGTATGGTTGAGTATGAGTGCTGGTTATACAATTTCAATTCATACTAATGGTTTCTCTTAGACTTACGGTGAAAACAATTATTATTTGATGTCTTAATCAGAAACGTAAAGCTGTGAAATATGAACTTAATAAATACTTTATATAAAATAACATTATTAAAAGAAAAAAATCTATGCAAAGAAATAGTTACCTGCAGGCTATGATGTATTAAAACTCTCCACATTGTGCAGACAATTTCCTTAATGCCTGCAGTGGAGTGAAGTCTTTGTGGAGGTTGAAAAATGTTACACTGCTGAAATGTTCATAATGTGAAGTGGTGGTGGTGGGGAGGGATTGTTGAAGATTATTGAATTTGGATCAAAATATTTTGCAGCTAATAGGAAGAAATCTTTTAAAAATGCTTACATTAAAAACCATCAGTGTTCAAACTAGTGGGGACAAGCATTGTTCTTTGAACCATGGATCTGAAGATTGTGCAATTGGCATAAGAGAGTGGACCATAAATAAAGAGAGTATGCTTTTGTGATTTCCTTCCTCCCCTCCTGAAAAAAGCCCAGCAGAAGTCTTTTTTTATTGTACTGGATGGCTTCGACTTGTAAAAACTGTCAGCAGGAGATTGCTGACTGAAAGCGGAACATGGAACACTTTGGAGGTTTCCTCACAGAATGCAGATTTTTTTGCAGCAAAATACAGACAATTCTCATAAGAAGATTTTGCTCACATTAATAATGGTTCCCATAACTGAGACAACTGAAAGGCTCTCTGTTATTATCAGATGATTTGTTATTCCTCTGATATTTCTTCAGAGATGTTTTACTTTCCATTGTGTAGTGTTTGTTTTTTGAATTTGTCATTTTCTCCCTTGTATTGATGCCAGCTACCAGCTGTGATTCTAATTACAAGGATTTGTGTGTGTGCAGAAGTACATTATTAGAATTTATTTTAATATACTACATGTGCCCAAGACATTCTTATGTGTTCTCTAGAAAGCTGAACATCTCATGTGATACAATTAATATGCATATTACTCAAGTGTTTCTATACCAGTAACTGCTGAACTTTCTGTTTACCCAATGAAAGTTTCTTGTCAACATGAAACTTGAAATATTTGGGCCCAAATCCTACAAATGGTTACCAACAAGAGTTACTTTACACAAGTCCCTCCATAATGAACTCACATGCATAAAGTTATTCATGTACATGGGTGTTTGCAAGACTGGGATCTTGTGGAGTATCAATATCTTTTAAAAATCCTAACCTATCTTGAAGAATAATGCAAAGTGCAGAGTAGTCTAATATACCTTTAAAATGAGCAAATTAAACACTTTTATACTATATGTTGCTCTCTGTACTTAACATTGTCTCTCTTTCCAGTTAGACTGGTCGCTTGGATGCCATTGGAGCAATTTGGGATATATGTAACATTCCCATATGCTATAAAATAAAAACAGATGATGATAGTTTTTTAAAAGGCTGATTAAAAACATCATCAGCAATTGTCATGGGCAAACTTCTGATTAATGTAATTCCAGAATCCTTGCTCAAGCTTTACTGTATATACTCAGTATCAGAGGGGTATTTTCTGGCTAATTTATTTGAAGGACATGATCCAAGTTCTCTATTTTATGTGTATGTTAACATACAATCATGCAAATTCTTCTACTGGCAAATAGCACACAAGTCAAGAGGTGCCCTATTCAAAAGTACCCAATTGATTTAGAAGCTTACACCCATTTCAAAAGTGAGTTAGATGTTTAAGGAAGTCAATGAGACTGCCATAAAATTTTCAAAAGCACCTATGATCTCATATAGAAAGCTACTAACGGGTCACCAAAAATGGGGTAGTACTGCAGGGAGAATACAGGGAGTTTGCTCATGTAAGTTACTCCGATGGTACTGTGTTACCTCACAAATGGAAGGCATGTTTTAATTGTTCTTGTAAAGATGGCACCAATCATATGCTTCTAGCTGCAAACCCGACAGACATTGCTTCAAATATTTTTATATAACTTACCATTTTATTATAGTTTCTCCAATTGTGCATTTAATAAATATATATAGTACTTTTTTATTCTCATTCCATACAAACACACATTAAAGGAATGTTAAGTTTGCAGGGTCACACAGAAAGAAGGATGTATATGCAATGTTATTTTTACCCCCACGTATGTCTAGTCAGTTTTTAACTATATGGTAATTTTTTTTTTTTAAATTTTCACAGGGCCTCTGCCTCACTCATTATGCAAGATGAGGCAGCTCTTTGAAAATCAGGTAAATTCAGAGAAAATTTTCAAGTGATCTTTCACCTTCACCTGCCCCTACACTTCTTGGTCCCTTCAGGCAAAGTGAGTGTTGTAGAACTCCAAATAGGCTGTTCTTGCAAGATGTTCGGCCTGAAAGAAGGCAGAAAGTGTTAGTAACGTCCTGAGAGAGCCTAATCCTTTAAGATTTTCAAGCCAGTTTACTAACTCGGAAGGTTTAGATATGCATCTAAATCAAACCTTTTGTGATTAATTTCCCTGTGTTGTAATGTAGAGTTCTTAATGTTCAGAGCAGTGAGTGTTCAAAGAACATAATAAAATGCTCTGGTTTCAGGTGGGATGGGAACGGGGGAGAGTTAGAGCTTTTTGTTGAAGAATGATTTGAGGAAATGTTAGACATGCAAAGATCATGTAATTTTAAAGCAAAAAATGCAAGGACCTGGAATACTGCTTTCCACAATACTTGTCTTAGGGTATGTCTATACTGGCAGAGTTACACACCAGTAGTGACAGCACTGCTCAGAGAGTGCCAAAGGGAAACCGCTATTGTGTGTTCACACAGTCAGCTGCCTGTGCAATAGCGTGTTCACACTTGCAGCATTTGCAGCGATATTCGGAGTGGTACACTCTGGGCAGCTATCCCACAGAGCATCTCTTCCTCTTCTGCTGCTAAGAGTTGTGGGAAGATGGAGGGGGTCACGGGGCACCCTGGGTCCTGTCCCAATACCCTGTGATGCATTGCTTCACATCCCAGCAATCCCTGTGTTTCCGTCCACATTTGCTGCCATCTTTCAACGGTTTGTGTACTACATGCTCAGCCTTTGTTCTGAAGGAATGGATCCCGAACAGTTGACCAGTACGCTGCTTGCTCTGACCAACACGTCACGAGTGGTGGTGGATTTATTCCTTAAACTACAAACATAAGAGGAGTGAGACATTGATCTCACCATGCGTACTAGCTATGACTCGAGATCGCTTGTGGCAATCACAGAGGTGCTGACCACAGTGAAACGCCGCTTTTGGGCTCAGGAAACAAGCACTAAGTGGTGGGATCACATCGTCATGCACATCTGGGATGATGACCAGTGGCTGCAGAACTTTCAGATGAGGAAAGCCACATTCATGGGACTGTGTGATGAGCTTGCCCCAGCTCTGCAGCAGAAGGACATGAGAATGAGAGCTGCACTGCCATTGGAGAAGTGCATGGTGATTGCACTGTGGAAGCTGGCTACTCCAGACTGCCACTGATCAGTTGCTAACCAGTTTAGAGTGGGAAAGTTGACCATTGGACTCATGTTGATGGAAGTGTGCAGGGCCATTAATAGCATCCTGCTCCAAAAGACCATGACTCTGGGCAATGTGCATGACATTGTAGATGGCTTTGCACAAAAAGGGTTTCCCTAACTGTGGAGGGGCGATAAATGGCACACATATTCCAATTCTGGCACCAGACCACCTAGCCACCAAATACATTAATCAGAAGGGTATTTCTCAATGGTTCTCCAGGCACTTGTAGATCACTGTGGACCTTTCACAGACATTAATGTCGGCTGGTCTGAAAGGTGCATGATGCACACATCTTTCAGAACACTGGCCTGTTCAGGAAGCTGCAAGCAGGGACTTTCTTTCCTGACCAGAAGATCACCATAGGGGAAGTTGAAATGCCCATTGTGATCTGGGAAACCCTGCCTACCCCTTAATGCTGTGGCTTATGAAGCCATACACAGGGCACCTTGACAGCAGCAAGGAGTGGTTCAACAACAGGCTGAGCAAGTGCAGAATGACTGTTGAGTGTGCTTTTGGCCATTTAAAGGCCCGCTGATGCTGCCTATATGAGAACCTAGACCTGGCCGATTACAATATTCCTATGCTTATAGCCATGTGCTGTACGCTCCATAATATTTGTGAAGGGAAGGGTGAAAGCTTCACTCAGGGCTGAACTGTAGCAGCTGAGTGCCTGGAGGCTGAACTAGAACAGTCAGAGACCATGCCTATTAGAGGGGTGCAGCACGGGGCCATAAGGATCAGGGATGCCTTGAGGCAGCAATTTGAAGCTGAAAGCCACTAATATTTGTTGCTATATTCAGGAGTGCAGTGCTTGTAATGCTAGGAGGTGATTGTGATTGGTGCAGATGATCCAATATGAAGGTTTAAGATAATTGCAGGGCTCTGTTTGCTTTCAGTTAATAGAATAAAGATTGCTTTCAATCCAACACAATTATTTTATTAAAAAACAACAACAGGAGGAGAGAATCAAACAAAAAAACACATCAGCACTGAGGGAGATGGGTGAAGGGAAGGTCCCAGGAAGAAATGGGGTCTCAGGACAGTTAAAGATTTGTGTATGTCCAGGGATCATATCCAACCTTCTCCTTTGGAGTACAGTGCAGCAGGTACTGTACTTCAGCAGATCTAACCTGCAGAGGGATGGGTGTGGAGTGCAGTGGATACGGAGAGTTCACAGTGCTGGACTGTGACAGGGGAGGAATGGAATGCCGTGGGTACAGACTGGAGCCAGGAGGTTGATAAGAGTATTTTGGCAGTGTCTGGGGGTGCATGGGAAAGAGTTTTGCAACAGTGGCTACAGGAGAGGGCAGGCACGGAGCTGCTCGGTTTGCAGTGCTAGTATTGCCTAGAGTGTGTCCGCTTAGCGGTCCATAACATTTAAGAGCCTCTCCATGGCTTCATTCTGGCATGGCATGTTCTCCATTCGGTCCCTCTTCTCGCTGTCCTGCCACTCCTTCCATTCCTGTTTTTCAGCCATGGAGTGCATCATAACGTCACTGTGACTGGGCAGCCCTGCCCCGCACTAGCCCCAGCAGCATCAGACCAGTAGCTCTGGCGGCGGAAGTCTCACTCCGCTTGTACTGGGCATGCTCCAAGTGCTCTGGGAGTATAAAAGGAGGGAACTCAGCTCAGTCTGGGTGGGCGGCCTCAGGGGAAGGACCTAACTGGGAAGCTCCTGTGGAGGACCAGCCACCACTCTTGAAGTTACTGGGACCTGAAGCTTCTCCTTGCTGGCACAAAGACCTACTGCAGGAGGAGCCAATGTAGGTGATGGACCCAGAGACATGCGGGGGACCTGGGGATTCGTGGGAGCCCCCAACTCTCAACCCAGTAGGAAGTGTCCCAGGGAGAGGAGTGATGGACTGGTACCTAGCCCCCAGTAAACCTCAGCGTGTTTTGGTAGGACCTCCCCCCACTGAGCCTGCCCACTAGGCCGTGCTACCCTATAACCAGGGCCAATTCTATGGACTCTGACTACTAGGCTGTGCTACCCCGCAACGAAGGGCAATTCTATGGACTCTGGCCATAGGCCGTGCTACCCCATAACCAGGGGCAATTCTCTGGCTACTAGGCTGTGCTGCCCAGTCACCAGGGGCAATCCTATGGACTCTGGCCACTAGGCCGTGTTGCCCTGCAACGAGGGGCAATCCTATGGACTCCAGCCACTAGGCTGTGCTACTCCATAACCGGAGGCAATTCTAGGACTTGGGCCACTAGGCTGTGTTACCCTGCAACAAGGGGTGTGAACCCTCACAGTCATGCAGAAAGTCTTCCTTAGTTCTTCGTGGTCGCTTTCTAATTCTGTGCAGCAGGGAGACGGGGCTCCCAAGGTCATCTCAGTGAAGCCAAAACACAACATTTTACAGAAGCAGTATTGTTTGCAACACAGAGAACACTGATTCAGTGGTTTAAAACATAGCCAGTACTCTCATACTTGTCACTGACTGCTTGACCCCAGGCAAGCACACATGAGCTGCAAGACCCTCAAAATGGTGAATAGCTGCAGGGGCAGGGTAAATCAGTGTTCCCGGACCCTGCTGTACACTGGACACATGACTCTTGGGGAGAGCCAGCAGTGTAGGGGGTGGGGGCTCTGATAATCATTCCTGTCCCCACAACTCACTTCAGCAGTTTTCAAAATCAAATCCATTACCAGGGGCCTCCTCTCCTGTTTGCACTTCGCCAATATCTGACAGCTGTGACTGGCTAGCCTCCTCTGGGGTAGAAAAGTTCTCCTGGGTAGAAAAGAGCATGCACCTCTGACCTCCGAGTCGTTCTCTGCCTCTAGGTCCCCCTCCACATCCTTGTCCGAGATTTCCTCCTCCTGGCTTGGTCCACTCTTGACTGGCATGTGAGCCACCGAAGTATCCACAGTGGTGGGGTCGCCACAAAGTATTGCGTCCAGCTCTTTGTAGAACTGGCAGCTCGTCGGAGCAGCACCAGAGCGGCGGTTTGCCTCCATGCCTTGTGGTAGATGTTCCTCAGCGCCTTCACTTTGACCCTGCACTGTAGTGTGTCCTGGTCATGGCCCCTTTCTGTCATGCATCGTGAAATCTGTCCGTAGGTGTCATAATACCTACAGTTAGAGCGCAGCTGGGACTGGACAGCCTCCTCTCTCCAAATGCTGATGAGGTCCAGCAACTCAGCATTGCTCTAACCAGGGGATCACCTGGTGCATGGAGCAGGCATGGCCACCTGGAAAGATGTGCAGAGACCACTGTATGCATCACTGAGCAAACAGGAAGGGAACTTTCAAAATTCCAAAAGAATTTATGGGGTGGAGATGACTCTTGGTCACCTGAGGGCAGGGCAGTAGAGTTCCTACCAATGACCAGAGAGGCAAGAACAAGCATTGTGGGACACCTCCCAGAGGCCAGCTGCAGTGCTATAATCGACCAGGGTGTCTACACTGGCACTGTGGCACTGTACCTCCGGTGCAGAAAGATCTACACCACTTGTAGGAGAGGGTTTTTTACAGTGTTGCAACTGCGCAGTTTCTGCTTGGCTGTGTGTACACCTTGGCAGTTACAACACAGAAACCTACTTTAATGTGTGGAAACTTGCCAGTTTAGACAAGGCCTTAGATGACACTCAAACATCTAGAGTAGCTCTTCATCTGAATGTTAGACATAAACAATTGTCTTGAGTTTATGTGAGAGAAGCAACTTACACAGGAATTATGAAAAGATGTTACCTGGGAAATTTGTATATTCCTTTAAAAATCCCATCTGATCTTTTATTATTGTGTATATACACATCCTAATATTTTCCAGTGGGATCTTTGGACATTAGAGCTGGTTGCATGATGGAAACATCTTTGTGAATAATTGTTGGAAAAATGCCTAAATTTTCAAGGAAAATTGCTCACAATAAATAAGCTATAAAGTTCTACTGGGCAGTGAAATATCTTGTTTTAAAACCCCTTGATGACTTGCCTCTTGCATTTATATACCCTCTCCCTATATGGGCCTAATCCTGGAATTCTTATTCAGGCAAAATTCCTGTTTAAGCCACCTATTGCCTAATTTTATTGTTAGTAAATTCCTCTTTGAGGAATCTCCTCCACACGGGATCATATGTTACCTTCAGAATCCAGAAAAATGAAAGCTTACATTTTAAGAACACTATAGTGCTTTGGTGAAATTTGGAAAATTGCTTCAGTGTTAATTTGGGACAGAGGTAGAGATTTTTGTCGAGGGAAGTTACTGTCTCTCAATTTTAGCGGTAGCACTTGTGTAATGTAGATGTGGACTATTCTGGACTGAAGATTAGTAAGAGAAAAGAGAGTGAAGAACTAGTAATTAAGGCCAGTAACTTTAAGCCACCACAACATAAAAAAGAAGCAATGAAAAATGGAACGTCTCCCAAAATGCAGGTGCACAGCGTGACAGTCTCTTTGCCAGAATGACAGATAGTAGAAAACTGCTGTGAATAGCACCAGCAGCATAAGACTTGTGAGCCATTACTCTCCAAGTACCCATTAGTGTCACTAAAAGTGACTAATAAGAACTCATGTTAGCAGTCTGGATGTTTGTTTTTCATACTGACTTTCCTGTTGCTCTGCTTTAGGTGAGTGGACTATGCTGGCTCTTTGACCCTAAAGCCTCTTAGTCCATATAGCAATGAGATTATATTGAAGGAATGACCTTTGATTACCCAGAGGAAATATTTGTGTACCAGGGCAATAAACACTGACATGCATATGTTCTTATTCTTCCTGATGGTGACCTAGTAAAATAATTTGAGGAGTAACTCTTTTGAAATGACACAAGTTTAGACAGGAAATAAACCTTTTCAATGAGCTGTTCTGTGCTTCACAGTAGTATTACTTGCGCTACATAAATAAACTGTGATCAGGATGTGACACTACATCTCATATTCTTCAAAGAGATATTGTTATGATATGATTATGGCATAACTATGATGTATTTTATACCAGATGGGTCATGTGAGGCATCATTGAAAAGGTTGTGTTTTACTAATATGATTATCCTATTTGTATGCATGTATTATTTTTGTATCTGAAGTTAGGAATATTGTCTAAGCATCTATTACAGATGTGTTTACACCTGGGGAATGCCCACTAGATAGAATACAATCAGTCTGTATGGCCGGCATTAGGGAAAACAATAGGTCTTTAAAGATGCTAATCACCCACTGAGAAGTCTTCCTGAGGATGCTACAAACAGCCTCTGAGTTATGGCTGCAGAGTCATGGACTGGACTCCATGATAATACTAGTATTTTTCCACTAACTGGGGGTGGGAACCACACTGGGACACAAAGGATTCCTACCATATGCAAAAACTATTTAAGGCAGGGAAGTGACATCATCGTGGTTTGTTCTTCACTAACTCCCCGCCCAAAAAAGAAGGCTGCTGGAAACACCTGATAAACAAAGAGACTGAGCTGAGGGACCAGGGCTGAGCCCAGGCTAGAGGGTGTCTGACTTGTGAAAGGAATATCTGGAGTTTTAAGCTTGCATTCAGTAAGCTCTGCAACCTGCCTAGAACAACATTTAGGGTGAGAATTTGCTGTTGATAACCAGTTTCTATAGTATATTAAACTTAGACTGAATGTTTGGTTTTATTTGCTAGGTAATCTGCTTTGATCTGTTTGTTATCCCTTTTAGTCACTTAAAAATCTATCTTTTTTTAGTTAATAAACTTGTTTTTGTTCTATCTAAAACCCAGTGTGTGGAATTCATGACTGGGACCAAAAAGCTGTTGCATATCTCTCTCCACATTGAGGGAGGGGACAAATTTCATGAGCGTACTCTGTACAATTCTCTGTGCAGTGCAGGACAGTATAATTTTGGGTTTGCACTCCAGAGGGGCGTGGTCACTTGAGTACTGGGCTGTTCCTTAGCTGAGCCTTCCCGTGCAGTACTGATCTCAGCATCTGTGTGTAAAGCTGCAGCTGGGTGTGTCCCTACCTGTATGAAGCCTGCGGGAGGGCTTGGCTGGCTTGCCTCAGCAATACAGTGTGAAGGGAGACCAGGCTGGTGAGTCAGGTGGGCTCAGTGATACCCCAGTTCCAGGTGGCACCGTGGGGGAAACCTGTCACACAGGAGTATGTCTGTTAATACAAAAATTAACATTTAGAAGATGATACAATACATGGATGAGCCTTGGAATGAATTGAGTCATGTAAAAGAATCTAATTATAGAATAAATTGGTGAGTAGAGGTCCTTGATAAATATTATGCAAAGGAAAGATGGCAGGTCATCTAGATTAATTATTATTGGATTTCCCTGCCGGCAATCAGTTGAGCTACCCATTTTTTATTTGTTGCTAACAGAGTTGTACTTTGCTAACCAGTTTGTTTAATCTGCTGATGAATCAATTCAGCATTTGGGCATCTGCATCTATTTAGGAAATTCTGGCATAGAGAATCTAAAGGAGAAATAAGCATGCTCTTTGCCACTAAGTCATAATTATTTCAGGCAATGATTGGCTAATATCAGGATCATGTATTCCTCTTTTAAACTGAATTTTCACACATTTTTCATTTTTCTTGTCTTGTGAAAACAAAAATGTTGAAGCAAATAACTATTCAACACAAGAAAAATCTTTAATTGCTTCGTGGAAGAGTAAATTTGTGTTTTATTAGGATTTGGTTTAATTAGCAGATACATATGTAGCTGCTTCCCAGCCTCATTCTTCAGGAATGCCAAAAGAGACCTTTCTATTTCTTCAAAGCTAGCTCTGGAACGTTAATTTTGTATTCCACATCTTTACTGGTTTTGAATGGAAGACTCATAAACCACAAGACTCTCTTCAATTTCACTTCCCCCAGGTGTATACATCTGTTTGGGGAATTCTTATGTTTAACTTTAACTTTTGATATCAGATATGTCTGTATATGTTAACGAGGTTTGGGTGGCGAGTGTGTGGGAGTAAACATGAGATGAGATTAGTGCAAGACTTGACAGTATTGATGAATCTCTAGGCATTTTCAACAGTAGTGCTTTAAACTACTTTTTCCTAGAGATGAATGGGCATTAAAATCTTGAAATATTATCCATTGTAAAAAAAAATGTGTTTGCTTTCTACAAATCTTCCAACTGAATCTCCAGTTTGGCTCGCTACTACTATCATATTATTGGACTGTTACATACTGCCAATGAATGATTTTGGCAGGGTTTCAAAAGGAAATCAGCAGATAAATACGGAAAGGCACATGCAGTAAAAGAACAGCTTCAGACAACTGTGAGCTATTGACAGCACCAACCATTTAAGCATGTGTCTGCCATGGGATGTTAAAAAAAAGCTGCACAGCCTTGGCTTGGAAATAACTGAATTCCCTCATGGAACATTCTATAGGAAGGGTTTTGATATGTATTTGCAGACGGATCATACCAGTTAATGATTAGCTGTTGGGGGACTGTGCCAATAGTAGTTGAGTTCTTCCCAACAATTATATACTACCAGAGTGTTATAATTTTATCCTGTTGTCTTCCATAAAGATGAAAGGAGGAAAATATGTAGAGTACCTAAAATAGATAATTTGTCATTAAATACAGATTTCTCAGCCTTTTGAGCATTTGGTAGGCTTCATTGGTGAGTTATAATGTTTTTTTCCCCCAGCACTAAACTTAAAGCTTTGCTCCCTGATTTGAGGCGCCCACATTTCAGAATCTCTTTAGAATTGTACTTCCAGTGGCCCTGCTTTCCAACTATGTAGTTACTTTTTGTTGAAGTGGGACTTATACGTTTCTGATGATTCTGCATTTGTGTCTCGCTTTCGTTTTATCAGGAATTTATTTTGTCTTTGACTCAGATCATTAGTGCTTGTGTACCCTCTCTGTGATTTATCTCCTTAAGGAAAGGATCAATGTTATTATTGTTACAAAAAAAAATGCTTCCCTTGGAGATGTCTGTGCAACTATCTGAAATGTACATAAAGTTAAACAAATTATCATGCTCGCAAAGGAGCAGTCAATGTCACGACTGCATCTCTCTCTCTATCTTTCAGTGCAGCCAATTACCATGGCAGTAAGTGCCAGTTCCACTCTCTACCAGCTTTAACGTTAGGTTCTATGTAAGCTACATTGTCTACTTCTCCTTATCAGTGGAATGTAAAATAAGACTGAGGGGAGAAATTTTAAGAGAGACAAGATGAGTGAGATAATATCTTTTACTGGACCAGCTTCTATTAGTAGAGGAGACAAGCTTTCAAGCTTCAGAGCTCTTCTTCAGGTCTGGAAAAGATAACCAGAGCTAAATATAAAGTGGGACAGATTGTTAAGCATAGCAAGTTAACACATGTTGCAAGAGACTGCTTACAATGAACTTGGCAATTAACACCTCTGCAGTCATAGGGCAGTTAGTAGGTTACAAATTGTTGTAATGATCCATAAAGCTAATGTCTTTGTTTAGTCTATGAGTTTTATTGTCCAGCAGAGTCATGAATTTAAGCTCCCATGCTTATCTTTGGAAGGTGTTGTGCAGATTTCCTGTGAGGATGAGGACTGACAGCGCAAATATGGAGTGATTGCTTTGTGAAAAGTGTTTTCCCCACAGGTGATGTGTTTTTTGTAAACATCTTGGCCACAAGCCCACTACAGAGTTCACTTGGCTGGTGGGATGAGGGGCTTGAGGTGCAGAAGGGGGGTCTGGGCAGGGATTGAGAGATTCGGAGAGTGGGAGGGATCAGGGCTGGAGCAGGGGGTTGAGGCATGTAAGGAGTGAGAGCTCCAGTTGGGGGGGCAGGCTCTGGGTGGCACTCACCTCAGGCAGCTCTCGGAAGCAGCTCCGAGACACAGCTCCCAGAAGCAGCAGAGTTCCTGGCCAGTGGGAGCTGCGGAGCTGGTGCTTGGGGCAGGGGCAGCACATGGAGCCCCTTGGCTGCCCCTATGCCTAGGAGCCGGAGGGGAGACAGGCCACTGCTTCCAGGAGCCATGCGATGCCAAGGCAGGCAGGGAGCTTGCCTTAGTCCCGCTGCACTGTGGACCAGACTTTTAACGTCCCGGTCAACTATGCTGACCAGAGCCACCAGGATCCCTTTTTGACCGGGTGTTATGGTCCAAAACCAGACATCTGGCAACCCAAGTTGTGGGGGGTATTGATCATCATAGCAGTGGAGATATGTCTGCAGGTGTTGCATCTGTTGTTTTGGCAGCGTCTGGTGCCACTTTGGTTTGGTGTATTCTGGTTTGTGGGGAACTTCCAACTGATGATGAGCATGGTGAGGTTTAGGGGGTTATTTTTGAAGCCCAGAAGAGGGGATTTGTAAGAAATTTCTTTCAGGATGTAGCCCCCATCAAGTATAAGGTTGTAGTTGTTTGATAATACCCCATATGGGTTCCAGTGAGGGGTGGTAGGTGACAAGTAGGGACATGACATCAGTGAGGGGTTCTTTTTCCTGTATTGAAGAAGGTTCTCTCAGGATATTTGGGTGGCCCTTTCAAAGATGTGATTTACTTCTCTGGTGGAATGTCTTAAAGTGTGTTTCCCCCACTTTCTCCTTGGAGCATATTCTGTGGTTTCTGAGTGTCTGGCTGTAGATAACAGACTTCTTGATGTATCTGGGGTGGTTACTAAATCTGTGAAGGTAAGATTGATGATCTGTGGGTTTCTTGTATATAATTGTCTGTAGAGTTCCATTATTGATGCTGGTGTGGGAGTATTCTAGAGATAGTTTGATGGAGCTTGCTGAAGTTGTGCTGCAAATCTGTCCAGAGGATGAAAATATCATTGATGTAGCTCAGGTATATCATTGGTTTTGTGGTGCATTTTTGTAGAAACTTTTCCTCTGAGGTGGACAATGAAGAGATTGACATTTTAGGGAGACATCCTAGTACCTGCGGCTGGTCCCATGGTTTGGACAAAGTGTGAATTTGTTTAATGTAAAGGTGTTATGTATGAGAATGAAATGAGTATTGTCCATTATCTTATAGAAGTTTGAGGTAGGCAGTGATGACATCATGGTGAGTGATGTTAGCATATAGGAAGACAACTTCTATGGTTGCAAGGATGGTGTTCTGAGGGATGTTAATAGCAGAGTTTTTGGAGGAAGTAGTTTGTGTCCTGGAGCAAACTGGCCTTGTGTGCAGTGAGTGGTTTGAGAATTGTTTTTATGAGTCCTGATATTCCTTCAGTAAAAGTGCTGTGGCCAGATATGATGGTTCTGCCTGGGTTCCCTTGCCTGTGTATCTTGGGAAATATGTAGCAGTCCCTGGAGTGGGTTCAGAAGGGATGAGGTTATAGAGTTTCTCTAGGAGTTGCTTGGGGAAGGATCAATGACACCCTTAAATTCCTATGAACTGTGCTTTGGAGTCTTTTCTAAGTTCTTTATAGTAGGTGCTGTAAGAGTTGTCTGTTGGCCTTGTTGATAGTCATCACAGTTGAGGACTATAATGGTTTCCCCCTTTGTCTGCTGGTTTGATGTCTATCTGGTCATTGGATTTCAGGGGCTGTATAGCTATGCTCTCCACAGTGGAGTGATTGTGGTGGATGTGATGTTTAAGGATTTCACAGTTGATTCCCTGCTCACACTCTGAAGCAATCAATGTGTGGTTTCATCCATTGGCGGTGTGTCCAGTAAGATTTTCTTTTTTTTTAATGACTGTCAGCAGGGGTGTGGTGTTTGTGGGTGGTGAAATCCTGGTTGCATAGCTGGCAAAATAATTATTTTAGTTCTCCACGTGTTAGTACGGCATTGGTTTCTGTGGTAGGGCAGAAGTTCAGTCCCTTGGAGAGTCCAGATAATTCTGCCCTGGTTAGAGGTAGTCTTGATAATATGATGATGGTAGGGTGCTATGTATCTTCCCTGTGTTCGGTCCTGGTGTCCTGGTTTCTCTTGGAGGTGGTGTTTTGTGATGTTTGTTTGTAGTTGGTTCCACTTTTTGTTTTTGTGTTGAATAGCTGTCATCAAGGTAGGGTTTTTGTTTTGTTTTTTTGTTTGTTTTTTGGGGGGATATTTGTTTTGGGTTTCCTGAATAATCTTTAAGTAGGTTTCTGGATTTTTTCCCTCCCTTCCAACATGTAGGAGGATGTGATGATTTCATGTTTGTTTTTAGCCATTTTGCTTGTGTTTTAGTGGCACTGTAGAATTTTTAGCTCTTTTGCTTGTTTTAGTGGCACTGTTCCAAATGTATTCTTAGAAACTGGTTTCTAAACATGCCTCCTCTGCTTAGAGATGAAATCAGCATGGAGATCTTTAGTAAAGTAACTCTGGTACAGAATCACAGCTCTAGCAACAAAATGTTGCATTAATAACTAATTACTTTTTAACGGCTTTGCATTATTTTCCTTCGTGTGTGTGTTTTGTTTTGTTTTTTTATTTGAGGATTTATTATGAGGTTAGATATACCAAAGAATGTGATATATTTTCATTTTCCCAGTAAAATCAACTCCTTTGCATGTAAACTCTATAACTAATAGCTCTATATCTTGAAAAAACACTATACATTTGTATCTAAGACCAGGACAGAATCTGTTAATTGTTAAGATTCAGCAGTGCGGGAAAATAAATCAAACCATCTAACACGTAGTTTCCCTATGACATGCAACCATACCACTTTCGGCTGATACCCCATCAAATTTTGTAGACTTAGCAGGATTCCAGCCACTTTGCTGGGAAAGTTCCATGTTGTTATTAATTCAATAGGTGACACTATTCTCTTTGACTCAGTACTGAACTGATGCCAGCACATTGTGTTGGGGGCACCCCATCCTGTTGGGCAGAGGGTGCCACTTTTTGGATAACATACAAAAGCAAGGTCTGGAACACTCCTGCCACTAAGAATCCTATCCCAAGATTTTAGGAAATATGTAATTTCACTGATATAATATTTTAATGAACAATATGCTCTTATTCCAGGACTTGTTTTCATTGGGCTGTGATGATTAAACAGTGATCATTTTTGTTATATTTTGCATTAGTTTGTGTCAGCCTCAGAATGGAAGTCTCCTAACATAACTTTAGTTCATAAATTTGTGTGTTAAATCATGAGATTCTGCTCATAGAAAAATATGTAAATATTTAAAAATATTAAGTAGTGGAAGAACGTATAATTGCAGATATTCTCCAATGTCTGCAAAGCCAGCAGCATTTTGCCCCAATCCACAAAAGGACCTAGATCCCAGGTTTGGGTGCTACTGCAAGTAAAATCTGCCTGCTCCATAGCCACCTAACCCTGTAGCTGCCTAAACTCACTTGGCGCCTACATTTTTAGAGTAAAAGTTCCCTAGACACTTAAGTTTCTGCCTCTTGGCTCGTGCACTGCTGCCTCAGGCAGGCGTTGAGACACCTCTCTCATGTATAAACCCTGTACAGTCTTCAAAGCAAGGGAAGCTAGATGGGGGAACACCAGTCTATCTTGCCTGCAGGGCCTGATGTGGTAGGCATGAGTAGCACTCATAAAGAATGTCAGGATTATTTACTGCCAGAGTGATATTTATCTGCATCCTGTCCCTTTAAGGTTATGCCTTGTCCCTTAAAGGATATGGAGCTGAAAAGACAACACAGGGTGGGAGCTGGAAGCAGGCTCAGAAGGGTTGTTGGTGTGCTCTGGTAAGACTGACTGGTGCAGGGCCTACAAGTGCTCAAAGCATGCTCGATTCCATACAAAATAGCTGAGGGGAAAGAGGTAGGAGCATTATTCATTAAAACCTTTGGTGAGAGCACACCCCTGGGATGTGCGAAACATTTCTTCAGATCCTTTGTCCTCACCAGACATCCCAGGTGGGTATCCTAATCACTGGGCTAAAGGTTGAAAAGGGAGCCTCTGCTGCTGCCATTTCGTGTGGTGGTGAAGTTAATGGGGCTACACCTATTTGCACCAGCTGAGGATCTGACACTTTGAGTTCTGCCTCTTTGCCACTAATACATACAGGCCATTATTGTTTCAGTGGTTGTTAGGAGGTAATGTCCAGACTTCAGATTAATTGGTCAGCTGTTGAATGTTCTGATGATGTAATGTTTCTATCCTGTGTCTTCGTGATTGAGTGTTTAAGTATCCAATTGAGAGTGGGTGGGTGGAGTCTCTCTGAAACCGGTCTCAGTTAGAACAGTTCAGCTCTCTTCCACGGTTTGTTCTTGTAGTTTAGCTCTTAAAAGTGAGCAATACTTAGTCTTCAAACTTATCTGCTGACTCTCATTTGCTGTTACCCCAGCACAAGAGCAAATAGCTGTGTTTGGCTGCTCAGAATTTGCTAGAAGAAAACAAAATAGGTGTGCATGACTAAAAGAAATCAATTATGAATAAAACTAATGTGAAATATTTATTTGTGTTTTGAAAAGTAAAACCACTCTGGTGTGGTAGAGTACTAAATCACATATGCAACCAAAAGAGTCCAGATACATTAAATATTGATAGTAAAAAAGGTTTTCTGAAGTGCTGTAGCAGTTTGAAAGCACTTATGTGTGACTGGCACACTTACAAATCATAAGCTATGCTGGACAAATCCATATTTTGTGCAAAACTAGGGCTTTTGAACTTCTCAAGAGAGATGAGTGCTAAATTTGTCTCAGGACAGGCTTTTGTGGAGCTAGTGCATGAATAGCATTTTTTTCCCAAGTGATGTGAATGACCACAGAATATTTTTATAACACATCTCGAAGAGAAAATGGAAAGTTGAGAAAAGGAAATGTTCTTTTAAAGTGTTTCTGTTGATAGCCTTTTATCTTAAAAATATGAATTCAAAATTGGGTCTGTTGAATCAGGATCTGCTTTGCTTGTCATTCAACGCATTATGTTTCTTCCTCTGAATCTATATTATGTCTTTACAACTGTGTATGCAGCATTAATGGCAGCAGAAATACTGTTTATCAGTTATACTGCTAGACAAAAAACTCATTGTATTCAGCCACTGTCTCAAAAAGGAACAATCACATGAACATTTGTGATATATTTGAAACTATATTTATGAAAAAAATAGGTAATAAATAGTGTCAGACACATTTGCTCCTGTGCAGTCTTCCAATCTGAATTAGATATTTACGTTTTGAGCACATTTTTTCTTTTAGATTTTTGAGTTTGTGGTGTGTGTGTGTGTTGGTGGAAGGTCACGCTGACAGCTCTGGAGGTAGAGACAAGTCCCTTTTCCACAGAACCAATATGTAGAGAAGCTTGGCAGTGCAAGCTTATCTAGCCATGCTGCCAAAGTGACACAACTTGTTCTAGTGGACTGAATCTAGAGGCAAGAGTCTCCATGACCACTTATCTCTTAAAGAGACACAGTCCACTGAACAGTTATCTCAGGGGTTCTCAAACTGAGGGTTGGGACCCCTCAGGGGGTCATGAGGTTATTACATGGGGGTTTGCGAACTGTCAATCTCCACCCCAATCCCGCTTTGCCTCCAGCATTTATAATAGTGTTAAATATATAAAGAAGTGTTTTTAATGTATAAGGGGGAGGGGTCACACTAGAGGCTTGCTACGTGAAAGGGTCAGCAGTAAAAAAGTTTGAGAGCCACTGAGTTATCTGGTAGTAATGTATTTTATCATTGTGAGCTGGATTTGAATTGGTAACAACGAATAAAAATTTCCCATTCTTCTCTGTTTTCCTAAACTATCCAATTCATTCCTCTCCCTCATAAAAATGTTAGATTGTTTCTATAAAACAAATAATTAATCTTTTAAAAAAGCAGCTATGATTACAGTAAACCTCATAATACTTTATGATAGTTCGACTAAACATGGCGCCTTCCAATGGGATCTCATTGCTAGATACTTACTTTTTAGGGAGCAAAAAGGACCCTGATGCCACTGGGCATAGATTAGCTGTTATTAGCAGAGCAAAAATGCTAGCATGCAGAGCTGAAGGCATAGAGTTACCAAGAGACACTGATGATGCTGGCAGGTGTTAAGGTTGGGGGGGTTGATACTTCACTTGACAGTGACAGTGAGATGTGTCTTTCCTCCATGAGAGCTGCTGGTGTGTGTGTGTGTGAGATATATATGGATGGATGGGGTTGTTGCCAGCTCAGCATCCACTGACCTTAAAGGTTCTGGGTAAATACCTCTTGCACTCATTGGAAACAGCATGAATGGGAACAGTAACACAATGGTGCTGGTATCAATAAAAACATTTCACTTTCTGTGAATTACGTTCTACGGTAATATTACATTACTATTTAATAGATGTGCCAAGTGATTAAAAAATTAATCATGATTAATCACATTGTTAATAATAAAATACTATTTATATAAATATTATTGGATGTCTTCCACATTTTCAAATATATTGCTTTTAGTTACAACACAGAATACGAAGTGTACAGTGCTCACTTTTTTATTTTTTATTCTAAATATTTGCACTGTAAAAATAAATGTATTTTTCAGTTAATACAAGTACTGTAGTGCAATCTCTTTACCATGAAAGTTGAACTTACAAATGTAGAATTCTGTCCAAAAAATAACTGCATTCAAAACTAAAACATTGTCAAACTTTAGAGCCTACAAGTCCACTCAGTCCTACTTCTTGTTCAGCCAGTTGCTCAGACAAACCAGTTTGTTGACATTTGAAGGAGATAATGCTGCCTGCTTCTTGTTTACGTCACCTGAAAGTGAGAACAGACTTTCGCATGGCACTGTTGTAGCCGGCGTTGCAAGATATTTATTTGCCAGATCCACTAAAGATTCATATCTCCCTTCATCTTCAACCACCATTCCAGAGGACATGCTTCCATGCTGATGACGCTAGTTAAAAAAATAATATGCCCTGAAGGATTAGAGTTTAAGACAACCATTAACAGATGCATGTGAGAAAGAAGCCACCACTATGGAAAGGTTATTCTATAATTGTCATGGAATTTCTTCCAGCTTAACCTGAAGAATATGGTAGTGGATACTGTAAAGAGACAGTTTTCTCGACTAGATGGACCACTGGTACACATGGTATGGCAAATTCTGTGCTGCCATGATAATAGATGCAGACAAATATAGATTCCTAGTTTATGGCAGCAAAACATGGCTTCCTGCTTTGAGACATTTATTGCAGTCTGCTCTTTACAGTTAGTGCTGCCAGAGGTGACGTGTGTGGGTATTGCAGGGATCAAGTGCCTCCCCCCAATTGGCCTACTGGGGGCAGTGAGAAAGAGGGGCGCTGTCCTTCTATCCCTGTGCCCTGTCCCTGTCCCCCCATCACACACACACTCGGCTGCTCTCCCTGGCAGCTGGGCGGGAAGAGGAGTGGAGACACTTCTGCCTGAGAGTGCCTGGCTAGGAGGTGTGTGTGTACATGAGAGTGAGCCTCTGAGCCAGGTGCTCTCAGGCAGAAGTGTCTCCATTCCACTCCCCGCCCAGCTGCCAGGGAGAGCCACTGAATGTGTGGGCCGGGTGTCGGGGGAGAGCACAGGGAGAGGACAGAGAGCTTCCCCCTCCTCTCTCCCTCATTACAGGTAATGTGGGGTGGGGAGAGCACTGTGGCCCCAGGCTGGGCACATGTCGGTATCACTGAGAAGGGGAGACATGTGGGGCAGTCATATGTCCTCCCCTTTAGCCTACTGGGTAGGCATCAGTCGTCTGTGAGTGCTGCAGAGTGATTATCTATATAATAAGGTCCAGCAGTGTCATTGTGGGTCATTATGAAGCCTAAAATGTCTGAGTCAGTGTGAAATAATCGAGCAGCTACAACCAAGGTTGAGTGCTCTTTTGGTTCTGACTACCACCAGGTTGAATCTGCACTGGGTTTTATGGGTCTGTTGCCATCCAATTTTTAAATTCTCAGCCATTTTGCCTTTATGAAGTATACTCCTGTGACAGCAAGGCATGTACCTATGCCATGCCAAGAGTCATACAGTGTTGTGATATCACCACCCTTACTCTACAACTAATTTGAATGCAACCATTTCATTGGTTGTATGAAGGAAACTGCGCAGATGGTGGATTACTTGGCCCAACTGCCAGAGTTCCCCAAAACCACCCACACAGCAACACAAGCAGCAGACACATAACCTGAAGCGCACACACCTCCTCACCACAGTCAGTACACACTCTTCGTTTGGCACTTGCACTAATCAACACGAATTTCCTAGCACAACATACACATTCACCCACCATTGATCTAAACTTGAACGGCAAAGGCATAGGTCCATCGCTAGTTTGTTTCATAATTCAGTAAGTTTCTCAACAATGTATGTAGTTCATTGAATAACTCTTTCTGAAATTCCTCTGGACTTTGTCTCTTAACACTGCAGTTATAAAGCTTAACCATAACTTTAATTCTGTATATACAGAAAAAACCACCAATCAACCAAAATATATAACACAGCCACAGACGCTATAATGCATTTGTGGAGTATACTGTATTTGCCTCTTCATGTGTAATACTTGGAGATCTACAACTTTGAATTGTTTAGCTATCTACAAAAATCCAACAGATGTATTAATACTTAACTCACATTGGTAAGAGGAAATCTTTTTCTTTCCTCCCCTCCTTCAAATGATTAAAACTAATTATATATAAAACGCTTGGTAATTCCTTCTGATTCTTGTTTCACAGCACTCTGCAAACATTGGAGTTGTTCCACTATGCATGCAAATTGCAAGCCATAAATTCTTAAGCACTTTGCTTCTGTGCAAACACTAAACCCTATAGTCAAAGTTAATTGCAAACTCAACAGCTTTTGCCTTTAAGTTTGCAGGATCCCACCCTTATTAATGCAGAACCATAGCCACAGCATTACTCACTCTGGCCAGATTGTCACAGATATGAAGAAGAGTAAATCAAAGTTAAATAAAATAATATTTGGCAACAGCAGATGGTCTTCTCAGCAGTGGATTCTAGGGACATTTCAAGAAAAAGAGTGTTGTAGTGACAGAACTTGTGTGTAATGTGTTTGAAATGGCCCTCAGTTTGTGGAGAAGTTGGATTCTAGTAACTGGATCTGAACCTGTTCAACTAGTTTTGGTTTGATATCAAATGCAGTTTGGATGAAGCCCATTATAATTTTTATTATTACTATTATTATAATGTAGTATTTACATACAGTGGTTCTCCTTTGCAGCCATTCAAAATGTCTTAAATATTTGAATAATATTACCCCAGTATTTGTAACAGTTGCTGGTTTTCCTAGGTGTTCCCTATACTTTATATGTTTATATGTTTATATTGTAAGCAAAGATGGTTGGGCCCCCTATAGTTAAGATTGCCTGGCACTTCACATTATAAAACCCTGTTTTCAGTTCCTTCTATCAGTGCTAAACTTTAACCATTACAGCTGAAATTTTGCATGCTGTCTGCCTCAGACTGATTTGTTTGTTTGTTTTTGGAACATGTAATTAAACATTATTATGATGCATACACCTAAGAGAGAGGAATTATGTTTGCATGAATACCTTTAATTCTGGCATTTCCTAATTTTTGAGTGCTTGACTTAGCAATGTCCTTTTACTGTCCTGTGCGTTTTTCATGTAAGTGTAGGGAGTACGTAGGGTGCTGCAGATGTGCAACATTATCTGGTATCCAAGCATGGACTGTGCTGCTGAGCAGACAAGCTGCTTTCTGTGGCTGAAGGGCTGGTCTGCTCCCTCTGCTACAAGTAGGGTTGCCAGGTGTTCGGTTTTCGACCAGAACACCTGGTCAAAAAGAGACCCTGGCAGCTTTGGTCAGCATCAGCATGTTAAAAGTCTGGTTGGTGGCACAGGCTCTAGGTATTTTGCCGCCCCAAGCATGGCAGGCAGGCTGCCTTCGGTGGCTTGCCTGAGGGAGGTCCCCGGTCCGGCGGATTCGGCGGCACGCCTGCGGGAGGTCTACCGAAGCCGTGGGACCAGTGGACCCTCCGCAGGCGTGCCGCCGAAGACAATCTGGCCCCCGCCCTTGCGGCGACCAGCAGAGCGCCCCCTGTGGCTTACCGCTCCAGGCACGCGCTTGGCGTGCTGGTGCATGGAGCCACCTCTGTCCCTACCCAGCTCTATGCAACTCCCTGGAAGCTGCCAGCATCTCCCTCTCCCTCCTAGGTAGAGAGACAGCCACAGGGGCTCTGCGTGCTGCCCCCGCGCCAGCTCAGCAGCTCCCATTGGCTGAAAATGTGGGGGATGAAAACCAAAATGTTGGGTTTTGTTGGACAATTTTCAGCTGAATTTTTTTTTGTTGAAATTTCCTGTGGGAGAACCCCTCCTATTTGTCTACCAGCTCTAATTTCACTGCTCACCATATATATGTGCAGGTTGATGGGGAAAGAATGTCAGGGCCACAGATCTGCGGAGTGAGAGAGAGACAACCACCCCACAGATTCTAAGACCAAATCCTGGAAAATAGAGATTTTTTTAGTGCTATTTTACCTACTCAGAGTTAAGGTTTTAGTAACTGGGTAGTTTTTTACTTCCATTTTTTTGTTGTTGCACATCATGTGATTAATCATGTTATATTGTAAGCATTACGATTTATTAATACAATGTGATGACACTGAAAATTGAACATTCCATTTTCCTACAGTTCGTGTCCTCAAACTGTATTCGTAATGTGTACTAGCATCTCTTTAGTCAATACAGAACTCATACTAACAGGTACTGTGATGAGGCAAGGCCAGAGGGCTACAGTAAAGTACTGAGGAACAGGTATGTTAGCCCCAGGCTAAACAAATCCCTAGTACCATAGTAACCAAATGGCAGTTGCTCCAGGTTAATCAAGGCACCTGGGGCCAATTAAGATCTTTCTAGAAGGCAGTGGAGATAGCTACGTAGATTAGAACACTTGCAGACAATCAAGGCAGGCTAATCAGGGCACCTGGGTTTTAAAAGGAGCTCACTCCAGTCAGGCGGGGAGGAGCCAGAGGAGAGGAAGCGTGTATGAGGAGCTGGGAGCAAGAAGCTGAGACTGAGAGGGTGTGCTACTGGAGGATTGAGGAATTATCAGACAATCAAGCATTATCAGACACCAGGAGGAAGGTCCTGTGGTGAGGATAAAGGTGTTTGGAGGAGGCGATGGGGAAGTAGCCCAGGGAGTTGTAGCTGTCATGCAGCTGTTACAGGAGGCACTATAGACAGCTGCAATCCACAGGGCCCTGGGCTGGAACCCGGAGTAGAGGGCGGCCTGGGTTCCCCCCAAACCTCGCAACTCCTGATCAGACACAGGAGGAGTTGACCCAGACTGTGGGTTCCACTAGAGAGGAAGATCACTGAGGTGAGCAAATCCGCCAATAAGTGCAGGACCCACCAAGGTAAAGGAGGAACTTTGTCACAGTACTTAAGAGCCAAATTCAATAGAAGCCAATAAAATCTGGCCTGAACCAATTGAAACCTGACATAACGAAGGATAGTCATTATGGAAGCTTGTATAAGAAAATATTGTAGTCAGAAAGTCATGTTACTCGCACAGGGCACCTTTCTTAATAAATGCCACTCCACTTTATAACATAACGATAGGTAAGAACATCTTAAAGAATAACCTGCTAATCAACAGAGCTGAAGATTGACACAAAATGCGGCACTTATTCGGTTGTATTTGTTAACCTCTTACTTGTTAAAACAGGCGGCAGCTTTCTGACAGCCTTGAATTGAAACAGAATTGCAGCTCGGTGAGCAGAAAATGAGAGTGCTTTCAAACATAATTATCTAAGTCATTATTTTCTCTGGAAAATGAGAACCTGAATAAAGGTGATTGAGTGATCCAGTGGGTAAGAAACCTAAAGGCAGCACTCAGCATTTTTCTAAAAGGGATTGTAACAAAGGTATTCTATTGATTTGATTTTGATCTCAAAGATCTAACAGGTCAATTAAATAATTAAATGTTTCACATCCTTCTAGCAAAATCATATAACTGTGTTAACTTGCGGGGGAATAAATAAATATACACTAATGACTTTGCCACTCACATTTATAGTTTTATGGTAAGCATAAATGAGAGTGGACGAATGTGCACATATGATATTGTGAGATTTGTATTGATTTGTGCAGGTGACCAATGAGAGGTGTGTGCTGCAATGAGAGTCTGTGTGTGTTTGGGTTATTGTGTATGTTGGTTATGAAATGAAGAAGTTTGAGCAAGATCATAAAGTGCCCTGAATGTGAGAAGGAGCAGTTTTGGTTGAGTGGAGAAGAAGGCAGAGGTCATGCTGAAAGATTTAGGAGAAAGCTGGAAGAACGGAAGTTTAGGCGGAAGGAGTACATAACAATATAGTAGGATTTGGGGGACAAAGTGGAGGAAGAACTAGGGTCATAGTAAAAGAAATAGGTGGGGTCAGAGGTGTGTGTTTGTGTGAGATTGAGGGAGGTGGATGCTTATGAAGTTACAAGGGGAGAGAAGACTGGGATGGAGGAGAGAGTGGAACTAAAAGTAGGAGACAAGGAGAACTGATTATCTAACTGATTATCACTTCATTTTTGTTTCTGTAATTGAGGAGTTTAAGGACACAGATGGAAGCTAAAGCAACAGAGAGGCTGTGGAGACTCAAAAGTAGAAAAGATTTAATTGTAAATTGGCACAAGAATCATTTAGGGAGTATGTAACTGCTTGGCAGGGCTCTTTGATTAACCTCTCAGGTTATCAGCCATTGAAGCCCTACCAGGACATACTGAGTCCTTCTGACTCACTATGGGAAGTGCAACTCTTTAAATATCCTGTGAGTGGGAACAGCTCTTCTACTCACAAGAATCTAGATTTTGAGGCTGATACTAGGAATGGAAAATCTCAGGTGAAGACGTAGACTGGAGTACGTTTCTATTGCATTAACTTGTTAACAAAGCCAAATGTTGAGAAAAGGATGCATTTTGAACTAACCCAACATATTCACTGGAGAAAAATGGAAACACCACAGGCTTTCAGAGTGGAATTAAAATTGCTTAGAAGGGAAAAGAGCAGCCTTGAAAAAAGAGAATGAGTGGAAATTGAAAGATGTTTGTATTGTTACTAGGCTCTCCACATGCACTTAGCTGCAGCAATAGGAATAGAAGTAGCAACTGCTAGGTGGGAGCAGATGATGGACAGCGTGGTATGAGAATGGAACAAAGCAGTCAAACAGAAGAGGGTAGACTTGAAAATAAGGACAATGGAGTTGACAAAAGGGAGCAAAGGCTAAAAGCAGCAGCAGAGAGAGAGGTTGATAGAATAGAGATCACAGAATGAATAAGAGGAGAGAGGAGAATGGGAAAATGAGCAATGTTGAGAGAGCTGGTGATTGCTAAAAAGCATTAATACACAATGAATAAAGTACTTTAGGATTTTTTTTGGCATGAAAGATGCCATTTAGATGTAAGAAATTATTTAATTGGTGCAATTTCTCACATCTTATTTACGATATTTGGTTGAATTGATCTTGATCCTAAACATATGTGAACTAAAGAGGCATCAGTTTCTAAAAGACCTTATTTGAAAAAAAATAGTGCCTTTTCAGCTAGCCTTGTAAATATTTTTACATAAAAATGAATGTGATTTCACATGACTGATGAAAATTACATTATCACAGTTTCAGGGCAGCTACACCTGTATTCCCCTTCCATGGTCCCTCAAGGGCACCCACTTAGAGGTCTCTGGCTCCCCACAATCACCTCACCTGGGTGGAAACCCATGTCTCACTCCTAGGCAGTCTTTGTCTCTGAGTATGAAGCAAGCATCCAGTTTATAACAAAACAATGAATTCTGCAGCTGGCATTGTCTGCCTGTTTTCCACTATGTTCAACACAGACAATGGTGAGATATTATGGAAAATCAGTAACTAGGCATACACAAGTGCCATATATTGAATGATCAGATAGCGTATATATACCCTGATCCTTGGCGTCTGATTGAGGTGCAGGATCTGACTGAGATGCAAGGACTAGGGGAAGAAGTGCTTCTGTGCTCACCCAATGCCTGATCTGGCTTCCAATATAAGTTAGAGCAGCTTCACATTTTCTCTAACTTTTGACCACCTCCAACAGCCTCCAAGGTGCCGCTGCAGCAGTTGGGGATTGCCAAAGCACTGCATGTTTCAGCCATGCCCATGTCCCCATACCTGACAGATGCCCCTAAGAGGGAGTGGAAAGGAGTGCATAGCTGGTTCTATGTCCCAGAAGATAGGGGAATCCCTGCTGGGTTACTTAGGCCAGTTTTAAGGTTGCTTTGTGCCATCAGAACATCACAAAGCAGCCACATGAAGGGCAAAGATCTGGCCTATACTGTGCAGGAGGTAAGTTGTCTTATGGAATTCAACAAAAAGAGGCAGCTGGAAATTCTCTTTCCTTCCATTTCCATTTTTCAAGCATTGACCTCCAAAGTAGCCCACTTTAAATTAAAATGCAACTGTAGCACCTTTTGGAGCACTAATTAAGTAATGAATCACAGACTACTTCCTGTGCCAGCCAGCTAAGCAACCACAGGGGAAAAAAGCATCTTGAATAAATACTAACCTTCATTAACCCCATTCTGGATATTTTTTCAAATAAATTATCTGAAACATACTATAGACGGCCATACTTAACATTTTAAAGTGCTTCTTCTGTTGTGAAAACACATCTGCTTGTACAACCATAATAATTATTGCAAAATGTTTGCTGGGTATTAGATAATATGTTTTCATTCCAGGATCTCAAAGCATTTTAAAAACTTAAACCCTCACAATACTCCTGTGAGATAGGTAAGTATCATTATAAAAAATGTATAGATTGGGAAATGGGGGCGGGGGATGAGTGACTTGTGCGAGGCTATACGGCAAATCAATGGCAGAGACAGGAACAAACCCAGATGTCCTGATTCCCAGTCTCCTGCTCAGATTGGTAGAATGCTTGGTTACTCTCAAGATTCATAAGATGCTACTACAATTCTTTAGGATGGAGCTCCAAACTCAACAACAAACCAGAAAGTTAGCCTCTTGGCTTTTGACATGCAGTCCTGCAGCCTTAAACTGCCCTCCTTCCTTAGTTTTCTGACCGTGTAACCAGCTGCACGGTGGGCACTGAACGGTCCCCACAGGCGGAGGGCAGCAGTTAGTGTCCTTCCACCAGAGCCTGCCCCTCTTTACTAAAGATTGCCTGGGTGCCTGCATAGTGTGGAGCTGTTTGGAAATAGAGACTCTCCCTGTTTTTCATGGGGTGTGGTTTATCATTTTGAAACAGAGCAGGGAGCACCAGAAACTCACAGAATACAGTAGCGTGAAGGGATTGGATCTGCGATTTTGGCACTTCTTGGGGAAGTGGAGATGCAGGAGCAGGGTGTAGTCTGCGGCTCCCTGGAACTGTCTGGCCACAGACAGGGATGCTACTCTTCTGGGTAAGAGCTCAGAGCTGGATGTGGGGCAGGGAGATTGTGGGCCTGGGTGCGGAGGGAGAGCTCAGAGCTGGATGAGGGGCAATATGGGGAGAAGAGCTGGATATGGGGAAGCAGGAAGGGAGTGTGTATGGAGCTAGGTGCAAGGAGTAGAGTTGGGTCTGGGTGTGAGGGCAGCAAGAAGTGTGTGTGTGTGTGTGTGTGTGTGTGTGTGTGTGTGTGTGTGTGTGTGTGTGTGTGTGTGTGTGTGTGTGTGTGTGTGTGTGAATATAAGAGTGAAGGTGGGGAGAGCTCTGGGCCCCCTTCTTAGGAAAATTCTGGTTGTGCCCCAGCATCACCTGAAGAAAAAATAAATGTCCACATAAAATCTGAACTTTTTTGTTTTCAAAAACTTTCTAAAAGTTTTTAGTAAAAACAACAGGTAGTTTCAGCAGAGAGGCCAAGAATTATATGGACATAAACACTAACCCATCATGTTTCTAATGGCCTCACCATGCCAGAATTACTATATTGGCAGGGCAGTGAAGAAGACCTTGCAGTCCTACTGCCCATGCTGTACCCCGTTTTGTGGATAAATAGAAGACTTTAGTCTCCAGAGCTGATAGCCTGGAATTTTCTCAACAGCACTAAATCCATTCATATTTAAAATAAGGCAATTTATGCACATGCACACCAGTTTATTTTCTTGTGAAAAGTTTCCTGAAGGTGAGGTTTTTACAGTTTATTGTGTGAAAACTGTATCTGTTGCGGAAAATAGCACAATTTTGCCTTTATCTAAATTCACCAATTCTTCGGAAAATCTGTGTGTTTTCATAAAATGAAAATCAGTAGTGTGAAACAGAGGCCTGTGCAGCCAATGATAAAGTTCCCATTAACTTCAGTGGTGCAGTATCAAGACCATAGAAAGCAAGGCTCAAAAGGAATATGCTTTCTGATCTATTTCTGATCCTCTGAATGAAATTGTCATTTATCAGTTGGTATACTCACACTGCGGATTCACACAGTGAATTTCTCTCACAGCTTCAGTGTATGTGGGTGTAGTTCCATTGGCTTCCTTGATTTCAGTGTAGTGCCAGCCATACTCTCATGGCTAAATGCAGCTCTATAGGTTACAAATAAATAGAGCAATACATAGCATAGCCATTTGCCCCAGAAACTGGACCTTGTGTTTACTCAGAATTCAACTTGTAATTGTCTTCACTGGGAGGCTGCCAGAATCAAATCAAAATGTGTTCACAGTCGATCCAAAATATGTCATAAGTGCCAGGCTTCTAGTAGCAAAATGTACCTCTATGTTTTCAAAATATTTGACATGAAAATCTCTCATGGTTTAGGATTGCACCATTGTGACATTTTGGGGATGTCACACACAAAAAACTTCCACAAAACAAATTAAACTTTGGTTTATGAAGCCTGTTTAACTGTGTAATTGTAACAGGAATTGAATTACTCAATTTTATTCATGAAAATTTAGTAAAATAATCTCTTTTGGGTAGAACTTAATTTTAAGTGGCACAATAGCTTAATCTTGTATACTGTGGCCATTTAAGGTATATCTGCACTGCAATAAAAATCCCATGGCACCAAATCTCAGAACCTGGGTCAATTGACTCGGGTTTATGGAGCTCAGGCTACAGGGCTAAACATTGCAGTGTACATGTTCAGGCTCAGGCTGGAGCCTGGGCTCTGAGACTCACCCCACTCACTGGTTTTCACAGCCCAGGCTCCAGCCTGCATTTTTTAGCTTTGCAGCCAGAGCCCCATGAGTCCAAGTCAATTGACCGAAGCCAGTCCCATCTGTTCCATCAGTTTCTTATCATAGAGTATATGTATCTTTAGACAAAAATTAGGGTTTGGATGGGCTTCTTTGACAAGGGAGATGGATATATTTTCCCCCTTGAATATACTGTCATTGCATTATTTAGGTGCATGATGTGCTACTTCTATTGATTGTTTCTATATGCCAGTTGAGGATGGAGAGGCCGTGGAATTGATGTTAATAGCAGAAAGTACCTGCTCTGCCACTATGGAAAACACTTTTTTTCCCCTTGCTTTGCTGACTGATTGCAAATGAATTTGAGATTTGATTATTGTGTAGTTTTTGGGACAGAAAAAACAGGTCGACTCTAGAGCCCTGTGTAGGACTATTTTTTTAAAATCCCACTCCAATCCTACCCCACAATACCCATTCCCATCCACAAAAACCTTAGGTCCCGCAAATCCCATAACAGAGACAAATTCCTCTATGCTACTTTAAAATAAAAAAACACTCACCACGTTCAGTTAATATATTATATGTATAAATGGAATTCAGATACAATTTTTACCACTAAAAGAATAAAACAAATCTTGTAAAAAAAAAAGCACCAAACTTTAGCTCCTGTTTATAATAGACATCAAATCTTTCTATCCCTTATTTAAATTTAAGTATTAAAATCTTTATTTAAAAAAAATTAGTGTTTTCCTGCAAATCATTGCAATGTTGTTTTTTTTGACCCACCCAATCCTTCCCACAACAAAGTACACTTTCCTCTTTCCTTCTATCATGGCAGTGGGTCCTGCAGGGCTCATGGGATCTCAGTCCTGCTGCAGGGCTCTAGCCCACAATTCTATGGCAAGAGCAAGCGAAGGCTCTAATCTCACCCTGGTAGGAGAGATTACCTTGACTTTGTGAAAGATGAGAATAAAAACATACCATGGCAGGTATTCTGCCCCTCCTATGGCTCCAATGTGCTGCTCTGACATGATATAATGGCCAGAGACAGCCTGCGAGTGGCCAAAGGAGAATTTCCCCCTTGTGGGGGTACTGCATTAGGCCCCAGCACTGGGGCATGGTAAGGTGTAGCGCTGCAGTGCATGCAGTTAACTCAATTCCGGCTTGTACTGCACTGGTTGTTGTAACTCAAAGCAGTCCTCTGGACTTCCTCAATCATGCCAGAAGCAGCCCAGAGTCAGGATGGAACATAGGGGGCTAAAGCCTTTCCCTTGGGTGGCATCTTCTGTGATGTGCCTACTGCAGGTATAGCGAATAACTTGATTCCATATTGCCAGTTTCCTTACCAAATACAGAGCCAGAGTTTACCTGTTGATGTGAGTTAAGTCTAAAATGGCTTCCCAGGCAACTGTGAGACTATGGCCAGGTCCACACTACAGCGTTAAATCGATTAACGCTGTACCCGTCCACACTACAAGGCACTTAAAATCAATTTTAAGGGGTCTTAAAATCGATTTCTGAACTCCAGCTAAACGAAAGGAGTAACCCTAAAATCGATTTTACAAAATCGATTTAGGGCTAGTGTGGATGGAAATCAAAGTTAATGGCCTCCGGGAGGTATCCCACAGTGCACCAGTGGCCGCTCTGGACAGGTAAAGGAACTCTACTGCACTGGCCAGGTACACAGGAAAAACCCCGGGAACTTTTGAATTGCATTTCCTGTTTAGCCAGCGTGGAGCTCTCAGCAGCACAGGTAACAATGCAGTCTTCTGAGAATAGGAAAAGAGCTCCAGCGTGGAACACACAGGAGTTATTGGATCTGATCGCTGTATGGGGAGAAGATTCTGTGCTATCAGAACTGCGTTCCAGTAGACGAAATGAGAAAACTTTTGAAAAGATTTCTAATGCCATGAGGCAGAGAGGCCATAGCAGGGACTCGGTGCAGTGCAGAGTTAAAGTGTAGGAGCTCAGACAAGTGTACCAGAAAACCAAAGCAGCAAATGGCAGATCCGGATCTGGGCCAAAAACATGCCGCTTCTACGCGGAGCTGCATGCAATTTTAGGTGGCTGCGCCACGACAAGCCCCCCCTTGTCTGTGGATTCAGAGGTGGGAGTAGTAATCTCAGCCATTGCTGATGATTCTGCGGACGGCGAAGATGTGGAGGAGGAAGAGGAGGACGAGATGGCAGAGACCACACAGCACTCCATTCTCCCCAACAGCCAGGAGCTTTTCCTCACCCAGACAGAATTACCATCGCAGCCCTCCCAAGCCACTAGCACAGACAATGAAGCCATGGAAGCGACCTCTGGTGAGTGTACTTTTTTAAATAAAAAACATAGTTTAAAAGCAAGTGTTTTTTAATGATTGATTTGCCATGAGGGCTTGCATGCATTAGCTGGCATTAAAGTTACTGGAAAAGTCTGTTAACATGTCTGGGGATGGAGCGGAAATCCTCCAGGGACATCTCTATGAAGCACTCCTGGAAGTACCCCAAAAGCCTTTGCAGAAGGTTTCTGGGCAGGGCAGCCTTATTCCGTCTACCATGGTACGAAACTTTACCATGCCATGCCTGGAGCACGTAATCGGGTATCATTGCATGACAAAGCCTAGCTGCGTATGGTCCTGGGGATTGCTGGCATTCAAGAAGCATAATTTCTTTTTCTCTGTCTGTAATCCTCAGGAGAGTGATATCGTTCATGGTCACCTGGTAAAAAGTAATGTAGTTTATTAAGGGGACAGAGATGACCATTCCTTCGTTGCTGCTTTCCTGCGCCTTTAAAAAAAACCTTCCCTAGCAGTTAGCCATGGGGGGGGGGAGGTAAAAAACAGCCCATTCCTACGGGGAGGTGTCTCTAATGGCGCTGACCTTTTTAGCATTTGGGCAGCAGGAATTTTCGCTGCTAATTGCCAAGGCATAGAGGGGGGAAGTGGGAGGTGGTAAGGTTTCAGTGACCTGCCATTACAGCAGACATGCAGAGTGGGGGGGAAAACCATTCACAATTTTCCTCTAGTGCTTAACCTTTCTGATGGCATAAGAAAAGAAGCAAAAGATGTGCTTTTTAGCAGTTTGGCTGCCAAGCATGAATGTTACCTGGTAATAGCCAGTGGTACGGGGGAAAGGAAGAGGTTGTACGGTTAACTGCCATTAGATGTATGCCTTACCATGTCCACCTGCAAGCTGATTTGTAATCCCCGGACCTGCGTCTGTGTTGCTCTCTGACCACAGCCGCAAGCACTAAATACTAAAAGAAACCAAAGGCGACCTTGTAGTGAAGTGACATGTGCTACGTACGGTGAATAGTGTAGTTCACTGTGAAAGAGTATAACCATTGTTCTGTGAAATGTATCTCTTATGATCCTTCTATCACTCTTTTCCCCTACTCAAGCAGCTGCACATTTTTCAAGCCTCCCTACCCCAGTCCGACGGATAGGTCAGATAAGGAGAATAAGGAAGAAGAGGACATGGGAGGAGATGTTCACAGAAATAATGGCAGTAACCCGCAGTGAAGGAGCTCATCTGGGGGAGTGGAAAGACGTGGTCGCAAAGTACAGGAACGCTGCCAGTGAACGTGAGGACAGGAGGGACCAACATGAGGACAGGAGGGATGCTCGAGATGAGATGTGGCGGCAGGAAGATCAGTGGTGTAGGCAGGAAGATCAGCGGTGGCGGGATGCAACGCTGGAGCTGCTGCGCAATCAAACTGACATCCTCCGAAGTCTGGTGGAAGAGCTGCGGGGTCACAGAGTGCCACTCCAGCCCATGTTTAACCTCCCTCACTCACCATGTCCCATATCTTCCACACCCAGAGGTATAAGAACGCGTGGGGGAAGGCTTTCTGCACCTGCCCACTCCACCCCCGTGGACAGTCCAACCAAAAGGCTGTCATTACATTGAAATGCTCTTAATGGCCTTTTTCTTCCCTCCTATACTCCTCCCAAACCACTCCCGGGGTACCTTTTTATTTCTCTTACTCTTCTTATAATGACATACTATTCAAAGAAAGTGGGAGGGTGGGTTGGTTACAGGGAATGACTTTATTTCCATAAGCAAGCTGTTATGGAAGGATGGAGGGTAGCTTGCTTGCAGCAGGAGTCAATACATGGGGGGGTGAGGTTCATGAAGGGGAAAGAAACACAGCAGTCACACCGTACCCTGCCCATGATGAAACTCGTTTTCAATGCTTCCTTAATTTCCTTTTTCTTCCCTCCTTCCTATCCTCCTCCAAAACCCCTACTTGTGTATTTTTAATTACATACTTTTTAAAGCAAGAGGGAGGGTGGGTTGCTTACAGGGACTGACTTTTAATAAAGAATACAAGGTTTTTAAAAGATAGTAACTTTATTTCCATAAGCAAGCTGTTAGGGAAGGGCGCAGGGTACGTTGCTTGCAGCAGGAGTCAATACGGGGGTGGGGGGAGGTTCAGGAAGGGGAAAGAAACACAGCAATCACACCATACCCTGGCCCATGATGAAACTCGTTTTCAAGGCTTCTCTGATGCACACTGCTTCCTGGTGTGATCTTCTAATTGCCCTGGTGTCTGGCTGCGCGTAATCAGTGGCCAGGTGATTTGCCTCAGCCTCCCACCCAGCCATAAAGGTCTCCCCCTTACTCTCACAGAGATTGTGGAGCACACAGCAAGCAGCAATAACAAAGGGGACATTGGCTTGGCTGAGGTCTGAGCAAGTAAGTAAGCTTCTCCAGCGACCTTTGAGACGCCCAAATGCACATTCTACCACCATTCTGCACTTGCTCAACCTGTAGTTAAACAACTCCTGACCACTGTCCAGGCTGCCTGTGTATGGCTTCATGAGCCATGGCATCAAGGGGTAGGCTGGGTCCCCCAGGATAACTACAGGCATTTCAACATCCCCAACTGTAATTTTCTGGTCTGGGAAGTAAGTCCCTTGCTGCAGCCGTTTAAACAGAGTAGTGCTTCTGAAGACACGAGCGTCATGAACCCTTCCTGGCCATCCCACGTGGATGTTGGTGAAACGTCCCTTGTGATCCACCAGTGCTTGCAGCACCATTGAAAAGTACCCCTTGCGGTTTATGTACTGGGTGCCCTAGTGCTCCGGTGCCAAGATAGGGATATGGGTTCCATCTATGGCCCCCCCACAGTTAGGGAATCCCATTGCAGCAAAGCCGTCCACTATGACCTGCACGTTTCCCAGAGTCACAACCTTTCGTAGCAGCAGCTTAATGATTGCTTTGGCTACTTCCAGCACAGCAGCCCCCACAGGAGATTTGCCCACTCCAAATTGATTCCCGACTGACCGGTAGCTGTCTGGCGTTGCAAGCTTCCAGAGGGCTATTGCCACTCGCTTCTCCACTGTGAGGGCTGCTCTCATCCTGGTATTATGGCGTTTCAGGACAGGGGAAAGCAAGTCACAAAGTTCAAAGAAAGTGCTCTTACGCATGCGAAAGTTCCGCAGCCACTGCGAATTGTCCCACACCTGCAAAACTATGCGGTCCCACCAGTCTGTGCTTGTTTCCCGGGCCCAAAATCGGCGAGCAATGGGTAGAACCTCCCCCATTACCATCAGGAGCTCCAAAGTGCAGAGGCCCGCGGTTTCGGAGAACTCAGTCTCCAGGTCCTCATCACTCTCGTCGCCGCGCTGCCGTCGCTGCAGCCTCCTCTCCTGCATTTGCTGTTCATGGTTCAGCATAGACAGCACGAGAATGCGTGAACTGTTTACAACGTCCACGATCAAGGTACTGATCAGACCAGGGTCCATGCTTGCTGTAAAATGGCGTTTGCTCACTTCACCCAGTAAAAAACGCGCGAAATGGCTGTCTGCTGCTTTCAGGAAGGGAGGGGGTGAGGCTGTACCCAGAACCACCCACGACAGTGATTTTTGCACTGGGGGTAGTAACCCATAATTCCAAGGGTCAGGGAACACTGCAGGAACTATGGGATAGGTACCCACAGTGCAACGCTCCTGAAATCGATGGACGCCTGGGACCATGGACGCACACCACCGACGTAATGTGCCCTAGTATGGACGCGTAAAATCGATTTTATAAACCCTGTTTTATAAAATCGATTTTACTAATATCGATTTTAAGCTGTAGTGTGGACGTACCCTATAACAGCCTGAGTCTTTGAGAGACTTTAATACTACACTTGTTGAAAAATGACCTTTATGTACAATTTAAAAAGGGTCCATAACACAAGCGATAAAACCCACTCAGAGCAGGATTAAACAATTATAAGGATTATAAGGAACAAAGAAAGTTTATGTACAATCACTGAGGAACTTTGAATGAGAATTTCTCTAAAATAATTATTTATTATTTGTTTAGCACCTGAAATCTGGTCAGTGCTGGATAGTGTGCAAAAATAAGGACTGGCTCTATTTTTTGAGTCAAAGAAGTTGCTGCATATTTTGTGACGTTAGCACAGTAATGGGGTAGAAGCTGTGATAATGTCAACAAAACATCTTTCTATTTTGAGGAAATGAGCACAAATAATTCCTGTACCATCAATGTAAGTGTCATAGGTGAAATTACTCCAGTGCAGAAAGGCAGCACAAGGCTTCTGTGTCTCTTAAATCTTTTAAATAGAACGTAAATGGGAATTAAGTGACATTTAGACCTTGTGCTATCCCTTTCCATAGGTGTGAATTTTAGTCTGTAAGCCTGAAGGGCCCAGTTTGAAAACTCTCACTCATTGTGGGCTCCATCTTGCAAGCTGCAGAGCACTCTGGCCCTGATCCATCAAAGCACTTAAATATGTACTTAACTTTACTTATGTATGTAGTCCTGTTAAAGTCGGTGAGGTTATTCACATGCTTAAAGTTACATAAGTACTTAAGTACTCTTCTGAATCAGGGCCAGAATGCTTAGCACCAGGCAGCATGAAGCCCCATGTGAGGAGTTCTGACTCATACAAATAGCCTTATTGAAGTCAATGAGGCTTCTGAACTGAGTAAGGCCTGTTACCATGAGTGAAAAGTTACAGGATCTAGTCCAAATTTATTAAGACTTTTATTTAAAAAACTTTCTGTACCAATAATCTACTTTTAATATAATTTCTGATAGCTGGCTTGATTTATACTTGAGATTGATATTAAGAAGCAAATAACATAATAAAATTTTCGCTGTCCTTTTTATACTATCACAGTGAAAATGGCGAATATGAATAATACCTCCAATCCAGATAGGTTATAAAATAGGATTAAAAAGTTATACTGTAGGACATAATGAACATCATTTAGCTGACAAAAAACCCAGCTCATTTCTTAGTGGCTTGGCCAGAAAAATGGCCCGATGTCAGTCTTTTGGTACAGCTGCTGTCTGTGAGGCCTGAAGGGCCCTATTTTGATTCTGAAGTCCACTAATGGGAAGGTGGCACTTAGCAACGCTAGGCTTTATATGCTGTAAATTAGTTACAACTTCTTCATGTGGTTATCAGCTGGTAGACACAGTGGTAGAGATTTGTTATCTATGGACGGAACCAGCCCCTTTTTAAGCATTTTCACAAAGGAGAAAACAAAACACACACAAGCCACTTTCTGTAATTCAGTCGTGCCTCATAATTTATATTTATTTAATCATTTACATGATCTTCAAAATGTATGTGAACAAGCAGCTTATTATGTTTGCTACTAGTAAAATAAGTATATTTATCAATTACTTTTTTGTAATCTGCGACTGTGACCATTTAAAATTATGGTGCAAAATATATCAGCTAACTCAGCTGGATTCATCTTCCTGACGTTCAAGTGCTAAGTTTCTTTTTCAGAGTCAATTAAGGTGCAACTTGTGGAACAACAGGTTTTTTATATCCATGCTGAGCCAAACTGTGAAGCGTGGTATGCTTTCCCAATGATCCATAATTAAAGTGCAGACTGTAACTAAAGCTACCTGACAAATCCTCTTATTCCACCAAAAAAAAAAGTGTTTAGGGTCCTGGCTAAAATGAAGATGCAAATTGCCACCTACTCTGCCTATACAATCCTCTTAGCATAGAAGTACTCGGCTTCCATTTCTGGATAATTAAGAGGCAAGCTGTAACTCACTCTTCGTTAAATCCTCTTAGTGAAGAAGCAGTGTGTGAAATTTTGCTGTGGTCTGTAGAATTAACTACTATAAGCTACATATGCTCTTTGCCTGGCCTTTGCTTGAATTTGCCATGGGCCTGTGGTGTAATTAATTACTCCAAGCAGTCCTGCTCATTTAGCACTTCCCAAGTCTGCAGCGTCCACTAATAGAAGATCTTTGTAACCACCTAATCCATTTCACACTCACTTCAGTTCATGAGGATATTAATTTGTGGACTGGAAGCTGCTGTTAGAGAAAACATTTCCTTTACAGCTTTGTCACCATGATACTTGCCTAAAAGCTGTTGGTGTTTTCATTGTCTATGACAATATATATGACTGGGAAGGAGAGAGGACATTTACGACTGGCTTCTGGCTAACATGGAGTGGTTATTTGCAGATAAATGTTCAGAGAGGTGGAAGCAGCCATGTTTACATTCTAATTCTATGAGTACTGTCACTGGGAGGAAATAGTTCCAATCACAAATGACACTACGCATTTTCATCAGGCCTCAGCCAATCAATAACATCCTACTTCATTTTGCTAAATGTATTTACTCTCAAGTTATCCCTATTCTGATCTACTAAAATTGCAACATTGCTGCAAATATGCAGCAACTAAAAATACAAATGATTAGCAAATATGGAAGCAGCTCCTTTAGATGTAATACTTGCAAGACTGGGAACATGAAACAATTGTTAAGAATAGGAAAAGCCCACCATGCCTGGTTCTCTTTGAAATATATTGATCCAACTTTCCTCCTTTTCTCCTCCTGGAGAAAGAAAACTATGTTGATTAACTATATTTGTCATTTGCTTTGCTCACTCCTCTCATAATTTATTTTATCACCCTTTGCATAAAATAGTTCTGCAGAAGTTTCCCGTTTGATCGAGTTTTTTTCTTTTTTAGAAGGTTCCTTAGATTATTTTTTTTAACCCTAAAGACAGCATTAATTATTTTTATTTATTGCTTCCAATCTTTTGTGTGTATCAGTTAGAATTGTGGTCCCTATTCTGATGTTTGGTTCCCATCTGCTTGGCCCTGCTTGGAGATTAGATGTAAAAAGCTTCAGTCCTCTGATGAAAACTTTAATTGTTTAAGCTTATGAAAATTTGATATTTCAATGCATCCTATTTGTAACACACAGTCGTTTTTAAAGTATTTTACAATCCGTTGACTTTATCCTTTTGTTCTGAATTATACTGAGTACTCTCAAGAATTACGGGTCTGGTCCCTTAACTGGCTGAAAATAGAAAGATGAATGCATCTCATACAGCTGTAAACAAATCCAAATCAATTCAGATTGAAACACTATACGCTTTGTTTTTTTATTACGAAATTCTTGCTAGTTTCTTGTTATTTTCTATAAATATTTAGGCTCACGCAAGGGAAGTTCAGATCAAACGCCAACATATTTGCAATCAAGATTCTAAAGGCAAATATAAGGATCTAAAACATGCTAACAACACTTCTACATCATGCAGTTTTATTTAGAGGTTTAAACCATGTAAATCTAACACTGCACTTAAGGTGGTGGGCAAAAAAGATTTCTAATCATAATTCTATTTCAATAATGGCAACCGTAATCATTTTCTTTGGCATCAATATATAGAATAAACCAGATAGAGTTCAGAATGAAGTACTGCTTTCCCAGAGGCTATCTTACTTGCCTTTAAGAAGTAGGAGAAAACTGGGTCACTGTAAACAGAGCAAAAAAGTTCCTCAGATACTAGTTGTTTCTTATTACTTCATATTGTCTTGATTTATTAATTTCATTCAGTTTATAACAACAATAATTACTCCTAGGTTAGGGATTTTTCCTAGCAGTTAATGACTTTTGGAGGAGTCTTGACTCATAACTGAGCCAATCATTAACTGCCAGAACTAACTCCACCAAACTGCTTTAAGTAAAGTATGTAATCTAGAATTACCCAGGCTTTGGGATCTTTTATTTATTATTATTATTATTAATATATTATATTTTACAATTTCTATGGTCAATAGTGACATGACCATTGGCCTATGGCTGTGTGCATTATATCCACCATATTTCACTGAAATCAGTGGAACTGCTTCATCTGTAAGCAGGCATCACATGGCTCATCATACCAAAATGTTAGCAAAATTATAGACAAGTAATTATTATAAATAAAGTTTCAGGCAGTCTACAAGGACCAAATTCTGGCTATTTGTGCATGTGTGGTACAGATACTACAACAGCTTCCTAATATCTTCTGAAACTGTATAAGCAAATCTAAGGAACTGTGCGTTTGGGGGTGAAGAATATATGAACTATGTGGATTCCTGTTGCCTCTCCTTGCTGAGGAGAGTCTCACAATTTATGGCCTACTTGAGCAGTAGGGTTGACATCTAGGTGTCCTAACGTGAGCTCTTAGATACAGTGGTGAGTGGTAGAATATAAGGATGAATACCTTGTCTAAAGCAGAAGAGCAAAATCTCACTCCCTTTTAGTAAAAACATAGAGTGGGTTTTACTCTCCTTCTGACTTTTTGGGGGGTTTGTAGGAATTGTCAGGAAAGTCAACACAAAGATTAGTAGTTTATGGCATCAAAGCATTTATAGTGATGTTGCTTTTTGATCCCTCTGTCAGCAGTTCCTATTATCATACAGCAGAATTTGCCAGCTATTGGATTGTTCACTTGCTAATAGAAAACATGAGCTGGGTTTAGACTATCCTGTTACAGGTTTGTTTTGCCCCAGTGATGACTGGTGTTTCAATAGTAAATCCTGCTCAGCACAAGCAATGCAGGTTCAATGTCTTCAAGTTCTTGGCTGAGGTGCCAGTGGGCTGAATCCACCATCTGAGCCATTATGACTGAACCCTTCAGCATCTGAATCCCATCTAAATTTAACACTGAGCCTCAGTGCAACAGCATCATGAAGACTCAGAAAATTCTGTTAAATGGCTGCCCACTTTCCAGTGACATGGTGCCATTTTTCTTGGAATTGAAATATAGACAGAAGACTTGCATCTCACCTATATTTCATTGCATATTTGTGAGAAGGCTGATGCGGAATCACTTGTAAGTGGCCTGATTCTTGGAAGGCACCAAACTGCAATTTCTTGAGTCAGGTCTCGACACGGTCAAACACAACCTTCTCTTGGAATTGTGAGGTAGAGAGAGAGGCTGAGGCCAAGAGAGGAGGAGCAACCATCAGACCTATCTTATGTCTTTAAAAAAGGCTTGAATGTAACCTTTCAAGTCTGTTTTAACAAAAACAGCCATAGCATTTTTCAGTTTTTGGGGGAACGGGGCAGGAAAAGAGGAGGGTGGCAGTTTGTTTTAATAAACCAGTCATCTTTCAACTTCTAAGACAACTCTTGTCTCCAAGAATGTGTAAATTGCTTCCCACCTCTTATACTGAATGCGTTCTCCCCCTCCTTGTCTAACAGGCAGCTGAGAAGAGTGAATAGACCAGTATGGATCTTCTGGCTTCCAGTTCTGAAATGGAGCTATCATTTGGGAGCAGACCCAAAGCCCGTTGTGCCATATAACACTCTCCCCCACCACCTGGGTTTTGGAGTGATTGGAGGGAAATGGTACACCTTAGCCTTCCCAATTCTTCCTCCGACCCAAATATGACTTTTTAAAAAATACTTCTGTCACCTGAGGCAGTAGTGCAGTGGCTAATGCCATCTCCTTGACCCCAAGAAGGTGGAAGAGGGAATCAAGGTCTGTGGTGATCTGCTCAGGGAGGAGGAGCAGAAAGTCCATTTACATGAGCTCCCCATTGTCAAGGAGATCCATACACTTCTCCTCTCCTCAGGAACCAGGTTCAACCACCCTCAGAACTCGTCAGTTTTGTTTACATTATCATATGGGAAACCAGTTCCTTTAATAACAGTGTAAATAGGGACCATGACTTTCTTTAGTGAGCCTATATTTTGTGTTGGACCTGAATCAAAACAGTGGATTAAAAATGCCCGTAAATTCTGGAGCAATCTGGATCCAAGCTATTTCCATTCAGTTCATATTTCTGATTTCTATTTTTAAACTTTTTGAAAGATTTCAATATCTACTTTCTAAGAAAAGTGTTTGGAGTGTAATCTTAAAATGCCACCTGGGTAAGTAAAAGTGAAAATGGAATAGAGCAGTGCCCAATGTGGCTCTCTGAAGAGACAGAGCAGTGTGTGTTGTGAGTCAGGCGCAGCGTGAGGATACAAGTGCTTGCCTCACAGTTGGCAGAAACCTGGCCCTTTTAAAATAAATATAATGACACAGAATCAGTGCCAAAGCAGTCTCAACTCTGCCACAGTATCTCCTGGAACTTGAAAGCACATAATCAAGTAAATGGGAGCTAGATAGGTTCTTGCTTTTAAAATCATCTAGCATTGCTGGCTCATGCCTCAGCCACACTTGTTTCAAATATGGCTGCAGGCTGCTATTATATCTCTATCAAAGAGAAAACAAATGTGGCTTCTGAAAGGTTTAAAAACCTTTATTATTACCAAGGGCAAGTGCAGCCCTTCTGTATTTCATCACTTGTATGGAAAATGCAGCTGGTACAACAGTAGCACTGCTAACAAAACGACAGATTAAGATTGCTGTGAAATGTGACTTAGCAAAGGGTATGGACTTGTATCTGAAAATGTGATGCACCCTGTACGTGTGACATTTTTCTTCCAGAACCAGCTTTAAGATCGGCTCTAGTTTATGGAAACTTTCTGGAAATGCTATTCATTAATCTCCTGATCCATCATGGCCTGACAATTCAGAATACCTGTAGCTTCTTCCTCTTGTCATTTTGATTTTAAAAAAGATAGGACTTCATTCACTTCAGTCTTCATTTTTTCACTTATATACTGCCAGGTAAATCACTTACCTGTTAACAAATGACAGGAAATTGTACAAAGTTGTTTCTTACACAATTTAAAAAATGACATTTGTATATATCAGACTGTTGAAAGCAAATGCTTGATTGTAGGTGGGGTTGGTTACACCACCCCAACAGGTTCCATTATAAACCTGTTTTCAATTGCTTATGAGTTTGCCAGACATGGCCATGACAGGGCACTGGAACTGAGAAGAGGGAGTTTGTGTTTCTTACATTTCCAGTGATGCCTCTGCTGGGCATTGATAGTATGGATGAGAAAGCTAATTCAAATGCAGAGAAGATAAGAGCTGGACTAAAGGCTGGAAGAGAGTGGAGGAAGTAGACTGGGACAAGGAGCCTGGGGGTGGGACTAGAGTTGGCAGGGGGTGGGAGACTGGGAAATAGGCAGCAAAGATTGGAGCTGGCGATGCAAGGGATTAGGACCCTGTGGGTGGGAGGGAGGAGGAGACCAAGCACTTGAGGAACTAGGGTCCAGAGGGAGAACAGACTGGCTGGGCAAAGAGACTGGGACAAGAAGCTGGGTGGGGAGGACACTGAGATTGGATGAGGTGGTTGGGGAGGGCAGTGGGTCTGGTTGTCAGTTGGAATGGGGAACATGTGGTGGAAACAAAGGGCTGGGAAGAGAGGAAAAAAATCAGATTAAGGGCCAGAGGGGCAACTGGGATTGGCTGGGCAAGGAGACAGAGAATGTCGGGGAGATTTGGACTTTCTTTGGTGAGACTAGGACTGGAATGAGAAACTGGACTTGTTTTCAAAGAGGACCAGTGCACAAAAAGCGTAAGTTTGAAAGATGAAGTTTAGTATGGACATAATCCTCTTTGAGGATTTGTGACCTTTCTTTGTCTGAGAAAAACTTATTTGATTTGATGAATCTTATGACCATTTAATATTATAGCTTGAATACTCATTCAGTATTTTTTATTGTTGGGAGGTAAGTACTTAAAGATAGGCACAATGGACCTTATCCAAGGCCCACTGGAAGTCTTTCCATTGACTTCAATGGACTATACATCAGGCCAAATGTTCATGCACTTAATAAAAATGCATTTTAAAAAAGTCTTTTCAAACCTGCTACATTCTAGCCAAGTGCCAGCCAATTTATCTCGTCTTGTTCCTCTGGTTATCTATTTTTAGGGGGAAAAATGAACTGAAAACTATTCTAAAGCCTTAAATCAGTTTAAGATTGATCTAAAGTTGTAAATTTAAACTGGGGTAAAAAACCATTATAAACTAAAAAAGGTGTAAACATTCAATTGTTCCCTAGTACGCTTTCCTGAAACATATTTTACTGAAAATATCTTTTGATTGGAAAACAATTTTCACTTTATGTAATTGTCACCCATTGGACACTGCTGCCAGATATTATTAGGCACTGATCATGTTTCAGATTAGTTGCAAGAACAAAATGAAAATTAAGATAAAATCAGAAATGTATGCTGAAATCTCCCACTAACCAGATGATAGACTGCTTTCAGTGAAGAAATTGAAATATGTTTAAATTTAGTTTTTCCCTCCTTGAAACCTACTAGTACTTCCTGGATTTCTAAAAACATTACAGGATTCACCATTCTGTGATAACATTGCTACAATTGTCGTATGTTACATTGCCCCATGACTTGTATTGGTCTGATAAGCTACATTAAAAGGAGTATTCAGTACCTATTTTGGGGCTAAACTTATAATCAAATTGTGGTCCCCCTGAATTAATGGACATTTTTCCATTGACTCTGATAGCAATAGGGCTAGTCCCTTATTCTGAAAACACCAGCATGTGAGTAGTCCTACAGAAGCGCCTAAGTGTTTGCACAATTGGATCCTTAATTTTCAATGTACCATTACATTTCACCTTAAAATTAAAATAAACGAAAAATCAAAGTCCTTTTTATGGTTGCTAAACATCCTTTTCACTGCTCACCTAGACTTTTCTGACTTCTGTCATGTCTTGGTAGATTAGTGATGCTGCATGATCTTAACATATATATTCAGAATAAAGTTAAGATTTATAAAAGTTAAGATTTATAAAAACACCCTGATTTAGAATAAACACAACAATGCAACCATCCTATCTGTTTCCATGTTACAGAGGCTGGTTTACTTTAAACTGTAATGACAAAAAGTGTGGTGATTTAACAAATGTAGATACAATATTTAATGTTCCATTGAACAATTGAGTATTTCACTGCAGTAGAAAGGCGTCATTGCTTTAATATTTAGGTGATGTGGTATTTTATAAAATAGAGCGCATGGTTGTCTGGACATTTGTGTTCTGCAGATTGTGTTTATTATTGATGCTCTCTCTCCTCCCATTGCCGCATTTTGCTTGGACGCTGTAACTGGACTTGGATATTTCCTGGCATCAATGCTAACTTAGGTAAACCAGAAGCTGTAAATACAGTTCCACTGAGCAGCTTCCCCTCTCTTTAAGCACAGACACTGAATGCAGGCATTTTAATAAGAGAACATATCATTTTATTGGCAGTTTTCTGTCAGCACCTCCAGTGGGAATTCCTGTTCCTTAAATGTCATACTTTTACTTAGGACTTTGTTTGTTTTATAGAGCTGATTTCCCTCCCACCCCCACTTCCTTCTCAGTCCATCTCCATTGGTGTCCTAGCAGACAACCTAAGGGTTTATTGTCTACAAGAGGACACTCAGGAAAACTAATCCAAATTAGTTAAAGGTGTGAATTTAAAGTGGGTTAGTTAAATCACATTAAACCCCTATGGATATTTTTATTCAGAATTGAAATGGCCTTAATTTGATTTTGCTTAACATTAAAATAAATCTAATTTAAGGCAACTATAATTCTGAATAAGAGCATCCACACAGGTATTTAATGTGGCTTAACTAATCCACTTTAAAGTCACACCTTCAGTTAATTTTGCTGTGTCCCTATGTAGAGAACTCCTTATTTCTTTTGTTATGAATTTGCTTTTCCTCTAAGGATTTGAAGATTTACTCCATTCATCTCCTTTGTTTAATGCCAGAAGGAATGGCTGCTTAACAAAAAAACAGTATTCATTTTAGTTGTCTAATTCCATTTTCCAAGTTCTTTGTAATGACATCCCCATTAACATTTTTACCTGTTATTCCTGCAATCTGTTCTGCTCCCTGTTTCCACCACGTTTCTGACCTCTCATCTCCTATGCATGTGCCTGGTTCATACCTATTTTCATGCTTTCTCATAGCTTTAGAACATGCTTCTTGGTAACCTATGCAAAGTGTCTTCCTCCTTTGCTTTCAAAGATTTCTTATAAAATCTCTATTTAAAGTGTTCCAGCTGAAATACCTATTTTGCGATTGTTCTGTTTGGTTTTATTATACCCCATATGCTGTTAGACTGCAAGGTCTTCAGAGCAGGGGCTTATGTTTGGCACATTTCACCTACTGTACAGTGTACAGCCAAATTTCTAAATGTATTATTTACTGGGCCAGGATATCCCTCTCTTTCATTGGAGCATATCAGCTTCATTACAGCTAATCTCAGCCTCTGGTTTGTCTCCTGGGCGCAGACAAACTATACTGATTTGCTAAACACTGGGTAGAATTTTCAAAGCACCTAATTGATTCAGGAGAGTGAGTCCTATTTTCAAAAGTCATATGAAAGTAAAAGGACCGTAGGCATCTAAATACCTAAGTCACTTTTGAAAATGGCAATCTGGTTCCTAAATTACTTAGGCATTTTTTGAAAAATTTCCTGTGTGTCAAAATGTCTATTCTGTAAACCAGGCATCTTGCTCAGACCAGTCTGAGTTATTGCCATCACATTACATTCCACACTTCCCTCTGAGACCCTGTCTGGCTTTGCTTCCACTATCTATTTAAAGTCTTCCCTTACAGAAGTCAAAAGCTTATGCTTATAAAAAAGTAGTTTTTGGAATTTTTTTTTCAGTATCTCCATCTTAAGGAACTGTATTTCTTTCCTGATTTATGTGACGTAAGAATTGTACATAGGTCTGGTTTATACATAAAACTTAGTTTGACTTAGCTATGTCACTTAGGGCCATTAAAAAAAAATTCACATCCTTTGCGACGTGAGTAGATTGATCTAACCCTTAGTGTAGAGAACTACTAGTGTAGAGGCTACTGCCTCTCAAGGAGGTGGATTTACTACAGTGATGGAAAAAACCCTAATGTTACTGTAGTGTCTACACCACAGCAACATAGCTACAGTGGTGCAGCTTTGCTGCTGTGGTGCTTGTAGTGTAGACATACCCTCAGATGGAATAAGGAACCCAAAGAATCAAAGGTGCTACCACAACCTTGTAACTGTCCAGCATGAAACAGCTTTAAACAAGGTTTCAGGTTTGGTATGCAGAGACCTCAGCCTGCTTAGTACCATGGCAAATGCATGATAAATCCTTTTATTAAAGATACAGAAAAGAATACAAATATTTTAAATGTAAGGTGTTAGCTAAGGCTTTCATTTTAACATCCCTTGTTCTCTTTAGCTGGAGAGTTTTTAGAAGGAAACCAGTGCACTTGCATATATATACCTGCCCCTGGAGATTTCCACTACATGCATCTGACGAAGTGGGTATTCACCCACGAAAGCTCATGCTCCAAAACGTCTGTTAGTCTATAAGGTGCCACAGAATTCTTTGCTGCTTTTACAGATCCAGACTAACATGGCTACCCCTCTGATACAGTGCATTTAACAGTTGTTCAGGTGGTAATAACTGTCCTTGCTGAATTTCATTGAGATGGGCCGGAGCTACTGCTGTTTCTGTTCAAGTCCAGTCCCATTTCCTAGACAGCAAAACAAGACAAACCCATACAAAGTGGGGAGAAAGAAAAGAATAGCACAGATACATGCTACATTTCCTGTCTCTCATATTGACTCTTACTTGCAGTCTCACTGCTGGAAAAATAAAGGCATAGCCACCTGGTTTTATCACTCCAAGACTTGGTAAACTTGTACCAGCATCTGGTCAGAGGTTACAGCAGTGTTGCAAAATATACAGTCTTTGCTGGCTACGCCAGACTTTTATTTAGACGAGTGGTTCTCAAAATTGTTCTGCTGCTAGTGCAGGGAAAGCCGCTGGCGGGCCAGGTCGGTTTGTGTACCTGCTGAGTCCACAGGTTCGGCTCTCGGTGGCCGTGGTTCGCTGCTCCAGGCCAGTGGGAGCTGCTGGAAGCGGTGCAGGGTGAGGGATGTACTGTCTGCTGCTCCCAGCAGCTCCCGCTGGCCTGGAGCAGTGAGCCGCAGCCACTGGGAGCCGCAATCGGCTGAACCTGCGGACGTGGCAGGTACACAAACCAGCCTGGCCCACCAGGGGCTTTCCCTGCACAAGCGGCAGAAAAAGTTTGGGAACCACTGATTTAGAGAGAAAGCAAAAGGAGAGGGATAGGAAAGAGAGAGAAATAAAGTGGGAAAGGAAAAGAACAAAAGTGTATGTGTCTGTCTATCTGTCCGTCTTTCTCATATCCTACGTTGTGTGTGGGATGTAGCTGGAGCCAGTGAAGTATCAATGTCCCCTGGGTCCCTCTCTTTGGCCAGGCTGGGCAGGACATGTCTAAGGATTAAGATGAACATCTGGGGTCACAGGAGATGGGTGTGACAGTCAGGGACGGGGCCAAGTTCTCTCCCAGTCCTCTGGTGCCCCAGAAACTGCTCAGACCCACTTTTTTAGTGTTCAGGCTGCGTTTTATTCTAAACCCTTCCACCCACACTGGTACAATGCTACACCACAGTCTTAAATCCCTACATCTTTCAGCCCTTCCGGCTCTAGGAAGGTCTTTCATCTTCCCCTGGACTCCTCTTCCTCATAACAAATATGTCCTTCCTGACTTCTACCAGGTTGTTCAGCTGAGGTCTCATCAGTTGCTTACCTTCCCCAGCCTCTCCTTCTGGTTAGCTAATTATTCAACCAGTCATCACAGGGGGAACTGAGGTGACAGTGATCAGGGTGCTGTCAGATCTCAGTACTCTGTCACACAGCTGTAATGGCAAAACTCGCTGCAGCAGTTGTTGGCAGACAGCTTTGTCTGTTGCTAATTTCCCCCAAAAGATTTTGCTTTATGTATATATATATAACCTTTTGGTCTCTTTTGCTGCTTTTCCCATCAACATTTATTGTGTTAAGTTATTGTGACACTTTCTCACAGCTGAGGCCCAATTATCATAGCAGGCCTTTCTTTTGAAATAGCTCTCTTCCTGCTCACTTGTGTGTGGCTCAGGCAATCGCCAGTGCCTGAGCTGGAACTAACTATCTTTTTTTTTTCTTTTCTGTTTCTTCTCCTGTGACACTCATCCACCTGTCGGACAACTTCTCATACTCACAATTAGTAGTGAACATGCCTGAACTAGAATTATTTTTCCTCAGATTCCACTTCTTTGAGCCAAGGACACAATGCAGCCCAAGTGCAAGGGAGAGAAAGAACTTTTTTTGTGTGCAGTTAAAATAGAGAGGAAGACAGTACAGCAGATTTCAGCACATGGTGCTATATCTCGTTTTGGGCATTAGTCCAATCTTTCAGATGACATGTGCAAAGTTAAACCATTTTATGCCCTTCACTGTTTTAAAACTGCTGCTAAGAAATATACAAGCCTATTATAGACTGGAGCCAGGATGTGAAACAACAGATCTTCAGAGTACAAGGCGTCAGGAATTGCATATGTGGGTTTCTTAACTATGTCCCTGACTCCCTGTGTGACCTTAGGATAATAATTTGATTGTTTACCCACATACAAAATAGGGGTCATTGACAGTTTTAATAAAATAATGTTCAGAAAGTTCAAGGATCAATGCCTAATACAGCAGTCAATGAGCATACAAAACACCTATTTGCTTCTACTTGGCTCCCTTTGGACCAAATTATATAATTATATTCTCAATCTACACTGTGTAAGCCTATCATTATTATTTTATTATTCTCAGTACTGCCTCCCCAGTAATTCACAATTACTTGGAGGAACTAGTGATTACCACAATAATAAAGCACTAGTTTACTGATAGCTGAATTAATTTTTCTAAAAGGCCATACTCAGAGAAATTCATATCAATACAAGATAGAAAAAAATGGAACTCAAACTCCAATCCCTAGGTGAATGGTTAAAGCAGAGAGCCACCCAAATGAAATTCTTTTTTGTATGCTTACTACATGCTGTCATGTTATGAGACAGCCTGGTCCTTTGACAGTGAATTTTTGTATTCTTCCATTGTCAGCTGCCATACTGTTTGCACCATTAAGTAAATGTCTTCCAAACCGTGCCCCAGGGAGCTATTACAGAGCAGCATGAGTCATAAAAACAGCAGATTTTGCTTTTCTGTCGTAGAGTGTACCTGGCATAAAGGCACATTTAGTGCAACCAGCTACACAATTTCCTTATCATGCCATGTCAGATTTGTTCAGTATTCCTAGAACAGAGCAAGTAGTGTGTGCAAAAAACAACAGCCCCCCTCCACCTTTTTGTGACCATTGATTGATTTTTTAAAATAAAGTTGCTTAAATTGCGTTCATCTCACTTTTGTTTTCAGCACCTATTTTAATGACCTTGTTTCCTGGCAGGCTTGTCTGCAAAAAGAATAAGTTTTAAGCAAATATTCTACTATTAGCTGAAAGCATATTTGGAATTTACAATTTCAAGTATTCAGATAAGAAATCTAGTTTTAAGTTGTCCAATCAGAGAACAGAAATATCATGTGACCTTTATTTTCAGTTAAAAATGTTTGAATTTTGAATATTTAGTGTTCTGTGCAATATTTGCAGTGAATAGTTTGTGAGCAATCCACAGGCTGAAATATGTTCATATAAAACATTGATCAGATATTTTAGAAGAAGGAACAAAATAAATGAAAAAATATTATTTGTTAGTAGATATTTCAAGAACAGAAAAAAAAGCTTATTTGTTAGTAATAATTTGTTGTGAACAGTTTACTAACTGTATTGGTATAGTGCACAAACCCTTCCCCACTTTCCACAAACATGAAAGAACAAATATTGTAAGTCTTGTTGTGCATGCCACCTATAAAATCTGATGTTGCCTATAATAAACTTTTGCTGAATTTGAATGACAGATTTCATCCAAAGCTTTGTTCAGGAATTACTGTTATTACTATTCACTAGTAGTAGCTACTAGCACTCCTGAACCCAAGGTCAGGGTAACATTTTTACACAAGATTTCTGGTTTCTGACTTTGCATACCTGTAATTAAAAAATAGATGTTAAATAGTAGATTCATAGATTCCAAGGCCAGAAAGGACCATTGTGATTATCTAGTCTGAACTTCTTGATAGCGCAGGCCATAGAATTTCCCCAAAATAATTACTAGATCATATATTTTACAAAAACATCCAAGTTGATTTAGAAATGGACAGTAATGGTGAATCTACCATGACCATTAGTAAATTTTTCCAACGATTAATTACTTTCATCGTTTAAAAAAATTATGCCTTATTTCCGATCTGAATTTGTCTAGCTTCAGCTTTTAGACATTGGATGATGATATACCTTTCTCTGGTAGATTGAAGAGCCCATTCTTAAAAATGTTTTCCCCATGATACTTGTAGACTGTAATCAAGTCACCTTTTACCCTTCTCTTTGATAAGCTAAATATATTGAGCTCTGAGTTTTTTGTCTTGAGCCTCTTTGGTGTTTCGTGTAGCATATGGTAAAGGAATAGATCAACATCTTTCTTAGGAAAATAGTGAAAGGTGTATTTCCTTTCTATGAGCCTATAACTCCAAGGAAACCCATAAATGTAACCAGAAGGATTAAGTTTTTGCAGCTGAAACTGTAGGTTTCATTATTGCTGTAAATAGAATTTTTTAGTGATAACTGAAATTTATTCTAAGCAGTTGGTTCTGGCTATCACAAATTAAGAGTAAAGTGTGAGTAGACGTTAAAGCAGTGCCCTGGGAGACATATTCCCCATCTGTAAAATGGGAATAATGATATACCTATCTCATAGAAGTGTTGTTAAGCTTAATTGACTATTATAAACTGGTCAGGGGTCCTCAGTTGCAAGGCACTATATAACTTATAAATTATTTGTATCAGTGATAATAAATACAATTAACTACACTCACTTTTCACTGTTCTTTTTTTCTTTGTCTGCTTGCATTAAAGACGGGATGTCGCCAAGGAGAGAAAAACAAATCCTACCCACCTTAAACCTCTGTTACCATGGTGTACATTTTTGCTCTTTGTGGAGCAATGTTAAGGTTGCATAATACTTACATTATAAATCAGTCTTCAGATGCCCATTATTTTGATAGGCTTCAATTGTTTATTCCGAAATTTTACATACCTCTTACCTACCTCAAGTGCATTTTTTATTTTTAAATTTGAGCACAAGATAGTGAAGCCATTTCTATGATGAAGTTAACGGAGAAACAGGTGGCTCTGTCAATGTTTTAGCAGGTCTAGGCCCTGATTCAGCAAAGTACTTAGGCATGTTTCTCCTAGCTTTAAGCACATCCGTAGTCCATTTGAACTGAATGGGACTACACATGTATTAAAGTTATACTAGTGTGTAAGTACTTTGCTGAATCAGGGCCCTTGTGCCTTCCAGGTATGGAGCAGGAACTTGCAATTGGCAATGAAGATATTGTTAGGGTCAGGAAGGTGCCTTTCACTGTTTCCATGTAAATCCAACCAGCTCATTTATAAACCACAGGCCTCCTCAACTTCTAGCATTTCCTAACTTTTGAGAGCAACTGAATATTCTCTTAAACTAGTTTTCTGTATGGAATGTTATTTATATCCACAATGAAAACACTACATATAACTTTGCCTGCCTCCTTGTTCTTCCCCTACTCACATACTTTCTTTCAGTAATGGAGCAAAGTAGCAAGAGATGCCAGTTCAGCAGTAATATCACACTGAATTTATTTTCCCTCTAAAACCACCAATTTAATGAGCATAATATCACACATAAGAGATCTTAAAGAAATGTAATTACAAAAATCTAAAATAGGAAGTATTTAAAGAAAATACATCACATTTTCAAATAATATGAAAGATAGCATATTCCTCCCTTAAAATAGCCTCAGATAAGATACCATCATAGCCCATTTTAATATTTTTTTCATTGTTATACTGAAAGAAACTACCTCTCCTTTCCAACTCTCTCATTTCCCTGCATTTCCTCCTTGTGGTCTTCAGGGCTGAGAACGCAGGTCAGCAAGCAGATTAAAAAATGTGAAAATATGTGGGGCTTGCCATCAGCCAAATTAATTTGCTCATTACACTCAGTTTTCTCTTACAGCTTACTCCACAGGAGGCAAAATCACTGCCCTGTATGATCAAACAAATGGTTTGCTGTGTTGCTGAGCTTATGGGAAAAAATCACTTTTTCACGATGTACAACATAAACCTGCAATAAGACTGCTTTTATGACAGATTGAATCAATAATGTTCTATATTCTGAGTCCATCTTTTCTTCTATATAGCTTTCAACTGAATAATCACCCTTCTAAAATATCTTTGATGAAAGCTACCATCTGATTGGCTTGCAAAACCAGGTTGCTAATGTCAGTGGGAAATGACTTTGGAGTTGAAAAAGTGAGGGCTGTTGTCATGCAAGTGTTTAGGGCCATTAATGGGGAGTGGTTAGACTGCTTTGGAGTCTCAAAGAAGATCCTGGCTTCAGGCATAGCCGGACCTTCTTGCACTCCACTGCATGTCCCTCCTTCTCACTGTTCATGGCAGGGGTCTCCATCTTGGGTTCCACTGAGGTATCTGCAGTGGTCTTCAAGGTGCTGGTAGCATCTCCATCAGCACACATCTCACCATAAAAGTAGCAGATCTGCACTTGGTATCAGATCAACTGTTGGCTCCCCTGCCTCAGTTCCTTCACTTTCACATGCTGCTGCTGTTGATTGATGCCTGTCATATCCCTTCCCCTGCATCCCCTGGGCAATCTTTTCATAGATGACCCTGCTCCTATGAATGGTCCATAGCCATGCCTGGGCAGCCTCTTTTCCCCACAGACTCAGGAGATCCAACATCTCTTCTCTACTCCAGGTAGGAGAATATTTAAAGCTTGTAGTCAGCATGGCTGGTTGGGCAGTTGCACACAACAAGAGAGAGAGTTGCTAAATGTGCTTGCCAAGCTAGGCAATCAGGAAAAGGCATCAGAAAAACACAAGGGCTTTAAAGGAGGGGAGCTCTTCCTGGGCAGTGGAGTTCAGAATTGTGACCACAACACTCATTGTCAGGTACTGTTGGACAGCTAGCTATCGAAGGACTGTTAGGGTCAATTCAGGACACGCAGTATCAACAGTTGCACTGTGTTGACCATAGTACATCAACCATGGCTTAGCACTGTTCTGGGATGTGGTGTTACTGTGCCACTGCAGCAGGGTGCTTATATGAGTAGGAGACAAATTTTACTGTAGATAATTGAACAAATAAACTGATGCAAAGCAAAATACATTGACCAAACTTGCTGGAGTAGATCAGAGCATTTTTCAGGATGGGGTTTTAACTTTTTCTTCTCTTCAGTCCATTTTCTGAGACATCTGTTTAGTTTCATCAGGATTTAATAGCAGCTGAAATTCTGAGTCCAGTAAGTCTAAGCATCCTTATATCCTATATAAAGATCTCCCAACACTCAAAATAGTCTTTTTAGGTTTAAAAACTCAAAGAACTCTCTAACTTTAAAGAGTCCTCAGAAGTTTGTTTGTTTGTTTTATTTTTAACAATTCTTGGAGAGGTGATTCTTGTCTTTCTGTGTTTGGTAAGGAAACTGCATATCTATTGCCAGATAACTAATTCACTCCCCTATTAAATGTCATTATTTTATACACAAATGGCTTCTGGTGTTGGTAACCAATCTAGCAAGGTTATTCGATTCCATGTTAGTACATAAAGCATCTTTTCATTATATAGCAATGATATTAGGAAGTTATTATATTAGAAGCTTTGCATTTGGATAACATTTGTAAATATACGTCTCAAAAGAAGTTGGTGCGACCTTTTAAACATTTAGGAAATAAACTAAGGCTTTTTCCAAAATATTTCTCATTTATATATATTTTTGTTAAATGAAGATTTTAGAATATTTATAAAAAATTACTTTCAAGAGGGAAATTTTTAGCACCTTTTGAGCATGTTTACCAAAGACTCTTTTCTTGCAAAAGGGGGGCAAAACCCCCCATTTTTACAACATAGTTTTATTACTTCTGCTAACATCTCTACGTTCTTCTTTGTCCTAAGCAGAACATCCTTACATTTTTTTTTAAGTCAGGACTTCTTTCTAAAACATAAATATTCTGTGAAGTCTTACGCAGTGTGTCTTCAGTTTTGATAAGGCAATCATGTTGGTTGCCTGCTCTTTGAGCAACCGGTTTTCATATTTATAATCTACAGTTTATAACATTTACAGCTTGCAGTTCCTATCCGATATCTATCCAAAGCACAGTTACAATAACTAATATTTATATATGCCTTTCAAAACAGCATAAAAGAAAATCATATATAAAGTTAAAGCAAAGCAGAAGTTACAAACTGCATTTCAGAGCCTGCTAAACATTCTTTGGGGTAATAAATATAGTGTTATCTCCCTTTGACACTTGAAGTCTATACCTAGATGACAAAGAAGCACATTTCCTAGCAGTTCCTTTAAATTAGCCTGAACCTTTCTTTTAATAGCAAACATATTATCCTCTAAGCATACTGTATATGAAAATACTTGTATCTCATTCAGTGAAGGTGCAAGCAAGGTTGTAATGACCTAACATTATCAGAATAAATTATAATTTTATGTAATAACCATTTTGGCACCAATACTGAGGTTTTCCATATAGCAAATTTATTTTCATTATTTCATGAATTTTGGACATCAGATCTCCATACTATTTTCAGCCTTTGATTATGAACTATGGCTACACATGTACAGACAATATAGCTGCCAGAGGGGATTGAACTGGAGGCCTTTTAGCATCAAAATATATTTTTTTATCTAAGATCTGAAAGGCATTCAATTCTTGACTACTTTGGTTTTGCACTTCAAAAATAGTACATTTGTTTCTAACATTCCTGTTTCCTCACTCTGTAGTGTGAATAGATTCAATCACATACAATTAAAATAATGTGACCATAACAGCATCCCAAGGCCAGAGAGCAAGGGGCTCCCTGGTATCTGGCAATGAATTTCAGGTGTCTTGACCAGTGTACACCAATTCATTGGTTTTATGATCTGTATTTAAAATGTGCCCCGTAATATATCATTGGAAAACTAATGATACCCTGGTGATTAGTATCATTGTGAAATATATGTATTAATACTATGTGTGGAGATATAGATGTTCTCTTATAATGTTTTAAAGTATGTATTTGAAGTCGATAACAGGTCTGCCCAGCTCTTGAATACAAATGAAGCAGGTTTGACTAGTGACAATGGGATTGCAGTTTACATAGATGGTAAACAGAGCCATGAAAGCTCACAAGGTAGCTACAGAGTCAGCATGTCCTGGTCACAAAGGAATGAGTATTTGCTTGTCTGACCAGCCTGGTCAACAGGCAGAGACAATGAAAGCATTAATACATGCAGGGTAAACAAAGCCACCAAGAGAGCAAGTGGGGAAAGATGGCGACTTAACAGTGTCCACTGGGAATGGAGATGGCACCCCCAGGAAGCCTTCCTCTTGCAGCAGGCTCAATGAATTTTGAGAAGGATGGTTTTCAAAAACTAAAGAGGCCAGAGCTCTTGAGGTCACAGAAGGATGGGTCCTTCAGTCAAGGGAGATTGAAGTCTCTGGACATTGATTATAAGCAAGAAATCTGCTTAGGCAAAGATTGTAATTGGCTGAAATTAAATTTTGTTCTTAAAAGCATATTCCTACTTTGGTTTGTCTGTAACACTTTCTGACCTTTATTCCTTCTGCTTGGTATCACTTAACCTATAACTTTTGTTTAATAAACTTGTTTTACTTCTTACTATAAACCAATCCACTGCTTTGATTAGAATGAAGTGTTAGTTAACTCCAGTGAGGTGGTAAGCTGTTGATGTATTGTTACTTTAAAGGAAATGGCAAAGTTAATAATTTCTCTAAGTGTACCAGGAAAGGGCTGGATGCTTTAGGGCAGATGGTTTTGGGGAAATATGGGATTGGGAGTGTGTCTGGGGTCACCCCTGCATAAGGTAACTGGGTGATAGACTAGAATGAATCTGTTGTGTTGTAGGCAGTTGCTGGGGTCTGAGCACTGAATCAGAGCTACAAAGCATGCACATACTCAGGAGACTGCATGCTTGTTAACTGGCTGTTGGTGTCCAGGCTGTGAGCCACAGCAGCAGAACATTTAAGGCACCCAAGGTTATAGGGCAGGAGGTGTCACAACCCCTCATTAGTCTGGATTGCACCTCAGAATGTGACAAATAGACATAGAATCACAGGAGATTAAGGTTGGAAGAGACCTCAGGAGGTCATCTAGTCCAACCCCCTGCTTAAAGCAGGACCAACCCCAACTAAATCATGTTGCTTTGAAGATTACTTTTAGTGGAAGTTGTATATTATCGGTAATTCAATAAATATAAGGATATTGAGAAGTGTCTGCAGGTTGTCCTAGTTTGGATTAGGGTTTTTGATTTTAGGAAGAGCAGTAGCTCTTTCTTTTCTTTATGGAAGACTCTCCAGGTACAAGATTAACATATAAGCCATACTGTTGTTTTGCACCATTGGGTCGGATTAATTCTGCAATTGTCTGCATGCACGTATAGATTTCTGGCCTGTTTTTTTTTTTTTAATTAATTTAGAAGGCCTGGTGTATAATCAGTCTTGCATGTTGGCTTTGCAGATTCCTTTTGCTGTAATATGTCTGGATGAGGTCACATTTTTATTTGCTAATAAAATAGTACACTATGATCTGGTATGATACTGTATGTGAAACCACTGTATGTTGGGAAACAATGGATAACATGAACTGTTTTTGCTGAAAGGAGATATGGAGATCTAGATTTAAACTTCAGATTTCTACTAATATTTTCAATAGAAGATCCCTCTAGATCATAACTTTGTTTGTAAATTCTGACCAAATGGTGATGTGATTTCAGGGAAAATGGCTCTTGGTAAGTCAACTTACCCTGATTTTTGGTCATGTGTTGGTATTATATCACACCTTGCAATAATGTTTTATGCTAATAAGTATTATCTGTTAAGATACATGTGGTGCATGGTAAAAATCTGGAAATATGAACTATAGTTTACTACATTATTATTTGAAAGGAGTTTACTGATTAATAGACTAATGGACAGTAATCAATTGCAGGAAGCATTCTAGGAGGTTCATAAAGAACTGTATTCATCAGTCTATTCAGCACGCCTGTCCTGCCACAGAGGAATGTGTGTCTCTGGTTATCACTGCCAAACTGCATCTTCTGATTTCTAAAATAAAACTACTTGCTTAAAAGATTAGTTTGTTGTTTATGGATAAAAAGACGTGTCTAAAAAAATGATACCCAAAAGCATGGTAGTTATAGTTTTGCATCCCTTTACATGATACATTATGGAACTGAAGCCTCTTGTACCTTCTTTATTTCTTTTATATTGTGTTAGTGAGAGAGTTCAAAGCATTTCTACAATGACAGATAATGACTCAGATTTGTTACTTTGCTTTTTCTCCCACTATTGATGTATGTTTATTTTCTCATTTTCATATGGTCTTCCTGGATTTTTGTCAGTGCTTTTCCTCTTCTACTTAGTTCACCCATGCTGGTAACACCATGCTTCTGTGGATTCTATGGGACATGGAGGGTAATGCAGAGAGATAATTTGTCTTAGATGCCCAGGACCTGCTGGGTTTTTTTGTATTGACAGGTTTGGTGGGTTTTGACCCTGCCTGTTCCATTGTAGGAGGAAGGCATGAGAAGCAAACATCCTCCCAACTTACTGTCGAGATCTATGGTAAACTCTTCTTGTTTAAATTGTTTTGTGGAGTTTGGCAAAAAAAATAAAAATAAAAGATTTGTCTAACATGGGGGCAATGTAGGCCAATGTCAGTGTACCATTCCATCTGTCCGTATTCTAAGTCCAGTCCTTGAGGCAACTCTGATACTTGAACTTTCACTAGATGAGAAATAGGTCTGATTTATATTCTGAACATTTTACATATGCACAACAGCTGTCTTGGCCTCAAATTTAAAGCACGGGTCTCTGTGAAACCGTTTTTGGAGGATTGAGAGGTATTTATGCTCAGATTCAGTTATTCATTTCTTGTTGGTCTAGGCTTTAGAATACCATGGCTACTACTAAATCCATTACTCTTGCTAGATGAACTCTGAATTTGGAATGGAAACATAGTTCTAGGCACGTATATTTTCTTAAGTATTCGTGTAATTAAAGAATCTAGGTCTTTGGCAGAGACCTTAACATTTAAGTGTTGCTACTGGAGTTCTGGTAAATGAGTCTGTTGAACTTTAAAGCATTTCTGAACACAGCAGATAGTGACACTGTTATATAGGCTGAGTATGCATGATGGGGTTCTTCCTGACACCGTCTCAGGAGCAGAAAGATGATTCATACTATTAGAGAGCCTTAGAAACTATTAGAGAACCTTAGAAAAGAGATCCCAGGAAGGAGATGCCTCTGATTTGGCTTAGCCTTTGGATAGCCTGTTAGGTCTCTAAAGCCTACCTTCAGACAACATTTCCTCCAAATGTTAAATGTTTTCTTTAATAGCATTATCATACTTGAAAATTATACTTCTGGGAGTAATGTAATAGAACTGGCAAATATTGTTTTTGAATACTGTGATGTTATTATTGGTTTCCATTAGAATTTAAATTGTTGATTTTTATCCATGTACCCCAAGTGCCTTCGGGTGAGACTGACACTTTCTATTGATACTGAGACAGAAACAGTCAGCAGCGGCATTGAACTGGAGCTCTGTTGGTTCATAAGAGAAAGAACTTTTGGCAAGGTGTCCTCTGTAAAGGGCCCGCAGTTTTGGAAATGCTTTTCCATCATTTGGAAAAGAAATAATAGTTCGACATTCAGGGCATGCTACATTCCCCATCTGCTTACTAAGACACAAAGGTCCTATAAAAATGACGTTTAATGGAGGAAAAGAATAATTTCTGAGCTTAATTTTTTATTTGGTCATTTTCTCATTTGCAAAATAGGAGTAGCTGCTGGTTTTGCTTTTGATTTGATTGTAATTTTAATTTTGGGTTAAGGTGCCTATAGCCCAAGATGGGTATTTTTCAATTATATCTAAATCAAAATAAAAATGGTGAAAGTATTACTGGCTGAAAAACCACATTGGCATCTAGTATTCACCATGCTATAGGGTCAATGAATCACCTTAGATTTATAAAGCACTTTCATCCTTAAAAATATGAAAACTGTAGTGTTTCTCAGGACCATAGAGAATTTGTACATTGACTGAATTACAGATTTGACATTCTTGGCCATCATTCTCTGAACTTGCTTATTTTTTTTTTATTTTTTTTTTAACTAGGCCTTGATGACTGCCTCCAGCAATACATTAAAAATTTTGAAAGGGAAAAAATCAATGGAGAACAGCTGTTGCACATCACTCATCAAGAACTTGAAGAACTCGGAGTCACTCGCATTGGACACCAAGAATTGATCTTAGAAGCAGTTGATCTGCTCTGTGCATTGGTAAGTAGGCTGTTTTTTGGGGACATTCATTTTAATAATATAGGTTTATGCATCTCCTAGCCAAAGCTAAGATGATGAAGACTGCATGAAATATAGCACCTTTTACCAATTCCTGCCTTACTTAAATATTGTTCCTTATTGCTTCAAAATAGGATGTGTTTGCAGACGCTTCTGTAAGTACAAATGAATTAACCATTTTCCTTCTGAAAACATTAATATTATTTTTAGTTTTTTCCATAGAATGTCTTAGTCATCTCCTCTAGCTTCTTGAGTGCTGTATTCATATGCCATGCATGATCAGCACTGGCATCCTTATGGCCCAATGATTGTATAGCATATGCCCTCACGTTCCACTGAACTTTACCATAGTGCAGTAAACCATATAGTTCCTGCATGTGCAAGGCATGCCAGCACTCAAGGAGTTAATGCAGAAATTGTGGAGGCAGTGTTAATTAGACTGGAAGATGATTTTAAAATTAATTTTAAACCATTTTTGCAAAATCACAATATACTTTTACCCTAAACATTAAATACTGATACCATGTGATCAGTTTGCTAGCTTTGTAGTAGCACAGTTTTAATGTGCAGAAGAGTCAGGTTTGGAAGCAAACTTATTTTTTGGCTGGTGAAAAGTTATTGAGTTACATATGCCCTGTTCAAGTTGTCTGGGTGCCAGTAATGTATTATACTTTTTTTCTCTTAAAATGCCTCCTACCAGTTGATAAAATTAAATGTGATGGCACCAATCTTAAAAAAAAACAACCACCACCACCACCAAATGTTGTTGGAAGTTGTCCAGGTAAGGCTCACAGGCAGAGGAACTTGGATACAAGAGAGTATAAATTGTAATTAAAAAGAGGAGGATGTTTTATGTGTGATGAATAGTCTGCGAGCCTAGGCTTCAAATTTTTGGCTGTATAGCACCTCGTATACAGAAAGCAACAACTGTTTTTTTTGATAGAAGTGTCACTTGAGTACTTATCAAGGCTGGATGTGGTGGTGTAAAGCTGGAGAAAAGTATGCCAGTGCAAGAGTTTTTCAATATGTATAGCCTCACAAAAGGTCAAGACACTGTAGTCTTGATGACAAGTGTCCTAGACATCTTGCTGATATTTTTCATTACAGTAAAGACTGTGCTCCATTCAACAGGTGATTCTGGCAGCACTGGATGGTACTATTAAAATATTTTCTTTAGGGCTATCAAACGATTAAAAAATTAATAGGGATAAAGTACAGTTTTAATTCCACTGTTAATAATAGAATAACATATCATTTTATTGAAATATTGTGGGTGTTTTCTACATTTTCAAATATATTGATTTCAGCTACAACATAGAATACAAAGTACAGTGCTCACTTTATATTATTTGTATTACAAATATTTGTACTTTAAAAAAGAAACAAAAGAAATAGTGTTTTTCAGTTCACCCTCATAATACTGTAGTGCAATCACTTAATCATGAAAGTGCAACTTACAAATGTACAATTTTTTTTACATAACTGCACCGAAAAAAAAGTAAAACTTTAGAGCCTACAAGTCTACTCAGTCCTACTTGTTGTTCAGCCAATCACTAAGTTCATTTACATTTACAGGACACAGAAAGTATTAGAATTTCTCCATGTTGTTTCCATCTTAGATCTCATTTCAAGGGATAAACATAAATGATTGATTGGATGCCTAAATGCATGTGATTGCAATCTAGTTGAATTATGTATGATGAGGTTCTATGGCCTCTGTTATGCAGAAGGTCAGATTAGATTATCATAATGGTCCCTTCTGGTCTTAAATTTTATTAATATTAATCATATTGGGAGCAAGTTGAACATACTGAGAGTAGCTGTAAGAAAAACATTAACGAACATACAGAATTTTGCTTTGATTATGGTCATAATCCTTTTAATTAACTTTTTTTTGTGAACATTTTGGGAAGTTAAGGTTTGTATGTAAAAACCATTTGGACCTGTATCTGAGATTAGTTTAATTGCAAAATAAAACTTTAGGGGCAGAGACAGATGTAGTATTTAGATATCATGTTATCCAGTCAAAGAACAGTAATACTAGTCCATGAGCTAGATGAGCAATCGCACAGCTCAAATATTGAATGTACACCTCTCTTTCCTGAATTCATTTGAACAAGAGATCATATTTGTGCTAACTGGAATAAGGCAGGTTGTTGGAAGTAGCGGGGTTGTTTGAGAAGGAGATGATCAGAGGAGGAAGTAGCAGCCAGGGACTTTGGTATTGCATAATGTGTGCTCTCATTTTTAATTTTTCTAGTCTTACTTCATTATCCTCCAATTTTTTTTCTGAATTTTGTATACACTGCTAGCCTTTTCTAGTTTAAGTAGGAAGGGAAGAAAAAAATGGAAACTTCATCAAAAGCTCCAGAGGGGGATGGCCTGGAGCAACTTTGTCCTCACTTAATCAAAATGGCAGAACGTCTCTGTTTTAAACACTGCAGTAAGAGCTCTGTAGAGTTTCAGGTCAGAGGGATGAGAATATTGAGCTGAGCAGCTTCTACTGTATTCTACAGCATATTTTAGGAAATCCATGCTACATTCAGAAGTTATGATTGCTTATCACAGCATTAATGGCATATGCTCAGCTGATATCCTCCTTGGAGATGAAGGAGGTACAAAGACTCCTTGAAGATTCCCGAGATTATGACAGTAGTGCTCTTGTGTGAGCCATGTTGCCAGTAGGAAGAGGGAAGCCCCCTGGTGGGGCTGGCACTTTGCATGGGTGGTCTCAAATCTGCTTATTTCCTTGAAAAATTGGGAGAACTAGAACATGTACAGGACCCAACCCCTGGGGAGAATGATGTATCAGAAAGTCCAGGTTAAGTTTTCCCACTGACTTTTTCACATGATTGGCTGATAGGCCTGCATTCTCATTGTTGAATAAAATGCTACATGAATTTCATTTTAGAATTTTTCTTCCAGTGTATAATTTTAGAGGTCTTAAGATAGGACTGACAAATGTAAACTTCTGATCATGTATTTATATTTGTATTGGATTGTACTGAGTTATGAAATCAGCTGAGTGCCAAGCACACTTAGCTGAGAAGGAACCCAGTGATCTGCATAAAAAAGTCGGTCAATCAAGCTAGAGCCAAATTTTGAATCATGAGCTTATAAATGAATGGATTTGATTCCTAATAACTTTCTTGCATATCAAACTTCATATGTTAACATTGCAACAATTACAGTATAAGCTTCTTATTGATTAAAATCTCTTGTTCACATTTAATACCTTTTCTATGTGAATTACAAAATGCACTACAGACTACTTGATATAAATACTTGGAAATAACACTACTTGCAGTGAAATCTAGTATTTGAGATAACAACTTATGAAGCAAAAACTGTGACTGTGATGTGGTGGTATGCATAGCATATACTGCCAACTCTCCTAATAAGGGGAGCTGAATTTGTCCTGAACACTACAGGGAAAAAAAAAAGACAAGACATCAAGAGTATGGTTTAATTAGGCAGCAATTTTATTAAGCAACACATCTGGCAACTATCTGCCAATAATTCATACAGTGCAGGTCATCCTATTGTAATATGTTCTGCCTAGTTTCAGCACCATTTCTGAGATCCCACCACCCTGCCTCATCGGAGTGGTAATGGCTGGGGAAGAGAAGGTTGTGTTTCCAGGTATCAATCATTAGGGGCTCCAACCCCATTCTTACCTTCTTCAGGAGATGTCATGCTCTAATCTGCTTCCAATTCCAGTTTATCAGGTAACTGGACTCTTATCGATCAATTACCTGCGCTAGGCATCAGCAAAGTTGTGAAAAAAGTGAACTTGACAACCTAATTTACCCATCGGGACCCAGGAGTAAGGCCAAAATGCTACAGTGTCTAGGTCAATCTGGTAGTGAGGAAAAATTCCTTCCTGGCCTCAAAAGGCAACTAGCATGATGCTCAGAGCAAAGCCCAAAAGACCTGGTCCATCCTTAATCCTGAAGGGAAAGCTTTTCTTCCTTTGCACAATGGTTCCCAGGGCTGGCAAAAGGGTTATAAATAATCCCATTAAGTATACAGGGGCCACTAGGCTTTGCTAACCCATTTGTCCCACCATTCAGTCCAGAGACCCAGCTCCACAAGACCACAAGAGCACTGAAATCTCACAAGTTGGGGAGTGGGATGTACAATTTAACAGAGAAAAGGGTTTTTTTTCCCTGCTGGCCCAGATATCCCACCTACCCCACCCACTTCTGAGTCTGGGAGAAAGGGGGGGACATTTTAATTGTTCCAGGCCCAGCATACTTTTAGCTTTCCTACTCCTGCTTAAACAAAAGGTTTCTGGTGTTTGAGGTGGCTTACTGAACTGTCGTTTTCTCCTGCCTATTTCCTAGCTTTGGCTTTAAGCAGAAGTAGTAAAAGGATGCACAAGAGGTTATTTCTCAGAGTAGTTTTGACCTGATTTCTCAGCTAAAAGGGCTCAGACATGATTGATTAAATAGTGGAGAAACATCCAAACTTTGGGATACTCATCTGACTGCATCTTTTCAGGTTTGTCCATCACTTTAAAAAAATCACACTCTTATTGTAAAGCTACAGAGGGAGGATGTGTTAGATCAAATAAAATCCACTTAGCAAAATAAAAATTCCAAACTGAAATTCTGAATATTAAAACTTCAGCAATACTATAAATTCCTGTTGGAAAAGGATGAAAATATTAGGTACCTGGGTGATCAAACTTCTAGGGGCAGATCCTGAACTGATGTGAATTGTCAGAGTTGCAGCTAACTGGAGATCTGCCTCCCAACATGTAAGTTTTATATTAATTTCTGTGTGTATAATGGAGACTTTGGCTTCTGAAGCTCATGTAGTGCTAAGCATCAATATTTTAATGTGTTTCACAGTACAAGTTTCTCATTCATATGGCTGCATGGATGGGTTTCAGTAAGATTATTCATTAAATCATTTAAAAGCTATTTCCCTTTCTTACATAAAGATATAAAGAGGGAACAGAAACGTTACTTTCTGTTGACTGAATTCAAGGATATTGTTGACTCTTTTCTGACACATAGGAAAAAATCAATTGCATCTCTGTGACCTACCTAGTCAAGCAGCTCCTTATGAAACATGATGTGAAGAAACAAGGTGACATTTCCTCATCTGGGAGGTTGTCAGTATACGTGTACAGGCAGTCACCAGAAAACATTTTCAAATGAATAAAGCTGAACAGTAGGCCTTTCAGAATCAGAGTGGATCACACTTTAACCTTAAGATTATGAACGTCCTCTGTTGGGATGGTGCCAAATTATTATGAATTACTGTAATTGATATAAATGAATGTGGAGAACATGAGTTTGGTATGGCTTGGTACCTCTGTATTTACTAGAGGATTCTGGGAGCAGGATTCTCTTGGTATCAGGTAGTTGATATGGAAATTTACTGAGGGTGCTGAGATCACACTTAAATGGTTAATTGAGACTCTATCTCTGTGTGTGTTTCAATATGAAATTTTGGAACATATCAGCCAATGACCAGCTCACCAAGTAAAGAAAATGCAAAAACATGTCATTAGCGAGCTTGGCATAGGCTGACCTGGGTCAAAATGACCCTTTTGGATGACACCACGCTAAGAGGTCAAGTGAATGATTGATGAGAGAGTAAACATTGACTGACCTTTGGTCTCTGTTTTGCAGTCCCTTCTAAAATATTAATTAGAAAAATCCAGTAATGAAACACCCCCAGGGCATATTTCTGAGACATGTGACTCCTTTGAAAACAAGAGGTATATATGCTAAACAGAGTTAGCTCTCCAGTTAACATCTGAAGGGGTCTATGACGCTGTAAGACAGAAGGTGTCAGGGTAGCCAAGACCCTGCTATGAGAGACTTTTGAAGGACTTTTGAACCAGAGGGCATCAGGGTAACCAAGACCCTGCTTCAGGGGACATTTGACAGAGCAAGTACTTGAAGAGGAAGAGAAGAAAAGAAATCTCTCTCTAAGTATAGCTACCTGTAGCTATACTTTCTTTGTTTGCCAGTCAAGATACTGTGTAAGGCCAGCATAGTAACTGAGGGTTTACACTTGGGGAATTGAGGCTTATTAGGGAGATGTATTAAATAACCTCTTACCGCTTGTGTGCTTCTTTCTTAAATAATCTGCTATGCGTTTAGGAAATTGAATCCGAATTTTCACTGGTACTGGTAACAATCCACCTCGCTGTGGGCCATTGAAGATTTTTTTTCAACATCCTTTAATGGCAGCAGTTATCTACAATCAAGGAAAGAGCCAAACCCTACCACAACCACAGAAACTAGATGTTGAAAACACTTCTTTTAACTTTTTTCCATCCTGCAAATATCCAGGGGAAGGTGGGAAGAAGTTCAGGGCATTGTCAGAGATGAAGAACCATGACCCTGCTTATCTAGCTCGAGGGCCCTGAGCTGCCGCCCAGTGGAGTGGGTGGCCTGGGTTCTCTCCTGATGGACTTGGTAGTTAAGGAATTTCTTTTTCAGACTCCTGGGCACCAGGAATAGACTGACAGCCCCACTAGGCTACGTGAGCCCAGCCTCACCCCCAACAAATAAGCTCCTATGGCAAAGATTGCCCCCATCTTACTGCCCACCCCTATCTTCTCTCTGTTTTTAATAAATCTTAGTTATTATATCCTATGTAATTTCATGGAGCTGTTACCAAAGAAAAGAAAACCTCTTAACCTCTACAGAGAGATGCTGCAGGGTAAAGAGTTTCTGTAAGCTACATGCTACTTTGTCTCAATCAAGAGGCATGGACAGAGGAATCCACTCTCTGTAAGTTTGTTGCCATCAGACTGCAGTGGGCAGACACAATGGGAGAGGAGGAGATAAGAGTTGGAGGAGGTGTGGACTGCAGCAGAGAAGAGAACAAATATATTCTCTGGGAAGCACTTAAATGAATATTTAGAGTCAGGAAACCTGGGTGGAGGCACAGTTGGGAAGGAGGCAAAGACAAGGATGAAATTCTCTGACCTTCTTCACTATCCCCATCCCCATCACAATCAATGGGTCTGCACAGCAGTGTATAGATTAGAGCATAATTTGATGCCATATATTTACAGAGATTTATTTGTATTGGACAAGATGTAGCCTAAGATCTTCAAATTATCAAATTAACTTTTTATTGATCAACACTGGATGTGTATCTAATTGTTGCATGGAATATTTTCACCACTGCTGTGGAGGACAGCAGGGAATTCCTATTATGTACATTACTTGTTTTAATTTATGTGAGCTGCTTTATAGATAATAGTGCCATGGAAAAATAAAGTTTTATAATCTAATACTCTTATTCTTTGTGCAGTCAGAAATCTGTTTATGATCGGGAAGGAATTTTAATTTAGATGAACAGAATCACTAATTCGAGGCTTTGAAAATACATATAAACTAATGTGTTTCTGTATAAAATATTTTCAAAACAGTCAGCGTTTGAAGGATAAACACTAAACATTGTAAGATACATGTGTATTGTTAGAGAAGGGCCATTTTTGTTAACATATGAAAAATGCTGCTTATTAACCACTTCTACCAGAAGCACTTTTGTTTATGTAACCAATATTGCTCATTGAGTAAGGTATATACTGTAGTAGTCTTGCTTGATACATGACCTTTTCAACCTAGTAATACCATCAGGAATCCAAATTATTAGTCGCTCAAGGAAATAGTCGGAACTATGAAGAACTTCAGATGACCCAAGGTTATAAAATAAGTGTTTAGATCAGGGGTAGGCAACCTATGGCATGTGTGCCAAAGGCAGCAAGCGAGCTGATTTTCAGTGGCACTCTCACTGGTCCTGGCCACCAGTGCGGGGGGCTGTGAATTTTAATTTAATTTTAAATTAAGCTTCTTAAACATTTAAAAAACCTTATTTAGTTTACATACAATAGTTTAGTTATATATTATAGACTTATAGAAAGAGATCTAAAAATGTTAAAATGTACTACTGGCACACAAAACCTTAAATTAGAGTGAATAAATGAAGACTCGGCACACCACTTCTGAAAGGTTGCCAACCCCTGGTTTAGATGCTCCTACCATCTGTATCTGGATCAACTCTCTACTGTTTAAAATGAGTCATTGCAATGTGTTTATACACAAGGCTAAGATGTTTTGTATATTATAGGTGGTTTAAGCTTCCAATTCAAGCTAACCATCAGGAAAAATGGAAAAAACTATGATGTGAGCATCTCAAAAGTAGGATTCTTCACTGATTTCTGTATTTTTTATCAAAAGTAGCTATATGAGGCACTTCAAAGGTGACATACTTGATGCAAGATGTTGCAAGGAAAAGTACTACATAAATGCCCAAAGATAAAGCAATATAAATAAAGCATGGCAACATTAAAAATTGTAAGACTCCTTGGTCTTAGGGAATACATGCTGAGAGCTAAAAATATCGATGTGTCATCATGATTAAACCATCTAATCTGATACTTCTGCAAGTTTTGGGAGCAATAAACAATAATACAACAGTTAAAGGTGCCATTCTCAAGCAAAAAGGTCCAAAAGGCGACTGGTAATTTCAGAGAAATCTCATTTCTCTCAATTGCAAACAAAATATTGACAAGTGTTCTTAGTCAGCCCATGGACAAATCACAAACAGTGTACACCCAGAGTTATGGGACAATCTGTAATCATAATGAACAACTACTGATATGAATTTTTGCCATTCAAGGATATTATTGGAATGATAGAAAAATGCTTACGTAGTCTCTACTGATTTGCCAAATGCCTTTGCTACAATCTACCATCCTTGTTTATTGTAGCTTTTGAGAAATTGTGAATGGTTGGATCAGATGGCTAGCATTATCTGACAACTCCATTAACATACAGTTGGGCAAGTGTGTGCAAACTGAAGAGACTCATTCTTTCAGCACTGCAAATTGTATTAAGCAAGGGGTGCATCATCCTCCAATCTCTATTTGGCCTTTTCTTTGCAGACCTATTATATTCAGCAACTTGTAACTTCCTCTTGGGAGTAAAGGTTAGATTTTTCTCATACAAACTCTTTCATGCAGACAAGAGACATTAATCAATGAAGGCGTTGGAAGCTTTTATTAAAGAATTGCTCTTTGCAGATGACTGAACTTCTAGCCCACTTAGAGCAAGATAATTACATCTCATTTTGCCGCTATCTCTGTAAACTTTGGCTTGAAAATTAACGTTTCAAAAACCAAACTTATGTGCTAACTAGCATCAAACCTTATGTTAAACCATATATCAGAATTAATAGTACAGTGCTCAGCATAGTGACAAAAGTTAATCACCATGGAAATGTCTGCACAAACAGTGTTTTAATATATAGCTAAAAAGCTAGCTTTGTAATATGCATCTGCTTTTTGAACATGTGTGGAAGCAACATGATACCTTCACAGAAAGATCAATCTGCATAGTGCAGCAATACTGTCCTGTACTATGATAGCGCTGAGACATGGGCGTTGTATGGATGTAATGTTAAAAGTGTTGTACATCTTCTGTATGAGGTGTCACATGAGTATACAGTAACAAATAGCTATCATTAGAAAGGTATTTTGGGTTTTGCACCAGATATATGAAGCAAATTAGCAAATATTACACTCAACTCTTTTAGTGACCAGGTCTTACAACTCCTTTGGGACCAGAGGGCGGTTGAGCCTGTTCCAGTGTTCCCTATTTGGGAAGTACTTTGGAACCAGACAAGTAGCTTCAAGGAACAGGTGGGAGAATGAAAGGCTACCTGCTATACCATGTAAAGTTGTGAGGGAGAGTTAAATTCCAGCTATATCTCCTAGTTAGATCTTTTGGGATGCTGATGTTCTTCCTCAGCCTATGAAATTGGGAAACTGGAAAGTGACAGGGTTCCTAACTAAATCTCAATATATAACACACAGGCTAAGTGTGTTCTTCCACTCTCTATTGGGTAGTTCATATACAGGAAAAGAGCCTACTGCTGCTACCAGCTAAAAGAGGTAATCCTGTAGGTAAAGCAATAATCCTGTGCTTTTGGTACTGAAGGTCCAAATTAAATCATTGCTGGCAACTTCCGGTGAGAATCGTTACATACACAAAATGTTAGATCTTCTCCTCAAGGGTAAGTGACAGGAAATTTATCCAAAGAGAAGCCGCAGGGGAACTTCTCCGTAGCCTCACTGGCGCTTGTTTTGAAGCCATATAAGATAGAGGTAGCAGCAGTCCACATTACTGGAACCCTATTGCAGGATTGGGGCCTTAATGTCTACATACAAAATGCAAGTTGTCATGCATATTTTTGCCTTAATACACTCTTACAATGTGAGATTGTATACTTCTCTTTGTTCTGTGGTTTCAGTTTAATTGCTGCCTCAGTAGAATGCCTGTGCATTGATGTATTTTTGCTGTGAAATAACAAGAATTTGGGAGCTAAGCTATGCTATGCTTTATAGGTTATTATACAGCCTTCATGACCCTAGTATCTGAATACTGTAAAGGTGTAAAGTGTGGATGAGAACACTGTCTCCCTAAAAATAGAACACTTCTTAATAACCAATTAAGAGATACCTTGTTAAAGGCAGCCTGAATCAAAATATGGGAACTAAATTTTTCAACTAGTTTATCATTATATAAACAAGTAGGTCAAACAAAAAGGTATAGAGAAGAGACTGAACAAATGAGCAGTAAGGACTATTATATAGTACATTGTAAAGTAACAAGGTGAACAGGAGAGAGTGGTGGAATTAGAAACGTTGGATCAGATCATCAGCAGATGTAAATAAAATGAGCTTCATTGAAGTACAGGGAACTATGCTGTTTTATCATGCTGACGATCCGGCCCAATATGTGGGGATTGAACTAAATATTTATGTAGATAGGCAAGGATTTTAAATCATGCAGAGGAGCATGCTGGCAAAGGGCAGGATGACATTTTCCACTTCAATCATCTGTTTAGGATTTAAATACAAGGCAAACTGTCAAAAGCTACAGCTATGTCAGTAATGGCTGGAGGACAATGGAACATTTGTATTCTGATGGCTCTAGTCTAATCTGAAATGTCTAGGTTCGCTTCGCTGTCTATCTTTGAAAAATAAAACTCCCTTATGACATGTGCATAAATACATTACATGATTTTTCTAAATATGCTGCGTTGCATGGCTATAGAGCCTGTATTAAAATAAAGCTCAGAAAAGCATACTTACAAGTGTTATTTCCTGTCATATAAATGTAACTGCTTACAGGTAAATAGTACCACATTGCTTTTTGAATAATGGTATCTTACTCTACCTTAATACTAAAGAACATAATATATATAATCCTTTAGAAAAGAGAGAAACAGAATAAGAAAACTTAATCAAACCAAAAAAACCCATACGTTTTGTGCATAAAACTTTCTTATATAGGACTATCATTATCAATTTTGAGTACTCCTGTACATTCTTGCTATTTCATTTTTAATTCATGTAATCATTGAGGGACAGATTCTGATCTCAGTTACATCTGTGCATATCTTGAATTACTACATTGACCTTAGAGGGACATGGTGGGTGAGGTAATATCTTTTAATATCTTAGAAATTGGTCCAGTAAAAGATATTACCTCATCCACCTTGTCCCTCTAATAACCAGGGACCAATACTACTACAACAATACTGCATACACTGACTTCAGTATAGCTACTCCAAATGCACAGTAATGTAGCAGAGTACAATCTGGCCTTAAAATACCATGCATCAATAAACATCAGTTCTACTTTATACTCTACACATCATCCATTCAGTGGGCCATACTGTGGACCATTGATTTTGTTAAAGATGGAATTCTTCATTGATTTCAGTGGGGATTTCTGCTTAAAAGCTGGCAGTGCCCATGCTATGTGAGCCATAGCTTGCAGTCTGCATCAGTGTGGCATTCCATTCTGTCTCTACTCAGGCACATTATGCAATATAATAAACAGAAGAGACTCAAAAACACCTAAATTTATGAGAGTCTTATTTAGGTCCAAATTGTGCCTCATGGGTTCAGCTCAGCATTTGCAGTGTCGGTCACCGAGCCAAAACTTTTGCAGTTTCCTGGAAATGCACATTGCAGAGGCATCTCTTCTGCATGCATTCACCCTGGTATTTGGGCAGCCCCACTCTTCTCCCTTTTGAAAGGCTATCATTAACAGCGAGTGTTGGTTTCACTCCCATCTACACCATGGCAGGCCCTTGCACAGGATCACGAGGGGTGTGACACCCTCTTGTGTTCCCCACTTGCTCACCTGCACAGACATCTAAAGTCTGACCTTTAAGTTGTAAGTAACTTAAGGGAAAAACAATTTATGTTTCTCCACTGCCCTGTATCTTGTGCTGTCTGTTATACCTGTACTCTCATTCCGATAGAATTTTACATCCACTTTGCATTTAAAAAGGATTGCAATAACTGAAAGGTAGTAGGAAAATCAAGCCCTGGGTGGTCTTCTCTGTGTCATCTGTTTCTTGCGCAAGATGATAAGGTATCATTTTCAAACCCTAAATAATGTTCAGTTTAAAACTGAAAAGCATCATTAATATACATGATCATGGAACATATTTCTCCTTTAAAAAAATCTAAATTCAAAAAATCCAGTAACATAGGTACTTGTGAGAATCCCACATGCAAAGGTGGAAGGTGAAAATAAGATAAAGTAAAGGTGGAATTTAGAAGGAAATTAAATGTGGGGTGGAAAGGGAATCTGTTTGATACAGTTATGAAGAGCCCATGTGATAATATGCTGAATTAGAAGTATACAATCTGTATGTAAGAAAATGAGAGAATACAAAAAATGCTAGAGTTACAGTGGTTAGGGAAAATAAATGCATGAGTGAAAGACAGAATGCCTGAGGGAGCTTAGATGTGCCGTGAGAAATAATAGTGGCACTTTGGCATGGACAACAAAGACCTTTTGCGCTGAAGTTAAGTACAGTGAGAGGTGATGAGGTGACCCATGGCCTCAGCTTTGGTTCTTTCTCCATCCTGAAAAGATAGATCATGAAAGGATTTTATAAAACCATGGAGGTGTTTAATTCAGATAACTGGAATGATAGCCAGGGGAAAAAACTAAGGGAATCTGCAAGTTCCTAGAGATGGTGTAGGATTGCTTCCTTATCACAGCTGGCTGAGCAAATCTCCATAGTCAGGCCTTTCTCTGGACCTAATCACTGGAAATGAGCCAAGTATGATACATAGGCTTGAAAGTGGAGAGCATGTAGGGCACCGCTTGTAATCTTTATGAGATGTAAATTGCTAATAAGCCTATGTCCTGGTGGGGACAGTTGCATGAAAATATTTGACTTCAAGAAGACAAATTGAAGGAATACACAGTGTCTTGAGGAATGGAGTTCTATAAAATGTATAAAAATCAGTAGGGGAAAAATGAGATGTATTTTAGCAGCCAGCTGCAATTAAAATTCATACATGTAAAGTCTAAGCAAGTGAAAAGGTATTGGAAGCCATTATTTTTATGATGTTGCAGACAACCTACAAGAGAAAATATAAGCAGTCTGTTGAGGAGGCAGATTAGGAGAATCAGAAGTAAGTGAAAAAGGAAATAAATAATACTTAATTGCAAAGAATATTTATTGTAATTAAAATATACTGTGTATACATGAACTTCAGCTAAGTGAAATAAATGATCCAATGAATAATGATTAATGGCTAGATGGAAACAAAAGATTAGAAAGTATCAGCAATACATCTAGCAGCACTTAATGAGTGGGTTATTAATTCTCTTAATTTTAAGCATTATGTTTTTTACAGTGGAAGACCCTATAAAAAGACCACTAGGACCATCAGTTAGTAACACATGGCAATATCTTTAATTTGCACATTCATTTCCAGTTTTTTTCTATTTTTAGGACATAGCTGCCAAATTAAATGAAATCCCTTTGCACTCAGCATTTTCTAACAGCCATCTCTTCCTTTGCCATAAATTGTTTTCTAGTCTGACCAGTGTAAGGTAACATTGATGTAGTGATTTGCAATAATTTCTTCTGCAGTAGCACATATTTAACATGAAGAATCTGATCTCCAGATGTTTCCACTCCTTTCCTTCATTTCTTCTTCATGAAAATCTATTCTTTTGCATTAAAACTGTTCAAATCTTTATATAAATTGAATTCACTCCTTTATACCTATATCTGGAGTAATACATTTTTCTGTTTTCTAAATATCTTTAAAGACTTCTGTTTGCTGACATATTCCTTGATCTGAAAATACTGTGAATATTTAAAATCTTGGGAAATGTATTTCCTTCTTAATCTGAAATCTAATCAAGTTCAATTTCAGAATAAATCCTTGAATATGTGACATACATGGTGTTTTGTTGTTTCTTTCCCTAGTCTTTAAAGTTCCTTTTTACTAGCCTAGACTGAAATCCTAATTTACATATATCCGTGCTAGAAGAATGTGCTAGAATCCCACATCTTTACAGTGAAAGTAGTAGGACAATAAAATTTATATAATTTGTATGTCCCAATACTTTTCTTTATCTTTTCAGCAAGAGAAGCCAGGTATTCCATGACTATCCAGAGCTGCTTCTTATGCTGTGCCTAATCAATAAACACTGTTAATCATCAGGCTTGGAAATTATTTTCAAATATTAGAAAGGATGGTTGGGTTTTTTTTTTTGTAGTTGATACATAAATTATTTTAGGCTTACTGTGAAAGGAGGTTTTTTTCAATCTTTTCAAATAATTCACTTGTTAGTATTGCACAAAAGGAGACACTTATTTAAACGTAGGGTTGCCCCTTCTTCTAACACCACTGTCCGATTCTGACACCGGTGCTGCCCTTCTGCCAACCAGTAGGAGATTGGGGGCCGGGGGAAGGTGCGTGTGGAGGGAGAGGGACTTGTAGCTTGGTTTGACTTGGGAGGAGAAATCAGTGACACTTAGTCTGGGTATATTCTAAATGTTACTTGTTTTATTTACAAATAAACACCAGTCCTGTAATGGAGAAACAAACAGTATGCAGGCAATCCCTTTGTCTAGGATAGGAATCACAGCCCAGCTCCAGGCCCAGATCCCAGAGAGCAGCTCTGCTGTAGAGACTAATCCTATTCAAAGACTAAAGACAAAGATGGCAAACTTTCCTGCTGTTCACACAGCATCATATCCAAAATCCCCATCTCAAAACAAAACCTTGCAAAAACTAATGACATTACACCATGTCTTCCCAAGATTGAATATTTGCTCGCATACTTGCATAAACTGGAAGAATATGTGCATAGCAGTGCCATGTGGTGATGACAGTTATGACAATATGAAGTGTCTACTGGTAACATTTCAAAAAGTGCCTCACTGACTTAGAAACCTTTGACTTGTTGAGTGTCAGTGAGACTTAGGTCCAGTTACCACAACAGAGCCTACACATTTATTTCAATTGTAAGCTCAATTACAAAAAGTACATGAAAGTGTATAAGATTTTATAACAATGTATAATAACAAAAATAGATGGAAAGTAGGTTGGTTGCTTTTAACAATATAAACAGGTGCAAAAAAACTAGCTAGACTACATTAATCTCAGCAAAAAGGCCACATTAATATAATTTAAGGCCTATGTTGAAATTATGCTTGCCAAAAAACAAATGATGTGCAATCAGAAATTAATGAATAACAATTGATGTGTTGGATATTAAGCCTAATTGGTGGACAAAGTAATGAAGGGATAGGCTATCTTACCCATTACTCTTTTTGGGGGTCTTTAAAGAAAGACTTTGGGAAAAAAATAGAGAACAGACTGAGATTTACTGAAGCAAGCTTTACCATCCTGGCTGCCACTCCCACCTGAGCATTTTTTTTGGGGGGGAGGGGGTAACCTTGAGCTTTTATTGTTTGAAGTCTGAAAGATGTTTTGATTTCACTGGGCCAGAGACAGAGATTCAGATGACATCACTACTTTTACTAGCTTCAACTGAACTCCAAACACCATGGGAGATGAAGCAGGGTTAGAGTTTAACAGCAGCAGCTCATTTTGACTAATTTTTTCCTTTATTTAAAAGGACAGTTGTTATTTTGATACTATTTAAGAGACTATTATACAAGGCATTTTTTAATCTTTTTAGCTAAAGGAAAAGGGAACAAGGAATATTGTTAAAATGAAAATCTTGCTAAATATTTTACATTTTAAATGTTTTAACTTTTATAGTATTTTATATTTAATAAAAGGTTAGCAGAGATATGCGCAGAAATTTAAATTTTACCGCTTTATTGGAGGGGGCACTAGTAGGGGACGCAGAACTCCTCTGGCAGAGTGGGCGGGGGGGGCGGGGTGGAGAGCAAACTCCTCCACCCCTAGAGCCCTGGCAAGGGGCACAGAACTCCTCCTGCTCCTGGATTGTGATGGGGAGAGCAAGATAGCTCCTCTCCCTGGGGCTGGAGAAGTTAGCTCTCCCTACCGCAGCCCGGGGGCAGAGAGGGGAGCTCTTTCACTCTCCCTGCAGTAGCCCAGGAGCAGGACGAGTTCTTCACCCCTCGCTGATTATTGTGGGGCTTGTGCTCCTGCTTGCCTCCACCCTGCGCTCGCCCCGAAAGGTGTTTAATTATCTTTGCCATGATACTAAGCAGGCTGAAGATTTTGTAGATTAAACTCCAAGTATTTGGGTTATGTTAACACCTTTGGGCTTATATATTTCATCTATATTAATACAACAGCTCCTAAGTGCCTAAGTCACTTTTGAAAGCGGGACTTGTGTATTTTTTGAAAATTTTAGCATATATGAATTTACTTTTCCTGCATAATATCCAATTGCCAGAATTTCAGTTTTAGTATAATTTACTTTCAAATCAGAAGCTTTTCCAAATTCTTTAATATTTTTATTGTTAATTCTGTCAGACTTTTGCAAGTCCAATAATATTAATATAGCATCATCCATATACGAAGACAGTTACGGTATGAATCTTCTGTTTTAATCCCCTTAGTTGTTGAATGCAAATTGTGTATGTGTTAAGAACATTTTTGACAAACTAGTGAAAGGCAAATGGATTTCTGTTTTGTATTATATGTGACACATTTGAAAGATTTCCCAGTCTCATAGTCCTTCATTGAGACAGTTTAAGGAGACACATTCTCTACAAGTGTTAAAGTCAGTAGAGATTGACAGTTCTTCCAAATGAAATTGATGCATTTAAGTAACTTTGATGCATTTAAGTAACTGTGAACATGAAGAACCTACATTACCTGCAAGTTCTGAAGGTGATAAGTCACCTCAAGGAAGGGTAGCCACTTTTGAAAATAAATAAGATGGACTAACACAATCCATCACTTTATATTATATCCTGTTATAGCCTGGTAAAACTCAGTGGGATCTCACTCGCTCAGTATGGGTGTTACTCCCATTACTAATAAGATTTACCTGCACTCATTGATGGGGAATAGGAGACCATAGTGAATGCTTGTCCTGCGTTGCTGCTTTAAGGCAGGGGTTCTCAACCTTTCTGAGGCCCCCCCCAAAAAAACATGCTATAAAAAGTCCATGGCCCACCTGTGACACAGCAACTGGTTTTCTGCATATAAAAACCAGGGCCGGCGTTAAGGAGTAGCAAGTGGGGCAGCTGCCCAGGACCACATGCCACGGGGGCACCATGAAGCTAAGTTGCTCAGGTCCCCAGCCTTCAGCCCCATGCAGTGGGATTTGGCTTTCTGCCCTGAGCCCCAGTAAGTCTAACACTGGTCCTACTTGGCAGACTCCCTGAAACCTGCTCACAGCCTCCTAAGGGCCCCTGGGCCCCTGGTTGGGAACCACTGCTTTAGAGAAATGCTGTAGCAGAATGTATATAAATGAGTAGGGAAGGAACTCCACGTAGGCTGATCCAACATCAGTGTCTATAGCTGGAGGGAAATGCATTGAATCCACAGGCAATGCCTAATGTCTGTATATGTTATAGTTTCTGTGTATGCTTTTGCATATGTTCTGGGGATTTCTTGAGGCATTTGTTTTAATATCTGAATTAGGATTTTTTAGACCTTTTTGGAAGGTCTAAAAGTAGGTTTGAAAGAACTTTTTTTTCTTAAGAATTTCAGCTGTTTCAACTGAAGTTACTGATGCAGTAGGCTCCATCTCTGCAGTATTGGATTAATGGATCTGCAGTGATGGTGATCTGGGCATTGATGACTCGTGCTCAGTCTTTTCACGACCACTGCTAGGTTTCAGGGAATGGAGATGGTATCTTCTCCCTCAGATAAGGGAGGGGACTGTGAGGATCTTCAAGCTCATGATCTTCTGTTGTATCCATAGCAACACCCAAAGGCTACTAGTGCCTGGATAATTGGGAGCTCTAAGGCCTTACTCTCCACTAAAGGTACCTCCCACAGGGATCTGAATGGAGGTGCTCCAGAGTCTCTGATTGGACCAGATACGCTATTTATGCTGGAAAAGACACACGAAGTTGTCTGTGCAACAAAGTGGATCCTGGCTTGGTTATGCTACAGACTGCTATCTGTTACTTAACTCTCATCCTCATCCCCAGTTCCTGACTTCAACTCTGCCCTCTTGCCATGTCTTGTCCTCAGCCTCATTTTGGTCTCTAAACCCTCTCGTTCTGGTGTCTGACCACTCCAGGTCCAACCTGAGCTCTGACCTTTGTCTCCTGTTTCTTGTCTGACCCCAGCTCTGATTTCAGCTCTCACACCTGGCTCCTGACCCCAGATCTGCCAATTAGCCTTGGGTTCCTGAATACAGCACAGATCACCAGACTGCACATGTCCCAGTCCATGGTACCAGTCCTCCACAGACCCTGACAAGGATTGTGTGAAAGCACAACTTCCTCCACTTGATGTTATAAATGTCTGATGGGATCAACAGCCTCAGTGCTACCACATGCACCATCATCCTATTGTCCTTTTGTGCTTAAATTTAGTACAGTGTTTCAGATCATACCTCATTGCATAATAGAGTAGTGTGCCACATTCAAAAACAGGAAGCTACAGAAGGCAGCCAGGGCCAGCTCCTGGTCCTACCCAAATCCCCATTATCCCTGCCTCAATCTTCTCTAATGGTGGGGTCTCAGATAGCTCTATGCCATAGGTTCTCTTGAGCCCTGGCACACATGCAAGCCAGGGCCTTGATCCACAGATCAAAACATAGGCCACAGAGTTTGGAGGGGGCATGGCACAACCACTTCTTTTGCTGTGTACATGTGTGGCCACACATGCAGTGATCTTGTAACTAGCAGCTGCACACATTACAGCTGGGAGCATGCTGTGGCTGGCATCTGAGTCCCACTCTGTGTGTGCTGTGAGGCAGGCCCTCACCTGCCAGCTGCCAAAACTGCAGTGGCTTCTCTCAGTGCTGGGAACTGGCTCAGAAGCAAGATGAACCCATTTCCTGAGAGTGAGGCTTACCAGCAGGGAGAGGAAAGATAAAGAGAGGCTTGGGGGAAACTTGGTCTCCTGGGAGGGGATGATAGTGGGGGTTTTCTCCAGGGCCGAGGCTCTTGGAAAGGTGTATGTGTAGGATGTTATTGGCCAGAGGAGTCAGGCTGTTGGTGGGGAGGGGGCCATTTAGTGGAGAAGAGGAGAGTCAGAGGCAGTTAGGCAAATCTGTGGCCCCCACCCCACTTTAAATTGTGCTCCACAGCCTCTGAACAGAGAACCTATGCTTTATCTGCTGCTATTTTAGAGGTATCTTGGAATCTCCTAAAGAAATTGCTCTAAGCCCTGTGGGCCAACTTGAGCTAACACCTGTAATTAAGGTCTGTGAATCAGTGCGTTAGCTAGAATGAGGCATGTATGTTGTGGGGAAGGGAGGCACATATTTCCTTTTTCATTATTTCTCTCTGCCTGGAAGGAGAAAAAAAGAAATACCTGTAATGTTTCAGTGTCCTGTGTCATTAGTTGGTAGATGATATATTGCTACAGTAGTTTGCTTTGTTTTCTGTAGTGATATTGATAGTGGAAGTGATGCATTTGCTAAAGGCTTTCCATAAACAAGACTATGAAAGATTATAGTCAGAACTGGAACAAATGTTGGTCACCATGGAGCAAAGCAGTGCTTTATTTTGCATGTTCATATTCCCATACCATATATTTCAGTATTTTGAAATTTGCAGAAGCATTAATGTTCTTATCAGCTCCAGAGGGGAATTGTGAATTTCCTTTACTTTTCGAAAGACATGAAAACGAAAACTTGCTGGCTGTGTTATCTAGAGGGTCTAGCAAAGTTCTGTTTGTCCTGACATGCCTGGGTCCTAGTCTGAATTGTGATGTATGATTCCGGGCAAGTCCATTGACCTTGTTTAGATCATCCTGGCTTTTGTTATGGCATTGATTGTATTAATTATCATATTAATCGCTATTCTGTAATGAAAAGCACATTTACCTAGCCGGTCAGCTGCCTTTGTTTGTTATGAGTTCCTACTGTGACATAGGACCTCATGAATATCTGAGGCTACATCTAATCCTTTGAGTAAATGTGCTTTTATGCCACAGTGTTGCAACATGTGATATTTAAAAAGGAGTGTACATTTTTCTTTGTTCAATATGCTATAATTAAACAGGTGCCAATAATGTTTTTCTACTCATTGTGCGTCTCTTTTTCTTATTTTTATTTATAAGAGGAATGGTCCTGAATCCTTATCCAAGACTTCACTTTGTGTTTCCAGGGCTTTGCAGCCAACAACTCTGATTATGAATGTAAATATGTATGCCAGAAATATAGCAAATATAGTGGCGCTTTTTAAAGCAACTAGTTTAGATAATTGCCTCTTGGCAAATGAAATTTTATGTGAGTACTTTTTCATCTGTGTGATACAGAAATATCATTAAGCCTGGACAGAACAGAAACATCACTCAAGATACAGAGCTATAATTCCAGTTAACAAGGCACCCATTTCTGAGGTTTGATAGTGATCTGTTTGCAGTGTATGTGGACTTTGATTAGTGAATTAAGTTCTATAGCTGATAAAGCGTTAGCAGTTCAATGTAATGCAGCTTTGGTGCTGAAAGCCCGCCATTCTATTTTTCTTTGTTGGCTGACATAAAACTTGATCACTGTCTGTTGATGCATGTCCAAATTAATTTACGGAGTCCACATTGCCAGATGTGCACTGACTCATATATAACCAATAATTATTATGTCAATGCTTTAGATATCCTTTCTTCTTTGATAGTGCTCCTTCTTGTTGGATGCCTGTTAAGTATAAAGAGAAGATGAAGTAGCAGCAGTGAAAAATGATTAAAATGCAGTTTCAGTATTAATAACTACTGTCCAATTGTATGCTTTATTGGCAGATACATTATTGCATCTTCATGGTTGTTCAATATCAAATAGTATGCAATTAATGAAGATTGTAAGTCATATAATTATATTCATTACAATAAATTTGCCTGGAAATTGCTGGCCTTAGTCATGACACTTAAAAGTTCAGTGCTGCATTCAATAAAGTATAAAAGTACAAATCTTTCCAAATGTGCTGCCTTTCATGAAGAATGGGTTAAATCTCCAACCTTGTGCAGAGCAGAGAAAGAAAATGGATCAGTGAAGCAATCACGCTTGTATAGTAGTGGCTCTAAATTCTGAAGTGCTCAAATTTAATATAAATTGTGATATGTACTACAGTGCAAATTTACAAATGTGGAGTTAGGGAACACATTACATAATAAAAAAATCATTATCTTTTGCCAGAATGTCCAGTTTCCAGAACATCTCAGTCTGTGCTACAGATTACTTTTTTCTCTTTTTTTAATAAATGAGGATTTTTGTGGCTTTTATCAGAGTCCACTATATATTTTGTTAGTTGCTATACCATGTATTGTTAGAATACAATAAAATATTGGTAGATACCAAGTACCTCATTAATTTATCTATGTGGAACAATTTTTTTATGTTGAAGTTACACTTAGGGCCTGATTCAAAGCCCATCTAAGTCTATGGGACTCTTACCATCAATTTCAATAGACTTTAGATCAGACCTTAAATTATTTAGATCCCCATCTAATGTAAACAGTCATTTCCCAGGCACTATTGGTATTCTTTTGGTCACTCATGGGAGATAGCCAGACCCCTTGTTACAGTATAGTTAATGTAGGAGCTTTATTTAGTTAACAGTGCACACTTTTTAATCTCCCCTTCCCCCCCGCCCCCAATTTTATAAAACGTGTAGGTATCTGAATTTGGTTACCAGTATACTAGCATACTTAAATTCCATCATTAGTGAATTCAGTTATTGGTAGTTTAATAAACCAGTGGCTTGTCAGCAATCAAAGGCTCACAATTGGAGTACACAGAGAGTGAAAGTCACTGTATTGAACGGCTCCAGCAAATGGAATATTGATTCAGCCATATGTGTCCATATCACGTAGTAGAAAAAAATAAGTCCATTTAACTAAGAGGATACAGAACTTGATGTCTGGAACAAAAATAAATAGAGCTGATCTCTTCCCCATTATATCAAAAATAACTATTCAACTACTAATTGAAAATGTAGTTTAAAAAAGAATATACTTGGTAATAGTATATAGAATACTTCACTTTTTGGTCACTTGTTCAACTCCTTAGCTCTCCACCACACAAAAGGTTACCATATGTTGTCTGTTATGTGGGCTACGTGAAATGAGTTGATGGTTCTTCTTCGAAAGGTTGCAGACTTACTCTGGCTATTTCATGTCCAGTACATCAAAGCCAGAGAACTTTTGTTTAGCAGTACTCATCAGGGTAGACCACATGACCTCTGGCCCTCATAGCCTCTGCCATAGCTATTTTAAGTGTGGTGCCATTCTGACTGCATCAGTTCCTTGTCACTGACCATGGTTTAAGTTGGAGCATTCTGTGTGGTATCTTACCTCTCACTTTACTGTCATAGTGCTTTGTTGTGAACTCGTGTGTACAGCTGGCTAGTTGTAGTAGTACTGGAGTGTTTAGTTAGTTATTTAGTACTAATTTAGTTCAGCAGGAGTTAGCCTGCTGTGAAGAGGTGGATTTACAATGAATTACACAGTGCTCTGGCACAGGGCCTCCCAACTACAGGAGGCCCCATGGCCAGGCAGCCCAGCACTGTCCAGCACCCCCTGTGGGGTGAGGGGAGGTACCACCACTATGGGGGCAGAAGCTGTGCGGGAAAGCAGGGAGGGAGCCGCTTAAGAGCCGTGCTGGAAGCGCAGAATGTGGTGTGCTCTCCCAGTCGGTGAGCCAGGCTCCTGCTGGCTCCTTGGGCTCCTGCTGCAGCCACAGCAGGCAGTCAGGTGAGGCAGGCAGGTGAGGGGCGGCTGGGGGCACGCTGTGGGGGAGGTGTGAGCGCTCCCCTGGTGGGGCATCCGTCCACGCCTGTCCTGATGCTCTGCTCCTCTTGACACTGGGCAGCGCAGGAGCAGTCCCTGGTGTGCACTGCTGCTGGCGGAAAAAGGCCCGTGGAAGGGAGCGGCAGCCCAGGGGGTCTCAGCTCTCATGTGCTGCTGCCACCACAGCTCCCTATGGCAGCGAACAGGAGTAGCGATGGAGCAGGGACACATCCACCAGCCATCCAGGTAAGGTGACCCAGGGACTGGGATTGCCCCAGGTAAGGTGACCCAGGGCCTGGGATTGCCCCAGCACAAAGGCCCCCTCCCACCTGCGCGCACTGCCCCCTACACATACACACCCCAGCCCGCTGCTCAGGCCAGGGGGCTGGGGTGGTCTCTCCAACCCCCCTGCCCTCACTCCTGCACCTCCCCATACTCCTTGCCCCACCTACACCCCCTGTCCTGACTCCTGCACCGCCCAATCCCCACCCCTGCCCTGAGCACCAAAGAGGAGCTCCTGCACCCCACCAATCCCCACCTGCACCCCTTGCACCAAACAGAAGCTGCCTCAGGTAAGTGCTCCACACCCCAAACCTCTGCCCCAGTCCTAAGCCCCCTCCTCACCCTAACTCCTTTCTAGACCCCACACCGCACACCCCAACCCTTCTGCACCCTAACTCTCCCAGACCTCACACCTCAACCCTGAGCCCCTCCACACCCTAACTCCTGGCCAGACCCTGCACCCCAGCCCACTCCTGCACCCTAACTCCCTCCCAGACCCCACATCCCAACCCTGAGCCTCCTCCCGCATCCTGACTCCTGGTCAGACCCTGTACCTCAATATTCTTTTAGCTTTTTTTTATAAAGCACTCTTATCCAAAGCACTTTACAATAGTTAGTTAATGGTACAAACAATATTTAGAAAGATTATTAAGTGTTCTGCCTAGACTCTTTGCAATTTTCAAGTGGTCTGTGATAAAAAACTTAGACTACAAAAGCAATCAAGGTACCTCACTTTATTTTCATTTACTACCTATTACTTATAATATAGGAGGAGGATGAAGAAAAAAAGAATGAAAAACAGGGATAGGGCAAATAAGAGAGAATGTTCTTTTTCTTGGCTGGGTAATGACGGGGGCCCCCAAAAAATGAAGCTGAGCACAGGGCCCCACTAACTCTAAATCCACCACTGCTGCTGTGATGTCCTCACTAGGGTTTAAAAAAATTGCTCACCTCCCCTCACAATAGGTCCAGTCCCTCAGGGAACTTTGGAGCTGGTCGAGTCTCTTTTTCCATAGCCAGACTCTGATGTCCCTTTGAGGAGGAAAAGAGAAATTTTTCCCTGTGGTTTTCCAAGGAAAAGGACTCAAAACAGATTGAGGCCACTCCAATGCTTGGAGAGATTCTTCTTTCTCGTCCTGTAACAGAAGTGCAGCCCAGCACCAGGAGTCCTTCAGTATGCAGGACAGAGATGGGTCATTTAACTACTCTCTGGTACCGAGACAGGAACAGGAGACACTGTATCATCTATCTGGTACCCTCCATTGGGTGTCTGTTGAATCCAGTCCAGATGAGAGCAGTGTCAGCATTGACTGTTTCTATTCCACTGGTGTATTAGGCAGTATCAGATTTCCTCTGCCGCTCTGTTCCTGGCTCTCCCTTTAATTTAGGAGTTGTGATGATTTATTTTGTGTTCTCAGCACTGCCTGGACTGGTTGCAGAGTATGCACTACTGCCGACACCATCTTCTGCACCACTTAAAACTCAGGGAGAAGAGCTGACTTTGGCTTCCTCAGTACTGAGAGGCTTGTTGGAACAGATACTGTCTTTGGTACTGATAGCTCTTTTTGATGCAGATCACAGCTGCAGCATCAATGCTCATCTTGACACAGTTACTTTTTCTTCTTTCCTTTCCACTATGGAGCACATGCCAGAATGGATTGTATAGCTTTTGCCTTCCTTATATCATGATCTTTGCTGATAATTATCAGGGCTGACTCTAGGCACCAGCATTCCAAGCATGTACTTGGGGTGGCACTTTTCAAGGGGTGGCATTCCGGCTTTTTTTTTTTTTTGTTGGGTTGGCAAAAAACCTGGAGCCAGCCCTGATAATTAACAGTGGTGTGCTGGCATAGTTCTTGAAACAGAATCATGTTCTGCTTTCTTATATCAGTGTAACATCACTGACATGAATGGGATTGATCAGTGTAACTGAACAAATTTTGGTCCAGAGGTTTTTAACCAGCTTCTGTTTTTAGTCTTTGCAGCAATAGTCTAAAATTATTTCAGACTTCTAGTTGAAATTGATATCTTTTTTTAATTTAAAGAATGAAAGAAGGGAGGGATACTTCAGATTTTAGACTCAAGATGTATCTCAGGGCTGGTCTACACTACAGCTGAAAGTCGACCTCAGTTATGCTACTTCAATTACGTAGGTAACATAACTGAAGTCAACGTAATGTAGGTTGATTTACAGTGGTGTCTATATCTCCCTGTGTCTATGCGAGATGCTCTCCCACCAACTTCCCTTACTTTTCTCAGGGAGCTGGACTACAGGAGTCAATGGAAGAGCGCTTTGCCATCGACTTAGGGGGTCTTCACCAGACCCGCTAAATCAACACCGCTGCATTGATCACAGCAGTGCCGATATAGCCATAAGCATAGACATGACCTAAGTGACCTAATAATGCTCAGGGAAATGCAGAAAAATAGTATATACTATTAGTCTAATCTGGAGGCCTTGTTATTAATGGGAATGATTTGCTGTTTACAAAACACTAAAGGTCAGATTCTTTAAAGTTGCATGGAGTGTAAAACAGGGCATAATTTGGTTTTTGCAGTGTACAAAAAGATGGGCCATATTAGTGTTTCTTCTTTCCTTAATGAAGAGTAGAGCCAATGAGTTTCATGTAATGAATTAATTAACTAATGCACCTGGGTTTTTCGATGTATTCTGGTACAGTGATTCCAATTTAAGATCAGAATAAATTGAATGGTATGAGTTAGTATATTGGGATTTTCACAACACAATATTTTCTTATGATACTGTAACAGTCATTATAATAATTCCACTGACAGTTGCTACAAAATGATAAGTTAAATTGTGTGGAGGTAGGTTTCTGTGATAAAGCCATCTGAAAATTAGGCCATGTTGGGTTCAATTGACTCTTATCGCATTCCTGTGACCACAAAATGTGAGATTAGGATCATTAGTCAATTAAAACACTACTGTTCAGTGACAAGACTGACATTGTGTGAATTATACCTGACACAAGGCTCCTTCAAGCTCGCTTTTACTGTTTCTTAGAGTTTTCTACATCTCATTAAGCATTGTCAAAGCCTGCATTTTAACATAATAATCATCCTCCCATTTCTGCCATTCAGAAAAGGTGTCAGATTTCATGTCCAGATCTCTAGTCCTGAATTTTAGTTTCTGAGGGAATGATCAATGTTGGATGTGAATTTTTTCCTTCTGTCTTTGATGGAGGGACCTCTCAAACATCAGAATAAAAGCTTTTTCCCAGTTTGTCAGTCTGGATGTCTTCAGGTCATTCATATGAATCTGTTGCCATGGTAGCTTTTATTTTCACTGGGATGTTGCTAATCAGCAGGTGGGCCTGAGCAATAATGCATACTTTTTCACCCTAAGCCCCACGATGAATCAAGCATATCATATGTTTGGTACACTGCTTCAAAGTTTTTGTTAATGGTAGCTCTCTTGCAATGGAATAGAGAATACTATAATTATTCTGCTGTGGTGACCCTGGAGGCAGAGTATGGAGTCAAGTAAAAATTTCCATTTTCATGCCATTCCAGGAGAGTTTCAGAACAGACTTATCTTTAAATAAAAAGATCATGCATACAACAGTAGTTCAAAGGCTCATAAATTGTTCTTGTCTTCAGCTCAACTTGTGTCAGCTTTGCTCATGCAGAATACCAACCCTAGATCTTTCAGCACTTTATGTGCACTCTGGGATAAAGTCTTCAAAGAGGTTATATTTTATACTAATGCTCCATTGCTTGATGCAAGGAGTGACATGCTAACTTTAGTGTTCAGCTATAGTACGATCATATCAGAAACTCTGAAAATATTTAACAGCTGATTCACCTAATTAAGTCACATAACAGTGATAACTTTAGGACTATTTACAGAGAGCCAGTTCCTTAATAGAGAAATATGGGAAATCGTTTTTCTATCCCACAAAGATTTGCAAGAGTTTGAAAATTGTTACCATCTCAATTTGGGACCAGAAGTCAATCTCGAAAATGTTTGTGTATTAAAGAACCAATTATTTTTTAAGTTCCCGGTAAAATGGGAATGCTGTGAGAAGAAATTCATTATTGTTTGTAAGACACCTCAGATACTATGATGATGTAGGTTATATAAGTTCCTAGACAGAAAGATATTGCTGAAGAGCAATTTTTATAGTGAACATCTTTGTCTGTGGTTTTCTTTCTGTTAAATTTTACCCTCATATAGTCTGTCATCCTCCTTGTTAAAGCAGATGACTGTTTTTTCTCATAAAAAGAGAACATGTAGCCTTCTTGTCCTGAACAGTGGGAGGAGACTATTTTCTCCAGATAGTCCTTGAAGTGAAATGATAAAGAATCCCTATCAGCACAATAAGAAGTGTGTGTGTGTGTGTGTGTGTGTGTGTGTGTGTGTGTGTGTGTGTGTGTGTGAGAGAGAGACAGAGACAGAGACAGAGACAGAGATGATGAACAGTTAAATATTTAAAATTATGATTCAGAATTGCTTTGAAGTGTCTCACTATATATGTTAAATAACATTGTGATGATTCTTTAAACACACACATGAAATGTAATATATTCTAAAAGTTTGGCTAGCTTAATATTTAAATTCCTACTTTAAATATCATTAACTTTATATGATTATGGATAAAGATGTTTGATCTTCAGTCAGAGGTAGGTTGTTTCCCTTAATCTCATCAATCAACTCTATTACGCTGCCCTTTTATTTCTCACAGCTCAGTGAAAACCATAAACATGCTCAAAATATCACATGTAGCAGAAGCCAAATATGCATCCAAGTGCTCATTATTCAAACTTTGCTTTTCACGGTGTTACTTGCAGGACAGCGTCAGGAAACACTAACTACTGTACTTTGATTAAAAATAAGTCTGTCAGGATGAATCCATTTATTTGGAATTACATGATACAAAATACTTAACTAAAAATTGTGTCCTATACCAAACACAAATCTCATATTTATTATATGTCCATTGTGTAATATATTTTACCTCATTCAATATACTGCTGTGGAAGTGTCTTCATTGTTCACAGGTCAGTACCCAGTAATGCAATGTATTTCTTCTTGCTATAAAACTAAACTAACCTCCTCTTGTAACACAGGTATTTCTTGCATTGTTTTCTTCTTCCATGTCACAATATCCAAGCATACTGATATGTACTTAACAGTTTTTTCTTTTCCACTTGTATTGAGTATGTTTAATCTCAAAGGATGCTCTCTGAAAGACTATATATCTATTATATTAGCTATAGATATATAGATATAGATAGAAAAAAATTGCACTAGCTTGAGAATTCCCAGTCAACACCTATTTTGAGAGAGGATGTTTATCAGCAACCTCTTTGCTACACTTCTATAGCACAATATTAAATTCTGCCAAATTTCTAACAATGATTTTACATATAGTACAGGATGTGCAATGAAGATTATTATGAAAAATACATTAAAATTAGTCTTAAGTATGCAAGCACAAGAGTTATTTTTAATCCCATGATCAATTTACTCTTTCTACAAATAGAGCAATTGAATGAATTTTAGAATAATGCATTTAAAGAAAATAATCCCAGGATAGTATCTTGCAAGCCAACTTTTATCTTGGAATAAATATACAATAAAGAACCAGAGAATGTGCACTTTTCCACTGTGCTTTTTTCAGCCATGTTTTACCAAGATAACTAGTTACACAACCCTCCATTTTGGGATTTGGCAGAGAAATAAAAGACGATTTTTCTGCTTTTCATGTTTATTTTAGAAATATATGTGTCATTTTTACATTTACCCATATTTGTTGTTAGTGGTATTGAAAGGTTACATATTCAAGATTTGTTTCATAAAAGTGCTCTGTCATTCATCTTTAAAAGCAAATAATCCACTAATAAAGGCTATAATTTCTCTCAAGTTGTGCATATAACCTGTTGTCCACCCATATTCTGTGCTATTTTCATACATCTTACAACAGCCACCTGTTATTTCTATACTTTGAAAAACCTATCAACTGCAAAAGCCCTGGAGTCACTCAATCCTGTCACTTCACTATCCATAGCTGTGTCCAATGACACTAACAACTTGAAAGCATGAACAAACTTTGAAACAGACATCTCAAAATTAATTGTAACATGGAACCTGCACTAAAAACCTCACTGATGTGTTTAAAAATAACAAACTGTTCATGGAGAATAAAACCGAACAGTACTAAAAACCAAAGTGCAATGTCTGTATGGAAACACTTTTGCCTTTTCCAGGTCAAGCAAGTATATAATATAAACCCTCTCTGTGATTAATATAATTCTAAGTCAGTAGAGCATCTATACTAGACCTATTAGGAAATTTTTCACTGAAAAATGAAACACTTTGATGTGTTTCACCCACTTTCTGCATTAAACTGTTTTATTAAAATACAAACAGGAGATGCTTGACCTAGAAAAGACAAAGGTGTTTCCATCAATACTAAATAGGAGCTGCCTTTAATGATTTAAAAAAAGAAATAAAAACAATAGACCTATTATGTTATGATATGGCAGCAGCAGTTGTGCAATATGCCCTATTACTACTGATGTTGTGGAATAACATAAAAATATAAGCTTGAAAATCGCATAAAATAACATTCAAAATGAAATTTAAAAATTCATTATGAATTTTTAAAATTTCAAAACAACATCTTTCCCAAAACAAAATTTTTCAGACATTCTGTTTCACAGAAAATGTAGAATTATTTTTCCCTATTTTGGGACAAAAAAAGATTCAAAATGTCAACTTTCCCCATGAAACAGAAATACTGAGTTTTGATGAGCTCTAGACAATACAGGCAAAGTTAGACCCTTTGCCTTATCATTAGTATAGCCCTTCTGTGATTAAACTTCTTAGTCATTGATTGCATTTAATTTAATCTCCACCTCATGAAACTATCCTTTTTAATCCTGCCATTGCTTCTCTTTAAACTGCCAGTGGGACTTGAAGCCAGGAATTTCTGAGCTCTAATCCTCACTCTACCTAAGTCACTGTGTTGTTACCCATGACTCGCTCATAAACATTTCTGTATTTCTTTCCCCATTTCTTAAACAGGGATAATAATATTGATTTTCTTAACTCTCAGGCATATTAGGGCAGATTACTGTTACTGTTCATATGGTGTTTGCATATAAAGAGTTATGTTTAAATATTAATATTACCAACCATATCACCTCCTTACACATTCCCACCTATTATGGCAAAATCCTATTCTGGATTTTCTTGTTCTAATTTTTCTTCTCTACTTTCTGCGATAGAAAACTATTCTTTCTGTAGTATATCTATTAATCAATGTATTGCTGTCTTCAAGTTTAAAATCCTCAGTAAGACCACCAGTCTTTGACTTTGTACCCTTCATTTTGTGCAGTGGATCTTGCAAGCCAAAATTTTAAACCAGCTGTTTTCATTATAGCTTTCTTTTTTAGATCAAAGTCCTTGCACTCATATAGCTTTCTGATTTTCTGTCTTGTGGATGGATGTGATATTTTGAGTTTGCTTGTGTCCTTTCATTATAAATGATCCTGCTCTATACTCAAATGTCAAGAGAAGAAACATAATTGTATATGCTTTCACCTTTCTCATACACCATTTGGAGGATAAGAAAAGAATAGTAGAAAATGCAGGATTTTTATTCCCAAATTAGACCCACTGACGATAGGTTTGTTTATGTTTTTGCCATTCAAATATATAGCTTAATGATGGTCCATGCACACTATATTCTAATAGCTTATGCATGTAGATGAAAAACAAGGTTCTTAATCAAGTTCTCACTCTTTTTGGCCACATGTGCTTACCTTCAGTTGTCTCCACAGGAAGTTCTGCATCTGTTTTTGTAATAAATGAGAATGTAAAATTTGTGCCATGATGAATGTGCTGCCAGTATAAAGCCTACATTTTTCAGCACTTGGGAATTTAGAAAATCACTTGGGACTTAGAATGGCCAATACATTCCTATCTCAATTGCAACAACCAAAGATTGTTTCCTTTTCTTACCTGATGGCAATTGTGTCTTTTCTTGAGAGAAAGTTGGCAATCTCCCAGACTTTCTACATAGGAATGAGTTATGGGCAGGCACAGTGGCTGGCCTGTTAACACAAGGACAGGGAGATATGGACTCTGAAATACAAACAGGAGAAACTGACTTATGCTCCTTGATATGGGTTACTGAATAGGCAAAATCAAGCTCCTCTTGAAAGGGAGAACCACAGCACTCTTCCTTACTAACTGTTATATAGGCATTTTAGTGGGGCCACTTGTTTATTGTCCCAGTACGAGAGAAAGGGAGAGAAAGGGTAGGAACACATATTCGTATTTCAATGAATGAATGAGTAGCTATAAATGTTAAGCGAATGACAATTTAATGTAAAACAGCCTGCTTTTTAACAAGGATTTCAGCACTTAAATGTATTAGGTAAGTAAAACTGTCAAACATTTCCTGTATAATGCTCATTTAGGGGGAATGAAGGAAACTGTTTTCCATGTCAAACACCATGGGTAAGCCTAAGCTGCAATTAAAAAAACCCTCCACAGCAGAGAGTCTCAGAGCCGAGGTCGATTGACTCGGGCTTGTGGAGCTTGGCCTGTGGGGCTCAAGTATAGACATTTGGGCTTGGGTTGGAGCTCAGGAGCCGGAATATCTACAGTCCTGTTTTTAGCCCTGTGAGTGTAGCTCTGCAAGCCTGAGTCACTTGACCTGGGCTGTGAAACTCAGTGCATGCAGGTCTTTTATTACAACATAGCTATGCCCCATATTTGATGTACATCTTCTGCTACCCACTTCAAACCCATTATGCATAACAATCTAACCCTCAGTTGCCCACTTGAATACAGGTGACAGCCTACAACATGCATTATCCCTTATGCTTAACAATCTGTTTCAACTTGTAGTTAGCTCAGATGCTCTGATTTCTTTTCCCAGACCTCAAGCAGAGCTCTGTGTAGCTCAAAAACATGTACCTTCCACCAACAGAAGATCATCCAATGCAAGACATTACTTCCCCTACCTTGTGTCTCATATCATGGGGCCAGCACAGCTATGTTATCATTGCAAACATCTTTTTTTTTATTTGTCTATTTTGCTAGTTAGTCTTTAATTTTTATCCATATCCTGTTGTGTATTTTGACATTCTTGGTGGCTAGGTCTGGGTGAAAATAATGCATTCTGTCCCCCAGCCATTTCTGTTTTTCTTCTTTTTTTTAAACCAGAGCACATTTCAGAAAGCTGACTACTAAGATAAAGTATTTCCTCTCCATTTAGATTGCAGTCCACCCCAGCAGTTCAAATCCCTCTGCTAATAGTCAAACTTTCTGAGGAAGAATGGTCTTGCAGTTAAACCACAGGCCTGGACATCACGTAGTTGAATCTTACAAAACAGTGTTCACAAACATTTGTTCAGATTCCACATGGCTGTTTGGTCCAGACTTCTTTTGTGCTTTTACCGTAGCTATGAATATTCACACAAACAGGTTTCTGTTCTCACTAATGTTTGGGAAATAGCTGTTTTTTGTATATGTGTCTCTATTCTCATGCAAACAAGCTATATATTATTAACTATCCATTAGTATCTGTGTTCCTGGTTTAAAAATTTGTTTCTGCTCTCTGAGTGAATGATAATGCCACGTGACATAGAAGACCAGTCATACACTATAAATGAAGTTAACAAAGGATAATCAATCTATGTTCTGAAATTTGTACACAAGAACAGTTTAAACAGTCCTGAACGGCAAATTAACTTGTAAGAATAAAAGTCTGAATGAATTACAACAAAAAAGAGCTAAATTCATCAGATTTTTTACAATGAGCAGTTTAACCAGCTGTAGTGTCATGTACAAAATGAGAAATGACTGCCTAGGAAGGAGTATTGTGGAAAGGGATCTGGGGGTCATAGTGGGCCACAAGCTTAATATGAGTCAACAGTGTTGCAAAAAAAGTGAACATCATTCTGGGATGTATTAGCAGGAGTGTTGTAAGCGAGACACGAAACGTAGTTCTTCCGCTCTACTCCATGCTGATTAGGGCTCAGCTGGAGTATTGTATCCAGTTCTGGGTGCCACATTTCAGGAAAGATATGGACAAATTGGAGAGAGTCTAGAAAAAAGCAACAAAAATGATTAAAGATCTAGAAAACATGACCTATGAAGGAAGATTGAAAAAATTGGGTTTGTTTAGTCTGGAAAAGAGAAGACTGAGAGGGGACACGATAACAGTTTTCAAGTACATAAAGGGTTGTTACAAGGAAGAGGGAGAAGAATTGTTCTTCTTAACCTCTAAGGATCAAACAAGAAGCAATGGGCTTAAGTTGCAACAAAGGAGGTTTAGGTTGGACATTAGGAAAAACTTCCTAACCATCAGGGTGGTTAATCACTAGAATAAATTGCCTAGGGAGGTTGTGGAATCTCCATCATTGGACAGTTTTAAGAGCAGGTTGGACAAACACCTGTCAGGGATGGTCTAGATAATACTTAGTCCTGCCTTGAGTGCAGAGGACTGAACTAGATGACCTCTGAAGGTCCCTTCCAGTCCTATGATTCTACCTTATGTGATCCTGAGTAAATCATTTAACATCTTTGAGCCTCTATTTCCACCTATGTAAAATGGGAATAATGCATTTATTACTTACCTACCTTGGAGAGAGGCTGTGGGCGTACATGATTGCTGAAGTGCTTGGAAAGGAAGGGCTCTGAAAGGTCAGCCATTAAATATTCATGATCTACTTGGACAGTTCATCAGTTCCAGACTTGCCTTGACTTTGCTGTTTCAAGAATTGAGTGAATCAAAGCAAGCTGCAAATGTTTCAGCTCAATATTCTGTGGCTTAGCTATCTGCTTTAAACATGTTGTGTGATATATTTTTTTTTCTTTCAGAATTATGGTTTGGAGACAGAAAACCTGAGAACACTCTCTCACAAGCTGAATGCCTCAGCCAAAAATCTTCAGAACTTTATAACGAGTAGAAGGAGGAGTGGCCATTATGATGGCAGGGCCTCCAGACGACTGCCAAATGATTTTCTTACCTCTGTTGTTGACCTGATTGGTGCTGCCAAGAACTTGCTAGCCTGGCTGGACAGGTAATTTAGAACTTTTTAATTCTTATGGGAGTAGGGGGGGGTGTAATTCCTTTGCCCTGTTTGTTTCTTTTTCTCTTGCTCTTTTCTCTTTCTCTTATTCTAGTATTAGAATTGTAATTATAGGTTTTACTTTGTTAATTGTGTTATATATTTGAGTTCCAGGCTGAATAGGCCTGGCTCAGGGTCCGGTTGTGGGATTTTTTGGAGTCTCTTTTGGGTCACCCCAGGTTGGTGGTGACCTCTGGGAAATTAGCAATTTCAGTCTTTTTCCTAGTGAATGGCAAAAATTGCCACTACAGATGGCAGGATCATTTCAATTTCAGAAGGAAGGATAAGGGATAAATTAACGTAGAAACTGAGCTGCCCTATAACCAGAGCAAAGAGTGGTTCTGACCATTCAGGGCTGACGCAAATTAAGAGAGCAGTGTAGGGAAATTTGAATTGCTGCTATCCCTGCTGCATACCTGTTCTTGGATAATTTCTAAAAGAAATTATACCGCTTGCTTATCTCTGGAAACTCAGAGCTTACTAGTTGACTTTTTGTTAACAGTAGGAGGCAGGTTCATACATTAGTCACTCTTGTCATGTTAATTACTGCTTGGTGAGAGAATGCTATGATTTCTCATTGATGAATTAGGAATCAGTTTACAAAGTAACTCTCTGCATGAACTGTGTTAAAATATTGATTATGTATTAAATACTATTTTATGCATGCACTGCATTTCTCTATAGAAGTGACTAGTTTCATTTGAAATCTGAAACTATTGTGCATATAAATGAATGACATGACCATTCTTCACAAAGCTTGTTATGACCCTGATGACATTCTGTGACCTAATGCTAGCAATGAGGCTCTCCTGGGATGTAATCTCATCAGTTTTTATAAGCCTAATGGATCAGATCCGGACAGTATCTGGAGACTCCAAAGAAAACCCAGGTCCTGCAGGAAGTTGGGTTAGTAGCTCAGTAAATGGCACTCATCCCTCTTAGTTAATATTGAACTAAGGTTATAGTTTGCCCTTAAGAAGAAGAGTGCTGCTTGATGTGCTATCTTTTGGATAAGCCATAAAACTGAGGACTTGACTGTTATACTTATTATATCTGCTCAGTGCTGAGGCATATCAAACATCTAAGGTACTAGAAACATGCCAGGTACATCCTGCAGGTCTCACACTGTTCTGCATGGGGTTCCTCGGTTTCTGCACAGCCTGCACTGTACATAAATCCAGAATGTTTCTCTCTGTATCTGGCTTCTCAGCTAGCCTTGCCCTGCTGCTTCCCAAAGTGCCTACTTCTTCATGGTTCACAGGGTTTTTTGTGCAGTTTCGTCCCCCTTCTCTTATCTGGCCAGGAGGAAGGGGATTTGCACTGGAAAGGTGATTAGTTGAAATCCTAGTCTCCTGTTTAGCAGACATGTCACTCTATCTGTGCTCATTTGAGAGATCATGTTGCACTTTCTCCAAAAATAGGGAAGTTAACTCTGGTGTCCTGCCCAAAATCCAACTTCAAATAATTTATGTTCTAACTACCTATAGTTATTTCAAATGCATATGTTATTCACTCCCCTCCCTAAAAGTTATTATTCAGTGTTGCTAGTGCAGAATGGCATGATTAATGTGAGGTGACTGGTATTTCCATGATAAATGAGTTTACCTCTACAACATATATGTCTTCTAAAGGGCTCTGGGACCCATCAGAAAGAAAAGGAAGGACTGTTATAAGCAGCTTTATTTTATATAACAGTCTGTTGTAAAAGCTGTTTGTCTTGTGAGCAAAAAGCCCAGAATGAAGTAACATATTGTCAGATATTTCAAATTGAAATAATCAGAGCAAATACTACAATGACCTGATGTTTCTGTGTTTTTAAATGGATGTCACGAATGCCCAGGGCTTTGCATGGGTGGTTTTAGGTGTGAAATTTTCATTAGATGAAATAAAAAAAATACTGCTACTAATTTTCAGTTGCTGTGTGACTCTAAGATCATTGTCATTTTTAGCATCATGCAGCAAAGAGGGTAACATCAGTTCCAGTAGGCGAAGACAGCAATGTCTGAAGTTGTTACCATATGTAAAATGCACAGGATGATGGTGACAGCACTGACCAATATCGCAGCTGTAGTACAAGTTTGCTCACAGAGAATAAAAATCTTAATTCTCTTTAATGTGATATAGTGACTGTCTAAATCTGACTGACTCCTGGAGTTGTTTCTTGGAATTCATTGTTGTACCATTTCAAATTAACAACGTCCCAGCTTCTCAAGTGCATTATTATGTGAGTTGTTGGCTGTAGATATACATTACAAGAGATACAGCTCAGTAACACAGATTTATGAGGTCTCCTACAAACTTGTTGTCTCTCTCGGCAGGTCTCCATTTGTCAGTGTGACAGAATACTCATTGCTGAAAAATAATATTGTTCAACTGTGCCTGGAATTAACAACCATCGTGCAACAGGTAAGAACAGGTTTATTGTGTACCTAAATCACTTCCACATTGCTGAAGAATTAGTAAAATATTACAAAAAAATTTAGAAATGTGTCACCTCATCAGGAGAATTTGTGTGCGTTTTGGGGGCTGGGTGTAGTGGAAGGAGGAGATATGTGTGTGCAACATCTCATTTGCAACTACAGTAATTTTTTACTAGTAATATTAGGAAATAATTTTTGTATATTAATTGTTTTCAAGCATATTGGTGGGTTTTCTCTCCAAAAAGTAAAAACAATATTGCAGTATCTCCTGTTGATCCTCACTTCATTGTCCCCTTTTCCTCCCTCAACATATTCTATTTCCCTCTTTCCCTGATTTCCAGCATATGATTCCTTGCTGTACGCTTTCTTGTTGCTTACCCAACTGATACATATTAGACTTGATGTTTTTCATCATAAATCAGATGGCCACCAGACCCCTAATCATTTTGTTGTTGTTCTCTGAAGTCCCTGCATTTAGTCAATATATTTCCAATAACAAGGTGTCTAGAATTTAACACACAATATTCCATGTTCCCTGCTAAATGTTGTCAAATGAGCTAAAAGTGGATGCATAGACAAGAGCTAGACAAATACAGTAGAAGTATATATTTATAAAAATCATTGTGAATAAAACCTGCCAATTCACTTCATTGGTATTCATGACCCTTTCATTTGCAATTTGAAGTATTACTGTGAGCAAGCCTAAATTTCCAAGAATGTTCATAGAAAGTGAAAGCATCATGATTATTAATGCAGCATCAGAAGAGCAGGCAGAGAGCACAGATAGCAAAGTAGGATGCAGATTTTGCCTTGTCTATACCTGATTGGACAGGGCAAAGCAGCTGCAGAAAATGATATATCGTTAGAAGATAAGTGGGCTATACTGGCAAATGGACAACAAGAGATTGTCACTTGGAGCCTAGCAGTTCAGAAATGTCTAATCTAGACTAAATAAAATCAACAGAAAAAGGTATATTTCTGATGTAAATCTACAGATTTTAGAAAGAGCCTCATATAATCTTAACCTTTTGAGATTTATTTCATAAAAATGCACTATTGAGTTTCTCTCCTTAAAATTCAAATCTATTAAATAAGCAAGAACAGATTTAAAGAACTGTGCTGCTAAAACCGCACAAGGAAGTCATCTGACTGAGTGATACAACAGATTTTCAGACACACTGATAAAATTTGTTGGTACCTGGCTGACATAACCTAGGATGTCATAGAAAAAGTAAGAAAACTTACCGAAAATTAAGTTTGTTTGCATACAAGGGAAGTTCTACAGTCAGTCATTCTGGAAGTGATTAATAAAATGTGGAGATCAACAGTAATTATTTAAGCTTAGAAAATATGTGGATTGCAATGTTGTGCCTTGTTTCCATGGCAATTATATGTTTGCAATTAAATGGCTGTGTTTGCTCTGAAAATAATTGGTATCCTCTTGATATACAAGTGCAGCAAGAACACTGAAGCTCTAGAGCAGTGGTCCCCTCACACCTATCCCACACCTCCCACCACAGGGCTCCGGGAGTGGGGGACATGGATAGGGGTAAGGGAGCCCAGACTGGGGCCACAGCTGGGGTGGGGGTGGAAGCGGACATCTGGCTGGGAACCAAGGCCTGCAGCTGCAGCTGTGCATGGATCCCTGGGCATGGAGCCATCAGCCAGGATCTCAGGCACAGGGCTGGCAGACGCGACTAGGAGTAGATCCCTGGGTGCAAGGCCAGTGACCGGGACCGGGGCCAGGAACAGAGCTGGGTGGTGCTCCCTGTCCGGCCCCTGTGGGAGTTGGTCTGGGCCCAGCTGCACCACCCCGAATGTTCCTCCACACCACCTTGGGGGGCACGCCCCATTGATTGAAGACCTCAGCTCTAGAGTAAAGTCTGAGTGCATAAGTCTGATTTAGAGCTCATCTTACTCTTCCTTGGTCTCACTGATTCCCTATTAGCACCAAGGAGGAGGGATATAGTGGAAAATGGCATTGCATAGAGCCACAAAATAATCATAGCTGAATTTCTTGATATTGAGATCCCATGTTGCGTTAATATGTGAAGATGATGCATCAGAAAAACACAATCTTATATCATAACACACTATTAGGACACAGTGTTGGTAATATTTTTTGGCTCTCCAGTGCCTCAGTAGGATGATAAAATGGTTCTTTAGCTTTACAAAGCAGACTGCCATTGCTCCAGAAAAATGAATCCACCAGATTAATCCAAACCTGTTGGCATACTGCAAAGCCTATCTATTTTCTCTAATGTTGGTGAGGGACAAGGATATAGCAGCTCATATTCTTAGGGAAGAGAGGGTATTTATGTATTTTTCCATGTTCTGGTTAGTTAATTTTCCTTTGGGCTTTGTGGTGAGACTAGGTCCCACTGGATCTGGTATAATTTTGTTGTTTGCGTATGGTAGTAAGGTATCTTAAAGATGCTTAGAGCCCATGATAGGCTTTTCATGTTTATTTTAATCAAAATAAACACTATAACTTAATTTTAACATAGTACTGATTGAAATAATATGATGTTAAAACACACTAAGGAACTTTTAGTGTATACCAGGAGGGTCTACGCAGAACAATTAATGTGCAGCACATTAGCATATTTTAGAAATCTCACTCCCATGGTGAGCATTACCCCACCCTGTAGTAAAGCCCCGAGATAAGCTAAGTAAATTGAGCTACTTCAGTAACCGGTGTGTGTGTTCCATGTCATGAATCATTCATTTAGCTCATTGTGTCTCTCCAAGTTGAAGCTTTTATTTTAAAAAAGGGTGGATACCAAAACTGGACAAGTATTCTAGTTGTGGTCTCAGGTAATGTCACTTTTGTACACCTACTTAATATACCCCAATTCTATACATGCAAAAATTGTGTTATCCCTCTTTGCCACAACATCAAAGTGGGAACTCATGATCAGTTGATTAACAGTGAGCCCTAAGTTCTTTTTAGAGTCACTGTTTTCCAGGATACAGTCCTCTATTCCGTAAAAAATGCCCCACATTCTTTATTCTTAGTTGAGTGAACTTGCGTTTGACTGTATTAGTGCATGCTACTTGATTGTTCCAAGCTTGCGAAGGGTCTAGAGCACTCTATCAGCTGCCTGTGCTTACCATTATTTATCACACAAGCAGTCTTTATGTCATCTGCAAACTTTATCATCATAATTATACATTTCTTCCAGATTATTGTTAAAAAAATTGAATAGCATTTGGTTGAGCCTCAATCTTTGTTTACCCTATGAGGAACACCACCCTTCCCACACATACACTTGTTGAAGAATCCCATTAACAATCGCATTTTGAGATCAAAAACATTTTCTTCTAAGCATGTGTATTTGTATATTCAGGGCTAAATAGATGTCTTCATCTTATATTTGTAACTTGCCTTTTCTCTATTTATTTAAATAAATTCAGTATTTTAATCAATTAGAATGGTGATGGCATGAGGTACTTTGGCAGGGATATTCTGGAAGATGCAAGAGCTGGTTGATATCTTGTTTGAATGTGGATATGTAACACTACTACTCGTTCTCATTGTTCTCTTTATTTTACCATTTTATAGGACAGAACTAAATAATGAGTATTCTATAATATAAAAGCCCCAAGTTAAAATCCACCTTTAAACATGTCACTAATCATTTATTGGCAAGGGATAAATGTGACACTTTAACTGTCATGTATATCCTAAGTAAAATAAATACACTGAAACCCTATGCATGTTAAAACTTGTGGGCTTCTTAAAGAGTTTCCTAATGCATACTGCATATCAAAAAGAAAATAATTCCCCATAATATTCTAAGTTAGGGGTCGGCAACCTTTCAGAAGTGTTGTGCCGAGTCTTCATTTATTCACTCTGATTTAAGGTGTCGCGTGCTGGTAATACATTTTAATGTTTTTTAGAAGGTCTCTTTCTATGTCTATAGTATATAATTAAACTATTGTTGTATGTAAAGTAAATAAGGTTTTTTAAATGTTAAAGAAGCTTCATTTAAAATTAAATTACAATGCAGAGCCTCCTGGACTGGTGGCCAGGACCTGGGCAGTGTGAGTGCCACTGAAAATCAGCTTGCGCGCTGCCTTCGGCATCCGTGCCATAGGTTGCCTACCCCTGTTCTAAGTGTAATGCTCCAACTGGTCTTAAATACTTATTTAAACCAGATAGATATAGAAAAAACCTTAAACATATATCTTCTAAATTGTATCCCAATAACTATTAAAAAAGAAAATCTTTAAATTCTAATATAAACTTCAGTATGCAACATAAGCAGAGACATTTTTCTCTAAAATTAATTCATTCTGCTCTACAAAACAGAGAAATGTGAGTTTTACTATAGATACGAGACCTTTATTCTTTGACCTGAAATAGTTAAGTTTACTCAGAATGAAGCTTACATTTTAATTTAGGTGTCAGAAATACATAATTTAGATTGGAACGTTAGCTCTAAGGTGACTCTCTAAGCCTTGCACTGATTATTTTGTTGTCTTGGTACTTGAAAGGTTAAAGGGAGGCAGTATTTAAGAAAATGGATATTCTGTTTGAAGTATGTTAAATTAGTAGGAAAAAACTGCCTTAGGCATTGCCAGCCACACTAATTGAATATTTTTTGTGCTGTGGGGAAAAAAAGCTAGTATGAATACAGAAAAAACATCAAAGGGATACTTCACCATGGAGTGCAAATAGAAATTCTTCTATATCCCTAAGTTCTTTGGTTCTCATCATCTTCCAGTTTTAACCTTTTTTTCTTGTACTGACACTAATTTTTTCTCAAAACTGTGTCCACAGAGAAATCAATTTCTGTAAAACAAATACTGATACTCTAAAACAAACTCCATAATGCAATACCTTTAATCATAAATGGTGAGATTCTTACTCACACCCAAGTCCCTGCTTGACTTGGGTGTGAGTAAGAATAAAGGTCTCGTATCTATAGTAAAACTCACATTTCTCTGTTTTGTAGAGCAGAATGAATTAATTTTAGAGAAAAATGTCTCTGCTTATGTTGCAGGTAAAAGGGCTGCAGCTGAGTAAAGAGGCTCTAAAAGTCCAAGATCTAGCCAGGAAAAGATTCCCGCAGCACAGGAAATGAGGAAGGCAGCAATAGGCTGCCTCCCAAGGTTCTCTTTTCAAGCCCAGATGTAAGGGCATGCAAGAGGTGTTTGGTGAGGCAGAGGGGCCACAGCATGCTGCACTGGTGAAATTCTTGGCAGTCCAGGGAGGCTGTTGTAATTTAGGGCAGGTCTACACTACAAATTTACATTGGTGCAGCTGCACCGATGCACTGCATCTGGTGAAGCTGCTGTAATCAGATGAGAGAGAGCTCTCTCATTGGCTTACTAACTCTACTTCCACAAGAGGCAGTAGCTATGTCAGCAGGAGAAGCTCTCCCGTTGACATAGTGCTGTCTATGTTGTGGGGTGGGAGGTGGGGTGGTAGAGGCAGTATAACTACATCGCTCAGGGATGTGGATTTTTCATACCCCTGAGTGACAGGATTATACCGCAGAAAGTATGTAGTGTAGACCAAGCCTTAGACAGGCTTCCATGGCTCTCCCTAAACTTTGCAGGGGGCTTCCAGGGCTGGCCAGAGGGGGGGCAAGTGCAGCAATTTGCCCCAGGCCCTGGGCCCTGCGGGGGCCCCCACGAGAGTTTTTCAGGGCTCCTGGAGCGGGATCCTTCACTCGCTCCAGGGGCCCAAAACTCTCACAGGGCACAGGGCCCCGGGAGCTTCTTCCGCTCCGGGTCTTTGTAGGTAATTCGGCGGCAGGGGGTCCTTGTGCCCCAGGACCCGCTGCCGAAGAGCTGGGTCTTCAGCAGTAATTCAGTGGCGGGTCCCGGAGTGGAAGGACTCCCCGCCGCCAAATTACCACCGAAGCAGGGGCCCCCCTCTGCCAAGGACCCCAGGCTCCCTGAATCCTCTGGGCGGCCCTGGGGATTTCTGTGGTCCCTGGAGCAGCTCAGAATTGGGCAGGTGCATAGGTGGCTTATAACCACCTTAGCTGTCTGTAGTATGGTTTCTTTGCTGTGCCTCAGGTCTCAAGAATCTAGAAAAGTAAGAGAGTAAGAGGTTTTAGCTGTTTGTTATTGGAAAAGAGGAAACTTCTAACTAACTCAACAGAAGAATTCAAAATTTGGAAAGGAACTAATGAGGAGGAAAGTTTTTGATACTAACAGGTGGAATATTATTATAAGCTAAGCTATGGAATATTATCTAGATATTTGGTCTTGATAAAGACATTATTTTGTGTCAGAGCTGGTCAAAAATGTTCATGGAGCATTCTTCTGTTGGAAAATGAGTTTTTGTCAAAAACAAACTTCCTCTGGAAACATTTATTTTGGACTAAATTTCATTTGATTTTTTTAAAAATGGATTTAAATGAGGTGAAATATTAAATGTTGACATTTTTGGAATGGACCTTGTCGATTTTTTTCATTTAAAAAGATTTTTTGTTTCTTTTTTATTTTATATGACAATATTTAAAAATATGTAACATCAAATCAAAATAAAATATTTTGATTAACTCCAAACAATTCAAAATGGCAAAGTTTCCCATGAAATGAACATTTTCCTTCACAGGTCTTATACTAGGTAAATCAGTTCAAGTATAAGTGAATTTCAGAGGCATCTAGGTTAGTTTCTTGAGAAGACAGTGACATCAGAGGTTGAGAAAATGGGATTAAAATAAGCAAACAAACAAAAGCTATAAGTGTAGGTCCATAATGACATTTTGCTGTTTCTAAAATTTCTGATGTTCTTATGATGTATTTAGCTGTGTACATATAGGGGGTTCACAGACCACATACTAAATTGGAGCAAGGCATTGGGGAGTACTGGGCCAGGGAGACCCCACCCCTCAGCAGTTGCGGGTCTGTTCCAGTGGTAGGACAGTTTGAAAGGGCACTGGAAGCCCAGGGGCAGGGGGAAAAGCAGTTACAGGCTGTACCAGCAAGTGAGGCTAACACCTGGAGCTATGAGAAGAATGACTACAGACTTGGTAATGCCACTCTGGAAGCTGTGATCCATATTCCCCCTGCCTCCTGGTTTCAGTTGGGAATTCAAGAGCAACCTCAAAGGAGGGGATGTTGTCCCCCCAGGGAGACTATGGTGATACTGCAAAAACTGTGACCACACCCTTAACAGAGCTAAAGCCTAAAAGGAAGTGACCCAGGGGCATGTAACTTGGGGTGGACCAACAAGTAGTCCAGACACTGCAACATCTCTTTAGGGTCCTGGGTCAGGACCTAGTGGAATGGAAGGGCCCTGCTCCCCCTCAATGCTGTCATGACAGAACCTCAATGGGAGAAGAAGGAATACATGGAAGGGAGAGGCTCCTCTGGATATGGCTCAGCAGGGCCCACTCTAGAACAAGCTGATGGAAAAGAACGGAGGAGCCACTGTATGATCACTAGACCAGCTGGCTGCTGAATTGGAGGGAGGTACTCCAGGGAGGTACTGAACTTGATTCTTCTCTCAGATTGGTTTGACCCTTGTGCAACTCCATTGAAAATAACGGAGTAATTTCTAATTTATACTCGTGTAACTGAGATGAGGTTCAGTCCCATGTGATTTCTACTTTCTTTGTGCTGCACTTTTAAATGTAGGGAGCCTTCTACTCGTCTGTTGGGAGCAATGCGGAATGCCAGTTTCAGATGACTACTACAGAAAGTAATACATTGTGTGCTCTCTCTTTGTAACAATCATTTTAAGTTGCCTGTCAATACTGTTTCCCTTCCCCACTTCTGGGCAAGCAAGCAGAAAATTCCCTGCATTTAAAGGTATAGCAGACAGAACACAGAATCATGACATTTAATAACTGAATACACCATTCTTTTATTCCTTCTGAATCTGGTTCCACAGCATAGCTAAATAGTGCTGTCATGGTATAATTCCCCACTCTGAACCCCAGTGTCCAAAAGATGGGGTACTAGCATGAATTCCTCTAAGCTTGATTACCAGCTTAGGACCTGTAGCACTGCCACCAACCAGGAATTCCAGTGCCTGGTACACTCTGGTCCCACCAAAACCTTGCCCGGGGAACCCCAAGGCCAAGACCCTCTGGATCTTATCACAAGGAAAGTAAACCCTTTCCCTCACCATTGCCTCTCCCAGGCTTCCCCTCCCTGGGTTACCCTGGAAGATCACTGTGATTCAAACTCCTTGAATCTTAAACAGAGAGGAAAATGCACCTTTCCCCCTCCTTCTCTCTCCCCCTCCCAGACTCTCCCTGAGAGAGAAAGTAATCCTAACACAGAGAGAAAATTAACCTTTCTCTCCCCCTTCCCTCCTTTCTCCCCACCAATTCCCTGGTGGATCCAGACCCAGTCCCCTGGGGTCTCACCAGAATAAAAAAACAAACAATCAGGTTCTTAAACAAGAAAAGCTTTTAATTAAAGAAAGAAAAAACAATAAAGATTGTCTTTGTAAATTTAAGATGGAATATGTTACAGGGTCTTTCAGCTATAGACACTGGGAATACCCTCCCAGCCTAAGTATACAAGTTAAAATTAAATCTTTTCAGCAAAATACCAATTTGAGCTCCTTCCAACCAAATACACATTTGCAAATAAAGAAAACAACCATAAGCATAACTCAATTTATCTACCTAGTACTCACTATTCTGAACTTATAAGAGCCTGTATCGGAGAGATTGGAGAGAAACCTGGTTGCACATTTAATCCCTCTGAGCCCCCAGAGTGAACAACAACCAAAAAACTAAGAGCACACACAAAACTTTCCTCTCTCAAGATTTGAAAGTATCCGGTCCTCTGATTGGTCCTCTGGTCAGGTGACAGCCAGGCTCACTGTTCTTGTTAACCCTTTCCAGGCAAAAGAGCTATGAAGCACTTTTATTTTATTAACTCTTACTTATCTGTTTATGATAACTGCCTTGACAGCAGACTGGCCATAGAGCTACATGTTTCAAAACAAAATATACTAAGACAACAGAAACTGTTGAAGGAGGATGAATTTTCTAATTTAATCATCTTGGATAATATTACAATTGTATTTATAAAGTTTCCATTCCATGCTTGCTTGCATATAGGTGTTGTCCTATGGAGCTCTTTTAATTTCTCAAACTGTACTTGGATTCCCTCCAGCAAAAAACAGACCCACAAAAGGAAATCTCAGTGAAAAGTTGCAAACCAACTGCATAAATGCAATGGTTTGGTTTAAATGCATGGCTTGGCTTAAAATAAGAGCCTTCTAAACTATTGCTCAGAATTCATAGTGAACTTTTTTTGTAGTTTCAAACTGTGTGCTTGAAGTTAAAAAATAATCACTTTCATCTATGCTCATAGTTCCGGGTTCAGGCTAGAGCCAGGAGCACATTTAGTAAAGTACAGACCATGACAGGTGGCGGGCTGGTCTTGCAGAATTTATGCTCTGGCCAAAAATGGGAAGAGGTGGAATTTTAATAACGGTTTTCATATTCTATCTAGTCCAGTATCTTTGGCTTAAGAATCTTGCCTGAGCCTCCCACTACTTAAGTCTTCGTGACATGAACAGTCATACAAATTGAGTGATTCTCATGGGGCTTCTTTCATTTGCAGAACGGTAGAGGGAAAAAGCAGTTGAGTTAAGACAATCACACCAAATTTTCAATAAATATAAAAAATGTAGCAGGCCTATTTAAGATATATAAGCAGAGTAAAAATCAAATATTTTATAGAATCATATTGTAAGGTATAGATTTGGGACTAAGAAGTAGGCCTTTTTTTGAAAAGTGGAATTCATACGAGTCAGAGCAGTTCTCACAGGTGATTGTTAATTACTTAAATGCTGTGTGAGCTTCAAAGCAAAATGGTAGATTTCTTTTAAAAATATGTATTCACCATTGCACTTTGAAATGGACAGCATTTTTATTTTCCATAAAATTTTCTGCAGTTGGTGAAGCCCCATAAAGCCATGTTCGAAACATATATTTGATTATCTTCTCTCACACACAAAATTGACAGTATGTGATTATGTCAGGCTGTTGGTTCATTCATAAGAAATGTGCTGACATTTCAACCCGAAGAATATATCATTTAAAGTTTAAAGAAAAGGGAAATGTTATTTAGAAATTTTATGTTTGAGGCAGGTGTCTTGGCAGGTACAACTATTTGGAATAACTCTTTATGTGGGAGTCGAAATAGACTCTTTTGGAATAACTGCATTCACACAAAAGCCTTCATTGTACTGAAAGGATGTCATAGTGTGTTAAGATAGTAAGTTCAAAGATTCAGTGAATACAGCCTTACTTCAGTTTTACTGTGCATAAAAAAAATGCTTGTCTTCTTCTAGTAAGTGCAGGCATCTTCCCCGGGCACATACAATCATGAAAAATATATATGTGGTCTCAGACCTTTAACATAGAATTTACAGGCTGCATGAATAATAATGTAACTTCTCTTGCTATAACCAGCAGCGTCACCACTATAATTAAGGTTGTCCCATTTTTCCCTTTAAATTCTTTATTAGAAAGTAGTGGGTGCAAACACATTTCTGTAGTGTTTTGACTGAAACTTAAAGCTTGAAGCTAACATCTATAATAGGGATAAAATTGGTATTTTGTGGAGAGCGGTCATAAGTTACCTAGCTATTGTATTTTTAAAAGAATCAATTGCATATAGCAATTTTTTAAAACTATGATCTAAAAACTAGACATATGACTATATCTGGTCCTCCTGAAGGATACCGAAGCACTTCATGCCCGATTTTGACTGGCCCTTGTGGAGGTGCAAAAGGGGAGAGTCCTCAGAGCAGAGGCCAGCCACAGTGGTCATCGTTGCATTTGTAACCCACATGCCTTCTGGGTATGGTGTTCCGTCACATCTAGTGGCACTGAGACCAATTTGAGTTAAATGAGTCTGCTCTACAGCCTAATCTGAGAGCCAGTTAGCTTTTAGCTCGTGGTAGAGGCTCATGCACTAAACTCCAGAGGTACCCAGTTCAATCCTACTCACTGATGATGGGGGTCTGTTGGCATTACACATTCACTAGCAATACAAGCCAAGCCAGGATGGGCAGGGGCAAAATATCCCTTTTTACCTTACTCACACCCAGGGGAAGGGAGCTCAGGCTCCACCTCCTCCTCCCAACATCAATTTCCCACTTAGGAGTTCCATAAAGAGCTGTGCCCCAAAGCAAAGGGTGTGCTGCCACTAAATTGATTATACAAAGATCCACAATTTTTCTGTGGGGATTTGAAACGTGTATTAATACCAACTTGAGAACTGCACAAATTCCTCTGCAGAATAAAGGACACTAATGAATAGTTAGTTGCATAGATCTCCCAAGCAAATAACTTTGATTTAAAATATATATATATACACATTCATTGTTCTGAAAGATGAAAAACTGACATTATTTTAGTGTGACAAAAAAGCACAGCTTAAAGTAAACTGTTCAGGTCTACTGGGCGTATGTGTAAAATTCTTTTTAAAACCAGCATTTTTCATGCTGTCCATCTGTTCCAGCAAGTCAGTTCATTAATATACATTCTTTAAACGTTCATCATTACCTCTGTGAGTCAGACATGGTATATTATGATATAAGCATGCATGTGGATATGTAGTCCATCATGCATACTGAATATTTATTAAAGCAAATATAGGTAGTACACACTTGGAAAAAAATGATATAGATTCACCAGTGAGTTCCAGCTGCTTTGCGCTGCTCTAGCAAAGCAAAGCAGCCATAAACTCAGTCTAACGATCTAGGCATATGGCTCCTTTGTGACTCCAGAGCATACTGATTAATCTAATACAACATTGCAAAAATTATCCACTGTAATTCCAAGTATTCACGTTTTCTGCAACATTAGCCCTTGGGCTGCAATTTTTCACCTTTGAGCTTTCACAATTTTTTTTTTTAAGTTTGAGCAAAACGTCTTGAGTCATTTTTGAGTCATAGGAGTGTAGGAAAAGACTATTATTGTTAAAAAGAAATTCTAAGCATATATTTTGGAAGAGGACTACAGAAAAAATGATTGCATTTTGAAACTTGAAATTTTGCACAATCACACATTGAAGTGTTTGCGTTGCTTACTTTGAATAGGGTTGAGATGGAGATATTAATTATTATAAACAACTGAAAAAAACAATAGTTAATATACTCACTAGGCAACTGCTGAGTATTTGGGGAGTGGAAGAGGTTGTTTGTTTTTAAGTACTCTGTCTTCTCTGTGACAGCACAGTGCACATTCTCCCTAACTTCCCTCATGCATCTTATCGAAAGACACCTAAATCCTGCAACTGTGAAAACTAGCAATGTCACCGGAAGGAGAAAATCATAAGCACTGAAAAAAATTCCCTGGATCCCCTGTTTTAGTTTTTCTTTTCATTCTGCCAGTTGTAAACTTCATTTAGTTTTAAAAAAAATCAAGCCTTTTCCTTTTCCATATCCTAATCTAACCCTGAAAAATAGACCAATGTGTTGCTGTACTGTTTAATCTAACTTTGCAGAAAACTCTATCCAGCCAAATAGCAGTAGCAAAAGTGATAGCTCCCTCTGTCTGCACTTCAGTGATGAGTGAATTCTGTTCCCTTCCCACCCATTCACCCATTTTGAAACCTGTCTGAGACATGAAGTGGAGCATCTCCTACAACTGGGCACAGTAGAACCAGTTCTGGTACATAACAAAGGGAAGGGCTTCAATTCCCATTATTTTTTAACCTGAAAGGAGTTTGGAGGATGGAGACCCATCCTCGATCTCAAGAAGCTAAACAAATTAATCAGATCACAATGATTCATAATGGTTATGTTAGCTACAATCATTTCAGCACTGGAACAAGGGGATTGATTTGCAGCCCTCGACCTGCAAGATACATATTTTCACATGACTATAGGCCCTATGTACAGGAAATTTCTTCAGTTTGTACTGGGGCAGTACCATTTCTAATATACAGTACTACCCTTTGACCTCTCCATGAACCCACCAAGTGTTTTCCAAAGTCCTTACTGTGGTGGCGGCCCACCTTCCAAGCACCAGGTCACGATATACCCCTGCTTACATGACTGTCTAATCAAGGCTAACACTCGGGCAGAAACCATTGCAGTCACGCACCAGATAATATTGCTCTTCACCAGTCTCAGTCTACAAATAAATGCCCAAATGTCCACACTGACTCCAGTCCAGAAACTGGACTTCATCAGCATGCTCTGTTTATGTCATGTTATGACATGCACCTAAATTATCTAGAAGCAACAGCATCATAACCTCTTAAGAGATTCACCACTCTAAAGAACCTCATCAATACCTCACTGCACAGCCCAAGGATATCAGCCAGGACCTGTCTTCAGCTACTAGGTCACATGGCGGCAACCACGTATGTGGTGAAACATGCGAGACTGCACATGCGCTGCTTGCTCAAGATGGTGTTCACACCACACAAACACAACTTTATTCTGAGAACATTAAAGACATCCTGCTAAACAGCAGACGGCCCACTACATGGGCTACGTATCTACATACATGGAAGAGATTCCACGTGCAGTGACCAAACAAACAAATCAACGCCAGCACCTCTACCATACCAGTGGTCCTGGACAGCATGCTCTACCTTAAGAAATTTGGCCTTTCAATTAGTTCTCTGTGGGTGCATCTGGCAGCCATTACAACATTCCATGACAAAGGGGATGGTGTTTCAGTCTTTGCTCACCCAGTTACCAAAGATTCCTCCAGGGAGTTTGCAACCTCTACCCAGAATCCCAACACCCCCATGGGACCTGACTTGAGTGCTTTAATCTCTCACAATCGCCACCATTCAAACCTCTGGCCACATGTTCTCTTCTACATCTTTCCATGAAGATGGCCATTCTAGTTGCCATCCCGTTTGCGAGACGTGTGGGAGAAATTGGTGCTCTTATGGCTGGACCACTTATATGGTTTTTCTCAAAAACAAGATCACTCTCAGACCTGACCCCAAATTTTTGCCTGAAGTCCATTCTTCCTTCCACATCAATCAGCCTATCCATCTTCCCACATTCTTCCCTAACCCTCACAAGGACAGGTAAGAAGCTATTTTCCACATCCTGAGCATTAGAAGGGTGTTAGCCTTTTATCTTGAATGGACTAAATCATTCAGAAAAACTCCTAAATTTTTCCTCTCCACCATGGACGGCTCCAAAGGCAAACCCGTTTCTAAGCAGAGACTTTCCAGATGGATTTCAAATTGCATTTAACTCTGTTACTGACAACATGAACTGCAACCCCGCTCATGGGTTAGAATACACTCCACAAGATCTGTAGCTACGTCGGTTGCCTTCCTGCATAATGTGCCTAGTACCGACATATGCAACACAGCTACTTGGACATTTCCTCTCACATTCATTCAACACTACATCATTGATCAGGTCTCAGCCTCTGACACTTGGCTGGGACACACAGTCTTAGTGTCCATTCAGGCCTAATTCTGAAGCCCCTCCTTTCCCCTGAGGGGCACTGCTCTACGGTCACTTAAAGTGAAGCACTCACAGGGACTCCACTTGAAGAAGAAGAGAGGGTTACTTACCTTGTGCAATAACGGAGGTTCTTTGAGATGTGAGTCCTTGTGGGTGCTCCAGTACCCACTCTCCTCCCCTCTACTTCGGAGTTCTAATTAATTCCTCTGTGGTAGAGAAGGAACTGGGGGGTGGGAGTGCACAGCACTAGTTAATTGCTGCTGCAGGCGTGAGATGAGGAGAGCGCATGTGTGGCCCAGCCAGGTACTGCTGTCAAAATTATCTGACTTAAAGTGACCAGATGTCCTGATTTTATAGGGACAGTCCTGATTTTTGGGTCTTTTTCTTATATAGGATCCTATTATCCCCCACTCCCATCTCGATTTTTCACACTTGCTCTCTAGTCACCCTAATCCAACTAGAGGCATAGGGTGTACAATCACCTAAAGTAAAGCACCCACAGGGACTCACATCTCAAAGAACCTTATTGCACAAGGTGAGTAACGATCTCTTACCTACTGAATCTACAGTCTGCTCACAAATTTATCTCTATCAAACCTACTTCCAACATTCTAAACCAGAAGTTTCAAGCCCCTGCCATTTAAAAAAGAAAATTATTATTTTCCCAAATCATTTTACTGATCTGAAGTACAGAATGAACAATAGTCACATCTTGACCAGTGACAGATTTAAGGGCTCATGTTTAGTGAACCATCAATATTAGTAATAAGGAAGTGGTAATCTCCCCATTCTAATGGGATACACCAGTTTGAGCCTACCACTTGTTTACACTGAAGGTCCTTTACACCACCCTCCTAGTGTAAAGAGACCTTGAAGTGGGTGTCAATGTAAAAGAATAAAGTTTACATTCAAGGAAATATATCTGACTACTTTCAAGAAATTATATGCAGAGCTGATTATGTAACTGTTGGACTGAGTTTTTCTGCTGGAGAATGAAAAATTCAGATGTGTTGCCAGCCATGTTGAGGCATCCCAGGCCCCTTCATGCTTCCCCAGCAGCCCTATTGTACCTCAGCTATGCAGCAGCAAAATTATTTCTTTCTCTTTCTCAGATTTTATTAAACACTTAAGATACTCTAAACGAATCTCATTTAATTTCTGGCTAGGAAATCATAATTAAATGTTATCAATGCCATCTTCATTCCACAATTGCTTCTCTCACTTTTTGGGGAACCTTAATGAAGTGACATTTTCAAAACTGGGCTAATTTCACCAGAGGGGAAAAAACTGGTTTTGAAACTTGTATAGTCTTATCTGACCCCAAATGTTTTGCTTGTTCTATCAGTAGGATATAAAATGGTCTTTTATGGCTTGTGCAGCATGCCTGTGTCCATATACCTTTATGCCACACTGTTCAACATTACTATCTAAAACCAACGTCTTCAGCTTCACACACTGAGCACGTAACTGCCTGATATTAATATTGTATGCAACTCTGTTGGGCAGAAATCTGGTTGCTTCTGAAGTATATTGTCATGAAAAGAGAGATGAAGACAGGGCTGTTTCATTGTTGTGGTGATGGATAATTTGATCTGACCTGCAAATATTCAATATTTAATTTTTTTATAGTTAGGGTTTATGTTCTCCCTAAACTCTATTCTTGGAAATCAAAGTATGTGCTTGGTCTAGTGAAATACACTTAACAGACCAACCACCTATAATGGAATTCAATCAAAGCGCGAGCTGAGGGAGTAGTAGCCTTTGACCAAGAGTCACAAGTTTCATTAGCCTGCTATGATAAATGAGTTAAGAAGTGTGAATGCATTTCTTACGTATTTAGAAATCTGCTGCCAATACAGATTTTGATCCAGATTGTGTTATTCAGGCCTTTGTTAGAGTAACATGGAGCCACTCTGTCACAGGACGCTTGGGGAGAGATTGCTTTTCAGGAAGCCTGATCCCTGATGCGTGGACATGCTGCACTAGCTCCTTAGGATGGAGAAGCCTGCTTCTTTCTGTGGGCCCCAAGTGATGGGACTACAATTGTTTCTGATCCATGCAGAGGACACACCCAGAGAAGAGGCTCCACAAGCCCTTCCTGTATAACTGCACAAGAACCAGGAACATTTTGGACCTTTATTTCCTTTTCATATCTAAGATAATCTATTCTCTTCCTGTAAGCAACTTCCATCCATCCAAAAAACAAATAAAATGTACCTATGTCTTTGTGGTCAGTTGGAATTATAACATCTTTGCACTGAATAAAGCCGACAGTCCCCTTCTTTCCTATCCACTTGTCATTTAAGAGGCAATGCCAAGTAGTTTAATTAGGGTCAGCATTTCACTTGCCATAAAATAAGATGGTGGGGAATTCATGGATTCTATTAGAAAACAAATCTGTCAACAGAAATATGAAAACTAATCCCTGTTGTCGCTATTTTCAGTGGCAACTTCAATTCCAGTGTGAGCAAACCCTGCTGGATTTGTAAACCATAACATCTCTGCTTCAGGGAAATGACAGAGAAATGCAACTCTCTTCTAAATGAAGAGCATCACAAATCCAGGTGCACGTAATTCCATTGTGCTATGTTTATGATTGAGTGCTTTAAGGATTTTCTTTCTGATTTTTTTTTTCAGAATAAAATTGATGTAACCTATCACAAGATAGTATGGTTGTGCTACTTTTTGGCTTGTAAGAGCAACATTTTCTAAGTAGAGTAAGTATGTCATCTAAATGTGTGCCCACAACTTTGCCTTCACAAATGTTTCTTTTGCAAAAGACAGAGTTGTTCACACAAACAGTTTTAGTATGCACAAACCACATAGAAAACTGAGAGCTAGATGTGGAAGGACAAATATGTTTGCACACAAATTTTATCTTTTCCAGGAGCAAATGATTGTGTTTTAAATGCAAAATTAGAGGCCATTAAAGAGTCCCTAAAAGTAATCTATTTTTATGTACTTATTACTGTTATCTCAACAGTATTACGTCTTTACACCATAGTTTGCCTCAGGGCTGGTCTACACTAGGGGAGGGGATCGATCTAAGATACGCAACTTCAGCTACGTGAATAACGTAGCTGAAGTCAAAGTATCTTAGATCGAGTTACCTACTGTCCTCACAGCGCGGGATCAATGTCCGCAGCTCCCCCTGTCAATTCCTTTACTGCTGTTCGCGTTGGCGGATTTCCGGAGTCGACAGGAGCGCGTTCGGGAATCGATATATCACGTCTAGATGAGACGAGATATATCGATCCCTGAGAAATCGATTGCTACCCGCCGATACGGCCGGTAGTGAAGACGTATCCTCACTGTATGCTAAACTCAAGATTAGATACTTACTGTGGTCTGTGAAGAGTTATCTGTGAGACAGTCTCTCTATTAATATGTAGGTCTTGCTAAAAAAAATGGTTGAGAAACCCTTATGTACCCAAAATTAGGAGCAAAAAATTATGGCTTTTTTGAAAAACTGTCCCTAGAAGTAATGTGTTTTTTTGTATTGTTACTATAGTATCAGTGGTATGAGTTTCTTTGACATAATTAGGTTATAAGGTCTTGTGTGTAGGGGTCATCTTTTTGTTCGGTGTTTGAACAGTGCCTAGTAAGATGTGGTCCTAGTCCCTAATGGGGGCTCCTAGGAGCTATGTTAATGTAAATAATGAATAACAATAATAATCTGCTTTTGTTTCACAGAGATCTGTAAATATAACTCAAAATGGGATAGCTGCCTTTTCACATGTAAATGTCCAAAAATATAGCAACTTGCTGTGATATATTGCATCGGTATATGATGCATTTGAGCTCAAAGAAAAAGATCCCTGACTGTCCCTGTTTTTGCCTGACTGAGAATTTTAGGACTAGGCCATGTCTGTCTAGGTCTAAATGGCCATGTATTCCTAACGTTTACATGATAGTGCATTTCTACATACATATCTCTGTTTATATTAATGATCTGTTCTCCCCCTAATACAGGTGCATAGTTCCCATTGCAAAGAACAAGAACTATAGTCATATAAATAGAATAGATACCTAAGGTTAATGAGAAGTTACTGTGGTAAAGTTTCCCAGAGAAAACAGAATAACCTTTAGACATTCATGTAAAGCCTGGAGAGATGACTTCGCTATATACATGTGTGTGTGAATGCAAGAGACATATTTTAGCAGTGTAAAGCGTCTTTTTTTTTTTTTTTAGTAATAATTTCATTCATGTGTGTAGGGCTAGGATTTTAAATCTCACACATTGTTTCTTTTTTTTCTTTACTATAGGATTGCACAGTATACGAAACAGAAAATAAAATTCTTCATGTGGTAAGTAATCCTATGTTCCTGCTTTTAAACTATGTACAGCCATATTCCTCTTAATCTGCAAGATTTACTATACATTTTTTAATCTAGTGTAGGAAAATAAGGTTCCTTAGAATTTGGCAGTGGCAAATGGCAATGGATGACACTAGTCACTAGGAGCTAAGAGTTTTGTAGATTATAGAATCAAAAGGGATCATTGTAATCATCTAATCTGACCTCCTGTGTAACCCAGGCCATAAGACTTCCCTAAATTTCTATTTGAACTAGAGCATATCTTTTAGAAAAACATGCAATCTTAATTTTAATATTTCCGTTGGTGAATAATCCACTACAACCCTGGGTAAATTTGTTCCAATAGTTACTTACCTTCACTGTTAAAAAATTGTACATTATTTCTAGTCTGCATTTGGCTAGCTTCAGCTTCCCAGAAATTGGATCTTGTTATATTTTTGACTGTTGGACTGAAGAGCCTTCTGTTATCAAATTTATATTCCCCATATAGATTCTTACAGTCTGTGACCATCTCACTCCTTAATTTTCTCTTTGTTAAATTAGACAGATTGAGCTCCTTAAGACTATCACTGAGAGGTATGTTTTCCAGTGCTTTAATCATTCTTGTGGCTCTTCTCTGAACTGTCTTTTTCACCATCATCTTCCTCTGTAGTATGGGCCATGGGTCACTTGCAGATTTAAACTAGTGTAAGTGGCAGATTCTCTGGAACTTGAAGTCTTTAAATCATGATGTGAGGTCTTCCGTTACTTAGCCAGAAGTTAAGAGTCTATTACAGGAGTGGCTGGGCATAGTTGTGTGGCCTGCAGTGTGCAAGAGCTCAAACTAAGGTCAGAAGGCACCATCATGACTATCTAAAATCTATGTATGTCCAATTTATCAACATCCTTCTTGAACTGTGGATGCCAAAACTATGGACACAGTATTCCAGTAGCAGTTGCACCAGTGCCAGATACAGAGGTAATATAACCTCTCCACTTCTACTTGATATTCCCCTATTTATGCATCTAAGAATCACATTAGTCTTTTTGGCCACAGCTCATGTTCAGCTGATTATCCACCAGGACCCTGAAATCCTTTTCAGAGTCACTGCTTCCCAGTGTAGACTCCCCCTTCCCATAAATATGGCTGCCATTTTTTGTTCCTAGATGTGTGACTTTACATTTGCCTGCATTAAAATGTGTATTGTTTGCTTGTGCCCAGCATCCAGATTGCTCTTTAACAGTGATGTCATCTTCAGTCATTACCACTCCCCCAATCTTTGTCATCTCCACACTTTATCAGTAATGATGTAATGTTTTCTTCTAGATAGTTGACTGAAAAAAAAGTGATAGCATACGGCCAAGAACTGATCCCTGTGGGACCCACTAGAAACACTCAATGATGATTCGCTATTTACAGTTAGCCACTATTTAATCCTCTGAATGTGTCACATGGATTTTTGTATCATTCTATTTTCTTTATCAAAATGTCATGATGCCAAGTCAAATGATTTACAAAACTCTAAGTGTATTACATCAACAGTATTACCTTTATCAGCAAAATTTGTAACTTTATCAAAAAAAGATCATTTGACAAGGTCTGTTTTCCATAAACCCATGTTGATTGGCATTTATTACATTATCTTCTTTTAATTCTTTATTAACTGAGTCATGTAACAGCCATTCCCATATTCGGCCTGGGACCTATGTCAGGCTGATGGGTCTGTAATTATTCAGCTTTTTCCAGTTATCCTTTTTAAATATTGGCACACATTAGTTTTCTTCCAGTCCTCTGGAACTTTCCCAGTGTTCCAAGACTTATTGAAAAGCAATACTGATGATCCACAGAATTTTGTGGCCAGTTCTTTTAAAACTCTCAGATTGAAGTTATTCAGACCTGCTGATTTAAAAATGTCTAGCTTCAGTGAGTGTTATATATCACCCTCTGCAGTGACTGTTGAAAAGGAAAGTATTTCATCCACAATATATTATATGAATATATCATCTGACTTTTTCCCAAATACAGAACAGAAATATTTATTGAACAGTTCTGCCTTTTCTACATTGTTATTGACAGTTCCACCATTTCATTTAATAATGGACCAGTAGCATTCCTATGGTTCTTAACTCTTCTCGCCACAGGTTTCTCTTTGGGTCATTTTGCTTCCATTGACAACTTTCTACTATTCCTAGCTTCTGATTTATATTAATCACTATCAACTTCTTCTTTCTTTCTTGTTATATTTAAAAAAAAATTAGCTGCTTTTACTTCTCCTATAAGCCAGATTTGTTCGTTTGTTTAACCAGTGTGGCCTTCTTTTGTAGTTATGGGATCATGCATTTGGGCCTCTAGTGAAATGTTCTGAGTCAGTTCCCAATTATCATTCACATTTTTTGGTTTAAATTCTTCTCTCAACTGATCTGCTTTATATTTGTTTTCAGCTTTATGAATTGACCATTTTAAAGCACCAAGTATATATATTATGGTTAGGACTTTATTCTGTTTGCACATTACAAATGTAATCAAGTCAAAATCACTGCTACATAAACTGCCACTAATTTTTAGTTTTGTGATCAATTCCTCTTTATCTGTCAAGATGAGATCTAATGTAAAAGTCCTCCATGTAAGGTACAACACTTTTTGAGTTAGAAAATTGTCATTGATAAATTTCTGAAATTCATACTGGCAGCATGAGACTTAAAGCATAAGTCACTCAGACTGAAGCCTATGGTAGTGCAGCTTTTTTTCCTATCCACATAATAAACAAGTGATTTAGAGATAGGTCATCTTATTCTCTAGTGTGATTTAGTGGTGTGTAGCAGACACCAACTAACACTCCAACTTGTAATGTATCAGTTAAAAGATTGATCCATAAGCATTCAACATCATTTGCTTCCAAGTTGTCAGGAACTTGGAAACAGGTAATGCCATTTTTGACATAGAGTGCTATTCCCCCTCCTCTTTTGCCCACTCTTTTCACCCTCCCCTTTTGTTGTTAGTTTTATGTCTTCATAACTAATCTGGCCAGCCTATCTCCATGAAGACTGGTTTCCCTGCTACTGAAATGTAAGCCATTCAAAATTTTCTCTTCTCACAGAAGGTGGACTAATGTTCCACAAAACTAAAATCTTCCACTTGATACTGGTTACCTCTCCAGTGGTTCACTTCCAGAATCTTCTCTCTTCCTCCACTCCCAGGGCAGGAATTATCTCGAAGAAGATCACTTGGACGCTCTTCAGCACCATTCCGAGTTCCCTTAAAGTCATCTGTAATCTGTGAGATATCTTGTGAAGCAGCATCATTAGTATCCATATTTACCATCACCAGCAGTTTCTTACCTCTCCACACACTTCAGAATGCTGTCCAATCTTAGTCATGTCTCATGTCTTGGCTCCAGGAAGACAGCACATTGTTCTGTTGTCTGCCTGTCTTTTGCAGAATGTTTTCCCTTTTTTCTTGATAAAGAATCTCCAACCAGTATTGTCTGTATTCTTGAATGGTTGGATAGCTTTTTGTGAACATCCTTGATTTTTCCTATGGGTTGGACTTACTAGTCATCCACAGGTGTGTGCTGCACATCTCTCTGTTCCAGTCAAACAGCTGGATCGTCAGAGATATCGTCTGTAGTTTCTATACTGAGGACATAGTAAGGATTGGAAACTTCTGTCTGTTTGGAATTCCTTCTGGTTCTTTTCGCTCTAGTTGTCACAGTCTGCCCATTCTTGTCTGTCTCCAGCCATGTAGAATGGTTTAAATGTTCTATTTTAAAGGGCTGGAAATAATCAACAGTGTTAACTTGATATTTTTAAAACAATCCAGAAAATAACAAGGTAATACCATTTATATAACATTTTTGATACTAGAAGCTCTCAGAACATTTTTATATAACTTAATGACCTCAGCATGCAAATGCATATTTTCTTGTTAATTTTATTTTTTGATACAAAAGCATACATGGAAACAAATTAAAAATAATTAGAGCTGGCTAGATTAGTTAGGAGCAGATACGAATCAGTCTGAACAATTTCCTATTCTTTGAAGCAAATCAAACCCAAACCTTTAGATGCTTCAAAAAGTTTGATCCTAGAACTAATCACCAATACTTAATTTTTTGTGTCAAATCCATTTAAAAGTATCACACTGCACTGTAGGATAGTGTACTCTGGGGCTTCTGAGCATAGGAGATTTAAACATAGTGTCATGGATGCACAGTAGATAATCTGTGAAATCTGGCACTTTACCTGCTGATACCTTCCCAATTAGCAGGTAGAATGCCTCATAGGTTCTACCCAAACAAGTTTAATGGCTGGAGCGGCCTGGGGGAAGAGACATACAACCTGTGTGAAAGTCTGCTGATTAAAGAGAGTACATCATTTCCCCTAAAGAGGCATGATGCTCTAGGGGACAAGGGTGCATGCTCTCTCTTTCCTCAAGATATAGGAAGAGAAGTTGTGCTGGCACAGAAAAAAAGTTGCATCCTATGCATTAGGGGACATTTTCAGAGGATTTGCAAGCTTTGGTATGCTTTTGAGAGGCTCTAACCAAAGGCCTGATTTTGTTTTTTTCATGTGCACTGCTTCTAACCAGAACTTAAATATGTAGTAAACCATTGATAGCCAGTTAGATTCAGAAATTCTGCAATGACTTCTTAGAAAAGAGCTTACTGTTGCAAACCTGTTTCTGGAGGGGGACTTTTTAAAGCACCTGAAGTCTTCTCGAGTTTGAAATGTGTCTCTCTCTTTGCCTGCAATCTGCAATTCCAGTTTCAGGTGCCTTCCAAATATGCTTATTCAGCAGAAATATTGTATTTGCTGCTTTTGTCACTCTTCAGATGGATGCTTGGGCATGTAGAAAAGAATGTAGAGAATCCCACAGTCTCAGTGCTTACACAGATTATATAATATCTGCTGCATTTCCACTACCTAGGACTAATTTTCCACAGGTTTTATCTTTCTTGGTTAGAGTATTGGTCAATCATGTGTAAATCCAATCTTCTGTCTTCTACCAGTGATCAGTCCCTGATAAATTGGAATAAGACAAAACAAAAAAGCCACGTAATACTGCAAGGCAATTGTGCAGTGCTGTGCAATGGTCAAAGGAATTAGCTTTTGCACTGAAATCTGATTTACCCTTATTTTAGTTTGCATAATTACAGTTATTATAATAGGGTGGCAACACCATTATAGTTAAGGTTAAGATGAACTTGCTGTTTAACAGCTGATTTTTCTGAGTATGCTAAATCCATGTGCTTCCTTTTGTCATCTTGAAAATTGCAGTGCACTAGAGGGTCTGGAGTAAGATTAGTGGTCCAAATGTGGGGTTGTTTGAGCATGGACTTCCTGAGATACAGCCCACCCTCACCCTCCCCAAAAAATCACCAGAGCTAAATGCTAGAATGCAGATCTGTGGAATATAACACAAACAATGGCACAGTCTCTTAGGGTATGTCTACACTGCAATGTAAGCCCAGGGCAAGTCGAATTTGAGTTAGCAGATCCTGCATTTGTTAACCTGTGGCATGAACATCTAAACTCATTTGTAATTCCAGGTTAGGAATTTTTGAGCCCTGGTTCCCAACCTGAGGCTCCAGCATCTACACTGCATTATGAGGGCCTGAGTCCAACTACTCATGTCCCAGACTTCCTAGCACCCTCCTAAAACGTGGTTGCTCTAGCCCTTTGTTCATGGTGCAGTGTGAGAAAACTTAACTGTCCACCAAACTTGACTGTTCAGAGGACAAAGGAAGTCGGTCTGTGGAATACTTTTGGTGGACTCCCAGAGCATAGGTTCAGTGTATTGGGAGTGAAGACACATTTAGGACTGACAGAAGCCTGCTGTGGATTTTCAGAGACTGCTATGATAACATTTAATAGTGTAAGCATAAGTAGAACTGTGTGCGTGTAAAAATTGCTGAATAATCATGTTTAGTGTTGGACATGTGTAAAAAATTTCACAGTAATCATGTTTGAGAGAACAAGAAAAGACTGGTTTGAACTAATTCTAAACCTGTACTGACAGGGGAGGAGAGTTAACATGTAAATAAGACTAATATATGTGTGTAAGAAAAGATAACAAAAAGTTATAAATAAGTTTGCATAACAAATGAAGGTTGAAGCTATTTTGTCCAGTGCTAGAGGTGATTGTGATGAGATTGTCCTGATAAGTTCCCTACTTGTGAGTAACTGATCACTACTCAATGAGTGTTTTGCTTTAATAAATATTTGTTAGATCCATCTGCTGAGTAAGTGAACCTCAATTCAACATTCTGGCAAGCCAGGAAGTTTGCAGATTGGGCTGACAGCCAATATCTCAGGGACCATTACCTAAGAATATTGAGGGGTTTAAGGCATTTTTAAGAGACAGTGGAGTCACTGGGGAGCTATGTAGATCATTATCTACATAATGTGGGTCCTCTTAAAAGTGTTGCACATCCTCGGAAACTGGTGGTGTCTAAACTTGAGGTGGTGGCTAAACTTCTGGAAAGCAACTTCCTTGGCTAAGAAAAGGGTAAAAGCTGTGGTTGTTCAAGGTTTGATAGTAGCAGCCAGAGCTTTTGTGGAACAAATGAAGCACTGAAACTAGAATGTAAAATATAGAACTGAACTCAAGGATGTGCAGGAGGGTGAGATACAAGAACTGAGAGCAAGGTCACTGAGCTATGAGCACAGCGTGTTAGGTATTCTGAGGCATTGATTGAGAAAGCTCAGGAATGTGAACCTCTCAAGGAGCAGTGTGGTGTTCTGCAAGCACAGCTAGAAGCAATGCAACTGGAGAATACAGATCTGACAAGCACTCTTAATCAGACAGTGAAACTTTAGGAAAGAGAAGCATTAATATAGTCTGATGAAACTCTACCTCCTTATAATCCATTTTTTCCTTCCTTGAGCAATCTGGATTCTAAAGCTGCCTCCAAGGAGTTTATAATCATGTCCACAGTCCAAAACAATCAGAGCGATATGCATACAGAGGTGAAGATTAAAAACCTTTCACCAGAAGAGATATCAACCAAAATGAAAGAAATAGGTCCTTGTCCCAGGAGCAGGGACTGAGAGGAAGTGTTAAAGTGGCCTATGAAAACTAGAGAGCAGGTTGTATTTTGTGAACTGACTAGAAGGGATTGGGAGAGAATTTTGCAGAAGAGAATTGGCTCTGGGGTTTAGCTTCATATTCCACAGGGCTATATGGGTCAGGGACAGTGGCAGTCCCTGTGTTATAGATTATTCAAGTTTTATTTGGGTCTGACGCAGCAATCACCAGTCAGTGCTGTTAAGAAGAAGCATAAGGAGCTCCCTGCAGAATATGAAGAGTGACTTTTTCTTGCTTATTCTCTGGTCACGCATAATTCAGCCCAGGATGATTGAGGCTCCCCAGAGCTTGTTATAGATGGGCTACTGTCTTGGTATAATTCCCCACTCTGAACCTTAGCGTCCAAAAGATGGGGTACCAGCATGAATTCCTCTAAGCTCAATTACCAGCTTAGTACTTGTAGCGCTGCCACCAACCAGGAATTCCAGTGTCTGGTACACTCTGGTCCCATCAAAACCTTGCCCGGGGACCCCCAAGACCGAGACCCTCTGGATCTTAACACAAGGAAAGTAAACCCTTTCCCTCACCGTTGCCTCTCCCAGGCTTCCCCTCCCTAGGTTACCCTGAAAGATTACTGTGATTCAAACTCCTTGAATCTTAAAACAGAGAGGAAAATTTACCTCCCCCCCTTCCTTCTCTCTCCCCCTCCCAGACTCTCCCTGAGAGAGACAGTAATCCTAACACAGAGAGAAATTAACCTTTCTCTCCCCCTTCCCTCCTTTCTCCCCACTAATTCCCTGGTGAATCCAGATCCCATCCCCTGGGATCTCACACCAGAATAAAAAAACAGTCAGGTTCTTAAACAAGAAAAGCTTTTAATTAAAGAGAGAAAAACAGTAAAAATTATCTTTGTAAATTTAAGATGGAATATGTTACAGGGTCTTTTAGCTATAGACACTGGGAATACCCTCCCAGCCTAAGTATACAAGTACAAATTTAAATCCTTTCAGCAAGATACAAATTTGAACTTCTTCCAGCCAAATACACATTTGCAAATAAAGAAAACAAACATAAGCCTAACTTGCCTTATCTGCCTAGTACTCACTATTCTGAATTTATAAGAGCCTGTATCAGAGAGATTGGAGAGAAACCTGGTTGCACGTCTGATCCCTCTGAGCCCCCAGAGTGAACAACAACCAAAATCTAACAGCACATACAAAAACTTTCCTCCCTCAAGGTTTGAAAGTATCCTGTCCCCTGATTGGTCCTTTGGTCAGGTGACAGCCAGGCTCACTGATCTTGTTAACCCTTTACAGGCAAAAGAGATATGAAGTACTTCTGTTCTATTAACCCTTACTTATCTGTTTATGACAGCTACTTTCAGAGGGGAGAGAGGCAGTTAAAATGGTGTTTGATATGGGTCAGCCTAATGATCATACATTGATTGAAAAAGCAGAATGTGATTTTCACCATGCCCTGGAGGATAAGAATACGGACCCAGTGGATGAGACTAAAAATTCAGGATTGAAAGTGGCCAGGAACCCAATTCTGAGGATAGTACAGGAACCCCTGGGTATATTGCAGAGGATGTGGCCGAGGGAAAGGAGGAGGCCATGAGCCCACAATGGATTCTCAGGGGTGTGATGAGTAGGGTGACCAGACATCTCGTTTTTAAAAGGACAGTCCCTTATTTAACCCCTTCTGCATGTATTCTGACTTTTTTTTAAAAAATGGGCAAATTTTCCCATATTTTTTCTCTCCCCACCACCAATACTGGCGGGTCCTGCTGCTGGCCGGATCTCTGCTCACCAGCTTTCCACCCAAGAGTGATGCGTGCAGGAGTCCAGTGGCTGACGATGGGGTGGGTGTGCAAGGTTGTTGGTGGGGCAAAGCTGCAGTGCATGGGGTCAGCCGCTCCCTCCTGCTGGTCCGTCAGTGCAGCCGCTGCTGTGTGCCAGACCTAGGCCAGCAGGGCCTCGCCTCCTGACCTGTTTCTGGCTGGCACTGGCTGCGTGCTGCAGGGCTGGTGAGTGCGGGCAGGTGCCAGGCAGTGACCAGTTACATATAGCCTCTGCTGCCCACCTATCAGCCTTTTACATGCTCTCCCTCTCGCTGTACTCTCCCTGCTTTGCCCGTTCACCCCCCAAGCCCTGCTGGTCCTCCATACCCCCTCCCCCGGCGGAAGAACCAGCCACTGGTCGGAGTGCTCAGCTCACCAACAGCATGGCCAGCAGGCTCCTTCCTTCCCCCACTGCCTCTGGCTGAGCTGGCACGCCAGGAAAGCCCAAGAATCTCTGGCCCAGGGCACTGGCCAGGAGAAGCTGAGCCCTGCATGTGCAAAAGCCCTGCACAGGGCTGGCACGGGGAAGCCTCTCTGCCCCTCAGCTAAGCTCTGGAGAGGTGGTGGGGAAGCGATTTCCAACCTATTCGCTCCCCAACCCTGCAGGCTCCACAGCAGGTCCACGGGCAGGGGCTTAGCACCCTCTTCACACACACTCCCCTCCCTCCACCCTGTGTTCTACTGCCAGGGAGCACAGGGCTGCTCTGTCCCTTAGACACCCTCCCCTGCTGAGCCACCTCTGTGGTGGGGTTCACTGAAGCTCCTGCAGGGACCTGGTGTACAATGTATCCTTAGGGCTTAATCCCTTCTTGCCTGCCCTGTAGTGGGAGGGACAGGAGGCAGCTGGGTTATGTCAATGGCCAGCAGCAGCCTGGACATGTTAGCTGGCCTTTGACACTGTGTGGGCAGGAAGGGACAGGCTGCTTCCAGCCACAGGGAAGGGGCAGGGAAAAGAGATGAGCTCTGCAAAGACATGGGCCAGGTCATCCCTTCCCCTTTCCCTCCACTCCTGTAGCTCCCATCCCTTCCCTCTCACAGTGTGGAAAGGCTGCTGCTGGCCACATTCTGGTGTGAACCCTGGCAGAAAACGGAATGACCCCCTGTGCACACACCCCCAACATGTTGCAACAAGAAGACACAGTGCCAGGTACCAGGAGTGTGAGAGAGGTGTGCAGTGTGTGTGTCACCTCTCCCCATGTGAACCCTAAAGCCTTAAAGATAAGAAGGTAAATAAAAAGAATCCAACTACACAGTATTTCTTTTTAACAGGGCTCAGTCAACTTGATGTTAATTTGAACGTTTGCACTGCATAGTTCTGACTGATTGCTGTTGAACTCGCTTGAATACAAGTAATTTTACCAAGTATCCCATGTTCAGCATAGGGAAATATGATCATCCTAGTAATGAGGAACTGGAGGAGGAGGTTGCAGAGGCTTCAGGAGCTGACCTCGGGGAGGGGAGTAGTCCGACAGCTAGAACCACTTCCTCCATCCCCCAATAGAGATAGTGAGTCTCCTTCCACTCATCCAGGATTACCTTGGATGAGTGGGGACACCCCAATATGTCGTCAGTTAGAAATGTTCCTAAGCAAGTTTGCTTGATAGTGGGATGTCCGTCTCTGTAACATCTAGAATTCAGGCAGGGGATGTCACACACCAGTGTATTACCATGGCTGAAGTGATGGGGCAGTGTCTACACTGCAAAACAGTAGGGCTCAACCCATGGGTTCTGGTTTATCTCAGACTCAGACTCTCTACCCCCATGGGGTCCTGGAACCCTGAGTCAGCACAATTTGTTTACAGATGAAATTGGGGCTAGTTTAAGCCTGAGTTCGAACCCTGAACTTATATTTCCAGTGGCAATTGCCAGCTCAAGACAGGAGGGAAAAGACAGTGTGAGGGGATAGAGCAGAACCAGTAGGAGGAAGAGGCATGTGGTGGAAGCCCATTTTAGCAAATATGACTGGGGTGATATGATAGAGTGGAACTCAGGTGAGAGGGAAGCGGGAGGGACAATGTGTGGGGACATGTAACACAGCCAAGTCAGAATTTCAAAGCTTGTAGATGGAGTATGTAGAAACTGAGCTTACTGTGCAGGAAAGGGGGGAATTTGGAGGACTCAGATCTAAGGGGAGTGGGAGGACCCTATCCTTACAAGGAGAATTCAAACACTTCCAGGCAACATGCTACAACTACAGGTATGCAAAGAATGTCACTGGGGAATACAACATTCTCTTGACATGGACATATGAAGCCAAACAAACCACTTAGTGGCAAGTACTCTAAACAGTCAGTAAAAACACCATCACACTCACTAAGTCTCTTTCAGCAGTTCCCAAGGACCTAGTGGTTATACCCAACCTTTTACTACCTCACATATGGGTGCCACACAGAACACACTGAACTGAACTATGTCTACAACTCACAGGGTACATCTACGTCCAAATGAAGATGTAATTGTAGCGTGAATAAGCATACACATGCTAGCTTTAATCTAGCCAGCATGGGTAACAAAAGGAGTGAAGACGTGGCAACATAGGTTTCAGCCTGGGCTGGTCACCCAGGACAAGCCTGCTGGAAACTCTGGTGTACATATTCAGATTGTTAGCCTCTGCTGGGGTCCATGCTGCACATCTTCACTGCTATTGTTATCCCTGCTAGTCAGATTAAAGTTAGTGTATACCTGTCCATGCTGCAATTGCACCTTAATTTGAGGGGTAGATGTACCATCACATAAACACTGAATAGAACCAAAAGACACCATACAGGGGCAACCCACTCCACCAAAACACATACTCCAATCAGTCCTTCACACTCCCTTTACCGCCAGCACACACATAACATGTTGTGCCTTTGTATACCACTTCAACCCCCACTAAAACATGCCAAAATCATCATTAATGCAAAGTTAAGGTTACCTAGCACTGCCTTATGCCTTCGTTGAGTGATACCCCAACACACCTACAATACACATACTAGTATGCTACCCTTACTGATGCCGCAAGACACTTCAGGAACAGAATATGTGAAGAATATAGGATAAAGTCTGACATCTTCTCCTTACTATGGCAGAATATAGGTGTAAGAACAGGAACAACCTACACCTGGCCTACACTCAAACACTGAGCCTACTCTGAACAAACCACCCAGACTTGTTAAATGTTAACACTCTTTCACTTGTGCCTTGAGGAATGGCTCAAGAAAGCACTGGGCAACCTTAACGCTGGTAAATCTTTTGGGCAATTAATTATTATTAGGGCTGTCAATGAATCACAGTTAACTCACATGATTAATTCAAAATAATTAATTGCAATTAAAAACATTAATCGCAATTAATCACAGTTTTAATTGCACTGTTAAATAATAGAATACCAATTGAAATGTATTAAATATTTTGGATATTTTTCTATATTTTCATATATATTGTAGTCTGTGTTATAATTGAAATCAAAGTGTATATTATTTTTGCTTAAAAATATTTGCACTGTAAAAATGATAAACAAAAGAAATAGTATTTTTCAATTCATCTCATGCAAATACTGTAGTGCAATCTCTTTATCACAAAAGTGCAACTTACAAATGTAGAATTTTTTTTGGTTACATGACTGCACTCAAAAACAAAACAATGTAAAACTTCAGAGCCTACAAGTCCACTCAGTCCTACTTCTTGTTCAGCCAATCGCTAAGACAAACAAGTTTGTTTACATTTATGGGAGCTAATGCTACCCTCTTCTTATTTACAATGTTCAGAAAGTGAGAACAGGCAGTTGCATGGCACTTTTATCGCCAGCATTGCAAGGTATTTATGTGCCAGATATGCTGAACATTCGTATGCCCCTTCACGCTTTGGCCACCATTCCAGAGGACATGCTTCCACGCTGATGATGCTCGTTAAAAAAATGTGTTAATTATATTTCTTAGTGAACTTCTTGGGGCAGAATAGTATGTCCCCTGCTCTGTTTTACCCACATTCTGCCATATATTTCGTGCAGTCTCGAATGATGACCTGGAACATGTTCATTTTAAGAAAACTTTCACTGCAGATTTGACAAAATTCAAAGAAGGTGCCAATGTGAGATTTCTAAAGCTAGCTACAGCACTCAACCCAAGTTTTAAGAGTCTGAAGTGCCTTCCAAAATCTGAGAGGGATGAGGAGTGAGCATGATTTCAGAAGTCTTAAAAGAGCAACACTCCGATGCGGAAACTATAGAACTTGAACCACCAAAAAAGAAAATCAGCCTTCCGCTGGTGGCATCTGACTCAGATGATGAAAATGAACATGCATCAGTCCGCACCGCTTTGGATTGTTATCAAGCAGAACCCATCAGAATGGACGTATATCTTCTGGAATGGTGGCTGAAGCATGAAGGGACATGTGAATCTTTAGTGCATTGCACATGTAAATATCTTCTGACACCAGCTACAACAATGCCACGAGAATGCCTCTTCTCACTTTCTGGTGACATTGTAAACAAGAAGTGGGCAGTATTATCTCCTGCAAATGTAAACAAACTTGTTTGTCTGAGCAATTGGCTGAACAAAAGGTAGGACTAAGTGGACTTGCAGGCTCTAAAATTTTACATTATTTTATTTTTGAATGCAGGTCTTTTTGTGCATAGTTCTACTTTTATAAGTTCAACTTTCATGATAAAGAGATTGCACTGCAGTACTTGTATTAGGTGAATTGAAAAATACAATTTCTTTGGGGTTTTTTTACATTGTGCAAATACTTGTAATAAAAAATAAATATAAAGTGAGCACTGTATACTTTGTATTCTGTGTTGCAATTGAAATCAATATATTTGAAAATGTAGAAAACATCCAAAAATATTGAAAAAAGTGTGTGATTAATGGCTCAATTAATCACGATTAATTTTTGTAATCGCTTGACAGCCCTAATTATTATAGATTACAGGTTGTAAAATGATGTACGATATAACCTCAGATTTATGAACATCAGAGTTCAGAACTGACCGGTCAACCACACACCTCATTTGGAACCAACAATATGCAATCAGGCAGCAGCAGAGACCAAAAAAAAAAAAAAAAAAGGCAAATGCAGTACATACTACGAAAATAAAAGGAAAGCAGTATTTTTCTTCCTCATAATAAAGTTTCAAAGCTGTATTAAGTCAGTGTTCAGTTGTAAACTTTTGAAAAAGCAACCATAACATTTTGTTAAAAGTTATGAACATTTCATAGTTACGAACAACCTCCATTCCTGAGGTGTTCATCACTCTGAGGTTCTACTGTAAGCCTTTTAAAAAATGCAATCATGTCATCTGACTTAATGACCTTGTGCAGCAATGAATTCCATGGAGCGATGTCCTATCTCACTGTTATTTGTTCGACGATTCCCAACAATTCATTTTCTCGACTGATCTCTTTTTTTGCGTTATAAACAGCATGAAAATGAGGGACTGAAGAGTAGTCACCATAGCTTTAAATATCCAAAGTAAATCCTCTCTAACTCTTCTCCTTTCTAGGCTAAATTATCTTAATTTTTGCAATCTTGCGTCATCCATAAACCCTGCCACATCTTAAACATTTTTGTTGTCCTTCAGCTATAGTTGAAAAAAACAGAGGTCCTTGGTAGGACAATTTAGATGGTGTGGTTGTGTTTTGCAGATGTTGACAGATGGCAAAAAGTAGCATGGTTTAGCTTAGGAAAGTAGACCATTACAGGGTTTTCCTCACCCCTAAAACACTTTAAAAGCCCTCATTTCTTTCTCTGCTTCTAAAATTCCATCTCCCTGTTCCCTAGAAAGCATCACATGTTCTTTCCAGTGTGCGGAGGAGAAAAAATACTCTGGAAATATTGTAAATGGAGAAACAGCTAGGCAAGAAAGAGAGATGTGGCCCTGGAAGCAAGGAATTAAAATAATTCATTGCAGATAATAAAAGTCAAATGCATTACTATCCTATCATTAGGTACATACTTTAATGATAGCAAAGAAAATGTGAACATGTTTTATAAACTACAGTATTAGATTTTTGTTTGTTTCTTGAATTGTAATCTCTTTTGTATTCAGTTATAATAACTTGGCATTTGAGGAAAAAGATAATATCCTGATTTGATAATGGCAGCCCCTCTTTTTTCCTTTTAGTTCACCAGAATAACTTCCACAAAATGACAATACCTTTCTAATGAAAATGATAATAAATTTGAATATATATTTGCTGTTGTTTAAGCAGCCAATTGAATTCATTTTCTGTAAACATTGGCTTTTGCCCATGCATTGTAGGGGTATAGTAATATTGGATTTTTCATCCAGGCACACAATGTCAGTAAATTATTAGCCTGCAGATGTCCATCCCTTGCTGTATGTAGCTCTTAGCAAAAATATGTAGTATATAGATAGCCAGATACGCAGTATGGAAAAGTCCTATAAGATTTAATAGCATGTGATAATTTCCATAATTTAAAAAAAAACTTGTAGAATTCTCTATAGCAGAGAGATAACTATCATTTAAATTCTATAGAATGGTTTAAAATCTTCTATAGAGAAATGTATTCTCTTGTTAGATTCAGTAGGTTTTTAAAAGTAATTCCATATTAAATTTCTGTGGACCCTATTGTTCTGATCTCAGTGAAATTCTATAGGACTCTTTCATAAGGTGTGCTAAGGTATTTTTAATTAAATATGATTTTTTTCTTTAAACTGACTTTCATAGAAAAAAAACAAAGGCATATGTAGATAGAATAAGTCAAGCAGTATGGCAAGAATGAGCCATGAAATGAAATCCGATTACAATCTTCATGCTTATTACTTTGTCGAGGAATAGGACAGAAACATGAAATGATACATAATTTTGATCTTCCATTCCAGGTGAATGGTTATACATAAAGGTGGAGCTGAAGTGTAAATATTAATTTCAGTGTGCACTGTCCTTCTGTTTGATTTGTTTGATTCTGGGGAGTCAGCAAATTGTTAAATGCCCCACAAAAACCAGTACCTACATTTTTCTATGCTTTTAAAATGATAATGTTCAAATTTGCCCTGTTCTTAGTGAAAGTTATGTTAAATCATTCTCTCTCTATTCCTGCCTTAGTAAAGTGTTTTGGTACTCTGCACATGCCCCACCTAAATCTTAGTATGAATGATATTGTTAAGAGAGGAAAGACACTAGTCTCACATGAGTTAAATTTGAAGCTAGCTTTTCTTTATAAGCCACATAACTCCATAGTAACATGACCAGAACTAAACCACTTCACCTGGAAATTGAGATGGAATGTGATAATTCAAAAGGAGAGGTGTGATTGATTTTTTCTAAACTGGAGATTGTACTGGGTAGTGCACTGGGATGGGAAGGAATCTCTCACAGGGAGCTCAACCTTCCATCCCCAAGAAAGGGTGCACTGACCCTCATGATAGTTGGATGAGGACTATGCTGTAGACTGTGCAGGGCAATATGGAGGAGTACCATGGAATTATGGGTTGTGTGGGGTTGGTGGACAATTGTTAGGTATGTGTTGCATTACAGGGCACAAAAGAGAAGTGCATCATGTAACAAAATAGGGCAGGCAGCCATGGGGGTGTATCATAAGGACTGTGTGGGTATACCGGAGGGCACTGAGGGCATATAATGGGGATGGTGGTGCATCATAGTGTAAAGGGGGCTAACGGCATGGGGGCACATCAAGCCATGGGACAAAGGGAGCAGAGGAGGTTCAGGGAGTGCATCACTGAAGAAGGCATTATGCATCTGAATTGGGTCATAACTGTGTGATAAAATGTGCCTGCGTAGTTTTGGTGAAGAGTGTATGGAAGAGCATCATGGTGTTGAGGAGAGGTGACATGGTATATGCGTCTCTTGATACAGTCAAGGGTCAGCAAATCAGGAATGTGGGGTGCATGTGGATTACATAGTGGAATTAGTGTGAAGTGTCATGACCATAGGGCATTGCAGGATGCAGAGGTTCACATGAATCTCATGCAGTTTGGTGAATGAATCATGGAGGTACAGGCGAGTGCCAGGGCTATGGCACATGGTTCACTACTGTGCGTGAAGCTGTATCTGTTGAAAATAGAGCAATGTGGAGGATGGTGAATCATAATCAGTGAAACTTGGGTCATGTTCCCTGGATGGGCTATTACTGATGGGACACTAGGGGAACAGGGAATGGGTGAAGTTAATCTGGAAGCAATTCAACCTTATTGAGCAGTGCACAGAGTTTAAATAAACGACAGTACCAACTGAAATTTGTGGTTGTGGATGGTAAGCATTACAGAGCTCTCTTGGGGGATATGGCCATACCAGCCAGGGATCTGATCAGGGTGCAGCATCAGAATTTTATAGTTGCAGTGTAAGAAGCAAAAGAGAGAGTTATCATAGGTAATGGAGATAATTTTAAAAGCACATGGGGATGTTTTCAAAGGTGGCCAGTGCCTCGAAGGAAAACTGCAACAGGAAGTAGACTTCACAGTGCAATATGTGTCCTTGCTGTAAAGGAAAATTCCAGTGGTAATATGCAATCCAGAGCAGAGCAGAGGTGGTATAGCACTTGTAGAGATCAGTACAGCCTGGGAAAGCAGCATTATAGTGATAAAGAAGCCATCAGGCAAATTACACATCCGCATAGCCCAAAGCCACTGAACCAGGTATTGAAAAGATGCCACTGTTCACTGCACACCATTGAAGACATCTTGAAAGAACTTTCCAAAGCAAGAATCTTTGAAGTTTGTGGTATGAGAAATGGGTTTTGGCGCATAACCCCGGATAAAGAGTCCAGCACTCTGACAACCTTTTCAACACCATTTGGGTTCATACATTGAACATCTACTCACAGCAGCTGAACTGCAAGGAGATCCTCAAAAAGATGAAGGCAGTCAGAGGCATGCCAACTCCAGTGGATGTGAAAGCAGTACAGCCCTTCATAAGAGTGATAAATTTTCTGTCCAAGTTCTGTTACACCGGACTGCAGAAGGAGATGCCATTTGTCCACTCACAAGGCAGGATGTTGAGTGGGACGGGTCAGGTCCCCAGCTGCAAACATTTGACGTGCTGAAACAGATGCTAATGAATGCCCCTGTTCTGAAGTATTACCAGCCAGAAGAGCCACTGACACTCCAATGTGATAACACTGGTCTACAATTTTTGAGAAGTCTTCGCTTCAGAGATACAATGTGATATTTATTATGTATTTTGATGTGCTGAATTCAAATATGACAATTAAAACAATTGATTCGCTACTGTTTCTAAGATATTTAAGTTTTTACATTTTATGTCTATGTATATTGTGTAGATAGTAGAGTTTTAATCATAAATTGTAAACCTAGGTTTTTTCATGTGTTTATGATTGCTTTACATGATAATATTTCACCTGTCCTGTTTATGTAACACTTTAAAAATCAGCAAAATGGTTATATAAATAAAATTTATTATGAAACAAAAGGCAAAAAATTATTATGTACATAGTTTAGTCCTATTCAGTGTCTACTCGGCGCTTCTTGGCTTGTCTCTTGTATTCATTAAATGGAGCATCTCTTGGCACTGTCCAGCAATAGTCTGCAAGCATTCATGGGCTCCATTTGCCCTGATAGCCTGCCAGGAGATTCCACTGCTGTAGTCTGGAGCCCAACAGCTCTGCCTTACTCTTGGGTAGTTCCAAATCCCTGACAAGGTCATTCAGTTCACCTTGGGTTATGAGGTGTGGTTCAGAGGAGGAGGATGGGAGAAAACGTGGGTCCTGTGACATTGATGGTTCAGGACCAGAAGTTTCATCCTCTTCCTCTTCCTTGTCTGACTCAAGTGAGAATGATTCTGGTCCATCAGAATCCGGCAGTCCTTCTCCGTGGGGTACTGGGCGTATAGCTGATGGAATGTTTGAATAATGCACAGCCCACTTTTTCTTCTTTGACACACCTTTCCCATCTGGAGGCACCATGCAGAAGTAATAATTGCTGGTATGATCTGTTGGCTCTCTCCAAATCATTGGCACTGCAAAAGGCATAGATTTCCTTTTCCTGTTCAACCACTGGTGAAGATTTGTTGCACAAGTGTTGCAACATATGTGTGGGGCCCACCTCTTGTCCTGATCTCCAATTTTGCAGCCAAAAGAAAGGTGATAGGCTTTCTTAACCATAGTGGTTATACTGCGCTTTTGTGATGCAAAAGTCACTTCACCACAAACATAGCAGAAGTTATCTGCACTGTTCACACAACTACGAGGCATCTCTGCTCACTTTGGCTAAACAGAAATGTGTCCCTTTGCAAAATCAAACACTGACAAATAAGAGAGCAGACACTGTATGATTTCTAGAGCTGATATAGGGCAATTTGTTCAGCAGAGTGATGTAAGCTTCGTTATGATTGCATCATCCATGACTTCTAGGAATAACATGATGCAATTCATATCATGTATGATGCAATACCAGCTTCAGATTGCATCATTCATTGTTTTGCCTAAAAAGCAAGTACTGTCCAAACCCAGTCATAGATTTATTCATAGATCCAGTCAAAGATGTAGTTTAGTCATTTCTGCTTTAAATTGAGATCCCTTCCCTTTATAACTCACTTATCCTCCGCCATTCCCAAGTCAAGGGTCGTATATACAGACCCAATAGCATATCTTGAAAACTAGAGCCAATCAACAATTTTAAGCATCATTTTCATTCTCAGTGACCCAGAGTTAGTAAAGTTTGACTATATTTATTTCAGAAGCATTTTGGCTGTAGAGCAGTGTAATCAGAGAAAGCAGGAGCAGTGGGTAGCTTATGCCAGCAGTCAGAGCCCTGTCAGAGACTGAACAGAGGTTTGCCCAAACAGAAAAAGCTGCTCGCTGTGGTATTTATGGAGTGGAATTATTCCATCAGTTCACCTATGATCAGCTAGTAATAGTGACACCAGACCACACACCTCTAGAGACAATCCAGGCAAAGCCCTTTCTTAGTGCTCCAAAGAGATTGCAGCATATGTTGATGCACCTGAAGCGCTATCAGGTAGAGATAAGATATTGTCCAGGATGATCATTGGTGTTAGCTGACAGTCTGAGCAGGGCATATATACCCAGCATCAGTGAGTTGGGAGAAGGGGATCAGGATATAGTGCAGCGTGTTAATGGATTTAATCCCCTAGTGTCAACAGCGAAGCTGCTGGAAATCAAAGAGGCTATGGAAAAGAACATCAAAGGACAGGCAGTCAAGAGAGGGATATTAGGAGGATGGCTAAAAGACAAAAGCCAAGTACCAGTAGGAGCGGAACCATGTATTCAAATTAAAGATGAGTTGAGTGTGAAGGATGGAATCATATTTTAAGGACAGAGAAGTGATGTAGTAACCATTACAAAATATTCCAACAGGAGGAGGGATGTTTATATGCATATGAGAACTTATTTTTTATTTAACTGATATTTGATTCTCTCTCTCTCCCCTTTCCCCACACACACCTTTATTATAGACTCATAGACTCATAGACTCTAGGACTGAAAGGGACCTCGAGAGGTCATCGAGTCCAGTCTCCTGCCCTCATGGCAGGACCAAATACTGTCTAGACCATCCCTAAAAGACATTTATCTAACCTACTCTTAAATATCTCCAGAGATGTAGATTCCACAACTTCCCTAGGCAATCTATTCCAGTGTTTAACTACCCTGACAGTTAGGAACTTTTTCCTAATGTCCAACCTAAATCTCCCCTGCTGCAGTTTAAGCCCATTGCTTCTTCTTCTATCATTGGAGGCTAAGGTGAACAAGTTTTCTCCCTCCTCCTGATGACACCCTTTTAGATACCTGAAAAGTGCTATCATGTCCCCTCTCAGTCTTCTCTTTTCCAAACTAAACAAACCCAATTCCTTCAGCCTTCCTTCATAGGTCATGTTCTCAAGACCTTTAATCATTCTTGTTGCTCTTCTCTGGACCCTCTCCAATTTCTCCACATCTTTCTTGAAATGCGGTGCCCAGAACTGGACACAATACTCCAGTTGAGGCCTAACCAGCGCAGAGTAAAGCGGAAGAATGACTTCTCGTGTCTTGTTTACAACACACCTGTTAATGCATCCCAGAATCACGTTTGCTTTTTTTGCAACAGTATCACACTGTTGACTCATATTAAGCTTGTGGTCCACTGTGGCCCCTAGATCTCTTTCTGCCATACTCCTTCCTAGACAGAGCCACTTTCCCTCTTTGGCCCTGATCCCATGAACTGCACTTGCAGGAATCAGGGCTTTAGACTGAAGCTTTTTGTGGCAGGAACTGTTTCATCCTGTTTTGTACAGGGCCTAGCATAAGAGGGAGCTACTGCAATAGAAATAGAATCATTAAAGACTATTAATGCAAAACATTACATTTTAAATTCCCACTACTGGTCTCTTTAAAAAGTCGCCCTTAAAGGACCATAATCTAAAATAATGGTCTTGGATGTGTGCTGAACCAATACCATGCACAGGCAGCTTTGATCTAAAATATGAAAATGTACAAGATTCTATTCTGTCCTGTGGCCTAGTGTCTTTTGAGCTCAGAGTATTAGAAAAAAGCAAGCCTGCTGAGAAATTCAAGTTTAAAAATAGCTATTGTAAATGCCCATTAAGTACCTTGTTCATATTATTACTTACTAGGTATAAATATTTTCCTTTGCGTTGTAATTAAGCAGATTATAAAACATTTTAAAAGTATACTGTATGAACTGTTATTGTCACAATTTACGTTAGAGGCTATTTGACTTTGTAACATATCAACAATCCACAGGTTAAAACTCCCAAAGTAGGTAATGACTCAGTATAGACTGTATCTCCGGAGAAGTTGTTGGGGATTTTATATCAATCTATGGATTAGGAGTTTCCAAAAACACATCACTTCGATGCTTTTCAGATTGAAAATTCCCTCAGGGATCTCTGTATCTGTTCTCCTGTATCAAAAATTCATGGTAGATTTATAATTTCTAATAAATTGTACTGACAATAGTCTTTAGCAGTCTGTCATGTCAGTGATATGGAAGGACTGTAATAGTTTAAATGGCAGTTTGTCATACATAGTTGCAATAATGTTTTTCTTCAATTGAGAACCAAAGCAAAAGAAATTAAATGCTACAAACTGTGAATGGAATGTGAAGTAATGTATTTTTAAGAAGGCCAGACAGCATTCTCCCTCTCTCCCCACTCCACTCCCAAATTTAATTTGTAGACTGAATTATCTAATTCTTCATTTAATGAAGAAGTGCTGCTGCTAGCGATTGTAGCCATGGATTGTTCTCACTTTGTGGGATAGGTCCATAAATTCAGTAGTGATGGATTCTTCAGTCTCCATCTTATAGCAAGCAGAGTCGGATGTTTTGATTCACAGGGCTGAATCTCTAATAACTCCTCCCTCTTTCCACAAGTTCCATATGGACACTGCTCATGCTCACTATGGAAGCTATCACCCAGGGGATTTCCTCATCTCTGTGGACCTGAAGGAGGCATATTTCCACATTTTCATCCTCTGGCCACAGACTGTACCTGAGGTTTGCTTACAGCAGTCTGTACATGCAGTATGAAGTCCTTCATTTTGGCATGGCCACTGACCCCAGGTGGTTACACATCTTGGGTGTAATAGCCTGTGTCTGAAAGGGGTACATCTGTACCATTTTTCTCAGTGACATTCTGATAGCCCCCTTCCTACAGAAGTCAGTTGAGAATACCCAAGTCATAGTACACATCCTTCAACAACATGGTCTTATAATCAATCTGGAGAAAAGCCAGCTCGTCCCTGCACAGACGATAGAACACCTGGGAGTTTGACCAGACACTATGCTCTGCAGGGCCTTCTTCTCCAGAAACAGGCAAACATACAAGATCCTTCACAGTCCACACTCCTGCATGAAGGTTTTACTGTGACTTGTAGGCATGTTCATTTCATGCATATACCTATTCTTGTGTGCAAAATTTCATCTCAGTTGCTTGCAGTATTACCTACTGACCTTCCCTCTTGACATTTGCAATTCCAGCTCTCACACTGTAAGTCTTCCCCCCACATTAAAAGGTTGGTCAGGTGATGGTTACATCCGGGATGATTCATGGATGGTACCTACCTGGTAGAACTGTCGAGAGACACCAGCTTACAGGCTGGAGAGATCACATATCTCGACACATGGTAAAAGGTCAATGGCTACAAACAGAATCTCACTGCACCATAAACTTTTTGGAACTGTGGACAATTTGGCTAGCCCGTTAGGTACTTATCTCCACCTTAAACTCCAGACACATACTTTATTCAGAGTCGGCATGACTGCCATGGCATATGTAAATGAATGGGGGGACACACAGTTGAGCTTGTTACAAGTGGAAGCTATACCTCTCTTCAGGTGGGCAAAGAGAAACATTTTGTCAATTAAAACCATGTGTATCAAATGGAAACTGAATGCCACAGTGGGTTAGCTCAGCTAATCCAAAAACACAGACGAGGGGGTATGGTGCCTCCACTAGAGGTATTCGACTGCATATCCCAGCCCTCTGGGAAACCAACATGGGATCTCCGTGCATCCAGCTCCAAAGCCAAGACAAGCAGCTCCTATGCGAGGAGGAGAGATTGTCTAGCCAAAGGAATTGAAGCCTTTTCCCAGGTGTGGCCAAGAGCACCATCTAATAGATATGAAGGCAACAGACTAAAGAGATTCTGATTGCTCTGCACTGATGCAGACATCCCTGGTTTTCAGACCTCAGGGATCTCTGTGTCCCCTCCACTAACAGTACGATCCACTCTGGATCTACTATTACAGGGCCATCTGTTCCATCGCAACCTACCATCTCTCAACCTGGCTCCCTGGTTATTGAGAGGTCACTTAAAAACAATACTCAAACCTCCTGCCTTAATCAGACATCCTTCCATTCACAGCATAGCTCCATGGGATCTTTTCTAACATTATGTACATATTCAGGTCCTCTTTTCAACCTCTTTCCAAAATGTCACTATATTTTCTAATAATTAAGGTTTATAGTGGTCATAATTCCTGTGTGAGGGGTATCATTGTTGGGAGCCCCCTCTCTGTCCTCCTTCAGAATTATGTGTGTGTGGTGGGATTTCCCCATAATGAAATAGTGGTACTACAGACAGACTTTTCATCCATCCCTGCAATAATTGCCTTCCAGCACTAATCCCAGAAGATTTTGCTCCCTGCTTTTTGCCCAAATCCAGCCCATCCTAAAGAAAGGGTTTGTCACACCTTAGACTTGTGGAGGGCAATTAAGATCTGCATTAGAGAAAAAAGTCCTTCCATAAAACTTCTGCTTTGTTTGTTCTAATCCACAACAGGGTTAGGGGACAGAGAACTTCCAGGTGCTCTCCATAAAGTTATATTGTGGGGTTTGGGGGAGGTTGGCAGTGCAGGAGGGAATTTCCAAGGTGTGCAAAGCTAAGGAATAATCTCCCCCCATTCAAGATTACAGACCATTCCACTAAGGCAACAGCAGTCTCATGGGCCATTGGGTCCAGTGCACCATATTGATGATTTTGCTGGCTGCATGTGTTCATGTAGTTCTACAAGACTGGTAGTCTTCAGTTGGATGAAGCAGACTTTGGCAGGCAAGTTCTGCAAGCTGTTGCTCACCCTTAGCCCACCCAACAATTGATATTTGATGACAGGCGTACTGCTACAGAAATCCCATCACTACTAAATGTATGGACCCATCCTCTGAAGTGAGAATGAGAAAATTTGTATCATTTACCAGCACATTTTTTTTATGGATAGAAGAATGGGTCCATAAATTCACACCACCCCGTACTTTCTTTATTCCTTCTGCGGGGTGATTGCTTATTGATATTGTGTTGTTTTTTATGGAAGAAGTGATGGATGACCATATTCTTACAGTTTATCAATGACCTTCAAGGTTATCCCAGTTTCTGTGTTTTAGTCAGGTTGGGCAATTCTGCTTCTTAGTTGTTGGGCAGATTTTCTGCTATTGTTAATACATGAAAGAGCGTTTCATTCAGATATAACAGCAGCTTTGGAAGCAACTCTATAGAGGGGCTCTTCAGTGAGACGAGCTATCTGGACAGTTAGCCAAGCCAATCAAAATCTCTGATTCTGCATCTTGTGGCATTCTGTAAGGAAAGTGGAGAACCTATCACTACTGAATTTATGGACCAATCCACCCAGAATGAAAATTTCCAGGTAAGTGAGACAGATTTTCTCCTTCCTTTGTTGTGGTTTAGGGAGTGGTAGGTAGAAAGGAAGGTCCTTTTGTTTGTTCATTTTTAATAAATATAAGAACGTCTAAATGTAGAGGGAGGAGGTACATCGGTCATATTGTAGTTTAACCAAAATGTCCCTGCCAGAGCTACCAGTTTAATTAACATACCATTGCTCTATGTCTGGCCTGCAAATATAACAAGTTTGCTATTTATCTATAAATATAAGTATATTTTAAAAAAGTGAAGGCCTTTAGGGTTTTAAATTAGTTCTAATTGATTTTGTATTTCAACAAATTAAATAAAATTTAAGTTATTTAATAGAGTATATTTATCTAGCTATATTTTTCCTTTTTAAAATGGTTTGATAAAAATTGACCTATAACCACAGAGAGAAATCTTACAATGAAATAAAAGTAGATGAAATTATATTTAATGTATGTTTATATATTTGTTTTGTCAATGAAAAACATTCAGTAAAAATCTTATATCTTATCAGTACATTTTAATTTTGAGTTGGCAACAGTATAAAACCCTACTCAAAACATTCAAGGTCCTTGTTTTTGATTCTCTTTGCTGTTATGGATCCTGTGCATGGTCAGTTGCTAATATATTCACACTGGCTCATCTCAGCCTGTTGAAGACTGACTTCATGAGTATGCCAAGCTCCTTTCCATTGTAGTTTATGTACATTTGAGATCGACAGTGGATTTGTTCCCACTCCTGTTGAAGTCAAAGTAAAAATTACAATAAACTGAGTATTAGGTTACTGCAGTGTATGAGCTACTGAAAAATTATTCTGATAAACTAAGGCTTTGTCTATATCAGCGCTTTTGTTGGCAAAACTTTTGTTGGTCAGGATTTGAAAAAAAATATACTCCCCTGACCAACACAAGCTTCACCAACAAAAGTGCTGGTGTGGACAGCGCAATGTTGGTGGGAGAGCATCTCCAGCTGACATAGCTACCGCCGCTCGTTGGGGGTGTTTAATTATGCTGGTGGGGGAGCTCTCTGCCACAGGCATAGAGCGGCTACTCAAGAGACCTTACAGCGGCAAGGCCAGTAGTGTAGACATAGCCTAAAGGTTTTACAGAATTTTTTCTTAGTTTCAAGGTAAAATGCCAAATTTTACATGGTCATAGCTGGAACAGTGAGAATTTGGAAACATCCACCTGAAGAACAAATTCATTAAAAAGGATAAGGTTTGCAGACTAGGCACAGCTTAATTAAAATTTAAAGCAAATTCACCAAGAAACATCATAAAACATCTAAAATTTCTAAATGCATAGAGTAATTTCAGTCTAGACTCAAAAAGGCTTTATCTAAACAGTCTTACTCTCAGTTAATATAGAAATGGGCATAGTGTGTGAATGTTAGCAACTTTTAGGTTTGTTTTTCATTGCTAGCCTGATGTGATGCTATCAGTCTTTGATGTTTCCTTTATATCAGCTTGAATATTCATTGTGTTTGTCATAAATTACAAGAGAGTTCATTTAAAGGAATATTAACATATTAATTTCTGAAGATTTGAATACATTTTCAATAGCAATTATAACTCGTGACCCAGATGATATCTATAGTATGTAACAATTACAAGTCCAAAGGTGATGAATGTTTACATGGAGAAGATGAAGGGAAAACATACTGGCGTGCACTGCATCTTGCTGAAATGCAAACTAAACCTAAAAGTCTTTTTTTCAAAGAACCATAATGAAATAAAACACCAGTCAGGGCATTAGTGACTTATACATCAATTTTTTTTAACCCACTTTTGCATGAGATCTGAGTGAAAACAACTAATCATTGATCTTTTTGAACTGCTTTTTGGTAAGCACTATTTTTAAATCCTAGAACACTTGGGTTTGCATTGAAAGTGCAGAATGAAGTGTGTAAATGAGTGTATATAGAGAAACAGGTCGGGCTGAGGCTACTTTGACTACTTATACCATTCCTTTTATTATAGAAAGCCAAGATACTTCATTTTTATATTTTCTGTATAAAATAATTTGAGGGACAGTAAAATCATAGCTGAATATAAAGGGAGACTACGTTTTGAGATACACTTGTAAGAAAATGCATCCTCTGATCAGTATGCTGTTACCTGTCTGTACTTGCTTCCTGGCTCCAATGAGGTAAATGAGAGTGTTTCCCTTGACTTCAGTGGGGCCAGGATTTCAATCTGAGTCTCTATGCTGAAATCTCTCTCTTAGAGTTATCTCATAGTAACATGTCAGTGCCGTATTAGTGCCAGTGAGGAACTTAGTGGAAGAGAGCTCATAACACCTTTGCATAGTGTAACAGGTCTGGTAACTAGCAAAATGCCCACTTCTGTCAGTGTAACACCATTGGAAACCATTGGCTCCAGAGAAATTGCAAAGTACATTCTTCCTCAGGTAACTGTCCACACATTTTCTGCTTTTGGTACCCATGTACCCCATGTGTATGAGACTGATTTATTTGGCTAGCAGTGTCTGCTGTGGTCATGACCGTTCAATAGGTGCCTTTGTACCCTCTACCCAAGGGTATAAAGGGTAGAGTAGGCCCAGCCTTCCCTCAGTTCCTTCTCACCATCCCTGGTTCCAAGACAGAACCCTTGGCAGTGTCCAGTTCTCTTAAATCATTTTTGTCTATGTAGTTAGCATAGTGCTGACTGTAGTTTTTCATATTTTTTCATGTCCATTGACTCTAAAAAAATAATTTTTAGTGTTATGGAATTCCCTGGTACTTGAAGCTAGCTGTGATGGCTGAACCTAAGTCTCCAGGGTTTAAAATGTGCTCTTCTTGAGATGCAGCTATTCCTCTGGACAACAGGCATGCAGAAGTGCCTTGTTTGCCTTGGAGAGGGCCACATACTCAATATTTGGCTCCATCTGCCATACCTTTTCTAAGAGGATGCAGAAAGTGAAAAAGCCTCACCTTACGCTATTTCTCCTGGAGTGCGTAATGAGAGCTTCCTCAAAGCGGGAGAGGAAAAGGGTCCTATCAGGCTTCTTCCCTGCATGCTCCCATGAACAGTGGCTCAACTCTGAGCTCCATTTTCAAAGAATACATCACTTCCTGAGACCAGCAGAGAGTGGCTAAGTCTGCCTCTACTCAGTAATCTGGAAGGGATAGAGCACAGGTGTAGCTCATGCTCTCTGTGATCTAGTAAAAAGAGGGATACATTTCCTCAAGCTACTCAACCAAAGAGTTGTTCACAGATCAAATCAGGTCCCTCTGAGATCCTCAGAGAGCCTGGTCACTGAGCAAAAGCACTGTCCCACATGGAGCTCCATGCTTCACATGGTACTTTGATATCAAGAGTAGGATGATGTCCTCTATAGAACTTCAGTGCTGAATGGCAGATACTCTTGACATACTTGTGGAGGTAGAACAGGAAGAATCACACAAGCTGATTGACGTCTTATGCACTCCAATGCCTCAAAAATTGTCCATGCCAATTAATGAGGGGTTTGAGAGCCAGCAAGACCCCATCATCTGTGGCTCCTACTTCAAAGAACACAGGCAGGAGCTATCAAGTACCTTCAACGGGTTTCAAACATTTCTACACACACCCAGTCAAAGTATCTTGTTAGTAGCTGCTGTACCTGAATGATCCAGAGAGCAAGGGCCACTGAAAATGACTCCAAAGGACAAAGATATAACAAAATTAGATTTATTTTCAGAAAGAGCTATTCTTCATCAAGTTTACAAATCAATATTGCTAGTTACCATGCACCTCTAACACAATATCTTCACTGGAACATGGTGTTGCAATTGGTCAAAAAACTCTGGGTCTTCTACAGAGCCAGATTAACCTTTTGTTGGCCCTGGCACCTGAACTGTAGCCATGCTCTGCCCCAAGGCCCTGCCCCTTCTTGACCTCTTCTCGCAAGGTCCCACTCGCTGCTTGTATTGGGGGATCAGTGGAGAGGCCGAGTGGGGGTGAGGGCTCAGGGAGGAGTGACAGTCCAGGCACCAGGGCCACTTCTGAGTATGGCTATGGCATTCCTTGGGCATGATCCATTTCTGGTATTTCCTAACTTTTGAGTGCTTGACTTTACATACAAAAAGCTATATTAAGAATGTTAAGGTTGCAATTATTATTTATATTGTCATCATATCAATAAGAGGGGGTGAGAGGAATGATATAACCTGCAAGCAAAATGGTCTGGATGATAATGGCCATATATGTTATTAGTTTTTTATTTGTTAGTATTGTGTGCATTTTTATTTGCCCAAGCAGTAAACATAAAGGGAATCCTGTTTGCTTATCATAGATAAATCAGATAATTCACTAATTGCAGTATCCAAAATTAGTTATTTGAATAAGTCACAGCTGAGTCACCCAAAAGGTTACAGGCTTTTCCAGAAGCAGAGATCTGTTTCAGTTACTTCTTAAGAAAATTATTCTAAAGATGTAAATAACTCAAGCTTCTCAGTGAGTCTAGTCCTTACCAAATTCCCTGTGAAGTAGAAAAATGTAGAAGTATTGCTAATTCTAATCCCTAGTGATCACAAACATTCACCTTTGTTAGCCTACTTTCCCTCTCCTCTCTATTTTGGGTTAAAGTATGTAACCATTCTGCCCCTCTGAATTGGCAGCAACAAGGTCCGGGTTCAGTATCCAGGGGTTCCGTTTCAATAACACTATGCATAACCGGCTAGAGCCCCCACCCAGTGACCTGGGACAATTATATACTACACTCCCCTAGGCGCCTCTAGGAGGCAATACTTCCCCTCTTGCAAGCACGGAGTCTGAGTGTAGCAAAATCTTTTTAATAAAGGAAGGAAACAATGCGGCATCCCACTGGAGAAACACCACAAACAGGATTATAACACAAACCATAAACAAACAAAAAACACCCCACCCCCAAGTACGTTTGGCAATGTCCTTTTCCCCTTAGGGTCTTAAGTCCAATCACCCCAAAGTCCAACAACCCAAAAGTCTCTGGTCAGTGCCACCTCAGAATTCAAGAGTTTATCTGCAGAGTTTTACCCCCCCCCCAGCCTGGGTGGAAAGGTGGGGGAAGTCCACACAAGGTGTTAAGGGGCACCTTACGTGGGCCAGGGCCAACTGCTCCACCTCTCCGTGGAGTTCTGCTGCAGCCTTCACCACAACCAGCTCCACCACACCAGCTGTGCCGCTCCTCCAGCTGTCCCTGCAAACCACTTCACTCCGCTCACTGTTCCATGGGCTGCTCCAACACGCTGCAAACTGCTCTGCTCTGCCAGCCGCTTAACAATAGGTCTTCAGGCTCCCCCACTAGTTAGCACAGCACTCCGTGATCTCAATTCAGCTCTTTCAGTGATTTCAGCTCTTAGTAGGGGAGCCCTGGTGCTGGTGCACCACTGACCCAACATGAATTCAGCTCAGCAGTCTCTAGATAGACTCCTAATAGAATTAAAAATTAGCTCTACTCTTAACATTGGAGAGAGGAGGGTGTGCAATTGGTGTTCCAGGCCCTCAAAAGGGGCCCATACCATCAGGTACACACACCAGTCCAACTTCTCTCCATTCATGGGGTTTTGGAACCCATGTCTCATGTTTAGCAAGTACCACCCAACTGAAGTTGAGTCATTTCTGTCACAAAGCAGTCCCATCTCAAGCAGCTGTGGGGTTATGCTAAGTGGGGGTGGGGGTGTGCATGCCAATGCAAATTCTTAAAATTCTTTCCACACTCTCTACAATTCACCACCAGATTTCAGGGTAGCACTCATCCTGACTCTGCTTACAAGTAGAAGAAATTAATTACAGAGTCTATTCTTTGTCTCAAAGTACCAAAGTAAAGATAAGGGGCCAGATCTTTAGCTTGTGTAAGGAAGCACAGCTCTGTTTGAAGTCATTAAAGGATTCCTTGCTTTCTAAATTAAAGCAATTCTGGATTCACAAAAGGAATTGTTACTTAAAATTCTGTCAAATCAATATACAAAGCACTTTGAACAGCACTTAACATAGATGGTTCAGAATTCCTTTGGCATTTTTCACAACCACAACTTAATTAGGATATCATATGTCTGTTTGATATAATTAGATTTATATATTTTTATAATTTATATGAATAATAATAGAATCATAGGAATGGAAGGGACTTCGAGAAATCATCTAGTCCAACCCCTGCACTCATGGTAGGACTAAGTATTATCTAGAACAGAGGTCTGCAACCTCTGGCACACGGCTCGCCAGAGTAAGCACCCTAGCAGGTCAGGCCAGTTTGTTTACCGGCTGCGTCCACAGGTTCAGCCAATCGCAGCTCCCACTGGTCACGGTTCACTGCTCCAGGCCAATGAGGGTGGCCGGAAGTGGCACAGACCTAGTAATGTGCTGGCCACGCCTTCCCTCCGCCCCCATTGGCCAGGAGTGGTGAATCACGGCCAGTGGAAGCCGCAATTGGCTGAACCTGCGGATGCGGCAGGTAAACAAACTGGCCTGGCCAGCCAGCGTGTTTACCCTGGCGAGCTGCGTGCCAGAGGTTGCTGATCCTGATCTAGAACATTACTGACAGGTGTTTGTCTAACCTGCTCTTAAAAACCTCCAGTGATAGAGATTTCACACTCTTCCTAGGCAATGTATTCCAGTGCTCAACCACCCTGACAGTTACGAAATTTTTCCTAACGTCCAACCTAAACCTCCCTTGCTGCAATTTAATCCCATTGCTTCTTGTCCGATACTCAGAGGTTAAGAAAAACAATTCTTCTCCCTCCTCCTTGTAACAACCTTTTACATACTTGAAAACTGTTATCATGTCCCCCCCTCAGTCTTTTCCCTTCCAGACTAAACAAACCCAATTTTTTCAATCTTCCCTCATAGGTCATGTTTTCTAGACCTTTTATCATTTTTGTTGCTCTTCTCATAGACTCATAGACTTTAAGGTCAGAAGGGACCCTTATGATCATCTAGTCTGAGCTCCTGCACAATGCAGGCCACAGAATCTCACCCATCCACTTCAATGACAACCCCCTAACCAATGTCTGAAATATTGAAGTCCTCAAATTGCAGAGAATCCTCCAGCAAGTGATCCATGCCCCATGCTGCAGAGGAAGGCAAAAATCCTCCAGGGCCTCTGCCAATCTGCCCTTGTCATAACATTTCTTCCCAGATCTGGACCTTAGCGTCCAAAATATGGGTGTTAGCATGAAAACCTCCAAGCTTAGTTACCAGCTTGGACCTGGTATCGCTGCCACCAGCTAAGAATTATACAGTGCCTAGCTCACTGTGGTCTCCCCAAAACCTTCCCTGGGGGACCCCCAGACTCAGATGCCTTGAGTCTTACAACAGAGGGAAATAACCCCCTCCCCTTGTTTCCTTGGTACTTCCTCCCAGGCTCCCCTCCCTGGACGACCCTAGGAGATTCCCTGCTTCCAGTCCTGGAAACACAAATACCGAGAGATCTAATCTCTCCCCCTCACCCAGAGGGTATGCAAAGTCAGGCTTAGTAAATCTAACACAAAGAGATTTTCCCCTTGACTTCTTCCTCCCACCAATTCCCTGGTGAGCTGCAGACTCAATTCCCTGGAGTCCCCACTAAAGAAAATCTCCAACAGGTCTTAAAAAGAAAGCTTTATATAAAAAGAGTGAAAAAGGACATAATATATAGTCTCTGTATCAAGGTGGCAATATACAGGGTCAATTGCTTAAAGGGAAAAAATGAATAAACAGCCTTATCCAAAAAGAATACAATTCAAAACACTCCAGCAACTACACACATGTAAATACAAAAAAACAATATAAACCTATTGTCTTACTATCTTTGTACTTACAACTTGGAAACAGAAGATTAGAAAGCCAGGAGATAGAAAAATCACTCTCAGAGCCGAGAGGGTCAGACACAAGACAAAGAACAAAGAACTCACACCCCAAAACTTCCCTCCACCCAGATTTGAAAAAGTCTTGTTTCCTGATTGGTCCTCTGGTCAGGTGTTTCAGGTTCCCTGGGTTAACCCTTTACAGGTAAAAGAACATTAACCCTTAGCTATCTGTTTATGACAGCCCTGGAGGAAAATTCCTTCCCGACCCCAAATATAGCGATCAGTTAAACCCTGAGCATGTGGGCAAGACTCACCAGCCAGCACCCAGGAAAGAATTCTCTGTAGTAACTCAGATCCCATCCCATCTAACATCCCATCACAGACCACTGGGCATACTGACCTGCTGATAATCAAAGATCAATTGCCAAATTGCCAAAAATTAGGCTATCCCATCATACCATCCCCTCCATAAACTTATCAAGCTTAGTCTTAAAGCCAGATATGTCTTTTTCCCCCACTACTCCCCTTGGAAGACTGTTCCAGAACTTCATTCCTCTAATGGTTAGAAACCTTCGTCTAATTTCAAGTCTAAACTTCCTAGTGCCCAGTTTATATCCATTTGTTCTTGTGTCCACATTGGTACTAAGTTTAAATAATTCCTCTCCCTCCCTAATATTAATCCCTCTGATATATTTTTAAAGAGCAGTCATATCCCCCCTCAACCTTCTTTTGGTTAGGCTAAACAAGCCAAGCTCTTTAAATCTCCTTTCATAAGAGAGGTTTTCCATTCCTCGGATCATCCCAGTAGCCCGTCTCTGAACCTGTTCCAGTTTGAATTCATCCTTCTTAAACATGGGAGACCAGAACTGCACACAGTATTCCAGATGAGGTCTCACCAGTGTCTTATATAACAGTACTAACACCTCTTTATCTTTGCTGGCAATACCTTGCCTGATGCATCCTTAAACTGCATTAGCTTTTTTGACGGCCATATCACATTGGCAGCTCATAGTCATCCTGTGATCAACCAATACCCCAAGGTCCTTCTCCTCCTCTGTTGCTTCCAACTGATGTGTCCCCAATTTATAACTAAAATTCTTGTTATTAATCCCTAAATGCATGACCTTGCACTTTTCACTATTAAATTTCATCCTATTACTATTACTCCAGTTTACAAGGTCGTCCAGATCTTCCCGTAGGATATCCCGGTCCTTCTCTGTGTTAGCAATACCTCCCAGCTTTGTGTCATCCGCAAACTTTATTAGCACATTCCCGCTTTTTGTGCCAAGGTCAGTAATAAAAAGGTTAAATAAGATTGGTCCCAAAACTGATCCCTAAGGAACTCCACTAGTAACATTCTTCCAGCCTGACAGTTCACCTTTCAGTACAACCCGTTGTAGTCTTCCCTTTAACCAGTTCCTTATCCACCTTTCAATTTTCATGTTGAGTCCCATCTTTTCCAATTTAACTAATAATTCCCCATGTGGAACCGTGTCAAATGCCTTACTGAAATCGAGGTAAATTAGATCCACTGCATTTCCTTTGTCTAAAAAATCTGTTATCTTCTCAAAGAAGATCAGGTTGGTTTGGCATGATCTACTTTTTGTAAAACCATGTTGTATTTTGTCCCAATTACCATTGACCTCAATGTCCTTAACTACTTTCTCCTTCAAAAATTTTTCCAAGACCTTACATACTACAGATGTCAAACTAACAGGCCTGACATCTGGACTTTCTTCTCTGGACTTTCTCCATTTTGTCCACATCCTTCTTGAAATGTGGCACCCAGAACTCCAAACAATACTCCAGGTAAGGCCTAATCAGTGCAGAGTAGAGCAGAAGAATGACTTCTCATGTCTTGCTTACAGCACTCCTGCTAATACATCCCAGAATGATGTTCGCTTTTTCCTGCAACATATTTAGCTTATATAGTGGACCACAAGCAAAATGACCCCCAGATCCCTTTCCGCAATACTCCTTCCAAGGCAGTCATTTCCAATTTTAGTATGTGTGCAATTGATTGTTCCTTCCTAAATGGGCTACTTTGCGTTTGTCCTTCTACAATTTTATCCTGTTTGCTTCAGACCATTTCTCCAGTTTGTCCAGGTCATTTTGAATTTTAATCCTATCCTCCAAAGCACTTGCAACCCCTCCCAGCTTGGTATCATTTGCAAACTTTATAAGTGTACTCTCTATGCTATTATCTAAATAGTGATGAAGATAGTGAACGGAATCAGAACCAGAACTGATCACTGCAGTGCCCCAATCATTATGGGAAATTATGGGGGCAAGTAGGCAATAATTATTTAAAGATAGTAGACATCGAGATCCAAAAAGTTAAAGTTTTATAACCATTAAAATACAAACTATCAACATCACATTGAAATATACAAAGCAAATATCCTTAAATCAGACATTCATAAGTTCTCAAGCAGCATTTGTCTTACTTTGCCTATCTGTAAATTTCAATTATCACTGGAGATATTTTTGTTGATTTGTGCATGATGAAATTGGCATTTGCTGATAAAAAATCCTTCGAAGTGTAGTCATACGGTATTATGTCTCTAAATGTGAATTTCTAAGTAACAGATTTATTTGAATTAATTTTTTGGCCTGTAATTTTGATATCTGAACCTTATAAAATGTTATTTTTGTCAAACATGCATATTATCATTTAAAGGGAGACTTTGATTTTGAAGTTTGTTAAAAATAGTTTCTGAGACATGCTTTCTTCTGTGGTCTGTCTCTGCTCTGAACTGTGATAATTGCTCTAATATCACAGTTTAAATTTTGAGTTTAAAATAATGTTTACCAGTTCTTTATCATAAAATAGTAATTCATCATATATAACAGGTACATCAGATCGTTTGTATGTTTAATTTTGATAGGACAAAAAGGAGATGAAAATATATAACTCAGTGTCATTTGCTACTACTGAAGTACATTTCAAACAATCTTTTAAAGCAGTAGTCAATTGTATTAAGTCATATCTGCAGTCTCTGGTTTTAATCTTATGGATATGATTTAAATTAGTCTGCACTGAAGTATTTTTCTTTTATATACATTAGTTAGTATAATTGACACAAATATTACTAAAATTTATAAGGTGCATTCCTTCTGTAGATTTAGCTACAAATTCTGTGATAAGCTGTATAGTTGTACCACTGCCCTCTACTGGATGTGTCATAGCAACTATACTGCTAACACTTTGGTGAGATTCTCTTCTAATTCTAATAAGGAACTTGCCTTCATCTAGATAGATCCAAGTTCTATTCTTGCTATCTGAGAGAAGTTCTGAGTGGCCATGATGTGCAACACAGTTATAACCTTGCAGATCTTCAGTGTCCACAAATTTGTTACTTTATAAACTGTTTTTTTTTCATTAATCAGTCTGATTGGCTGCAGAAATTACCAACTTTTTAGCTCTTTATTCTAGTCACAATGTAGGAAGGAAAACTGGGAAATCATTCATAGTATTTACCTTTTGTTCAACAGAAACACAATGTAAAACCCTTTCATGAGAAATAAACTCAAGATATAGAAATCAGACTGTTTCAGCTCAGTTATATGTTAATTTTAGACATGTGCTTTTCATTACAAACTTTATTAAATATATCTACATCAAATAAAGAGAGATTTGTTTAGATATTTTCACTAAGCAACTGCTAGTGGTATTTAGGTTAATAGATGGTAACTAGTTTTAAGGTGACTGAGAACCCTTTTTTATTCCCATTAATTTAATATAAAAAACAAATGACAGCATGGGTGAAATCATGGCTAGGTTGAAGTCAGTGACAGAAAAAAATGTCATTTACTTCAGTGGGACAGGATTTTACCATGTGCACAGACAAAACTTTGAATGAAAACTTTCTATTTGTTACTGTAGTATGTGGCTTAAATTTTAAAGTCTGTGGTGCAAAATAGAATTTACTTGTGCAAAATAACCTTGCCCACTTGTTAATTTTTTCTCTCTCTACCCTTGCATTTCAAAATGTTTTTAAATTAGTTTATTTTTAGTTGTATATAACTTGTTGTCTTGTGTCCTGCTTGCTACTCTGTTTGCACTGGATGTTTTGGGACTGTGAAGACTGCTTTGTGTTCATTTCACTTCACAAAAAGACTTGCTGGGTGCTTGCAGTGATATATACAAAAAATATGTTCTCTCATGTATGTAGGTTATACTGCCACTTTTATTTTAATGATTGTGGATATGGTGTCTGCTTTTAATTTATATATTGCTTAAGTGATTTGTGCACTTACATTGCTTCTTAAGGGAAAAAGTCAAAGGCAAGCACTAAACAGTATGCTTTCTCCAACAAAATTTAATCAAAACCAAAAATCTTCATTGAAGACTGTTGTGGGGTGTATGTATCCCATTGGCAATCAAAGGTCAAAGGGGTTCCTCAGGGGAGGAAAAATACCCTTCCCTACCACAGCTGCCGAGGGGGGGTGGGATAAGGGGGACAATTTGTCCCAGGCCCCGCAAGCTGCTCTGGGTTTTCGGCGGCACTTCGGCTGTGGGCCCTTCACTCACTCCGGGTCTTTGGCAGCGGGTCCTTCAGTGCAGCGGAAGACTCAGAGCGAGTGAAGGACCCACCGCTGAAGTGCTGCCGAAGCCTCAGAGCACTGCCCGGTGAGTACAAGCGCCACAAGCAGTGGAGGAAAAAAAAAAGCCGCTATCGGCGGCACTTAGGCTGCTCTACCGCCACCACTTCATTCTTCGGCAGCAATTCGGCGGCGAGTCTTTCCCTCCGAGAGGGACCTGCTGCTGAATTGCTGCCGAAGACGCGGCCCTCCCCCAGGTCCCCTGAATCCTCTGGGTGGCCCTGTTCCCTACCATGAAAAGAGTGTACAATCTTTCAGTCTTGATTTTGGAATGTTAAAATGCATTCATTGAGCAACTAATTATCTTGGAATTTCTGTTTTGTATTTTGTTGTTGTTAATGCGCTCACTACAATAACTAGTATAAAAGCAACCAAATCAGGCAGAAGAATATAATAATGTTAGATGCAAAGATCTGGGAATCATGGTGAACTATTAGAGAATTCTTAAATGTAGAGATTCTGTCTTTACTAGAAAGCTAGCTATTAGAAAATTATGGATTTAGAAACAAAACTTTGAAAGGGAAATTAAAAGTGACTAAAATAGGGTTTTTTAAAAAAGTTCTTGTCTAAAAAGTTGGGTTATCCACACAGCTCTACTCTGAGTGAAAAGTATGCTAGAGGACTGAAACGTGGTGAGAAGATTGAGAACAGATATTTGTAGGAATGAGTGATAGATAGGGTTGATTTAATCATCTTTACAAACAACTCTTGTAAAAACAAACAAAAACCTTCCCCCTTAAGAGAGGTCTTATCTCACTAAATTGTAAAGAATGTTATGACTTCTCATTGTAAACTGAGCAACAGTAAATGTTAATGGAAGGATAATACAAACTGAGAACCTTAAGCATGTGTGATATACACACATATGTACATAAACATACATGAAACAAATTCAACAGGTAGAAAATAAAAGAAAAAATATTTGCATCTCTTTATAGAGACTTTGACAAATGTTCTTGCAGATCTGTTTACCTTTTCCCCTGGCTAGCTGATGCTGCTGTTAAGAAAATTCAAAACATTGCCACAACTGTCAAACTGCTTGAAGCCAGGTCAACTGAAATAGTTTTCTATCTCCATTCTGTAATTCTGTAATACACAAACACTATATGAACTGTTACACACTACTGAGATTACCAGTATGCAGTCAGATGTGGAAGCTTGCTAACAAGATTTTGAAATTTTTCCTGATTTCTCAGAGTTTCATTGTCAGAGAGTCACAAATCCATAAGAACTCCTTAAGATACTACATCTGTTCTCTTAATACAGTGGTGACAATATGACCCTTACTGCTGTGCTTGCTTATACTATGTGTTTTAAAATGAGGAAAGTGCAGTGACATCAAGGTACTTGTCTGTAGGAGACTGATCTATATTAATAGCTTAAAGAGTGACTCTGTTTTGATAAGTGACTGTACAAAAGGCATTATCAGGTCCCATTTTTAATTATCTCAATGATTGCCATATTCACCCAATTTACAAATAAAATATTTTCCCCTGAGTACCGGGAACCATGCCTGCAAACTCAATTTGAGGCATGGTAATCAATCTGGGTCTTCCCTTTTAGCATATCACTAATAATGAAGGTTCTGCAAGCCAAATTATGTCTTTGGTAACTCATGTTCTTCTCTGATCATCAGTGGGTTTGCACAGGCATGACTGTCTGGAACTTAGTAAACAATTCTGTTGATATCACATGAAAAGGAATAGAAAATACTCTGTACTGGTTGTATTGGCTCTATAGGGGTACAGGACTAAAAAAACAGTAAAAAGTAAAATCTGTATATTGTTGTCATAAACAGATAGCTAAGGGTTAATGTCTCTTTCACCTGGAAAAAAAAAAGTATCCTGAAACACCTGACCAGAGGACCAATCAGGAAACCAGACTTTTTTCAACTCTGGGTGGAGGGAAGTTTGTGTCTGAGTTCTTTGTCTTCTGCCTGAATCTCTCTCAGCTAGAGAAGGATTTTTCTATTTCCTGCTTTCTAATCTTCTGTTTCCAAGTTGTGAGTACAAAGTTGGTTTTTTGTTTTGTATTTACATGTCTATAGTTGCTGAAGTGCTTTAAATTGTATTCTTTTGAATAAGGCTGTTTATTCATATTTCTTTTAAGCAATTGACCCTGTATTTGTCACCTTAATACAGAGAGACCATTTGTATGTATTTTTCTTTCTTTTTTATATAAAGCTTTCTTTTAAGACCTGTTGGAGTTTTTCTTTAGTGAGGAACTCCAGGGAATTGGGTCTGCAGCTCACCAGGGAATTGGTGGGAGGAAGAAGTCAGGGGAAAACCTGTGTGTGTTAGATGTACTAGCCTGACTTTGCATTCACTCTGGGTGAGGGGGGAAGAGAGATTGACTCTCAGTAATTCTGTTCTCCAGGCTGGGAACGGGGAGGGTGGAATCCCTCTGTTTAGATTCACGGAGGTTGCTTCTGTGTATCTCTCCAGGAACACCTGCGGGGGGGGAAGGGAAAAGGTTTTTTTCCCTTTGTTGTGAGACTCAAGGGATTTGGGTCTTGGGGTCCCCAGGGAAGGTTTTTGGGGGGACCAGAGTGCCCCAAAACACTCTAATTTTTTGGGTGGTGGCAGCAGTACCAGGTCCAAGCTGGTAACTAAGCTTGGAGGTTTTCATGCTAACCCCCATATTTTGGACGCTAAGGTCCAAATCTGGGACTAGGTTACTGACAATTGTATATGAGTCCAACTAATACATCCAGGGTGAAATCCTGGCCCTATGAAATCAATGGTCAAGATTTCACCCACAAGGAGTATGTCCATTGTGTAAGAGAATAACATTGTTACATCTACAGCCCCCAACTAAAACCTCTCCAACGCATCATCAAGGATGTACAACCTATCCTGAAGGATGATCCCTCACTCTTACAGACCTTGGGAGACAGGCCAGTCCTCGCTTACAGACAGCCCTGCAACCTGAAGCAAATACTCACCAGCAACTACATACCACACAACAAAAACAATAATCCAGGAACTAGTCCCTGCAACAAACCCTGTTGCCAACTCTATCCACATATCTATTCCAGGGACACTATCATAGGACCTAACCACATCAGCCACATCATCGGGGGCTCATTCACCTGCACATCTACCAGTGTGATATATGCCATCATGTGCCAGCAACGCCCCTCTGCCACGTACATTGGCCAAACTGGATAGTTTCTACACAAAAGAATAAATGGACACAAATCAGACATCAAATATTATAACATTCAAAAACCAGTAGGAGAGCACTTCAGTCTCCCTGGAAACTCAATAAAAGACTTAACAGTGTCAATTCTTCAACAAAAAAACCCTTCAAAAACAGACTCCAACAAGAAACTGCAGAACTGGAATTAATCTGCAAACTGGAAACCATCAAATTAGGCCTGAATAAAGACTGGGAGTGGATGGGTAACCACAAAAACTAATTTCCCGCAGCTGATACTCACACCTTGTCAACTGTTTGAAATGGGCCATCTTGATTACCTGGCCTCATTAGCACTACAAAAGTGATTTTTCCTCCCTTGGTATTCACTCCTTCTTGTCAACTGTTGAGAATAGCGCACTTCCACCTTAACTAAATTGGCTCATTAGCACTGACCCTCCACTTGGTAAGGCATCCTTTCATGTGCTGTGTATTTATACCTGCCAACTGTGTTTTCTACTCCATGCATCTGATGAAGTGGACTTTAGCCCAGAAAGCTTATGCCCAGATAAATTTGTTAGTCTCTAAGGTGCCACAGGGACTCCTCGTTGTTATTGTTACATAGTTACTCTTTAGAGTAAAATCATATGATAATACATGTACAGAAATAATGTATAATATCAGAGTATTAATGTTTCTGTATAGATAATTTCTTTAATTTGACTAATGAGATAGAGGGGGTGATTGAGTCTGAAGTTGATATGGAATTTTGAGAAGTTGGGACAGGGATGAAATGGGAGCTCTCTGGTATTTGTATAAGGCATAGATCTAGATCTCAGAACTATTATACATATTTTATAAAATAAACAATAGTCAAATTTTGAGTTGATTCTATTTTCTGATGACTGCAGACCACTTCATCTCTGTACTTCACTAGACTCCTTGCATTGAATTATAACCCCACAAATACCCTGTTTTAAAGAGATGCCTCCAACAGACTGACAATCAATCTGTCCTGACCTGCCAGATCTCATTTGTAATAACCCCCTCAGGAGTTATGGATTTGAACCGAAAGTACTGTAAGCAAAATGCAGTCATTACCAATGATGTTGACCAGAAGTCTGGAAAAACTCAGAGGTTTCAACTGAATTTCTTTGAGTTTTCTGTTTCATTTGAAACTGAAACACAAAGCAAAGCTTGGGATGGAAACCCCCACTAACCAAAAAAAAAAAAACCCAACAACAAACCAAACAACAATTAAATCAATACCCTGTGAACTGAAAGTGCATTATCTTGCATAACTCTAGTCATAAAACCATACATGGGACCTCTGAATTAGGGAAGAGGACTGAATCAACCATATTCAGATTGTGTTTTGTTAAACATAACTTGTTTACTTACGTACAGAATTTTAACCTGCGCACATGGCTATTTTTGCATGCGTTGCATTCCTTGCATGGCTCAATTTAACAAGATATACCACATGGTAGAGAGTGTGGGAATGAGGGTCATGGCTCTGTTTCATCTTCCTTAAACACTTCTGTCTTGTTCATACAAAGAAATAGAAAATTGAGAGGAGACAAGGGAGAAGGGAACTTGGAGTCCAAAACTCACTTATAAGTTCTTTAAAAATAAAAATGTACATGTGTGAAAAGGGAGGAGAGGGGATAGCCCCAAAACAGCACTTCAAAGTTGTGTAAGTGCTTTTATTTGTATTTTGGGAAAGCAGCCAAGAGAGTAAGAGAAGTATATTTACGTAATGTTACTACAAACAGGAGAGAGAGAGAGAAACTTTTAAAATGCTGAGGCTTGATCAATTCTCAGTGGCTGGTTGAAAGTGCAATTCATGCATAATGGTAAGGAAAAATTACAAAAGAGAAACCTTGGAACAGCATCTTGGAGACATGCATCCGCAAAGCAATCCCGAGAGCCAAGTTTTCCCACATTTAGGTAACTACTCACTGAAATGCTATTACCTGTACAGCAGCCATGGTATCAATTCTTAATACCAGATCAAGACACCTCCTGATACCATACTCAACAACACCAAGCCGCCCCTTTCTCTGTGCACAATAACTGCAGATGCCTATGGTACCAACCTGGAAGTGGCTATTAGTTAAACATAAAAACACCCTATATGTCACATGCTGAATTGTATATCCAGGGCTTAAAGTGGTTTTGAGGAAGTGCTGTTCTTGTCAAGATCCAGTGATAGAATTTCAATAAATTGTTTATATGAAAACTAAGTCTTGGACAGCTTAAGTGCATGTAGTTTCTCTCTGCAGCAATTACTGAAGTATCAGTTTTTTTGGGCCAATTTTGGGATGTTGTTCAATCCAGCTTTCTGTGGTGCCATTAGCCCATCCGGAGAACGAGTCTGTTATTTTAATACAGTATTGTGACTAAAGCACAGAGATCCTAGATCCTGTTGCTGGTGGTGCCTGACATGGATTTGATGGATGACCATGTTCAAGTCACTTTAAATTCTGTTTCTCAGTCTACAATGTCATTTCTAAAATTGGGTTAATACTTCCCACTCTCACAATGACTTATTTGTGGAATACTTTGAGATTTTTAGCTAGAATGTGATACAAGAACAAAGTATTATTAATTATAATTTCTTGATGGTAGTTTGGAAAGGTGACCCTTTAGAAATGATAAAATTTGGAGCAAACTTAAGAAACCTTCCCCCCACTCTGTTTGCCTTTAATCTCTCCTTGTTTTTATCCAAAAGATGCCGTAACAGAGGCGGGTACAGTTTGTATTATTGATAATGCGAGACACAGCGTTATTTGCTCTCTCGTTGTCTCCTGGGTGTTCTCACTTGACAAGTCCTATCCTTTGCAGTCTTTGAATCATTTATTATGGGAATCTGGTCTCTCAGTTGTCTATTGAGCTACTTTAGAGTGGTTAGGTATTTCTTATTATTTTATTTATTGCTCTTTAATATTTTTTCCTATAGTTAAAATTATCCATTGATTGTAATTAGGTTTCTGAACCTTGGTGGGGACTTAGTGAGCTACCATCATAATCTTGCTCATTGAGAACTTTTTCCTAACATGTATTCAGTTCTAAAATTTACTTTCTAGATTTTTCCCCATTAAACAGTGGTCAAGAGGAAATCTTACATGTGTCTCAAACAATGCAAAGGATTCAATGTGAATTGCTTCTGATACCTAGTCTGTATGTGTGGCATAAAAATAATTTTATGGAGTAGGGGTAGGCTCAATTCTAAATCATAATTGTATAGGGGTACTGAAGCATCAAAAAGTCAGGTTGGAACATAGCCACATGGCTAATGCATCCATACTACAGATCCCAAGAAAGGGATATGCTTTGATTAATTTTTTATTCTACATGACAGCCACATATTCATATATAAAGTATCTAAACACATTTAATGTGTAGGGTATAGGTGGAATGAACAAAGCATATATTCCTCTTTGAGGCCCTGATCCAAAGCCGAGCAGAGTCAATGGAAAATTGTGTTTTCTTCAGTGACCATTTGATAGAGGCTCAAATGCATAGTCAATATGGAACTGCATGCATACATGTGATTTTGCACATGTTTCAGCTGATACAGAGGTCCAAATGCAACATCCAGGACTCCAGAGCTTTACCCTGGTTTCTAAATGACTAAAGATGGACTGATTCTGAACACTGTTTATGTATTTAGACAAAGGAGTTATTCATTGTTCTGTCTGCTTATATATGTAGTGTCAAATGGGATATTAGAATTCATCATGCATTTGAAAATATATGAAGTATAACTTCCCTTAAGGGATTTCACCACCATTTAATGTAATTAAAGTAAATAACAGTGTAGTCCCTGAAGAAAAATGAGAGCATACAACAGAATTCCCACCAGAAGAGCATTCTGAAAGGCATCTAAATGGATGGTTGGAAATTAAGTACAAATATTTTTAGGCATACTATGTCTGAAAGAAAAATTTAGAGAACATGAAAAAAAATATGGGGACAAATCCCTTATTTGGGAAAACTGCCCTTGTTTCAGGTGGTCTGGGTTCTGTTTCCTTCTATTGTTTTGTTTGACTCGGGACAATTAACTTTCATCCCTTTATCTCACTTCCTCATTCTGTGAAATGACCTCACTATGTTTTTGTATTGGGGAATTGACACCTTAAATAAACACTTGACTTCATAAATTCCCCTTCCCATTTGTTGGCCAAAAAAGTAATTAAATTAATGTGTAATTACTATTTACATATTTTGCTTTAATTCAATCTGTGTTTAATAATGCCATGTACAGCAACAGGTAAAATCAAGTTTATTGGGCATGTTTGTTAGGGGTGGCTGCTTGAAAGAATAAGGTAATTCAGGTGCACACACTTCGGTTATTACTTCACAAGAAGATTCCTTTGGGCTTCTGTGCTGTAGATTCATTACCTCTAGTTATGGCATTGATAGGAATTTTATTTTCTCTGCCCCTCTTGTAGTTGGCCTTGTGATAAATGTAGAACTTCAGCTCTGCGTTCTTATAACAGTAAGAACTAAAAGCTACTGCTGCTCATATATATATATATATATATACAGTGTAAAATACACATAATGTAAACAATATTGCCCTTGAATTGTGCTTTAATACCAACAGTTTATCACTTTAACATAAGTGCTTATGATTATCTTTGTTTGCTTTTTCTAGTGTAAAACTTTGTCTGGAATCTGTGACCACATCATCTCTCTCTCATCTGACTCTCTGGTGTCTCAGTCAGCCCATCTTGAAGTAGTTCACCTTACTAGCGTTATGCCCAGTGAGGGCTTGGTAAGTAAGAATATAGCTAATTCCATTTGAATATTAAACTCAAGCATCTATCCTTTAGAGTGTTTTCTTTTTTTTAACTTGCCAAGAAACCAAAGTGCATTTGTTTTATGCAGTTTCCAGCTCTTTGTACTAGTGCAAGCTTTAGCTGATTTCTAGAAGTGGTTTAACTACAGTCTTTATCTGTATTAAAATCAAATAAGAAATATACAGTACTTAAAGTACCAGAGCTAACCAGAAAACATATTAGCAGCAAAAGTAGAGCATTGTAATCTGTAGTGAGCTGTAATATAGCTGTTGGACAACAGCAAGATTATTGATTTTGTTTTTATGTATAAAAAGTGTTGGACTCCAATATAGAAGTTAATCAGCTGCATAAAATAAACAATGTAAGAGATGGTACTATAAGTTTAAAGGAAAGTGATCATATTGTTTTTCTTAATATTTAATTAAAAGGCTTTTATGGATTTTACTTCAAATTTCAGCAAGATTACTTATTAAGGAAGACCAAAACCAACCAACCAACCAATCAAAAAACCCCAAAGATTTGTAGATGATATTTACAGAACAGACATTGGGACAGATTCACCCATTTGTGCAGCTGCATTGCACCATTCCACAGTTACAAATCAGCTGTAAATCCAGTTTATCTGTTCAGTTAAGCCAGGTCTATAGCTATCTTGCATACACAGAGAAGCACAAAGGCAATCAGAGTATACTAGTGAATCTGGACCCATGTCTCTTTTTACAGATTGTATTATATTTCTCAGTTATAATCCAGAATTCCACATTTCTTCCATTTCCACTAATAATAAAATCTTAGTCTCTCTACATCTTTGCATTTTGAAGCCTGATGCTTTGTAGTAACGATAACCTGCAGATTATATAATGTGATCACAGTAGGAACATAAATCATAAGAGCAAAAGGATTTGCAAACAATTAAACCGTCTATATGAATTTATATCTTCCCAAGGCTTATCATCCCCCAGGAAGTTTAAGCATGTCCATCTCCTTCAAATCCCCTCCCCTCACAGAGAACCAGTGTCTGAGTCAGCCTGTTTCTCATGATAACAGCCCCTGACAACTGCCTCCCTGCTCTCGACAGAGTTTTTAACTGTTTAACATCCTTTTGAACTGTGTGTTCTCAGCCTCGGCAAAACAGCTGTGCAACTTTGGCTGCAGCCTGGAAGTAGCATCTTCACAGCTAATAGCTCAGGTATTGTTTTTAACCTCCTAATCTGTTAACCAGGAGGTGTTTTATCTGGATTCATTGTTTTACCTTCCTGCTTGATTCCCAAGATCCCTTTTCTTTCAGAAAGCTGCCTGGTCACTGTATTAACTAGAGGTCAGTTTCCTAAGGGAAGATTTTAAGGTGCCAAGCCCACTCAGTCCTGCTGAGTAGACACTGAGGCTATAGTCCGAGACCTTAGTCTAAGAATGGGAAAATCACAGGATTCCCCCCAAACACACAGGACAGGTAAGGGCTAGAGGTCTAACACCTGAAGAGCATGCACTCAGAGAGACCGGAGAGAGGTCAAAAGTGCAGCTAGTCCAGTGACCATGACAATTATAATACCAACAAATTTTAATTGAAAAACTATATATAGAAGATACTTTATATTGCAATAATGAATGACTGGGAAGGAGATCATACTGGATATAGAAACATTGGCAACAAGATGAGACCACTTAGCAGACCTCATACTGGCTGATTTATGGATCAGACAGGCTTATCTGACTGCATCTCTTGTGCAGGAAGGCTGCTTATATATCACATGGGCCCACTTCATGTCCTGACTATAGGAGTGAGCAGGAGAGACCCATATGGTCTCTAGGTAAGTAATTCTTCTAGTTGGTTGAGTCCACTCCAGTATCTGGCTACTAGCTTGCAGGCTAAGCTACCATTACTTTTTTTGTTAAATGCTTATTTCATGTAGATCTCTTAATGCTACAAAACAGCCATTCAGTTACTCTCTGGCTCCACTGTGAATAACTAGCTTTCTGCTGGGCCCAGATCTACTCTGTGCATTTCACGCCACCCCTTTCCTTAGGGGGAATTCTTTAACAGCCAAGTTTTTCAAATAAGAATTCTTTAAAGTAGTAATTTTAACTGGAAGTGGTTTTTGGGTACATGGATGATCAGCTTGACAGATAGGTGCATATTTAATATTTCTCGTTCCAAATAAAAATAAAGAACTACACCATTTGGAAGAACTCAATGTTTTAAATTTAAAAATAAAAAGCATCTCCCCTCATATGGTAATAGTACACATTAGGGAATTTCAGCTGGGTAGTTATCAGAGTTTTAAAGTATCACAAAAATACATTTTGGTTCATTTTCATTGCAGAAATGTATTTTATAAGAAATTTAGTTCAGTGAATTGCTGCTGGTGTCATAAGTTGGTTATTTTCCAGTTGAAGTTAGATAAAAAGCTATTTTAGATAAGTATGATTCTTCTTTTTGTAGAGGTCAGCATGGAGTAACAAATTGGCTTTTTGACTTCTTGAAACCTAAATTCAAATCCTGATTTGGCAGTTTCATTATTATCCCTGTCATTTACCTAAATTACACAGCCACCTCACGATATTGTAGGATGGTAGTTTCTAGTGAGGAACAGTGCAAGTCTGAATTAACAAATATCATATTTAAACCAAAATAATCCCAAAGATTTTTTTTTACAAATGTTATAAACAAAAAACACTTCACCCAACACTGAAATGCAGCCTTCTGTATGGTGAAATCATTATTAGGCACACCAAGACAATACATACTTTAGGTGAGAAGGTGAAGATGCTGTAATTAAAAGAGCTAGTGAGAATATAGATACGTAAATTGTAATTACCATGGATGGTTGAGCTTATTTTGCCTAATTCTGAAGGTGCTGGAATATTATAGGTTTGGAAGCTTCTTGCAGACGTCAGCATTCCTGGGTCCTTATTCTTCTTAGAAAAGATTGGAAAAAAGGAACAATGAAAGGGCAGAAAGGAAAAATCCTTTAGGATAATATAGGATGAAAAATAGAGTAGAGAATGGATTACAAATTGTTATTAGAATCTTTAATTATATGGTCACATTGTATTTTCCTCAGTCCATGCATATATGCATGTTGGTTCTCAGACACTATTTACTACATATTAACCAAGTTCTCTACTGCAGTGGATTATTAATTTCTTGATGGGCATTTTTATGTCCCTCTTCACTGTAGTATCTATATGCTTCACAGACAGTAATAAGTTTAGCTTCACAACACCCTTGTGTGGTAAGGTGGTATTATTATCCCAGTTTTATAGAAAGTGACCTCAGGCACAGAGAGATTAAGGTTAAAATTGTCAAATGTGTCCATTAATTTTGGATGCCCAGCTTGAGATGCCTAGGACTTGATTTTGCAGAGTATATACATTGTTATAGACCTATTTAAAGCACAACTTCTGTTGACTTCAGTTGCAGCTGTGAGTGCTCAGTACTTCTGCAAATCTGACTCCAGACATCTGAGCACCCAGAAAATTAGTGGTCATCTATGAAAAATGTGGTTTATGACTTGCTCTGCCTCTCTTAGGACCTCTGTGACTGAGGCAGAGATGGAATTCTTTTCTTGAAGGTGACTCTGACTTTTTGGGGATTCACCCAGACTACGAAGAGGTTGTGTCATCACCTGCCCTGTAACCCTGAAAGTTTCTGTGCTGTGCATCTTTGGCTCAGATCCCTGACACCAGTAGCCTGCTTACAGGACAATAACCTCACCCTGGCTTCCACCAGCCTGGTTATTCCTTGCAGGGTGACACCAACAGTTCTTCCAGCCTTGAGTCACCCCAAAATCATCTCCCCTACAGTGCTCAGTTCCTCTCACTATAGCTCCTTATCAATTTCGCTACTCCTTTAAAGAGACAGTATGCAGCACCAATCCAGCCCGTTAATTTGGCTGAGGATTTTATCCTTCACTTTGAAACACTGCACTTCTTCTTCATCTGGCTGATGTGGATGTAGAACAACAACTGTAATTTTATATTTAGATGGTTAAGCCAGACAAATGCATCAGGAATAGCGGAGCATAATGCTGTGATGCCTCTTTCATATTTGTGGATCAGCCATTGAGTCATTATATGATCCATGGTCTGTTCTGGGTGACCACAGTTATGCACTGGAGAGTTTTTAATTTTCCATTTGTGCATTAAGTACCCACATCAAGTAACACTTCATTGAGATGGCTATATGATAAAACAAGGTAAAATTTATTAATAAAGAACAGACATTTAAGTGATACCAAGTAGAAGGAATTGAGATAGAAATGGTTACAAACGAACCAAAGTAAAATTATGATTCTAAAACGAAAACCTAGTTTAACAAACTAGAGCATTTTGTTCAACATAGATTTCTCATTAGATCCACAGCAAAGACATCTACCACTTGAGATAATAGAGTAACTGTAGTAAGCTCTGTGGTGTTTTTTTCCTTCTAAATTATCTTCAGCAAGAGACACTTTTTAATGGATGTACTATTTTGTTAATATAAACCTGTTTGTGTGGTATTTTAATGTTCTGACGTGTAAGAGGAAGAGTATTTTAAATATATATATACAATATAATCTCATTTTGCTAGCTTTTTCTAAGCAAAGGTATTCCTCACAGGCATGCCCCTGGAGAATTAACTAGCTAGTAATTAACTAGCTAGCACTGTGAAGAAGCTGTCTCTAGTTTTTGGATCAATTTTTTAAAGGTGGCATTTGCAATTCCCATTTTAGGAACTATGCATCTAACTGGAGTTCTCCTGCAAACACATTTTTCTTCTATAATCCCAATTTAGAAACACTGAAACTGGATGAGAGTTGGCACTGGGTAGGCAAGGAGAATGGGAGTAGGACCAGGAACCAGGGATGGGGAAGAGACAGAACTAGGACAGGGACAAGTTGCAGGGATGGAACACAAGGAATCAAGCATGGGGAGGACAGGCAGAAGAGACTGTGACCAAAACAATAAATTATTCTTCAGAACCTAAATGGAACCATTAGGAAAGAGATAGATATTATGACATTTTCTATCTTATTATCACTATATAAATCCATGGTACACTCACACCTTGAATACTGCATGTATTTCTGGTTGTCTCATTACAGAGAAAGGCAACAAAAATTATTAAGGGTATGGAACAGCTTCCATTTGAGGATAGATTAAAAAGACTGGGACTTTTCAGCTTGGAAAAGAGGTGACTAAGGGGGGATATGAAAGAGATCTACAAAATCTTGAATGGTGTGAAGAAAGTGAATAAGGAAGTGTTATTTACCCTTCACATTACAGAATAAATGGGATCACACAATGAAATTCATAGGCAGCAGGTTTAAAACAAACAAAAGGAAATACTTCACACAACACACAGTCACCTTGTGGAACTTGTTGCCAGGGGATGTTGTGAAGGTCACAACTATAACAGCTTTCAAAAAATAATTTGATGAATTGTTGGAGGATAGGTCCATCAATGGCTATTAGCTAAGATGTTCAGGGATGCAACCCCATGCTCTGGGTGTCCCTAGTCTGAGACTGCCAGAAGCTGAGAGTGGACAACAGGGGATGAATAATTTGATGATTACCTGTTCTGTTCTTTCCCTCTGAAGCACCTGGCACTGGCTGTTGTTGGAAGACAGGATACTGGTCTAGATGGACCATTGGTCTGACCCAGTATGGCCATTCCTATATAAATGGAAGTCAAGATCCTTGAGTCCCACCATTCTTCTATGGGCAACTTGTGGGCTTCATCCTCATCTGTTGCTGGTCCACACAGGAGGATGACAACCTACTATGTTAGCAGTTACTCAGTTAGCTCAGTGTCCGAGCTTTGTGTGGTGGATCCAACCCTAGTGATGACTCATGTGGGTGTCAATATGCTACATGATATTTTTTCCTGTTTTGTTTTTTAAAAAAACGGGGAAACAATATATACAAAAGCTACGTTAAAACAAAATTTTTAAGGTTGCAAAGTCAAGCACCCAAAAGTTAGGAAATAACAGAATTAAGGTTACTTATGCAACCTTAATTTGTCACCCTAGTGTATATACATTATGATTTCCAGAGCAGTGTAAGAAGTCCTTAGTGTGATCAGGGCATCATGACAATTTATATTTTGTTTGTTTATGCTTATATCTATCTATCTCAAGCCCCAAATGAATAGTTGAGAGAAAATCAGAATTTCTGAAAGATTCATCAAGCCTGCTTCTTCATTTTTATTGGCTCTGAAATCTCTCAATCCACACCAGAGGCCTCCAACAATCCATCCAGCAAAGCTACAAAACACCAGATTTAACAGTCCTTATAGATCTATGAAAAAAAACCAAGTCTAACAGAAACATGTTCTATGGGATTTTAGGCTCTACTGGAGGGGATGACTTACAGATCTAAATGCTAGTTTTGGAACATTTTGTTTTCCTGGAGCACAGGTTCAAAGCTATGGAGGATTTGCTCATTTCTGCATTTCTCAAAGGTTAATAAACTGAGCTTCAAGTTTACAGTAGATTTTTCAGGCAAAATCTCAACTACAAAGTACTGTCTGCTCTCTGTGGATATTAATGAGTCCAGGATGCATTTTGAAATAACTGGGATTTGCACCAGTGTCATATGAATATTCCCTTCCTGTTACTGCTGTGAAGAGTCCTGCATTATGTAAGGATGTGATGCTGCTTCCATTAAAAAGCATAACAAAACTTCTATTAACTATAGTAATGCAGGACTAGGTGCCTTCTGTATGAAATTTATAAAGTGTTTTAAGATTAATGTTTTTCTGTATAAATGTAAAATATTATTCCAGTTCACTCAATTTTGGGTTACTGAGTCAATATGGCTGCTTTAAACCTTGCTTACAGGAGAAACATTTTACAAAGAATTTCCACCATTGTTCACACTTCTTCAACTCCAGCAGTATTAGCTAGTGTTACAGAGGGAGGAATAGCTCAGTGGTTTGAGCATTGGCCTGCTAAACTCAGGGTTGTGAGTTCAGCCCTTGAGGGGGGGCCACTTAGTGATCTGGGGCAAAATCAGTGAAGACGGGGGATGGACTCAATGATTCTTCAGGGTCCCTTCCAGCTCTAAGAGATGGGTATATCTCCATAAATTAAAAACAAGCAAAGTCAAGGGAAAAAAGGACTATTGATGGTTCAATTTCTCAACTACCATATTTCATTAACATTATATTTTGGCATAGGCTATATAGGTATGAATTGTAAGAATTTTTAAAAGATATATTTCTATTTTAACTAGGCTTCTTCATTATGGAATGTGCTTTATGTGGGAACATCTCAGTGGTAAAGCAGTGATAAACTCAATGAAGACAGATGGCCTGTTACATCTAGAGCAAGGTCCAACTGTTCTGCCTAATTCTACCTGTGAATGTCAGTTTAACTAGGTGTTTTCTATTGGGTTTACAACATGTTAACAGAAGGTTTCTCAGCAGTTCTAGAGTCCGTAAAAAAAGATGTGCCTGAACACAGGGCAGTCAGAAGCCTTGGGGGGGGGGGCTCCTGCGGGAGGCCCATGGGAGCAAGGAGTGAGAGAGTGAACAAGGAGTGCAGAGACCACTTCTTCCTTGCCTTCTCCCTAAATGTGTCCTGCTCCTGCTTCCTGCACAGGACGGAAAGGAGCCACCCAACCCAGGACCAGCAGAAGTACTGGAACATCGTGAGGGCTGTGGTAGGGGAAAACCTGGGCTGATTGGGGAAGTAGCCACAGCTGAGCCACTAGGTGCAGAGAGAAGGGCCTGGCTGCCTGGGACTTGAGTAAGGTACTGGAGTAGAGCAGTGCTGAGGAATAGGGCAAGGGAGCCAGGGAGCTCCCTCCTGGAAACCCCCCCGGCTACAGGCCTAGCCAAAGGCCTGAAAAGGTACTGGGGTTGCAGAGGTGCAGCCCAGGGGTAGGTGGAGGCAGCAGGTTCAAACCCTGCTTGCTGATGATGAGTGATACGGACTGCAGTCTGCCCCAGAGTGTGGGGGCTAGATGAGGACTGGTAGTGAACACTTAGGCAAGGTGGGGATAAAAGGTGGGAATTCCCCTGAGAGGGGAGCCCAGACAGTGGGGGTACTGCCAGGGGGCAGCTCCCAAGGGAGAGGGACACAGGGGTCTGGGGGGGACATGGGGCCAACAACAGTGGAACATTGACCTGCAGAGGGTGCTCCAATGGCTGGAATGCTAATTCAGCAGGAGGTGCCGCAGGGGTGAGTCCCGCATCACTACAAAGCATCAGCATGGAATTTCAGTGTTATTCAAGTACTATGTCTAAGAGACCAAAAATTTTGCAGTCATATACAAACTTTCAAATATAGCTACACTCAGAGCCAAAGGTAGATTATTCTGCCTTTAGCAGATAGTGGAAAGAAAATTCTCTCTGAAAACCTTGTGTTTATCTCTGGCACACCTTAGGATCGTTGTTACAAACAGGAAATTTGGAGGCTTGGGATAAACTAATTTCAATATTGTTTAATATTGTATTTAGAAGGTCAATTTTTCCTCTTTACAAAACTTGATTTAAAGTAATGCAGAGCAACCCCTAAAGTTGTATCGCTTTAAATTATCCTTTACAAACAATATATTTCTAAGTCTCGGTGTCATCTTACACAGAAGTGTAAATAGTCCTTTGAGGATCTTCCTATCAGAGAGAGCAGCCAAGAGCTGAACTGAACTATGTGTTGACAGCATAACAGGACAGGCAAACACTGACAGTCTGCATATCAAGGTCAAGGTATTTCATGAAAAATGTTTATAGTACTGCAAAGGGTGATTTGAAGTGCCATCTTGAAGTGGAACACATTTGACTTCTACAATACATGCCCTAGACAAAAGAAAGAAAATTACTACAAAAGAGGCTGGGCTCCCCAATGGAAAAATACAGTTGCACCAATCATATTCTACATACCAAAGTATGTAAAAAAAGAAAACCTGAATAAAAAGATGTCTTTTATGGCTTTACTAAGTGAAAGCCCATGTTGTCATATGAGTGTAATTTGTAAAGTGTATAAGCTGAAAATGGCTGTGAACTTAAACACTGGTAACAGACCATGAATCTCAGAAATTATTGAACCTGGTGATGTTCTAAACAAAAAGAGCTCTCAACCATACTTGTAGCTGTTTCTATCATGGACTCAACAGACATTCTAGGCTTCAGAGTGACACACACAGTGACAAGTATCGGGGGTAGCTGTGTTAGTTGGTATTCACAAAAACAACAAGGAGTCCGGTGGCACCTTAAAGACTAACAGATTTATTTGGGCATAAGCTTTCATGGGTAAAAAAACTCACTTCTTCAGATAAACACACAGTGACAATCCTAGAATCTTATTATGTAGATAAATAGGTGCCAGGTATTACTATACACAAGCTTATAAAATAGGTTGTCACGATAAAAATGCTGTCCTTTGTAATTTAATTTTATTCACATTTGTCTTATTTCTGAAGTACAATTTTAAAAATTCTCTTTGTCTTCATGTATTGTGAGAATAGTTTGCAAAAACAGATGCAAGCTCATTTTTCTTTTGTGGAGATAAGGGATCAAAACTTTTTATAATACAGCCTCATTTCAGTGTTTGGGGATTCATGCATGTAACTCCTCAAACACAGAGAAGAGCATGTATTCATTTCTTTTATTCCCGGACTCACCAAGTTAAAGAGAATTGCATAAATCAAAAGATACATTCTTGTTCTACCTAGCCACACAATTAGTCCAAATTTGTGCAGATTTTATAGCAAGAACAGTATATGCACAATATAAAAAAACCCAGTCAAACAAATTAGCTCTCACTCGCATGGAACTGATTAAATCTAGGTCATAGGTATGGAAATGTAGAGGTGCAGCAGGCATGTGCATAATGTCTGATGTTTGTATTTGGGAGTTTGACATGCAAATTAAAATTCTGGAAGAGCAATTTTTTTTTAAAGACAGATCCATGAAAATAAAGAGAGGATAATAACAAGGTTTTGTGATGCTTTACTTAATGTCAGGCAAACATTGGAATAATAAAAGCAGTATCTACTAATTTTTAAATCTGCAAGACTGAATAACTTGTACTTAAGAGTTTCAAAAGAATTGGCTGAGGATCTCTTTGAACTATTGATGGTGATTTTTAATAAATATTGGCTTGCTGGAGAAGTTTCAGAGGACTGGATATAAGCTAACATTGTGACAATTTTTTTAAGAAAAAGCATAAATAGGATGATCAGGGTAATTATAAGCTGATTAGTCTGCTGGGAAAAATTGTGGAATGACTGATACAGGATTCTATCATAAAAAATTAAAGAATGGTAACATAATTAATGTGAATCAACAATCAACAAATTCAGGCTGGAAATAAGGTACACATTTTAATAGTGAAAGTAATTTTACTTTTGGAAAAATGTACTTAGGAATGTGATGGATTTCCATCACTGGAAGTCTTTTAAATCTAGACTGGATGTCCGTCTGTAAGAGGTACTTTAGCTCAACAAGAAGTTGTGGGTTTGATGCAGAAAATACTGAGTGATATGTATGGTTATGTGTTGCAGGAAGTTAGCCTAGATGATCAGAATGGTATGTTCTGGCCTTTAAGTCTGAGAGTCTGTGGACATAGTTCTATGGGAAGTAGGTCTTGTCAAACAGCCTTTACAGTATATCATTTTTTGATGAGATTACAATTTTGGTTGATAATGCTGTGTTTGTCTATTATGTGTTGACATAATATACTGAGACTTCGGTAAGGCATGTGACTTTAAGCTGCCTGATGTTCTGATTTAAAAAATTAGCAGTGTACAAAATCAATGTAGCACTTAACTAAATAGATTAAAAACTGTCTAACTGATATAAAAATAAAGTTGTTAATGGAGAATCATCCTAGTGTTTCTAGTTGGGTCTCACTGGAATCTGTTCTTGGCCCAATGGTATTAATGATCTTTATCAATGATCAGAGAGGAAATTATAAAATCTTTGCTGGTAAGGTTTGCAGATAACACAAATATTAGGAAGGTGGTAAATAATAAATGACAGGTCAGTTATATAGAATGTTACGGATTGATGATAAACTGGGTTCATTCAACCAACATGCATTTAATATAGCCAAATTTACAGTCCAACATCTAGGAACAAAGAATGTGGGTCACACATACAGGATGGGGGACTGTATCAATAGGCTTGCTTATTGAGCAGGGCATCTCACAGGAAGCACATGACACCAGTGCTCTGGGATCTGCACTGGCAGACCATTGATCTCCAGCAGAGGTGATCCATGGGGGGCATGCTGGGTCACGTGCAGTCCAGATTCATTGCTTGGCTTGTCCTAAAGCCAGCTGCCCTCACTCTGTCCCACCACTATCAGCAGGCACGGGTCATTTTTGGTCTCTGGATGGAGTTTAGGATGTTGGTTTGTGACCTATAAATTGCTAAATGACACGTAACTGGCTTTGCTGATAGACTGCCTCTCTCCTCAGGCCATACTGCTCAGCCACGTTCAGGAGGGGCACTTGAGCTGGATCTTCCTAGTTATCAAAGGGAGGGGCAGATGGTAGGGAGCTTTCTGTGAGAGCTCTGAGACTCTGAAACTTGCTCACCCATTGTTAGGAAATGGCCGAGGGTATGTTTTTTAGATGATGAAATGGCTGGCTGTATTCCTGTGGAACTGATTTCATTTAATTGAATTTACTGTATAATTAATTATGTTAAGGCACCTAGACTCTTGGATAGGCATCTTATCTAAATCTAAATAAACAAAAAAAAATCCTAGAAAGTAGTGACTCTTAAGAGGACTTAGGGGTCATAGTGAATAAGCAACGGCTATGAGCTCCCCATGTGATGATGTGACTAAGAGAGCTAATGTGAACTTTGTAAGTAGAAACAGGAGAATATTGTGTAGAAGAATGGTGAAGTTATTACCTTTTTATATGGCATTGGTCTTTAAATCCGTATTTCATGTCTTTCTTTAAAATATGCTTTAGTTGAACCTGATCAACTTTATAGGCTTGATGTAGAAATTAATAGATAAAATTCTGTGTGTTTTGCAAACGGTCAGCTTAGAATAGATGATTGTAATGGTACCTTCTGGTCTTAACATCTATAAATCTTTGTAGAAATTGTCAGTTTCCATTAATTATATGAAGACTAAGCTTGGCTTTTAAGCTTCAAATGAGTGATGTCCGGTAAAAATACATGATGCTGTTCATAAAGAAAAAAAGAGGAAATAAAATTGACCTTATTGCCTAAGAAATACAAGAGTATTAGAAGTAGATAAGTTGACTTGTCTGCTCCTGCTCCTAATAGCTATCTATCTAGCTGCCATTTGTGAGGTGATGTACTGCCCTTCCAGGTTTCAGGCACAGAAATCATATGAACTTGAAGTATTCCATCCCAAACTGTTCTCAAGGAAAAAAATGCAAAACATTACAATTATACCTACAACAGGTATATAGTCAGATTCAACAGAGATGAATAAACAGGGTGACATGAAAGAGTGTCTTCATGACAATGCCTTAAGCTCAACAGCCTGCTGATCTTCTCTTGGAAGAGCAATGGGAGGTCAGAGGCACAAACTTCAGAGCCTAGAGGAAGGTGTCTTGTCCAAATAGGTGGAGGGAGTAGTATATCTTTATCTTCTTTAACACTTTCTTTCTTATTTTTGTTTCTACTCTTACTGACAGAAGGAAGCACTAAGCATTGGATCTAATATGTTTTAGTTGCATTTTGTTCTTTAAAAGATCTTTTAAATATAGGGAGACTTGGCTGTAAACCAGAACCCAGAGTTCTTGGTGTCTGTGGGTACATCTCCATGGGGATAAAAGCCACACAGCACGGCCACAGCTGGCCTGGATCAGCTGAATTGGTCTTGTGGGGCTTGGGCTGTGGTGCTAAAAATTGTTCTGTGGATGTTTGGGCTCAGGCTCACACGGTTCCAGAGTCGGGCTGCAGCCCAAGCGTGAACGTCCACATAGCACCTTTTCAGCCCTATAGCCAAAGCCCAGAGAGCCCAAGTCACCTGACCCAGGCCAGTTGTGGGTTTTTTATCCCCATGTAGACACATCCTGTTTATACAGCTAACCCAGGGAGTACTGAACCATCCACCATGGAACTTGCAGTATCGTAGCAGTTTTTCTTGGGTACCTCAGTGGTCTGCAATGTCTGCTAATGAGGATGGCAGTCTCAGAATCACTTTTTGGAGCCCACCAATTGTCATCATGTTCTAGGGGTATGTCTACACTACCTACCGGATTGGCGGGTAGCAATCGGTTTATTGGGGATCGATATATCGCGTCTCATCTAGACGCAATATATCAGTCCCAGAACGTGCTTCTGTCGACTCTGGAACTCCACCAGTGTGAGCGGCGGTAGCGGAGTCGACAGGGGGAGCCGCGGCCATCAATTCCGCACCGTGAGGATGGGAGATAAGTCGAAATAAGATACTTCGACTTCAGATACGCTATTCACTTAGCTGAAGTTGCATATCTTACATTGCCCCCGCCCTCTAGTGTAGACCAGGCCTAACAGTATGTTGCAACATGTTGACATTTATGCTGTGATGTTCCAAGAGAAGAATTGTTCTCAGTGAGAGTTGATCCTGAAGCAGAATTCCAAACATCAGAGCATTCTTTCTACTTTTTCTGTTTGTCAGTAGCCAAGCAGAGGAGTTGACAGTCTATCACAAATGTGAAACGGAAATAGTATTTCTGTGAATCACAGTATTCTGCAGTACCAAGTCCATATATATTTAACCCAGTTAAATTAACATATTTCTTTCATTTTTAAAGAAAGTTTAATATAACAGAATATCATCCTTTTTGTGGTACTCATTTTTAGTTTGAGAGTTGTCATAACATATTCCCAGATTTGGACCTTAGCGTCCAAAATATGGGTGTTAGCATGAAAACCTCCAAGCTTAGTTACCAGCTTGGACCTGGTAAAGCTGCAACCACCCAAAAAATTAGAGTGTTTTGGGGCACTCTGGTCCCCCCAAAAACCTTCCCTGTGGACCCCAAGACCCAAATTCCTTGAGTCTTATAACAAAGGGGAATAAACCATTTCCCCCCCCTTCTCCCTTCCAGGTGTTCCCTCCCTGGGTTCCTGGAGAGATACACAGAAGCAAGCTCCGTGAATCTAAACAGAGGGATTCCACCCTCCCCGTTTCCAGTCCTGGAAAACAGAAGTACCGAGAGTCAATCTCTCTTCCCCCCTCACCCAGAGGGAATGCAAAGTCAGGCTAGTAAATCTAACACACACAGATTTCCCCCTGACTTCTTCCTCCCACCAATTCCCTGGTGAGCACAGACTCAATTCCCTGGAGTTCCCCACTAAAGAAAAACTCCAACAGGTCTTAAAAAGAAAGCTTTATGTAAAAAGAAAGAAAAATACATAAATATGGTCTCTCTGTATTAAGGTGACAAATACAGGGTCAATTGCTTAAAAGAAATATGAATAAACAGCCTTATTCAAAAGAACACAATTCAAAACACTCCAGCAACTACATACATGTAAATACAAAATAAAAAAAACCATATAAATCACTATCTTATCTTTTGTACTTACAACTGGGAAACAGAAGATTAGAAAAGCAGGAGGCAGAAAAATCCTCTCATAGCCGAGAGAGTACAGGCAGAAGACAAAGAACAAAGGACTCACACACAAATTTCCCTCCACTCAGATTTGAAAAAGTCTTGTTTCCTGATTGGTCCTGTGGTCAGGTGTTTCAGGTTACTCCTTTCCAGGTGAAAGAGACATTAACCCTTAGCTATCTGTTTATGACAAGAGTGAATCCCTAATTCCTGATCTGACAATCTTTACTATATGGAGTAGTCCTTACTAATGAGATTAGTTCTGTTGGAGTCAATAGGACTACAGAAAAGAGTAAGAATAAGGGCTTGCCATAGTGGATCTTAGATAGCAAAGTAACTATAATTCCTAGTCTTCCTAAGCAGGACTTCAATGGAACAATTGCTGTGTCAGGACCCTAGCATTGAACACAGGTCTCTCAGATGGTATCTTTAGCCATTGTACCATGGCAATACATCAAACTGCTGCCCCAACCAATAGCCTTAGTGCTAAAGGCCTATAGGCCCACAGCAGCCAGGCACCTGATTGGATGGACAGGCAGTACTATCATTGGGTGCCTGGGCTATATAAAGCCTCCAACAGGAAGAGGAAGCTGTCTGAGCGACAGACCATTGCCTGCTGATTAGACCACCTTGCCATGCTTCTCTGCCTGAGCCAACCTTGCTGCCTTGCTGTTTTAAAGAAAAATGCTGCCATGTTGCCTGACCTCGACTCCCCAGCTCACTGACCCAGCCCCTTGGATTGGATCTTCTGGCTGCTGATCCCTGTGAGAATGACGACAATTGCCCCAGACTGCCTCCAATACAGATTGACCTGTTGGCTACACGAACCCTTGACTACAGCTCTGGACTGCCCCCTAGCCCACCTTGGCCACTGGGCATTACAAGAAGTTTGCAAACCACATCAGTTGGCAACAGTTCAGCTGCTGTCAATATCTTTTCCTTCCCTAAAAGTATAAGATAAGATAATAATTGGAGATATATCAATCTCCTAGAACTGGAAGGGACCTTGAAAGGTCATTGAGTCCAGTCCCCTGCCTTCAGTAGCAGTACCAATTTTTTGCCCTGATTCCTAAGTGGCCCCCTCAAGGATATAACTTGTGATTAATAAATATTTTATGCAAGCAAAACTTCTTTGACAAAAGTATCAAATTCATGATCAACGTCTTAGTAAACTATGAACTGTTTTTGTTTTGTTTTTAAAGCAAGTAAAATATCCTAGGTACTTTGGAATTATTTTGCAACATTTATGGAGAAAATTGATTCCCCCCCCCTCTTATTTCACAATGTTGGCATTGTATAGAGTGGAATTGAATGGTTTTCTAGGTTGATTTTCATACTCTGAAAGAACTTTATGAAGCAGTAATTTTGTTAATGGCAATGCAATTATAATGTAATACACCCAATATCGCAGCTATATATTATGCATTCAGCAATAACTTAAAAACATCATTGAAAACTGTAACCTATTTATTGGTACTGGAGAGAGGGAATGTTGGCTAGAAGGACACACAGGATATCCCTTTTCAAAAAATGTGAATACAGCTAGTTGAAAATTATCCATCTAAGCTGTTTATCAATAGAAATTTGAGGTTTGACTAAATTAAATATTTTGCCAAAAAAAACCCCAAAATATTTTGATTTGGGTGGGCTGCTGCAGTGCCTCATGGGACTTGTCCTCAGTTGTCTCATATTCTCTATGGCCAGGTTTCCCAGACAGAGACAATCTCCTATGATGCACATTGGCCATGTGACTCCCATGATGCACTGCTTCCTCTCACTAAGAGAGAGGACCATTGTTCATCCTGAGAGATGTAGTCCTAACAGGGAACCCAGCATATAGGGAAGATCAGGGGTGAGGGGAAGGCATGACACACCCAGACTTACAACTCTTATGAGGCAGCGCAGCAACATATTGGAATAAAATTTCTTGCTAAAGTATTCAGATTTTTTTTGTTTGTTTATTTAAACCAGCAAGTCTAAATTTTCCATGGGGGTAGGAGGGACATTTTTGACCTCTTCTGGTTGTGAGGCTTTTAACTTTACTTGGACAGCAGAAGGGACTTCAGAATCCTTCAAAAGAGGATGATTTAACAGCACATTTCTACCTTGTCAGCATTAAGATGAAAGCTCAAGTCTTGGGGTGGTACGTGACACTTTTATTAAGAGGCAAGAGTGTTAGCTGCTGAATCATCAGGCTTTTTCTAGTTTTATTTTTTACTGAATCAATAGACCTCTGGAGTATGGGCTGTTTAAGTTTAAAGCCTCTATTTCTGCACTTTACCTGGGTTCTGACAACTTTAGTTCTTTTTTTGAGATTAGTAAAGTAACAAACTACTGTGTGTTTCAGATGCTAAAATGAGTCCAGATTCTCCTATCATGTTAGTTGTTAAATCCTGTCCAAAAAATTTCGTATCTGCTGATGCTGGAATTAATGGAGGTGCATTTGAAGGAAACATGTATTTTATATTGACTCTTAATATGTTTTTGTTTTAATTTTGTTTTGCAAATTGTATTCAACCACAGTTTGCTCTAGTGCCATGGACTTTAATCCAGAACAAGCATTCTTCCAACATCAATTAACAGTATTAAAGAGCTAGTGTTTTTGGTAGCAGTAACTACTAACAGATACTAATTATTCCTTCTCTTGCCATTTCTTTAGGGGATGTATATCAAGTCAACATATGATGGGCTGCATGTAATCACTGGGACTACTGAAAATGTAAGATGCTTTATTCCAATGAGACCTGTTTATTACACCTACAGTTAGTAAGAGACATGTATCCACGGTAGAGTTCATATTAGGAAGATTTGTTTTAAATCAAGCCACTGTTTGTTAATGCTTTAATTTTTTGAGTATCTTCATTATTATGAAATATATATATATACACACACACACAGCAGATGCCGCTCAATAGCAATCCTGATATTAATAACTTCTAGTTAATAGCAATGTTTTGCTGAGTGCCAGTCCTTTCCCATTGACTTTAATGTTAGTAGGATTTGGATATTGGCAACAGGCATGCCACTTATTGACAGCTTTTTTACATGTCTTCCCTGGCTGCAGCCCCACACACCTGTCTGCAGCCGGGAGGGGAGTCCCACCCGTTGGTCCCACCACACTTCCCTAATGAGCTTGTGTGCACAATTTCCCACTAGCAAATGTTTGCTTTTATAGTAGATACATTTTTCTCACATGATGTTCATTGTTGTCATTAATCTTGTATAATTTCTGTCATGTCAAAATGTCAGTCTTCTAAATCATGACTAAAGAGCTTTTCTGCCTGTTCTGGATCAATTTCTATGCATAATCAAGGGCAATTGCTATCCATTTTTAAAGACTTTGTTAACCCATGTGTTGACAGAAAATCATGTAGTAAATATAAGTCAGACTCGGTAATTTCTGATTCTATATTTTATACATTTTATCAAGCTTGGCTAGAAATGCCTCTGAGGTAATTTCTTAATATGTCCAAATACTAACCTGAACCGTTTCTTCAAAAAATATATAATTTTAATATAACTGTCCAAACACTGATCATCACACACCTGGATTACTGTAATCACCTCCTCTGCCCTTAATCCCTGCATTCTTTCCCCCTTTAAGTCCATTCAACAGGCTGTTAAAATCATTTTCCTAATCCATCATTCTGATTGTCACCCCCTCTCTGTCTTTCACTACATCAGAACATGCTTCTCCTTACAAATGAGAGAAACTCCCAGTCAAAATCGATAAAGCCGGCACCTAAGCCTCCTTCAAGTCCTTCCTCTAAACCTGCTTCTTCCCTAGTGCATCAGAAACGGCTTGGCAGGTGGAGAGTTGTGATTGTTGCTGCCGATTGTCTGAGAATCATTGCACACATTCTGCTTTTTTAACCCTTTCTCTCCTGCTCCACAACTTGACCCACTGTTTGTCATCTCTTCCTATTATATGTTGTCCTTTGAATTGTAAACTTTCACTTTCTATATGTTTGTACAGCCCATAGCACAATAAGGCCCTAACCAAAAACCTAGACGATATGGCATTAGAAAGGTTAAATATTAATGATATATGAAAAATATTCTACTTAGTAAACCTTCATTATATTCAGAGTATTAGCTAAAACAGAATGGAGTGGATGACAAACTTTTCATATTAATGTTTAGTACATTTCTTACATTGTCCATTAGTTAATTTTCCCAGTGAATCTCCTCTGTGAGTGTTGTGTAAGTTGGCTATTTTATATAGAGACTTCATGCTAAGAATTTGGCATGTACCTTACTCTATATTTAATAGTGATGTACTGTAAGCTAGTATTAATGTATATATTTTATTATATCATAATTATTTCTACACTTAGTAATGATATACTGTAGACTAGGGTTGCCAGCTCTGACTGAAGCTGTTCCGGGAGATTTTTCCCCCAACATGACGTAATGTAATTTTCTTAAAATATCCTATTAAAATATCCCAGATTGCTTTCAATGGTTACCAGGAGATTGATGCCAATCCCGGGAAATTCCAAGCCAATCCTGGAGGGTTGGCAACCCTATTGTAGACTGGTACTTTCCAAACTACTGAGAAAAGATAAATGAGTGTCTCTTTCTTTCACAACTAACATGAGGCACAAATATGTTTTTCTGATCTTTAAGAAGGCCAACTGTAATATGGAGCAGTCACAGGGTGACACTGGCCCTATAAGAGAGAGCAGCACCAGAGTACTTGTGCCTAGTCAGCTGACCCCAATTAGGTTTAAAAGCAGGCATCCGGTCAGTTGTGTACCCAGGTAATGTTGTGAAAGTATTGAGGCATATTTACAGATAGAGGAGAAGGGTTCAAGGTAAAGTAGAATACTAAACTGATTGATGTTTAGATTAGGGTTGGTAAAGCATAAAAAGGGCGAGACTTTGTGTATGTGTCTGTGTGGGAGAGAGACAGAGAGTAGATGGAATTTGTTTTGCTCCTTTTTCCTGAGAGAAGTATTTCTGTTTTTGAGACGAAGCCTTAGTTTCTTTGCCACAGACAAGCAGAAAAGGTGTATAAGTATGAATTATTTAAGGCATTTAAAGATAGGTAAGTTGAAAGCTATCCATGTACTCAAGGCAGTTAAAGTTTGAAGATCATGATAAGATGACTTAGTGAGAAGGTAAACTAAGAAGCACAGTCATATGAAAACTGAAATTTATGGGACTCCAAAAATCTTTATACAGTTTATGGAGTCACCACTGAAAACTGATAAAGAATGCATGATAGGAATAGAACTATTCAAGGAGGGGTGCAGATGTTATAACAAAGTAGGATGATTCTGAATTGAATGATGGAAATGAATTCGTCACATTTGTCATGGGAAAGGCTGTGATAACATGGCAAATTGTATTGGTGGAGAAAATTGTTGTTTAATTGCAGAAAGTTCCAAAGAAAATTTTATCTGCAGTAAGCTGTGTGTAGTTCCTTTTTGAAGTGAACCATTCCTGATAAAATTGGATTAACTGAGGTGAAGATAAGCTTGCCCTCAGATAGGCACCATTGTATCCTCACTTTGTCCATCAACTGCCATAAAGATATGGGAGAAGTGAGAGGGAATGTTGTAATGAATTAATTAAATTTCATCTTGCAGTATTCTCAGCAATATTAGTGACATCAGATAAAGGGACACAGAGATGTAGTTGGATGCTTTTGAAAAACACATCTGTGTAAGTCAATGGAACTAATCATGGAATGAGGCACTATTGAACATGACTAAGGATGACTGTCTGGCCTGCAATAATTAAGACTAAATCAGAAAAATTTGTAGCTTCCAAATTCCTACCTGTTGCTTATCTCATAATTTATAATTAAATTATAATTAAAGGTTTCAGAAAGGAGCATGGTTTCAGCCATGAAATCCTAATGAATGTGATAGACCTTTTGAATTATGACTGATGAGGAACCATCTCCCTCACTGTTCAGTTAGTTAATACTTTAGAATAGCATCAGTCATAAAACTTTCTGCCGACATACAGCTGTGTAAAGCCCTGAACAACAGTATTCAAACTGTATAAAGCAAATATTGAAGTTATGCCTTACTAGTGCTCAGACTGGAAAAATAAAAATGCTGCTAATAATTAGCTGAAGACAGTAGGGCAAAGGCCAGTGTGGCATGTTGTCCCATACCAGTGTAATTCTACCCAGGATTGGTTAATTTTTAATATGACATTAAGTAATGAATTGTCAGAGAAATCCACAAGAGCAAAGAAAATTGTAGTTTAAAGATTAAATTTTCACTGTTTACCCATAACAGCACTTTGTGTACTGCGCACCTATACCAGCCTCCCCCCCATTACCGCAGCATAGAGAGTGTGTCAGCAGGATAGTTCTTAGTTGATGCATGGTCCCTTAGGAAGCAGAGCCAGCTGTTGTCTTAAAGCTGCATGAGAGCTGAGGTCAGGGCAGCTTGAGAATCAGGCAGCTATAACCAGCTTCTTCCCCATCCAGGCGCCCTTGGCAAAGGGAAGAAACTGGCTCCTAAAATAGGGAGGAATTATTTAGGGTGGGTGAAAGGAATAGAACAAGTAATTAATACAACGAAAAAGAGCAAAAGAAACCTTTGACAGTGTATCAGGAAAATCTCACGCCATTTTCCTAATGGCGTGAGATTTAGTCTAACATCGGATAATCTCCCAAGGGAAGTAGTGAAAGCCTCATTGCTGGAGTTATTTAAAACTGGACTGAACAAAACTGTCGGAAAGTACTGTTCTGTGTGCTAGTAGGGAGGTAGACCATATGAACTAATTGGACTTCTGCATCTCTATTTTCTATTACTCTGTATTTTATGGATTAATTGTATATTGCTTTTTAATTGCTTGGACCTAAAAATGCATAATTAAGCTAAATCCAAAGACTGAGTTTTATGGCAACTAACATTAGAATAGATTTTAGAGCTAAAATATAGGGTGTAGGGGAATCATACTAAGCTTAAATGATCTCTGTCATTTTGGAATTTTTTGAAGAAAAGCCTTTTATATTTAAAATACATTTGTTAATGTAAAATTAGCAACTTTCTAACAAACAAAAGGCTAAAGAGAAAATTCCTCTGTAAGCAACTTGTTTGTGATATAATCAGTGGGGGAAAGTGGTGGGGGAAGAGATACTAATGAAGTTTTCAAATCCTGCTACTTGTTTCAGCTTTTCCCTCATGATAGCAAAGTAACCTACTACAGACCCTTACACTTCACTAGTTAATGATTTTTCATTAAAATAAGCTTTATATTCACAAACACAAAATATTAGTGCACCTTGGCTGAAAAAAAAGGCAAATTTCTGAGACCTGTCAGCAGCTCAGTTTCCATTGTTGGAAAGATATTGATATCACAGAGTCTGTATGGTGTAAAAGCAGCAAAGAATCCTGTGGCACCTTATAGACTAACAGACGTTTTGGAGCATGGGCTTTCGTGGGTGAATACCCACTTCTTCAGATGCATGTATGGTGTACTTTATTTATACAGTGTTCTAATCTACACTGGATGTATGAGTCCTATATGCAGTGTTGTTATAACCATATTGGACCCAGAATATTAAAGAGACAAGGTGAGTGAGATAATAATTTTTTATTGGACCAATTTCTGCTGGTGAGAGAGACAAGTCTGAGTTTCCATAGAGCAACCTAAAGAAGAGCTCTGTATAATCTCAAAAGCTTGTCTCTATCAAAAACAGAAATTGGTCTAATAAAAGATATTACCTCACCCACCTTTTCTCTCCATATGAATCCTGTAATTCTTAAACTAAGAAAGACCAAACAGCACTCTGGCAACTCTGAATCTAACTCAGGCTAATGGGAGTACTGCCAATAGTATACTTCATTATTATTACGAATAACTTTCAATTTATTTATTACTTGTCAAGTTCCAAAAATTGTACTTGAGACCTCACAAAACAAAGATTTGGACCCTATCTTGAAGAGCATACAGTCTAAATTTGACATGATACAAGAAGTGGGGGTCATCTAAGACAAGGAAGAAGGGCATGAGAGAGGGCTAATGTCACAGAAAGATCACATGGTGACTCAGGAGGTGATCTGTTATGATGTTTTAATTATATTTTCTCCCCCACACATAATCTTCATAGAGGTGAGACAGCAGAGTTAGTCCTTAGGAGTGATCTAAATAAGGCTTGTCAAGCAGAACATAAGAATGGCAGTACTGGGTCAGACCAAAGGTCCATCCAGCCCAGTATCCTATCTACTGACAGTGGCCAATGCCAGGTGCCCCAGAGGGAGTGAACCTAACAGGTAATGATCAATTGATCTCTCTCCTGCCGTCCGTCACCATCCTCTGACAAACAGAGGCTAGGGACACCATTCCTTACCCATCCTGGCTAATAGTCATTAATGGACTTAACCTCCATGAATTTATTCAGTTCTCTTTTAAACCCTGTTATACTCCTAGCCTTCACAACCGCCTCAGGCAAGGAGTTCCACAAGTTGACTGTGCACTGTGAAGAAGAACTTCCTTTTATTTGTTTTAAACCTGCTGCCCATTAATTTCATTTGGTGGCACCTACTTCTTATATTATGGGAACAAGTAAATAACTTTTCATTATTCACTTTCTCCACATCACTCATGATTTTATATACCTCTATCAAATCCCCCTTTAGTCTCCTCTTTTCCAAGCTGAAAAGTCCTAGCCTCTTTAATCATTCCTCATATGGGACCCATTCCAAATCCCTAATCATTTTAGTTGCCCTTTTCTGAACCTTTTCTAATATCAGTATATCTTGTTTGAGATGAGGAGGCCACATCTGTATGCAGTATTCAAGATGTGGGCAGACCATGGATTTATATAAGGGCAATAAGATATTCTCCATCTTATTCTCTATCCCCTTTTTAATGATCCCTAACATCCGGTTTGCTTTTTTGACTGCCGCTGCACACTATGTAGATGTCTTCAGAGAACTATGACTCCAAGATCATTTTCCTGATTCGTTGTAGCTAAATTAGCCCCCATCATATTGTATGTATAGTTGGGGTTATTTTTCCCAAGGGGCATGTAGATGTGCGGACTCACCCCTGCAGCGCCTCCTGCTGGTGACTCCTGGGAATTAGCTCACTTCCAGCCAGGAGTACCATCTTCAAGCCTGTGATCCACCTGTCCTCTTGGCCCTCCATGTCCCTCCCTGGACTCCAGTGCCCTTTTAACTAGGGTGCTGCCCCTTAGCAGTACCCCACCAATCTGGGTCTCCCCCCCCGGGCAACCCCCAACCAGCTATGCCTCAGTTTTGGCTACTGCCCAGTCTCCATCAAGTCCCCGTGCACTGGGGCAGACTGCAGTATCAGCCACTCATCATAGGCAAAGGGGTTTGGACCCGCTGCCTTTGCCAACCTCTGGGCTGCCCCCTCCAACCCTCAGTACCTCTTGGCCTTATGCTAGGCTGCAGCCTGGGGCTTTCCAGGCAGGAGCTCCCCAGCTCCTCTGCCTTTCCGCAGCCCTGCTTCACCCAGGTACCCTGTGTCTAGCTCTCTACAGCCAGGCATGTCTCCCTCTACCGCCAGAGGGAGACTGAGGGGGCTCCTGGCTCACTGCCTCTTATAAGAGCCAGCTGGGCCTGATTGGGGCATGGCCACAGCTGAGCCTGCTTTCTCCCAATCAGCCCAGGCTTCTTTCCCTAGCCACAGCCCTCTCCTGGGCTGTTTTAAGCATTACAGTGCATTACTTTACATTTATCCACATTAAGTGTCATTTGTCATTTTGTTGCTCAATCACTTAGTTATGTGAGATCTTTTGAAGTTTTTCACAGTCTGCTTTGGTCTTAACTATCTTGAGCAGTTTAGTATCATCTGTAAACTCTGCCACCTTACTTTTTACACCTTTCTCCAGATCATTTATGAATAAGTTGAATAGGATTGGTCCTAGGACTGACCTTTGGGGAACACCACTAGTTACCCCTCTCCATTCTGAAAATTTACCATTTATTCCTATCCTTTGTTCTCTGTCTTTTAACTAGTTCTCAATCCATGAAAGGATCTTTCCTCTTATCCCATGACAGATTAATTTACGTAAGAGCCTTTGGTGAGGGTACTTGTCAAAGGCTTTCTGGAAATCTAAGTACACTATGTCCACTGGATCCCCCTTGTCCACATGTTTGTTGACCCCTTCAAAGAACTCTAATAGATTAGTAAGACATGATTAGTTGTAGCTAAATTAGCCCCCTTCATATCAGCGCAGGCCGAGGGAAGTGCTGGCCGCGGCTTCCCACAGCCCCTATTGGCCTGGAGGAGCAAACCGCATCCAGTGGGAACCACGATCGGCTGAACCTATTTCCAAGCAGTCCCATTATAGTTACCTCTTGGACCAGATCCTGTGCTCCACTTAGGACTAAATCAAGAATTGCCTCTCCCCTTGTGGGTTCCTGTACCAGCTGTTCCAAGAAGCAGTCATTTAAAGTATCGAGAAATTTTGTCTCTGCATTTCATCCTGAGGTGACATGTTCCCAGTCAATATGGGGATAACTGAAATCCCACACTATTGAGTTCCTTATTTTGATAGCCTCTCTAATCTCCCTTAGCATTTCGTCATCACTATCACTGTCCTGGTCAGGTGGTAGATAATAGATCCCTAATGTTATATTCTTATTAGAGCATGAAATTACTATCCATAGAGATTCTATGGAACATGTGGATTCACTTAAGATTTTTACTTCATTTGATTCTACATTTTCTTTCACATATAGTGCCACTCCCCTGCCCCTACATGACCTTTTCTGTCCTTCCGATATATTTTGTACCCTGGAATGTTTGTGTCCCATTAATTGTCCTCACTCCACCAGGTTTCTGTGATGCCTATTATATCAATATCCTCCTTTATCACAAGGCACTCTAGTTCACCATCTTATTATTTAGACTTCTAGCTTTTGTGTACAAGCACTTTAAAAACTTGTCACTGTTTATTTGTCTGCTCTTTTCTGATGTGTCGGAATCTTTTTTATGTGAATGTTTCTTGTCTGATCTGGCCCCTGCTTTATCCTCTTCCATCCTCACCTCCTGACTAAAACCTAGAGAATCTCTGTCAATAGACTCTCCTCTAAGAGAAGTCTCTGTCCGATCCATGTGCTCTTCTGCAGCAGTCGGCTTTGAGCAGAGAGTCTAAATCAAAGGGACAACATGAAAGAGCGGTTTGTGTGTAAGTGTAATATATATTATGGAAGCACCAGTTATGGCTCCATAGTTAAAATGGAGGTGAATTTTATACTTTGACACCTTGAGAAAAAAAATCTAATATATTTCTAAAAATCAGTTTAAACTAATCTGGGTCTACAAACACCGAATATTGCCTCAATCATAATTACGTGGTTATTGCATGGCACCAATACAGGGCACAGTTAATGTTGCTTGGGTGCCCTAACTGTGCATTTCTATACTTAATATATCTATAATTCATTTAAGAGTAGCCTTAACTCTGAATTGACTAGGTTTGCAATGTTTGGGGATAATTATAACATCTCTTTTAATGTATTTTACTCTAAATTACTGATAAAGTCTCTCAAGCTTTACTTCATCTTAACATAGTATTTGTATCTGAGAATATGTGTAAATACACACAAACATTGTTGTTAAACAGTTTAGTTTGCCACACACACAACATGCTTGACGCTGAACTAAAAAACAAAGAAATGAAAAGTTAAGCAAATAAATACCCTCTACTGGCAGTACATAGCCTCCACTCACAGGCATACATCCTACCATTACCACTTGTTCAACACCCACAACAACCTTAACTCTGCCCCCTGAGGGGTCTCCTTTACCAAACTACCCTCCCGTCACACCAGACTACTCCTCAACTTTCTCTTCCTCAATACTCCCTTCACTATATCCCCATCCCACTAATTGTGGATGTTTGATATATCTAATCAGATATACTGTAGTCCTGAAGCAGTAAGAAATAAAGGAAAGTAGAGGAGACTCTTATCTAAGGAGACTTTGTAGACTAAAGACTACTTACATGTTACAGAATAGCTGAACTTTATGAAGAAGGTTCCCTATCCAAATCCACTCCTAAGAATCAGAGACAGATCCTGGCTCATTTGTTCAGTGACTGCTATTTGGGGTTGACTTTATGTAGCCAATATGATGTAATAATAAAGGAATGGACAATCTCTGAACATAAAAAGAGATACGTTCCCATTGTGACAATACCAAACCTTTAATTTAGTCTAGTTTAGATGGCTTGCCATGTCATGTTCCTGGATCTAATAAGAGCAGATATTTACTGAAGTAAACAGGAGACTGGACAACCTATACAACAGTGGCAATGGTGCTCTAAGCTAAGTCAATGAAATATACTTTTGTAAAATAGTAGAATTATTTGATGGTGAGTGGTAATCTGTAGGGCTAATATAGGGGTATTATGCAAGAGGTCTCTGAGCTGGTGAAGTGCTGGTTCAACAACAAATTGTTGTCAGTCCACAAATTTTCTCCTCAAAGTTTATTTTTGAGGGTTTTTTTAGAGTGCATTGATTATAATAATAGCATTATATTAGAGTGCATTGGTGGCTGCCAGTAGGCAAATTTTGATCTATAGGCAATCACAGACCTTGTTGAAGCTGAGGGTGGGGGAGGGGTACTAGCCATCCTTTATTCAGGAAAAATGTAAGAAGCCTGTAAGCTCCTTTCTGGAGTAAGATAGTCTGAAACAATAGAAAACAATGCCCAAGAGACTAAGCCACATACAGGGTTGATCAGAACCTGAATTATCTGGGTGGAGAGGTTTTCCCTGGTGGCGGATTAAGAATGTAGGGTCTGTGTGTGTCAGAAACATCCAGAATAGAAGCATAAATTATCAGAAAGCCAAGAGAGAGTTGCCAGAAAATCCAGGAGACATCTAGAAAAGTATTGGTAACATAGCTCTAGGAGGAAGCCAAGAGAGAGAGAGCTGCTTTGGGGCAGCTGAAAAGAGCCTAGGAATTTTGAGCAAGGAAACTGCCTCCTGTTGTTCATTTCAACTGTGTTCAGGGAAACAGGACTTTGTGTACCTTCTTTGTAGAAAATAGGTTTGCATCAAAGAAATACCTGACTCTCTCATCAATTTCTCCTCTTAACAGCAAAAAGACCTGAATATTGGCTAGCTGCTCAGGCCAAAAGGGGTGAAAATAGAAATAAAAAATAAATTAATGTACATAACCAAAATCCTCATCTCCCAGCATCTCTTAAAACCCATTCCTGTATTAACTAGGTGTGGTGAGTTTTACCTTCTCAATAGTTTTCCACTTTCAAAATATCAGGTAGCTGTCCTAATGGACTATTTTGTTAGTCTCGAGCTATGCCTTATTGCTTGCCCTCATCACTTATGGGAGGTCTCAGCAGGAGCGGCGCCAGGGTTTCTGACTCCCTAGGCGGATGGCCATTTCACCGCCCCCTGCGGCCCCGGTGGACTTACCGCAGTGATGCCGGCGGGCGGTCCGCTGGTCTAAAGGCTTTAGACCAGCGCACCATCTGCCGAAATGACTGTGGCAGCTCCACTGGAGCCTTTCCAGCAGCAGACTGTCCACCGGCATCACTGTGGTAAGTCCACCGGACCCGTGTGCCGCCCCCCACCCGGCAAAATAGCACCCCCCCAAAATTCTGGTGCCCAAGGCCATTGCCTAGGTTGCCTAAATGGTAGCACTGGCCCTGGGTCTCACATACTGGATACTCGGATATTATGGTGATAGGCATGGTGTAAAAACTTGAATAGAAAGTCTGCGTTAACAAGCAGTCAACTTTCTGTTTGCTGAAAAGCATGTATGGCTTCCATATGCTAGCCAACTCCTACAGGGATCACCCTTTATAAAATTTCCATTTTCACCTTAGATACATAAATCTACTCATTATTTTGCAGTTTTACCTTAAATTCTGAGCATATACTATAGAGAATACTACAGCTTCTGAGGTAATGCTATTTGTTATCTGAAGCAGTTGGCAAGGTTATAAGTGATGACTAGTATCTTGAGTAGATCCTGTATCTCTTGCAATGAAGTCAACCTAAATGACACAAAGTTTTTTGTCATGAGAACTCATACTGAATGAAAACCATATGCACATACAAACTCTGGCAGCTGAATTACAACACTAGGATAATGGAGTTGAATATAATGAATTCTCTCATTTTTCTTAAGACTTAATGTTGCAAAGAGTCCCTGTCTTCTTGCCATCCTCACCAGTTTTCCTCAAGGGAAAAATTGAGAATGAATGGATACCACGTAGGACTGAATTAGAAAGGGAAGGAAACCCTGTTTCAAAGAACAAGATGAGTATACAAAAGCACCCTGGATTATGTGGGGATGGGAACCACCTGAGTGCCCATGAGCCATTTACTAATGAGTAGATAGATCATCCAGAGCTGTATGGAAGGATGCCAGTTACTCTAATTGGCAGCACATTGCTGATGGGCTAGGGAGGATATAAAACAGCCAAAAGGAGCTGAGAGGGAGAGAATGAGATGGATTAATTAGTTCTGAGGACAGACAGGTGTTTCCCCATACCTGGCTAAGTCTGTCTTCTTCCCATCTGAATTCTAATTAGTCTGAAGCATAGGTGAGAAAATTACTCATTTTTTACTTCTTCATTGGGACTTTAGATCCTGCTTCAAGACAGCTTTGATTCCTCATTTAGAACTTATTGCATCGTCTAGTGCTTATACTCCTTTTTTCAGTGAGTTGTATCTGAGTTGGCCCCCAAGAAATTGGAGACACAAAACTTCTTTTTTTCAGTTGCCTGTGTTCTGACCAGACTATCACAGTTTGGTTTTTATAGGTATTATATTTTGTGAGTAGTTTCTTTGAGTCTTCAGGTGTGGGCGGGTGTGGTTTAAGACCTTAATGCTGCAAAGAGCTCTCCCCAGACAGATCAATTTACCTATGCAAAGCTCTCTGCAAGTTCAGGGCCTAAATTTGCATATATTCCAAGTGGAGCTGCTTAGATATTACAGCGATGTTCCATCTAGATTACTGATGGATACATAATGAAGAGGATTTGGTTAGGTTTGCATCATTCTTGTCTTCAAATAATACAGAAGGCATCAGTCTTCAAATAACAGAGCAAGCATATCAATAAACCCATCCAGCTGGGTTAGTTTATGTACCTTTCTCTCCCTTTTTTTAATGCTTCTGCTTAATTTTTGGTGGCAGGTTTCTCTCACTTTGCTTGATCTGCCCCTTTAATTGAAGTTGAAACTTGTTTATAGAGAGGAAACACTTAGTAAACCATGGCAGTGTATCTTTTCCTGAGGGACAGGATATGTTATATACCCCCTTCCCATGTGTAAAAACTCTATAGTTTTTTAAATAAGTTTAGCCATTAAACTATGTTTATTTCAAACTTTTATTCTGTGCTCTAAAACATTTTGTTTGGAGCTTTTCATAAGATTTGCCCTTGATGAAACTTGATATATTAAAATCTCTCACTATGTCAGCATGAGAAATCACATATCATCTGTATTCACCTAGGTAGAAAAATGAGTCCAAATTGTAGTTAACTAATGCCATAGAAGAAAGCAGTACATACAGCAACCTGAGCTGGAAGATGTGAAATATCTTGGTAAATTATCTAATGCTTAACCATAAAAATCCAAAATGATGGGAGAAAATCTTTGATATGTGCTGCTGCTTCATCTTCAAGTGAGGTACATCCTTAGAGAAAGAGAAGTTTAGGAGCAAACTAACCTTTGTCCAAAGCACATTGTTGTCTCTGGGGAATTGCAGCTTAAAGTGCAGGTTTTTGCAAAGTGATGCCACAAGCTTTCACTCTCTTCATTAGCTTTTAATGTTTTGGGAGACAAATCCATGAGGAAAATGGAGGTAGATGTAAAAGAAGCAAAAAGATGTTGATATTCAAGGGAGACTTTTCAGGGCGTTGTGTTTCAGCATAGAACTAAAAGGGACATTTTCACTGGAAATGTATCTAGTTCACAATAGTTTCTGTATTTTTACGTAAAACCACATTAATGTGCATCCCATTGTACTGTCAAGAAATTAATGGCATCAGGCCAATTTCAGTCTTCCTTGGATGGTTCATAAAACATTTAGGAAGTATTTTTCAATTTTTAAGGAGGAACATATATAGCTAGCTACGCAGAGATGACACAATTGTACTTTTTAGTACAGAAGGTCAAAATGATCTTTTTATTTTCAGTAAACATATTTAATAATATGACTATCAACATCCTCAGGGAGAAGAATTAATTACAGCGAGGTGCTTGTGTGAGGTGTGAAAAGCTGAAAGAATTCATAATACTTTGAGTAATGAAGTAAGAAAGCTGAAGGTTGATATCAATCATTTTGAAAAATAATTTGGTAATCTCTCAGGACATAGGAATGCTGGGTAAATGAGGAATTAGTGTGCAAGAGTTTTCTATGCCTGCTGTTTTCATTCTGCTTGATGAACAAGAATTCTTGTGATTGAATTATAACACACCCTCCTTCTCTGCCCCTGAAGTTTCCCTCTTCTCTGTCCTGGCAGATCCCCTTTTCCAATCCCCTAAAGATTCTGATTCCCTCTCTTTCTCCTCTTAGCCCATGAGCTCCTCACCTCTTTTTCTTCTCTACCTTTCTAAAGTCTAGTTCATCTCAGTGTGCCCACAGAAGGAGAAAGAGGCTGGTGTGCCAGAACAGAAGATGGATGGTTCAGAGGGGAACTTGTAGGAAAGACACATCTGTGTTGGAGACACAGAAGAAGGAGTTATAATGATAAGATCATTACAGTACTTACCTTTGTGCACATACCATGGTGAATACAGTTATGTTTTCTTTAGTTTAAAATATGGTGTAATGAACTGAAGTGGTTAATGGACTTTATTTGGGAGTGCAGGAGGTAGTGGAGAGCATGAACACATGAGCATGGAAAGATAATGGACAATAGTGCACTGGAAGAGTTGAATAGAAGAAAGGTAAGGAATGGAGCAGAAATGGAGTGAGGGAAGGAGCAGAGTGAAGGAAAGTGAGAGGTAGATGGAGAATAAGGGAGGTAGGAATTTGGGAAGGGAAAGAAAAGGAAGTTGTGATAGAGGCACTTGTTTGAGTTCAAGAAGAGAACAGCCAAGAACAGGTCTATTCTGATATCAGGAAGTTAATGTCAATATCAAAATGTTGATTCCTGCCTCTGATCAGCCTATGATGTCCGCCTCCATTGCTAACTTTCAAACAAGCACCTTCGTGTTTTCTCCCACACTGGCCCTCACGTTTGGAAAAAGTTCCCCATAATACTCCACAAAACTAATTCACTATCCTCCTTCAAAACTCTCCTTAAAAATCTCCTTTGCCATGAGACCTACAAAATGCTTGACAACAGGGAGGCTGCTGGTGCACTAAGTCCACTGCCTAGCATACAGACCAGTATTGTTTGTTTTCCCTTGTACTCTCCCATTGTTTGTCTGTATCCATCTGTTGTCTTGTCATGTACTTAGACTGTAAATTCTTTGGGTCAAGGACTATCTTTTTGTTCTGTGCTTGTACTGCGCCTCACACAATAGAGTCCTGGTCCAGGCCTGGGGCTCATAGGCACTATGATAATACAAATAATACCTAACGATGTTGAAATCAAAACAATTACAAGCTATATAGGGTTTCCATGGCCATAATATAGACCACTAAGCTTATACCAGGCCCAGCTTGCTTTTCATCATGGAAAAAGCAGAATAAACAGACTTTGTGTAAGAGAACTATATGAGGTTTTGGGGGATATAATACATACCCCAGTGTGTAAACAGACCCTAGGTTAACTCAGCCCTTGTCTACACTAAGAGTTTAGGTCGAATTTAGCAGTGTTATATCAATTTAACCCTGCAGCCGTCCACACAACAAAGCTGTTTTTTTCGACTAAAGGGCTCTTAAAATCGATTTCTGTACTCCTCCCCCAATGAGGGGATTAGCACTTAAATCGACCTTGCCAGATCAAATTTGGGGTAGTGTAGGGTAGTGTGGTCGCAATTCGACTGTATTGGCCTCCGGGAGCTATCCCAGAGTGCTCCATTGCGACCGCTCTGGACAGCGCTCTCAACTCGGATGCACTGGCCAGATAGACAGGGAAAGGCCCATGAACTTTTGAATCTCATTTCCTGTTTGGCCAGCGTGGCAATCTGCAGGTGAATGCAGATCTCATGAGCAGAGGTGACCATGGTAGAGTCCAAGAATCACAAAAGAACTCCAGCATAAACCGAACAAGAGGTACAGGATCTGATCGCTGTATGGGGAGATGAATCCATGCTATGAGAACTCTGTTCCAGAAAGTGAAATGCCCAAACATTTGAAAAAATCTCCAAGGGCATGAAGAACAGAGGCTGTAACAGGGACCCACGGCAGTACTGAGGGAGGGTTGACTAATGACATGGCTTACAGGGAATTAAAATCACCAAAGGGGGTGGGTTTACATCAAGGAGAAACACACAGAATGGCCCCCTCAAGAAGGGAACTCACAACCCTGGGTTTAGTAGGCCAATGCTCAAACCCCTGAGCTATCCCTCCCCCTGCTATGCCAAGTAGGACTGAATCTCCATTAAACTTTTCGAGGTGTCCCTGACAGACCTCACCAAAACAATTGTTGGCCGTTGATTTCATGGAGGGAGGGAGGGAGGGAGCAAATGAATACAAAACAAATCTGGTCTGTCTCTTGTTTTGATCCACTCCATCTCTCTTATACATCTTAGGCTGGCAGCAGACAGTGCAGTACGATTGCTAGTCATCGTTGTCTCCTGGCTACTTGCCAGAAGACGGTGCAGTACAACTGCAGGCAGAACAGAATCTCCAGGAGACGAAACTTAAAAAGAGAATGACCTGGAGTCACTCCCATTTATGTCCAGGCGCTCCTGACAGACCTCACCGAGGTCTGCCAGAAGCGCCCATGTCTGCCCAGGTGCCCTGCCCGACCTCACTGAGGTCGGCTAAAAGAGCACTCAGGAGACGACAACAATGGCTACCAATCATAATGCGCCTTCTGCTGCCAAAAGGCAATGAGCTGCTGCTGTGTAGCAATGCAGTACCAGGTCTGCCAACACCCAGGAGACATACAGTGATGGTGAACTGAGTGGGCTCCATGCTTGCTGTAGTATGGCGTCTGCATGGGTAACCCAGGGTAACCCAGGAAAAAAGGCGAGAAATGATTGTTTGCCGTTGCTTTCATGGAGGGAGGGAGGGAGGGGGGGGCCTGATGACATATACCCAGAACCACCCGTGACAGTGTTTTTGACCAATCAGGCATTGGGATTTCAACCCAGAATTCCAATGAGTGGCAGAGACTGTGGGAACTGTGGGATAGCTACCACAGTGCAATGCTCTGGAAGTCGACACTAGCCTCAGAACTATGGACGCACTCCGCCGAATTAATGGTCTTAATGGTCTTAATGAACTGTATAAAAATGATTTCTAAAAAATCAATTTCTATAAATTTGACCTAATTTTGTAGTGTAAACATACCCTCAGACGTCCTCTGCAGCCACTTCTGCATTCTCTGTTATGAAATGGGGGCCATGATAATTCTGTGCTATCTGTATAGAGGATTAGTGGACATTTGGATATACATAATCATGTACCCAGCAGCCCTTCATGGAACTCCTGTGAAATACCTCTCCTCACTGGCAACTGCAACGGGAATGAAACTTAATTCCATTGTGTACAGTGGCTTTGGATTTCCCCTGCAAGCCTCTTGTTCAGGCACCTGCTCCCAATGTAGCCCTTATTATGATGGATGAATTTTTAACCTATGTGCCTAACACATCTGTGGCTAGCACTTGTAAGCCCTAGCAATGCAGCCAAGGTAAGTAAGTGGAGAAATAGGACAGTTCCTAGTGCTATTGAGCTGAAATAATCTGACTTATCATTTCTGTAGTTTGGGCCATGGCCTATATAGTGTATACTTCTAATGTGGCAAATGTCGTAATTCACGTATAATATTTGATATATCTTTTATTGCTGTGATGCTGTTCCTTTCTCTGGTTTGTTTTCAGTTAATTCAGTGCATCTGTATGTATTGTTTCACTGTTTTTTCAATATCATCATTCAAGTCAGTGGTTTCTAGTCAAGTATTATACTGAATTTTAAAAATCCCTCATTAGTTAAAATTCCTCAGTGATCCTGTTCTTCTTTCATGTCTCTTTATTCTTTATGATTGGTGTTTGGTTTGTGAAGCTTGGCTCAGATTTTTTTTTAAAGAGTCTGTCTTTTCATATTTAAGACGTGAACCAATTTTCTGTGTCTTCTGGTTTATAATAAACATAATAGCAGTGAGATGGTTTTTCAAAACATTTCCTGTTAGCGATATGCTGTTGGTGGCTGAATGTAATGCACACTGTCTTTCATGAACTAAAAGAAATCATTTGTCTATTTCCTTATTACAGTTTTTTTTAAATATACTTTTAAAAGGGAAGGGGGAAGCATTTTTTATTAAAACAAGTCACAAGCTCTTAAAAAGAAAAATTTGTCAGTAGACCATGTTAAAACCATAAATATTTTAGAGGCTAGTTTCCAATTTGCAAACTGCTGTGTTGCTAACATAAGGAAGCAGGACACCACCAAGAGTTGCTTTTTTGTTTCTGCTAAAAAATGTTTCATGAAATAAAGCAACTTCAAAGACCTTTATTCCCAGCATTTCAGTAAATTGATTTATCATCCCTTTTGAAGGGATAATTGACCCCAGAGCCACAATTTAATTTTAAAAGAAAATAACTCAGCTTTGTCAAAGTCAGAAATAGAACCTAAAAGGAACAAGAGCCAAATCTTAACTTTTACAACTAATGTTAATTGAAATCTAACAAATTGGGAACAGTATTTCTGTCCCTTCCACAGCCACCTCCCATTCATTGTGGGTATAACCATTTAATACAGAATGACTTTACGGTCTAGAAATAGAGATGAAATATCCTGTACCTGCAAATGTCCTAAAAGTACTTATGGGTGACCCAGTAAGTAGACTAATAATATTGTTACCCCTTTTGATTTGAGAAGTTAGCCAAAATCCAGGATCTAGCACAATGGTTCTCAACCAGGGTTATAAGTATCCCTGGGGACAGGCAGCTATCTTCCAAAGGATACTTTAACTCATTTAGATACTTGCCTAGTTTTACAACAGGCTACATAAAAAGCACTAGCGAAGTCAGTACAAAATTTCATACAGACAATTACTTCTTTATGCTGCTCTATATCAGTGGTGGGAAACCTGTGGCCCACGGGCCACACACAGCCTATCAGGGTAATCCACTGGCAGGTCACAAGACAGTGTGTTTACATTGACTGTCCACAGGCACAGCCGTCTGCAGCTCCCAGGGGCCGCGGTTAGCTGTTCCTAGCCAATGGGAGCTGTCGGAAGCAGTGTGGGCTGCAGGGACATGCGGGCCACCACTTCCTGCAGCTCCCATTGGCTGGGAATGGCAGACCGCAGTCACTGGGGAGCTGCAAGGGGCTGAGCCTGTGGCTGGTCAATGTAAACAAACTGTCTCGTGGCCCACCAGCGGATTACCCTGACGGGCCACAGGTTGCCCACTACTGCTCTATATACTATACAATGAAATGTAAGTACAATATTTATATTCCAATTTATTTTATAATTATATGGAAAAATGAGAAAGTAAATGATTTTTCAGTAATAACGTGCTACGGCTTTTTTACTATTTTTATGTCTGATTTTGTAAGCAAGTAGTTTTAAGTGAGGTGAAACTTGAGGCATACACAAGACTCCTGAAAGGAGTATAGTAGTCTGAAAAGGTTGAGAGCCACAGGTCTAGCAGATAGTATCCATTCGGAGGAGAAATTGATGATGGAATCAGGTATTTCTTTGATACAATTCTGTTTATTTACAAAGAATGAACATAAAATCTTGTTTCCTTGAAGAGAGTAGGGATCAAATAGCAGGAGGCAATTTCTTTGCTCGCAGTCCCAAGCCTCTTTCCAGCTGCGATTTACCCAAAAGCTCTCTCCCTAAGCATTTTGTTAGGGTCATGCTACTCAGGTGCTTCTCTGGCTGCATCTTGGCCTTTGCTCCTATCTCCATGCTTTTGTGGTGTTTCTGCCACTTCAGATCAGTCTTTTGCTCTTGTTTTTACATTCAGTCCACAGTAAAACGCTTCCATCCATACGGTTCAGGTTCCTGAGCGGCCTTACATACCGTCTGTATTTTGGGTGATCGCTCTTATTATTTCAGGTATCTTTAAACAAAGTGTCATTTAATTATTCCCTTGGGCTTGTCTTCACAACTAGGGTAAGTCGACTTAACTTACACTACTCTAGCTACATGAATAATGTAGCTGAAGTCAACGTAGCTTAGGTCAACTTACCCTAGTGTCTTCACTGCACTGTGTCGACAGGACACGCTCTCTGGTTGACTTCTCTTACTCTTTTTGGAGAGGTGGAGTACCGGGGTCGACCGGAGAGCACTCTGCCATCGATTTAGAGGGTCTTAAGTAGACCTGCTTAATTGACCCTTGCTGCATCGATTGCAGCCACATCGATCGCTCTGTTGTGAAAACCAGCCTCTCGTTTTGCCTGAACGGCAGGTGCTTGTTATATCCACCAGCTCTAGCGAGTTTTTTCCAAACTCTCAACATAACAAGATATATAAACTGGGGATAGTTGAATACTCAGAGTGATTACTAGATAATGCCTGCCTAGAGATGGATTACATTTTGCCTCAGCATTCAGAAAGTGGGAAGACTGGTGGCCCAGCGGTTAGTGCAGTAAGAAATCATGGTATTCTCTCCTTGGCTACTATCAACTTGGTATACAAGCTTTTGCTCAAATTTGCTTGCAGCCTTTTTCTGTCAACCTTATTAACTCATTGAGTAGCTTCTTGTTCCTTTAGTAGTCCCACTGAAACCAGTGCAGCTATACGCAGATAAGCTACTGCCCAATGTAAGATGCAGAATAAACTCGGTTTCCATTCCACATCTGTAAAATAAAAATATTTACCTATATATATCTCCAGGATGTTGTGACCTTAATCCAATAATACACTAAAGTTTTTTTTAGATCTGAAATATTATAAACTACTGAAAATAGAAGTAGTAATAAAAAACAAACGTGCTGTCAATATTTTAACAGTGGGCTTCTATAAATATATCCTCTTTTAGTTTGTGTTTAACCTTGTTTAGCCAGCTGTGCATGTGGCTGCAGAGAGGAAGTGTGAAGGACTGGGATATTAATTCATTCGTCTTCTTACTTAAATCATTTTCTTATAACCACAACCAAAAAAAGGAAGTAACACCATATGACACACTCTTATTAAATACACTTCCCTTAAATGATTATTCTTCACTCCTGAAAATTATATCAAGTGTTTTATCAAAAATAGCAGTCATAATTCTTGCTTATGCCTGTAAATCCCTTGACTGATGAATGGAAATGCCTTTTGTTCATCCACAGTAAAAATATAGATTTGTTCAGCTGTCGCCACACCCTGCAGTAACACTGAAAAGGTGGCTATAGACAGCAGTTTTTTAATCCATGTGCTGAATATGTCACTTAAACCACACAATGTCTACCTTAGTTAGAATGTCTAGTTCACAAGAATTTTACTGAGAAAGCCTGTTAAGCCTACAGACGATATTAGATCAAAGGCCATCTTTCTCAGGGAGAAAGGTTTGGGATTCAGTGATGTTTGAAACTCTGTATAAATTATGGATTTTCACATTTTCTTAACTCTTGGCTGCTATATACCATTACTCTTGCTGAGGTCCAAGAGCATCTGACTGTCAACACCAGAAGCATGCAACAGTAGGGAGGATATGGTAAAAAAGGGAAATTTTAAATTGTTGAATGCCAATTAATTTTATTTTAAAAATACTAAAAATTTAGTTTAGTGAAGCAAAGAATGGTAAGCCAGCTCTTACTAATTGTTTCTCTAATGGCCATCTCAGAGGTGTGACTCCCAGTATTTTAGTCACGGGTTCTTTTCTGTTCCTGTTCCACCTCATGGGACATCATGACTGAGATAAAGAAAAATAATTACAGTTAACAGCCATGGCTATTTCGTATTAAAGAAAGAAAAAGAAAACATAACCCCCCCACACAAATGACAAATTGGTTACTTCCATTACAGTATCTTCTGTACATCTCTCTGTGCAGAGCTTTTAACAGGGTTTACACCTGTGAGAGTGAGCCTGCATTTGCTGGGGCACTTTTCTTTTGTTAAATGGAGACCAAGGTCTTATTTCCCAAAATTATTGTGAAGCCAGTCTTAGTCTGTCCTTAGATAACTTAAAATATTTATGAATGGGCAAAATACTTTTGTTTAAGGAAAGGTGACTCTTCTTGGTTATTAACAAGAACAACCAGACAGTTTATAATTGAGCAAAGCTATTTAATTAAATTCTATGAAATAGAAGAAAATATCTAAATCAGTAGAAGAAGCCATTTGCCATTCAAGGAGCTGTCTTAAAATAGGCCAATTAATGAATATTAAGAATTTTTAATCAAATTAATTAATTTACCAATATTTAACTTCCATCTCCTCTCCAGGAATACATGTTCTAATCATTTGGTGATTGACAGGAGATTAACATATTTTAAATTCATGTTATTTCAACATTCCAATAAAATTATTACAAGAGTTTTTTAATCTAATCCTTAAACATTTTACCATTTACATAGGAATAATATTAGGAGCTGTATTAGGAGTTGAATGTTTATAGAACATCTTTGCAAGTATGCATTTCATAAAGGTATTTGCCATTTCAACATTTAAAAAATAAAAGGTTTAAAACATTCCCACCTACACATGTCCTAGGTGCTTTTCTGAATGAAGCTTTTAGAGTTATTATAAAATTTATTTCAACAAGGATATTCCTAGTATTTTTGAGTAGGTTTACTTAGAAGTTTTTCTGGGAAAGTGAAAAAAGCTCACTTTACTTCTAGATTTACTGCTCTAGTAACACAACACTACATTCCTTTTCATAATCCGGGCTCTTCCTAAAATAGCCCCCATCCCAACCTTTTGTTTTTATTTAATTCAGAAGATTTGGGTCACAACATGCTGGTTTTCTTTGTACTTTTAGTCCAGTTTCAATGATAGAATTAATCTTGTTTCTTTTTAGGCCCTGATTCAGCACAGCACTTACACAAGGGCTCCATATTTCTCAAAGGACTGAGGCACATGCTTAGAGCTCACTGGAGTCAATGAGATCTTGAGCACATGCTGAAGTGCTCTGTCCAATCCAGAGCCTTAGTCTATACTTGCTTTATTGTAAACTGCCTGGGTTACACTTAAATAAATATATGGTCCAGCCCAAAGCAACCAAAGTTATGATAATTGAGGATATTTCATCTTGAAGGTCTAGTCTGAAGCAGATTAACTGCTCTTAAATAAGTTTAAGAAAATCACCTATCAAGGCCATTATCCATCAGTGAAGAACAAAGTCAAACTCTCAAAGGATACTTTTAATTTCAAATCACCCTTGTCAAATGAAAGAGGCAAACTTATTGATATTTCAGGTATTATACTGGCTGCAAATCTAAAATTTCAGTGGATCATTTGTTTGGTTAGTTGCTTTGTTTTCTTGGCTATATTTTTGGTGCTCTCAAACATTTTGGGGGCAACTGTATTGATTTAACAGTGCAAGACCTCAGCTGTACCTGCTGGTGCCTGGCACCTTCCATTCAGCTGTGTGCACGCACACCCATGGAGTCTGGGCTGCTTGACACCCTAATCTCATATTTGCAAGAACAGTAGGACAAGTTAAATTGCATGGGAGGTGAGCAATAGAGTATACCAGGGCTCAGTGGAGAAGATGATCACTAGTTTAGGTTCCCCGTCCCTACAGTACCCAGTCACGGTGCTGGTATGTATACTGTGGTTGGAAAAGGAAACACAGCACCTTATAAATACAATTTACTATTGTTATAGAGTTTCCTTGGGCAGGGCCTATTGTCTTTTTTCCCCTACTAGTTCTTGGTCCTTCAGTTACCAAATTAACTGTTATCTCTTGCCTTTAGTCTCCTGCAGATCAGTGTAAGAAGATCCATGCAGGGGATGAGGTAATCCAAGTCAACCATCAAACTGTGGTGAGTACTTAGTAGATATTGCAGTGTGGGTTTGTTCTGTTCCTAGCACTATGAAAAATATTCCACTTGGTGGTTAGCTTTGTGCAATCTAAATTATTATTGATGCATTTAAAAAATATTGAAAGAGTAAAAGTTATCCAGAAAACATGAAAGCTGTGGTCTGATTGGTTGATCAACCGCTCCTCTAGGTATTGAGATAAGTTTGTATATTTTTGTATTTGCTGTGTGCTATCATATTATATAAGAAGATCCAGAAACATATTATCAATACATATATTCATTGCAAAAACTCTAATTCTTACACTTTGGTTTTCATAATAAATAAACCTACTAATTTAATACAACTATTTTAAAATGGAGTTTAAATTGTTTATATTCTAGGATTTATACTCAAAATGCAGAAGTACTATAAAACTGAGATTCTGAATAATCTCCTCCACAGGAGCCAGTGACAAGCAACTTACTAAAATAACTCAAAAACATCTTCAAAACAAAGCTTTGATTATTCACTCAAGCAGAGAAAAGGGATGAAACACCAAAAGGCCCATACACCAAGTTCTGACATAAACTTTATTCTTTCTTTGCAAGTTTTGGGTGAAGTCTGCTGAGCTCAGACACTCTGCTCCTGGGCTGGGAGAGTCAGAAAGCCCCTGTGGCATTCTTTGTCTATCAGAGACTCATCTCCAGCTACTGCTGCCCATTCAACCTCCATTCCTCCCTCATTTGGCATTTTAGGGTTTTAGTGTCCCCTTTGATCCTAGGTTTGGGCCTGGGAAGAGTAAACCTTGCTAGCCTAGCTGGAACCAGGCAGGTGGCTATTCCCCAGTTAATAGCTTTCCCAGTGTTTCTTCAAGGAACCTTATTTGTCATTGTTTCATTTTTCTGTTTTTCCCTCTGACAATCTCCTTTGATTTAACTCCTTGCAGTCAGGCAGGATAATATTAAGCAGGTAACCTGAGTTGCACATGATATTTATAAAAACAGACATGATTCCCTCATTCTTACCAGGGGTTAATTGAGTTAGCACTTCAAATGGCTGCTGGAGCCAGACAACCATCTGCTCTAGGGTGCCCAAGGTTGGCAACCATATGAGTATGGCCTAATATTGCCTAATTAAATTAACTATCCCACCTCTGTCATTGACTTGCTGAATGACCCAGTGCAAGTCACTGCACCTCTGTGTTCCCCATTAGTAAAATAAATGTTATTTCTCCACCTTGGTAAAGTTGTTGAGATCTCCAGAATAAAAAGTGCTATATAAGTGCCAAGTTTTATTTTTTATTATTAAAAAGTCATAAAATGACCCTGATGTCATGGTGACTCTACGTTTCTGGATTGCCTTTATCTGGGCTTGACTACAGTAAATACAGGATGTGTAATGGAGCAAAGTTACCATTGCTGTTGGTACCTTAACTTTTGCACATCCTGAATTTTTGTGATTGTAACTGAACAACCTTAACATTGCAGTAACTCAGTTGCATGTCTTTAATTAAGTTCAATACATAAATTTCTAATTAGTTAGAACAGCTCATTCCAGTAAATGGGAAGCACGCTCCAGAAAGTAAGTTTGAACAGCTCAAGCGTAATTTTACTAATTAATTCACCATCCACATTCTGGGAAATTCACTAACCATAAATTGGTATAGTTTGGAGTGTTTTCCAGATATGGTATTTTCCTTCCTAACTGGTGGTTGTTACCCTTCATTAACAGATCTGTTTGAGCTTGCAGGGTAATGATTTTTTGTTGTTCCCTCACTGTATTTCCCTACACAACCAGTCTTTTGTTCCAATTTAATTTCTGTTCAAATCATCAAAATATGGATAGCATCCAACTTCTGTTCCAGTCTGGTAAGGTCCAAATATGGAGATTCTAGTAAGACCTCTCCATGCTGATTGTTAGTATAGAGTGTCATTCCAGAGACTCTTGCCTTCGGAGTATGTGTCACCAATGTCTCTTTTGATATCATTTTTTCTGCCATTGCCCAAATTTGAATTGCCATGGGTGCCCATTACTAGAGAGGTGAAATCAGTCTAAAGAACTAATTTTGCGCAGCTTTGAGTTACTTAATACATTGGGAAAGGTTTAATCTTCTGTCTTTCATCACTTTTCATTCCAATAATAGCTTAAAAGTTTTAATAAGAAAATATATTTGGAACAACAAAACTCCACTAAAGATTTTCAATTCAAGACCCTGCTATCCAGGATAAGATGCATTATATGGAGCAGTCACACATATCTGCCAGCAAGCATACATTGCTTTCCACATTGGTTTATATATTAAAATACAAAAAAGTTCCAGTTTTACTGTAAAATAGATATTTAAACTGGAAAGGATGTTCTCTAGCGGGGCCAATTATATTGCAATGAGTGTTTAGCAGCGTGTATTGTTCAATGTGTATTGTACCTGTAGCCTGGATAATACAATAGGTCTCTGTTTTCTAATTCTTTAATGAATGCTAGAGTTAATCATTTCATTCTTTTAATGGATACTAATAAACAAAAGGAATGATAACCAATGGAGTGATGTGAAATAATGTGCACAGCAAAATCTCAGTACAATTTATTTAGTAACTAAATATTGATAGCTAAAATCATATTCTCTTACCCTGTGCTTCACTGATGTGGAGTGGATGGTAGTCTTAGGCTATCTCTAAACTAGGATAATTTTTGCTGAAACAGCGCTGTAAATCTGTGTCCATACTTGAGATTTTATTTTTATACTAACATTTCCCACAGTTGCTAATACCACTCCACTGCTGGGAGCAACATTAGATGTGCTAATGTAGACAAAGGAGCTGGTAGATGCTGGCATTTTAAGCATCAGGGGCCAGATCCTCGGATGGTGTAAGTTGACATAGTTCCATTTTCTTTGGAGGAGCTGATTTACACCAAGTGAGGACTTGTACCCATATCATGTAGACCTACTCTGGACAGTGTTAGACAATAAGGTGATTGAAATGTTAATGGCTGTCTGGAGCCCTTTCTGCTCTAGTGCAGCTGCTGTGGAGTAGTAGCATTGTTAGCAACTGTGGAAATTTTAGCAAAAAAAACCTCACTAGTCATACTTAAATGTTTGACAGTATTTTCTGCTGCTGGATAACTAATTCCGAGGAATATTTACACTGGCCTAAATGGGATTCTGTATTCCTAAAATAAATTTCGATGACTGAAACCAGATTACTTCGACTCAAATATTTCTTGCAGTCCTGAGCAAAAAACTCAAATCCCCTGTTTTAATCTGGTTTGGGATTTTCTCTGAATGGTTTAAAGCAGAGGAGAGGCTTATGGCAAAATCTGAATCTGTATTTCAAATGTCACAAAGTGTGGGGTTGTTTGGATGTGGGATTTTGGATTGGGTTACCTGTATGTAGTTTAAAGAAGCATCAGCTCAGCCCTAGTACTTCTCAAAACCCTGGGTTCTTTGAATGGTTCTGATTTTTGGAGAGCAGCTTCCAGGTTCCTGCATTGGAGTCAAGGCCGGATTAAGGCCGAGGCTTTAGAGACTGCAGCCAAGGGTCCTGGCTCAATGGGGGCCCTGCAAAAATAAATCACAGACAGCAATCTCCAACTCTGGGCTGCTAAGAGTCCCCAGCTATCGGGATGGCACTTGCGGATGCGGGCAGTGCACCGAGACACACTGTCTCCCTCTCCTCAGGGGCCCTAGAGACGTGCTAGCAGACTGCCGCTTCCGGGAGCAGCATGGGGCCATGGCATGCAGGCAACCTGCCTGTGCCCTGCTATGCGTCCTGGCCGGAGCCTGCACCCCCTCCTGCAACCCAGTCTCCTGCCTCAACCCCCTCCTGCACCAAACTCCCTCCCAGGAAAAAAGACTTGTATACAGGGGCCCCACAAAATCTAATAGCCCTGGGCCCACAGGAGAGTTAATCCGCCCTGATTGGAGTTGCCTGTTCATGGATTTACCAGTTGGCTGCAGCATAGGGATAACAATTATTGTTTCACTGCTTTGCTTCCTCTAATTGAGAAAGATAAATCTAGCTGAGCACCCTTGTACTGATCAGTGCTCTTCTCTCTCTCTCTCACTTGCTCTACATTGTTTCTTCTTTTTGCAGCAGTGGCTGCTGTCTCTGGTAGAATCAAGAAGAAACACTGGCTATCACAGGATACATTTAGCTAGTGATGGGTCTGGTCAGGAGAAGAGAACACCTGCTATGCAAACAAGGAGGTGTAGGAGAAATTCTGGGAATGCCACATGTACAAGAGTGCCATAAACTGATGGGAGCATGAGGAGAAAAAAGAAATGGTGGAAGGAAAAGACAAAAGAGTTGGGCAGCAAGAGGTAGAGAAGAAAGTGTTAGGGAAAATGAAAGAAGAAGAGAGCAAGGAAATAAGAGACTGTTTTAAGGGATGTCCTTTATTTGGTGCTAGAGGAAACATGAGTTGACTGTGTTTTAAAGCTGCTAAGAAGTATTTGGTCAGAAAAAGAATGTTTCCAAGGAATTAGTGTACAATATACTCATGTATGCATTCTGACACACATGATTTTATGCCAGGAATAAAACATTATAGATAGCAGTACCTTAAACATGAGCTTTTTCATTTATATTTCAGATGATTCCTTTTTTATCTTTGAAATATGAAGTCACCTTAATAGGCACGAAAACTCTGTTCATGTTTTTTTGGAGAGAAAAGGAAAGAGAGAGGCCTAGAGAAGAAGAGGGTGGACATGAAGCATAAGAGAACAGTACACAGGAAAAAAATGCATATTAAAGCAGCTGAAGTAAAATTAAGAGGGGGAAAACTAGTGGGGGTGAGAGATGAAAAATATAGGAAACTTAAGGGAAAACAGAGGGAATCAAAAAAGAAATAAATCTATAATAAGTGATGAGAAGAATGGAGTTACAGTTGACAAAATCCCACTGTTTTAAACAGTTATAGAAAACATTCATATAGTAAAAGGGAAGAGAAAAAAAATTAAAACAAAAGCCTGTCTTAGACCAACACCATATGCACTCCCAAGCAGACTTTTGTTTTGTACTAGGAATTGTCTGAGCCAGTTCTGAAGATCTCTAGTTGCATATGAACTTATCCATTTTTTGTGTGCACAGTGGACGCATGTGCATTTTGCATACACATCTATAAACTGCTGAAACTGGGAGAAAAAATCCACTTCAATAAACTTTTTGTTTTCAGTTCCATTGCATGAGAGTAATGAAGTTGGAATTTGTTCCACTGTTTAAGACACTGGCATAATTTCTTTTAAAGTGTTGTGACTTTCTAGACCATTAAAATTCTGATGCTAGAAGCTAACTAGAAACAAACAGGACCAAATTCATGCTTGATTTAGTTTTGTTGACTTCACTCACATTATGCCATAGATTAACTTGGTACTTTTAAGTTTCTAAAATATTTTTGCAAGACTTTATTGCAACAAATAGGAACAACAAAATGCATGTACATAGTGTCCTTCACTGGGATATCCTTGGATGCTTTACATAAACACAATTAAAAAGACAGAATTGAGTCCCATTTCAGTTAACAGCTACATTAGATAGAGGTTTGTTTTTTTTCAGAAGTGATAGAAACCCTCATGCTTAAGGGAACTATTAAATTAGGCAGGCTGGGAAGTAACTTCCCTTGTGGATAGATGTTGTGGGGACTAGCTGCCCTGTAGAGACCCCTGCTGGCAGAGCATGCAATGGCTGGGGACTCCCTGCCTCACTTTCCTTGCCTGAGGTTTGTCTCCCCAGCTTTGCAGACATCAGTCTGTGCTGGAGATGTGTCTTAACCCTCCAGCCACATAATAGACAAGTCCCAAACTAAAAAGTCCCAAACAAAAAGGTCCTTCTGTCCTTCAGAACTTCTTTTCAGCCTACCCTTTGGGCCTTACTCCTGTTTCTTTTCTGAGCTACCTATACCAGTCTTTCTGGTCTCTGGCATAGAGCACTGGATCCCTAGGCTGGTTCTCCTGGAGGACCCTTTCCCCTGAAGACTGTGTCAGTCAGGGCCTTCCACAGGAGCCTATTAACACCCAGAATTCTCTGTACTTTTATAAGGCCCAGGTGTCCCTTAAGATATCACTTGATCCTCCTTAGTTCTGCCTCCTTTGGCTGGATCAGCTAATTATTTATGGCACAGGTATGGCTGGCTCCGTTTCCTCTTAAAGGGGCTAGTCATCCTTTGACAGTAGGTTACTCCATAGTTGCTGATTATGAAGTTTATGCTGCTTTCTTTGGAACTGGTGATTATCAGAGACAGGGTACTAGATTTGATAGACCACTGATTTGAGCCAGTATGTCATTTTCTATGTTCCAGTGCAGAAATATTCAATATGTGGCAGATGTTCCTATAGTTTAGATTGACAGATTGCAATAGACTGAGCACTTGGCAAACTTGAGGGTCTTTCTGAAGGGTATAGTATAAATTAGTCCCTCCGTTCAGTCATCTTATCTCCACTCATTATATAGGGGATATTTTCCTTACCAATCAGAATACTATTCATGGTCCTGGGTGTAAACCTATCTGCATGCTGAGCAAATCTTCATAATGTCTCAATTGTGATCCTTTATAATCAGGCGCAGAGTCACCCAGCGGTGCCTCCTGCTTGTCATCTCGGGAATTAGCTCACCAGTCATCAGAGCACCCTCGGCAGGCCAGGTGTCTGGCCTGTTGTTGGGCCCCGTGTCCCTCCCAGACCCCGGTGCCCTGTCTTGGGTGCTGCCCCCCTGGCTGTACCCCACTCTCTCTGGGTCTCCCCACCCAGAGGAACCCCCACCCCCTATCCCTACGTTGCCTCAGTCATGGCTACTGCCAGTCACCGTCTAGCCCCCGCACCCTGGGGCGGACTGCAGTCTATCAGCCAATCATCGCAGGCAACAAGGGGTTTGGACTGGCTGCCTTTACCCACCCTCTGCAACCCCAATACCTATGTGGGCCTAGAACCAGGCCCTGCAGCCTGGGGAGTTGCTGGCCTAGGGCTTCCCAGCCACTAAGGCCTTTCCCCAGTCCTGCCTCACTCTAGGTCCCCCGGGTGAGTTCCCCAGCAGCCAGGCCTGTCTGTCTCTCCAGTCAGAGCGAGACTACTAAGCTTCTGGCTGCCCTGGCCACCTTATAAGGCCTAGTTGCTCAGTTTGGGACATGGCCCCAGCTGCAGCCACTTCCGTCAATCCACCGGGGTTTTGCTCCCTTCTGCAGCCCCAGCCCTCTGCAGGGCTTTTCCAACCCCTTCAAGGCTGGAGCGAGTGTTCACCCCGCTACATCCTTCAACTGTCAAATGTATAGTTGTTCATAACAGTAGTGCTTGAATAATACTTACCTGCTGAATAATTTATCTTGAATGTCCAAGCTAAAGATTTGTCATAATTTGAAACCTTTTGCTACTTTTATAAATTTAATTATCAGTATCATTATTGGACCTATTTTTAAATCAATGTAAAAAATGTATAACATGCCTCATACATTGGTACTGGAAATTTTATAGACTGCTGCTCTTGCTTGTTTATTTAGCAGCTCACTTTAATGGCCACCCTTCACAGCTATCTATTTTTCCTAATTTGGTTGATATTTTAACCTTCAAGAAACCTGAGCAACATAGTTATCACAGATGGATGAAAACTAAAATGACCAGATTTTTTTTCATATAATCCTTCTGTTGCAGTTAGCCCTCAGCCTGTGGAAACTTTATGGAGCCATTTCTAAAAAAAAATTAATTTCATTTTTAGGTCCTCAACATAATATCCTCTGGTATCTTTAGCATAAAATATTGCCTGCTTTTTCAGATAAGTTCAACATTTTAGCTACAATAGTTTGTTTACTATGTCCTAAAAAGTTGTTTTGTAAGTATGAGTTGATATTCACTGTGTAGATAGCAAAGTTACCTTTTTTCTTAAACGGTAATGTAAATTGCAATAGAATGATACTTTTTTCCCAGAGGAAAAACTATATAAGGGAAAATCTTTGGAATACAAGAGAGAGAAAGGATATTCAGTGAGTAAGGTCTTTAAGTGCTAGATCGTGCTTTAGGGTCACAACCCTTACATTGATTTACCTACTTTCCCTTTCATGTTGTAGAGTCCTCCCCTTTTCCACAGGAAGGGAAATAAGGGAGAAGTGCACAGTGTGAAAAACCCTGGCATCTTGGTTCATGAAGCTAATTTGTCAAAGATCTAAAGGAAGCCAAAGAGACATTGCTGACCTCTTTCATGCTGCCTCTAATTCTCAGACACCCTCCCAATTCAAATATGGTGTCTAGTCCCTTTTGGTCTGCGATGCATTCCAGCCAGAGAAATCACTCCCAACACTGTCTCTCCTCTTTGCTTTTGGATGCTATTGTACCTTCTTGTGTCTTTAGACCAGAAAGCTCTTTTGGACATGGACTCTGTCATATCTTTAGAGCACTTTATATCACTTCTGTATAAGTACTGAATAACTCCACTGATGCAGGTTGTTTTATTCCAGTTTTCAAATTCAGCAATTATTACTGAAATTAATGAGTGTCTATTTGAATTTTAATGAACAAGAATGCTACTTCCCTCACAGAAATATGCAAAAAAAACCAAAACAAAACAAAACCTACCTGTTACCTTTCAGATGGATTTCTCCCATGGTTCAAATCCTGTTAGGATAACAAATATAAAAATGAATGTAATAGTTCTTGTCTTGTGCCCTGAAAATATTGATTCACATAATAAAATTACCATATATCTAGTTTCTTTAATCTTTGTATTTTAATGCACCCATCACTATGGTATCTGAGCACAAACACAATTACATGAATTACTTGGTAGACTTTTTTTTGCCACTATTTGTATAGGGCAGTCATTTGGGGCGGGGGGAGGGGGGAAAGCTAATGTAAAGAGAGATGATTTATTATATTTTATTTTGAAGCTGTTGAGATCTGTGATCAGTTTGATATCATGGTAGAAGGGAGTTCAGTAGCATAAGTCAGCTGCTAAGAGAGCCTAATTTCCTGAACTTGCAGTCTTACACCCTTTGAACATTTTGCTCCAATGTCTCTGATTATTTCTGCCTCGCTCCCGACATGACAAAACCCCATGGGAAATCCTCTTCACAGGCCCTCTGTGAATGCAGCTGCAGAGGAGCATTCTACAAAGGGCATAGGAATGCAGGCCAAATCAGCATGATTTTGCTGATACAGTCAAAGGCACCTACACCCAATCCTAGGCAGTTGTCTCAAGCTCCTAACAGGAATAATCTGCGTGGGGACTATGTGAATTTGGTCTTTGCCGATCTGGATGTAGTTGCATATTCATGTTGTTTACACAAGAACCTATTTAAGGACATTTCTATACAGAGGCAGAATATAGCCTTGCGCCTGGTTATCGCTGGTATTATTAGCCTCTCACTTCATGAGCACCACATGAATTTGTGTAGGAATTGCCCAAGCGGGGTGCCATTTTCCCAGCACATGTGATCCCTGCCCCAGTTAACCCACCTCTTTATAATTAGCTCTTCCTGCCCCCACACCTACGCTTCATCCACTTCTCTCCCCACCACTCATTCATTCAACTCTCAAAAACATCCCTCTCTCTCCTTCAGCCACTCCACATACGTGAGGATTTCTAGGTCTGAGCAAGAGGAAATCTTCAGTTCTTCTCTTCTCCCAAGCCCAGAGGAGGAAGGAGGGGCACTAGAGGGTAAAGGGAAGGGAACAGGGATACTTGGGCACAGGCTAAACAGATAACTTAAGGCCAGTTCTGGGAACAAAAGCAATGCTTAAACGTTCATTAAATGTATATATGAATTCATTCTTCATTAAATATATTTAGCATTTGTATAAAGTCTGTCTTCTGAAGTCAAGTTCCATGATCATGTAGACTTCTATCAGTTTCAACATCATTCAGTATCTAATTACCTAATTGTAAAAAAGCCAGGATTTGGTTATTATTTTTAAATAATGGGACCTAATTTCAAGTTGTTGCACCCATACATATTAAAATTAATAATCTGTTTCCTTTCTTGCATAGAAATTTTTTTGAAAAAGCCCGTATGTGACCTTCAGAAAAGCTTATTTTTATCTAGGAACAAGCTCCATTTCACTGCTAAGTAAATGGAATTTTATTCTTGACTAGTTTGAAAGAAGAAACATTCTATTATTTACTAGAGTGTTGCTGAACTTCAAAGCCACATATAGTACTTTATTACTTTTTTAGATATCATAAGTTGGCATGAATCAATATGGGCCTTATAATTACTATTATTTCCATTAGTGAACTAGAATAATTTGTTGGTTCCAGCTCAGTAAATTCCTATATAATCAGTATATTCACTAATACTGACACAAGCAATTCACATAGTGAACCGCAGCTTTCATGTATAGCACCAAGGCTCGCAGGAACAAGAAATCTTTACTGGATGTATTCCTACTGGACTGAAGCAATTACCCTAACCATACCTTCTCTCCCCTTCCCTTGATTCCCAGAGTCATAAGGCAGATCAGCAAGGAGAGAGCCAATATCATACTATTAGCACTGATGTGGCCTCAGAATTATTGGTGCACAAATCTTCTCCAGCATACCAGAGAAATGTCAGTTGGTCTTCCACTGTACCCAGACTTCTTGCCTTGATGGCAAGGGAGGATATTTATCTGAATCCAGAGACTATCTCATTTAGCTGCATGGGGGATAACCTGCTGCCCAAGCACCACTTCTGTTCACAGAGAGCTATAGCCCTGTCAACTGTCTTTGAGGATGCCAGTCTTCCTGGTGTCCACCAGAAAGAGTCTCCTTGTATAAAAGTCCTTGTTCTACAACAAACTGGGAACGGTTAGAAGAGCTTAGAGGCGGTGGGGTGCTCCATGCTGCCACTCAAGCTTTGTAAAGGCTGTCATCTGCTTCCTGCTCAGCCTGGAATTTGACTAATTCTAGGTTCTGTTGCATAGTTTTTTTTCCTTTGCCTGACATTTTCCCCCGGTCTACCTTTGCTATCTGGGCGGGGGGAAAGCAGCTTGGAATCTTTGGTTACTGTAATGTGACTCTTTAGAAGAAAAAAACAATTAAAACAGGTTTTTGTGAGTTGCCTTAGCAATGTTAATGATCCTCCAGTGATCATAGCTGGAGCTTCCCTTCTAACAAAAAGCCCCCTGTTAGAATCATGAAAAGACGGTTACTCACCTTTGTAACTTGTTCTTCGAGATGTGTTGCTCATATCCATTCCAGTTAGGTGTACGCGCCGCGTGCACGTTCATCGGAGATTTTTACCCTAGCAACACTCGGTGGGCCGGCAGGGCGCCCCCTGGAGTGGCGCCGCTATGGTGCTGGATAGATACCACCAGCCCCTCCGCTCCTCAGTTCCTTCTTGCCAGCTACTCCGACAGTGGGGAAGGAGGGCAGGTGTGGAATGGATATGAGCAACACATCTCGAAGAACAACAGTTGCAAAGGTGAGTAACCATCTTTTCTTCTTTGAGTGCTTGCTCATATCCATTCCAGTTAGGTGATTCCCAAGCCTTACCTAGGCGGTGGGGTCGGAGCAAGACGTTGCGGAATGTAAGATCGCTGAGCCAAAGGCGGCATCGTCTCTAGACTGCTCGACTAGTGCATAGTGGGATGCAAAAGTATGGACGGAAGACCAGGTAGCTGCGTGACATATTTCCTGGATGGGAATGTGGGCCAGGAAAGTGGCAGACGAGGCTTGAGCCCGAGTAGAGTGGGTGGTGAGATGGCCAGTCGGAACGCGGGCCAAGTCGTAGCATGTCCGGATACAGGACATCACCCAGGATGAGAGTCTCTGGGAAGAGATAGGCATGCCTTTCATGCACTCCGCGACCACTACAAATAGCTGAGGCGAGCGTCTGAAGGGTTTGGTCCTCTGAATGTAAAAGGCGAGGGCCCGGCGGACATCTAGGGTATGTAGTTGTTGTTCCCGGCACGATGTATGCGGCTTCAGGAAGAAGACTGGTAGGAAAATGTCTTGATTAATGTGGAAGGCAGAGACCACCTTGGGAAGGAAAGCCGCGTGCAACCGCAGCTGTACCTTGTTCTTGTGGAAGATCGTATACGAGGGGTCTACCATCAAAGCACGAAGCTCCAATACTCGTCTGGCCAAGGTGATAGAGACGAGGAAGGCAGTCTTCCAGGACAGGTATAGCAGTGAGCATGTGGCTAACAGCTCAAAGGGAGGGCCCGTGAGCCTAGCTAGTATAAGGTTGAGGTCCCAGGTAGGGGAAGGGCTCTTAACTGGAGGGTAGAGTCGCTCCAAGCCCTTAAGGAACCTGGAAACTACAGGGTGAGAGAAGATCGAACTGCCAGATTCCCCAGGATGGAAGGTGGAAATCGCGGCCAGGCCCTGCTTCTTGAGGTACCATAAGTAGTCTAAGATAATGGGGACCGATACGCCTGTGGGAGTAAGGTTACGCTGGGCGCACCAATGGGAGAAGCGCTTCCACTTGGCGAGATATGTCACCTGCATGGAAGGCTTTCTGCTTCCCAGGAGGACTTGTTGCACCAGGGTGGAACAGCACAATTTGGATTGGTTTAGCCAGACAGCAGCCATACTGTCAGGTGGAGGGACTGCAGGTCTGGGTGGTGAAGTCTGCTGAAGTCCTGCGTTATCAGGTCTGGGTAGAGTGGCAGAGGTATCGGGTTCGCCAGAGATAGGTTGAGCAGCATGGTGTACCAGTGCTGCCTCGGCCACGCCGGAGCGATCAGGATTAGCCTGGCCCTGGCCCTGCGGAGCTTGAGCAGGACTCTGTGGACTAGGGGAAAGGGTGGAAAGGCATAAAGTAGACGACCTTCCCAGGGAATTAGGAACGTGTCCGAGAGGGAGCCTGGGGAGCGACCCTGCAGGAGCAGAATGCCTGGCATTTCCTGTTCTCTTGGGATGCAAAGAGGTCTATCTGGGGAAAGCCCCACTTCTGGAATACTGAAAGGAAGATGTCCAGACAGATGGACCACTCGTGGGACAGGAAGGACCTGCTCAGGTGGTCTGCTAGAGAGTTCCGGACTCCCGGGAGAAAGGAGACTACCAGGTCTATCGAGTGGGCTATGCAGAAGTCCCACAGTCGCATCGCCTCTCGACAAAGGGGGAAGATCGCGTCCCTCTCTGCTTGTTTATGTAATACGTGGCCGTTGTATTGTCTGTGAAAACTGCAACACAACAGCGCCGCAAGTGATGCTGGAAGGTCTGGCACGCCAGTCGGACCGCTCTCAGTTCGCGGACATTGATGTGAAGTGCCAGCTCCTGAAAGGACCAAAGACCCTGGGTGCGGAGGTGCCCTAAGTGAGCACCCCAGCTGAGAGAAGAAGCGTCTGTTGTCAGAGACACCGAGGGCTGTGGCGGATGGAACGGATGACTGGCACACACCAGGGAGGGCGTCAGCCACCAGCTGAGGGAGCCCAGAACGCTTGGTGGAACCATGATTATCATGTCTATGGCATCCCTGCGTGGACGGTAACCTGAGGCGAGCCGAGTCTGGAGAGGACGCATGCGCAGTCTCGCGTGCTTCATAACAAAGGTGCACGCAGCCATGTGACCGAGGAGGCTGAGGCAGGTGCAGACAGAAGTTGTTGGGAAGCTTTTCAGTCGCTGTATAAGCGAGACTATAGTGTGAAAGCGCTGTAGGGACAAGCTGGCCGATGCACGATTGGAGTTCAGCATGGCCCCTATGAATTCTATCCTCTGCGTAGGTAGCAGAACGGATTTGTCCAGGTTGATAATCAGGCCTAGACGGGTGAATAGGCCCTTGATGACGTTTACATGAGCGGTGACCTGAGCCTCGGAGGTCCCTCGAATAAGCCAGTCGTCGAGGTATGGGAAGACATGTATTCGATGACGGTGGAGAGAGGCGGCGACTACCGCCATACACTTCGTGAATACCCAAGGGGCCGAAGAGAGGCCAAAGGGGAGGACCGCAAATTGGTAACGTTGACGATTTACCACAAAGCGTAGGTACCTTCTGTGCGGAGGGTAAATCGCGATGTGGAAATATGCGTCCTTCATGTCAAGAGCAGCGTACCAATCTCCAGGATCCAGGGAAGGGATGATGGTCCCCAGGGACACCATGCAGAACTTGAACTTTCTCATGAATTTGTTCAGTCCTTGCAGGTCCAGGATAGGCCGGAGGCCCCCTTTTGCCTTGGGAATTAGGAAATATCTGGAATAGAACCCCTTGCCCCTTAATTCCTTCAGAACCTCCTCTATAGCTCCCAATGCAAGGAGCCTCGAAACCTCCTGCAGAAGGAGTTGCTCGTGAGAGGGGTCCCTGAGAGGGACAAGGAGAGAGGGTGGGGAGGAGGGGTTGAAATAAACTGAAGGCGGTAGCCAGACTCCACCGTGCGGAGGACCCAACGGTCCGAAGTCCGCTGGGACCACACACGGAGGAATGCGGCAAGGCAGTTGGTGAACTGAAAGGGATCCTGGGAGGTCATTGGTACAGTGCTCTCAGGCGCACCCTCAAAAGTTTGGCTTCGGTCCCGCCGGTGGCTTGGTGGGACCGGCATTGTTACCCCCCTGAGGTCCAGACTGTCGTCTGCGAGAGGTACGACCTCACCTTCTGGTGAAGTCTTGCCTTGGCCGAGACGGGGGGTAGGGGCGCTGAGGTTGCGACTGGAAAGTCGTCTCTGAGTCTGTGGCGTATGCATTCCCAGCGAACGCATGATTACGCGATTGTCTTTCAGACTCTGTAGGCGAGGGTCCGTCTTCTGAGAGAAGAGGCCCTGGCCATCAAAGCGTAGGTCCTGTATCGTGTACTGGAGCTCAGGTGGCAGGCCTGACACTTGCAGCCACGATATACACCTCATGGCAATCCCAGAGGTGATGGTTCTAGCTGCCGAGTCGGTGGCATCCAGCGAGGCCTGGAGGGAGGTCCGCGCAACTTTTTTCCCTTCCTCCAGGAGAGCTGTGAATTCTTGGCGGGAGTCCTGCGGGACGAGCTCTACAAACTTCCCTACTGCCTCCCAGGTGTTATAACTGTACCTACTCAGGAGGGCTTGCTGGTTCACCACCCTGAGCTGGAGGCCTCCTGTGGAATAGATCTTTCTCCCCAACAAATCCATTCGCCTGGCCTCCCTTGGTTTAGGAGCAGGGGCTTGCTGGCCATGGCGCTCCCGTTCATTGACGGATTGAACAACCAATGAACAAGGAGGGGGGTGAACATACAGGTACTCGTACCCCTTGGAGGGCACCATGTATTTATGTTCAACCCCTCTGGCTGTGGGCGGTACGGATGCCGGGGATTGCCAGATGGTATCCGCTCTAGCCTGGATCGAGCGGATGAAGGGGAGGGCCTCCGCCGACAGTTGGAGCCTCCGCCGACAGTATACTGACAACCAGGTTGTCCACCTCAGGAACTTCCTCTACAGGCAAGTTGATATTGAGGGCGACGTGGCGCAGAAGGTCCTGGTGTGACCTGAGGTCGATTGGAGGCGGTCCAGATGTAGACCTCCCCACCACCGCTTCATCCGGGGAGGAAGAGGATGAAACCCCGGGAACCAGTGGGTCTTGGATCGACTCCTGGTCTTGGGGGATGTCCTGAGGCAGCAGAGCTTGAGGGTCTGGCACGTGTTTTGGAGATTCCTCCGTACCCTGTGGGGGAGGTCTGCTCACTGTGGTCTCTGGCGCCCGATGTTCAGAAGGGCCGGAGCGCGATGGTATATGCGGATCACCTTGGGTTTGGTGGTAGGCCCAAGGTGTCCAAAAGGGCCACTGATGATGTCCCTGGTGGTTATCCGAATCCCCGTATGATGCCGCGTCTGCATGGGAGGAGATCGACGGATGACGAGACGGCCACGGGAGAGCGGAGACCGTTTGATATAGGTCTCTGCGTCCACTCGAACCGTCTCTACGTGGTGCCAGAGAACGGTACTGAGAGTCGTGACGGTGCCAGGAGTGGGACCGGGACCTGCGACCAGCGCGGTGCCAGGAGGTCGACCGATGCCTGGAATCGCCGTGCCGAGATCGGCTGCGAGAAGTCCGGTGCCGCGAGTGGTGCCGAGATCTGGAGCGGTGCCGGTAGTATCTGGACGGCGACCGGGACCTCTAGCGGTGCCGCGAGTATGACCGGTACCTCGATGGGGAATGGTACCGGGACTGTGAGTGGCCGCGGGACCAGGATCGATGGCGGGACCGGGGATGCCTGCGGGACCTGGATCGGGACCGGCGACGTCCTGTGGTACCGGGCGAAGAAGGTCTCATGAGGGCCGGCTTACCTATAGACTGAGGAACCTGCACCGACGGCTGAGGCAGCTCAGGCTCTGTCAAGGCAATCAAGTCCCGTGCCGTGGAAAACGCCCCCGGAGTGGAGGGCACGACAAGCTCAACCATGGCGCATGCCAGGGAGCTGGTGAGCACCAGACTCGACGGCTCCAGCGAGGCCGGAATCAACGATGTGGAGGACATCGGTGCCGCGGCAGTTGACGATGCCAGGCAGTCCGACTTGGCTAAGCGCTCAGGCTGCGGTGTAGATATAGCAGCCGCAGGAGGCTTGTGCTTCTTGCTCCGTGGTGAGAGCGAACAGTGCCGGGTAGAAGCTTGAGCTGGTGATGGCTGATGTCGAGGAGCCTTCGCTGTTGGAGTGCGCTCCGGTGCCGAGGAGGCACTTGCTCCTGGTGCCGCTGACAGTGCCGAGGACTGGAGAGTCAATGCTGCCTCCATCAATAGTTGTTTTAGGCGAATGTCCCATTCTTTTTTAGTCCGGGGTTTGAACGCCTTACAGATGCGGCACTTGTCCGTCAGGTGGGATTCACCCAGGCACTTAAGACAGGAGTCGTGAGGGTCTCCTGTGGGCATCGGCCTATGACAGGCCGAGCACGGTTTGAAGCCCGGTGAACCAGGCATGGGCCCCGGTACCGGGGGAGGGAAAAAGGAGCTAGACCCTGATCCCTCTTAACTATCTACAATAACTACCACAGAACTAACAACTGAACACTAACTATACTGATAGAAATCGAACTATATACACAAATACAACAGAAACGAGCGAATCGCTAGGGTGGTGGAGATCAGCTAAGCTGCGCTCCACTGTTCCAACGATCGACATGGGCGGTAAGAAGGAACTGAGGAGCGGAGGGGCCAGCAGGGGTATATATCCGGCACCATAGCGGCGCCACTCCAGGGGGCGCCCTGCCGGCCCACCGAGTGTTGCTAGGGTAAAAATCTCCGAACGTGCACGTGGTGCGCATACACCTAACTGGAATGGATATGAGCAAGCACTCGAAGAAGAACCTATTTATTCCTTTCTAAAACTTACTACTTTGATAAGAGGCTGGTTCCTTGATCTTTTTTTCTCTAGCTGAAACTGAAACTGACTAAACAAAGGGAACTTCCCTCCTTTTTTTTCAAACATCTTGTTCCCCCATTGGTTCCTCTGGTCAGGTGTCAGCTAGGCTAGGTGAACTTCTTAACCCTTTACAAGTAAAAGAGGCATTAACCCTTAACTATCTGTTTATGACAAGCTCAGAAAGAACTCTAACTTTACAGACTGTAACAGACTGGACACAGTTTATGTGCTGGGTGACAAGTACTAGAGGACCTTCCTCAGCTTGGGATTTGATTCTAGTTTTAACTGTCAGTAGTTCCACACTCAGAGCCCCTGTCTCAAGCGTCCTTAAAACATCTGTCCATTAAAATGGCATTTTTGAATAGCCATCACTACTTCTGGGAGGTTTAGTGAGCGCAGTGTCTGGTGAAAAAAATTTCCCTGGAACCTAACCCCCTCATTTACATTAATTCTTATGAGAAATTGGATTCGCTTAATAGGGTTTCGCTTAAAGTCGCATTTTTCAGGAACATAACTACAGTGTTAAGTGAGGAGTTACTGTATTCCAGAGATCTAATCAATACCAAGTACAGAGGTAATATAACCTCTCAACTTCTACTTAATACTCCCCTTTTCATGCATCTATGGATTGCATTAGCCACTGTAGTCATGGGATTATACGAGAAGCTCATTTTGACGGACATATAGTGGCTCTTTTGTGCACTCTGTGCAACTGAGCTTTTGTTCAATTGTTCCTTGGAGAAGCAGGGTCCTGGAGTGCCCGGAAGCTGTTGGCTAACTCTCTCAGTACTGGAGGAGATTTTTTTTTCTATTCTCATGATCAGATTTCTACTCCAGAAGAGAGACTCTCCTCGGAATGCATCCTGTCTGACTGCATGGTCAGGATGGACATAGGGTGTAATGCTTGGGTTAATCTGTCTGATACCATAATAACAAACTAAATTAGAAAAAAATATCAGTCTAATTCCTGCTATCGTGATGCTGCTACCTGGATTTTTTAGCCATTTCCATTCACAGGTTCTGCTTCTGCTTTGTTTACTGAACTCATGCCAATCATGCCCATCTACCAATATGCTTCTTGTCATCTTCTGTTCATTCCCACTTTACTATTCTCTGCCTGCTCAGGCCTGAGTGCATCTGTGACTACTGCCATGACTATCTCCTGAAAATATATATCACCATAATACAAGTTAGGAAAAACTGAGTTCTTGTCTCCTCTCAGCCTGCTCGTGTGGTGTTGTTTTTGCTGTTAGTCCCCTGTCCATTGCTATGAACTCTTCAGATCTATTTCCATTGTATGCAGCTTCAAAATTAGGAATATTTTCAGGATTATTCAGATAATAGGACCTCTGATTATGGGAAGGTTGTGACCATCTGTCTCAAAGTGCAAGTTCACACACAATTAATACTTTATAAACAATCAATATGCAATTATAGTTATGCCTATTTTATCGATGGGCAGACTTTCAGCTGCTGCTCATTTTCTTCTTTGCTTATAATCACCATTGTATGAATGAAAGGAAAAGGTACAGTTAGAAACTGTTCTCACAGTACAAATGAGGCAGAAATAGGAATGAATATAGCTGATAATGAACAAAAGGTGGCTGCCAGTGTGCAATTTAGAGCACACAACCTTTTCCATGTTCTGAAAATATTTTTCATGTAGAGCACTGTATCTAACATAAGTTCACAATGTGTGTTTAGTGTGTGATTCAAAATCTCAGATCAAAGGAAATAATAAAAAAGTTGGACTTTATTAGTGCATGCAGTTTCATGCTTACTAGCACCATACTTCATGCTTTAAATGCTCTCTCGGAAAATTTGAGTTTTTATGCCCAAAGAAAGGGATATACTGAAAACAGTTAAGAAATTCATTCAAATGAATTTTGTTTGAAAACTGTTGTATTAGGTACAGTATGCATACTGGATTTCTTAAATCTTACTTCTATCATTTACCTTGAAGATGTGCTGAATTATGCAAAAATAGCATTCATTGTGTGCCATCTGGCACCACACTCCCTTCGGAGGTTCACCAACTGCCAGTGTGGCCCAGTGTAACAGACCATAAGCGAATAAAGTGATGTAATGAAGCATGACTGCCAAAGTTTAGGGAACATACTACTTTCTTCTGATTGGTTGTCAGTTATTAGTCTGAGCTCTATATATTCAATCTGTGCTTTTTATAACACATAAATGCCACTAAATTCACTAATTCTCAAAGCAGCCCAAACCAAAATAATGTTTTTAAAATAATTTTTAACACATAAAATACACATTTTTAACCTCAGAATATTAACAACTTTAAGAAAAGGTGTTGAGAAGGGAACATAAAGTACAGTTTTAAACTCTGAACCCAATTAAATAAACACACTTCACTGGGTTTCTTGTAACTAGTTTCAGAAATAGTAGGTTTACAAGTCCCATTTCCTATCTGCACCAGAAGTACTTTTATATTTATCACTTTAGATTGTAGTTCTAAAGGGCTTCTAATGTCCGAACCCTCCTCCTATTTTCTCATTTATTAAGAATGTTCTGTTTTGAATAAAGGTGGTATCAAATCAAAATCCCATATCCAAATACCTTCAAGCTTGGGAAACTTCAGATCCAGATATGAGTTTTGTCTTGGGCCCATATCTAATTTTGAGTGAAAAATGAAATGCAATGAGTTTAATGTTTTGTGTTTAGGGGTACATAGGACAAGACAGTAGTGGTTACAGACGAGACAGACATTTTAACAAGGAGTTATTAATAATATATTTGACAAATAACATATTGCACAAAATGCTCTACTTAAAGGAAAAGGATGAAGAGTTTTTTCAGAGTTTAGGGAAGGCTGGATATGCTGGCTACTAATTTTTAAACTCACTTTCTGTTCGTCAAGCAAAATATAGAGATATGAGAGAATTTTTAGAGCTAGGTATCCAAGTTTCTCCCTGCAGGCAAGTGAAATTGACAAGATCCTTCCAGGCAGGCAGCCAGGAAGCCATTTTGATTAAAAAAATCAAAACTTTTCAGCAAAAATCAGCAGAATAGCTGAAAACTTAGTTTTACAAAAACAGCATATTTTTCCATTAGAAAATCATTTTGAAACAGAATTCGTGAACAGCTCTTCATTTAAAATAAAGAAAAAAAATCTCAAAAGAATGGAAGGAGAATTGATTAGAGGGAGGATGTGCAAAGTGGTGATGGCAGGGGGAAAGTGGATGCACTGCTCTGCAGTAAGATGGAGGGCGATGGCTACTCTCCATCACTTGAGAGCATTTATCTGTGGTTGTAGGGAAGCCAAATTTGGACTCCTGCATTCAAAGCAAAGGGGGCAGCTTTAATGTATTAGCAGGGAACAGGAATCAGGCATCGATACCCTGAGGAGGCAGGAGATATCTGGGTGGTACAGTGAAATGCTGGAAGCCCCTCAAGGAGCCACCCCATTCTCCCCACTAACTGTATTGAAAACTCCACCAAAGAGCCTTAGTGTTCAGTGGCAGAAACACCAGTTCCAAATCCCTCTTCCTGCTTCTTAAAAGCCCAGTAGTCCTACCCCACTGGCAGAAGGTCAGACCCACACTGTGTAAGGCCTGGCCAGTACTCTTATGTATTGTAAAGTCCAGCCAAAGAGCTGCAAATTGCAATGGCAAACGAGAAAAACACCAAACTCAAATCCATTTCAAAGATTGAAGTACAAGAGAGAACCCACAAACAGCCAGCCACACAATGTAACCCAGCCTAATCCTAAACTCCATCCCAAAAGGAACAGCAGTTCACCTTCTGTGATATGTGGGTCAACTGCACCAGACACATGTTCTCCCAGTATTCTTGGTAACACTCATCCAAATATGGAAAACTTCATGGCAACATGTGACAAAACTCAGTCACCAATCAAAAATTACAGTGCACCAATCACAACTTACAGAATGGAAAAAAGAATTTGTTTTGTGAAATTTTAAAAAGTCAACAAATTATACTGAAAGATTTTTTTTTAAAAAAATTTGATCAGCTCTAATAAGAAGTAACTGCTAAAATCAGGAGTTACTCTGAAGACTTGTGTGAGATGAAATTGGGCCAAACCATATATCCAGCATTCTTTGTCAGCACTAAATTTACATTTATGCTTAAAAAGTGACTAAAACACTAAAAATAGCTCAAACCCCAGCACCTGTGTGGAATTTCACTGAAGTCAATTTGACTCCATGTGGGTACAAGGGTCCATATTAGCACATCTGTTTGCAGAGTTTATACAATTTATATTCTTTAACTTTTCATGTAAAACCTAATCTTACAAATTTCTTTACTATTAAACCTTCCATAATAAGGCATTATTTTCTATATGGTCACATTTGTGCAGCTTGGGCCTTATCCAAAGCCCATTGAAGTTCTTTTTGACCAGATTGTCTTGCCTATACTTTTTAGACTATCTATTACTACTTAGCACTTACATTGTTCTTTATGTTCAGAACACTGCCTACACTAGCCAATTAATCCTTACAATAACAGTGAGGTAGCTATATTAGAATTGTCCCAACAAGAACAGCAGTATCTAGAAAAAAGGAAAACTAAAGATAGAGCAACTGTTGTACAGTTCAAAGCAAGTAATTTATCAAGAATGTTTGAAAAAAAGCTGTTTCTAAGAAAAGCACATTAGTGAATCCCCATTTTGAATTGTACCCTCAGTTTCATGACCCTATATATCCATATGAAGCAACAAGTGAAATAGCTGGTGTGGGGAGGGAGATATTATGCAGTTCTATTGAGTTGACCAAGGAATTTCCTGTAATACCATTACAAGGATCAAAGAAAGAAAAAGTAATACTTTAGGCAAGAATTTAGGTTCAATATCTGCTTTTCTATTCATCCTTCTTGCTAATTAGATTTTAATAGAATACCCTAAAAGCCGCATCCAGAGATATAAACTGTAAGTTCCAAATTTCCATCGTGCCAACTCTGTTTACTGACAGTAACAGCAGGATGATCAGTTCTGCCAAAAATGCTGAGAAATTCCACCTCTTTATCCATTTTCACTTCAAACTATTCTCAACACTGGTACCAAAACCTCTCTGAGGCACTGAGCTAAGATTGCTAACTATGCCACAATGTACTCAGCTAAGCATTATATTAATAGTTGTACCAGGCTGTCCACAGTACTTATTATTTTTAGATATCATTTTATTTTTAATATATTCCAGGTACAGATATAATCTTACAGAGATACATCAGGACAGAAAAAAAAACTTTTAAACATAAAAATATGTTTTAAACTATAAGTAAAGTAAATTAAGTAACCAAAAAACTGTCTAAAGCATTCCATTAAATGCTGCCTTCTTTGCTCAGTTTAACAGAAAAATCAATTAAAATGGAAATGTAAAGGCCATTATGCCTAACCCCAAACATTAAAAAGTCATAATATTTGAATCTGCATAATATAAACTGTCTTAAAAATCATAATTAAAAATAATAAATTATAGGGTTTTCTGCCTTCTAATTTTTGAGTCTCCAGCCCTTCTTCAAAAATGATCAATTCTGGCTCAAATTCAACCTTTAAGCATGCATGAAAATGTTAATCTTTCCCGTTGGCTGTTTGGAGGGGGGATTCCATCTGCCCTTTTTTATGCCTGAGATTAAGTGATACCATTCTATCCTTTCCCTTTACCACTATCCATTCTCCTTTCCTTCCTAGTCTCTCTTTCCTCCCCCCGCCCCCACTCCCCTGCCCACACACTTTCTCCTTATATGCTCTGCATAATTTCTTCTCATCCACATGTCCCCATATGTTCCCTCCCTTTTTCTCTTTGTATTCTGCCTTTCTCACATTCTCCCTCTGTTTCACCCTTAACTCCCTGTGCCCCACTCCATCTTCCTCTTATTCACTTGAACCCGTCTCTGTCTGCCTCCTGCGTTATCTTGCTGACTCTCTGTGAGCCAAGTGTCTAACTTTTATTCTGTGGAGAGGGTCAAATTCCTTTTTAATTATGATCAGTGGGCCAGGGAGTAAATTTAGGTCTACATATTTCTCTCAGTCATCTTGAACCATTTTGAACTTAAGAAAATTATCTAATGGATTCACTCAATAGCTGTGAAAACTGAGGTAAATCATGACATATTTGTATCACAGCTTTGCATCAAAGGGACAACAAAGAGTCCTTGGTGTTTTTTTAGTCTGAGCTGATGTTGTGCTGAATATGCCTGTTGCTTAAAATGATGTACATCATGAGACTTTTTCCATTACAGGCAGCTTCTGTATTTAACTTGCTAAATCTATTTTACATATGATAAAGAGGCCATATTTATCTATGTTTACCTAGAATTAACATACAAAGTACAGTTAGGAATTTCCTTCATTTTCCCTTTGGGATTATTTTTTTTTCTTTGTAAGGGTCCTTCTTCTAAATACAACTTTTCAAAGTATTTTAGCAATTAAATGGGTGATTACGGACATTTCTGCTATAATTTACAATAATATTTTAAGTCACATTCTTTTAATCATGGGTTATGGTGGCATAAAGTTCAGATTCCCGGAGTATGGTTCACTGTACACCAAAATGCAGACCAAATAAATTGGTGATGCTTATTTATTTTCCATTTGAAAGTACTGATATTTTGGCCACAAACTGGATTGTAAGATGGAAGATAAATAAGGTTTACAAACTCATTTGGTTTGGTTTATTGTATTCTACATGTCTGTCAAGTTTTCTTAAAGAGCCTTTGAGAGGCATTGGCAAATAAAAATTTTTAAAGTCTATTTTAAAAAATGATGTTTTTATACTGTCAGTCTTTGAGTTTTTTGAAGTCCCAACCTGAACGGAAATTGAATTGCAAATATGCCTTGAATATTTCATTTGAATTCTTAGATTTGTAGTGCCACCCATTTTTGCAAAGTGCTGAACTCTTCTTTTATATTTTTTTCATTTGGTCTTGACTGTATGGACAGTAGTGCACTGTAACTGAAGTGTAAATCTACAGCACACTATCTGGCCGCATGTGTGGACTCAGCTACCACTCACTAAAAGTTCTATAATGCACTCTGCTTTAAAATGGGAGTAGATCAAAGTGGACGGTGGAACTTTTAGTGAGTGGTAGCTGGGTCCATGTGGCCAGTTTGTGTATGGCAGACTAGTACACTATAAATTTGCACCCATCTTATTGTGCACTGCCCATATAGACAAGCCGATATTATGTAAATTAGTGAGTAGTCTGACACTGTATAACCTTGTGCTGTCATTCAGTAAACAGGTACTATGGGGAGAGGTGGTGATTATTCAGTAGGTGACACTCTTGCCTCTTAATCAGTATCTTAATTAAGACAGAGGTTAGACCACTGTGCTAATGGGTAAGATGCAATAGCAAGGTTCTGACAGTTATGGTCAATGAAGATTGCATGGTATGTCTACACAGCAAAGAGAAACCCACAACCGGCCCATACCCACTTACTAAGATTTGCAAGTCTTGGGCTGCAGTGTAGACTTCTGGGCTTGGGCTGCAGCCCAAGATCTGAGACCCTCTCAACCTCAGAGTCCTGGAGACTGGGCCCAGCCGGAGACTGGGTCCAGCCTGAGCCTGGAAGTCTATACAGCAATGAAACAGCCCAAGTCCCATGAGCCAAAGTCAGCAGGCAGGGTGCAGCCATTTTGTCTAGTGCTGTGTGGACATATCTTAGATGTGTTTACCCTGTGTCCTAGCCTAATTCCTACTTAATTAATTAGATTCTCTCTACCTAAATTCATTTTCCTGTAGTTTCAGCTGGAAAGATATTCTTTGCTTTTTGTTCTAAACTTTTGTGTATTTATAAACTGCTGTTTTCACCTGAGATAGTTGTGTTTTCATGATTGATAGAGATCTTTGCGGCTGTTTCTGAAGGCTTTGGCATTCTTTCAGACGAAAGGTGCTGTGCAAATGTAAGATAAGCTGGTTAACTCTCTTTCTTAATATTCATTGTGCAACTAATTGCATACTTAAAATTACAGTTCAGCGTAGGAAGAACTCTGACTTAATGAAGTAATTGTCACAGTCTTAACATTTGTTGATATGAAGTTTATTGCATTAATATGAAGTATGTTTAATGATCTGTCAATTTGAGTCCTAATGAGTGTTCAACTTAAAACTAAAGATAAAACTATAAATGTAGCACCAAACTGCACCATTTCAGAGCTGTTTCATAGTAGCTAATCTAATAGGACTTTAGCTTCACTTTGGGTATTGGGTATCAATGGAAGAAAGGTAGGAAAAGGAAAGATAAAGTCAAAGGGGAGTTGAGGGGTCAGAGAGAAGGGAGCTGGCGTGAGGGGCAACATGGGATCATATCAGATAATTAAACTGCTTAAGATAGTTGGTGAATTTTACTCTGCTAAATAAAACTGTGCCAGTAAGTTAAGAAGCCATGGAAGAGGGTGTGCATAGATGACTGTATATCTCTCTAACACCATCCTCAGAAGAGGCAGGAAATAGTGTTTTATCACTATGGTGCTATATTTGGTGTTTTTCTTTAAAGCTCCAATTCTTGGGCTATTTTGATTACATTTGATTGCTTTGTAAGAGCTAGGTAATAATAATATAATACTGTAGGAGAATTTCAGCTTAAAATTAAAGTGAGTTTCTAACCCTCGTGGGTGTGGAGAAATGCTTGAAAACATGAACCTTACAGCTCAAAATCCAGAAGGCAAATAACAAGATCAAAATGTATTATTTTTTAAATCTCATGATTTTTCAGGGCATAACTCATGACTTTTGATCTCTTAGATTTGGCAATGCTGAGTAAAGGACAGATGGTATTACAGTTCCACATGCTAGGAAGCATGAATGGAAAAGATTCTGAGTTATAATACCAGTCAGATTGCTCCCAGATCATTTTATCTTCTATACCATAAAATAAGCAGGGAATCCTCTGCACTGTTCCTTCCACCTCTATTTCTTCTAAACACTTTTCTCCCCTCCTTACTAGGCCCCAGAGGGAGGAGAAGAACAAGAGGGACATATTGGAGAAGATCAAGGCTTTGGTTATCCCCTCTCCAGTGGTTCAGGGGAATTTTTTAAAGAGAGGATGCAGATGACAGAGCTTTAAGTTCTGCCGTTGAACCCCTTGCTAACAGCAAGGCTGCTCCTGCATCTCAGGAGAGACCTCTGGATCCAGCTATCTCCGCATCTCATGGACCTGATACTGGCCATCCTAGAAATCTGACTTCATATATATAGGAAGTGGGTTTCACTGGACCCTTTTCCCTCAGCATTATTGCCACTATTTGCTATTTGTCCAACCTAGAGACAGCAGGCATTTCCCAATAAGCTCCCCCTCTCTGTCTCTCTTGCCAAACTGCTGGTATTTGCAGATGCAGCTTATTTATGTTCCTTGCCTGTCAGCCAGACCCATCACCCCAGACTGCTGGTAAGCTCAGCATTTTGTGAATTCTCTTCTCCCCACCTCACCCTCCCCTGCATAGTAACACTTCTAGCACTATAGTAGTTCCTTTCTTCTCCAGACTGGTACAGTCCTTACCACTAGCATCAATTCTGTTCACTCCATCCTCACTCTATCTGGGCTTCCAACAATCTCTTAGATGCTCAGGCAAACTCTGTACCTGCTTTTATGCAAACTTACAACCTTGGAATTGGGTTTTCCTTTTTTCTGTCAGAGTCTCTCCTCCTAGATGTAGTCTCATTTGCTTTCCCTCCAAATAACAGAGGAAGAAAGACAACTGTCTTGCAGACTAGCTCAGTCATCAGCAGTTAGTTGCTTGGGAGAGAAGCCCCAGTATTCAGGTTTTTCAGTTAAATATAGTTAAAATTTAATTTCAGCTCAGTCTGACAAATATCAAACTTCCTTGTTTCTGCTAGAGAAATACCAAACCCAAAATTCTGGGACTGGAGCATGAAGCAACATCTTGCCTCCCCTGGTCTCTCTTCACTCAAAATGTCACAGAAATAGCAGGCAAGACAAGGAAGTGATGATTATGTTAGCTTCTCAGAGGTACATGGCCCTTTATTCTCCTATTTAATTAACCTCCATGCTGGCCACTTCTCAAGACATCCAACCTTTTACCTTGGAGTTCATTTGTTCCAGGCCTAATCCAGTCACTTGAGATTAATATGGAAATTGAGTAGTGCTGGTTCCAAGAAAAGACTGCCGTGGAGGTTGCAGATTGTCTTCTTGAATAGGAAACCTTCCACTAACATGATGACTCTTTCTGTGGTTGTGCTTCTGATCAAAACATCGTGCAGTGTTCCTCTTCTATAAAGAATATTTTGGATTTTTATATTAGCAGGATTTGAGGGGGCTTTAAGTCAGAGTACTCTAGGTATAAGTTTCTGCTATTTTGGCCTTTGAGAGCCCTATTACTGACATGGATTTTAGCTTATTTCAAATAGCTTTTCCATTTCCTTCTGTCACAGAGACCTTTACTTAATCCTATCACTTCAAAATGTTCCTTAGTTTTCCATGTTCTCACAGAACCTCTTATTGATTCTATAAGCCAAGTTTCATATTTCTGACTCTGAAAGTGACTCTGTTTATAGTTATTTCTGAAAGGAGGATTGGAGAATTAAGTTCTTTGGTTATTTCTCTTCCTTCCAGTTTTTGTCCTATTAACTGTGAACTCTGGCTTCCTTTGGAGCTTATTCCCATAGTGAACACTGAGTTACATCTTAATTGTTTTATCTACTGTCTACAATACTCACTGCCACATCTCCAAAGTCCCACCAACCATAGTGGGTACTGCTACACATTCACCTAGAGTGGAGCACCCAAAGGGACAGCACTCGAAGAAGAAGAGAAAGTTACTCACCTTGCAGTAACTGAAGTTCTTCGAGATGTGTGTCTCTGTGGGTGCTCCACTCCCCGCCTTCCTCCCCTCTACTTTGGAGTACTAGTATGATTCTCAACGGTAGAGAAGGAACTGAGGAGGGTGTGGGACACACGCACTCAGCAAGATTCCAACGAGACACCCAAGTTGGTAGAAAGATGTTGAAAGTGGTATATTAAAGTACTGCTTGCTACCTTTGTCTTTAATGCTTACTCCTAGGAAGGGAAATGAGAGAGATAACAAAGGGAAATTTCTTGCAGGTAATTCTGTTGTGGTCTCCTCTTCTCCTTTTCCATTCCCCAGTATTTTCCCCATCTGAGGAAGGAGTGGAGTGCTGTTTATTCTTTTCTTTCTCTGTTATGTCTATCCTTATTTCTGCTTTGGAAATATCTATGGGAGGGGTCTGAACAGGTCTTCTTATATGAAATGTTCCAACTCTCAAATCTTTTGCTTCCTTGCTTCTTGGTAGGTGGAGCCTCCATGCTATTTGTTCTTTACAGAAGAAACTAAGTCAAACAGAATTACTCATAATTCTTTTCTTCCCTAAAGAATTTTGAGCTGAAGGGGAACTCTGACCCAGAAAAGTACCTGAAACAGCTAGTAACCCCTTTAGCAAGTTGGGAAATGGGAAGCTCATAAGTGCAGTAAGTGACTTTGAGATCTGATTTTATTGTGTATGTAATAATTATTATTATTTATTTAATTGTCATTGGTGGATTCATAGATTATACATTTGTAGGTCCATACTCCAAGGAAAAAACTAAGAATGGCCACATTGGTGGTGGTAGTACAAATGGGAGGAAGTGTGGGAGTACATTAGTACTCGTGTTTTATCATAGTCAGTTTGAGTTGGTGGCTGGATATCCAACAAGAGACAACTGAAAAAGAAGCAAAAATCTGAGAGGGGAGTGATAAGGTACTACGGAAAGATACAGGATGAGCCAGAGTAGAGAGAGTAATTGGAGGGCCTTAACCAAACCCATGCCTCCAGAGATGCACTATAGAAGAGGGGCCATGGGCACCCACAGAAAGAGAGAGAGAAGAGGAAGAGGAGACATTCAAGGAAAGATTGGAGAGGTAAAAGGAGAACCAATTGAGCACAGATTCATGAAAATTAGTTGTGACAATCCTACTTAGTTCTTCAAGCAAGTGTTTTCAAATGAATAGGTTCCTTACAAATCTCTCCCATTTTCTCCAGTGAAAATGAGGGATTTTAGGCACACAGAAGTGGCACAATATTCTGACTATTTAGATCACAGTATCTTCATATTCACAAATATAAGTGTTTAGGGGAGCAATATTTTTAGAGCTGCTATTTTGAGAGTTACATTCCTTTGCCACTTACATCAGCTTTCTGAAGTACTTTCATCCCATGTGTCACACACACACCATCTTATGTTACTATACCAGTCAAATCACTGAATAATTTGGCCTTTTAAGTCTCTTTATTCCATTATTATTCACACTGAATATGTATGAGCCTATAGAATTTGATTCTGAACAGTTTAAATGTGTTCCATCAAAGAACCTAAAAGGTTTGCCTGGCTGCTACCATTTATGGGATAGTTTTTCCATGTTTTTTGTAGGATTTTCCATGTTTTTACTTTTAAACATGTAGAAAATGTTCTAGTTAAAAGTACAAGATGGTTTGAATACTTTTATCCAGCAAGGTTCTCATTACTTAAAATCATTGTGTTAATATGGTTGGTAGCACTTCTCACTGCTGCCTCCTCAGTATACCTTGCATGATCCCTGAATTGCCTGTGAAAGCAGCACTGCTGCTCGTATGAGACTATCCTGGTACTGGGCCCTCAACCAATGCACCCTGATTTTGGCATCCTTTTCTCCCGTTTGTGAAGTGATCATTTCTGCCATACGTAAAGATGCCATAAAAGGGCAGATCCCCAACCAGAGCATTGGTGATTGAGGTTGGAGTGTTAACTCTGAAGCCTAATAGGAAATTTGAAATGCCAACATTTTTAATAATTTCACTGTTAAGCATCTCAGCAGAAACACCAGTCCAATCAGGGATTGTGCCTGGTTCTTGATACTGTGGGGGATTGTGAATAAAATACCTCAGCTTTTGTTTCCTAGTCTTTCCCTACTCAGATTGCTTTTTAGGAATAGGAAGAACTCAAAGATAGAAAGTTGGTGCACAGTGTCATAATATATAGATATGTCTAGCTGAGAGCTTAACAAAGACTCAGTTATGCTGTGTAAAACAGATACAATAATGTTCTGCTATATTTGGTGATATCAGCGCAGTGATGGTTCTAATTGCTCTAGTCTCATTTATGCAGACAGACATTCTTAAACATCCTCAGTGGTCTTTTCTGTTCCATTAGAATCATTTTAATGTTAGCTTTCGTTATTGTGTGAATTACCTTTAGTCTGTATTATTAAATGTAATTAACTGAACATACACCTTAGAACATCTAGAGGAGTAGCATCCCCTGTATAGGGAGGCATGTCTTTTAAAATGGCATTGCATCATAGAAGCTACACAGGGTTTTTTAAGGCTGAAGATTTTAAGACATGGCAAAACCTTTCTCAAGAACCAGTTCTTAGCTAGATTTCAAATGCTATTTTTAGTAGTTCAATTTATAATAAAATGTCCGTATTGCTAAGAGCTTTTTATCATTGTCTACTGATAATGATTGCACATTGTCCTCAATAATATATATTCTCAGTGTTTTAATGGGTTTGTCATTAAGATTTCTCCTGTGAATAATTTATCATTAACAAGTTAATTATTTATCATTCTTCTCTAAGGAGCTCATGAAATCAGAGTTTCTGAATTCTAAACGTATACTCATTTATGAAAATCAAAAGTAATTCATTTTTCATGACATAACCAGGTGATAATAAAACTAGCCTTTGTCAATTTCTAGGCAACACAAAGAGATACAACAGTTCATATGGAATTACAGTTAGTTTGCATAGATATCAAGTACATTGTCTGGTTTTAAAAAATATTAAAAATGTCCTTATCTTTATGATTATTTTTAAAATGTAATTTACTTGAGAGCTCTGTCTACAAATAGTTTTGTAAACTAAGCCCAGTAGTTTAGTTTGCAGGGATTGGAAGCGAACCAAACAGCTAAAGGTTCGAGTTTGACCTCAAACCACAAAGAGAAACACCAAGCAACAAACTTGCTCCTCTCGCAATGATCCTCTCTACCCACCCTTGCTATCAGAAGCTCAAAGTCACCCCAACAAAACTCTGACCCTATTCCCTAAAAATAGCCAACATAGTAAGAAGAGAAGACCACATGGCTTTTGGGGGACAGAAAGGAAGTGGCTGTTAGAGAAGGAGAGAGGAAAGGACTATACAAAGTTTCCTTGCTGTGCAGGCCACCTCCACCCAGGTTGCAGAATTTTTTTGAGCATAGACTGACAGTCACAGACTGAGATGTCCAACCCAATACTCAGTTTGAGTAGCATGAGATTTGATGTGAGTAATTAACACTAACACAGCTCCAGTGTAACTGTGTAGCCAGTTGCTCAATTACACTTTTGATTCAGTTTTGATTCACTTTTGAATAGAGGACAAATAACCAGGCTAAATGATACAGTATGAAAAAGAGACATTCTGACTAACCATGTTCACCTTATGCAAGTGTGCTTCAAAGATATGCCATCAAAACCACTTATTTCATAGACTTATCGAACTGGAAGGGACCATGAGAGGTCGTCTAGTCCAGTCCTCTGCCCTCAAGGCACAACTAGGTATTATCTAGACCATCCCTGACAGGTGTTTGTCCAACCTGCTGTTAAAAAGCCCCAGTGAGGGAGATTCCACAAGCTCCCTAAGCAATTTATTCCAGTTCTTAACCATTCTGATAGTTAGGAAATTTTTCCTAATGTCCAACCTAAACCTCCCTTGCTGCAATTTAAGCCCATTGCTTCCTGTCCTATCCTCAGAGGTTAAGAAGAACAATTTTTCTCCCTCCTCCTTGTAACAACCTTTTATGTACTTGAAAACTGTTATCATGTCCCCTCTCATCTTCTCTTCTCCAGACTAAACAAACCCAAGTTTTTCAATCTTCCCTGATAGGTCATGTTTTCTAGACCTTTAATCATTTTTATTGCTCTTCTCTGGACTTTCTTCAGTATGTCCCCATCTTTTCTGAAATGTGGTGCCGAGAACTGGACACAATACTACAGTTGAGGCCTAATCAACGCAGCATAGAGCAGAAATATTAATTCATGTGTCTTGCTTACAATACTCCTGCTAATACATCCCAGAATGATGTTTGCTTTTTTTGCAACAGCGTTACACTGTTGACTCATATTTAGCATGTGATCCACTATGACCCCCAGATCTCTTTCCTCAGTACTCTTTCCTAGGCAGTCATTTCCCATTTTGTATGTGTGCAACTGATTGTTCCTTCCTAAGTGGAATACTTTGCATTTGTCCTTATTGAATTTCATCCTGTTTACTGCAGACCATTCCTCCAGTTTGTCCAGATCATTTTGAATTTTAATCCTATCCTCCAAAGCACTTGCAACCCCTCCCAGCTTTGTATCGTCCGCAAACTTTATAAGTGTACTCTCTATGCCATTATCTAAATCATTGATGAAGATATTGAACAGAACCGGACCCAGAACCGATCCCTGCGGGACCCCACTTGTTATGCCCTTCCAGCATGATTGTGAACCACTGATAACTACTCTCTAGGAATGATTTTCCAACCAGTTATGCACCCACCTTATATTAGCTCCATCTAGGTTGTATTTTCCTAATTTGTTTATGAGAAGGTCATGCAAGACAGTATCAAAAGCCTTACTAAAGTCAAGATATACCACATTTGTCGCTCTCAAGCGCTCACCCACTCCCATCCACAAGGCTTGTTACCCAGTCAAAGAAAGCTATCAGGTTGGTTTGACATGATTTGTTCTTGATAAATCCATGCTGACTGTTATTTATCACTTTATTATCTTCTAGGTGTCTGCAAATTGATGGCTTAATTATTTGCTCCATTATCTTTCCAGGTACAGAAGTTAAGCTGACTGGTCTGTAATTCCTCAGGTTGTCCTGATTTCCCTTTTTATAGATGGGCACTATATTTGCCCTTTTCCAGTCTTCTGAAATGTCTCCTGTCTTCCAAGACTTCTCAAAGATAATTGCTAATGGCTCAGATATCTCCCCAGTCAGCTCCTTGAGTATTCTAGGATGCATTTAATCAGACCCTGGTGATTTGAAGATGTCGAACTTATCTAAGTAATTTTTGACTTGTTCTTTCCCTATTTTAGACTCTGATCATACCTCATTTTCAGTGGCTCTCATTATGTTAGACATCCAATTGCCACCAACCATCTTGGTTTTTTTCAAGTTAAAAAGACCGTTATATGTCACCTTAAGATCCAACCCACCAGTTTTACCAGTTCCTTAACTTCTTGTTCTGTACTTTCTCTTATCTCTGTTTCAGACACTACATTTTAAACCAGTTGCCCTTCAAGGTACATGTACTGGGACATAGAACGAATATATGTTGCCTTTGACAATTTGTCTAATTTCTTTACAGTCATTAATATACGGTGGTACTCCACAACCTTTACCATTTTTTTTCTGTCTTTCCTGAACATCACATGCCCTTCATTACCTGTATTTCTGTGATGGCTACTATTCCACCATGTTTCCATTATCCCTTTGATGTCTGATTTCACTTCCTGCACCAGTAGTTCTAGTTCCTCCATTCTGTTACCAAGGCTTCTTCCACTGATGTACAGACATCTTAGTTGTTTCCACTTGGCCTCACCCAGATTCTTCACCCTATTAGATGCAGTCATTTTATTGCCAGCATTGCCTACCTGACTGTTACTCCTATCCTCTGTTATTCCTTTCTCCATTGCTGTATCCTCTTTTGCTTGATTTTTCCTCCTGCTCAGAATTAGAATCAGGCATGGAAGATTACACATGCTTATCCCAACTGTCTCCCCTGAATTCTTAATTTGAAGCTCTTTTAATAGGTTCTGTCAACCTCCATCCCAGAAGACTATTACCCTCCCTCCTCAGCTGGAGTCCATCCCATGAAAACAATCCTCTGCCCATGAATGCCTCCCAGTGGTCAAACATCCCAAAGCCTTCCTTAGAGCACCATTACCTGTTGATCATCATAATCTTGTTTCGCCTTTGTCTAGGGACAGGTAGAATCCCACTGAAGATCACCTGAGCCTCCATTTCTTTAAATGTCTTCCCCAGCCTGGTGTAGTCTTGATGATTCCCAGTGACAATCTAGTAATATCATTTCTTCCCACATGAAGGACAATCAATGGATTCCTTTCTGCTCCCATTAGTATCCTCTTCAGCCTCAGGTCTACATCCTGTATTTTAGCTCCCAGCAGACAACAGCTCTGGTGACAGGCCTGTCTGTTCTTTTTCTGTAGAGAGTCCCCAATCACATAGACCTGCCTCTTCCTGGTGTTGGTGTGATTTTCTGGCCTTCCTCTTTCTTTTATTTCTTGCTGCAAGTCATCTAGTCTTCTGTTCTCACTTGCAATCTTCTGTGAGTCATCCTCTAGCCTTCTGGGCTCCATACAGTGGCTATCCCTATTGTCTCTTCTTGTAGGAGTAGCTGTTCTCTTCATCTTTGCTTTCTCATCTTCTGTTACTGCCTCCTCTCCCTTTCATTTTCCAACTCAGCAAACCTGTTCTTCAGCTCTGCTTCTCCTTCACTAGCCAGTCTTTTTGTCTGCCTTTTTCTTGTACTCAAATGTTTCCATTGACTGCTTTCCTCATCCAGCCATCTACTCTCACAGTTCTCTTGTTCGGCATGCATCTGCAAGTTTGAGGTTTCCCTTCAGCCTCCTCTCTCCTTCCCTCCATCATCCGCTCAAATCCCCTGTGAAACTCAATCATAGTTTCTAGCTGTATATTCAAATCTCTTCTCTTCTATTCCATCAGCTCTATCAGGCAGCACTTCATACAAATGAAGCACCTTTCAGGTACCCTCTCCAAAAATTACATACAACCCGTGTGATCAACATACAGTAGTTTCCAGGTGTATGAGGTGAAGTGATGATCCATGCTAGAATGTGCTTTGTTTGCCTTGTAAAATAAGGAGGGGCAAAGTTTAGAGAACAATGTTGTGCAAAAAAAGTAATTTTGAGTATAGACTAGATGACTATATCAAACATTTTCCTTCAGAGTAAATAATGGTGAGTAAATACTCAAGTTAGGTAAGGAAACTTAGGAGAGAATTCTTAAAGCGCTCTTTATTTCAAGGATACTGTACAAATATATGAAAATATGGTACAACAAGAGTCTTTTCTGTAACCTATGTATTTTCTTGGACCTTAAATATCCCATAGTCTGAGTGTCTAGGTCTTTGTTCTTCAGAAGGTTCCTGCTCTTTTCTGCTGTGTTGTTCAGATACATTCCCCTCCAGCTGTTCCCCTGTTCCCCTGAAAAGTCATCCTAGGATTTTTAAGGAGATTGTTTCTACAGAACTGTTTTTTGATGAGGAACACAACATGTAGCTATCATGGGAATGATAACACTGACAGCAAAGACAACAAGATTGACAGTCTCAGTGGAATTTGGAGATTTTTAGCCTTTCCTGAGAAGAAAATATGCTCAGAATCTCATTTTCTTATAAAATGCTTACACTGTCTAATAGAAATTATAGCATAATACGAACTATGGTAAATGTGGAGTGCTATATTACCTGTTACCCAGCCATCTCAAACATACATGCATTGTGTTCCATAATACCTCTCTGAGGTAGGTAAGTATTGTTATGACTATTTTACAGATGGGAAACTAAGGCCTAGATAGGTTAACTGACTTTTGATTAGCTTTACACAACCAGGTTAGTGTCAGAGCTGGGAATAGAACCTGATTGAAAGTTGTGTGCAACAGCCTGTAGGCAGTGTTCTCTCCTGACCTAGTCTGTTTGATATTCATTAAGAACTACTAGAAAATAGAAATTCATCATATTCAAGGGATATTTACAGTACAGTAGCACCTTGAACATAAATGACAATCATATAAATTAATGCCATGCAGGCAAAGTTGCCCAGTACATCCAATATTAGTTACATTTTGTAATGTATTGGAGGAAAAACAATAGCTTAACTGTTTATGTGGACCTGAAACCACAGCCCTATATTTGGCTTCATCCAATATCCTACTTTCACTCCTTTATGATACTTCATGCAGAGGTTCCTGCTGGCAAATGGTGGATATTGATATACTGATAATACAAAAAAAATGTTCTTAACTTGTGTACGCGAATTCATGCTGCTTTTACTGCATAAAATCCACTAAAAATTATGTAAACAGTACATAAATATTTTAAAAATTCTATAATATGCTTTTTTTTTGCACATTGAGACCACTGTTTATATTATATATAATTTTTAAATTCCATTTAGCCTTGTAGGATGATAAACGGTATATTCATAAATACAAATTGAAAATTCATAGCTTCTTTTTTAAACGTCAATGTTCAAATGGAAAAGCAGAAAAAAAGTATGCAAAATAACCAAGAATCCTGAAAAATATCTCTAAGCAGTTTTCAACAAGAGACACAAATGAAATTCCTTCAGCGTTAGTGATACTGTTCTTTGTGTTGTAATTATCGTTTATAATAATTTGGGAACTTCAGTTCCTCTCAGTGGAACTATTGGTAATTCAAACAAATGATATTTTATCTTTAATTAATCCCTCAAAGAAGTCACATTATTGTTGTCCAACGACAGTCTCTCTCCTATGCCCCCAACCCAAAAAATTAAACAGCTGCAGTTATAACATTGAGGATGCAGTTTGTAATTATTCCACGACTATTATTTCTCTTCCTACAGAGAAATGCAATGATAATTCAGTGGCAAGGATAATTAAAAATTACCAATTTTGTTTAGAAGACAAGAAAAATTATAGCATTACATTAGTATTTTCAAATCCTCTGGTTACTCTATACCTTTAGGAATAAAATAAGCATTTAATCTCCATTATCAAAAATGAACAACAACAACGATGACAAAACCACCAGCATCAGCAGCATCATTTCTGTCCAAGAGAAATCAAATATAATTTATAAATGATGCTCCTATTTGCAAGGAATGGACTGTAATGCAGTTCCATTTTAATAGACTATTTCAATTTAACACAACACTTCCTTCACGTTTAAGTAAGTTAAGTGGAAATCTTTCAAAGTTCCATTATGGGCTGTCTCCTCAGGTTGGCTGGCAGTTAAAGAACCTTGTAAATGCATTGCGGGAAGACCCAAATGGAGTGATCTTAACCTTGAAGAAACGTCCTCAAAACACTCTGGTTTCTGCTCCTGCACTTCTGAAGAATGTGAGGTGGAAGCCTTTAGCACTTCAGGTAAGAAGGTTGTTGAAACTGTACTGTGTTATGGTAAATGCTATCTTTTGTTAAAGAGCAAGGTGATAGAGTGGTTATTCTTTCCAAACAGAAGCTACAGTTGTAACTATAGTACAGTTCACAATGACTGGTACTGTAAGCCTCTGACAGACAGAAAATTAGTGAAATGGTGCTGGGACACGCTCATGGCCCACAGATCAGCACTCTGATACTATCAGGCTAATTGTTTTTCCTCCATATCTTTGTATGAGTGGGGACCAAAGGAGTCCAAAGAGACAGAGAACAGCCACAAACAATAATATATTCAATATATCTAACCATTCTGACCTAACTCCAACTCAGTTGCTTATGTCTCCAGCAAAAGCAATATAACCCTTCCAATCATTCTACATTTCCATTATATCTCAGCAAGTCTTTTGTAATCTTTTCAAAGGGGGGATTCCAATACCTTTGGATTTCTGACAAGGTCTATTTATTTTCCACATTCTTGGCCAACCGGATTATGCTTCTCCAATAAGGAGGAAATATTACAATGAAGGAACTCAGTAAAATTGTACATTGCTATTTCTCACGTTTTTTCCAATGTAATGCCGCTGTTCTTCATGAGTACCCTCTAAGAGCAGATTTTTGTCAAACAAGATGTCTTAGCTCTTTATTCTTTTTCTCCCCCCCATATTTTTTCTTTAAGGCACTCAGATGCCACAGTGATGAAGACTGTGTAAGTGCCTAGACAGACAAAATCAAAAATTGGTATCTGGAAATCTGTCTCTTACAGTAAGGAGACACCAAAAAATGCCAGACCTAACTTGTGATAGATTTTCCAGGCATTTGATTTATGCACATGCAAATGTTTTATGCAAACAAATCTCAAGGCTTAAAAGAGATGATTTGTTTATAGAATCCTGTGACAGATCCAGATGAACACTCCTGCTGCCGGACACAAACTGCTGGGAGGGGATCCAGCCACTGAATACCTGGGTGTTTTCAGGCTCTGGAGCCTGTACAAAGTCCAGGTACTGCCCTGGCTTTGGGGCTTCCAGTCACACTCTTGAGGTGCAGAGTATCCCTTTATGGGAGCTGTGACTACGTGGCCCACTGCCTAGCCCCCTCGGATCAGTGCTGACTCCTCAGATTTCCTTGTAGCTGAAACTCACCTTCTCCCAGAACTCCATCTGTATGGATGTTCTGGGCCCATAGTTTACCTCTTCAGGAGGCATGTGGTGGTAGGTGTAACACATATCACACACAGGCTTACTTCACACAGGATTCTAAAACACAATTGCTCTTTACTAAACCCAAGAAATACACCAGTCATGACAAAAGGAATCCTTTTGGGAATCCTTTTAAGCTACTGCTGTAGTGCAGTGATATACAGAAATCTGCATTTCCATCATGAAACCATATCATGGATTTACCTACACTTGGCCCAGGTACTACTCCTTTCACAGTGCACCACAGAAAGACAAATATTTCAGTGTTACCAACTCTCAAGATTTTCTTGGGAATCTCACAATAACTAATGTTTTTTTTAAAAGCCTGAGCTCCTGGGGGCATGTGGTTAGGTGAAAAAAAGTCTCTTCTTACATTTAAAAAAAAAGGAAGTTTGTAGCCCTCATGATTGTAGAGAAAAGCTTGCAGACATGAATCAAATGTATTGTTTTTTTAAAAAACTTATGATTTCAAGCCTATCTAAAGATTTTTGGGAGCCTTACTCAGATTTTTGAATGCTTGAGATTGGTGACATTGATATTTAACCTACATGTTCATTCTCACCAGTTCAAATCATCTCCCCCAGAAATATTTGATTTAACATATGTGCATTTACCCCAGTTTTGGACACAGTGGGAGCTGGATCAGGCTCTACGTGAATGAGGTAATATTTGGAAGTTTGGCATTAGCTGAACAGCTTACTGGCTATCACTCTTTACTGGCTGCAAGTGGGTAAGGTTGGTGGGCTGTGGCCCTATATAATTGAATCAGTAAAATTATATACACTTATGTGTATTGGCGCATATGTCATGTGAATTATTTATGTTTAAAGTCAGAACATTTGTGTTAGAAATGTTAAAACCTTTTTTTACCTAAACTTCCATTAATTTAAAAGCTTTATATTTTATGTTCACCACACAGTCATGCTCCCATTGAAATCACTGACAAAACTGCAGGTGAATGCATTGGGATCAGAAGCTGGGCCTTAATTATAAACCACTGGCAAATGGACTAGATAAAATGAAATGCCACTTAAAAAGTACGTTTTATAATATATAATGTATGCCATAGTCTTCTGTTTTCTCTAAGCACCAGAGCCTTTTCGTTGAGTAGCACAGTACAATACAAATTTTCTGTCTATTCTCCCAACTAGTACTTTATCTAAGGGATAATTACTTATATTTGATGGGTGGAATTGAACCTTGTTGTCTTGTTTATTTCTGTACATCTGCAATAAATAAATGATGTAAAGATTTGTGAGCACTTTTCAGTCACCTTAATGTAATATTCAATGTAAGAAGTCAGCGAAACTGGAGGCCTTGAATTTAAAGCTTTTACTGCAAGTAGACTAAGTATGTGAAAAGTTGAACATTTATAAAATATACTTTAAAAGTCGTGTACTTGTAAGTTGATCAATCAGTGCAGTAGCTATCTCTGTCTAATGAGTCCCCCATCACTGTCATGTCTGAAGGCCTAATACTCTTTTCATATTTTCAACTGTTGGTTGTTTGCATATATGAAATGTGTTTATTATGGGTTTGTGAGACCCTTAACACAGCCCTCACATACAAGTTCTGTTTTGATTTGTTGAGCTTTTAATAAATGTTTGTTTTGTGTAGAGAAACTTTATCATGCTGATTTCCCATAGCTTATTCCCACAGCTCTTTTAGATGTCCTTGTTATAGAACTCAGGAGGTTCCCAGTACAGCAGAACCTTTGCAATTCTGCATAATGGGCACACAGGGAGATTCTGTACTATCTGCAACCAGTTCTGCATAGGCTATCATGAAGAGGATTGGGGAAATGGTTTACGATCATATAGATCCAGTAGCCACATACACCACATACAGGACAAAGGTGGTTATTTTTCTATACAAACCCAAGGTCTGAATTAACGAACATGCAAGAGTGTTGATGCCTTACCAATGAGTTAAAGGGCTGGATTCTGTCTCCCCAACCCTTGTTCATTTTCCAGTTCACTATTGTTTTATGGGTAGTGGACATGGTAGACATTATACATTTAATGCACTAAAGAATCCTCTGAGCAAGAGGTATGTTTTCATAAACTGACCACTGGCTTTTGGAGCCAGGAAACTGTAGGCTCTAATCATGAGTCTTGACACTAACTCTCTGTGGTTGTGGCTGACTCACGTGACCTCTCTATGTTCCATTTCTGTTTTGGGCATACTAATACCTCTGACACTCAGAGGTGCTGTAGTGGGATGTTATAGAGAGTAATTAATAATTGGAAAATACTTTGCAAGTATAAAGAGCTATATGAGAGCTCATTATTTAAAGAATGGATATACTTAAGGTGAATTTTCAAAAATTCATTGTGGCAATCAGTATATTTCCCCTGCCAGTGACTACATCTGCTTTAGTCAATGAAAAAAATAAAAAAGATGATTTTCTTAAAATTGTCAACAATGCATACTTATCCTAGTATCTAAAATTCAAAATGTTTATTTTGCATCATCATAGTTATTTTATCATAACTATAATGGAATCATATAACTATTGTCTATTTACATAATGTCATGTGCACATAGTGCATCACAGCTGTAAACAATGGAAGTGTTCTTGCCCAAGGAATTCACGGGGTCATTCATAACAAAACAATGACAAAAGTGAGGGCAGATAGCAACACAGAGGCATGGACTGTCTCTGGCTGTTTGTATAGAACCTAGTGTAATTAGGCTCCAATCTCAGGTAAGGCATCTAGCTAGGGCTTTAATACAAATAATAATTCCTCTTTCAATTTAGTAATACAGATTCTGTAATTAGAATTTAAGAACATAAGAATGGCCATACTGTGTCATACCAATGGTCCATCTAGCTCAGTGTCCTCTCTTCCAACAGTGATAAGTGTCTGATGCTTCAAAGGGAATGAACAGAATGGGGAATTTATTGAGTGATTCATCCCCTGTCATTCAGTCACACCTGCTGGCAGTCAGAGGTTGAAGGACACCCGTAGCACAGGTTTGCGTCCCCAGCCATCTTGGCTAATAGCTGTTCATGGACCTATCCTCCATGAAATTAACTCATTCTTTTTTGAATCCTGTTATAGCTATGGCCTTAGCAACCTCCCTTGGCAATGAGTTTGTAGTGGGAATTTCCACAGATTGGCTGTGTGTTTGTTTTAAAGCTGCTGCCTATTAATTTTTTGGGTGACCCCAGGTTCTTGTGTTCTATGAAGGGGTTAATAACACTTCCTTATTTGCTTTTATAGACCACTATCATATCCCCCACTTAGTCATCTCTTTTTCAAGTTGAACAGCCCCAGTCTTTTTAAATCTGTCCTCATATGGAAGCGGTTCCATACTCCTAATAATTTTTGTCACCTGTTTCAGTACTTTTCCAATTCTAATATATCTTTACTGAGATGAGGATACCAGAACTGCATGCATTATTCAAGATGTGGATGTACCATGGATTTATATAGAAAAAAATCATAATGCCACTATCTTACCATCTGTCCTTTTCCTAATGGTTCCTAACATTCTGTTAGCTTTTTTGAATGCTGTTGCACACTGAGCAGATATTTTCAGAGAACTATGCACAATGATTCCTGAATCTCTTTCTTGAGTGTTAACAGCTAATTTAGACCCAATTGTTTTTTATGTATGGTTGGGATTATATTTTCCAATGTGAATTACTTTGCATTTATCAACATTGCATTTCATCTGCCATTTTGTTGCCCAGTCACCCAATTTGGTGAGATCCCTTTGTAACTCTTTGCAGTCTGCTTTGGACTTAAACTATCTTGAGTAATTTTGTATTGTCTGCAAACATTGCCACCTCACTGTTTACCTCATTTTCCAGATCATTTATGAATATGTTGAACAGCACTGGTCCCAGTATAGATCATTGGGGGACCCCACTATTTACCTCTCTCCACTGTGAAAACCGTCCAGTTACCCTTTGTTTCCTTAGTTGACAATTTTGTTGGTGTTGCACAAAGCATAACTGAGTCCTTTCTCTTCCATAGCACTGTTACATTTGTCAAAAAAGATGCAAACCTCTAAATTTTGACCTGATGTTTGTAGTTAAAATGCATATAAAATGCAGTTTTGAGATATTACATTTCTTGACTGTAAAACATGAAACAGTGAGTTTAGGCCTGAATTGTCCCCAAAAGGCATTGAGGGTGGAAATTCACCTGCAACCCAGTGACACTCAACAATGTAGTCTGCAAAGCAGGGAGAACCAGGCTCCAGTTTTTCTCTTGGGCAGCTTTTGTCAGGACTGCTCCTATAATGCTGCTGCTGCTTGCCATCCTCCCTCAGACACCATTACCTAAGAATGCAAATTGCACCCATTCTGCCTTCAAGGCTTAACTGAGCTCTAAGTCTGTGCACTTAAAATGTATTAAGTGCTATATAAACAATAAGCATTCTTATTATTTATCATTATGGGGTTTCCCTTTATATGAAGGAATGTGTGTTTTTAAAAACAAAAATGTTAGTTTCTCAATTAGCATGACATTTTAAAAAGCCGCATCTCTCTCATATGTCTAAAAGGAAACCAAAGTTATCAAGATGTGCCTCTTGAGTCTCAATTTATTTCAGGAAGATCTAAAATTTCGCAAACTAATGAAGAATTTTTCTTTGCATTCACATACTGTTTCCCTATTTGACCCAAATTTCGGGTGAACCAGCTCTGTCTTTATCAGGAAAAATAAGACAAATACTTTTTCCTGATAAACAAATATTTTTCACTAAAAAAAAACACTGATAACTTCACTCAGTTTTAAAACAATATTTAATATTTTGTTTTAAATGTAGAGGGTTATTTCTAAGTGGAATCATCCTTCCTACTGCAGGCAGTAGGCCCAGCACACAGACCTTGCTGTCAGTTGTGATTGAAATATAGAACTCCATATTGCAGCCCATTGTCTGACTAGTAAAACTTGCAGCAAAAGGGACAGTTACATAATGAAACTTCTGTGTTACAAATAGTTAGTTCCTGTTCTATGTAATATGGTAAGCACTTAGGGATATTCTCAGTCATATGGCTTAATTGGCTGAATATCCTTAAGCATATATGAATTTGGATACAGGGTGCCTTGTGTAATGGATAATTTCTGCAATGTTGTAAGAACAGGCCTGGAAGCAATGTGGATGGGCAAATGACAAGTTGATGGTTCTTATGCAGCTCTCTGAGATTACTTCCTCTTTGTATTAGAGGATTTTTCAATTCACTGTTCAGATACAGTATCCTGGCAGTTTTACTCTGCAATCATATAGTCTGTATTTTTCCCCAAACTTCTCTCTACCAAGGTAAGTAGGCAAAGAAGGAAAAAGCAAAGAAGAAAAGCCTGTTCTACATGTTACTATGCCTGAGAACTCTTGCTAGCAATTGCATTAACAAGCACAATACTGAATAACATTTAGAAGTCAGTGTGGACGAGGATGAACCGTGTTCAACATTGTGTCACTTGACATGACTGTTCTGAGCAGTATTCAGCCACAGTAACATTTTGTAGTGGAAATTTAAACCAAAGAAGATATTACTACATTAAGCATTGTTGCTTGGGTTTTTTTTCTCTCCAGTTGCCTTTGTGCATGTCCTCTCCTCCAAACTGCCCCTGTTTTATGATGATGCAATTGGATAAATTATTTCTTTGGAGATATAAGACAGGAGCTAGTTTCATTCAGTGGCTGCTGTAGTGAGGTTTAATACAACTTGTCAGGACACTGGTAGTGCCCCAGTAGTACTTAGTGTGCTATGCAATAGAAAATTTATTCTGTCCTCATAATGAGACAACCTGTACTGTGATGCCAACTGTCGAAAGTTGATGAGGGATAATGGATATATATTGTTAAATATATCTTAGGTGAAAATATTTCTATGGAAATCTTGCAACTAATTGAAAGTGGTTGCTTAGAGGAAAATGCTAGCATAATGAAAATTAATTTTAATTACTGCACATAACAAAAATAAGAAGTGGTCTATACTACAGATTTCATTGGGTGTATGTGGGTGGGTGAATATGTGCCAAGGTAGGGAAGAGATGGGTTTGCTCTCTTTGGGTTCATATTTTGGTCTCATTTTTGTTTCAGATTGAAGCACTGTTAAGCTAGTTATGTTTACTGTTAATTCACAGAGTTTCAATACTGGTTATAGAAGTTATTGAAGACAGTGACCAGATCATCAGCTGGTGTGAATTAGCATAACTCAGTCGATATTAGAACACTAATTTACACAAGTTGAGGGACTGGCTCAGTTTCTATCATTTATTTTATCAGCATAAAAATATAAATGTGGAAAAAAAGAATTAATTAAAATAAACGTTTGTGTTTGTTGAAAGCCACATAGCTACATGGCACCTCAGCAGTGCTTAAAGCCCTAACAGCCAACAGGTTTTTGGGGTTTTTTTTGACACTTGATACACAAGAGAGTGGAAAGGGAGCCACTGTTTTAACTTCCGTCCTATTGGACATTTGTAACTAGTGAGACTCGCAATAGAAAGCACCTCTACACCTTAATATTTCCTCTACAGGAACGCCTTTTTTCTAATTTTTGATCAGTGATTTCATAACTGGGTCTGACTCTGTAAACCCTTACTTCTATGTGTTGCTCTTAATCCAAGTAGACTCATTCAATTCAATGGGACTACTCACATGAGTAGGATTTACTGGACTGGGCCCCATATTGGTAGAAGTAACAAATAACTATACAGAAAGAACACCCGTGAGTAAGGATGAGAACACCTTATGAATATTGCTGAATCATTCCTATGAAGCTGGTAAATATTCATTGATGTAATGCATGACTGAAAAACAGCAGGTATAATTATAATATTTGCAAGTCCTATGCATTTATAAATCTCTGCAATTTTAAGTATATGCCTTTTTATGAGTAAATATGAATTTGGTCCTTAGATTAGTTGGCACTGAGACTGCAGCAAGTAAATAAAGTAATCAAAGAAAAAAAAAGTAAATATTCATGAAGTGCTGAAATAATTGTTTGATTATTTAGTTGAAATGTACCAATAGACTCTGAACATATTCCCAGGAGAAACAAAAAAATTATATTCTCTGTTCAGAAACTCTCTTTTAAAAAACCTGCAAAGAACTTTCCATCTCAAAAGGTTTCAGATACTCAGAGTCACTCTGTCAAGTTAAAAATAATATTTTAAAAAAACAAATTATTTTACCTCTGTTATTAATGCCTTAACTAGTAGGAAAGAAAATGGTTGATTAGGAATTTTGTACTGAGTAGTTTAGTCCTCTGTATTTAATAATGCAGCATAGGCAGTAAATCTTGTCATCAAGCAGTCAGCATTTTTAAAACATAATACAATTTTTCAGGTGAGAGCCATGGCACTTGGCGGGAAAGACTGGGTGCCTGCTGTGCGTCTGGGAAAGAATCATTGATCAAAAATTTTAAATGGCCTTCCTATAAAGGAAATATTAAGGCATGAAGCTACCTTCTGTTGGGACCTTATGAGTAAATTATCAGAAAACTCCCACTGCCACTCCTCTACATTGGTTGATTTACTCATGAAGGAGTTATGTTTACCCCCAAGGAAGAAACCAGAGATTCAATACCCCACCCTAAGTTGTCATAACCCCCACAAAAGGTAAGGGATAATCATGCTCAAGGTTTTTGTCTCTGCACTACTACTAGGCTTTATCAGCTTCCTGCTGACCCTACGCTACAGTACTTTTACTATAAGGTAGATGCACAACTGGTAGAGAGATATACTCAGAGTCGTAATCAATGGTTTGCTATCAAACTGGGAGGATCTAGTGGGCTCCTGCAGGGGTCACTCCTGAGTCTAGTACTAGTCAATATTTTTACTAATGACTTGGACAGTGTGTAGGCTTATAAAATTTGCAGAGGACACCAAGCTGGGAGTAGTTGCAAGCACTTCAGGGGACAGGATTAGAATTCAAAATGACTTGGAGAATTGGTCGAAATCAACAAGATGAAATTCAATACTGACAAATACAAAGTACTACACTTAGGAAGGAAAAATCAAATGCACAACTACAGAAAGGGGAATAACTGGCTAAGAGGTAGCACTGCTGAAAAGGATTTGGGGGTTGCAGTGGATCACAAATTGAATATAAGTCAACAACGTGATGCTGTTGCAAAATAGGCCAGTATTATTCTAGGGTATATTAACAAGAGTGTTGTTTGTAAGACATGGGAGGTAATTATTTAGCTCTATTCAGAACTGGTGAGGCCTCATCTGGAATATTGTGATCAGTTCTGGGTGGCACACCTTAGGAAAGATGTATATAAGCTGGAGAGAGTCCAGAGGAGAGAAACAAATTGATAAGAGGTTTAGAGAACCTAACCTATGAGGAAAGGTTTAAAAGTATGGGTATGTTTAGTCTTGAGAAATGAGGACTGATGGGGGACTTGATAATGCTTTGTCAGATCAGGGTATAAATAACCGAACTGACAAAACTGTTTAAATTTTATACAAACACTTAGTTGTAATTATAATTTCCAAGTTTTCTCTCATTTAAATTCCTATACAGTACATTTTTTCACTGTATAGCAACATATGCTGAGAAGCATATTCTTATACTATAATTTTCCTTTCAGGAGATTTTATTAAAGTCATATTAGTTACAGGAAGACAAATTCTCTTTTGGTAATTCCAGAGTTGGAAACACTGATTTCATTGAAAAGAATCAAAGAGTTGTGTGGATAGGGGAAGAAAACCCCTATGGGAGTATCTACACTGAAATCAGGAGTTGTGATTGTAGCTCATGTAGACATACCTAGAAACTTACCTAGATCAAAGCTACCGTGAGTAATAATAGCAGTGTAATTGCAGCAGCATGGGCAGCGGCACAGGTTAGCTTTCTTTATACAAGCCCCCACCAGTATCCCGGGTAGCCCGTGCTGCTGCCCATGCTGCCCATGGTGCCGTGGCTACACTGCCGCTGTTACTAGCTAATCAAAGCTAGCTCAGACATGCCTACACAAGCTGCAGTCATGCCTCCTGATCGTAGCACAGGCTTGCTGACAGCAAGTCCAGGCCCCAGGGCAGAACAGTCAATGGGCCCCTTAGAAAGGGATGGCTGAGGTTTACCACACTACTGTTTATCTTATTGATAACACATTAGAACCCACTGTAAGTAAGTTGTGGCCTTGCTTGATGTAGTTAATTTTTTTTTCCAGTTACAGCACCAGTATTAAACAAATTGTGAGCCTAAATATAAGATATAGAATGAGCATGTAACTTATGAGGAGAGGCTGTGGGAACTGGACTTATTTAGTCTGCAGAAAAGAAGACTGAGGGGCGAGTTGATAGCAGCCTTCAACTACCTGGTATGAAATTAATTTTTTATAAGATATGAAGGATCACATACAGTACATATGCTATAGAAGAGGAAGTTGAAATAAAACATACAACACACATTTTCATTGCTAGGAAAAATATTGGACTTTAACTGATCTTGAGAGGAAAAATCATTTGTATGCATGTGCTGAATGTGGGGGTTTGTATCTTTGGACAGAGACCAATCTTATTGATAGTGATATACTGAACTGCCTGAAAACAAGCCAAAGATGCCTTCCTGAATATTGCTAGATATTTTTTTAGGATACAAATATGTGAGGTGACAATGGCATTCACTGAAGAGTGTGTGTGTGCGTGCACGCGTGCGGTGCTGCACCTGTGCTGGCTGGTGCTCAGTGAGCTGCCGGCTGCCCTGCTAGGCATGCCCTTCCAGCATGACCAGGGCTTCCACATGCCCACCCGGCTGCCTTCACCACCGCTGGTACCATCCCTTATGTGCCTAGCAGCCCTGCGGCCTGCCCAGGCAATTTAAAAGGGCCAGGGACCCCTGTCAGCAGGCCTGTTGTAGCATAGACATGTCTGATCAGACTGATTCTTCTCTTGCTTACAAAACTTCTAAACCAATATAACCCCATTGATTTCAGTTGAGTTTTTCCTGATTTACACTGACGTGAGACCAAAATCAGGGTCTATATGTATAGATGGTGTTTTGGAGATGTGAAAGCATGAAAATATTTGCTGCCCATCTATATTCATGAGTAACCCCACAATCTCTGTATATGTGTGATGACTTCCTTGATTACCCATCACTGATAATGATTGAATGTACAGCAACTTGAAAGCAGTTCTTCAGGGCAGTTTTCTAAAACTAGAATATCAGTTCTAAAATATGGTTCTCATGGTGTTAATTCTCCTTATGACATGAAAAACCTGATACCTCTTGCAGATAAGCAGTGGCAATAAATATTAATTAAGTGGCAATAAATATTAATTACATCTATTTATCACCAGGGATCCTAGAAATCAGTTTGTCACAGAAAAATGAAGAATTTGCATTTTTACAGAGAAAAAATAAAAACATATATTAACTATTAACTAAATTTGACTGGAAGTACCAGTGTCACTTATTCGATGCCTGGCTGGGGCTCAGGTGGTCAGCCCTGGGCAGCTGGGGCTGGGTCTGAACACCCAACTTCTGCCAGTGTCAGCCCTGGGTGGCTGGTGGATCAGTTAGTACAAAGAGCTGGATAATGGAGACTCTGATAAATGTGGTTCTACTGTACATCACTAAAACATTGTGTTCAACTGATACCTATATATATTGTGGCTAGAGAAACTAAAGTTCCGCATTTAATTTTAATTGTGGAAAAACATGGATTTTTTTCTTTTTTTTATCAGATAATTTTAGGGGGGAGTTATCACAGAAAATTAGGATTCTTGTTTATCACCTTTTATCTTGATGGATCGTAACATACTTCACAATCCTGCAAGAATTACTGATCATTCTGTGTACAAACAAAGCCATTGAAATAACGGTGGCATCGTAAACATAAAATCGGGTAGTGTTTGCAGTGTTTGCAGTTGGGATGTAGGGGGGGACATTTTTGGCTAAGGACACTGAGTCAAATCCCCACTCTTGTGAAAAGTGTTATAGGATTAGGGCAACCAGACAGCAAGTGTGAAAAATCAGAACAGAGGGTAGGGAGTAATAGGAGCCTGTATGAGAAAAAGACCCCAAAATTGGGACTGTCCCTACAAAATCGGGACATCTGGTCACCCTATATAGGATCTTTTATATTTACTAATGGGGGATGGAATTTTTAGCATATCATTGAAAATGAAACTGCATGGTGTTCAAATTATCTATGTCTGAAAGACTAAGAGCTTAGTCAGGATTTAAAGATGTGGTTCTAGAGAATTCTGGTTTTCCCTACCTGTTTCCTAGGTTCACTTGGTTTTCCTTGTAGCCTGCTAAAAAACTAGCTACATATATTTAAACACATCTGTGTGTCTTCAAACTGGAAGCTTCCACATAAATAATCTATACAACCTGTCTAAATATATGATATTTATCCATGCCCTAAATACATATGCAATGATCTATAGATAGACATACTGTATTGCATCTATAAAAAACAGTTACAACGAAAATGTATCCTTATATCTAGGAGCCAGAAATTGTTTGATTAAAATATGTCCTTAACTTTTTATACTTTAAAATTCATTTATATATTATTTACCTTTTCCATAGCCCTTCTTTCTTTCTTTTTTAATTAATTAATTATTTATAGCAACACCCACAGAGTATCAATGGATCAGTCTTTGATGCTTGTACTGCAGGTGTCATGTCAGGTTAGGACTTTAACATAATATCTCAGTTCAGCATGATTAGCTCATTCTAACTACTTGTAATCATACCATCCTGCTGGTAATATTATTGCAGGGTGTGGCTCCCAAAGCAGATGTGAGAAGACAAGTCATTGCTGATTACTGTGACTGGTGGTAACCTGCACCTTTTCATATTGTGAAAAATAGTCTAGCTTGGTTTCTCAAATAGTGATTTATATCACAACATCAGCTGAATAATGTCACAGCTGTGAGTGGGACCTTTGCATAGATGTTTGTAATATGGTCAGCCCATTATTTAACATCATATTGTTTGTTCATTCCTATATGTCCATGTTCTAATATGAGTCAAATTGTATTAGACAAAAGCTTTGTAGTTTACTGTGTTTGCTGGCTTCGTGTTACATTTTTGCCTGTGTTAAATCATTTTGCATCATCAGTGTATGTGAAACAGAGGCAAGTTGTGTAAGTAGCCAGATGTCCTAAGCCTAAAAAATAATAAAAAGTATTAATAAACATAAAAAATAACATAGTCCTAGAAAAACTAAAATTAGAAATAGAAAAATTACAAATGTAATGACTGCAGGTTCCACATTAATTTTAATTCCCATCCTATCTCCAGCATTGCTCTAAATTAATTTTTGGAGAGAGAACTGACAAGAAGAATGCTGACATCCTCTGACTATCTACCTAAAGACTAGTATAAACAATCATAGTCAGCGTTTTTTAGAGTATACCGCCAGTATTCCTGAATACTAAACTGGAGTGGCCATTCTTTTAGGGGTGAGAAGGTAGTTCAGTGTCCAGGCTAGTGAACTCTTACACCTTTTTGGCAGTATCCGCAGAGAAATTATCAATTATGATGGTGATTTTAGTTATACACACATCTGTCCACTAGCAACTGAAGTGAAACCATCAACAGATTACTCAAAGCAGGAATCTGCTAGCCGTAACAATCACTGGGTTAGCTGGGAACTAATGAATGTGGTCTGGGTTAGCTGTGAACGAATGAATGACCACATAAGTGACTGGTGTGTATTCCATTACCAGTCTTCTTGGCCTTAAAGTCCTCTCTGGAAAGTTCTGTGTAGTGACACTTCTAAATAGTGTACTGATCTGTATAATGCCTGTATTTCTCTACCCTTTTTATATTGTAATAAAAATATTTGCATGAAAAAAGTATCTTTGGATGAAATTGATTCCATCCACCTAGAGCCCAAGTGTCTGGGCTCTATGCAGACACAGTGAAGAACGGTAAGGAAGGTGTAATCCGTCTCCCCAGCACTTAGGCTGGACTAACAGCTGTAGACCTTCCATGCCAATTGCATGGGATACAGAGGCCACTGGATCAACATAAACACAAATCCAGGGATCCTTCTCTGGCTTGTCTTGAAATGCCCTGGGACTGCTAAATGGCCTCTGTGCATCAGTCTATGCAGGGGTGGTGCTAAGCCCATTTCCGTGTCATATAGGAAGCATGCAGTGCCTTATATGGGCATGCAGACAGTTGACCTCCCACAGAGACCCCATTCAGAACATTATGTGGTACTATTCTTCCAACCAGGGATGAACTTCACTTTTTTTAAAATAAGATGTGTACTGGTGGTGTTTCTGCTTATTCCTCAGATTAATTTATATTTCATTAATTGTGGCCTCACAATCAGTTGGTACGGAGCCACAAATGTCACAAACAAGATTATGCTTTCAGATGAGGAATAAGCAGCAGCTGGAGTGGATGGGCCAAAGATCCAGTTTTCATAGGAATCCTGTAGTTATGTCCCAAAGGGAGCAGTAGGAGCAGTAAGAAGTCTTCTCTCCCCCTCCCCCAATATTATGGTTCTGAACTCTTCCATATAGCATCTGTATTGTACAGTCTATAATTAAATACAATTAAAGCCTGGGATACACTGTAGAAATTCCCTCTTCAGATACAGCCAAGAGAAAATCCTATTTGGAAACAACTAGCTTCTGTATATAATTAATTCCATTCCCACTGACAAATCCCAACTTTTGGAGCAACTCCACACCTTTTAGCAGGGAATTAATACTATACATTGAACTTATGGGTGTTGTGTTGCCATAGGAATACAGAGAAGAGCTATTGAAAGTGCAGAAATATCTGCTTGAATTAGTAATAGGTAGGCCATTCCTCCAGTTCTAAGCTGGACTGTCCTGTTTTTCCCCCCCAAGGTTTGTCCACTGTCCAGTACTGATATAAAACTGGATTTGGTTTTGTCTGATATCGCCTCGTAGGATGGAGGCTGCCATTTTGAAGACCACACCACTGGTGTGACCTTGCATGAACCATGCGTGCAAGATCATGACAGCAAGGGCAGGGTCATGAAGACTGGGGAGGGTCGATGCCGTTTTCAGAAGTAACAGCATGTCCAGAGTTCTGGGCATACACCAGTGGCCACCCTAATCAGTAGTGGGGAGAGGGTCAGTTGGAGAACATAAACCACGTGCAACTTTACGTTCATTTTAATAATGGCTATCCTGCAGTCCAGCATCGGGTGGGTTTAACATACCCCAGTGTTCTAAGTATTCTCTAATCTGTTGCTTATTGTCTTGAAGTTTAAAGATCATACTTTATTGAGTTAACACTAATACAGATATGTTTGCTTTAGTTCAGCCTCTTCTACCAAATAACTTTGGTCTTGCAATGCTTACAAAAGCAGGGGAAAATTTCAGTAAACATCTCTTTTGCAAGAAGCTGTAATTATGGCTAATCCAAAAAAGAAAGCAGCCAAGAGAATGGTGATCCCCTCTAGGAAAACACAGTTTAGCTTTGTTAGAGCACTGCTGAAATGTAGCATGGAAATGGTAAGTTTCATTTTTAATTTGTTTCTCTTTCACAGCCTGTGATTCCAACCAGTCCAACAAGCAGCTCCACAACACCAACCAGCACAATGGGCATGTCCTCAAAAATTGACAGCTCTGCTCTTCAGGACATTTTCATCCTCTCTCCCATGTCAGGACTTTATGGCCCAAGGTAAATCTCCCAATGAATCTTAGCATATTCAGGCAATATTTTACAGGTCAATTGCTTCAGACTAGAAAACAGAAACAATTTTTTTTCTTCCCTTCCACTTTATGTATAATCAAATATTCCAAGATGTTGTACAAGGTATTTAATTAAAATAAAAAGCTGTAACAGAGTGGCTATGTGTAGAAAATATCATAACTATCATCCTCTATGCAGCCATGAAAGTTTAGCACTATTCTGGATTGCCAGCTAATGTGCAGTGGAATTAAGAGGAAGGAATGTGTTAGCCAGGATACCAAAATTCTGAGTGACTTTTGGTTTTAATAATGTCATAGCACCTTTTGTTTCCACTGAACAGCTGTCTGGGTGATGACACTAAAACCTGTTTTAGACCATGATCAGCAAAGCTCTTGAGCAGGTGCATAACTTTAATCATGTGAGAAGTTTCATTGACTTTGGTGAGACTACTTCTATCTCATTCAGAGGCTTGCACTTCTAGTAGTGATGTAGTACTCTCTCTACCCCTGTCTGCCACCTTTAAGGAGGCAGCCAGATAATCCCTTTCTGACTTTTCAGGGATGACCATCTGGTATAATTCCTCATCTTTTGTTTCCAGGGGACCAGCAAAGGGAAATCTCCCTTTCCCCTCCAAAGGAAATATCTTCAGATAGTACCAGTGCCTTCTAAGGCATCTCTCAGCTCTAGAATGAGTTAGAAGCCAGCTCAGTCATTAGCAGAAAGATAAACTTTCAGTGTTTAGGATCCCACTGTTTCTGAATTGCACTGGGCAGGAAATCTAATGTTCTGCAGAGGTTTCCTATGGATTGTAAGAACCAAAGCTTTACTTTGATGCTCTCCCAGAAGATAGAATATTAGGAGTAAGTCACTCAGCGAAGCCAGAAGAGTGAGAAGCATGAGAGAGTTAAGTGAACTGTGAAGTTGTTGGAGGGTGTGGAGTGAACATGAGAAACCTGTGTGGTGAGGAGGTGGTCCATTTGGAATTGAGCAAGGCCAGGCTTGGTTTTGGGAGAAAGTTCTGCAAGACTCAGCAGCTTTGTGCACTTTTAACCTGATACAAGGTGAAACCTAGTAGTTTCAGTTGTGAATTGAGGTTTTTGAGTTTTCAAAACCTCAGCATGAAATCCAGAGACCAATTCCCTTTCTCCAAGCCCCTCTCCTTCCACTGGAACAAGAGTTTTAGGGTATGTGTCAGTAAGGATCCCATTGCAAGCACACATGCATGTAGAAATTGGTATCTTTTGAATAGCAGTGTCTGTCCAGGTCTCACATGTGCCCTGTGCCTCCTTGCTCTTCCATGAGAGGGTTTAATGGGCAGAGCAGCCACGACCATCCTTCAGTTCCATGTTACTGCCCAAGGCAGCAAGATAGAACCTAGTGAATGTCCAACCCACTACTCTCTTGTGAGCTTCAATACCTGTATTTTTCACAGGTGAAGAACTTCATATTGTCAACCCTTCCAAATTAGATGTTTAAAAGAAAGAAAGGGAAAAAAAGAAAACTCATCTGCAAGCTCTTAGACAATAGCTGAGGCACTTCTCACCAACCACCATGTCTCATAGCAGATTCTAAGTCTATGTCTACACAACAAGCTAGGGTTGTGGTTCATCTCATGAAACTGGCATGAGCATAAATAGCAGTGTAGCTGTGGTACCACAGGTGGCAGCAGAGGAGGCAGGACTGAGCTGTGTCAAGTACATACCCACCAATTTCCTGTGGGTTTGTACTCCATACTGCTCAGATGGGCCTCCACTACCACTACCCGTGCTACCGTAATTATGCTTCTATTTATGCTCATGCTAGCTCAGTGAGAGCTAGCATGAGTATATGAACACAAGCAAGGGAAACATACCCCTGGTTTGCAGTGTAGACATAGCCTAAGCTGGCAAGATTCAGTCCCTGCCCTTCCTGTGACAACCTCATTCGTCTCAGAGACAGACATAGGTAATGCTTTTTCTGCTTGGGAGAGAGCCACCTCCCAGACAAGTCTCCTCAAGGACTCTAAGTGCAGGGCTGCTCAGCTCAAGTTATACCTGTTCTGACCCCGAGGAAACAGTAAGAGCCAGAATGAAGAAAAAAATCATCATTGACGAGTTGTCCTTCAGGAAGACCCCACACCTCAGAGTCCAGGAAAAAGAAAGTACCAACAACATCAGCATCAATAACCTCAGCACTGACAACTTCAGCTCTAACAATCTTGGCACCAGCATCCTTGACACAACAGGTCCAGCGGCTTCACCCTTGACTATGTAGGGTGACTCTGAGAGGCAAGGCCAGATGAAGCATAAACATGGCTCCAAGCACCACACTGGACTACTCAACAAGGATTCTAAATGCCACTCCTGCAAATACAAAGGCACGATCTCTTATGAGTCAGAAGAGGGAAGCCAACCATGCAGGTAAAAAGATCCGGTACTGACCTCACTGCTGAGCTTGTCAACAGTTTGAGCTGTACCTCAGCAGAGGAACCAGGGACATCTATCATACCAGAACCGCAGCTAGCACCAGCACCACCTGGTACTGGGACCACTCCCCCTCTATGGTCATACCTGTTGAGGAAACTTACTCTTCTTTCCACTCTCTAATCTACTTGTTCTTGATGGTGTCAAGTAAACATCCTTCTATGCTATCATTGGAGAGTGACCTAAGGGAGGCTTCCAGAAGCCACCAATTCTGGGACCCACCTTAGGCAAAATGTGAATGGCACTGGGCCAGCTAACCTCAACTGGGCAAATACACTTATAGCATGCCACTTCAGTCATATTGGCCATACTGGGGATCAGCATACTATATGTTCCAGAACAGATCCTCCCCCCTTTGCATACATCAAGAAGTGGGGGACATCCCACTTCGCAGCATCAATAGCCAGGCCACCCATACTAGAGCCAGATGTCAGCATCCGGAACCAGGTGGCAATGGAGGGACAGCATTAATCTTTGTTTGCATCTCAGGAATCATGACCATCACCAAATGAAGTCATGGCTCCAACACTGACAGCAACTTTAAGTCTTTCTATGCCCTCCTGCTGCTGATTGTGGAAACCCAGGCCACTGAAACCAAGGTGATCCAAGAAAGATCTCACAAGCACTTTAATGTACTGATCTCCACAACCTCAGCCTGGTTTGCCCTCTCAGTAAAGTAGGGCACACTCAAGCTGGTAAAGGGGCTGTGGCAGATCCTCACCACTCAGTCCTCACGTGTCACCATACAGCAGCTGCCCTTTGAAGGATGAAGCTCTTTAGTAGCAGAACTCATGGAACATTCCATTTGCTAAAAGACTCTTGGCCACTCTGCAACCTTGGTATCTACAGAGGTTACATATGCTGGGTGTTTTCAGAGGCTTGCATCAATAGAACCCCACTGCACCCAGCTCAAAACATTCCTCTGTGCTCCCCAGTTCAGGGACCACTATGCAGTGGACTTACCACCAGGATAGATGCCAAGTTCAGGAGGTTGGTACTATAATATCTGTTTGACTAATGCAGCTGAAACTCCTCGCCCATCATCCAGAGGGTACACTACTTGCCAGTCACCTACAGTAGGATCCACACTGACATATACTTGAAGAAGAAAGAACTATTACTTAACCTACAGTAACAGTGATTATCCAAGATGATGTTTGTGTGAATCCCTTAATCCACCCTCCGTCCCCACTCTCTGAATCCTCAGCTGTCACAGGAATTGTGAGGGACCTGAGGAAGGGTTGCATCACTCCACTCTTTATGCCCTCGCATATGAGCGTGAGGATGCACACGTTGCATGCCACAAGAGACCCTGCTGTTCATAAGAATTTGATCTCGGTTTTTCAAGGCACCTGCAGATGTTTAGTGGGGTTCACAGACTGCAAAATCTTGGAGAAACACAGTTAACGTAAGGTAAAAAACTATTCTTATTCCGCAGTGACAATGTTGAGATTTGTTGCCTCTTTAACTTGGTGTAAAATTTAAGCACAGAGTCTTTGATAATCAGCACATTAGGAATTTATATTGGAAACAGTGTTTTTTTTCTTTTATGATTGTAGTCAATGCCTATACAATGTTTTGTAAAAATGAGTATTACTTGTCCCGTAAGTCTGCTAAACACTGAAAGCAAAATAATTTATTTCAGCTAATTATTTTAAAGAAATTTGAAAAAAATGCTCAGCACTGCTTTCTATTTTGGCTGCAGGTACATTCACTTTCTTTTTCAGTTACTGCCAAATAGTGTAAAATATCGAATTTCTCTTTCACATAATAAATTATATCCTAATAATGATGCACTATTGTTTAGAACAGAGTGGGAAGTGGTAGGTCCACTTTAGGTCTTCATCATTAAATGATCCTTTTCCCTATATCTCTTTGGATTATTTTTATGTCAATATTTTTAGGGATGAAATTGGAATAATGTCTTGTGATGACATCAGCAAATATGGAAAGTCTGGAATGAAAGGCTCCGAGTCACCTAGCTACTTTATGGAGCATGAAAGCGGGAAGTATTACACATTAATTGAAGATGAGGGCCATCCAATGGGCTCTGAGTATGAGAGAGGCAGAACCACAGGAGTTCGGAGAAGAGAAAAAACACCCACTCATGGTATGTTTGATTGCTTTGGTCTTCAGAAGTTGACTGGATTAACAAATTGTATCACTATATTATTTATCAACTCACAATCATTCTATGACCTGTTTGGGAGCAAAAGGAGATAGAAATATGCTTTTGCTTTGAATAGTAACTGGATGTTAGTATTATTAAACATTCAGGATCAAGGTTTTTTTTAATACATTATCTCCTTCAAACCCACAAGAATGTGTGTGAAAATTATTTTAAAAAATTGTAATGAATGGGGAAATAGATGCCACTTTCACTTATTAGTCTCTACCTACGGTCTCTTGGAGAGATTCCTATCTGCAACTTACAGAAATACTAAAATATTATGAAACTGCCTAAAAAGGCATTGGTAGAAGATGAAAGCATCTGCAAAATGAAATGTCATTCCTAATTTAACCTTGTATTAAAGTGTATAATCACTTAGTACCTTGAAAGGTATTGTGACGATTAATTAGTTAATGCTTGCAATGCAGTTTGAGATCCTAGGATGGTTACTGCTAAATATGATTGCAAGATATTGTAACAATAAGAAACTATGTTTTTATGTAGAAATCAAGTATTGTACATAATTGTAAAAGAGTTGCTGAGCTATAAATATATTTGTATCTGTTAAAGATGAACATTGTTGATCAGTGAATTTTAAAATATTACTGAAACATACTGGAAGCCAATTTACTCTTGTATTTGTGGTCTTTTTCTTTTCAGTACAGTAGAGATTATTTTCTTGTGAGGATCACACACCTTTAAGATGGTATGTGCTGAGCATATTTATAAATAGATAGATAGATAGATATATGTAACTTTTAATACATTAGATTGATTTTTATTTTTGTTTGGTTGAGAGAGTGACATTTCACTGTTGTTGTCACCAGTGAAAAGAATTACCCTTTCTGTCAGATAGGGCACTCCCTACGAGACTGGTTCTTCTTCGAGTGATTGCTCACATCAATTCCAGTTAGGTATGTGCGTGTGCTGCGTGCACAGAAATCGGAAACTTTTTTCCTAGCAGCTACCTGTTGGGCCAGCTGGGGAGCCCCCTGGAGTGGCGCCAATATGGTGTTCTATATAAGACCCTGCCGGCCTGACCCCACTTCAGTTCCTTCTTACCGTCCGTGACGGTTATTGGAAAAGTGGTCTCTTTTTCTCAAGTGCTCCACTTATCCCTAGCTTTCTTTTACTAGTTACCTTTGTTAATTAATTGTTGATAGTTATCATAGTGTTAAGTGTTACTGTAGTGTTAAGTGTAGTTTAGTAGTTGAGGGCAGTTTTGCATTCAACGACTGCCCTGCGGGGCTCCCCACGACTCAAGCCCAGGGCACACCCCCCGCCCCGGTTGCCAAGTCGTCGTCACACTCAGACACATGGCCTCCTGACGCTATCCTCAGCCGCCCCCTCCAGACCCGAAGCAACCCATGTAGTCAGCACCCATGGTAGGGGCTTTCCCAGGAGCCGGGGAAGAGCTACTCACAGCTGACCAAGGGGCAACCTCCGTCCCGGCTCTCCTGGTGGAGTTGTCTTCGTCCTCCCCTGATGAGACTGTGGCTGGCATGTCCACGTCTGGTCCACCTCTGACGGACTTTAGAGTCCTACAAGAACTGCTTACTTCTCTTCGAGATGTATTGCTTGTATCTATTCCATTCCCCTCCACCTTCCCCTCTGTCGGACTAGCCAGCAAGAAGGAACTAAAGTGGGGTTGGGCCGGCAGGGTCGTATATAGAACGCCATATCAACGCCACTCCCGGGGGCTCCCCAGCTGGCCCAACAGGTAACTGCTAGGTAAAAAGTTTCCGACTTCTGTGCACACGGTGTGTGCACACACCTAACTGGAATAGATATGAGCAATACATCTTGAAGAACTACAGTTACAGAAAGGTAAGTAACCATTTTTTCTGTCCTATGATACATGCAAACACCTCCCACTGAAGTCAGTCAGCAGCCCATATGAATGTTTGGGGCTCAATTTGATCCTTAGTCTTTTGTTTCACTTGGAATAATTCTAAATAGTTGCACCGATTACTGTCAGGAATTAATCACAAGTATAAGGTTTGTCCCTTCTGCTTCAACTTTCTGACCTCCACTTCCCAAAATACATTTGAATTATTCTTGAAAGAAATGATGATAAATACTGTAAGAAATGGCTTTTGACAGACTCATTAAAAGCAGAGTTGGAATCTGTGCAACATACTTGCATTCCTCTGGGAAACTGCAAAAAAACACAGGAACCTTCCACTAATGATTTTTTTAGGTGACATATATAGCTTTGTAAACATAAGCACATGCTACTCTTTACCTGATGACTATTTTGCTGCAGGAGAACTAACTTTAATAGTAAATAATGTTTACACGCTGAAAGGTGTACACTGTGTATCTTGGAGAGGTTCTCTTCTGTGTTGTTTCTCTCCTACTGTACTTCTCTTATAATACTTTAGTTTGTGCATCCCCCATGTAAAGCACTAGCAGAAACTAACCTCAAGGTACTGAATTTTAAATGAAATTCCAGAAAAATTCAGTTCTGGAATTTAATGCTTCCACCTCTTCTTCTCCATAGAAAGCGTTAAACCAATGCCACTCATGAAGATAATCCCAAAGTTAATGAAAGAGAAGAGTGGATCCAATAAGGCCTACTTTCCCTAAACTCTTAGCATTCCTGCATTTTTGGGGCTTGGTTGGCTGTTGCGAGGATACAGAGCCTGGATGCAGTCACTCTACGTGACTTACTCCCATAGGAAAAAACATTAGAATTGCCAGCGAATTTGCTTTTGGAAATTAAGGATGCTCATTGGTGAATCCGGTTGATATGTGACATTTATTTGTAATATATGGACAAAGGACTAATAAGAATATGACCGCATAATTGGCTACACTGCAGAAGCAGGATATTTGCTACAAAGTCAGTGGATATCACAAGCCCTCTATGCTTAATTATAAGAACTGGTTTCTATGCAAACATGAGTAACTGCACAACTGGTATTTCTAAAAATCCTTAAAATGGGACTGGCATATCTCCAGATATGTACACGATCTCTATAGAGACAGGACTAGGCAGCACAGAATTTACTAGGCTGTTGAGGGCAACCTTGAGAAATTTCTCTTCCTGGATTTTCTCAGAGCAAATCTGAAAAGCCCTTAAATCCAAGATGTTTTGATGAGAAACTTAAACCTATAGAATACTACTTTTTAAAAAACCATTGTTTCATGTTCTCATTTTTCCTTCCCTCAGAGAAGTATTTCCATGCCTAAGTTGGGCTTCTAGGATAATAGGAAAATATTGATCAAAACGCATCTCCTTTTCTGTCTCACTCTTAATCTTTGGAAGGTGTCTTAACTTGGTTCCTCGAGAAATTTCAAAAATATTTTAGTACTCCTCTAATTTAAACTAGAGATAGGCCATAGTGGCAGAAGTGCAGATGGAGATTTCAAACAACTGTAAGTTTGGAGATAATTGAACCTGAGGTTTTGGTTTGGCTCATTATAAAGATAGGGTTCATTTGCAAAATTTAGATGTGTATTAGAAATACCGCCCAAAGATTAGGGAGCTTGATCTAGGTTTGTAATATTTCGTGAAGTAAACTTACAAGCATGTGAGAAAAGCTTGTTCCATTTGGTGTATTGTTGTAATGTGAGTGTAAAGTTGTTGCAGAATTCAGATTTATTCTGATAAAGATTTAAGCATCACATCCAACTTCTCAGTGAAATAAGTTCTATGGTCACAATTTCTGCATAACTAAATATGTATATGCTATATTTTTTCTAGACTACACAAGTTTAAAAATGAGTGAGGGGGATTTTGTAAAATGCTTTGAGACACTCTGATAGAAGACAACAGTTAGAGAAGAAAAGAATATTATTATTAGGTGCCTCTCTTTCTGTTTATGTTGAATCCATACCAGCAACTATTTGTAAGCAATAGGCATGTGTAGGACCCATGGATCTTGAAAGGTATGTTGGGTGGCGTTGATCATCACAGCAGTGGAGATATGTCTGCAGGTTTAGGATCGAGTGCTGCTTTGAGTTGGTGTGTTCTAATCTGTGTGAAGCTTGCTTCTGATGATGTGCTTGGTGAGACTGAAGGGTTATTTGAAGGCCAGGAGAGGGGGTTAAGGAAATATTTCTTTCATGACATGGCTGCTGGATCTGTGGAGGTTGTGTGTGGTGATTTGTGGGTTTTTTTGTATATAGTCATTTATAGGGTTCCATTGTTGAAGCTGATTGTGGTGTCAGGAAAGTTGACATTGGTGAGGGAATGTTCTAGAGAAAGGTTGATGAATGGGTAGCGATTGTTAAAGTTGTGGTGGAAATCTATGAGGGAGTTTAGGTCATCTGTCCAAAGGATGAAAATATCATTGATGTAGAAATTCTTCCCGGAAATGGCATTTGAAGAAGTTGGCATAATGGGGAGCCATACTAATACCCAAGGCTGTTCCCATGGTTTGGACAAAGTGTTTGTTAAATGTAAAGTTGTTGAGGGTAAGGATGAAATGGATGAGTTTGACAATGGGCTTGGGGTAGATTTCTGAGCATTGTTCATTATTTTGTGAGTATTTGAAGCAGGCATTGTTGCTGTCATAGTGAGGGATGTTGGTGTGTAGAGAGGTGACATCCATGGTGGCAAAGATGGTGTACTGGGGGGGATTGTTAATGTTGCAGAGTTTCTGGGGAAGTTGGTAGTGTCTTGGTGGAAACTGGCCTTTTGTGTAGTAAGTGGTTTGAGGACAGTTTCTGTGAGTCCTGGTATTTCTTCAGTAAGTATGGTCTGGTGTGATCAGTATGCCGTGGTTCCATTGTTTGTGTATCTTGGGACGCATGTAGAAGGTCCTTGTGGTGAGTTTGTGAGGAATGAGGTTGTAGTGTTTTTCTTGTAGTTACCATATCTGAGCATACAATAGATGCATAGAATCTATGAGCTGTGATGCTGGGGTCTGTAAAAGATTGTCTGCTACTAATGGATTTTTCCCAGGAATGTAAGTTAAATCCATTAAGCTTATCAATAGAGGTTGGCATCTCAGCAGTGGTTGATCTAGATCTTTTCTCTTGGTGAGGGTTATAAGTGGTTTATGGTCTGTTATCAGTATAAAAGAATCCAGTCTTCACAGATATCTGTAAAAGTTATGACATGCCCATACACTTGCCAGGCACTCATTTTCAAACTATGCATATAGTTTTTCTGTTTCTGTGAGCATGTAAAAGCAAAATGTAATTGGCTTCCACTCAGATCCTTGTTGAAGCAATATTCCACCTAGACTATAGCTGCTTACATCTATGGTTACCATTGTGGGTTTGTTCACATCACAGTACTTGAGAATTAGAGCTGTTGAGGTTATTTTCTCCTTGCAGTCAGTTTCTTGATGTGGCCCGATAGCTGCAATGTGTTAGACTTTAATAGTTCATTCAGTGGTTTTGTCACTATAGAAAGAGCTTGTGCGTATCAACCAAGGTAATTTACCAGCCCAGTATGTCTCAGTTCTAGTATATTTGTTGATGCTTTCAACTCCTGAATGGCTTTTACTTTCTCAGAAGTAGTACTGATTCCATGTAGTTTTGTTGTCTGTCCCAAAAAACTCAATTTGATGTAGACAGAAAACATACTTATCCTTATGTAGCTTCAGTCTAGACTGACTGATTAAATGTTAGGGGTTTTGTTGTGTTCTTTGTTTGATGATCCATTTATCAAAATATCATCCATAAAAACTACAACTCCATTTGAGTTTATTAACTGTTCTACTATCATTCTTTGGAAACTTTCAGGTGCACTGGTAAACCCCAAAGGTAATCTTCAGAAGCAAAATATCCCAAAGATTGTGATAAATGTTGCCAGTTTAGCACTTCCTTTGGCTAAAGGAATTTCACAATTTCAACTCGAAGATGATGGACACGTGTGCATAGATGCTGTGGACGCATACTGAGCAGTGTCAGAAAAGAGTCTGCATCAGTTAGAACAAGCAACCATGACAGATACACAACTTCAAGAAGCTCTAAATTACATTTGGACAAACTGTCCCAAGTATCTAAAGGAGACTAAGAAAGTGAAACTAACTAAATGCCATTAACAGGCTAACCAGTCAGTGTGGTGGCTGGGCATCAACAAGGACATAAACAATAAAAGATCTGCAATGTTCACATGAAGACATATCAGACCAACACAATGTAAAGATTCTTTAATACAGGGGCAGCTCCAGGCACCAGCACGCCAAGCACGTGCCTGGGGCGGCAAGCCATGGGGGGCGTTCTGCCAGTCGCCGTGAGGGCAGCAGGCAGGTTGCCTTTGGCGGCATGTCTGCAGAGGGTCCACTGGTCCCGCGGCTTCGGCGGACCTCCCACAGGCAAGCCGCCGAAGGCAGCCTGCCTGCCGTGCTTGGGGCGAGAAAATACCTAGAGCCACCCTTACTTTAATAACAAAACCTCTACCAGACAGACCTTGGAAATATTAGCTGCAGATTTATGTGAATTCAGAGGACATCATTACCTGGTTGTAGTGAACTATTTTTCCAGGTATATAGAAATAACATATCTGAAAGACATAATATGTCTCACAGTGTTATCGAGAAACTGAAGTGCACTTTTGCCATTTCTACCATTCCAGAACAACTAGTGAAGGACAATGGACCACAATTCACTGCAGTGGAATTTGTCATTCCAAACTAAATATGATTTTGGTCGTATTATTAGCAGCCCACAGAAGAGGCTGAGAGAGCTGTACAGATAGCTAAGAAAGTCCTACAGCAAGAAGATCCATTCCTTCCCATTCTGAGTTACAGATCACTGATAACAGTTACTGGATATAGCCTAGTCCAGCTCCAGATGGGAAGATGATTCAGAACTACTGTTCTGTCTTTGGAAAATAATCAATCTCTAAGTGCCCAGACATGAAGACAGTAGCCAAATCAGATAAAAAGGCAATAGGAGCTTATAAAAGCTTGTACAACAGACATCACTCAGTTAGAGAACTGACAGGTCTAGAATATGTGACAGTGTTTGTGTCCAACAGGATGGAGAACTCCAGGTGTTGTAAAGAAAAAGAATTCATGACCCGGATCATATGTAATTGAGACCGACAGGGGAGAGTTCAGTGGAAACTGTCACATCTACAGTTTGTTCCTCAGAAAGAACAATCAGCAGAGCAAACTCTACAGATGGCGGATTCAGAACAAGAAGATGACTCAAGGATTCCAAGCCAATCACAGCCTGTTTTTGTAACTAATGGACAGCCAAATGACCAAATTATTAGGCATTCACATATTGTAATTAGAAAATCAGTACAATTCAGAGACACTTAACTGACTGGTCCATACTGAACTTTTATTGGACCATCTTCTGTTCGTGAGCAAGACAAACTTTTGAGCTACAGAAAGTGTGTCACAGCTAAATACAAGGTTGAACAGATAGTTTAGCTGTGATGCCCTGAATACCTTTCCTGGACCTGAGGAAGAGCTCTGTGTAGCTAAAAAGCTTTTCTATCTCATCAACAGAAGTTGGTCCAATAAAAGATATTACCTCATCCATCTTGGGTCTCTAGTATCCTGGGACCAACACAGCTTCAAGCAACACTGCATACTTCATTTGAGCATACAACAGCTATACCTGGCAGTTCATTAAAGGATCTTAAGGGAAACACATCTGATGTATCTCTCTGGGTTGGAAGCTTTGTAACCAGTCCATATCTGGTATGTGACTCCATGTACAAAGTTCTGTTGCCCCTTCTGATGGGAGCCTGTGTGCTAATTCAGACAGGCCTCCTTCTGGCTGTGTAGTAATTCAGAGTTGTATTCAAGAATTCCACAGCCCTCCTTCTGGGCCCTGTGTGCTATAAGCCACACAAGTTTTTTCTCCTAGGATCAGGATTCCCTCAACCTTCCTTCTGGGGCTCTGCTAATTCAGGCCAGCTGCAGTCTTAAATCAGCATCTCTCAGCTGGCCATTTTTTTTAAATTCAGTCCTTCCATCCTTGCACTCGGAAAGCTCAGCGTGAAGCAGTCCTTCTCTTGCTAGCGTCCCTCTTATGAGGGAGAATGCAGCCTATATGCAGCCCTCCTTCCTAGGATTTGTGCCAGCTTTGCTCCCACCCTGTTCTACAAGAGTTCCTGGGACTGTAAAGAAACCAGAGCATGAACTTTCCCCAAATACTAATTCCTTCTTTCCCAGTATCTGCCTCTGCCTTTCACTAGGCCCTCAAGAACCCCAAAACTCCTGGAACCTTAAAGAGTCATGCCAGGGGTTGACTGATACCTAGTTTCTACTGCCCTTGAAGGGGACAGACCAACCCTATTACACTGACATTTAAACTTGCCTCTAGTTGTGCCTAATGCTCCTTACTTGTCATCTGCCTTGGGTTCCAGGGCTGCAGCCCGATACAATATGCATAAAAAGCATGCTTGACAGCTGTAGGGGCCAAGTTTTGAGAGCTGTTTTCTTGTGCATTGATCTTAGTCTATCTCCTTTAATGTAATTATTCTACAGTTGCTGATGGCTTAGTTGCCGATGCAGCTTATGACTCTGGAAGGTTCTGTAAAGCAGCCTGACGGTCAAAATGCTGCTTTTCTCCCCATGCTGGATGGCTTTTCTAGATGCAATTTTCCTTTCCTTTTAGTTTCTCTATTAGGACGGATATTATACTTAGGAATAAAAACATGACCGTTGTTCCTAACTGTCAAGGTGTCCCCCCCACTCTAAACTTTAGGGTACAGGTGTGGGGACCTGCATGAGTAACCTCTAAGCTTATTTTTACCAGCTTAGGCAAAACAGTCGCTGCCACCACCAAATGTTTTAACAAAACTTTTGAGGGAGAGCCATTTGGGAACTCTGCCTTCCCGCAATTTTCCCCAGTCCTTATCCTCCCTTTCCTGGCAGGATTTGACTAACTTCACTCCCCCAAGTCTCTATACCCTTTTTCCTGGGTAGACTCAAGAAAATTCTCCCCACCAATTCCTGGTGAGCCCAGATCCAAAATCCTTGGATCTTAAAACAAGGAAAAATCAATCAGGTTCTTAAAAGAAGACTTTTAATTAAAGAAAAAGGATTAAAGGAATACCTCTGTGAGATTAGAAAGCAAGATGATCTCACAGACAACAGATTCAAAACAGAGGATTTCCCTCTGGGCAAAACCTTAAAGTTACACAAAACCCAATTTGATTCTCTCTCTGTTTGCAAAAGAAATGACAAAGAGAAAAATAAAGAAATTTACCACATTCTTATCTAGATACTCACTAATTTAAACAAGGGTTAAATGGTTGCTTTTTGGATCTCTGACTCCGCAAAAGCACACACAGAACAGACAAAAGACTTTTTTTCCTTCCAGATTTTAAAGTATCTTGTCCCCTTATTGGTCCTTCTGGTCAGGTGTCAGCTAGGTTATGTGAGCTTCTTAACCCTTTACAGGTAAAAGAGGAATTAACCCTTAACTGTATGTTTATGACATTAATATCTCTAGACAATCTCAACCGAATTCAGAATAGAATCTAGGCAGCCTTAACTGGTGTAACATGCACCTTTTTCCAAACCCTATTCCAGCAATGTGTATTTTTGCATTCATTCAAACTACTTCAGACAGACTGATTTATGTACTTTGTGCTAGCTAGTTTTCTGTCCCCTTTGTGCTGCCAACTGACACAAAAGGGCCAGAGCGATCTGGCCCATGATCCTGAATGGCCATTTATGTCCTTTTTATAACTCTCTTGGAATTCAGGGTAAACCAAATGTATTTGAATCCAAGAGAGATTATGGCAGTACTGCTCCACCCCAGAATCTTCCAGATAGAAGCCTGGCTTTACTATGGAGCTTAAGGATTTTCATGGCTTCCCAGCCACAGTTGTTTCATCCAACAAAAGGTCAGAAACAACTGCCCCTCAGTGTATGAACCTCAATTCAACCTTGCATTTTCAAGAGAGGTTTTCTGCATAGAGAAGGACAATCCAGGCCTCTTTTTCAGACCTTCTGCACAGGGTCATTTTTACGTTGTAAGCTGATATGCCACCCATACCAAACAGGAGATTTAACCTAGGTAAAAATGTGGAGGTTTATAGTACGTTGCTATGCTTTTCACCCCATAAACAAAAATCTATAAGCATGTGACTCAGAAGCAAGGGCATGTAATTGTTTTTACTTGTATTTGTCATGATTTAAGAATCAGCGATAGCAGAGCATGCCCTTTTACACTGTCAGTTTATATCCTATTCTACCTCATTATTGGAGGATTTTTTCTGTAGGTAAATATCCTTTTTATGGAGAGAGTATGTCTGACAATTTGAATCATCTTTAAGTACAGATTTTTGTCCAGTGCATTTTATCTGTGTCATGGTATAATTCCCCACTTTGAACCATAGCGTCCAAAAGATGGGGTACCAGCATGAATTCCTCTAAGCTTAATTACCAGCTTAGAACCTGTAGTGCTGCCACCAACCAGGAATTCCAGTGCCTGGTACACTCTGATCCCCCCAAAACCTTGCCCGGGGACCCCCAAGACCCAGTCCCTCTGGATCTTAACACAAGGAAAGTAAACCCTTTCCCTCACTGTTGCCTCTCCCAGGCTTCCCCTCCCTTGGTTACTCTGGAAGATCACTGTGTGATTCAAACTCCTTGAATCTTAAAACAGAGAGGAAAATCCACCTTCCCCCCTCCTTCTCTCTCCCCTTCCCAGACTCTCCCTGAGAGAGAAAGTAATCCTAGCACCAAGAGAAAATTAACTTTTCTCTCCCACTTCCCTCCTTTCTCCCCACCAATTTCCTGGTGGATCCAGACCCTGTCCCCTGGGGTCTCACCAGAATAAAAAAACAATCAGGTTTTTGAACAAGAAAAGCTTTTAATTAAAGAAAGAAAAAACAGTAAAAATTATCTTTGTAAATTAAAGATGGAATATGTTACAGGGTCTTTCAGCTATAGACACTGGGAATACCCTCCCAGCCTGAGTATACAAGTACAAGTTAAAATCTTTTCAGCAAAATACCAATTTGAACTTCTTTCAGCCAAATACACATTTGCAAATAAAGAAAACAACCATAAGCCGAACTCGCTTTATCTACCTAGTACTCACTATTCTGAATTTATAAGAGCCTGTATCAAAGAGATTGGAGAGAAACCTGGTTGCACGTCTGATCCCTCTGAGCCCCCAGAGTGAACAACAATCAAAATCTAACAGCACACACACAAACTTCCCTCCCTCAAGATTTGAAAGTATCCTGTCCCCTGATTGGCCCTCTGGTCAGGTGACAGCCAGGCTCACTGATTTTGTTAACCCTTTACAGGCAAAAGAGATATGAAGTACTTCTGTTCTATTAACTCTTACTTATCTGTTTATGACAATCTGACATGAGAATTCTAGTATAAAAGTTAAATATTAAAAAAATCTTTCTATTTATTGAGTTGTGCCAAACAACTGTAATCTGACAAAACGATTATAAGTATCACTCTTTCCATCTGTATTTTAAATTTAAATTTCATTTTGTTTAAACCCACATTGTATATCCTTGAAGTAACAATATTGTTTTACAGTTCTTTTATAAATAAGGGGTAAGCCAAAATCAATAGATCTGAACCCCTTACAATTTCAGACAAGAGTCCTGATACAAAACCATCACTATAGTTTTGGTACTAGTTCAGATCCAAAACCAGAAGGGATCTGTCTAATAATTCTGCATAAAATTTTCCCAGAATCTCATATAAACAAACCTCATAAAATTTTAGCTCAAGATAACAGAAATCTTCTGATAACAGCTGATATGGTGAATTTCTTCCATGTTGACTCCAAATTTCGTAATATTTCTGTACTCCTGACTCTGAACCCTAGTCATGACGTGTTTACCAGAACAGATCTATATCCAACCACCGCCTCCTGGCCAAACTGTTTAAATGCAAAATGTATGAGACTCCTAAAGTCCCTAAAAAGGGAGTAGGTATGTATTTAGAAGGAAAAGGAGAAAAAAATAAACTAAGAATTGTCCAGTTACATTTTAAAAACTGTCTAAGGAACAATCAGCTCCTTCATACAGCAGCCTGGTGTCCTGTCTAAATCGGGAAATGTCTGATTTTATTTTTAACTGCAGAGCAGTGCCCTAGCTGCTTTGTGAATGTCTAATACTAATGTTGGCTTATATACATGACATACATAAGTAAAGCTTTTTTAAAGTCATAGCTAGGATTGCTATCAATCCAATATTGACTCCTGGTATTCAGAGAACATTTCAGCATGACTTTTTTTTGACAGTTTTTGCTTGTGTTTGGAGCAGAGCTTTGTATTATGAGAATTAATATGCAAAATCTGCAATTTGTTTTGTTTGTCTCCCATCACAAGTTCCTGTCTTTTATGCTGTTTGCTCTGTCCTGGTTGGCACTAATGCTCTCTAAATCTCAGCATGGGCTTGCTCAGCAGTAAATTGGAAGGTCATAGTCCTTTCCTCTTTCGCATTCTCTCCAAGTCTAAATAACTTACATTTACTGAAAATTCAGAGACCATATCAGACAAAGTTTATACATAAATAGAAATGAGCATATCTGTGGTTTTATGTTCTGGAAATCAACACTCACTATTATTTGAATATATTTTTTATGGGTGCTATACAGACATTAAAGAGAATAAGGTCCTGCCCTACCGTATTTACAGTCTCATGTGGCAAAGATAATACAATGAGAAATAAGAAGTGTGGAGAGGAAAGAAAAGAAACAAAAAGGATAGAAATTCTGTTATTGGGAGAATATATAGAGATCCTCACTTTAATTTAGCTTGCTTGCATCTAAGAAATCACAATCTGTCTTTATCAGTATTGTAAAGTACATGCACAGGATGAGAGAGTTATCTGGTGCTTTGTGGAGTTGGATCCATTACAGGAGGTTTCAGTAATTTATAAGACTCTTGTGTTGTGGAATGATTAAGGGACTGAATGTGAAACAAATAGAGTATGAAAAGATTGTCTTGTTTTGTCTTTCCCCCTCCCTGTTATATTTGCTTATACTGCAGCATTTTTCTATTCTAGTTCCTTTCATGCTTTCTTCCTTTCAGTTGAGCAGAGCAGCAGAGAATGCTGACAGCTGGGAATCAGTTGGGTTGCCTGAACAAAATTAGGCGGAAAACTCAGGGGATAATTGCCCTGATTTTCTTTTGCAGTGTTGTGGTAGCCATGTTAATCCCAGGATATTAGAGAGACAAGGTGGGTGAGGTAATGTCTTTTATTGGACTAAGTTGTTAAGAAGGCAGAATCTGGGACCAGTCAGAACTGGAGATGGGCCATTAAAAATAGTTCCTGGGTTTGAGTGTGGGTAGTTTAACCACTGGAAGCTTCAGGTGGCCTGAACCTGAATGCTAAGATCCATGTGTTGGGGTGAAACCTGTGAGGAGAGCATGCTGAAGACTTGGTCTGAAAAACAGCAATTTTGACTGTGGCTTTGTGTCTGCAGTGTTTTGTGCACATTCTTTTCCACCTCACGGAAGGATCAATAAAACTTTTGTTTAATCCTTGAGAAAGTGAGGTACCTGTGAGTCTGTTTATGAAAGTTAGATCTACCCCTGGAGCAGGGGAGGCAGGTTTGTATAATTTTTGGTGGTGCCCAGAATGTGCCCAAGTCACGGTGCCCCCACCACCACCACACACACACACCTGCCGAAGGCTCTGAGAAAGAGTTTGGGTGCAGGAGGGGGTTTGGGGTGCAGGTTATGGGAGGAAGTTTGGATGCGGGAGGGATGCAGGCTCTGGGATGGAGTTTGGGTGCTGGGTGCAGGTTCTGGGCTGGGACAGGGGGCTGAGGTGCAGGAAGAGGTGTGGGAGCGGCTTTGGGTGCTGGATGTACATTCTGGGAAGCTGTTTGGGTGCCAGATGCGGGCTCTGCGCTGGGACATAGGGTTGGGCTGTGACAAGGCTGTGGGGCTGGGCCGGGGGTAAGGCATTTGGGGTGCAGTAGGCAGGCTGCCCCAGGGCTGGGGTGCGGGTCCAGAGAGGAGGATTCCCCTCAGCCCTCTCCCCACTGGCAGCAGCGAGCTCAGGAGGAGAGGGGAGGACCCCTCCAGCACGACACTCACCCAAGCCCTCCCCAGGCTGTTGCTCAGCAGGTCCAGCCAGGATAAGCCCCTCCCCTCCCAGAATCGACTCAGAGTTGCCTGCCAGGGAGGAGGGGAGCTGAGCTGAGCTGCCATGCACCTCCTCCACTCCTCACTCCACATGCGCAGAAGCCGCCTCTGCCTGCCCGTGGTGCTGCTCCCTAAGTTGTAACTGGCAGCAGCCAGCAAGGGAGCACAACGTGGAGCTGCAGGGAGCAGCTGCCTGCTGCCCAGGCCAGGCAAGGATGGTCGGGGGAAGTGCGCAGGGGCGGCAGGTGAGGCCAGGGGGAGAGACCCAGCCCTGAACATTGATGAAGCCGTTCCCCTCCGGGCCCTGAATTTGCTGGAGTCTGGGTACCACGGGCCCATATAACTCAGCACCCCTGCACTGGAGGACTATCTGTGAGATATGATACTAGATAAGAAATAATAAATATAAAGCATTATCACACAAGTTTGACACGGCATTCATAGTTGTATTACTCAGTTTTTAGTCCATTTTACTTTCAGGATCTTATGCACTTAGCATAGTGCTGCCATGTTTTGGTTGCAAACCCTGGAAGAGAATGATTATTTATTTTTAAAAAAATGTTTGCAGTTAGAATGATTTATTTTAACTTCAGCGAAGGATTTTTGTTGATCTTGAGTTTTGTAAGTTTATTGCTACAAAATCTAAAGCTTGCTGTCAAGTTTGGCCTGCCTGTATACTTTTAATTAATTTTGATGGACAATCTTCTTAATCTTGCTCAGTTCTTCTAAGGTGCAGTGCCCAATCCAGTCTTTACAAAAGTTGAAAGGCATTATACATAAAACTGAAACCAAAAGTATTTAAAGAAATATAACAGAGGCAAAATCCAAGTCAAAATCCAAGTCAGGGAAAGTCCAAATAAGAAATACTAAATGTCTTTTATTATAATTACAGTCAAACCTCGCAATAACGCGCCCTGCCGTAATGTGAAATCGCATATAATGCGATCATAGGTTGGCTCCCCTTTAAGGCATAATACAGTACTGTACCAGTGGTCCCCAAAACCATGGCAGGGGAGAGAAGCTGCAGCCCTGCGCCTGCCGGGGACAGAACTCTGAAGCTGTGGGCACCGGGGCTCTATGTCCCCAGCAGTCGCTGGGCCACAGCTTCTCTCCAGCTTACAAAGAAGCCGCGGCACCCTGCCTGCCGAGGACAGAGAACTCTGAGGCTGCGGGTGCCGGTGCTCTCTGTCCCCAGCAGGTAGGGAGCCACAGCCCCTGTTGAAGCCGAACAACGGCTTCTCTCCAGCTTCAAAAGGAGCTGCGGTCCCCCCACCTGCCGGGGACAGAGAACTCCAGGGCTGCGGGCGCCGGCGCTCTCTGTCCTCTACATGCGCAGGGCCGCAGCTTCTCTCCGGCTTCAAGAGGAGCCGAGGCTCCGCACCTGCAAAGGACAGAGAACTCTGGGGCTGCAGGCACCGGTGCTCTCTGTCCCCGGCAGGCGGGGAGCCACAGCTCCTTTTGAAGCTGGAGAGAAGCCATGGCCCTGCCCCTGCCAAGGACAGAGAACTCTGGGGCTGTGGGCACCAGTGCTCTCTGTCCCCGGCAGGCGGGGAATCACGGCTCCTTTTGAAGCTGGAGAGAAGCCATGGCCCCGCGTCTGCTGGGGAAAGAGAGCACTGGTGCCCGCAGCCCCGGAGTTCTCTGTCCCCAGCAGGCGGGGAGCCGCGGCTCCTCTTGAAGCCAGAGAGAAGGCGTGGCCCCGCTCCTGCCAGGGACAGACAGCACCGGTGCCCTCAGCCTTGGAGTTCTCTGTCCCCAGCAGGCAGGGGGCCGCACCTCCTCTCCCCTGCTGGGCACAAGGCACAAGGGGCACTAGGCTGCTCACATCAATGCACCGCATTGGGGACCACTGACAAACTGACTGGTTTGAAACCCTGCTATACTGTGACTCCGCATTTAGTGCGATGGAAGTTTTTGGACCCCAAACATCGTGTTATAGTGGGGTTTCACTGTATATATATATATATTTAAAATGATGGTTACAGAAAAGTGCTATTAGAATAATGGAGCAAGGTAAATAGTATCTTATTATTTATAGGACAGGATTATTATGAAAGAAATCTTCCTATAAAAATAACTCATGTATGTTGTAATATTATAAATTAGTGCCAGTGAAGATGTTTCATATATCCGTAAATAACAAAATCGTTTCATCCATCAGTACAGTAGCTATGCACCATAAGTGCTTTTTTTCAGTAATGAACAGTAGAATTGAGGAAATGAGCTATTGGAAATAAGAAAAGAAATTTTTATGCATAGTGTTTTCAGATATATGATTATTTTAGGAACAAGATTGTTGAGCAATGTTTATGTTTTGGAAAATAACTTGATTCCAAAACAAGCAGACCACAGAACTAGACTTTGGAATGCTAGACTGGAATGGTTTTTTTGAATGAATATTTCAGACAGGAATTGACTTATGATGTACAGGGTGGTTCTGTGTGTTCATTGATGATAATCAAAGTCAAAGAAGATCATCCCCCCGTTGTCAGTATTCCTAGTTTAATGGCCTTGCTACCATAACTACTACTGGTTCATAGTATAGAATGAGGCTTACAGGTTCACTCAGCATGGTTGTAATGAAGATATTACAGTAAAGGTAAGACTAGTGGAAACCATCATTTCTGAATCTCTGTTTTTCACAAGATGTCTTTTGTTTTCCTCAAGGCTTTTGCAGTTAGTTCACTTTCTATGTGGGTAAAAGATGCCCACATCAGCCAGCATGTAACTTTCAGAGTCAGATATATGTTACAAGATTGATGTTACTATTTTTAGACTGAATTATTGTAGGTGAATCAGTGACCTTTCTAATTTTATCAAAGCATGTTAGCCTCTTTAGAAAGCTTTTTTTCCTCCATCCAAAATCATCTACTTGCTGAGCTGGGAACTCTCTTGCAGGAGATAGCTAAGCAGCAGAACTCTAATCTCAATTACAATAAGGAATAACTGCACTGAAATCAGTGGAATTTACATCGTAACAAAAAGCTGAATCTGACCCATGATATTTAAAAGCTTCAGAGAGCTGTAACCTTAATAATAAGTGGATGCTAATAAAAGGAATTACACTGGAGAGCGATTTTTCTAACCAGTTTACAGGCATTAATTATTCTACGATACAACAACCTTTTATTAATGAGTTGCAAAAATTAAATTGGTTCTTCTTTGATTATTTCCAGGTGACTTGAGGCCTGTTTCTTTGCCTACAGAGTTCAGCTGGATAGGAGAGTCAAAAGAACCAAACATGTACAAGAGAGGCAGCCGAGGTGAGTACCTTCTCCACTGCTGTGATCCAAGATTTTTCTCTCTGTTCTTTAAAAGAGATGAAAATGTGCATCACAGACACCTGCTGTAGTTCTCATGAGTGCCATGGAGAGTACAGAAGAGTCTGTCTATTAACTGTCCTGTTACTTCTGCTTTCCTGAAAATTAAAATAGAATTATGTCAGTTAAGGAGTTTTATTATCTTTAAGGGTAATAAACAATAAAATACCTTTCCAAATGCCCAAGTGACTATATAATTACTAACGTTATATAAAACTTTTAAATATATTCATTCAGTATGATTCCATGCCTACATTATACATACAAACTGGTGTACTTAGAGTCCACTTTGATAAGTATTTTACATGTAGTCATGAAACTGCAACATCAAGGCTCAGTCTGGCAGTCCCTGAGTGTTCAAGCTGCCACTGATTTCAATTTTGGAGTCACAAGGATTCAGGGTTGGGCCTTTGGGAAGAAGGCTGGTGGTAGAAATAGTACCAATAGCTAAAAGAATGTATTTGTCACAATTCAGCTTTGATTGGTGGTGGATGAAACTTGCCAACTGTTCCTCATCTCTCTTAGCTGTTAGTGGTAGGGTGACCAGATGTCCCATTTTTAATGGGACAGTCCAGTTTTTAAGCCATCCTGCAGGTGTCCCAACATTTTCTTAAAAGTGGGTAAATTGTCCCATATTTTCTGCCTCCCCGCCATGAGTACCGGTAGGTCCAGCTGCTGGCTGGATCCCTGCTCGCGAGCTGCCTGCCCACCAGCAGTGAATGGGGCAGTCCAGTGATGGTGGGGATGGGTGTACAGGGTTGGTGGTGGAGCGAAGCTGCAGTGTGTGGGGCTGGGCCGCTCCCCCTGCCAGTCTCTCAGCAAAGCCCCCGCTGCGTATGGGCTTTCAATAGGATTGCCAACTTTCTAATTGCACAAAACTGAACACCTTTGCCCTGCTCCCTGCCCTGCCCCTTCCCCGAGGCCCCACCTCACCCCTTCTCTGAGGCCCCACCTCTACTCACTCCATCCCCCCTTCATTGCTCACTCTTCCACAAGCTCACGCACTTTCACCAGGCTGGGGCAGAGGATTGGGGTGTAAGAGGGGGTGCAGGGCTCCAGGGTAGGACCAGAAATGAGGGATTTGGGGTTTGGGAGGGGGCTCAGGGCAGAGACAGGAGGTTGGGGTGCGGGAGGGGATGTGGGGTGCCGGCTCCAGCTAGTTCGTGCTTACCTCAGACAGCTCCCAGAAGTGGCCTGCATGTTCAGCTCTTAGGCAGAGGGGCCAGGGGGCTCTGCATGCTGCCCACACCCACAAGCACAACCCCTGCAGCTCCCATTGGCCGTGGTTCCTGGCAAATGGAACTGAGGAGCCGGCACTCAGGGCGGGGGCAGCATGTGGAGTTCCCATGGCTGCCTCCCAGCTGGAGGGACATGTGTTGCCAACTCTGAGAGCTGCCTGGAACCAAGTAGGGATGGGATCCTGCTTTTGCCCCACTGTGCTGTCAATTGGACTTTTAGCAGCCCAGTCAGCAGTGCTGACTGTAGCAACCAGAGTTTCTTTTCGACCATGCGTTCCGGTTGAAAACCGGAAGCTTGTCAACCTTAATTCTCAGCCAGCCGGGCCCCGCCCCCCATCCCCTTTCCAGCTGGCACTGGCTGCATACTGCGAGCTGCGGCATCCGATGAGTGCCAGGTGGTGGCTGGTTAGGTGTCACGTCTACTGCCCACCCATTGGCCCCTTATGTGCTCCCCCTCTGGCTGTCCTCTCCCTGCTTTGCTCCTTCATCCCCTCCTCAGCCCCCACTGCTCCTCCATATCCCCACAGTTGGGTGTGTCCTGCTCCCTGTGCTGAGCAGAGAACCAGCCCCTGCTCGAAGCACGCAGCTCACCAGCAGCCTGGCCGGCAGACTCCTTCCTTCCCCCACTGCTTCTTTCTGGGGTGGCACCCTGAGAAAGCCCAAGACCCTTCGGCCCAGGTTGCTGGCCAGAAGGAGCCAAGCACTGCATGTGCCAAAGTCCCATGCTAAGCCTGTTCCCACTCCAAACCTGTAGGCTCCACAGCTGCCCCCTGGGCAGGGGCTTAGCACCCTATTTGCCTGTCCCCACCCCCACCACCCTGGGTCCTGTCCGCACGAAGCCTGAGGCTGCTCCATCCCCTAGGCACACTCCCCTGCTGAGCCACCTCTCTGGCCAGGCTCTGTGGCTGCTGAAGGCATGGAGAGCAGAGAGCATGGGACAAGGAGGATCAGTCAGTTGGTCACCCAACCCGCCTCCACATGTGAGAGTGGGTTACGGGTGTGTAGGTGTATCACATCTCCCTGTGTGTGTGGGGGGGGGGAGTAGCAGTGTGTGTGTCACCCCTCCTTGTGTGAACCCTAAAGCCTTAAAGATAAAAAGGTAAATTAAAATAATCCAACTACGCAATATTTCTGTTTAATGGGGCTCAGCTAACTTGATGTTAATTTGAATATTTGTACTGCACAGTTCTGATTGATTGCTATTGAACTCGCTTGAATACGAGTAATTTTACCAGGTGTCCCGTATTCAGCAGAGGGAAGTATGGTCACCCTAGTTAGTGGCATATGTGAATTTTACTAGTAGTGTCTCAACATTGTATTGTGAAGCCTGTATGGCTTGTGCCTGTGATGTAGCACTATCTCTGAACTACATTAATTGGATGCCCATGTTGTTCAACTCTAGTTGATCCCAAAATTGCTAACATTATAGTGCTTCCTTGAAAACATTTACAAATATGTATTTGACAAATAAACAAAGAGGCTGTAAAAATCAGTTCTAGTCTTCCAGGTAAATATATTTTAAAATTAATGTCTATAGACTTTCACAGGCCTCTAATCTGTTACAAGAAATGTGAAACCTCTACAGAAGACTGACACTATTAATTAGCTTCTTCTTAAAGTATTGTCAAACATATTGAGAACGGTTCTGCTTCACCTTTGTTATGGAGAGTACTGTAAAATGCATTAAAAATAGAACAAGTGTCTAGTATTGTGACCTAATGACATTACCCTGCACTGCCATGTAAGAAAAGAATTAAACATTCCAGGACTGCTTTCTTATTCACCGCAAGGGTATATAAGTTCTGTGCATACAGAAAACTTGGTTCCTTGGGCAAAGGAGAGAGAAATGCAGGGAAGTGTATTTCATGGCTCATCAACAACCTCTTTCATCATTAAGAATCAGTGATAATGTGCTCACCACAGCTCATAAGAAGAACCGTACTGGCTCAGACCAATGGTCCAACTAGCCCAATACCCCATTTCTGACAACAGCCAGTGCCAGAAGCTTCAGGGGGAATGGAAAGAACAGAGCAATTTCAAGTGATCCATCCTGTAGTCCAGTCCAAGCCTCTGGCAGTTGGAGGGTTAAGGACACCCAAAGCATAGGCTTGCATTCCTGACCATCTTGGCTAACAGCCATTGATGGACTTATCTAATTCTTTTTTGAAGCCAGTTATATTTGTGGCCGTCACAACATCTCTTGGCAAAGAGTTCCCAAGTTGACTGCATTGTGTGAAAAATTTCTTCCTTTTGCTTGTGTTAAACATGCTACCTATTAATTTCATCAGGTGATCCCTCGGTCTTATGTTTTGTGAAGGAGTAAATAACACTTCCCTATTCACTTTCTCTGCATCATACATGATTTTACAGACCTCTATCATATACTCCCTTAGTCATTTCTTATCTAGGCTGAACAGTCCCAGTCTTAATTTCTCCTCACATGGAAGCTGCTCAATACCTCTAATCATCTTCATTGCCCTTCTGTGCATCTTTTTACAATTCTAATATTTTTTGAGATTATCTATCCCTTTCCTAATGCACATTGTGGCTAGTTCTCTGAAAACATGCTCAATGACTCCACGATCTCTTTCTTGCATGGTTACAGCTGTTTAGACCCCATTATTTGTATTTATAGATGGGATTATGTTTTCCGATGTACATTACTTTGCACTTATCAACAGTGAATTCAGCCTGCCATTGTGTTGCCTAGTCACCCACTTTTGTGAGATCCTTTTATAACTCTTCACAGTCTACTTTGGACTTAACTATCTTCAATAATTTTGTGTCATCTTCAAATTTTTCCACCTCATTGCTCAATCCCCTTTCCAGACCATTTATGATCATGTTGAGCAGCATAGGTCCCAGTACAGATTATTGCTATTTACCTCACTCTCTTGTGAAAACTGACCATTTATTCCTATTCTTTGTTTCCTATCTTTTAAGCTGTTACTAATACATGAAAGAACCTTTTCTCTTATCCCATAACTGCTTACTTTGCTTAAGAACCTTTTGTGCTGGACCTTGTCAAAGGCTTTCTTGAAGTATACTATACCCACTGCATCACTCTTGTCCACATGTTTTTGACACCATCCGGAATTCTAATAGATTGGTGAGGCATGATTTCCCTTTTAAATAAAATGTTGACTCTTCCTCAACAAATTATGTTCATCTATGTGTTTGATAATTTTGTTCTTTACTATAGTTTCAAGCAATTTGCCTGGTACTGAAGTTAGGCATATCGGCCTGTGATTGCTAGGATTGCCTACGGAACCTTTTTTAAAAATAGGTGTTACATTTGCTTCTCTCCCATCATCTGGAACAGAGGCTGATTTAAGTGATAGGTTACATACCACAATTAGTAGTTCTACAGTTTCATATTTGAGTTCTTTTATAACTCCTGGGTAAATGCCATCTGGTCCAGGTGACTTACAACTTTCAATTTATCAATTTGTTCCAAAACCACCTCAATTGATGCCTCAGTCTAGGATAGTTACTCAGATTTGTCACCTTAAAAAGAATGGTTCAGGTGTGGGAATCTTCCCCATATGCTCTGCAGTGAAGATCGATGCAAAGAATTCATTTAACTTCTCCACAACGGCCTTGTCTTCCTTGAGTGCTCCTTTAGCACCTCAATTATCCAGCTCTATGCAGTGGGTCTTTGTCAGAATGGCTGGAAAAAAAGAAGTTGTTGATCCTTTAAGGGTTCACTTGGCAAGTGATAGCAGAGGGTGAGGGTGGGGAAAGTTTACACAGAGGAAGGGAGTATGGAACAGCAGGAGAGCACGAAGCAGCTGGACTTGGGGTGGGGATGTGAGGCACTGCCTTTCCTGCTGATGAAGAGTGTTGGATTTATACCCTGTGCCATGCTGGAGAAGCCCTCTTTCACTCAGATCAGCACTACCCTTCCCACTCATAAAATCTGTAAAAGGACCATGTTTCTTCATAATCCCCTATGGACGTTATGACAGTCACCCTTCTTTCCTTGAGAACTGGGAAGGAATATTTTCCTCACGACCACATTAGCTGAGGTGGGGTGTGGTTTGTCACCTTTCCCACAGCAAGTCTGGGACCTTAGGGTGGTGGTGCAGAGGGTTTAGATTATAATGTAAAACTCATAGCAGATGTCCAGTGCAGGTACTCATTATAGAATGGAAACAGTTATCAGGTAAAATGGATTGGAAAAGTATTTGAAGGAGAACATTTCATGAGGAACAGGGATTCGGGGCTCCTATATCTAGTACAGTGGGGATCCAATCCCATTTCTGTTTTGCTAGCCCCCAGCTAAGGGAGCTTAGGAAAGGGGATTCAAGACACCTACCTCGAGTGCAGCAGGGGAGCTGACCCCTCTCCTTCTTTCTAATCTCCCTTTAAAACTCATGCCAAGGAAGTCACAGCAATGAGGTGCCTGCAGCCTGGTTGGGGATGATGTGGAAATGATTACGGTAATGATGATGACCTGCACTGTACAATTTATTGCAGGGTATTGCCAAATATATTTTAAGTGAATAAAGTTGTGGCCTAATTAAACCACATCCATTGCCTTCTATCTTTCTTCCTCTGTGTCTGAGCAATATGCTTCAAGTGAAGATCTGTTCAAATCCTCTTTGGCAAGAATGATGGTGATTGTGATGTTGAGCTTCAAAGATCCTTTAAGTCATGAGTGCAGTATAATTATCTAGATAGGTAATAAGGAGACAGGATTCCCATTATCATAAATGGAGTTTCTGCATGTAGAGGGCTCACAGGAGTAAGAAGTAGCTGTCTGTAGCTTAATAAAACTCAAGGATATAGTTGAAAGCTAATATAAAAAGTTTAAAAATACTTTTTGATAATATTTTCAATTATATTTAACGTCTTCCATTCCAAAATACAATCATTCCTATTTAACTCTGCAAAACTTTTAATTTTCTGTTCATTCGTACTAGACCATGATTTCATACCAGTATTTGAGCATTTTTCCTATTTTATTCTAAATACTAACATTTAATTGTATTTATCTAAAATTGTACTTGTTCTGAAATTATGAGTAAAGACATGATTGGGCTAAAAATATCTGACAAAATACAGCATCCAGTCAGATCACTCAAGATTTCCAAAACGTCTGTTAGTCTATAAGGTGCCACAGGACTCTTTGCTGCTTTTACAGATCCAGACTAACACGGCTACCCCTCTGATACTCAATCCATATTATTACTGTATTTTAGGAGTCTAGTGTTACTTTTCTTAAAATCAATATCAAAATTCCTGTTGACTTCAGTAGAAAGAGGTTAGGACTAGAGCTGTGGGAGAGGAAATGTATTTTCTGTTCCATAGGAAATCCAAAATTTGAAAAAAATTTCCATTCCAAAATGGAACAGCAACAACAAAGTTCAAAATATCATTGAAATGAAATTCTGGAAAAAAAAACATCTGGGGTTGATCAAAACATTTTGTTAAATAAAATAAAAAATTCATTCCTGTTTTGACCTTTTTATATTTTTTTAAATATTTTATATAAGTATTTAATTTTGTTTCAAAAATTCATATCAAAAACCTTCTTAAAATGTTGAGATAGGATATTTTGACATTATTGAAATGCTTTGTTTTCTTTTTTAAACAACATTTTCTCAAAATCAACACATTTTCTAAATGTTTTCATGTTGATAAAGACATCATTTTAAGTTGAAAAACAGTTTAGATGATAATATTCTAGTTTGGACCCTCATATTAATCATGTACATGTCAAATAATTTATTATGTTGTTAAATAAGGACCCGATTCTTGTGTAGAAGAGCATTGACTTCAGTGAATCTATGTGCATTTGTAAGGTCACTTGTGTACAGTGAATAAGATTAACAGACCCTTGATGATAAATTACTTTTAATATATGAATTGACCCTTTATTTATTGATGATCAATTTAACTGTACATAGCACATATTATTGGTGTACAACTGTGGGCATGTAAAGTGAAACCCATCGAAAATCTCCTTTTCTGTAAACTGTACCAATAAAATCATTTGTATTAATAACAAGGTGGTTTATGGTAGATGACAAATTCAATATGAGTCAACAATGCAATGATTAGGCAAAAAGCACACCAGCTAAGCTTCAGTTGGCGTACCCATTCAATTTTGGGCACGGTTTTAAAAAATAATGGATAGCAATGAAACTGTCAAAAGATTTGAAAACTAAGACCTGTGAGGAAAAATTAAGAAATGTGCAATGTTCATTTTAGAGAAAAGAAGATTTAAAGGAAATATGGTAGCTTTGTAGAAGTATACTCTTTAAAGTAATATTATGAAGTGTTTAGGGCTATATTAAATTCATTTATAGTGAATCTCAGTGTTACAGACATCTTGGGAATGGAGGTTGTCTGTAACTTTGAAATGTTCATAACTCTGAACAAAGCGCAGTTCCCGTTGCCTACCTTTAAGATGCAATACAGGCACAGTACAGTATTTGTTTTTTTGTTGGGTGATTTTTTGTTTTGTGTTTTTTGGTCTCTGCTGCTGCCTGACTGGTTTCTTCTGGTTTCACATGGTGTCCAGTTGACCGGTCAGTCCATAACTGTGATGTTCGTATCTTTGAGGTTCTCCTGTAATATGGAAAGAACAAGAAGTACTGAGGTTAAATATATGGGGAAGTATTTTCTAAGTATTTTCTATGTGGAAGATATTTTGAAGGGATTTGGTGGGTTTTTCATTATAGGAAGCATTCACACTTAGATCAGACATTCATAGGATTTTTCAATTCAGGTAACTTTAATAATTAGATTCTGCTTTTGGAAGCACAGATTTCATATGCAAAGATTGCAGTGGGAGCTCCATACAAAATTTGTAAGATAGTATTTTTTGGCTCAAGGACTGTGTATATACTGCTAATAAAAATGTATTTGAATATGGTATGTACTTTGTAAACTTCACTTCATCCTACCTAAAGAAAAACTCTTAGATATGTTATGACATACTCAGTCCTGTTCTTGATCAATTCTACCTGCCATTTGTAAATTAATCTTTAAGTGAATATTACATTGCCCACTGTAACATATTCTTTGTTTACTAACCACAGCTAGTGTTAGCATTTTATAATATGTTGGCTAATTGGCTGTTAATTGTTAAGAGTTGCTCTCTGAAATCAAGTATTACCAGTTGTTTATAGCCACTTGTAGCTAACAAATAAATTACTTATGCATATTCCAGACATAATGATATATACATAAAATATTACAACTGCAGTGCATCAAGGATGATGATTAGGATAGATAGGCATTATGGAATTCAAAGATTCATGAACTATTTTTGAGTTAGAAAATAGTCTGTGTTTCGAGACTTTTTACTCATAATTTTGTAATTTAAACCCATGGTTTTCTCCCAAGGACAACAAATTATTTTCTTAATTAAAGAGAAACCTACAGTATGTATTAAGGATAAATACTGCACCACCCAACTCCCCATAAAAAGCTACAGAGTCGTGAGTGGTTGAACCAATTCCTTTTCAACATAATAAGAGATAAACGTATAGTGATGGTGCAGATCCAAGGATTCTGTCTGGTTGGGTGTCATCATTAATCAGTCAAAGTACAGAAATGGATGGTTTTATGGCTAACACATAGAACTGGAAGTCAGATGATCTGGGTTCTATTCCTAGTTCCTCTGCTGCGTGTGTCTGTGTTATTTTCAACAGTTCAAGCATATTTGCACCTAGGACTTGCATGTGACACCTATGATAAGATTAATTTGGAAAAGGCAGCTTTAAAAAACTGCTAGAAACAGTAATTGACCAAGAAGAGTTTTTCCTGATTATGAAATTTTTCTAGCTGGGAAGGCCAATGATTCAAACACTTACTCTGGAGGAACTAGGATGGAAGTCTGTGGAAGCCTATAGAATGATTATTTCCTCCATGCACAGTTATCTTAAACTCAGTTATTGTTCTGACTTGTTAACTTTTATTAATTACTGTTGATTTAAGTACAGCAAGCCATACTTTTCCAAAACACTAGAGCTGGGCAGGCATTTCACAGGTGAATCTGCATTATGAAACACAAATAAAAGAAATATTTAAAATTTCCTAAAAACAAAATTTTAAAAAATTCATACTGATTTTGACTTTTTTCATTTTATATTATAAATTTTAAAATATTGAAACGAAAATTCATTTCAAAATGGAAAATAGAAACATTCCATTCTGAAGAGGTTGAAATGGAATATTTTGATCTTATCAAAATCCTATTGTCTATTGTTCTTTATCAAAATTGACATGTTTTTGCAAAACGTGTCATTTTTTATCTATTTGCATTTTTCAGCAGAAAAACATTCCATTAGAAAACTTCTGACCAGCGCTACAAAATATCCTTCTCAAAATCTTGTAGTCAAATGTCTTCATGACCAACATTCTAGGATCCGCTAGGCAGGATTTTGGATCTGTCTGCTATAGAAACCTGCAAAAGACCCATCAGAGAACCTCATTGCTAGGTGATGGCACATTTGCTTTCATTAGAGTATCTGTGGGCATATATTATGCTGTACTCTAAAATGTACTGAAAAAGTTAACTAAATTGCATAGCCAAAAAAATCAGAAAAGACAGGGCTCCAGGATTGTGCAGCTCAAGTGCTGATAAGGACTTACAGTTTGAGAAAAACTATTGGAATAGGGGTCTCAGTGGTTCACAGTTTTAATGCACAACATCCAGCATGTTTGTTAATTCAAAAAAAAGTCAAGATTTTCTGAGGCTTTGTGCTGTAAATGAAACAGCAGAATCAATGCTGTTGTTTCCATCTGTTTCCAGGTGGGAAAGAAACAAGGTAATGTGCACTTGTAGTTACCATGCCATATAGAACAATGACTTCACTTGGTCCCCTGTATGCTAGTGAACTCTGACTTAGCAAGGTGTGCTTTTCTCAAGCGCAGCAAGCATTTTGGATCAAAGGGCTATGAAAGACTGAGATAATAGCTATGTTCCATTTATCACGTCTTAGTAAAACGTTCTCCAGACAACACCCACATGAATAAAAGACTGTGGGTTGCAGTCTCCATTTGAAATGTCATATTGCAACTCCCATTATTACTCTGTTTAAGGTATGGCTTTATTTTTGCACAGATGTGTGCTTGAGTGGTTAAGTATAAACGTGTAGCCTGGTTATATTTTGTGTATTTGTTTTGTCTTATTCATATTTCTTTTCTTCTTCCTCCAACAACTGACTCGGAGAATTCACTCCTACGATACCTGAGTGATGACAAGATCTTGGTGATCCAAGAAGAGCCTTTAACACAGAAAGACAACAAGAGAGACACAGGCCGCAGGTCAAGGAAAAAGGGCAAAAACACAAGTAGTCCGAACTATCCAATTAGCCCATCTATGTTAACATCTACTGTTAGCGTTAGGCTGGAACCTGGGCAGCAAGATGTCCTGAATTTCTCACTAGCTGAAAGCAACACTGTTCCACTGTACCACGTAAGTTCATAAAAATTTGAAGTTTTAATTTTTTTCTTAATAGCCATTGGAACTAGGATTGGCACAGCGGAAATATGTTCTTATATCTTACAGTATCATGTTGCATGGCAGGGTTCTATGGTTCATTTTTCACATCCATACCATAAGATACAGAGCTCATCTGAAAACCATCTGGATATTATGAAAAAGTTCAGTCCATAATACAGAGAACACTTATCCACTATGGATAGGTCTATATTTGAGTCAGCATGTAGACTGCAGACACTGCTCACCCAATTAGCCTGGGTATAAATAGCAGTGTAGAAAGTGAGGCACAGCGTAGATGAGTATAGTAGAGAGAGGCCAGTACCCTGCATGGATCTCTGCACACTCAGTAGTGCCTCCCATATCTATTCCTGGTGCAAGAATCTTTCCATGCCACAGTGAAAGACTCTGGCAAAAGGGAGGCAGTGAAGGAAGGATGTGACAACAGCTCCCTCACTCAAAGGTCACATTCTCCTGTATCTTGACTATGGTTAGTGAGTTGTAGTTTTAACATGTTAGATGGTGAAGGTAACACATAGATGAGAGTCTAGGGTTTCCTTCAACCAGATAACGTGAAAAAATATTAATTTCCTTGTCTTCACTAGGATTTTTGCACGTTAGTTGACTTCTATCAGTTAGCACATTAAAAACACACCTTTATTCCTAGTGAAGACAAGGCCAGTGTGACTCACTTGGTGGGATCTCTTCATTTCCAAGTAGATTGGCTCAATCCCAGACTCTGCTCCCCGGACAATTGATGCCAAACCAGGAGATCTTCAGTTCGGTGTGTAATCGTTAGGTGAATCCAATAATGAACTTTTTGCAATATCAGAGAATATGAGTCTCCCCATGTTCTGAGTTTCTGCAGTCGATACAAAGAGCTCATTGCTTGGACCATGAAAGCATTCTCAGTCATAGTGAGTAGAGGGGCATGTCCCCTGACATCCACGTTACCTATCTTTTGAGGAAGGAAAAATTGGTCAGAGGATCCCTGACACTAATTGCCTACTCAGGTTGTGATTACTCAGTGCTGTTAACCTTGTTGGCTGGGTCCCTTTGGACCTGCTCCAAATTGCAGATCTGCTGTCCTGAGACCCAGTGGTTCAGTCATTCAAGCAAGCTCTTTCTAAAATCTTGGGGAAGTCCATCTAGTCCAATATCCTGTTACCAACAGTTGCCAGGACCCGGGGCTTCAGAGGAATATTAGAATTTCAGAGTATGCTCCCCATAATAGATCTTATCTTTATCTTTTGTAGACAAAGATTGGCTTACTCCCTATAACATGGGGTTTAATATGCCTTCCACAACATTTTTGTCGCTGTTAATTATGGTAATTGAGAATATTCTTTATATTTATATAAATGCTCAGTCTCTTTTCAAATCTTGTTAAATTCCTGGATTTAATGACTTCATGTGGCAATGAGTTCCATGGTCCAATTACACATTGTGTGAAAAAGTATTTCCTTTTATCTGTTTTGAATTTCTCACCTTTTTATATTATTGACTGTCCCCTTGTTCTTATGTTATGATGCGGGAAGAAAAACAGGCATTTTTGTTCTTACTTTTTAAATTGATTTTCTGCAGAGTGAGACCAACAATCTGGAAGCCTCAGCCACATAGATATTGCTGAAATCATGGTTGTTTTTTCCCTGAGTTATTTGATTACTTAATATAGATGCAAATAAAGTTAGCAATTGGTTCTTTAGTCAAGCTGCTCTACATGGGAGGAGGCTAGAACCTGAAAAGCCTAACAACCATCTGGGTGGGGCTCCCTATTAGGAGATAAGGAGGGAGAAGCCCATTTCTGATTGGTTAGCCCACTATGCAGAAACTCAGTATTCAAGGTAAAACCAAAATCTCCTTTGTTCCACGTGTCTGAGAGAGAAATTAGTACATATCCAGAGTGGACCACACTCATCACTGATTTAACCTCATTGATATCAGTGAGGATGTACCAGGGACAAATCTAACCCTGTGTTAAGTAATGTTGAAAGTGAAGTTACTGTGGCATTATAACTTTTTTTTTTGTAAAACTATTCTTCCAAAACACTATTTCAGTTAATATATTTTTATTTTATTTAACAATAACTCCATTACATCTACCTACTTTATCAAATTCCCAATATATTAATCTGAAGTGCTCCAGCAGAGTATTCAGTATTAGTGGACTGTTTTTGTCAGCACAAATAAATACTCTTGCTCACTGAAACTGGGCAAAATGGTTACCTCTGAGACATAATTAAGTTGTTATGCATTGGCTTTAGCTTTGTTACACTTCATTAGTCTTGGTAAACAAAAGACATTTAATTTAGACTATAGTGTCTATATGCATGAATAAGTAACTCAAAATGATGTTTTTGTTTTCCACTGGAACATGTAATTATCAAAAATGTTTAGAACCAGAGAGCAAATGGCTTTTGTTTTTATTTTGTTTTGTTTGGGAGGGAGGGAATAGTTACTACTTCTGCTCAGATGCAAAATTGACCAGGATATTTTTGAGTAATAAAAAACAGTTATGCTGCTTTTGATGTTTGCAAAGAGCTATTTCTACCTGGAAGAAAATGACATCAAGGCCTGACCATATGTGCTTGGGCCCAAAGAAAATAATATGAAAGCTTTTCTAGAAGGCTTTGTATTGTGATGTTCAACCATTCACTGGGATTCCACCATATTCATTATATACGTTTCCATCTACCTCATGGCTTAGTGGAAGACTTTGACTGGCCACTATAGAATTATAGAAATATAGGGCTGGAAGGAACTTCGAGATGTTATCTAGTCCATCCCCCCATGATGAGGCAGGACTAAGTATACCTAGACCAGTGGTTCTCAACCTACTTATCATTGTGGGTCACATATGCACCACCCCAACACACAGACCCCTATGCCTAGCACCCACCCCAACCCAGAGACCCCTCCACAGAGTGGGGCCAGGAGCTGACCCCAGTGCAGGGCTGGGCAGCAGGGCAGCCCCAGGCCCCACCACGCGGCAAGGCAGAGCAGCCCTAGCACCATGGACCCCATTATGTGGCAAGACAGAGCAGCCCTAGTGCCACAGACCCCGCCACATGGCAAGGCAGAGCAGCCCTAGCACCATGGACCCCACCATGTGGAAGGCAGTGCAGCCCCAGCAGCTCCGGGCCCCACCATGCCGAGCAGCCGTGGTGGCCTTGACCCCAGCCATAAGAGCCCTGCGGCTTTTAGCACACAGCTGAGAACCGCTGACCTAGACTGCCTCTGACAGTGTTTGCCCAACATGTTCTTTAAAACCTCAACTGACAAGGATTTCACACCTTCCTTGGTAATTTATTTCTGTACTTTTCTATCCTTAATGTTAGAAAGTTTTCCTACTGTTGAATCTAAATATCCCTTGATGCAGATTAAGCTGATTACTTTCCTCAGTGGACATGGAGAACAATAAATCCAGGATCAGATTCACACTCAGGAATTGGATCCAGTAATGTTACCCAAAGTTCAACAAACTTCCCTGAGGCAGATGGACACTCCATGGCCTTTTCTGCAACAGGCATATGAGCTGATGCTGGACTGGAGCAATTGGCAGGACTGGCACATGCCACTTCGGGTGCTTTGGCCATACTGACCAATTCCCACTTATCCTTGCCCTATAAGAAAGTCTAATTGTTTGGTTCCAGATCAAGCACAGCCTAAATCTGTGAATCTGAGGTGATTGAGTCCTGTAGAATCAGAACCAATAGATACAGAACATTCTTGTAACTTAGTACAAGATAAGCTTTTGGAAGAAGAGGGAGATACATCCCCTCCAGTTGAATTTAAAAAACAAGAAATTGAATTAGATAGTGGTTCATCTTTGGCCAAGAATATAGGAGAGGCATCTTTAGAAAATGCTATTCAGTTCCATGAACTAGTAGACAGAATAGTGTCAATTTTTAAATAACCATCCTTGTTTTCAAAATATTAGATTCTACTACAAGAAATAAAATATCTTTGCCAATATTAGAAGGGCTTCAACAACCAGCAGAAGCAATCTGGTCCAATCCATCTTCATGTTAGCCAAAAAAGGCTGACAAATTATACCAGATTCCATAAGAGGGGTTTTCATGTTCACCTCCCTCTGATTCACTTGTTGTGATACCAGTGGTACAAAGATCAAAGTCCAAGTCTCTTACACTCCAAATGAAAGAGAAGGGAAAAAGTGAACACTTTAGGAAGAATTTTTTCTTCAGCTTCCTTGAATATGAGAGTGGCCAGTTACCAAGCTAGATATCAATTTCTACTTTGGGAAAAGATTTCACTTTTCACTAAAAACCTCCCAGAATTTAAAAGTATCATTCAAATTACCGATTTTCTGTTTGAGAAACTGTCTTCTAATAGATGAAAAGAAGTCTCTTCTATCTCATTCTCAAAAAATCCCCTTCATTGAGGAATTCTCAATTGGAAAAAAAAAAGGAAAGATTTCCTCCCAGAGGAAAGGTTCATGAAGCTACACAACAATATTCAGAAATTACTTCATGAACCCTCTCAACAACTTGATTCTACTTGGTCTCATGGCCTCAGCAATGTATATGATAACTTATGCCAGGTTAAAAATGCAGCTGCTTCAACACTGGGTTTCAAGAAATCTCAAAGCCAGCCTGGGCAGTGTATTAAAGATATTCACTATTCTGAGAAAAATATGAATATCTCTAAGGTGGTGGCTCAAACCATAGAATGTTGTCAAAAAAGCTTTATTCAACTCTGTGTCAAAACTCTTCCAGAATGGGCGAGAACATCTAAAAACAGTTTTTCTTTTGGAGTCTTTGAAGGCACCAAGAATCCCTTCTTCATATGCATGTGTTAGAACTGAAAGCTATTAATCTTCCTATCCTTCCTTCCACAATTACAGAATTCAAGTAGCAACGGACACCATGTCTATAATGTACTACATAAACAAACAATGTGGAGTTCAGTCACCTCAGCTCTGCAAGGAGGTGATAAAGCTTTGGAACTGTTGTATCTTATATAACATTTGATTGTTTAGAGCATGGATCAGATGAGCAGGGATGCTCAGAGATACACAAGTGGTCCCCGAAATATTTGGTAATTCAGTACTTTTTTAGCTGTAGGTCTTTCTGGCCGTAGACCAGTTTTGCTGTCAGGTTCAATACCAAGAGTCCCCAATTTTGTGCAAGATGTGTTCCTCCTCAGTTGGAGAGGGGCCTAATATAGGCCTTTCCTCCATTCCCACTCATATTAAAGGTTGTTAAGAAAACAAAACAGGACTTGGCCAAGATGATCTTACTTGATTCTGTATGGCCAAAATAGCATTGGTACACCACTCTACTCCAATCCAAGGGAATATTCAAGTTGCTTCCAGTGAAAATGAATTAGTTTCCCAACAGGAAGGGGAAGTTCTGTTGAGGCGCAACATGTTTTAATTCTAGGAAGCAGACCACTAGAAAATGTTATAGCTTGAAGTGGAAAAAAATGTTATATGGGTGTCTAACAAGGGTGTTGTCCCAGTCTTGGCTTCTATTCATTACATTTTAAAATATTTATTGCACTTAAAAACGATGGGTTTGTGTCTCCTCACTTAAGGTCCATTTAGCAGTGATAGTAGCTTTTCATAGTCATATTTACGGTAACTATTTTAGTCAAAAGATTTTTTAAAAGTTTATTGAATTTGTACCCCCCAGGATGAACCCGAGCTCCTTTAAATTTGTCTCCTCCCTTTGAAGTCTGAGTGTTCCTAGTTTCATCTTTCTGAAAAGACAGCATACCTTCTAGCGGTCACGTCCACTAGAAGGATTAGTGAACTACACACTCTCATGGCCAGTCTCCCTCCCCATACTGTTTTTATAAGGATGAAGGTCTTTGGGCCTCACTCCAGATTCCTTTCTTAAATAATGTTGGACTTTCACATAAATCAGTGTATTAATGTTTCAGTATTTTTACCCAAACCCATGCACATAAGGGTGAATCCAAGTTACCCAGCTGTATCCATAATGGACCAAAGCAGAATCCCAGAAACAATTCCATACTTTTTGGAGTTTGAAATTCAGATTTAGTGGCTCAGGAATTTGCCTTGTCATAACTAGTGCTGTAGTGGTCCTTCTACCTTACCATAGTGATGGTATTTTGATCTATTCTCCTTTTCACAGTCTTTGACAATCTTTAGGTTACATAGCTCCTGTCTCTCTCTTCCTGTCCAATCCCTGAAATGGAGCTGGTTGGTACTGTAACCAGTATTATTGGTTGGTACATTAGCAACTCCTTTTGTCAGCAGCACAGTCCCACAAATGGCAGTGAATGTGGTAGGGAATTACATGAGTTTTACCTGATTTTGAGGGGAAATAATTAAGTGGTGATGGCTTGTTTGAAAAGTTTGCAAGCCATACAAACCCTTTAAAGCAACCAGGGCTGAGTCAGTAAGCAGGGCTGGCTTTAGGCCGATTCCTCTACTTCCCCCGAATTGGGCCCCCCACCTAAGAGGGCCCTGCACCCTAAAGAAGAGCGCCTAACTTAGGCGCCTTTTTAATTTTTACTCACCTGGCAGCGCTCTGGGTCTTCAGCAGCAGGTCCTTCATTCGCTCCGAGTCTTCGGCGTCATTTCGACGGCAGTTCCTTCAGTGCCGCAGAAGACCCGGAGTGAAGACCCGGAGCGCCGCCGGGTGAGTCATCCCTGCCACGGCCCCGTCGAAACTATTTTAATTGGGCCCCACACATCCTAAAGCCGGCCCTGTCATTTATTCTTAGGTACAAATACCCGAGTTCCCAAACAGAGAGCTCTCTTATATAATGTCTTGTATTAGCAGATGTGTGTTTGTACTACTGCATTCTGCTCAGTGGGATCAGAACTGTGTATCTACGTGACACAGGCCCAGTCATACTTGTAGATAAAAGCTTATGGCTTTAGGGGTCAGTGTTTGTGGAGCAGGGAGGAGTTCTGGATTTCATTCCCCTTTGAAGTTCCTTGGGACCATAGTGGATAGGAAAGTGACAACAATGTTATGGGTTTAAATTAGACTCCTATTATTTGAAAATAGATGTTTATGATTTAATATATCAATAGGCATGTACTGGAAAAAGTCATATGCAGGTTGGTACATTATACTAGATCTGAAAGTTTTTAAGAAAAGCTGTCATGTACAGCAAGTCATTTTAAGTGAATGACCAATAGAAAGCCTTCATATTCCATCTGAGTTTCTTTTATTCCTCCTTTTGTCTCTATAGTTTGGCCTTTTGGAAATCCCTCTTTTCATTACATTCATAGTGAGAAATGTTCTGTAGTTAACCAATGCTGGGCAATAATATAATAAGAAAATACGCTGAGTAAATAAGTTTACAGGAGTTGGTTAGAAGCAACTGTGCACTGCATTTGGAAGCCACAGTTTCCTAAATTACACGAGTTTTAAAAGGCAATTTAGCAGTGGATATAGAAATCCAAGAGTAAATTCATTTTCACAGTATAAGATTGTGATTTGATACAGCTTGAAACCGTGCGCAAATAACTGCTTGTCACTGGTATGCATAATAGTCATCTTGTGTGGCTTCAGACCTAAAGGGACTACATCATTTTATAATCCTGCCACACTCTGTCACGCAAACTGTTTCATACATAATCTTACCAATTACTGTAATAAAAGGGAAAGCATCCACTGTTTATAAAATGATTATTAGCTAATGGTCTGTAACACTATATAGCAAGCTATAGTGTTAGATGGTTACAATGGAATATTCTTTTACTTCTAGTCCAGAACAATCATTGTTTGAGTTATATGTACAGTAAAATGTCCATTTTGAGTATCATAAAATTTTTGCTGATTAACTAGCTGTCATTTTTATAGCATGCAGAATTAAGAACTCCTGTGGCTTGGTCCCTGCAGCCTAGTCTACGCTAAAAATTAGGTTAATCCAACTACATTGCTCAGAGGTGTGAAAAATTCACACCCCCAAGTGATGTAGTTAAGGTGATCTAACACCCCCACCCCCAATGTAGACAGCACTAGGTCGGTGGAAGAATTCTTCCATTGAGTTAGCTATTACCTCTCAGGGAGGTGGATTACTAGAGCCCTGCACAGATAAAAATTTATATCTAGGGAGGCAGATATCTGCGGATATAAATCAGTATCCACAGAACCGCAGGGCTCTCCCAGGAACCACAAGGTTGAAAGGAGCAGAAAATGGAGCCGCCACTCCCAGGAGCCAGTGCCCTATTCCAGCAGCTCCTCCGGTGCGGCTGTACTGCCTGAAGCCCTGCTCCCATCCCTGCCACGCAGCTGTCTGCATCTCTTGTCTGGGGGCATGAGTGCCGCTTGAACACAAGAGTGCAACCAGGGACATGGTCTTCTCCTCTCGCCACTGCAGTTCCTGGGAGAGCCCTGCGGTTCCACGGAAACTGATGTATATCTGCGGATATCTGCATCCATGGTTATACACTTGTATCCGCGCAGAGCTCTGTGGATTACCTACGCCGATGGGAGAACTTCTCCCATCAGTGTAGGTAGTGTGTACACTGAAGCACTACAGTGGCATGGCTGCAGCTTGTTGCTGTAGCATTTCAGATGCGGACAATTGCATGAAATTTATGTCAGACATGGAATTCTGTCACACCTGCTTGGATTCATTATGTGTGAAAACTATTCAGTTCATTCTATCCTGGCCACCTTAAAAGCTTCCAACTTTATTTTACAGTTATTTAAAAAAAAATTAGAATGATTACAAAATTATTTTGCTGTGACTGACATTTTGGATTCATTCTACCTAAGGTGTGAGTCCTTTGAAGGCGTCGATAGCTTTACAAGTCCTGATTTGCATTCTAAAGCATATTTAACATTTCCAAAGCTCACATGCTTTTTAACACAAAACATTTTTAAACATTTTTAAAAGACATGGGGATTTACTCCTTGAGTAAAAAATGGTAGCCTGCACTTTGTACTGCATGGCTACAACAATTTTACATTAATAAGATGATAAGATAAAGTTTTGTCAACTGTGAAGTAGAATGGGCTGGAAGAAATTAAGGAAATTATAGGCAATCATACTACATACAGCGCTCAGGTCTATTCATAAGAATCACAGTAAGAACATAAGAACGACCATATTGGGTCAGACCAAAGGTCCATTTAATGGCATTTGGTGTCAAAAAGAGAGGGGAAATTACACAAAGTTATATTTCTGAATAGAGGCTTAATTTCTCTGAGCAAACTGCCTTCTTTCCTTATTGTATAATAATGTTTTCTGATTTTTTTCTTTTGCTTTTTAGTATTTATGCTACATACAACCATCTATATAATGAAACTTCAGGTTAGCAAGACTCAGGGTTTACAGTAGACTGTATAAAGAATAACCAGCTGCAGTGACTATGAGGTTTTACCAAACCAAATTTGTTGTGAAAAGATGATGTTCTACTGGCTTATTAAAATACATAAATAATTTGTTTTTGATACTGCTAAGTGGTTCTACTCTCTTGTTTGTCTCTCTGTGTTTTCCCAGGTGTCTGAAATGTTTGAAGGTAGCAGGATCAGGCCCTAAATAAGATTTTAAAAAAATAGGAAAGATTACTGAACTCAAAAACTGCTAAAACAATATTGATCAAATTTACATTCCTGCTTTCCCTCTCCCTCCACCCACGCAACACATTCCAAAGTCACTTTTAGACAAAGACACAGATTTAGAAAATTTCAGTCAAGGTAAATATTTTGGAAAGTTGGAATGACAGTGTGATTATGAAAACTGTTATGCACCCTTAAGGAACATGGGTGATGGCCGGTGTTCTGTATAATAAAATATGGTATGATCAAATAAGAAAACAAGGGACCCAGTATTACTTAGCTACCCCGCTATCACCTCCTTACTACGTTTACATAGAAGTAAACAAAATGACACTTATTTAACAGTAGCTGTGACAACTAAGCATAGATATAGTCTTACAAAATTGATAATTACACAGGCTGATCATGCCAGATAAATGTTTATGAAGCTATGTGGTACTGGAACCTAAACATTGAGTGGTTTCATAAATTCTGTGATGGTGCAGTGTTAGCTGTGTAAAATGGATATGTAAGTAATACAATATTGTAGGATGCCCAGATTATAAAATGGTGCACAGGATTGTGCTAATTGGAATATGTCAGGAAACACTACCCCTTCAATGCAAGTTTAGAATTCTAATTTCAGGGTTTTAACAATATGCGCTTGGATGGAGGTTTTTTTGTTTGTTTTTATTTGGGGCTTTTTAGTGTCACTATATTCCTCCTCCAATAGACCTAATCAATTTCTTTAAATCAGTGCTTGAGAAGTTTCAGTATCTTTGAAGGAAACCTGCTATGTGAAATAAAAGACTTTCTGATCATTACAGTTCATTAATTATTAATATTAAATGCCTAAAAAATGTTTGAACTACCTGCTATAACAACAACAATGAGAGAGGAAGTTCCCACATTGACGGGTTGACATAATTTGAAACAGAAAAATGTTGAGCTAATTGTCAAGAACAACTGTCATCAACCTGGACTTCCTGGAAAGAATTACAAAATGGAGGCTCACACAGACAGACAGCAGCACCATTTCTAGCGATGGAGATATTAGAAAAAAGGGCAAGAATGTCTGATTTTTTTTCTGAAGAATGACTTTAAATTATATTCTTATTTATTAATTAATTTTATTGAGTCTCACAATTCTACTAGGAAAACTAAAAGGAAGGTATGTCTCAGTTGGAAGTTGCTCTTCGCATATCTTAAAGTAGTGATCAGTTCCTTGGTGAATTGGGTCAGTTTTCAAGATGAGCTAGTTTTGAAGGTCTGAGTAATTCATATTACTTAATTATTTTAAAACTGTTTCATCTCCTTTAGGTTAAAGTGGGTTTTAAGAACACACTGGTAATGCTGTGGTTCCGCAGCAAAAAGATTAGTAATAATGAGACTGAGAGAATGCAAAGATATGCAGCAGTACCGAGAATAATAGGGTGGCATCAAGAACCAGCAAGTAAACAGCAGAAAGAAAAATGTGCCAGGCAAAAATTTGAACAGTAAGACAGGGCAAGAGTACCTTAGACAGAGAGAGCACAGACAGAAGGTTAGCCACAATGTGAATAAGTACCCTTTAAAATATTTATATTGGAATTGCTGAAGTTTTTTTTCCATAGCTTTACAATTTAAGGCCAGAAAGTACCATTATGATTGCCTAGTCTTATCTCCTGCATTATACAGGCTACAGAATTTAATCCAGTTGTTCTGGCATCAAGCCCCTAAATAAGAAGGTTGAGGGGTCACAAGTTTTCATTTCACAATACAATATCTGTGCTCAGTATCCACTGAGTAACAATATACTTGTATTTCATAATAAAGAAACCAGCTCCTAAACAATGAAATCTTCCCGTGTTTTTGATTTATATATGTAATGTGAGGAAGATAATCTTGGCTGCTGACAGATTTTATGATAGATACTTTCACTACTATACTCCCTACACAGTGAAATTGAGAGTATGTCCATTCTAGGCTAGAGTCACTGTAAATCAGTGGTTCTCAAATTTTTGTACTAGTGACCCCTTTCAAATAGCAAGCCTCTGGGTGCAACTTCCCTTATAAATTAAAAACACTTTTTTATATATTTAACATCCTTATAAATGCTGGAGGCAAAGCGGGGTTTAGGTTGGAGGCTGACAGTTCATGGACCCCCTCCCCTCCTGCCCATGTAATAACCTCACAACCCCCTGAGGGGTCCCAGCCCCCAGCTGGAGAACCCCTGCTGGAAATAGTACGCCAGACATGCCTTTGTTTATTTTTTAAGTGTGTCACAGTGTTAAAATGGTTTAAGGCATATATTTTTTACACTGCTCTTGCTTAACTTCCAATTTATTTTCTGTCTGCTGACCAAGCAGAGCTGTTAATACGTGTCCATTAGCACAGAGCTTTTATAGATGAATGGAGTAAAAGCTACAAAACTATTTCTGGAGCTGCCAGAAGCCAATTTGACAAATGGTACATAGTTTAATGGTACATGCTGAGAGCTAAAAAAACATGTGCAGTAAAATAGTTGAGCAAAAAAAGTAGAATTAGCTCTTGTCATCACATGTGCAATTTGGGATGTCCCAGCTGCACCAAACATCTCTTTTGGGTGACAGTAATCCTGAGCAGTACCATAATATATATTATAACAATAAGATGGGCTAAGGAAATCACATATTCATGTGTTTAGCTGCATGTGACTGAAAAAGTGCTGGCCCTTCATTTCTTACTTCCTGTTTCAGAAAAGAAGGGAGAACTGTGTCCTTGGCAAAGCATGGAACTGAGAGTCACTTCTAAGTTTTATTTCCAGTGTAATTGGGAACTTGTTTTGTGGCCTCAGGTAACCACTTAACCTTTCTGTGCCTTAGTTAAACTATCTGTAACATGGCTAATATCACTTTCCTAAGTTGCTGGGATTTTGAAGTTCATCTATCCACCATATCCCATGTGTTCTAGAAGGTGTTTAGGAGCCTGATCTACAGCCTATTAAAGTCAATGTGAGTTTTAAGCCCTATAACTACAAAGTGGCTCTTACTGGCTGAGATGATGATCCTATTTTACTTTTGTAGAACACCATAACTGTGTCAAAGGAGCTTGAATTAGCAGGAGTATAAGCCTTCAGAGAGATGGCTCAATTTAGTAAGGTGGTACCTCCACTCAGCCTGTTCCATAACATAGTGCCCCCCCTGTAATTTAGCTAAAAATGTCATTTTATTGATCATACTCTGCATAAAATTACAAATGCATAGATGTGAAAGAGAAACAATTTTCACCCTTTATAATATTAGGGAAAGGAAAGAGAAAGAATTAAATTGATTAGGGCTAGCTGAATACAATCAACAATCTTTAAATGTCTGCATGCATCCACTGTTTTTTTGGAGGTCCTTAATGAATTGTATGGTAAAAGTGAAAAGTATAATTTGTAATCAATGGCAATTACCGTGATACTATATCTGCAAAATGGTCAGAAGTTTGGTCATCATCATCTGTCCAGTAAGAGATAGCCCTAGACAATGCTAATTCAGAAATACACCCATCCTTGACTTCAAAAGATAATAGTTTATTTGGACTGAGTTATTTTCTTTTGAGCAACGAAGTGGAAGGTCACCTGGTTTGGCCACTTTGTTACAAAAATAGAGGTTATTTAGTTTTCCTTATTTTCAGTCCTGTAGGATATACCTTGTTTATCAGGAATTGCTAACCTGGAAAAATGCATTGCAACACAGAAAATGTGAATCTGCCTCAATCCAAAGTTATGCCATATTTTCATAAGTAATTTTCCTGTCTTGTTTCATTTTCAAGACATTTAACGTTCAGTTATTCGAAAATCTTTGAAAGAAAGAAAGAAAGCAAACGAGGATGTTAGAGCTTCTGCAGGAGGCACACTTGACCTCAGATGAGGCTGCTTAATCAGAATGATACTGGATAGGAAAAGCAGTATCTTGTTACTTATCATCCACATCTAGAAGGTTAGCCATCCTTTTCCATAAAGCACTGATGGTAACAGTCTCTGAGTGAATTTGAAATGATCAGGGCAGATTTTTAATCCTTACTATCACTATAAATTTATATTAATTAATCATTGTGCATACGTGTAATCCACACACCTCCTGGATGTGGTGTTCTGAACCACCTAGTGGCACTGAGACCACTTAGAAAGAGAGAAAGAGATTAATGAGTCTGCTCTACAGCCTTAGCTAATAGCCAGTTGGTTTTTAGTTCATGCAGTAGAGGCTCATGCACTAAGCTCCAGAGGTCCCGGATTTGATTCTGCCTGCCTACGACCAGAGTCTGTTGGTGTTATAAGTGTGGGCTCAGCCGGGATTTCAACTGGGAAGTCTCTGAAGCTTGGGACACATTTCCTCAGCTAGGGAAGGTATATAACCCATACACCTTCTGGGTGTGGTGTTGTGTCCCATCTAGTCGCACCGAGACCACTTAAAGAGAGAGATAAAATGAGTCTGCTCTACACCCTTAGCTAATAGCCAGTTGGCTTTTAGCTCATGCAGTAGAGACTCATACACTAAGCTCCAGAGATCCCAGGTTCAATCCTGCTTGCCAACGATCGGGGTCTGTCAGTGTTACATATGTGTGAGCCTAAGCTTGATGATCCTGAAACTTTGCATAGGATTCTTACTAAATGATATGGAGAACCCCATATTCCCACTGTGATTCCTGGGGATTTTAATGAGGTGCTTGACTTTTTTGTGGACAAATCTTGGCTGCAGAATCATAAACCAACCAAAACTAGAATGGGTCTAGAGTTGCACAATAAAGATCTGGGACTGTGTGATATCTGGCAGTTTGTACATCCAGTGGGTAGGGGTTATTCATATTTTGATATATGGGTCTTATTCCTATATGGATTTCTTTTTGATCTCCGGGGACTTGGTTAATTCTGTAATTAACTCCCCCATGAATACAAGTGCTGACTCTGACTGTGCCCCTATAACTCTTCAAATAGCAACAGATCTGGCTGAGAAATGGCCATATAGATAAAGATTTAATTCTTCACTTTCATTAGATTTCCAATTCAAATTATTTTTTAAAAAGAAATTGGGCTATGTCTGGAGATAAATGAACCCCCAGCATCTTCTAGCAGGTTATTGAGGGAGACATTCAAGGCCTATTTGAGGGGTAAATTATAAGTTTTGTATTTGCCAAGAAAAGGCAATGGAGAAAATCTGATAGCCCTTCAGAAAAATGTAAAAGAGCTTGATTTGTCTTATGTCACAGTCTCATTTCCAGATTTATTGCTATCCCTGATTAATTGTAGATATAAACTCAGTAAGCCTTGGTATAGGCTGAATTTGTCCTATTTCAACTCAAGTAGGACTTCTAGGAGTCAAGTGAAAAAGATTGCAATTTGCTGGCATATTGCCAAGACAAAAGACTTCTGCATGTAGAATTACAGCCACTCATGATAAACATAGTAAATTATGTATATCACCTAAAGATATTAACATAAGATATTTCCTGGTTTTCATGAAGATCTAATGCAGATCTAATGCAGATTTAATGTCCAGCTCTAATGCATTCAAGGGTGGTGAGGGAGTTGGCTGATGTGATTGCAAAGCCATTGGCCATTATCTTTTAAAATTCATGGTGATCGGGGGAGGTCCTGGATGATTGGAAAAAGGCAAATATAATTCCCATATTTTAAAAAGGGAAGAAAAAGAACCTGGGGAAATACAGACCAGTCAGCCTCACTTCAGTCCCCGGGAAAATCATGGAGCAGGTCCTCAATGAATCCATTTTGAAGCACTTGGAGGAGAGGAAGGTGATCAGGAACAGTCAACATAGATTCACCAAGGGCAAGTCATGCCTAGCAAACCTGATTGTCTTCTATGATGAGATAACTGGCTCTGTGGATATGGGGAAAGCGGTGGATGTGATATATCTTGAGTTTAGCAAAGCTTTTGATACAGTGTCCCACAGTATTCTTGTCAGCAACTTTAAAGAAGTATGGATTGGATGAATGGACTCTAAGGTAGATAGAAAGCTGGCTAGATTGTCAGGCTCAACAGGTAATGATTGATGACTCAATATCTAGTTGGCAGCCAGTATCAAACAGAGTGCCCCAGGGATCGATCCTGAGGCTGGTTTTGGTCAACATCTTTATTTATGATCTGGATGATGGGATGAATTGCACCTCAGCAAGTTCGCAGATGACACTAAGCTGGGGGGAGAGGTAGATACGCTGGAGGGTAGGGATAGGGTCCAGATTGACCTAGACCAATTGGAGGATTGGGCCAAAAGAAAACTGATATGGTTCAACACGGACAAGTGCAGAGTCCTGCATTTAGGAAGAAAGAATCCCATGCACTGCTACAGGCTGGAGACCGACTGGCTGAGCAGCAGTTCTTCAGAAAAGGACCTGGGGATTACAGTGGATGACAAGCTGGATATGAGTCAGCAGTGTGCCCTTGTTGCCAAGATAGCTAATGGCATGTTGGGCTGTAATAATAGGAGAATTGCCAGCAGACTCAAGGAAGTGATTATTCCCCTCTATTCGACACTGGTGAGGCCACACCTGGATTATGCATCTGATGAAGTGGGTATTCACCCACAAAAGCTCATGCTCCAAAACGTCTGTTAGTCTATAAGGTGCCAGAGGACTCTTTGCTGCTTTTACAGATCCAGACTAACACGGCTACCCCTCTGATACCTGGAGTATTGTGTCCAGTTTTGGTCCCCCCACTACAGAAGGGATGTGGACAAATGGGAGAGAGTCCAGAAGAGGGCAACAAAAATGTTTAGAGGCTGGGGCACATGACTTACGAGGAAAGGCTGAGGGATCTGGGGTTATTTAGTCTGCAGAAGAGAAGATTTGATAGTAGCCTTCAACTACCTGAAGGGGGGTTCCAAAGAGGATGGAAACAGGTATTCTCAGTGGTGGCAGATGACAGAACAAGAAGCAATGGTCTCAAGTTACAGTGGGGGAGGTCTAGTTTGGATTTTAGGAAACACTATTTCACTAGGAGGGTGGTGAAGCACTGGAATGAGTTACCTAGGGAGGTGGTGGAATCTCCATCCCTTAGAGGTTTTTAAGGCCTGGCTTGACAAAGCCCTGGCAGGGATGATTTAGTTGGTATTGATCCTGCTTTGAGCAGGGGGTTGGACTAGATGACCTCCTGAAGTCTTTTCCAACACTAATATTCTATGATTCTAAGTGGTCTTTTTTTTCAGTGGAATTTCCATGGGCAAACTGAGGCAATTAAATACCTAGGTATAAAAGTAACAAGAAACATTAATAAACTAATGAAGATAAATTTAGATCCTGTACTATCTCCTGTAACTAGTGATATAAATAAGTGTTATCCTCTCTTCCTGACTCTGTGGGAAGAGTTACTACAAGAAAAATGGTTTTAGATTGGTAGCCGTGTTAGTCTGTATCAGCAAAAACAACAAGGGGTACTTGTGGCACCTTAGAGACTAACAAATTTATTTAGGCATGAGCTTTCATGGGCTAAAACCCACTTCATCAGATGCATGGAGTGGAAAATACAATAGGCAGGTACTTATATTTATACCTGCCTACTGTATTTTCCACTTCATGCATCTGATGAAGTGGGTTTTAGCCCAAGAAAGCTTATGCCCAAATAAATTTGTTAGAATCTAAGGTGCCACAAGTACTCCTCGTTGTTTTTACAATAAAAATGAATATTCTGCCTAGGCTTCTCTATATTCTAAGCTGCCTGCTGGTATATATCCCTCTGCCTCATTTTAGAAAGTTTAATAACATTATTAGAGCCTTTTTGTGGGGCCCATGACTAACACTTAAAAAACTCCAGCCCCCTGTAGGTGGGGTGGGGTGTAGGCAGGCTGGGCTTCCCAAACAAATTGGTTCCAGCATGCTAACACTCTTATACCTACATGGGTGGAAACTGAACAGGTATTAATGCACCAGTTCCCCCTATGGGTCTACTCAGTTCCTCTGTTTGTCTGATGGAGAAAAATAAGATGCCTACAGTGGTGGCTGCGTAAAGGGTCTGGGCTGTCCTAGCTAAGAGTTACCAGTTTAATCCTCAAAAGCATCAAAGTAACCCAGACTTGCAAATTGGGAGGAGAGGGAGAAACTGTAATTTGGAATATCTGATTGAACAAGGCATCACATGGATTTCCCAGTTAGTCAAGGATGAGGGCTTTGTCTCTTTTCTAACACTAAGGTACTGATGTGACCTGCCACCCTTAGCAGAGTGGCAGTACTTATAACTAAACCACTTGCTAAGGTATCTGTTTGGTCTGGATGCCCTAGTTGTGCCAGAGGCCTCAGAACTCCCAGGATCCTTTGAAATGCTTCATAAACTCCTCAGGCCCATGTCAACTATGTATGGTTTACTAATTATGAGGAACCCTGTTGGTCTGGAGTTCTTTGTGAAAGCATGGGAAGGGTAGTTATTACAGCCCTTAAAAGAACCACCGTGTCAGAGCATATTAAGGAATGTTAAAAATTCTTCTGCAGATATGAGGCTATATATCAAAAGATTCTATTCAAAGTGTATTCGACATCACAGAGGTTCTGTAAGATGGGGTGCCTTTTCCTCTGTTATTTGTTGGTGCTGTAATAAAGAGATGCATATGTTATGGGACTGATCAGCAGTCGGGCAGCTGTGGGAAGCAGCAGATACAAGAGTTAAAACAGTGCTTGGCTGCAGCAACCAAACCTTAGCTGAAAATTATACCCTAGGTTATTATATACATACTATGCTGGGTTTAACTATACCACAAAGACTTTGGTTTTTGAGGGCCACAATGATTACCAGGTACATGATTTTACAAAAATGAAGGAGTAGATTTGTGCCCAGAACAAAGTGGTGGTAATACTTGGACCTTTCTGAGTTAGCAGCGAAAACAAGAATTGCTTATCAGCATGGAAAAATTATTTGAATAAATTTGTTCCACTTCTTGATATGTTTGAATAAAGAATTCTGAGGTAGCGCAAAGAATACCAGATTTCCATTCTACCTGATGGTTCTGCTTTTTCTTCCCCGGTGCACTGGTCCCCTCCTTCCATTTTTTGCCTAATGGTGTACATCTTATTTTTTTAATTGTTACTCCCACCCTAACATGGTATGTTTGTGGGATGATACTCAATTTTGTATTGTCTGGTTTTGAGCTTTGATAAGTTGCATAATTCTATTGGATAGTCTGTGAAATGTGCAGTCTTTAGTAACATACAAGTTAAGTGGTATGAAAATCAACAAACAAATCACAAAAATAAAATCTGTAAAAGAAAAACTATCAACTAAGGTTAAAAATGAAAGTATTCACTACCGTATTTTATATATTAAATGTGTCCATTTAATAGTTCAGACTTACGTTCTGTTTTAGCATGTATTCTTTAGATTCCTTAATGCAAGCATTGCAATCTGTGAAAGCTTTCAGTCTCTGCACTCTTAGAATTAAATCTTTTTTAAGCAGAAAAATCTTTTTGTAGCTTTTATAAATACTCCTTTTTTCTAGAAGTGATAGGTGATAAACCCTTTTTTTTCCCCCTTCTGATTTAATGTGCTGGGAAAGTTCACATTTTAAAAATGACTGTGGCACCAATTCAGCAAAGCACTTAAGCATAGCACTTGAACATTTAAGTAGTCTTATTGATTTTGCTGAATCGGAGCATTAAAAACTAACTTGAGGATCAGAGAAATACAGTGCAATACAGATTGAGAAAAGATCGTTAACTTTTTCTAGGTTGAACACAAAACTGTTTTTGTGGATGCCTGTAATGTGTTAATTTCTTAGATGGTGAGAAAATTCTGTGGCCGATCTGATTTTATAATTTTCTTTGCTTCCCATCCCAAACTGTAGAGCAGTGTTGCTGAGCAGTGTCAACAGTTGTATTCCTCCCTAGAGGTGGCAAGCATTCTAGAGCCCTTTGGGATGCAAGTGTCAATAGATTGCTGAGATTTACTGTATATTATGTTAGCAGGCTAATAAAATGTTTAATCAGTTTTATTATTTCCTACCTCAAGCTACAAAAGGCAAGCTGAAAGTGAAAGTATACATTTGAACTTCACTATCTATAAACAGACTAAAGAGCAGCCAGATACCACATGAAGTAATCTAAATGTTTGTTAATAATACTTAAATTACAAGCATAGGCACACTATCATTCCCTGTAGGTCTCATTTTACATATGTACCTAAAAATAAAACCTGATATTGCAAGTGATGAAAATCCAGACACTGTAGTACTTTTAAAATTGTCCTAAACCTTAAAATCGAAGAAAGCAAATGCCAGCTATCATAGGGGTCTAACAACAAATTTCAGGTTCACATTTTGATAGATGTATTCATTTTATTGTATCGACTGATTAATTCAAAAAGCATTCAGTGGCAAGGACAATGTACACAATAAAATTCAGCCAAATTGGGCCCCAAACCCAAAAGAACTAAAAGTATTACTTCTGCGTGTTTGACTCTTGTTAATCCCATTCACAAGATAAAATGCATGTTTCTTGCAAGTGTGATAGTGTGAAGGTGCAGTTCAGGAGCATATTCCATTTGTAACAGTAAGTATCAGCACATCTCACCTGACTGAGCGTCCAAGAGCAGTCTTTACTTAGAGCACCTATATGCTTAAGGTTCCCATGTTTGGCGATAATTTCTGTTGTAAAGCTCTGCACTCCATTTTCCACGTGTAATATCTCTCTTCCTTCAGCTTATATGCTCATTTTACTGCATCTTACCAAGGGCCATTAAATTCCACCTGTTAACTTCTCTCTGATCAAGCCACAGCCTGTTCTTTAAATTCTGGTGAATATTTCAAATGAGCACTATAAAAGTGTCTTTTGGCTTCCATCTACAGATTCAGATAATTTGTTAAGTTTTCAATTAAATGCAAACATCCATTGCTTTCACCAGGGGTGAATAATTTTTATTTTTCCTTTCCTCCTCAATTTTTGCAGGGATTTATGTTGATAATATACTCTATTGATAGATTGTGAATTCCACAAAACACTGGCGCATTGCTGAATTTGCTGTAACACAAACATAGACTCATAGACTTTAAGGTCAGAAGGGACCATTATGATCATCTAGTCTGACCCCCTGCACAATGCAGGCCACAGAATCTCACCCACCCACTCCTGTAGCAAACCCTTACCCTATGTCTGAGTTATTGAAGTCCTCAAAGTGTAGTTTGAAGACCTCAAGCTGCAGAGAATCGTCCAGCAAGTGACCCATGCCCCATGCTGCAGAGGAAGGCAAAAAACCTCCAGGGCCTCTGCCAATCTGCTCTGGAGGAAAATTCCTTCCTGACCCCAAATATGGCAATCAGTTAAACCCTGAACATGTGGGCAAGACTCACCAGCCAGCACCCAGGAAAGAATTCTCTGTAGTAACTCAGATCCCACCCCATCTAACATCCCATCACAGTCCACATGTCTCATATCTATTCCAATCATGTTAAAGAACAGACTTGAGACCTGTGGTTCAGGTTCCAAGTTATTGTGCCATTTCCAGCTGCTCAAAACAGCCCAGCCTGGCATGTCTATTATTTGGGAATGCATTCATTGTCATTGGTCCCTGAAGAAGGGAGGCAAAACCTCATGTTTCCAGATCTCAGATGCATATGAATTAGTTTAAAACAGTGTTTCTGGTTATCAGTGACTAAACTAAGCTTTTGCTTATTGTAAAATGAATTTCAACCATTGCTGGGAAGTGTCGTGCCTGTTCACTCTGTCTTAGTTTAGGCATTTTTTCATGATCTGCATATATTCTACTGATTCAAGTAGGCATAGGTGTCTACTCTTCCTATAACTCTTTTTAAATTATTGTTTCATTTTCCGTATACATGCTTATTTCAGATTATATCTATTTGTTGCCCATGTACTGTACCAACTTTTCCTACCAGGAAAAAATATAGCAGGTAGTAGGGTGGATCATGATGTGATGTTTCAACATAAAAGCTATTAAGGGGAGACCTAGATGTGTCACAATGGCTTTGCATGTTAGAATCAGTGGATTGAGGTGAAGAAAATGCAATATAATTCTAGCAATGACCTTCCAAACCAAGGTGTTATGAACTCTCAATGCACAGCACCCTCTTCATAATGAAGGTTTGAAATTTATTTGAGGGCATATTCTGCCAGAAGTGAGAGATGCAATCTCCAGCCACAAGACAGATGCTTGGAATCTCCAGGTACATCTTAAATCAGAGTAACAATGAAACAGAGGTGGGAAATTTTCAAGGATCTCCCTAGCGCAGAAATTTATTTATTTATTTATTTTGTAGGGAGTGATGATGCATAATAGAATGTAATCAAAACCAGACATGAGATGATATTTTGTGGTGTCAAAGAAAAGTTTTACTCCATTACTCTATATCCCTGTGAGAGTCAGTGATAATTGCCCTCATCCGGGGCAAATTAATCCTTAGTTTGTGTGATAAGGTTGGAAGCTGTGTGTTCTCAGTGGGGTCCTTGACTGTGTAATGCATTTCCTTCTTTGGTTCACCAAAACTCTAGTTTGTTTTTATAGATCACATTGTTAATCCCATGTGTTCTTTCATGCTTTTCCTGAGATGTAGGGGAAGAAGGCTGAGCTAGTGGATGGGGTGAAGAATTGGGAGGGGGGCTGTTATGGGAGATATGGTTATTGGGAATAATTAGTTAACTGGACTTTGATCCTAAATTGTTGCTATGCCATTTAAGAGTGAATTTACCGAGAGGACTGGATGGAGTGCATTTTTAAAAATCAAAAGAAATTAAATGTTTCTTTTTTGATGCTTCTGTCTGGTGAATCTGTTACTTACTGTACACTAACATAATATGTGTAAAGTATCTGATAATTAGGAATTTAGAAACGATCCTCTTCTTTTGTTCTTTTCTTAGTTCTTTTGATATGTTTCTGTTTTTTAGCATAGAAATTAAGTGCCTCTTTGAATTGTAGATATATGCAGCTTGCGGGAAAGTATCTTCCTGTCTCCACCCCTACCCCTCTACATGAGCGAGCAGAAGAAAAACCTCAAAGGCAACTTTTATTTTTAACTGAGCATAATAAATTTGCCAGTGTTGTATTTTTGATGGGTTAAGCATCAGCTTACTGAACTAGAGAGATATGTAAAGCCTCTGGGACTAAGGCTGCCACTTCACTTTAGAACAAGTCTACTGTAGAAAATGCTTACAATAAAGAATACATGGGTTTCAAAGCAATAAAAAAAGTATTTTTGGAGAGCATGAATTGCCCAAGTGTAGCAGAACAGTGACTATAATAAAGATGTAGGAAAGCTACATCTGCATCTAAAGCAAAGGACATATCTAGATAGAATATATTGCATTTGAGATTGTCTGTATGGCATATCAAGATGCTTTTTGCTAACAAATTCTCATTTCCATAGAATTCTAGTCTTTGTGAGCAGGAAATGGACCCTGAAAGATTTCACGCCATCTCCAAGGTTCAGCTTTTTATTTTATGATGGGGTTACTTTTTTATTTCTTAGCATAGACATTTATTTTTTTCATAAAAATCCTTGTAATTTAAATGAATGTAAGGGATGTTAATAATTCAATAATTCTCACAGGCTTTGACTGGAACACCACAAGCAACTATAGTTGCTGAGCTCGCATAGAGAAAAATGCAAGGCCTTAATCTCCTCTTACTTATAGTGGTGTAAAGCAGAGGTAAATTCATTAAAATCAATAAAGCAACACTGATGTAAAACTATTGTGAGGGGCAAATTAGGTCTGTAGATGCTGTACCAGTCATGAGGTTTTTAACCAGAGGTTGTGCAGAGCAGGGCTGTCTTTTTCGCTAGTGTTTATACAGCATTTCCATGATATAAATGACTATTAATAATAATAATATTGTGGAATGGAAACAGTTCATTTATTTTGTTATAGTGAGTTATTTTTGCAGAACTTTTAATATTTATTACGGCTGTTGATTAATTGCAGTTAACTCATGCAATTAACTCAAAAAAATTAATCATGATTAAAAAATTAATGTCACTGTTAAACAATAGAATACCAATTGAAATGTATTAAATATTTTGGATATTTTTCTACATTTTTATATATATTGTATTCTGTGTTGTAATTGAAATCAAAGGGTATATTATTTTTATTACAAATATTTCTACTGTAAAAATGATAAAAGAAATAGTATTTTTCAATTCACCTCATACAAGTACTATAGTGCAATCTTTTTGTGTCGTGAAAGTGCAGCTTACAAATTTTGAATTTTTTTGGTTATATAACTTCATTCAAAAACAAAACAATGTAAAACTTCAGAGCTTACAAGTCCACTCAGTCCTACTTCTTGTTCAGCCAATCGCTAAGACGAATGAGTTTGTTTGCATTTACAGGAGAAAATGCTGCCCTCTTCTTATTTACATCACCAGAAAGTGAGAACAAGCATTTGCATGGCACTTTTGTAGACAGCATTGCAAGATATTTATGTGCCAGATATGCTAAACATTTGTATACCCCTTCATGCTTTGTCCATCATTCCAGAGGACATGCTTCCATGCTGATGATGCTCATTAAAAAAGTAATGAGTTAATTAAATTTGTGACTGAACTCCTTGGAGAAGAATTGTATGTCCCCTTCTCTGTTTTACCTGCATTCTGCCATATATTTCATGGTATAGCAGTCTCAGATCATGACCCAGGACATGTTATTCATTTTAAGAACACTTTCACTGCAGATTTCACAAAACGCAAAGAAGGTACCAATGGAAGATTTCTAAAGATAACTACAGCACTCAACCCAAGGTTTAAGAATCTGAAGTGCCTTCGAAAATCTGAGAGGGACAAAGTAGAACATGTAGAACATGCTTTCAGACGTCTTAAAAGAGCAATACTTCAATGCAGAAACTACAGGACCTGAACTACCAAAAAAGAAAATCAACCTTGTGCTGTTGGCATCTGACTCAGATAATGAAAATGAACATGCATCAGTCCGCATTGCTTTGGATTCTTATTGAGCAGGACCTGTCATCAGCATGGACGCATGTGTCCTGGAATTGTGGTTGAAGCGTGAAGGGACATATGACAACTGGCACATAAATACCTTGCGACTCCGGCTACAAAAGTGCCATGCAAACGCCTGTTCTCACTGTCAGGTGACATTGTAAACAAGAACCATCAGTATTTTCTCCTGCAAATGTAAACAAACTTGTTTGAGCAATTGGCTTAACAAGAAGCAGGACTGAATAGACTTGCTGGTGCTACAATTTTACATGGCTTTATTTTTGAATGCCCTTTTTTTGTACATAATTCTATATTTGTAAGTTCAACTTTCATGATAAAGAGATTGCACTACGGTACTTGTATTAGGTGAAATGAAAAATACTATTTCTGTAGGTGTTTTTACAGTGCAAATACTTGTAATCAAAAATAAATATAAAGTGAGCACTGTACACTTTGTATTCTGTGTTGTAACTGAAATCAATATATCTGGAAATGTAGAAAACATCCAAAAATATATAAATGGTATTCTATTATTGTTTAACAGTGCCCTAATATTCATATTAAAATGTCACTGCCTCCCTATCACCCAATGGTCTTATCCCACAACAATTAAAGTCAATAGCAAAACTCTCATTAATTTAGATGGTGTGGGATTAGTGCCCTAATCCTCAAGACAGCATGATTTATGCAGGAATTGTGTTCCCATGGGCTTCCTGATGGCCCAGACTGATCCCCAGACTGGCCTCTTTGGGCAGATGGGCAGAGTTCAAAATACAATGGGGGAACTAGGATAAGCTATTTCTTTTTTTTCAAAAGATGAGAAATATAGGACCAAAAATAAAAATGTGCTCACAGTTGCTCACATAATTTGGGCATACAATTACTGAGATTGCAGACAGATTTCTAATTGGTCATTAGTATGTACAAATACCAAATTTGTGCATGCTATTGACATAATTACACATGCAAATTAAGCATATGGTTGTACACATACATGTTTGTGTAAATATATTTGGGTGGATGTATGCACATGTCTAATCAGAGGCCACTTCTTTATACCGTTAGTAGTTTGTGGGTTAGCAATTGAATCAGAATCCTCTGTTCAGGAACAGAAATATAATTTCAGAATCCTCTGAAATACATGAAAATATAGTGGTAGAAATTTAGAAGCCAGTAAAAAAATAGACTCAGTTATGCAAATATCAACAAAAATACAAGGGTATACTTATAACAGTCACATCCACCTTAGGTAACATCTATTGATTTATACATAGTCTTTGTCTTTTAAATGGCGTAAGTCAAATAAGTAGATATAATTTAGTTTATACCCTCAATGCCTTGTTCAAGAACAATCCCTGAGTTTGTTCGGGATCTCTTAAGAGCAAAAATGTAAGTTACAACAATTAAAGTGATTTTCTGCCCCCCTCCCAATATTATTATTGTACAAAAAGTAGGCTTTGATTAGAAAGGCAAAAATTTGGGATTACAATAAACTAAACATTTTATATGTGTTATAGTATTTACAGGACAAACAGCAAGACTTTATAATTACTTGGTCATATTTAAAAATAAAACTTTAACTTCCAATAAACCAGAGGAAACAAACTGAGCAAACAAAACCAAAGGGATTACGTCCTGATTCAGCATCCAAAAATCTATCAAATTACAGCAAGCACCAATGAAGTACAAGAGGTAACTATCAAAGATAGGTGTAGTAAGCCCTTGTAGATGGGGACATATTCTTGTGCTTTACTTTAATCCATAGTGTTGCCATTGAAGGTCATGGTTCTTTGAAGACTGGCTATTAGTTTTTCCAAAGGTCAGACCTTGTACCATTGAACTCAATGGGATTTTTGTGATTGCCTTTAGTAGGAGCAGGATCAGACCCCGGGTCAAATCTCTGTCTCAGAATTCTAGAATAGAGCTATTTCTTGTTCCATGAGTTAGCTGAGCAGTAAGCCCTTTATTCCAAATGGCAGAACTCTCTTCTGCTGTTATCCTATCAATAAAATTTTTATCTCCCTTCTAATTTTACCTGATCTTGGGACCAGGATGAACCAATGGTGGTGTAAGCACATTTACAGGCCTACCAGCAAGTTATTCGGTAATTTTGATTAAATTTCCTTTGGCATACAAAATATCTGAATGCACTTTGCAATAGACAGAGAAATAATTGTGCTTCCAAACACACCTTCTTGAGCATCTTCCCAGTTTCTGGACCAGTCTCCTCAAATAAGAATTAAGCTCCATATTCTATTTTCCAATACATGAGTGAAGACTTGTGCTCTTAATTAGCACTTGGACAAGAATTATCCTAATGTTGGAATTATCCTAATGTTGTCAGAAGAAAAAATTATAAAATGTCATCTTGTAGTCATTGGGTGAAATTTTGATCTCTGCTACATACCAACATAACTCTGTTAGTCAGAAGCATTACTCTTGATTTACGCTAATGTAAGTTAATTCAGAATCTGACTCAACTGCCAGTTAGAAACTCAGCAATTTAAAGCTTAACTGTAGATTAACTATAGATCTGTGATACAAATAGTATTTGCTTTTCCATGGAATTCTTATCTAAGGCAAGAATGACCTTGCAATACATTTTTAATATAATTTTCTTTTTTATAACTGATACGAAAAAATTGGTTTAAAAAAAACATATTTCCTTCCACTACTTCTAAAAACCCATTTCCTTATACTAAATCTGTGATCAATGGTCAGATGTGAGAGAGAATATGTTCCTGCAGAAGACTGTTAGGTACACATGAAGAAGTCCTTGTGATGTACGCACAATGCTCTTTATTCCATTTAGGAAATTCTGCTTCATTTTTTCTCTGACCACATATAGCCTTTTGTGCCGCTAAGTGTCAAGTGATTTCTAAGAGAATCAAGTGCATTCTATATTTGGTACAAAGGATGACATCACTCTCACAAACTATTTTCCATTTGCAGCATTCTGTTAGGCCTTTTTAATGGCCTACATACTGGTGCAACCACTCCTGAGCAGTAGAAGAGTAGAGTCTCTAGGCCAGGGGTTCTCAAACTTCATTGCACCGTGACCCTCTTCTGACAACAAAAATTACTACACAACCCCAAGAGGAGGGACTGAAGCCTGAGCCAGCCTGAGCCCTGCCATCCCATGCAATGGATGGGGGCAAAGCTAAAGCCCAAGCCCCACTGCTCTGGGTGGCAGGGCCAAAGTCGAAGCCCAAGGGGTTCAGCCCCAGGCAGGGGACCTGTTACCTGAGCCCTGCCACTCAGGGCTGAAGCCCTTGCACTTCGGCTTCAGCCCTGGCCAGTGGGGTTTAGGCTTCAGCTACAGCTTCGGGCCCCAGCAAGTCTAACACAAGCCCTGGCAACCCCATTAAAGCAGGGTCGCAACCCACTTTGGGGTCCCGACCCACAGTTTGAGAACCGCTCCTCTAGGCTTTAAGAACTAGTAATCTTTAAATACTCAAACGTATACAGACTTGGACCCCAGTCTTCTCTTATTTTAAGCACACTGAGAGCTTTTAGTTGGTCACATAAATCCATTTTTAGGTACCTAAATAAGTGTTTTTCAGAGGCACTGAGTCTCTACAGATCCTGTTGAAATCAGTGCACATTGTGAGGGCTCAGCATTCATATATTTAGGTGGAAAATGTTGGCTTCGCTATTTCTCTAGTACAGCCAGTTTTTTATTAAATTACACTATTCAAAGCACCAAACGTTTTAAAAATAATATTTGTTCTTCACTATTAAAAGATTACAAAGAATCAAAGGAAATGGTTATAGAAATCAAAAAATATTGTTAATATCAACACATTTCATATTACATTCTGTCTTCTGCATGTCTAAGTTCTGTTACTGTATCCAAAGAATTGGTTAATTATCCTAAGAATTTAATATCTTTAGTCAAATGGATGCCTGGAATTGCTATGTGTAGGTGCTCTTTGTAATTAAAAAATGAACTCAAATAAATGGGTCAATTCACAATGGCAATGAACACTTCTTCCGTATAAACAGAGGAAGCTGGTCAGCCCGGTACCAACGGAGAGGAACTGGTTAGCCCTATCTGGTGAGTGGAGCTGGAAAAGTTCTGTCTGGGAGAGAAGGGGAGGAGGTCAGCCAAGGCTACCTTGGAAAGAGTGGGAGCAGATTCACTGGGTAAATATGGGTCAAAAAACTGTTGAAGAGAACCAGTCCATAGGAGGGAGATGAGCAGTTAAGGAAAGAGTATTAGTGGTGTTAGGTTGTCAGATCATCCTGACAGCTAACAAATAGTGTTCAAAATAGCCAACTCATAGGTGATACATAGGTATATACATACCTACTGCCCCACTCATAGGGCTGACATCCCCCTGGTGAATTACAACTGTGAAGGGTCGATTATCTCAGCTCTCTTCTCTTTCAAATTCTAAACGGGGAATAGAGCAGTCACTCAAAATCCTTTTGAAATGCATTAGCTTGTGTCTGGAACCCTGGACCAATCTGAATTGAAACTCCTTGATCCCTCAATGTAAATCTCAGTATTTTTGGACTAAACTCACATAACTGTAATTATTTCCAAGTACAGGTGATACTCTTTCAATTTACTGCCATGATTTACAGATCAAAGCCATACTTCTTAGATCTGATATCAAAAGACACTATTTAACCTTTCGAAGCTCATTACCCTAGTAAATTACAATTTAGGCTCAATTCTGCCCTTACTGAAGCAAAAGGTTTTATGCCATTGACTTCAGAGAGAGAAGGATCAGGTCGCTACATAATTATTTTAAATGCCAACATGTCTAACATTAATACGCTGTCAAAAACTTTCAGTGCAGTAATCTTTCTCAAATTATAAGTTAATAAGAAAAATCTGGCTTTTTGAATCTAAGCACTACAAGAACTGTCATTCTACTTTACTGACAAGATCACCTATGTTTGGGAAGTTTTACAAGACTCCTGGAGTTTCACTCCACAAGATGTATAGGGCATTTAAAGAGGACTTGATCAAACACCTGTGAGTCTAAACTATATATACCCTTGCTGTTTGGTGAAAGAGAGTTAGAAGCAACTTTGATCACTCATGACTGAAATAGACAGTGCCTCATTTTGTGAAGGAATCTTCCTTCCCTCCGTCCAGCAATAGTTTGACCAACACTTAAGAAATTCACCTTGGATATATTTGACCTGGCTAATTAATGCTCACAAACCTCCTATTCTTGAGCAAACTCTCAGAGAAGCTGAACAAAAGCCACTTTCAAACTCATCTTGCTACAGAAAATATCCTAGAACCAGCATAATTCAGACAGGACATGGAATGGAAATAGCATTGGTGACACTAATGGATGATTTCTTATATCAGTGGACAAAGAGCAGAGATCAGTTCTTATATACCTTGACCCCTGCAGCATTTGATACAGTGCATTATGAGATATTGCCTTCCTGCTGGAGGTAGGTAGCAGGGTTCCAGAGGAATGTGCTAAGATGGTCTGGGTCCTTCCTGTAGGCAGATACCCAAGGAGTAGTGATGGAAAACTCCACTATTAGACACACACCCCCTCCACACACACTGTCGAGTTCTGCAAGGATCAGTTCTCTCTCTGGCTCTATTCATAAGAACGGTCATTCTGGGTCAGATCAAAGGTCCATCTAACCCAATATACTGTCTTCTGACAGTGGCCAATGCCAGGTGCCCCAGAGGGGATGAACAGAGCAGATAATCACCAAGTGATCCATCCCATCCCAGTTTCTGGCAAAAAGAGGCTAGGAACACTATCCCTGTCCATCCTGGCTAATAGCCATTGATGGACCTATCTTCCATGAACTTGTATAGTTCTTTTTTAAATCCTGTTATAGTCTTGGCATTCACAAGATCTTCTGGCAAAGAGTTCCACAAGTTGACTGTATGTTGTGTGAAAAACCTGCTGCCTATTAATTTCATGTGGTGATTCCTACTTCTTGTGTTATGAGAAGGAGTAAATAACACTTCCTTATTCACTTTCTCCACACCAGTCATGATTTTACAGATCTCTATCATATCCCCCTTTGGTCATCTCTTTTCCAAGCCAAAAAGTCCCAATCTTACTAATCTATCCTCATATGGCAGCCATTCCTTACCTCTAATAATTCTTGTTGCCATTTTCTGAACCTTTTACAATTCTAATATATCTTTTTTTGAGATGAGGTAACCATATCTGCACACAGTATTCAAGATATCAACGTGCCACGGATTTATATAAAGACAATATGATATTTTCTGTCTTATTATCTATTCCTTTTGTAATGATTCCTAACATTCTGTTTGCTTTTTTGACTGCCACTGCACATTGAGTGGACTATCCACAATGACTCCAAGATCTCTTTCTTGAGTAATAACAGCTAATTTAGATCCCATCATTTTATATGTATAGTTGGTATTATGCTTTCCAATGTGCATTACTTTGCATTTATCAACATTGAATTTCATGTCATTTTGTTGCCCAGTCACCCAGTTTTGAGAGATCCTTTTGTAGCTCTTTGCAATCTGCCTGGGACTTAACTATCTTGAGTAGTTTTGTATCATCTGCAAATTTGGCCTCCTCACTTTTTACCCCTTTTTCTAAATCACTTATGAATATGTTGAATAGGACTGGGCCCAGTACAGACTTCTGGGGGACACCACTATTTACCTCTCTCCATTCTGAAAACTGACTATTTATTCCTATCCTTTGTTTCCTATCTTTTAACCAGTTACCAGTTCATGAGAGGATCTTCCCTCTTATCCCATGACAGCTTACTTTGCTTAAGAGCCTTTGGTAAGGGACCTCGTCAAAGGCTTTCTGAACATCTAAGTACACTATATCCACTGGATCCCCCCTTGTCCATATGCTTGTTGACCCCCTCAAAGAATTCTAGTAGATTGGTGAGGCATGATTTCCCCTTACAAAAACTATGTTGTCCCCAACACATTATGTTCATATTCTCCAAGAAGCAGTCATTTAAGGTGTTAAGAAACTTTATCTCTGCATCCCATCCTGAGGTGATATGTACCCAGTCAATATGGGGATAGCTGAAATCTCCCATTATTATTGAGGTTTTTTTTATTATAATAGCTGTTCTTATCTCCCTGAGCATTTCACAGTCACAATCACCATCCTGGTCAGGTGGTCAGTAATAATATCCTACTGCTCCATTCTTATTATTAGAGAATGGAATTACTGTCCATAGTTTCTATGGTACAGTATGGTTCAGTTAAGATTTTTACTCCATTTGATTCTATGCTTTCTTTCATATATAGTGCCATTCACCCACCAGCACGACCTATTCTGTCCTTCTGATATATTTTGTACCCTGATATTACTGTGTCCCATTGATGAGCCTCATTCCACCAAGTTTCTGTGATGCCTCTTATATGAATATCCTATTTAATATGAGGCACTCTAGTTCACCCATCTTATTATTTAGACTTCTATCATTAGTATATAAGCATTTTGAAAACTTGTCACTTTTTAGCTGTCTGTCATTACATGATGTAATTGAATGAATTTTTTTCATTTGACTGTTTCTCATCAGATCCTACCTGTATTTTATCATCTTCAATCCTCTCCTTCTTACTAGGACATAGAGAATCTCCATCAATAGATCCTCCTCTAGGGGATGTCGCTGTCCGAACAACGTGCTCCTCCACACTTGTTGGCTTTCCCCCAGCCCTTAGTTTAAAAACTGCTCTACAATCTTTTTAATTTTATTTCAACATCGAAATCCAACCACTGAGAGAATATCTTGACAGCGTATTACAGCACCATTGTCACTAACCTGGCATAGTGCTCAGATGAGATCAGTTTATGGATTAAAAACAGCTGGCTAAAACTGAATATAAGCAAGATGGAAGACTTTGAACAGTTTGCAGAAGTGGCACGGTTTCCATTAGCTGAAGATGCACAACCACAATTTGTCAGTTCAGTCTGCAGTTTGAGTGCTCCCGCATTCTTCACTGATGCGTATCTGCAAGTAATGCATTCTGTCATGTACAGCAGACCAGGACACTGCATCCCATCTTGGCAGATGATGACCTAACCTCAGTTTAAATCCACTCTTGTCACCTCTCATCTGGACTACAGCAAAGCTATTTACCTGGTCATGAAACCATCCACCCTCAGAAAACTGCAACGAATGCATAGATTCCAAAGCCAGAATGGACCATTGTGATCATCTAGTCTGATCTCATATGTAACACCAGTCATAGAATGTTCCCAAAATAATTTCTAAAGTAGATCTTTTAGAAAAACATTCAATCTTGATTTAAGAATGGTCAGTGATGGTGAATCCACTGTGACGGTTGGTTAATTGTTCCAATGGTTAATTACCCTCACTGATAAAAATTCACGCCGTACAGAACATGGCAACCTAGTTCCTTAATAACTCAGGTTACCATGAACACATCATATCTGTCCTCTGCTTTTTACACTGTCTTTCCTTCCCAGGTCAAATTCAGGGTGTTCATTCTTATCTTCAAGGCATGCAGCACTCTGAGTCCAGGTTACATAATTGCTAAAGCTCTATGACAAGGACCACAGATGACAACTGTACTTCTCGGGCACATTACCTCCTCCCTACAATTTGTCCATTGTAAAGACAAATTTTGCCTATGCAGGAGATAAGAGCTTTCTCTGGGACTGGTCCAAGACTTTGGAACAAACTCATACTGGAAATAAGGACCATCCCAAACCTCATCACTTTTTGCTCAAAGTGCAAAGTGTGTTTCCTGGACTTTGCTTTTGCTAATGTAAACAGGCAGCTCACAGTACATATAATAAATTAAATTATAATTTAAGAAAAATTTAAATGAAATAAAACTCCAAACAAACCCCCACACAATTTCTTTTTGGGGAGAGGATGAGAGAACAATTGAGACAGGTTAGTCACATTGCATATGGCACTTCTTCAAGACACAGAGATGTTACAGTGCTGGGGCTGTGTAAGAACCTGATTAGAACAAAAGTTTAAATTTTTAATTAATAATAGAACAGTAATATTAATGTTGATCAAGACTAGTAGTATTTTATTTAAAAATCTGAATGTATGTTAACAATATAGTACCGTATTTTGTTTTTTCAGTGGCTGAGATTAAATGAAATAAAAACAATTCACTTGCAGTCCATATGAAGAAGTAGTATCTAAAATATCAGCAGTATTAAAGAAGTGGGAGCCATTTAAACAAATATAAATAGACTGATTCTTTTGACAATAAGATAAAATATTGGCTTGATTTTCAGAGTTGTAGCATGCCTTTGGCTCTGACTTCGGTGTGTGTTGTGAGTTCTCAGGACCTTTTGAAAATTAGCCAATATATGAATCATAAAAATATACAACCCATCCAGGGTTTGAAACCACTTCTCTTGCAATTCTAGAATCATATGTCCATGTTGTGCCAAACCACAAGGCAATTCTATTTCTACTAACATGCATCATATTTAATTTTCACTTGTGGGAAATTACATATGTTAAATGAGTTATGGGAGAACTACTGTTCTCTAAACTCCATAGAAACATAAATAAAATAATCAGGATAAAGTTACCATTACTTATGTTTTAATTTGTGATCAAACAAAGCCTGTTTCCTAGTTCTTACCAATGGAAGAAAAGTAGACTTTGTGGGTAAGACACAACAGTGAGAGGCAGGAAGGTTCTTTACCTGGCTCTGCCTTAGCCTTCCTGATAATCTCTTTCTGTATCAGTTTCTTCACATATAAAATTGGAATACCTTCTTCACAGGGCATCCTGGGGTTAAATTACTAATATCAATAAAATGTTTTTTGGAAAGCAACATTTTCCAAAACATTTTTCTGAAATGAAATTTTTGTTATTCTTCATTTTAAAATTATTTTGTGGGAAATTTCATAAAAATCAATATGATTTCATAGGAAAAAACTGTTTAATTGATACAGCATTTTCAAATGAAAAACTGTTTCATCGAAAGTGCTCTGACCAGATCCAAAATGCAGTAAGTACTCATTTAAAATACAGATAAAAATGTACTGATATAATATTCACTAGTACTTAGATGCTATTATTCCTTTATTTGCAAGGCATTTTGGTGCTTCATTAATTTTAATGTAATTAAGAAAAGATTATTCATATATATAATTGGGGGGAAACCCAGCTTTATGCTGACAACTAATGTTCTGCTTCAGTTTACATAATTGTAGTTTAAAAGATACTGTGGATTGGAAACAGACAATTAATCTTTTACTAAAATCAGCCTGTGTAGGATACATACTATACATCTATATTTATTCCTTGTCAGATATGAAGACTTTCAGTAGACAGAATATTAGAGAGGCTGATTATGTAATAACAACTATATAATAGTATCCAAAATATGGCAAGTTAAAATATTTGAAGTAATTCTGAGCAGATTCTTTTTAATAATTGTGAAGCAAACATTTAGCAGCTCACATGTGCATTACATGAAGTTTTTTTTTTCTGGTTGCTATAGGTTTAGCTAGTCATATCTAATTTTACTTCAAAACACCCACTCTTGTGAAATGTAGGCCTTTTTACCTGGATTTTGACCAATTCAGTTTGGTTTTGTGCACATGGAGAAAAGGGGTTTCAAGTGAATCAGGTGTTAGATTGATGCACATCCATTGACTTCAATTTTACAGTGCATTCTTGTATCTGATGTAAAGTTTGAATGTCACCAATTAGATCACTAGTTCTGAATCATGGAAATAAAACATAATTTATGCAGAGTTTTTTCCCAAAATTGAGAAATGTATGTTATGCTAGAGGATGCATACTCATTTTCCAGCTATACCGAAAGAAGGGCAGGAGACACTAGATATGGTTTTAATCAGGCCGCAACTTTATTAGAAGATGTCTGGGACTATTTGGCAGATAAAATGTACAGTGTAGGTAACTCCATGTTTATTCAGTATCTACCAAGGGGGTTTCCACCAGCTCCCCTCTTTTTCCATCCAGGTCCCCCAGCCAACCCGTTGCTGGGACCTTACCATTCCTCTCCCTCCCCAGCCCCGAACAAGGGTTAAGGTAGACTATAAGAAAGGGAGGTTGGCTCCTTGCTGTACCCATCATAGGAGCCCCAACCCCGCCTCTCTCCCCTGGTTCTGCTCCTTTAACCAACACCTCCTTTTGAAGTCCTTTAACCAAGCTACTTATCCAGTCACTGCAGCAGACGTTTTGGAGCATGAGCGTTCGTGGGTGGGCATCTGAAGAAGTGGGTATTCACCCACGAAAGCTCATGCTCCATAACGTCTGTTAGTCTATAAGGTGTCACAGGATTCTTTGCTGCTTTTACAGATCCAGACTAACACGGCTACCCCTCTGATACTATCCAGTCACTGTTTCCCTTCCCTATGAATTACCTTCACTGGACCTCCGCCACACACTTAAATAATGAGTTGTGATATCATAACTTAACATTCTTCCCTACTCACCATAACAAAGCTGTTCCTGAACCCACTGTGGGAAAGGCAGAAAAAAACCCACTCTACCTAGGCCAATCTGGTGGTGAGGGAAAAATTCCTTCCCAGCCCCCTATAAAGGAGTGGCTAGCATATTGCCCACAGCAGAACCTGACCAAACCTGGTATTTTGACACCTCAAGAGGAGGGAAGGTGGGTGCTGCTCCTCCTGGTCCAGGGAAATGGGGTTTCTCCCGGTTGGCCTTGCCCCTTTTGAAGTCCCCAGCCAGTCCAGTCTGTGGGGATGAGGCAGCCTTGCCACGCTGACCCACTCCCCCATTTTGCAGCTGCTTCTGAGCCTCGCACCCCTCCTGACTGTAAGGAGCTATTCCCTCTCCCTTGAAAGCCGGACAACGCCTCCCCCTTCTGCTTAAAGGTGTGGTATGGTCTAGTGTACAACAATTTTTGAAAGTTTAGCCTGAGCTGCAAAGCTCAGATGCAGATTCAATTTTCCAAAAGTTCAAAGGAATTCTAGTCTGGATCCATTTATACATTTGTTTATTTGTAGTGGACAGTACATCCAGCACTTCATTGTACCATCATTTTCTGTGCACTGAGATGGATTGTTCATTTACAGTTTAAAGCAGTGCTTCACCAAAATAACAATACATTCTTATCTCAAAGTAAAGAGAGACGTGGTGTAGTGATGTGGTGCTTATGTTGAAAGCTAGGTGCATATTTCATATGTAGGTATTGATCCTCTACCCACTGACTTCAATGGGAGTGTTGTCATCAGTGTCAATGAGTGTGTGATCAGCGCCTCATTGCATTAAAAAGCATATGAATACTCAAATAAATAAGGTGCAGAAAACATTGCTTGTGTATAGCTGTGTGTTCCACTGTAGCTATGTCAGCAGCACACCCCACACGTCAGTTGATTTATCAGAGGTGGTTTGCTACAGGGTGATCTATTTCACTGAGGCCATCCTCATAACTTGTCATATTCTTAAATTTTTGTTCGTTATTTCAGTGTGTTTCTAAATCTAGAAACACCGGTACCCCATGTTCATTCAGTATCTAGCCAGGGGGCTTCCCCTCTTTTTCCATCCAGGTCTCCCAGCCAATGCCTTGTTGTGACCTTACCATCCCAGCATGTACATGCTTTGTGTACATTGGGAACACTTCTGGAAAAAAATGCAGGAAACAGTTAAATGGATTGAGTGAGTTTTCCATTTTTCAAGGTCTCAATTTAATAACTCCAGAATGAAGAGGCAAGTGAGAAAAAAATTATTTAGTCTTTTAATATGAATAAATCATACATGGATGGCAGTAGTACAGTTGGGATGATGATGTGGCTGTCTCTAAAAGTTCTTTTACTAGGTTGCTATAGCTGTCCAGTGTAATTCTAGAGAGATCAGCTTGGTTCATACATATTTTAATAACACTGTACTGCAGCAGAAATTCTGACATTTATTAATCAGAATTTTATTGTGACTCTTTTAACTGTTACTGTGCTGCTGACAGGTATGGTATGCTCAATGATCTTTCACATTATGTTTCAAGAAAATGTAGATGAATACTTTACTCTTCCTATAGATAGCTCCAGCATAAGTTTTCTTTTCTTGTAGGCACTGAGGCTTGTGCCTCCTAATTTACTTGAGGGGGGGCCCATGGGAAGAATGAAGTCACTTTTAGTATTCACCTGCTTAAAATGGAAAAGCTATTAAAGAATTTTATGCTGAGTGGTGGCTCATGCCCTATTACTAACCCTGAATGCAATCATTTCAGACAATGAAATTCCCTCACTTCCTAGGGCAAGGGTGCAACATTGTTATCATAGCAGTACTTTTCATCCACTATAAAATCTTATTTGAAGGGAGGCCGTCTTTGAAATCAGCATTAGATAAGTTATTGTAACTCGATCAGTGAGAGAGAGTGGCATTGTGTGCAGCAACAAGAGGAAACAGACCCATCGCTCTGAATGAAATATAATGCAAAATAGCTAGGAAGCTAAGAGGGGGGAAAGGATATAAAATAAAGATGCTACTTACTGTCTTGCCATTTATATTGTTCTACGGATTAATACCAGCATGTGCACTGGTTTTGATTAAAAATACATATTTACCATGGCAACGTTTTAATCCAAAAGACATTCCATAAATCAAATATGGAAACTAATGTATAATAATTATACAAGATCTCCACAGAATAGTTGAAACATCTTGGCAAAGCATGCAGCTTCATTTGTCACTGCTGTGTATTTGAATGTCAGTCAATCACATCTGAAGCAGAATGTGCAGTTGAAATATAGAGTATCAGTCACTGATTGCAATCATCCTGCTTGTTCTCTCAAAGGTGATTGTGTCAATCAATGGAAATAGTTGTGCAAGAAATTAACATTAAAAACATTTCTAGAGACATTTACATGTGACTTGGCATCATTGGAGGGTTCAGCAAAATTGTCTCTCTTGCTTTACTGAACAAAGATATAAGACTTTTTAAAATGCTTTATACATGTAGCATGCAGGGGGCAAAAAGTATCCTTCTGATCACCATAATGCACTGCCTATCTAAAGGTAAATAGCACAATCCTCATTCTCATTTTGTGAAATAGATACTTTATCAGAGGGTGAGTATGATTTCTTATTTAAATGTAGGTACAGAATGACAATAATACTTTCCAATTATGTATTATTTTTCATCTGAGGGTCTCCAAGCACTCTTTACAAACATTAATAGAGTTTAATAATACCTTTGTCAGGTAAGGAGGTAGTTTTTTGGCCCCACTTTATAAATGAGGAAACCAAAGGACAGACTTTAGAGATGAAAATTTAAACCTGTGTACTTACAGTTAAGAACCTAAATAAATGTCATTCTTTTTTCAGAGATGCTGATCATCTGCCGCTGCCATTGAAGTAACTGAAGTCACTGTAAAAATCAGGCAACTTATTTTGGTGCCTAAATAATATCTTAGGTGCTTAACTTTATACACCAAAAGTTTGGTATTTTTGGCATAAATAACTTATGCAAAGTCTTAGAGAGCAGCAGTGGCAGATCCAGTAATGGTGTGCAGGACTCTTAATTCCCAGTCCTGTGTGCTAATCATTAAGAGAACATTTCAACTTGGAAAGATGTAAATTTTCCAAGATGTATACATTTTATTAATCCTGATAATCTTTGTGGGACCTTTGTGAAACTTCACGTGCTAATTGAGTACCCCAAGCGTGACTTTGGTTTGGACTGTCAGCTCTCATATTTTAAACAAGTGCAATGGCATTGTCGTTAATGCCTTTTGTGATAGCAAATGCCATTTATAGGTGTATTCATTGCACACTTTGCTCTTGAAGGAGACTGGCTGTTTGAAGTATTACGGACATGACAAGAGGAGTAATTAAGAAAAATGGTGGTGAGTAGAGCCACTGAAAAAATATATATCTAATGCAAATATCTCCCAACAGAAATCTTTCCAACCTTACCAAGATAAACAGTCAGGATGAAAAATTTATTAACCTAATTGGCACCCAATTCTAATAGATATAGTATACAAAATCTTACATGTAACATCAAGATAGCCTCAAACTGATATCTTTCTAGATAGTAACAGCTTGCAGTACATGTCTGGAATATTTAAACCCTACCTGAATATCACTAGAATGAATGACCTTTTTTGAAAGTGTATACATAGGATGCATTTGAGCTTTGGTGTTCCCTTAAAAATTTTTACAGATCTGTAGCCTGGATCTATATTGGACTCATAACATAATATAAACACATTCCTAACTCAGGCTCAAGAATCATATTTGTTTTATTTCCATTTCCTAATGTTTCATCAAAATTTAAAACAGTATCATATAAGGATGAAAGACAGTCTTGTAGTTTTTTATTATTTATTTCTTACATAGAACTGTAGATAAACATGGTGCTTTACAGATAAATAATAAAAGAAAGTTCCTTGTCCTGAGCAACTTAATCTAAAATTTACTAGTAGAAATGGCACAGTAAAGAGTAACAAACAAAGGATGGTTGGGTGGGATGATGATGGGTTATATGAACAAAGAGAGTTACAAGTGTAAAGGATTGTGTTACATGCTTTTATTACTTGAACATTTTAGAATTTTATAAGGGCAGATATTGTAGTTTCCTATTTTTTTGTACATTAATATAACATATTTGTAGTATGAGGGAGTAAAGTGGGGCAGGGGCTGTGGAGAGGAGGTTAGCTTTGGAAAGCTAAGTGACTCTTGAAGAATGAAGGAGAATGAATGGTACAAAGGATCTGAAAAGATATTACCAGCATAGGGAATAGCATGAGAAAGTTGTCCTTGCTAGTGGGAGGAGTAGAGCAATGTGGCATGACAAGTTAGGAGAACAGGGGAGATGAGATGTAGACAGAAGAGACTTGAAGGTGAGAATGAGAAATTTTGATCTCAATTTTATTCCAGTTTTTGCAAATCACTTAACTTATTTGTGGCTAAGTTTCCCCATCTGTAAGTTGGAAATAATACTGCCTACCTCACTGAAATATTGTGAGGCTAAATTATTTAAAGTCTGAAAAGTATATGGAGATTCTCAAGTGGAGAGTGTTATAGAAATGCAAAACATATTAGGCATCCAAATCTATTTTGGCTAACTTTAGACACTCAAGACTGTAACACATCAGTTGCAGACTCTCATGATATTTTTATGAGTGCATTGATGTTGGATTGTTTGTTTACATGTCTCATGAAAACGTAATGAAAGCCTGCCAAGTTGTGGATTTTCCTTTATTCAAAATGGCTGCAATTTCCCATTACTCTCAATGAAGCTGAAGCCAGCAAGATGACTGCTATATCCTTACAATCTATCTGCATGTGGACATGAGGCTACCCCTAATAAAGATGGCTGCCACTGACCACTCTTTTCAAACTGACAGAAATCATGCCCGCAGTCAAAATAGCTGCCACTCAATTTTTTGGGGGGCTAGACAGGACACTGTTAGGACACAGGGACTGTGGGAAGCAGGCACTGTAAAATGTGAATGTGGAGACTGAGTGGGGAGCTGGAGGCAGCAATGGAATTAGAGCGGCAGGAGGCCAGTGGGGATTGTAGTGAGGCAGAGTGGCCTCCGACTGAGACAGAAGAGGAGGGACAACTCTGTGAATCCAGATAAGTGGAGCCAGGCCATGCCTGCCCCTCCCCTTGGAAGTCAGAGAGTGGAACAGGAAGTATTAAAGAGGGGGCCTGGAGCTCAGTCGGGCTGCATCCACCAAAGGAGACAGATGCCTCCCGGCTGCTCCCAATCTGGGAGACTACTGCAGACCCCTACAGAGCTGAGGACTGGCCAGTGCTACCAGAGCCAGCCATTGACCAAGCCACAGAGGAGTTGCTGGGACTGCCACGGGCTTTCTACCCTGATGACCCAGAGGACCCACTACAGATCAAGGTACATCCCGAGTGGGAGATAGGAAGTGGCGCAGGGGCAGCTGACCCTAGTCTGGCTGCAGCACTGCCTAAGATAAGGTCAGTGTGTTGCGGCCAGGATCCCGCCACTGTTAGGGTCCTGGGCCAGGATGCAGTGGAGTTGGGTAGGCCTGCGTCACCCCTACCCCTACCACCGCCCCCATGATTGTGCAGTTTTCTATGCTACTGTTTCCCCAGGTAGACACTAAAACTCCCAAAGTCTTTTATCTAATTAATAATAAATTATTTTGGGTTAAGTGTGTTATTCCAAAACTATGTACTTGACGTAATCACTTCTGCATCTGTGTATGTGTGTCAGAAAGATGTGGACATATTAATGTGGGATGAGAAATAAGCTAAGTAAATAGTCTAATATAGGCAGTATGTTCAGAGAAATTTAAGGTGGACACCAAAATGGGATGCTATAAAGATAATTTTAAGAGGTGGACTTCTTTAAAACAAAGGCAAGGGACAACTTGTGTCTTTAGCAGATTCTTCTTCTTCCTTAACTTTCCTGTAAAGTATTAAAATAATTCTTGTGTTCATCTTATACATTGATTTAATTATTCAGTGTACTAATTGACAAGCCAGATGAATTGAACCATTCATTTATTGATTGAATTTCAGTTGTAACTTAATTTGATCATTTGATTAGTTCAGAGAAATTAAAGTAAATTAGTTAGTGACATATTTGTTGGCTTATTCTTTTAATAAATCCATAAATTCTGGTAGGATCCTTCCATATTCAAAGCAGCAACAGAGTAGTGGAGAATCAGGCCCAAGGAATGCCTTAAAGTAATGAAGTTGGTAATTACAGATCTCACCAACAATCATCATCTCTCTTTGAGCTGATCTACACTCACTTTTTATACCAGTTTGCAACAATGTTTAACTATACCTGTTTAGAAACCCATATAGCTAAATTGGTACAACCTCCATACAGTAATACCTGTATAAAGGTGCTTTTACTGGTAACTTATTTCCATAAATCTATGGAATTATATTTAATCAGTACTAAAACTGTGTAGAATAGACAATCCCATTTTTAAATATCAAATTGACATTGGAACTCAAATGGCAATCCCATTCCTTGTTCACCTACTTTTGAATTTAAGCAAATCATTAGAAATCGTGACAATACAGAGCTCTCTCTGTGTGTAGGTGTAGCTCAGTCACACTAGCATTATTCCATTTGACTTAGACTGTGTAAGTGAGATCAGAACCATGCCCCATTATGTGTAAATAATGGCACAATTTCCTGTTTGTTAAATACAATTTTATGAACCACAAATTATTTTAAAACAATCTGCTCATCCGTTTTTGTAAATTCATCCTGTACTGTGTTAGGTACTTATAAAGCTATAAAACCCCTGATAGCTGGATGTAAATGGGGACACTCCATCACCATCTTCTGATGTCCCAGAAACCTCTCAGTCTCTCCAGTAAGTGGCAACTTCATGTGAATATATTTATATAACCATCACCCGCACCAACACAATCTCGTGCAACGAAGTATGTATAGTGGTTTTTGTCCTTTAGCCCTTTTGAACAGGGCCAGGGTGAACAGAAGTCTCCCTGCCTTGAGATCTCACAGCATACTGGACTCAGCTAGCCCAGATTCTTCTTTTTATAGCCCTCAGATAATTGATTCGTCAGGCCTCCCAACCAGATCAGCTAATTAGCTGCATATCTCCAATCAGCCTTCTCCAGTGGAGGTGATTGGTGCCTAAGTGATCAGAGTGCTGGCTCATCTGTTAGCTCCCAGCACTCTGTTAACACCTTTGAGCCCAGTGTGACAAAGATCTAAGAGCCTAGTTTTATCATTTATCCCACCAATTTAACTGAGTACAGAATTGAGCTCTTATGGCTATATTAAGTCATTGCCAGGCTGTGCTGAACTATAGGAGAGTCAGGGAGAACATAAGAATGGCTATACTGGATCAGACCAATGGTCCATCTAGCCCAGTATCCTGTCTTATGACAGCGGCCAATGCCAGGTGCTTCAGAAGGAATGAACAGAACAGGTTATCATCAAGTGATCCATTCCTGTCATCCAGGCACAACATCTGGCAGTCAGAGGATTAGGGATGCCCAGAGCATGGAATTGCATCCCTGACCATCTTAACTAATAGCCACTGATGTACCTATCCTTCATGAACTTATCTAATTCTTTTTTGAAGGCAGTTATAGTTTTGCACTTCACAATATCCTCTGACAATGAATTCCATAGGTTGACTATGTATTGTGCGATGAAGTACTTCCTTTTGTTTGTTTTTAAACCTGCTGCCCGTTAATTTCATTGGGTGACCCCTGGTTCCTGTTCAGAGCACTTTTCCTCTGGGGGGCTTGGGAGGCATTGACCCAGATTTTGAGCTGCATCCAAAGGATGCTCAGCACAGCTCAAGCTGGTAGGGCAAAGTTGGCTGTATGTCACCCTTAGATCCCCTGGATTCTGTGAGTAAGTTACAGTAGTCTGAAGGCTCTTTTAATGTATGCTTAGCTGCCTCTGGCTCCAAAAGGCCAGCCGTTCCCAGCTGATGGAATGGAGTGCAGAGGCACTCAGGCAATTCCCCTATGCCAGGGACAAGGACAGCCGCTATGTCTGCTGTGTGCTTCCAGGGGAGTCCCCTTATGTAGAGTTTAAGCAGGCTTTCCAGAGCACTGCACAGCAGTCAGATCAGGTGGCTAGAAGTGGGCCAACTATGCCTACAGAACCCAGATCAGACATAAAGGAATATCTTCATATCTAAGATACACCTGTGTAGATCCAGAGTAACTCTGTTAATTCAGTGGAGTTACTCCAGATTTATACTCGTGTAGCAGAGGTCAGCATTTGTCCAGCACTTCCAGCAGAGCTAGGTGAAAAGAGCAGGATCTGTCTCTTTAGAATTTTGTATCAAAATCCTGTGAAACTTTGTGTAGTTTCAACACAAAACTAGATTCTCCTGTAATGGGGTGTAGGTGTTACAGCATGCACAAATTCCTCAACTTTGCTTCTACGTATAAATCCTATATATAAAGGAGCAAAGTTATTTAAAAATTCTCTTTGACATTTTTGTTCATAACCTAGATAGTTAAAGAAAACCAACAGACTTTGTTTTATTCTGTGTAGGTTGTTATGCAGCACTCATCACCATAACATGTGAGTGCCTTCAAGTAAGGCATTTAGCAACATGACTACACATCTGTCACTTGTTGTTTGTTCTCTCTTCTTCTTCTCATTGCATATGCAGTGGAATGTCTTGTCTTGGTAGGTTGGTTTGGTTTGCTGGTTTGTTTTTTAAATATTCATATTGCTATGTATTTACGTTCAAGAAGGCAAGGTCAAAGAAATGTGCCTTTCACTTGAAGACTTCCTGTCCCTACACTTGAAATGTGCACCCAGGACTGATCAAAAATCTCTTTCCTCTCTGAGCCCATGTGTGCTTGATATCATCATGGTAAAACTTTAATGTAGTGGTATTTATATGCATACACATCTTACTACAGAGGAAGTTCAGAGGAAGAAAACTAGTACATGCCTAGGCTCTTACAGTATACTGCTTCTTACTGTTGCTGACTAAATTGTAAAAGTTTTCAGGGTTCATTTTTTAAAACTTTCACACATTTGTCTATCAGAGGAGCAGCCGCGTTAGTCTGGATCTGTAAAAGCGGCAAAGAGTCCTGTGGCAGCTTATAGACTAACAGACATATTGGAGCATGAGCTTTCGTGGGTGAATATCCATTTTGATTCACCCACGAAAGCTCATGCTCCAATACATCTGTTAGTCTATAGGGTGCCACAGGACTCTTTGCCACGTTTACACATTTATCTGTGTTTTCAAATACATAAATGGTATGAAAATATTAGGACTTATATGTTTGTGGTTTCAAGCTGTTTGGTTGATTTCATGAGAATAAATTATTTCATTGCTTTCTTAACTGGTGAGAAAACTTCTTCCCTCTTAGGGAAACTTGGTTTAAGTTATTAATAAACAAAACATTTTGCAGAAGGTGTTCTTTTTAATCCATGGATCACTTACTTCTGGAATATATTTATCTAAATGCTCATATGGATAATTTCTGTGCAGCAAAGTAAGTTAAACTGACAGTTCCCTCCTTTTCCTTAAAATCCCCACTCAGTTCATTGCAAATGCAAATATTATAGTATATGCCCTATTCTGAAGAAAATACAATTTCTTAACCCTAAAGCACACAATGTATTTTAAAGAGCCTTCATTACAATAACCTCTTCATCTGAGGATTATTTTATAAATTTAGATTTTTTTAACATTATATCTCTGTTGTGAAATCACATTTAGCTGAAATTTAACTATGTTTTCAGTTTCCTTTCTCTTAGCGTTACTGAGCTGCTATTATGGTTTATATCTGTGACCTCATTTTCGTACAGATAGTGTGGTTTTGATCACACGAGGAAGTATTTTTTTTAAACCAGACACTAAATACTACTTTTTATTCTTCTCTACAGAGAGCAGGGGAGACAATCGGTGGAGATTCTGAAAGGTAATTTCTTTTTTTGTCATCTTGCATTTCAGTGTTGCAGTCCATGTTCATTATATTTTAAGAAATTAGTTGTGCTTTTCACTTTTGTAGGGGTATTTTTTGTTTTGTTTTTCTGAGAGACTGAAGTAATTTCCAGCTTTTAGAGAGAAAAACATTGATCTCGATGAATATAGTTAACGGCTTCCCCTGCTGATTGCTTCAAGTATAAACATAGTTTTTAGACTTAAAAGGGTTCTTGAACTTTTTTTAAAATTAAAATAGTATCAGATATAAATGAAAATAAATTAAAGCTGTAATACCAAGTTGGGAGAGCAAATGTCTTCCCCTTTCTTCTTCTCATTTCTTATTTACAAGGATTAATGTTTCAAAAGCACTTTGAAGATGAAAGTGTCACATAAATGTTTAGTAGTAGTATTTTTGGAAATCAACAGTGAAATAGTCTTTTTTGTGAATATTTTTGTTCCATCAACACACATATATGAATTAATGTTTATCTTTTTAATAAATACCAGGGATAAGCAATTATTGTTCAGTTTGTCCTTTAGTGTTTGTATTTGGTCAAATAGAATACAGAGAAACACAAATAACAGTGACACTATCTTTGATTCATTTACAATTAGACCGATTACGCACAAAATATATAACAAATTACAACCAATAAACTACATTAAAAGAACATTGTTTGCAAAATCAAATACATGAACATTAGGAAATGCCAGAATTAAGGTTGTCCATGAGACATTAGTTGAGGTCCCCTTCTACATATGCATTATGATACAGTCTTTAATTACATGATCACACCCTATTTTTTCTATAGAAACACTGCCTCGGGCTCAGCCTATGGATAATTATTCAACATTTTTTTTTATCTTTCTCATCATTATGTGGCACTAAGCCTTATTTAATCATCCAAACCTTCTACTGAATAAAAAATAATTTTCTCATGGGTGTTTCAATGATGCTTTCAAAATAGTATACAAATGTTTCACTAATAAGCACTAAAGAATTTATTTTCACAACACCCATGTGAGATGTGGTGGTATTCCTGTCCCCATTTTACAGCTTGGGTATTGAGACACAGAAATAGTAATGTCAAAAGTATCCACTAATTTGGGGGTCCTAACTTGAGGCACCTGGGGCCTGTGTTTTCAGAGTTCTTTATAGCACTTTATATGCTCAAAGCACAGCCCCAAGTCAACTTCAATGGCAGTTATGAGCACTTAGCACTTCTGCAAGCCTGGCCTCAGCTGTCTCACATTACGCACTATTAAAGGAAGAACATATAATCTGTTATCAACTGTGGCTTAAATGTTTGGCATAAGTGGTTATGTCTAGCATCAAATAGGAACTCTGTGGCAAGGATAGACTCCAGTTCTCTAATGTGGCATTCAGCCTCCTTAATTAGGAGACTGTCCCTCCTCTCATGCAATCCCCTGCCTCATTGTCTTCCAACTTCTGCAACAAATGGGACAGACAAGGATCTCATTCACTATATAACCCTGTTTCATTCCAAAACACTGTCCATTCTGTGCACTGAATGAGACAGGGTTCATGGTAAAAAAAGGAATAAAAACTATGATTGCATAAGTAAAGACTGTATCATAATACATACACACAAAGTGGCCAACTTAAGGTTCCACAGGCAACCTTTATAGTGGCATTTCCTAACTTTTTGGTGCTTGATCTTGCAACCTTAACATTCTTTTAACAGTTTTTTTGTAATGTGTTGTTTTAAAAACAAAAATAAAACCTCTTTCACATGGAACCATATTGACCCCTAACTTGAGTCATTTTGTAATCGAAAGTGTCAGGCACCTTAACTCCCAGGAGCACTCCCAGCTCCTCCAATAATTATTACAAATGACAAGCCCATCCCCAGATATATTCAAAACTACCTGCCCAGATGCTGTACAAACTATGGGTCAGATCTTTCAAAGACAACTATGTGATGAGACCCATATGTCTTGGGAAAGCACCGTCGACTTCACTTGGGCTCTGCACAGTCCTAGACATCTGCCCATGCAGATCCTTGACCTTTATAACGAATTGTTTATAATATATGATAGAATAGATACATATAAAAAAACACATGCAAATATGTTGAAAAACACTCCTGTTATGTGCAAAATATGAGACTGATTACAATGTAGTGCACTGTATATCCATTAAAGAAAACAACTTCAGGTAAGTATCAGAGGGGTAGCCGTGTTAGTCTGGATCTGTAAAAGCAGCAAAGAGTCCTGTGGTACCTTATAGACTAACAGACGTTTTGGAGCATGAGCTTTCGTGGGTGAATACCCACTTCGTCAGATGCATGTAGTGGAAATTTCCAGGGGCAGGTATATATATGCAGGCAAGCTAGAGATAATGAGGTAGTTCATCTGCAAATTTGACACCATCAGCTCAGGATTAAACAAAGACTGTGAATGGCTTTCCAATTACAGAACCAGTTTCTCCTCCCTTGGTTTTCACACGTCAACTGCTAGAACAGGGCCTGATCCTCCCTGATTGAACTACCTCATTATCTCTAGCTTGCCTGCATATATATACCTGCCCCTGGAAATTTCCACTACATGCATCTAACGAAGTGTATTCACCCACGAAAGTTCATGCTCCAAAACGTCTGTTAGTCTATAAGGTGCCACAGGACTCTTTGCTAACTTCAAGTAAGTAGGCTGTCAAGTGAGCCTAAGTTGCTTATTTCCCTTGACAAGAAGGGCCTGGGAAAGTGCTCAGACTCTTTTGTTGCAATTTCTTGTAGCTTTGGAACCCTGTGTGTGAATATCTATATAATAGCTGATTTCTGGAAGCCAGAGGCCCAAGGGAGAAGGTTTCAGTTCCTTGTGGTTGATCCTGGGTTGCTCTTTTTTTCTAGCTATGATTGTTGACAGAAAGAGGTTGCCAAGCAGTCCGATGCAGACATGAGGCAACAAAATAATCTCCCTGGGAAAAATCTGTGGGAGGGTAAAAACTCAGTAGAAACACTGAATGTAACTTAGAGTTCCTGCCTACTTCTTTTTTTCAAAAGGGAGAAATGTGCATGTCCATTGAGAAGATAGGGAATGGAATCCTCAGCTTCTGTGGATCCTAGTGATCTGTGAGCAATGTGACCACAGAGCCATGCCATCACTACAAAGAGTATAGGCAAAGAGCCCTTCAGAGCTATTCTGTTTGTCTCCCCTGTTAGGGTTATAGAAGGCACAGAGGAACAGTTATTTCTACGTAGAGAAATAAAAACTATTGAACGTTTCTCAATAGGAATCCTTCGTCTCCATTCCCTCTTTGTTCTAGCTCTACCATTTCATCTAGCTCCCATTCCACCTATTGAAAGGCTTTCCTGCCACATTTTACTGCTCTTTGCAGAGTATAGTGGAAAGTTACGTATGGTTAGGTTTTTTTTCATGTCTGGATCGTTGAGATCGTTGATTCCCCGCCCCCCTTCTTCCCCATCATCATTCTTCTCTGTTTCTTCATGCTGCGAAACACCCAGGTAGAAAAGCAGAAGAAAATGCTCCTTTATTTGTTGCCCAAGTTTTCAAACCAAAAGGAAAGAGAATTATATAGTCCATCAAATTGCATGGGGATGTTACAGTTCAATAAAGCTGCAAGTAACAAAAGTGCAGTGGAATCCCCATTTTCCAGTTTCAGCCACAGTCTCCACAGAGCTCTCATGAACTGTCATTCCACACACAAGGAATCTTGTTTATTGGGGAAGGGAATGCTCAGCGGTGTGGGAAAATTATTGCCAGCACAAAGTTCTATAGTAACTGTTCTTAGTGTTTTTACTCAGTGAATATCAGTAACTACTCACTAGTGTTCATCTAAAAATGGTATTAATCATATCCTCAGTAAATATTGCATGCTTAAAAAAAGTTATTTCAATCATTGTGATTAATTTTCAGGAGAAAAATATTTTGTAGACTTTTTTATGTGTACAGTATTTTCTTATATTTGCATTTTAAAAATGAGATACTTTTGCTATTTGAAGTTCCTCTGAGCAAGAAGTAAAATTTCCTATACAGTACAGTTTCTCTCATTACAAACATTTATTTGTATAATGAAATTTGAAGTCAATGGAATCGCACCAGTGATTAATTTGGTCCCTTTTGTTTGTACTTTAATGGGTTCCACTTCACTACTTTAGAATGAGTAGTGCAGTCAATCATAGATCCATTAAGGCAGAAAGAAAACATTTGGTATCAAGTGCTGTGGGCAATATGTTACTACTTGTGTTCAATGTCAAAAGTTGAAAACCTGAAATATAGGCTGCAATGAAGGTTTTAAATGACAACGCTGTATCTTCTATGTCCTTTCAGATATTTTTAGGAGTTTTAAATTATTTAAGATTGTGCTTGTGACCAGGGCCCTAGACCAAATGGCACCTCAGGTGAGGAGCATCTTTGGCACCTCTCCCCCTCATTGGTTAAACTTTTGAATACCTTATTTTTATTGCGTTTGTAGCCCATGCATGATTGGCATGCATGATCTATCCCTGTCGTATAAGACGTTACATTTACACTTTCACAATTACACAATACAACGAGGTTCACAATATCGCAGCTGGGTTCTCACTTCACTTCACTTCATTCTTATATCTCACTGACTGAGTGCTGATGCCCTGCCCCTTATATACCCTCGAGGGCATGGCTGACAACATTTTAGAAGGTTCTAGGAAAATGTAGTTCTCAGAGTCTGGAAGGTTCCATAAGATTCGATATAGGTCTAGAACGTTCTAGGAGGATAGTGAAAAATTAATCCACATACAGAATACCAGAAACATTTTACTTCAAACATTCTATTTTCCCTTTTGTCGCTAACAACAAAAACAGCACTCCAAGCCCGGCTCCCCAAGCAGTTGCCTTGGTCACCTGCACCTAAATCCAGCCATGCTTGTGACTTCTGGCACAAATAAACTTAATGTTAAAAGGTTAGTTTTTCTTCTTAGATCCTTTGTTAGTTTTATATCTGAATAGAGCAAAATTTACACAGGAAATGAAAAACTGAAAGTGCTTAAAAACCTATCTGTACATCTCTTAACTTATATTTAAGTGTCTTAATCTTCAGTTGGGACCAAACTGCACTTGGCATAGCTCAGGAGATGAGGCACAAAAGCTGTAGAATACTTTTGCACACACATCCTTATCCTGGGGCCATCTGGTCACAAGTCTGGTCCCTGGTATAAAAGAGTACGCTCAGAGATGCACAATTTTACATTGGTTTCTGATAGCCTCAAAGGAGTGGGTATTCTAGCACAATGATCACCAGGGCTCAGGGACAACTGAGCCATATCCATCTTATGGTGACTGTGTACCACTTAAGGATTCCCATTGATGGGGAATCCTGAACTGCTAGTTAAGCCAGCATGAGTGTTGCCTTTTGCCATTGAAATGGCACAAGCAGCCTTACCGAACCAGAGGATCTGGCCCAGAGATGTATATTGTCCTGCCAGTTTTAATGCAGTTCAATTTTTCCACATCATACGTAAGTAGATGGTCTGATTTTCCTTTGTTACAGTTTGTTTCCTGTCACTTGATTTTAATTTTCATACCAAGTTGAAGGGGAAAAACATTGATGTTCATAGATAATATTGGTAAATCCTAACAACTCCCCATTGCCAGATCAGAAGTCACATTGCTCCATTTTGTTCCCCAATTTGAAATTTAAAGCCTACCTTCTGTTGGTCACCAGCATTTAACTTGCTGGCCATCTGATATATATTTTCAGATCAAAAGGCAAGTTTTTATTTCCAACTTGTATTAGCCATTCATATGGCTGATCTCTTGTAGAGAAGAAAGACACATAACAGCCATCTGCGTACAAACAACAGGAACATGTGCAAACCTGTTCAGCAAGGACCCATGAACTTCTTCACTTAGTGAAGGTCTGTAGGTGGAATGTACTGAATCCACCATTGGGGGAGATTGTCATTGCCTCTCTTTGGTAGAACAAGATGACAGTATCTCTTAAAGAAGCAATTATTAGGTCTCTTCACAAGAAACCATCTCTTGACATTAGCTCTTTATTGGCTCTGACCTTTGTTTTTTGACTGATCCTGAAGTAGTTTTAGGCAATTAGTCACCTGCCCTAGAGGTTATCCTATGGTAGGTTTTACATGAATCTGTTCTGTAACCCTTCCAAGTCAATGACAATATAAGGCTATTATGGTACAAGGAAGTGGTTCTTCTGCCTTCAGTGTGTGGTTGTTACCCTTTTCAACATCTCTATTTTGTCTGTCCTAGATTGTGCAGATGATCCAGATTAGGTCTTGGTTGAGAGTCACTTGGTTGAGACTCAACCTGGATTAGACCGTGATAAAGTTTGTATCTTATTTTACCTCCATTGTTTGAGGAAGTTTGCCCACCATGTTTTAGTTCTTTAAATGCCCAGGTAGCAATAGTGACCCAGAATCCATATTCTTTCAGATGCAGCCCTCACTATAGTCGACCATATTTTACCAAAATATCGAAGTCTTCCTCTGAATCATCTATATCTTACCAATGCACTATGACTCTTCCTGTGAAACCAATATTTGTATAGACAATTCTGTTATCAGAGCCTGGTCTGAAATGATTGCCTAGTTGTCCATGAGAACTTGAACCACCCCACTCCACCCCCACCACCCCAAATGCTATCAGATCTGGAAAATGTTTAGATGTGGTCAATGGCTCCATTTTTAAAAATTACTGAGCTCTCTTAGTTCTTCTATTCAAAAACCTTTTTGGCTTCTATCTGAAAGTATTGCAACCACACCTAGATATGATATATCTATCTTTAAAAACATAGAACTGTGTAAATAAAAGCTAGAAAGATGGGTCCACTGACCCAAGATTGCTTTTTCACCAGCATTGCCCTTAGAAACTAGTTCAGTTTTGTATGCCAATTTTCCATTCTCTCTCTCTTCCAACAAATGACCCCTGTACTATAGTGTTGCCATTCAGAAACTATGCAACAAAACCAGTCTCTTTAAAAAGCTGATCACATAACATTTAGTCACCTCCACCTCAATTAGCAGCTTTTTTCGCCTTATGACTTCCATAAATAAGAGAAAACTACAAGCAGGAGTCATCAGCAAATACTTTTGGGTCTTGCTCATTGGTCAAATCATTTAATAAAAATAAGAGAAAGGATGAGCCTCCAGTTTGATCCCAGAGTTATTGGAGAACATACCTTAGCTGTTTGTAATGCACTATAGAGAATGTTTATTACTATGGACAATAATTAATAATCATTTAAACTTCTATCCATTACCAGTGGAGTAGGCAGTAGCTAACCAGAGGTATTAAAATGTATATTTCAACAAGATACATTGCTACCATCATCCAATCTATATACCAATACTAGATAAATGGTAGAACTGAATTAGTAGTAGGGATGTTTTTCAGACTTCTGCAATATTATGTGGAGAATAAGATATAGCAGAAGAAAGCTAAAATCATGCTGACTTGACCCAAATTAGGCTGTCATTTTCTCTTATTCACAGAAGCTCAGGAGGATCCTCACAACTTTTTCCTTTTTATTAGTCCCTTTATGGCTTTGTGTCACTAATTATTCCTTCGTCTCAGAAAGAATGAAACACAATTAAGGCCTATCAAATGCTGTTATTTAATCAGCCAAACAGGTGCCTGTGGAGTGATGTGATGTCACAATATTCAAGGTAATGTTCTTATCTTCTAGACCAAACTCATGGCCATTATTTCAAGATTTGTTAACTGCAGCCTGTCAGCTGTGGAGAAGCCAAAATGATAGCAGTTTTACTAAGAGTTAGAAAGGGGGTTAGGTTGCTCTGGCACAATTGTGACTTTTCCTTTAATGATAGATTTAATGACCGTGAAGGTGATACAAAGAGAAATAGGATGATAAAATTAGGTGAACTAAACTTTGTTCCCTGGTGTGTGTGAACGCCAGCTATGAGGCTCCACTTCTTCAGCGGTTAGTCACATGACCAAGGAATACTTAACGTATTAGCACAAATCCTTAGCTGGTGTAAATCAGTGCAACTCCGGATTTCAATGGAGTGATGCTAATTTATGCCAGATGAAGAGCTGGCCCATAATAATATTTATAGGGCAATTTATTTATTAACTTTCTCTATTGAAAAATGAAAATCATGTTGCTAAAGAGAAATCAGAGTAGACTATGAATTTATCTGAGTTGCACCACATGCAGAACAGCTCTTCATGTAGCCCTTATGTGGTCGTTCTGTATTAGCAGTTGCATTCATTTGGCGATATCTGGTACATGCAGAAATAACAAATTATTTCAATTTGTTAGAGGAATTGTTGTAAGTAGGATTTCTTTTTGCATAAATAGAAAATATGGGTTAATCACCGTACCAGCGATTCTTCACGCATAAGTGGATATACTTGTCTTTGACATCAAGGATGCTTGGATTTTTGCAGTTCTATCAGAGAGATCTGGAATTTTAGAGGTCCATTTGTATCAGCCACTTAAAATGGACTGTTTTAATTAGCACAGTTGCACTTCCATTTTTATTTTTATTTTTTTAGGCTTGTAAGGTGTGCACATGAAGTTGAGGAAGTCTGTGCTAGTTGCAGAAGAGTCCTATGTAGCACAACTACTGGGAATATTTTTAAAAATATGTTTGTAAATTCTAGTTCTTATCCTTCAGACTATTCCAGCTACACAATCAAATACAGCTGATTAGCTGGACCAAATTTTGTGGATTTTCTGTACCACACTGCACTGCCATTCCTGAGATTTCTGTATGATTTTCAGATACATCATTTCATTCCCTAGTGATTCAGCATATTGCAAAGGCAATGCACTTAGTTTCAGAGGTTGCAACATCGCATCACTCCATAGGCACCTGTTTGGCTGATTAAATAACAGCATTGATGGGCCTCAACTGTGTTCTATTCTTTCCGAGATGAAGGAATAGTGTCAGTGACACAAAGCCAAAAAGGCAGTAATGAAAGGGGAAAAGTTTGGGGGGATTCTCCTTACCATCTGTGATTAAGAGAAAACAACAGCCCAATTTGGGTCAACTCAGCATGATTTTAGCTTTCTTCTACTACACTGCACAAGTCTGAAAAATCCCTACTACTACTAATTCAGTTATATCTGATGTTTTACAGGTGAAAGCTCAGATGGCTGGAGTCATTTGTGCTAATCCAGTTAGCAACTTACATAACTATTTCTGACTGTTTACTGCAGCCTTCATTAACCTGCCTCAGGGATGTGCTAACTTTTGGCTCACAAAGCAACAGAACTGACTTGTTCACTGCCATGGATTAAAGAGGACACATTTGATAGAACAGTTTTGAAATCATCAGCATTAAAAACTGCAGATCCAATCCTGCACTCATTACTTGGGCAAAATTAAAACTGAAGCCAAATGTGATTGTAGCATTGTGTCCTGGTGTTTATAGAAGCTGTGGACTAAGTTACACCCTTCCTTTTTAGGAGAGCCACATGTAATTTGGTCTGTATGAAAACATCTATATCTAAAGTCAGCAGTCTAGCTCCTAGATTCAATATGTTTGGATATATTTATTAGCAATGGGTGAAATTCAGATGGTTTGGATGTATTGTTCTAATAGATCCTGTAAAATTTTGGGTGCTTATCCAGTAATATATCTATAACTTTTGAAGCCTACTCTCTGCATTTTCTCTTGTTTTTGACATAATTATTTGTATGACCTCTTATCTCGCCCTCCTCACCTAACCACTTCCTTCTAACATCCCTCTTCTTTCCTTTGCTCCCATAACACTTTTTTTAAATCCCAACAAACATGGTTCCTAGAACTCCACTGCCATCATTGATGACACTGGTGTTGTCTATAAAACTGGTGGCAATATACTAGAATAAAACTTAGTGAATTAGTGGAGTTTCCTTTACGACTAGCCTCAGATCCATGTTTTAGGGGGCTTTCCTGTACTGAACATCAAAACATTTAAAGCTCACCCAGCAACTTGTACTGAAAGATATCATCATTCTGTGAGTTTTTGGAGGATTATGTGAAAAGTGTTTGTGGTATTAGTCCAGTTTGTAGTGGACAGGGATCACCAAAGCCGACAGTAGGCATGCGCAGACTAAGCAATTGCTTAAGGTCCCCAAGCAGCTCAGTGGGCCACCATTAGCTTTTTATTATAAGAACTTGCCTGTTTTAGTATTAGGGGAGCAAAAATATTCCTGCTTAGGGCCCCCAATGGGTTAGCACCAGCATGGTCAGCATCAGAAATGGTACCCTTGTATGTTTCAGCAGAGCGGCCCAATAATAGAGACTGAACAACAATCTGTATAGAGCAGGGATTAGGCACATTAGTGAGTTATGGTAAGGGAAGCTTTTATTGCTTCTGCCCAAATTGTATTAAGTTCAGTGACTATGTGGAAGATTTCAATCCGCTAACTAGTTGATTCAGTATCTTTCCGTGAGTATTTGCTATAAAAATGAAAGATTAATTTTGTGACTAAATGGATTTAGGACATTGTTTAAAGTTACAAAATTCTGTTCTAAACTATTTACTTTAAAAATAGTACTTTGTAACTGGATGTAATGTTACTATATGACTTTCTAATAAGGATTATCCTCTGCTTCTGTCTATCCCAAGCTGCGTTTAGTACACGTATGTGTCAAAATGTTGTTAATTTATCAAGTTTAAATATTAGAAATAATTTTCCTTTGACCTTTGTTCCTCTGCTTTTCTATTTTCTTTGGCTTATCCATGGATGTTTTGCTTGAGAGAATGTGAATTTTACATGGTGTGAGCATTGTCTCTGCAATTTGCCTTACATGTGCTTTCTTTGTAAGCTACCCTTATGTCCTATGTAGCTAAGCCTCTGACATTTCTATTTATCTCACCAACACATTACATATGCTTTCAGTTTCATTTCCAAAATGTCATTTTTTTCTGACCGGGCTCTCTACACTTTGATATTGACTCTTCTGTAACTACTAATTACTTTTAAGCCTCATAATAATCTGAATTTAGGAAAGAAGATAGTGCTGTGTTCGCTATAAGCAGTGTTGTGACTAAGAAACAGTTGCCAAAAGAAAAGAAAGAACAATTTGAAACTTCACCCACATAATTGTACATGATGGTAAAGTTTCAGGACTTATGTAGAATTCATGCTACGTATGTTTTTGAAACATGGTCATTATTGACTCTTTGCCACTGAATGTGAAAAGAAATTACTTTTAATCAGTGACATAGCTAGGAATGGAAAATTAGGTGGGCCCCAATTTATGGTGGATGAGCAGTGACCAAAGGTCTGATATCACAGCAAATCATTTATGCTGCAAATGACTTAAAACAATTAAGCCTCCACATGCATTAAATATTGTCCGTGTACAGCCACTCACCATAACATAATGTAGAGTCTACATAAATCTGCAGGAAATGTACTTAGTCAAGCAAGCGGTGTCACCAAACCAACAAAAATGTAATAATTTTAAATATTAACCAATTACTAAATGAAATGAAAGTCCATAAAGAACTCATCTTGCTTAGCTAGTGTTCCTCCCACCACATCGCAGAGATGGACAGGGACACACACACACAGACACACACACACAGCTGACACGTGCATACAGGGAAAACATGTACACACATACACAGGGACAGCTCTGTCTCACATGCAGGTAGAGTGCGCACACACACACACACACACACACACACACACACACACAGCTCATACACACATGCTTACAGGAACAATGCATGCACACACACTGCCTATGAGGGAGGGAGCAGCCAGGGGTTGCTGCCAAGGTTCTAGCTCTCCCTGGGCTCCACCCTGCCAAAGGATTCTGTGGGTAGGAAGGATCAGGCAGAGCTGCCAGAGCGTAACTTTCCAAAGGACTGGAGCATATCTCCATCCTGGATTTTAGGTGCCAGAGCAATGCTCCAGACTGCTTTGGCAGCACTACACCCCATGAGGTTGCATTGTTCCAAAAAACCCCAAAACCTGTTAATGAATGCCCCACCCAGCATACTCATGGCTATCCCCTGCTTTTAACATGGACAATATAAACTATTAAGGAGTGTTTACTCCATGTGTGAATTGACTGTTTTTCAAAGTATTTTATCACATTAAGTTTTGGGTGTAAAATGATTGTTACTGTAGGTGGAAGCAAAATTACAAGACTAAAGGTTAGCAATGCAGTGTGATGCAAGACTGACTTCAGCTGTGAATGAGGTGTCCTTTGTGAGATCTCAAAGAAACATCTTTCAAGTATGGTTCTACTCTGAAAAGTAACTTTATTAAAAACCTGCTCCAGAAGAGAAGTGCCAGTTTTGCAGATTCAAGCTAAAAGCTGAACACCAAAATGAGTTCTTTCTGGATCATACATTACCAACAAAAAAGATTTTGCAATCAGAATTTAGTTAGGAATACTGTTGATATGCAAGCCAAAAGAGAATTTAGGTCAGTCTGTAGAATTAATTAGTAGTCAAAATTATCTTAATCATAATACAAATAATTATAAAATTGGTGGATATATTTCTAAGTATGCACGGAGAGCAGATTGATTAGGATGGGGCCATTTTTACATAGTAACTTTTTCAGGGAAAAACTGTACTTTCATAGAACAGAGATTCTTAAACACTTCCACTGAGATTATCATAACTCTCAAGTCAAAAAGGAATTAAAGGAATAGAATAGGACTTCATTATCAATATACTCCTGAAGGTATAGGTTAGATCCACATAAACTGTCTCCAAAGGCATCACACAATTAAATGCATTGCAACATGTAAAAACAACTATATGAGATAAAGGTGAAGGGACTAATTCTGTTCTCACACTGGTGGAATCCCACTGAATTCAGTGAGAGTAAAATTTGGCCCTATGGTTTTATTCCAGTTTCTTATATAACTTGTGAGGCTGAACATGATTAATGATCTTCCAAAGGAGTTCAAGCTGAATCCAGTCAAGAATCTAAGAAAAGATTCTTAATCTCCACATAAGACTGTCTTTCAGAATGGTATTTTTCCTGTGTAAGGCAAATTTATGTCTGTGCTTTATGTAGACTAATTGTTTTAAACATTTTTAATAAATGTTTAATATAATAATAATTAATAAAGACACTTTTTTGGAAACCAAATTTAACAGTACAACCTGTGGGAAAAAGCCACAGCATGTACGGCTCCAATTTTTCGTGCACAGAAATCCATCAATTTAAAAGCCTATAGTCTGTCTCCTCAGCAACATCAGACTCAAGAGGGGCAGGAACTAACTTGGAGGAAAAGAGCTAGTCACAAGTATGTGATATATGCCATCATGTGCCAGCAATGCCCCTCTGCCATGTACATTGGCCAAACTGGACAGTCTCTACACAAAAGAATAAATGGACACAAATCTGACATCAGGAATCATAACATTCAAAAACCAGTAAGAGAAAACTTCAATCTCTCTGGTCACTCAGTAACAGACTTAAAGGTGGCCATTTTGCAACAGAAAAGCTTCAAAAACAGACTCCAATGAGAAACTGCTGAACTTGAATCAATATGCAAACTAGATATTATTAATCTGGGCTTGAATAGAGACTGGGAGTGGCTGGGTCATTACACAAATTGAATCTATTTCCCATGTTAAGTATCCTCACACCTTTTTGTCAACTGTCTGAAATGGGCCATCTTGATTATCACTACAAAAGTTTTCTTCCTCCTGCTGATAATAGCTCATCTTAATTAATTAACCTCTTAGAGTTGGTATGGTATGCAACTTCCACCTTTTCATGTTCTCTATATGTATGTATATCTTCTTACAATATGTTCCATTCTATGCATCTGATGAAGTGGACTGTAACCCATGAAAAAGCTTATGCTCAAATAAATTTGCTAGTCTCTAACTAAGGTGCCACAAGTACTCCTGTTCTTTTTGTGGATACAGACTAACACAGCTGCTACTCTGAAACCTGTCATGTATATGTGAATATTTGAGGGCACAGACCACCAGATATTGCATATTTTCATGGCAGCAAGTTTCCTATTCAATGCCATACCAAGTAGTAAAGCATGAGTTACTGACAGCATGCTTAAATCCCAATTCTATGATTGATTTGGCTTGTTTGTTGTTGCCAGCTCGTCAGGATCCTAAATGAGACTGAATACCAATTAGTCCTTTTAGTTGTTCCTAAGTATGGTAATGTCAATTCAGCACACCAAATTGTTCACATAAAGCACCTTATGCAGTTACTAACATTGCTTTATTCAAATATGCTACCTGTAATTTAGCAACGTGTGAGTTCTAGGGAGGCTGTGGGGGGAGATGGGCAAGAAGTCTCCCCCTGTTTGTACAAGGGCCAAGTACAATAGTAATCTCTCTGAGCATGGATTGGTAGTCTTGCTTTCTCTCTTCACTGACTTGCCAAGCAGGATCAGTGCATCAAGGCACTAACTGATGCCACCTTAATGGATGGTGCAGAGTGTGCACTAGCCTCAGAGAGATTCTGCCTCTTGAAAGGCAAATCCTCCTGATGCTTCCCCAGTGTGGTGTGGCTCCAAGCTGCACCCTACAAAAGGCTGCAAATTGTACCACAGAACCTGTGGAAAATAACAGCAATAGCAATGAGTTCAATACCAGCAGGAATAAGGCCCTAAACAGAGATTATGTTGTGGTAGTTAATTTAGTTTTCATTTTCTATCTAAAAGTGAGTCCCCAGTTTCCCTGCCATAGGCAGCTTCTGGGTCTGGAAGAACTGGCCATGATGACCACTGTTTTCTGAGGGCAGATGTGACAGTTGCATACCATGTTTGCCAGCCAAGAATATAATGCTAGGTCATCAGTTATAGAGTACGTTCAGGGCTTTCTGAATCTCTATACTGTTCTTCCCTCTCTGGACTTCCTTATTTTGATTTCTCTGGAGTGTCTGTTTTATATTCTTGGCGATTTCTCTATCAAGTAGATGAGAGGCACACACAGATTCTTGTTTATTTACTATGAAAATGGAGAGAACAGAGAACCTATTTTAGGTATGTGTCAATGCTTTATACATGCCTTGTTGGTGTGATAATATGATTCTCTGAAAAACTCAAACTGAAAGATTTAGAGAGGAATAGTCAGAGAGGTCACCATCTGTGTCATTACATGTCCTACTAAGCAATGTTTTAGCAGCTATAATGTGAGTGAAGGGTTGCTGAATGGCACATTAGAGAAGTATCGACTGTCTAACAGATTATGAGGGCTCATGAAACTGTGTTACAAAATCTGATACAAGATGATAAGAATGAGAGAAAAGGTTTAGGATCTTCTCTCAGTGACAAAAGTGTTACCTACCAGTCCTGTCAAATTAGTTCTTTTGGCACCACAATTGCTAGTATCAGTGTATATGTAAGTGTCCTTACATGTTGCTAAAATAAAGGCACAGGAAATAACACAAATTATCCCTGTTATGGCTGTATAATTATATGGGATAAAATGACAAATTTACACAGCTTAGTGTGTTGAACAAAATTACTTGTACAGGGCACAATCAAACATGTCTAGGGACTAACATCATAAAACATAGGTGACATTTAAAGCAAAACTCACAATTTGGACCGGTATTACTGTATTTTTTCTGAAGAAGCCAAGAAAATGCTGCTTTATGTGAATAAAAATGTTCTATCTACCTGTCATGATGTCTGGAGTAGTTCATAACTGAGATTGCCAACCTCAGGGCATACTGTCAAAAAGCAGGACAGACACCCCAAACTGACTGAATGTTCTATAATTAGATTTCACCAAGCCAGTAACAAATGTGGACTCCTGAAGTACTACAATAGCCTTATAATGGAGTCACAGACAGTCCCCTTTTACACTCCAGGTTATCTTGCCACCCAGGTAAGATGAACTCTGTGATAAATTGTCACTTACACCAAAGATCACAAAATGTTCAGATTGCTCCCAGTCCCAAAGATCAGTCACTTACCCCAGGTCAATTTGTACTTTAGATCTCACACCAAAGACAATGCTTGTAGCCAATCCTGTGGTAAACTAAGTAAAAGGTTATTAACTAGGAAAATGAAAAAGTTATTTATAAGTTAAAACAAGCAAGCATATATACTGTGATAGACCCAGGCCAGTTGGATACAGTAGAATAGCAGAAGGCAGATATACTGGCCACTGGATTAATAGTTTTCTGTTCCCTGACTGACCAAAGCAGGGGCTGCTCCAGGCTAATGAGAACACCTGACTCTAATTAACCTGCAAAGAGTCAGGTGAGGCTATTAAGCTAATGTGACCACCTGACTCTAATTAAGGCCCCGCTGATACTATAAAAAGGGCTCACTCCAGTCAGGCAGAGGAGAGCCAGGGGAGAGGAAGTGTGGCTGATGGGCTGGTCAATGAAGACACCCTCAAACCATCGTTAAGGGAGCCCTAAGGTAAGGATGAAGAAGGGAGAAGCAGGAGAGCTGTGGGGAAGTGGCCCAGGGAAATGTAGCAACCCTGGCAGTGAAAAGTTGGCTGCCAACAGCTACTACCATTAGGGTCCTCGGGCCGGAACCTGGAGTAGAGGGTGGGCCCGGGTTCCCCTCAACCCACCACTACAGGAACATCTCCTGGGAGGGGAAGTCAGGCCCCTGTCAGGACAGGAGGCTAAACTGTTCTGAAATAAGCCCCCAGAGACAACAGAGACTGTGGGAAGTTCTCTCACCAACCTCCTTGCAGGCCTATGATGAAAAGGGTTCAGTAGACTATAACTCTGGCCCTAGAGAGAGAAGGGCTACATGGAGGGTCACAGTGAGCCACTGAGGCTAGCATAAACCGCCTAGAAGTGCAGGACTCACGTGGGCAAGGTCAGAGCTCTGCCACAATATGCAATGAGTTTCAGTCTGTGATTCAAAAGGTAACAGTTGTAGTAATCTGTCAGATCAAAATTTATTTCAGGACTAACCCCATGCCAAGCCGCATGGGAATCTCTTTGCGTATGTCTAGGAATCTTTGTCCCTCACAGTACAAACAGCGTAAAGGAGATTCAGTTTCTCCTTGTCAGGGATTTTTATCCCCTCTACTCCAGGGGCCAAACTGATGGGATGAGTTCATGCATAGGTCTGTCCTCCTTGGAGGTAATTAGGAATGCAGTCAACAGGGATTCTCTCCTTAGATGCTACACCATACCTCCTTTGTCTTCAATAGGCCATTTTGTACGCAGGATGAGCCCTCTGCATTAATGCTTCATTTCCTGTTTGGTGAGTTACGCAATAACAGAGGTTTACAATGCAAACACTCAATATAACTTTACACCATGGGCTACAGAGGTTACAAATGAGATTAATACATGCAGCATCCTACAAGCATTTTATCAAGTCTAAACACTATTACATTGATAAGAATGTGTTTATCTAATATCTATTTTAATAATGCTAACACACAGGTAAGTAAGACAGGTTTCCAGCAATGCATTTGCAAGTGTTCAGTGAGGCCTGGAGTGTTGTCATGAGCTGGAACCTGGTCTGTCAGCATCACACTAACCAACCAACCAACTAACTATATCTTCTGGTGCCCTCTTTTGGCCTGAAGATTTCAATGGCTGGTGTGGCCCTCTTCCAGCCATATAAAGTCCCATTGGTAAAAGACACAGATATCAAGGTGATGCATACTGTAAAGAATTTATAACCTAGTACATACAAGACTCACTAAAGACACAGAGGAAAGAGTCACTTCAAATAATTTTTTTAAATCTTATTTTTGTCAATATTTGCATTAGCCAGACCTCAGTTAATTAGCTTTGAAGATTGTTAGGACAAAGACTTGCAAAGGGATCAGACTTTCTTACACTGAATTTGTCTATTTGTAAATCAGAATGTTGAAGATGGACCTGGATTCATTTTTACTACTTCAGTTGTATAAACTGCATATATTAGGTATATTTTCAAAGTGCTGCACAGAAATTTAGCTACATGATTTGCATTTACCATCACTGGGAGTCATGCAGTTAAATCATGACACATGCCTGAATATATGTCATTTTTATTCATGTTCTGTTTCTTTTACATTCTAAAATCTTCATCTCTGTCATAGGTACGCTAGTTCTGCCAGTGACCGTCAAGGGAGCACATCCATGAGGAAGGTAAATAATTATTGCACTACTTTAAAAACAGAAATATTCCAAACAATCTAATTTCATTATTGCATATTTATTTGTTTATATTATAATAATGCTTAAGATCCCTAGTCATGGTCCAGGACCCCACAGGCGCTGTACATACTCAGAACAGAAAAGCCAGTCCCGGCCCCAAAGAGCTTACAATCTAAGTTTCACTGTCATATCTTGATGTAAAGGATAAACAAGGTATTATAGTCTTTGAGTTTTGTCTATACTGATGAAAGATTTGAAAAGTCAAGATTTCTCAACTAATACAGAAACGATGGGCATCATTATATTTACCAAAAAAAAACAAGTAGTCCAGGGCATGCTTTAAAGCTCAAAACATTGAAAGTGCATTCAAATTACCTGCAAAGATGGTGGATTAGGCATTGGAAGGAATCGTGTAAATTTTCCAAGGCATGCAGGAGTATTGGGAGAGAGGTTTACTTTATTTTGTCCTTATATTTCTAAAATTCTTCACTGCATGTGATTTTTAAACAACGCCAGGATTTTTATATCAAAATGTCTCCCTTCCCTTCTTTAGTTTAAAGTTTTGGCTTGCCCTGTATGCCTTGCCAGGGACTCAGGAAATAAAAAGGACCCCTCAGTCTCCTACACTGTCTGTCTGCCTTACAGATTACTGTGCTAGGCTGGGGAGCAGCTCCTGCAAGACCACTATTCACCACTCCAACCCCATGCAAAAGAGGGTTGGGAGTAGGAGGAATCCTAACTCTTCCTCCTAACACACCAGCTGGCACATCTGTGCCAAATTACTTCCCCTAGCAGCAATGGAGAAGAGGAAATTTTCACTTTGCACCACAATTCAGTTCCTAGTCTCTTTCTGGGTTAATGTAATTATGCTGCCCCATAACTTGTGGTAACTATACCATCAAGCCCTACTTCGCTTATTTTGTTTATTAATTACTTAAATGTAATAAACAGATAATAAGGTTTAATTTAAATAATACTTACTTCATCTGTAAATCTAAAAGTGCTTTACAAATGAGGTCAGTATCGTTATCCCATTTTAGAGACAGGGAAACTATAGAATGGCGCAGAGCAGTGAGGCCACTTGACCAAGGTCACTTAGCAGATCAGTGGCAAAGCCAGGAGTAGAACCCACTTCGCTTGATTCCTAATCTGTCTACTAGGCACTTTAGCTTTAATCCACCTAAATATATAGCTTTAAAATTATGTCTACATAAGAGAAAATTGTATTTGATTTTCTTTGCTGATTTTTGTCCATGGTTTCTTTGGTCAGAATTCAGCCTTCAGATACAACATGCAAAAATTCTGTTGAATTCATTGGAAGTTGCATCCACATAGCTGAGGGTACAATATAGTCCTCTGCCAGAGTGCTATGAATTTTCATTACCTTCTGGTTATGCACTGCATAGCACACATACTTAATAAACAGAACTGAAGTGCGTTGGACAAAATGCCTTGGTGTCCAATCACTTTTTGCTTATTACTTGAATTTGCTTTCTGTTCAAATTAAGATCAGCATTTGTAGCAAATTGTATAAGCAAGTGGATTTGGTGATTAAAGTTTTCTTCAAGCTTTGAAACAAGAAACAGACTTTTAAAGGCTCTTAAGAATTAATTGATAACATCACACCTTTAAATCTTAGTCTAGATAAGGCCTCTGAAAAGGTATAAAGGGCTAGTCCCTGGTACTGGGATTTTCTGTAAGAATGATGACCATTTATAAGACTGAAAGATTTCCCAATTAAACTCATTGTTGTTTAATATCTGTATCTCAGAATGAGGATTAGAAAAACCTGAGAGAAGATAACATGCCATCTGCAAGGACAGGCATGTATGCAAGTAGCTAGAAGACTTTGAGTAGATGACATGTTTTTTGTGACCAGATTTCCCATTTTTAACAGCTAAACATGTGAGACCTTATGTCTTGACCAGATAAAAGATGCTTTTTTAAATCAAGACAGCTGACTCAATGTTGCTGAGAGATTAAAGACTGCTAGGAGTGAGCGGGCTCTATTAGGGAGTCCTGGGAGTTAGGACTCAGGGTATGGCTACACTTGGAGATGTGAAGCGCTGGGAGTTACAGCTGTGTTCGTACAGCTGTGTAGGGAAAGCGCTGCAGTGTGGCCATACTGACAGCTACCAGCGCTGCAGTGTGGCCACATTTGCAGCATTTGCTGCGCTGTTGGGAGTGGTGCATTGTGGGCAGCTATCCCAGCGTTCAAATGGCTGCAACGTGCTTTTCAAAAGAGGGGGGTGGGGTGGAGTGTGTCAGGGAGCGTGGGGGAGACAGAGAGAGTAGATTTTTGGAGCTGACGCTGTTCTCCGCTCCCTGCCTTGCAAGTTCTAAGGACTGGACGATACACAGTGCCTACCTTCAGTCATTTTAAAAGTTTTGACCTTTCCCTCACCTGTTTCTTATTCTCTAAATGCAAATTATGCACTCCTAAATAGTCTTTAGACCATATAAGCAGCTACTCAACACTACCCCTCCCCTCTCTCCTCAAGCAAACAGCTGTGAACATTCCAAAGCAATTCCCCTGCCTCTGCTCGCTCGCTCACTGGAGCAAAGAGCAGCTATGTTTGTTTTTTAGCTAAGTAGCTACGGGGAGATCGGATTTCAGCCATTCTTCCGGTTTGTTGTGGACAGGAATTCTGGGATACCTCCTAATACCCTGGAGGCCAATAACAGCACTTTTGGTGGCTACACTTGATGACCAGCGCTGCATCACCAGCGCTGGAATCACTACACCCCAAGCAAACCTGGTGTACAGCCAGCGCTGCAACCAGGGAGTCGCAGCGCTGGCCGTGCTTTGCAAGTGTGGACACAGAGTGAGTTGCAGCGCTGTAACCCCATCACCAGCGCTGCAACTCTCCAGTGTAGCCATGCCCTCAGATTCCAGCCAGGTGGGGCCTGAGAGTGGCCTTCCAAAGCAGGCGAAGTCGAGGCAGGAAGGAGAGAAAGAAGAAACATCTTTGTTTCTGTGGACTTTTGGATAGACTTGAACACTTTATTTTTTATGTTTGTTAAAGTAATAAAGCACAATCAGAGAACAGATGGGAATAGACAAGTGATTTTTAGTTTCTTGAACAATCCAAGAAGGGAAATGAGACAGGCTGCCTGTAGGCCATGAGGGATGCACTGGACACTTCTGGCCCACTACAACGACATATACTGTGTGTTTTTCATTGACTTACAGAAACAGTGTCACCAGTCTCATGGACCACTGTAAATAACTAATTTTCCTTTTTTGTCCTAGTCTGACATTTCAGAACATAAAAAACACATTACCTACGGAACAAATGGAAAGATAACATGTTATTTCCAAGAATTTCTGTGCTATCTGGCATATAAAACTAGTGATAATTTGCAAAAACAGATGCGCACATATTACACAGATATATATATATATATATGTTACTGTTAGTCTGTGCAACTTTAGTTTAAGGGTGATCTTTTATTGCCTGACTCTAAAAATAGTTACTTTAGGTAATTCCACACCATTATTTTAAAAAATTTAATTTTTTCTACATGATCATACTCCCACACAGACCTAAGGTTTGGTAGTTTTAGGCTAAATAATTTTACAGAGAAACAGAAACATGGTTCACAAATATCTTTTAATGGATGAGGAACAATAAGAAAAGAAAGGGAATAAATCAAACAGCTATAATTGTAGCTACTACTTGGATGTTTTTAGGTGACAGTAGGAATAATGGCTTAAAGAGGCCTGATGTAAGTTCCTAGAACTGGCATTCATCTCTGATACTGGTTGGTGGTTATTTTCAAAATGGGAGCTACACTGTTTTAAAATGTACTCATCAATGCCTTGCATCAAAAATTAATTTTAGAGTTTAATCTTCAATTCAACATTTTTTTTTCTTATCCTGTAACCAATATAGATATCCAGGATGGGGAGTATCTAGACTATGTTGGGCCTGATTCTCCACTGCCGTGTGTCTTGTATAGTAATTTACCTCAGTGCAAAGTGAATATCCTAGTGAGTAAAAAATATTACAATTCTGATCTGATAAGGTGTCTCCCACTGTGCAGTGTAATTGACTACACAGGTGCCAAGGAGTAGAGAATCAGGTTTTTGCAGACAGATCTTCTGCTAGTGTAAACTGGTGTAGCTCCAGTAAAGCTGAGCAGCTATATCTGAGTATCTGTCCCCTTGTGTCTAGTTCATGACAAAAGCTGCTCAAGCTGCTCCATATTGGTAAGATGTAAACATAATTGATAGTCTGCTGTCTGAAATTACTAATTTAGGCAGCAATCCTGCTCATATGGTGATTGTGTATTTGACTGAGTGTTATGTATCTTTATGTGTCTCACAGTGCATAAAGTTAATCACATGTGTAAGTCTTTGCTGGAGTTACTCAAGTACTCTTGTCTCTAGTACCAATGAGATATTAACTCATGAATTTAGGCGTAACAACCCTGCATTAAACTAGCCATTTAAAAATTGTGTAAAACCTTGGCCTCCAGCATGTTCTTGATACTTTATGCACCAGAGAAGACACTGGGAGAGAAGAGTACTACCTATTCTGCAAGACAAAATTTAGGTTCCTCAAAAGAGTGTTGAATAGACAATCAGAATTGCAGATTATATCAATTTGAACCCAACTCCACATTTTTCAAAAACTCAGTGCTGATTGGCTTTCACAGTTATGAATGAAATTGCTTACCTGACATTGGACAGCATCATACTGGACTCCTCTAACGTGAAGATGTCCAGTGAGTCTCTCTCTTCAGTTAGAAGTGAGAAGCCACTTCTGGTAAAATCGGAGGAAAGCTAGAAAAACATCAAAGGCTAACAAAGTAATTACAAGTGGGTAGGGAGCTAAGAAAAATACAGTATCTAGAGAAGTAATAGAACAAATGGAGAAAGAAGAATCCTGGAGAAAAGTTTGTTTGGAGTTTAAATGCCAGATGCCTGATTTTTTTGTTACCAATTTTTGTTGCTTTAATTAGTTCATGGTGAAAAAAGAAATCCAGAACAGACAGCTGTGAAAAATTGTTCTTTTAATTGGTAAAGTGTTAGGCAAGAAAATCCTCATATAACCTGATTCATCACATCAGACTGTGGACAGCTTCCTCATACCAAAGAGAGAGAACACACCACCACCATCTTAAAGCTAAATTAAAGAGTGTTCTTGTTCTTACAGTTTCAGCTGCACTGTTAGGCTACGTCTTCACTACCCGCCGTATCGGCGGATAGCAATCGATTGCTCGGGGATCAATATATCGCATCTCATCTAGACGCGATATAGCGATCCCCGAACGTGTTTATATCGATTCCGGAACTCCACCAACCCGAACAGAGTTGCGGAATTGACAGCGGGAGCCGCGGACATCGATCCCGCACCATGAGGACAGTGAGTAATTCGATCTTAGATACTTTGACTTCGGCTACGTTATTCACGTAGCTGAAGTTGCGTATCTAAGATCGATTTTCCCCCGTAATGTAGACCAGCCCTTAGTGCCTACAATCTGAACACTTCAAATTTTTCTGTCAGCTCCATGGCCTGATTTTTCAACTTGCTATTTATTACAAGTTTCAGTAACAAATGGCAGCAAGCTCATGAGACTAGACAGACTTGTTCTCCTGAAAGTCATATCTCCAATGAACATCTGATTGTAGCACTGTTGTAAAAGATTCATGGAAGTTACTTCATAATTGTCATTTATATGTGGGGGAGGGGCATTTCATCACATGCCTCTAGCGTTAGATGCAAATAAAGTTAACAAAAAAGCTCTTAAGGGGACTCTTCATAAATTGAATATGTTTATAAAAAAACTTACGTAAGTTATTAATATCTCACTTTAAACACCTATTTGTTTACTTCTTTCTTCAGTTGGACAATTAGATTTAACAAAAACATTTCTATCAGTACTGTGATAAGCTTATTTTTCCTCCTTCTGTTTTAGAATATATAAAAATACTCCATCAAAATAAAAGCTTGTGGGTATATGAAATACGGCAATAATAAAGTTTGGAAAAACTTGCTAAGTGAAAAACAAACTGAACGTCTGAGAGACAAGTGAGCATCACAAATGAATTATACCACTAGAAAGGACACATCCCTGCCATTTCTAATCTAACACTAAAGCTGTGTCCCACCTAATTATATGGCCATTGAATGCCTTTGTGTGTCCCATTTCATATGAATCCCTGCAAAACAGTTATGAAAATAGCTTCTTGTGATTTGCTTTTCAGTGGGCACAGCCTTCATCCCCTCAATACAAGTATCCTGCCTGTGACATGCTTCCTCTAAATTCTACTCATAGCTCTGGCCTAGTGCCACCACCAATGTTGCCACCAAATATTCTTTCCCCTGCTACATCCTCAGTGACTCTCCTGTATCCCCCCAAAACCCTTCCCCTTCCTGGTATCTCCAGTAACCACATGCATATACTTTTCTGCTTATTCCCTATTCTCCTTACCCTGCACTTGCCTCAGCCCATTCTCACCCATTCCATACCTCCATGCTGGCCAGTCTGTCTCTAAGCTTTCACAGCAAATCAACATTTTAAAAATTATCTATTTTCTTGACATTTCAGAAGTGAAATTCTACAGTTTCATGTCTTGAAAGTTTATTTCTTAAGCTTGCCTATGTATTAAAGAAAATAATTTAAATATATATTTTTTAATGTTCTGGAAAAGGAAACCAATAAGTTAGTTGCCAATTAATGACAAGATTCACCAATCTTTCCTCCAATTTATGGCTAATTTATATTACTACAGTGGCACAAAGCAGATAGTTCTTTTGAATCTGGCTCTACATTTAAAAAAAAATAGGTATCTTCAACTGGTTACAGACAGTCTCAAAGCTGCACTCACAATGGGGTTCTTAGTTAGTGTTCATGGATGATGTGTTAAATAATTTTTAAACACAAAGCAATTCCCAGGCAAAACAATGTTAAAAATAAGAAGGGGAGCTAAGGTTCAGGGTACAAATATAAGAATTAAGCAAAAATTGAAAAAACAAAAGTTGTAGGCCTTTTATAAACATGAAAAATAAGTAAAACTGGGCACATCTCCATGTTTTTCCCTTTGTGGATTACCTTTAAACTGCACTGTAGCCAGTTTAATTGTTGTTAACTAGAATTGAGGATACTAGTCTCTGCCTTTGCTGGTGCATAACTATTTAGCGTCTTCTCTTTCCTTGCACTTGCATTAGCCTCTCTAGGAGGGTTGGAAATATGTACCCACCTTTTATTACAAAGAAACAGTGGCCACAATCCTGAGATACAGATGTAGACTTTATTCTGAAGGGCAAGACTGAACCAAGGGCTGGAACAGTAGTTACGGGTCTGGTTCCCTTTGCCTGTATTTGCTGTGGAGTATGATTTCTGTGCTATGAACAGATATTGTGTGCAAGGTGAAAGAAGAGATGAGGGAAGGTTTTATTGGGAAATGAAAGGTTATATATAGGTGTCATAAACAGATAGCTAAGGGTTAACGTCTCTTTCACCTGGAAAGAAGTAATCTGAAACACCTGACCAGAGGACCAATCAGGAAACAAGACTTTTTCAAATCTGGGTGGAGGGAACTTTGTGTGGGAGTCCTTTGTTCTTTGGTCTTCTGCCTGTACTCTCTCGGCTATGAGGAGTGAATTTTTCTATTTCCTGCTTTCTAATCTGTTTCCAAGTTGTGAGTACAAAGATGGTTTGTTGTTTTGTATTTACATGTCTATAGTTGCTGGAGTGCTTTAAACTGTATTCTTTTTGAATAAGGCTGTTTATTCAATATTCTTTTAAGCAAATGACCCTGTATTTGTCACCTTAATACAGAGAGACCATTTTTATGTATTTTTCTTTTTTACATAAAGCTTTCTTTTAAGACCTGTTGGAGTTTTTCTTTAGTGGGGAACTCCAGGGAATTGAGTCTGCAGCTCACCAGGGAATTGGTGGGAGGAAGAAGTCGGGGAAATCTGTGTATGTTAGATTTACTAGCCTGACTTTGCATTCCCTCTGGGTGAAGAGGGAAGTGCTTGTGTTTCCAGGACTGAAAATAGAGAGGGTGGACTCCCTCTGTTTAGATTCACGGAGTTTGCTTCTGTGTCTCTCTCCAGGAACACCTGGGGGGGGGGAAGGGAAAAGGTTTATTTCCCTTTGTTGTGAGACTCAAGGGATTTGGGTCTTGGGGTCCCCAGGGAAGGTTTTTGGGGGGACCAGAGTGCCCCAAAACACTCTACTTTTTTGGGTGGTGGCAGCTTTACCAGGTCCAAGCTGGTAACTAAGCTTGGAGGTTTTCATGCTAACCCCCATATTTTGGACGCTAAGGTCCAAATCTGGGACTAGGTTTATGATAATAGGGTAGAAGTTAGGCTGGCAGGAAAGCTTTTTAAAAGAGGGTGGATAATAGCAGATTTTTACAGAGCTGAGGAGAGTAGCAGAGGGGAAAAAGTTGTTGATGATGTTTGAAGTTTATGGATTAAGGGTGAGGACACAGAACCAGATGGGAGGAGGGGAAAGCAAGAGGTGGTTTTCTCAGGGAACTGGGTAATACTGCAAAGGTTCAGGAGGGACAAAGTACAGAGATAAAAGGGAGAGAAGGAGTCTAAAAAAGTTGAGAGAATCACAGGATTTCTGGAGAGACAACTGTGGAAAATGAGACTGTTTGGCAAACTGACTTTGTAGAGAGATGCCATAAAGTACTTGGATAGGTTCTAATTAGTATGCCAACTGCTCACATTCTACTCAGGTCACTCGAGACATCTCCTTGCAAAATTAGATTAGTGGAAAAGGAATGTGCTGAAACTAAGATAATATGATCATAAGTAATGTGGTATAAATGTAAATTAGCTAATATGCTATTCAGACATGTCCTGTCTTCCTTTCCCAGCTTTCTTTCAGCATTGCACATATGAACAGGGAGTTGTCATTCATGTGTTTGTAAACATAATCCCATATGTAGTCTAAATGTGACCATAAAGTACATGTAAATAACAAACAGAATCATAGAAATTAGAGATGGAAGACTCCAGTTCATCTGCAATCCAGTTTCATCCTATTACTTATGGAGCCAAATCCTACTCCTCTTACTCATCCTAGTATTCCATTGGCATTAGTGGGAGTACTTAGATGAGTAAAGGGAGCAGGATTTGACCCTTGGATTATTTCCCTCAACAGTGTTTCTTCTTTCTTGGTGTTTGCACTATTCAGATATTTGTAAAAGATTCTCACATCTCTTCCTTATTCACTGCTTTGCTAAGCAGCACACATTTAGTTCTTTTAATCTTTCCTTATAATTCAGTCCCTCCAGTCACTTAATCATATTAGCTATATATCCCTGAATTTCTTTGTTGGTTGCCATCTTTCAAGAACTGAGGTACCCTAAGGCTGGTTCTCCTATTTTAAATATCAGTCTCGGAATTATCCTTTAAATCTCCTTCACCCATATCATAGTTTACTGGGGCCTGGTTTTTAGTTTGTTGTGCTTTTGGTTTTCTTAATGAAGAGTAGGGTGAGTCCTATACACTGCGCTATTAAAATCACATTCTTAATTAAGCCTTTTCTGAGCCTTGTTTTATGAAAAATTAGGTGTGCTTAGTCTTGGTTTGTCACAATATTTAAATTACAAATCAATCTGTATGGTTGTCCTTGAGGAATTTTTTTTAATAAAAAGGCAATATTATCTAAAAGGTTTGCAAGTGACACACAGACTATATATATATGGGAGGGGAAGGGATTGAGTGTCAAGATTCTCAAAGGCTGGTGATAAAAAGGTACCAATTTGTTAAAGATCTTTAAAATAATGGAAAATACCTGTATATTATCATCTACAGTTTTGTCACTTTGGTAATTTTATTATTTTGTACACTATTTCACAAGGGCAAACAACACTTTTGTGGAATTATCTTCAGATGTGGAATTAAGAGTGTGTCAAGAGAATCCACAAATCTGCTCACTGTCACCACTTGTAACCATTTCAGCATTACCAGATGCACCATTTTATATGTGGATTTCAAGATTCAAATTCCTGCCCTCCGGTGTGTCCTGTGTCTAAAATAAGAGATTTGTAAATTAGGCCTGGTCTACACTACGAGGTTCATGTCGAAATTAGCAGCGTTAAATTGAATTAACCCTGCACCCGTCCACACAACGAAGCCCTTTACTTCGATATAAAGGGCCCATAAAATCAATTTCTGTACTCCTCTCCGACGAGGGGAGTAGCGCTGAAATTGACATTGCCATTTCGAATTAGGGTTAGTGTGGCCGCAATTCAATGGTATTGGCCTCCGGGAGCTATCCCACAGTGCACCATTGTGACAGCTCTGGACAGCAATCTGAACTCGGATGCACTGGCCAGGCAGACAGGAAAAGCCCTGTGAACTTTTGAATTTTATTTCCTGTTTGCCCAGCGTGGAGCGCTGATCAGCACAGGTTACCATGCAGTCCCAGAATCAAAAAAGAGCTCCAGCATGGACTGTACGGGAGATCCTGAATCTGATCTCTGTATGGGGAGATGAATCTGTTCCATCAGAACTCTGTTCCAAAAGACGAAATGCCAAAATATTTGAAAAAATCTCCAAGGCCATGATAGACAGAGGCCACAACAGGGACTCAACAGAGTGCTGCGTGAAACTTAAGGAGCTGAGACAAGCATATCAGAAAGCCAAAGAATCAAATGAACACTGATGGAGGGACAGGTGACTGACGACTGTAGCTATCCCACAGTTCCTGCACTCTCCGAAAACAATTTGAATTCTGGGCTGAGCTCCCAAAGCCTGAAGGGTCAAAAACATTGCCCTCCCCCCCTCCATGAAAGCAAAGGGAAAAAAATTGTTTCTCGCCTTTTTTCAATGACACTGTATGTCTACTGGATGCTGCTGGCAGACGCGGTGCTGCAGCACTAAACAGCAGCATCCCGTTGCCTTGCCTTGCGGACGGCAGATGGTACAGTATGGCTGATATCCATCATCGTCATCCCATGGGTGCTCCTGGCTGGCCTCGGTGAGGTCGGTCAGGGGTGCCTGGCAAAAACAGGAATGACTCCAAGTCATTCTTTTCTTTTAAGTTTTGTCTAATGGAGATTCAGTCCTGCCTGGAATATCATGCCAGCTGGAGGCTTCTGCCTCAGGCTGCTCTCCCAGTCAGGAGCACCACGCAGTCACACCTACCCCAGCCTACCCCTTGCTACCAGGGCTCACAATCAGATACTTAGACCTCTACATTTTGCTGCAAATAAAAAAATTAAGCTGCCATTTAGAACTGTCCTCCAACATACATATCCTGGGACATTTTGTATTTTACCAGTGTCAACCAAAGGCCCACACACAAATGGAGATTCAGTCCTGCCTGTGCTTCTATCCTAGTGCTTATCATAGATTCCCATTTTCAGCTATAGGCTGAGCAAGTGCAGAATGGTGGTTCACTCTACTTTGCTGTAAGCCAACCGCCCTCCCCTCCCGCCTTTGATCTCTGCTTGCAGAGGCAATAAAGTCAGTGCTGTTTCTTATTCATGCATTCTTTATTACTTCTTCACACAAATGGGGGGATAATTGCCATGGTAGCTCAGGAGGGGTGGGGGAGGAGGGAAGCAATGGGTGAGTTTGTTGCAGGGGCACCCCCTAGAATGGCATGCAGCTCATCATTTCTGCGGGATGTCTGGCGCTCTGACCCAGAGTGGCCGTTTGCCTCTCTGGTTCTTTAGTAGGCTTGTCTGATATTCCAGGCAGGATTGACTCTCCATAAGACAAAACTTAAAGAAGAGAATGATCTGGGGAGTCATTCCCATTTTTTTCCATGCACCCCCGACCGACCTCACCGAGTCTGGCCTGGAGCACCCATGACAGCAGCAGACGGTACGGTATGACTGGTAACCATCTTTGTCAACTTGCAAAGCAGCAGACGGTACAGTAGGACTGGTAACCATCTTTGCTAACTTGCAAAGGCAAGGGGATGCTGCAGTGTAGCACTGCAGTACCGCGTCTGTCAGCAGCATCCAGTAGACATACGGTTACAGTGAAAAAAGGCTGAACGGGCTCCATGGTTGCCGTGCTATGGCGTCTGCCTGGGCAATCCAGGGAAGAGTGCGAAATGATTGTCTGCCGTTGCTTTCACAGAGAGAGGATTGACTGATGACCTTTACCCATAACCACCCGTAATGAATTTTTGGCCCCATCAGGCATTGGGATCTCAACCCAGAATTCCAATGGGCGGAGGAGACTGCAGGAACTATGGGATAGCTGTGGAATAGCTACCCACAGTGCAACGCTCCACAAGTCGACACTAGCCTTGGTACATGGACGCACACCGCCGAATTAATGTGCTTAATGTGGCCGCATGCACTTGACTTTATACAATCTGTTTCCAAAAATCGATTTCTGTAAAACCAGAATAATCCCGTAGTGTAGACATACCCTAAATTTAACACCCTTCCAATAGATATATACTCCTTGGGGTACTTCTGAAACAGATACCATAGCTCTGCCATTTTAAATGTAGAGGGAGCCTATTCTTTCATTGCTCAAACTATTGACATGCATCCGATGAAGTGGGTATTCACCCACGAAAGCTCATGCTCCAATACGTCTGTCAGTCTATAAGGTGCCAGAGGACTCTTTGCTGCTTTTACAAACTATTGGAAGCATCCTTAATCCCCATACCCCCCCCCCCCCACACACACACCGGATTGTTCTGTACACATGCCCCTTTTTACCTTTTCTCCTTTTGATACAGCAAGCATGAGTTCCATAGTGACCGTCATAATAAACATTAATTCTTGAATGTACATGTACAGCAAATACTGACCTTTCATGAAACACCTGTTCTGTTGTCCAAGATAGCAGATAAATATGTGATGAGAGGTAGTTGTGATTCCTGGACCTGGTAGGCCACTTGGACTTCCTCCAAAAGGAACTGTCAGCATCATATGCCTGGCCCTTGATAGATGCTGGAGCACTACTTACTGATACTGATTAGTCCCTCAGGTAGTTGTGCTGTTGTTGATATGGTAGCAGTAGAGGCTCCCTTCTACAGTGACAGCTGTGGACAAGCTATTGGTACGCATAATGAAACATTCATTCCAATGACTGCGATAGCACACAAATACTGGATGAGAACTATTTGCTGTGATTTATAGGCTTTCCCTTGAAGCACATGTTCTTAGAAAATCTGTTCCATGTGGAACATGTTTCAGATGGGTGGGAATGATGGGTTGACCTCTTCTACCCTCTTTTTTCTGGTTCTCTCATCCAGGCCCAGAAGCCCATTCCTGCTGCTACCTACTCCACTGAGGAAATTAGACCTCTGCTCACTAAAGGCATAAACCTGTGCTATTGACAGATTGTTTCCAGGTGTCACTTATACCTGCTTGCTATCTCCCCAGTCAAGCTAAGGAAAATAGGAAATGCTGAAAGGAGCTGCCCTTGGTGCATCACTACCTTCCATACAGTCTATGAAGAACTCTCACTACATCTCCTCCTTGCTCACCCCTATCCTCCAGTTTAAATATCACCACTACTGACAAACACTTGATCCCCCACTTCTACTGCTGCTCCCCAGGAATATGGCACTATAATGTACACATACTTACTCTAAGGCTGCACTACAGGTGGGAGCATCTACTTGTGTGTTTTCAGTGTTTTTATTGCGTTCAGTTATTGGATTAAGGTAAAAGCCCTTGAGGGTGAGAAGAGCTGAGGTGCATACAACCAGATTTTCTTCAATGTGTTAATTTCCTTAAATCCTTTCAGCTAGTCTAAATCACTGATCTCTGTACTATTACTTAAACATAGGTGCAAGTTTTCAGTTAGGTAATTTTGTGTCAGCTGAATGTTACGTTCCTCTCTGTGGTTATGCTGAGGTTTGTGTCACTGCTGGAACTTCACGAATGCAGACTGTTGTCAGCTCATGTTTTGTGCTGCTCTTTTACCATTACACTTCATGCTGTGGTTTTGAGGAGGCCATAAATGCTGACAACCATGGTACATTCTCTCATCTTCCGGCTGGTTCCCATAGCCACTCTATGAATCATTTTGAAGTTGCAAGTTTAAAATGTTTACTTATACTGTGTAGCATAAAGTGGATTATTTGGCACCTTTGCATCTTAAAATTTGAATCTAGAGTTTTGCAAGTTACCAAAGCATTCATTGCTCAGTGTATTTGCTCATGCCCTTTTTACTTTGTTCTTTTGACCAGCATGATTTTATATGCTGTTCGGCACACAGAAGAAGGAAAATGAGGCTGATTGACTCATAGCTTAAAATTGCAAGTCCCTTCTGTTCTCTGATCTGTTGTGCTTCTATTCTCACCCTATTTTATGTTGAATCAGATCTAGGGATTTTTAATGGATAATGAATAATTTGATATAGGAATTCTCCAGCTAATTCTAAGGTACTACTACTCTGCTTCTCAACCTGTTCTGTTTGAATTTTTAAGGATTTGTAAGCAGTCAAGCTATTTCTAACAATGTTCTGAAGATGTCATTTATTTATTTTAGATGTCATGTCTTATCAATGTACATTTCAGCTCAAACTGTGTAACCAATGCTTACAGAGTGTGGTTCTTTGCCCCCACCCCTGACTCTAGTTGATTAGACCACTTGGAGATTTATGTGTCTGCTACAGACTTTGAAATAAAAGATGTAGGTCTTTTAACTCAGGCATAGAGGCTCTTGATTGTAGATTAAGAAATTTCAGGTTCATTCCTTGCTGTATATGACCCACCCAGGGTCATTATGTCACAGCTGCATGGCTGTGAAAAGGCTTCTATAAATAGCAGTCATTGTGCTCAGCACTCTGAGGAGTGGGGATTGCACACTCTAGATCCTGAAAATGGGATGGAGAGGAGCAAGAGCCATGACACAGTCACCTGCAATGGCCCACGGAGAAGGGACAGTGTATTAGAGCTGGAATTCTCAACATTTTTCTTTCTAAACGCCCCCACCCCCCGCCTGCTCTAAAAATTCCATGGTCCGCCTGTGCAACAACAACTTTTCTACATATAAAAGCCAGGGCCAGCATTAGAGGGTAGCAGGCAGGGCAATTGCCTGAAGCCCCATGAAGCCAAGTTGCTCAGGCTTCTGCTTCAGCTCTGGTGGCAGGGCTCAGGGCCCCGGGTTTCAGTCCTGTGTGGCAGGGCTTAGCCTTTCTGCCCTGGGCCCCAATGAGTCTACCACTGGTCCTGCTTGGCGAACCCCCTGAAACCTGCTTGTGGCCCACCAGGGGATTCTGGACCCTTGGTTGAGAAACACTGTATTAGAGGGAGCAACCTGCTCCATCCTGATTCATCCCCATTCACAAGAAGCATAACCAGAGAATGTCTCTTTTTGGGCAGTCTGGTTGCACAGCACTTCTTACTCACTGCTCTAGTTTAAAATAAATACACAAAAGCCACAATACATTGTTTAATTTTTGCCACTTTTTCCCATTTAATATCCATTCTCTGTTCTTGTTTCCAATATTTCTCCTACAAACAGAAACATACTGCTGGTCTTTCTCTCTTCGATCTTCCATACATGCTTGAAATATAGATCTCTCATCCAGCAGATGGAGTGAATTTACTAAATCTTTGCATCACATCATACCCGTTACATTTATGGATTTTGTCAGTCTCAGAGTTCAATTCTGTCTATCTGCAGCACGTCAAACATCGTACTGTTGGCTGGGAGAGTGGCCAGAACAAAAGAGAAAATGGAGCAGGCCTAGAAAAATGAGAGAATGACTCAGGGGCTAGAAGTATTTCTAGTCACACATTAGTGTACAGCTGCCTCTGGAGCATTACTATAGACAGTGGCAGCCTGTGGGTACTTGGTCTGGTGTGCAATGAGCCAGACTTCACATGAGTACAGCGTAGCTGATTCCTGCAAGAGATTCAGGGCGAGAAAGTGCTCATGCTGCCAAATTGCAGGTCACTGCTGGCTGAATTTTAAGGGGACAACAAGGGGGCCTATGGGGATGCTGAGACAATCCCTCCCATCCACCACTGTCATTTAAAATTATGCCTGGTTTAAGCCTCTCCAACATTTAGAATCCTGTCTTCAGATGCTGTTATTATGTGGTATGCTTGTGCAATGTTTAAATTATAACCCTCATTAAATATTTTTAAATTAATTACTGTAAATTTTATAATCTATACTCCACCATTCAACCCTTACTTATAAGAAGGATGTTCCTTAATGAATAATAATTAGACGATGTACTTATTACAGCACCTTCTCTTACAGAAACTGAAAGCCCTTTACAAAATAAGTACGGTGAGCATTATTCTGATTTTACAGATGGATAAACTGAGACACATAGCAATGTGACTCATACAAGGTTACACAATGAGTCACTGGTAGAATCATCAGTTGAACCCAAGTCCCTTATGCCCTGTCCTCTGCTCTAACCACTAAATTGCAATTGCCTCTGTATCCAAACCACTGTCTAACTAATACAATCATAAATTGTTAAAGTAGTAAAAAAAAAATAGTTGCACTTATTTGTAACTCTGTAACTGCACAATTTTTTTCAGGTTCTCATTGTTATTTCATAGCTACAAAGGACTGTTAGTATTTACAGCTTCCCTCTGTGGCCCAAACTATAGTTACAGTCTAATAATGCCATCTTGTTGGGATTTATACTTAATCTTTGCTTTCTGCTGAGCTAACTCAGAATATCTGATGTATCTGCAAACAGTCTTGCACTGTTGAATAACTTTTCAGCTATTTTTGTCTCTCATTTCAGGCTAGACTGTCAGGGGAATTTCTGATGAAAAGACTAGCATAATGAGTATATTTGCTGTGGTATTTGTTGGCCTTTTATGTGGTCTATTTATTCAGAAAAATGCTACTTTTACAGAATGTCCTCCCTGAACAGAAAGATCTTGCTAAGCTAATATAGCACTGAATGACCATGTCTCATTTTATACAATATTTATAATATAGAAGAAATGGTAATGGAAGGAATCTGGGCCAATATAATTTGAGTTCTGTCAGTTTTCCTGTAATAAATGTCTATTTTCAGGGGAAAATAACTGAACAGTAAGAATTTGATGAAAATTGAAATTCAGCACAAAGTTTCAACCCAAAAACAGTACTTTTGCAACAAATTTAAGAATACTCAGTTTTGTATGTTTAAATTGGTTGTGTGGAAATAAAAATATAAGTTCACCAATTTAGAGTACTATCTTAAACTTTTCACTGTAGTCTAAAACGGTAAACAGTTAGTCTAAATTAACTGCAATCCCACATTTGTTTATTATTATGATCTAATATTATATTCAGGGCTTCAGATGTTCTGCACTTCACGGCTACGGAACTTGCTGTGCACAACTGAGCTTCAGAATCTAAATTTTCTTTTTTAAAAAGCCCATTTTTTAGCCTATACTGGCTGCAGAGATAACACTGAAAACAGAAATGGAGTATAAACTGATGTCTGCCTGCATATGCGTATAGGCTAAAACAATAGGTCTTAGGTAATATCTGCCCCATGTATTCCACTTGGTTGTTAACTCTGAAGCTGAAGGATAACATTGTTAATATTAACAATAACTGTCTCAATGATTATCATTTTAGCAGAAATATCCAGTTAATGTGCTTTTCTCACAATCTCAAACTTCCTCCCCTACTCCTCTAGGGACCAGAAGTCATAGCCATGTCCTACCCATCTGCAAAAATGTCATCTAGCCCTATGACAATTTCCGAGATGAAATAAGGCATTATCAGTTCAAAATTATACAACATGTTGAAAATGAAAATGTGGAGACATAAAATGAATTTAATACCAAAATAAATAACGGTGCTGGGCTACTGTACTGATTATATTATTCATGTCTAGGCATGCATGTCATGGTCATCATCCTGATATCTGAGTCTTTCCTGCGATCCGTGCCCCTTCTCTCCTGTTAGCCTTCAGCAGATCTGTTTTCCTCTCATCACACCCTTTTCTTTCTGTGTTCCAGCCAGGCTCTTCGCCTCTCAGATTGTAGTATATTTTGTTTTCATTTTGTTCCAGAATTGAACTAGCAGGAAGAGATTATGTAAACCAACAGGAAGAGCCCTGCTGGCCTGTAGGGTGAGATGGGAATAGAAATGGGATAGAAGATCCAAGGCTGCTCTCACTGAACAGTAGCAAAGTTCCCATTGACTTCAGTGGGAGCAGGTTGCCGCCTGAGGGAGGGTAATGATTCAAAGGGATTTGGGGTTTGGTTTTTTAAAATGTTTAGAAAACAGTTTCCTTTTAAACAGTTTCTCAGCCCCATTCTCTTTGCATTTGAGGGGTTTCTTTGTTTTTGGAAAAGATGAATTTCCTTGTTTTTTCTCCTTTTCATATAAGTAGTGATGTTTTTCTGTTTCATGTGAAGGAAATAAGAAGCTACGGTGGTGTCATTTTTGCTGGTAATTAGCTTGAAAATCCTGAGAACAAGAACCGGTCTGGGCAGAAAGGGATTATAGCAGCAAACCAGAGCAAAGAGCAGTGCAGTGTGGTCACTGAGAAATAACTACAATGGGATTATGCAAATACCTGCACAGTTGACAGGAAGGGGTGTCACCCAGTAAAGGGATTCACATACTGTACAGTTATTGAGAAATAGCCCTTCTAAGACAAATCAACCCCTTGGAGGCAAGCAGAGCCAAAGAATTGTACTAAAAGGGGAAACAACCACGGTACAGCTAAGTCTCAATGACTGTACAGTTTCTTGCACCCTGATTTGCTTAGATTATTGTATCTATTGCTTATGGTTATGATCTACTTCCTTAAAAAAACCTGCTGCTTAACCACAATAACTTCTTCAAGTTACTCGAGTGTTACAAATATATGTTTACTATAGTAAAAAAACCCTGAAATACTGTGTAGTTTTATGTGATGGAGGTAGACATTATATTATTTTTTATTTATTTGCTTTATGGTACCACCTTGAACCCCCTGTTAAGGATCAGGACCACAATGTGCTAGGCACTATACAGACAAATAGCAAAGATGACAGTCCCTGATCCAGAGAGCTCACAATTTATATGTCAGACAGGACAAAATGGATGAAAGACTGCCTTTCATTCACCACGCGACCCTGCCCTACATATGTGTCTGCGACGCCAGGAACTCCTTGCCTTTGCTCTGCCAGTGACTACAGCCTCAGCTGCCAGCAGTCCACTTCTCCCTCAAGCTGGCCTGTTCTTTTTCTTATGCCATTCCCATGAATAAAAAATCTCCCCACTCTCCATTAAATAATACTTAATAAATAAAATGTATAAAAATGACTTACTTTCCATTGTTTTCAGAATTATTGGTATATTCTGCAGTGACAAAAAATTGCTGGTTATTCTCACTCTAAGAATAAAATGATGCCCTGTTACTAAATGTTGAGTGTCATTTTATTGCTACAGAAGACATGTATCTGGATATAATTAGAGGACTTGTATACGAGTTCCCACTAATATGGCATTAAACAAAGGCTAAGATCACGTATTAACTTTATAAGATGTGGGACAGAAATTTCTCCTTGAATTGATTAGTTGTGGTGTAACAGTTTAATTTATTCTGAAAATGAATGAATATGTGACTTAGTTATTATATAATGCCTGTGAAGCCCCCATGAAATTATTGAAATTATCTCCTCACTACTGCATAAGGATTCAGTCAGAGAGTTCCTGTTGATTTAATGGGGAAGCATGTGGCTAAATACCCAGGTAGCTCTGTGAAAATACAGATGTATGTTTGTTTATGTAAAATTGCATTGTTCTGCTTGCTTGTTGTTTGTTTTTATCCTCCTATTATTATAAAACAAAATAACACCAAAGGAGATTCTAGTGATTGCTCAATACTGCCAATTATTACTGCTGTTTTGTTGCTGCCTAATAACTGCAATTTGTGTTACTTTTGTAACCATATTTTATAATATGATTATTAAAAATTAAGAATTTCTTATGCTTGAAATGGCAGAGATAGGAAGATCATGGGCACAAACAATAATTAATGAAGAGATTACTGTATATCAACATAATAACATGGTTTAATATTTCATGCACTGGTACTCATCCATACTTTTTTCTCTCCTTATAGTCTTTCCACTACGCTTCCCTGAGGGTAAAAACCAAAAAATGGTCCAAAGGTAAACCATTGGAGTTAATAAATATTCAGAATTTAGAAAATGAAGGCCCTATTATGGCAGTGGGAGGTGTGTGGGTCACGTATACAGATCCACTCTTCGGATCAGACCTAATTCATGTATTTCCAGATATCATATACATGTATCTACATGTTTGCTAGTAAATACTTAAGGGAACCATACTATGGACCTGTTATCACATTAAAATCAGTGTTCAAACTTCCTTTGATTTCAGTGGGAGAAAGACATATAGTATGCCATTTCTTACTACTTTATTCTTTAAAAAAACAAACTATTTGAGAATATCAAGAAAACAAACTTTTGATAAAAAGTTATAAAATAAATAGGCACTTCTTTTGTCATTCTATAATATATTTAGGGAATTAAAAATAATCTGGTATAATTTATATATAGTATATGCAAACTGGCCTTTTTATTTTGTTTGCAGTTTTAACTTACTGCCTAAAGACTTCTCCTTTACTCAGTCAATACATTTGTAGTATTTCTAAAGCTGATCAGGATGCAGTATCTTATTTTGAAAAGAACAAAATGTTAAGATCAATCGAATACTATCAAGAAAAAGGTAGTAATTTAATGTGATCTAACCTTCTGGCACTGCTTTACAGCTGTTGGACAAATATAATTTATGTAACAATGTAAACTTAATTTTTCACAGTAAAGCACCTAATGTTTTAATTAACTTTGCTGTAGGCTTTTAAGGAAAAATTATACGGTACTAAGAAAAAATTCTGTTTGATAGTGATATCTGTAAGATAGAGTGACATTTCAGGGTTATCAACTAGGATGTGTTTAAACTAAGTTCAGTAAATCTAAAATATTGTTGATGAATTAAAATCAGAGTACAAGTATTGTGGGTATATACTGTTCCATGATTCCTATGGAATGATGACAAACTTCCTTACCAGAATTTGATTTATTTTAGGGCTGTTAAAATTAAGAGCTAAAAACGGACTGAGGAAGTGGTGTTTGGATTTGGATCAAGATTTAAGTTTATGCCACTTAAAGGCCAAATCAGGACAAGGTTTTTGGTTTGGATTTGATGATGCCAAAATATCACAAACTATTCTCATGAGGATTTGGCCCCATATGGCAGAACTCCTTGGAGATTAAATAATTGGATAAGATTTTATTCAATCCAAACCAGAATTACAAACCACGCCTCTTCTGTCTTTTCATCCATCTGGAAACCAAAATAATAGGACATGTCTAGATTCAGGAATTATAATTTGAACCACCCTCCACCCTGAAATTTGAAGGGTTTCAGGTTAGAGGTTCCTGTTTTGGCTCATCACTAGTTTTAAAAAGTACGTTATTGTATTTATTTTTATAGCAATAGGATCCCTCAGTCTCTCATGTTATCTTCCCATTTACAGGGAGCTCTCTGACTAGTGGGAGCAGGAGGCGGATTTCCTGCAAAGACTTGGGCCATGGAGATTGTGAGGGCTGGCTGTGGAAGAAAAAAGATGCCAAAGGTTACTTTACACAGAAATGGAAAAAATACTGGTTTATTCTGAAGGATTCTTCACTGTACTGGTACACAAACCAGAATGTAAGTATATGCTACACTTGAAAGAAAGGAAAAACAGCCTACATTAAATTTTGCTACTTTTTAAACAAAGGAAGCTAATATTTACCAATTAGTAGTTAAATACAGAGAGTTTACTGTATTTCTGCTTGGACATGAGTCTGATACGTGGGTCTGGACAGGAATTCAGCTGCAATGATTCAGTTGAAGTCTTCAATCATCTGTGTGAGTCTAACAATAAAATAGCAAAAAAGCTACATGGCATTCTTCAAGAACTACAAGTGTCAGCAATAAACAGTACTTCTTTTCCATATTTGTTAACAAGATGTTCACTGTCATCTTGCCCTATTATCAACATTGTGGGGAAACGCAGCCATGAGTTACACCTGGGATGAGTTAATTCCTACATTCTAAAAATTAAACCAAATGTGAAAACCTGACTCGGGAGAGCAGTTGATTTGAGTCATGGAGACTTATTTTTAAAATTGGGTTTTCTTAGATTATGCTGGGGGTAATAGCAAACCAATTTGAGTGAATGCTTGTGTTATGTGTATATTGGCTTACTGATGTGTCTGCAAATGTTAGATGGTGTTCCTTATATGTGCCAGTGGTTCCCAGGCTTTGTGATATATGAATAATCAGTGATCTGCGCAGCAGTTACGGGTGGTCTTCAGAAAGCTGGCAGGTCATATTGTGCTGGTCTTCTTCTTCCACTGTTAAATCACGTTTAAGGAAATGAAAATTACATGAAATACTTTTCTAATATTACTTTTCTATGCAAACAATTGTTGAAGTTACCACAGTAATGTTTTCAGTCACCATTAGGAAGAGAAGTGTCCACAATACAATCACTGTTAAGATGTAATATACTCTATTAAAAAATCTGAGAACCTCTCTGTCGAGTTATTAATAATGGGTTCAAATACCTGGTATGATGATGAATGTGCTCTGTATTGTCTTTATCACAGAAGGGCTGGTGTTACTGTGACATGGTTAGAGAACTGACAAGTCAGTCACTTTATAAAAAACTGTCAACAGCATATGTTTAAACTATCTTCATGAATTAACGGTGTGGGAACAATGTATTCTTTATCTTTATTAATTGGACTTGACCTGCCTTTGAACCATAAGTCACAGCTGTACAGTTCTTACCTCATTTCTCTCTCTCAATAATGTACTCATCTTCACCTGCACTTCCTCTTCTCTTGTGATAGGATGAAAAAGCAGAAGGATTCATCAGTTTACCTGAGTTCAGGATAGATAGAGCCATTGAATGCAGAAGGAAACAGTGAGTATATGTCAAACTGTTCTACAAATGAAAGGAACCTTTGTAAGGATATTGTGTAAAGTATGGCACTGGGGAAAGTGGTATGTCTGTATCTGCAATCTGTACTACGAATGCAAAAAGTTCCAGAAAAGGAGTTTACATAGAAAACCCTAAAACAGACCAATGTTGTTTTACAGCCTCATGGGCACCAGTGTTTCTTATTTACTTAAAAAATATAACTTGGACTAAGTGGTATAAGCTGTAATGCAAATACAAACAATTAGAAAACTCTTCTCTTAGCTATCCAAATACCCAATTCCTATTTTAATGAAATGAAAGACCCAGGGGTTGGGGGGAGGAGGAAAGTATATTAATTAGGAAGTAGATAAAGATTTCTTACTGTGATGGGATTTACAGAACATAAGAACGGCCATACTGGGTCAGACCAATGGTCCATCTAGCCCAGTATTCTGTCTTCTGACAGTGGCCTATGCCAGGTGCCCCAGAGGGAATGAACAGAACAGGTAATCACCAAGTGATCCATCCCCTGTTTCCCATTCCTAGCTTCTGGCAAACAGAGGCTAGGGACACTATCCTTGTCCATCCTGGCTAATAACCATAGATGGATCTATCCTCCATTAATTTATCTAGTTCTTTTTTTAACCCTATTATAGTCTTGGCCTTCACAACATCCTCTGTCAAGGAGTTCCACAGGTTGATTGTGCATTGTGTCAAAAAATACTTCCTTTTGTTTGTTTTTAAACCTGCTGCTGAATAATTTCATTTGGTGACCTCTAGTTCTTGTGTTATGAGAAGGAGTCAATAACACTTCCTTATTTACTTTCTTCACATCTATCATGATTTTATAGATCTCTATCATATCCCCCTATTGTCTTCTCTTATAGCTGAGATTATGTTTTCCAATGTACATTACTTAGCATTTATCAACATTGAATTTCACCTGCCATTTTGTTGCCCAGTCACCCAGTTTTGAGAGATCCTTTTGTAGCACTTCTCAATCTGCTGGTACTTAACTATCTTGAGCAATTTTGTATTATCTTCAAATTTTGCCATCTCACTGTTTATCCCTTTTCCCAGATAATTTATGAATGTTAAATAGGACTGGGTCCAGTACAGACCCCTTGGGAACACCACTATTGACCTCTCTCCATTCTGAAAACTGACCATTTATTCCTACTCTTTGTTTCCTATCTTTTAATCAGTTACTCATCCATGAGAGGACCTTCCCTCTTATCCCATGACAGCTTACCTTGCTTAAGACCCTTTGGTGAGGGACCTTATCAAAGGCTTTCTGACAGTCTAAGTACGCTATATCTACCGGATTCCCTTTGTCCACATGCTTGTTGTCCCCCTCAAAGAAGTCTAGTAGATTGGTGAGGCATGATTTCCCTTTACAAAAACCATGTTGACTCTTCCCCAGCAAATTATGTTCATCTATGCATCTTGACAATTTTGTTTGTTACTTAGTTTCAACCTGTTTTCCTGGTACTGAAGTCAGGCTTACTGGCCTGTAATTGCCAGGATCACCTCTGGAGAAGAAGGACTAACAATTTTATCAATTATTTGTTTTGTGGTTTCAATTTATTTCAAATAAACAGAAGAAAAATTGTCTAAAAAGAGTTCTTAGGGTTAGCGTATAAATAGCTCTAGCTGAGATAACACTAACTCTGTTTCCTCTGTCTCAGAGCACAGACACAAAACTAGTAGGGTCAGTCATTTAGGGGCTGATCCTCCACTTCTCTCTCAAAGCACCTATTGCCATAATGCAGAGTTTTCAAAAAGTAAAGAGTGAAGGATTTAGACCTCTGTTAATTGAACAAAGGAAATTTGGTTCCAGCAGCAAAAATAAATAGGGTGTTTCTCTTTCCAGTATTCTTATCATAGAGAAGCTGATTTACTGAATTGTCACTGCTGCCCATGTTACACATTGAGTGGAATACCCTTGAGAAACTTTGACAAAAATGCATAACTATTAGACTATTGTGTCCTATGTGGTTTGAATAGTTGTCTCACTCATACAATTAATGAAGGTACTTATTTATAAATAGGAGTCATGGCACTATCTCACCCAAGTTTAGCTCTCCTCCCGAGTTAAAGTAATGATTTCAGGCTCTATATTTGAGTGCTAACATGTTCTTAGTGCTACCAAAGGAGGTTGGATAGCTGATGTCACTGAAGGATGTTCCATTGATTTTAGGCAGTATCTCCATCATCATATTTAAAAAAAAAAACATTTTAAGAGTAAGCAGAAATATAAGAACCCAAACAGAAACCAAAGTAATTTAAATCTTCATATGAGGTAGCACAAATATCACTTGTTTAAATGCTCTTTTTTCAAAGACACTGTCCATTCTGTGGTTATGATACAATGGTAAATGCATAAGGTTGCCTGACCCTACTTTCTTATCCTTACTTAAACCCATTGCCTTCAGTGGGGGCAGGATCAAGTTCTAAAACTTTAATAACATTTAATTCTAAACATAATATATGCTAGTATACTAGTCATTTAGTTTGCCTGGTATGTATCATTCATATATTCATGTTACTTTTCCGAATATAAACACTTCATTGGATTTATTTTGCACTTTTTCCACCCAGTTTAATAAAAAATGTACTTTCTCTATTCACGTACGACATGGAGTTTGTCAATGTGTTTAGTAGGCTTAGTCTCAGCAGTTTCTCAGTTATAATGTTTCTTGTAAATCTAAATGTGCTGCTACTTCATGATGACCTTTGACCAAACTAATTATGAGAGCTGGGATTAGTGGAGACCCATCTGTAATGAATCACTGTTTATCAGAATAATGCTAAAGCATTTGAGGTCTCAATCTAACATTCCCTGTGTATCCAAAAGTCCTGTTCAATTCAATATGAGTTCTGAATATGTAAGAATTTCAGGTTCAGGCCTTTTATCTAATTGAAGTTTATTGCCAGAGTATTTTTGACACCTCAAAATGAAATAGTACAGTCAAAATTCTATTTAAAATTCCACCCATGTAACACAATAAGTAAAAATATGCACCTTGGATGCTACACCAATGGCTTCTCATATCAAGAGACTCTGAACACAATTCTAACAGACACTGATTTCTGGCACTGCACTAACCTGAAGCCACAGAATGAAAAATACCCTTCTGCATTATTCAGACCCTGCTCTGAATACAATTATTAATTTCCTCAGGGGCTTCTGTATGGTACTCACCACTAGAATATCTGAGTGCTTCACAAACCTGAAGAAGAGCTCTGTGTAATCTCGAAAGCTTCTTTCTCACCAACAGTAGCTGGTCCAGTAAAAGATATTATCTTACCCACCTTCCTTCACAAACATTAATTTTTTTCCACATCACCCATGTGAGGTCAGGGAGTGACATGATCTGCATTTTAATGACCCATTCATTGTAGATTTTTGAGCACCACATGCATTTGATATCTGGACCCCAGAGAGAGGAAAAAGTCCCATCTATCTTGCCAGAGATGCAAAGGAATTCTGGTAGTCATTAAGCATGGAAGAGAGTGAAAGATATAGTCAAGGATTACTAAACTGGACACTTCCAGTGCTCTGAAGCTAGGCCACCTGCCACTAAAAATATTAAATTAAAAACAGCAGCAGCAGTCAACAGATGGATCACAGGCCACCTGTAATTTCTTATATGTAACAACGAGAAGCAAAAAGCCATTGTACTGGAACCTTATTTTTAATATACAGGGAGTCCTCAGACTTAAGACACAGTTTGTTACTCAGAATTGTGTTGTAAGTCTAAACGGTTTTTCCCATAGGAATCAATGGTATGAAGGTGGGATTGGTTCCTAAACCAACGCTTGATACACTGTTTTCACCACAATAACCCAGATTTTTGTACTAAATGAATTATAGATAACTAATGTTGCAACATCAATGTATTTACTATACACTCTATTTTGTAAACAGCATTCAAATAAATACATAAACTCACATTTACTGCTCAGAATGCCCACGACACAGGCTCAGAAAGCCAGGGAGACCAGCGCACATGCTGAGCCTCAGCCAATCACTGTTCAAACTTTCTGATTGGCTCCTGACCCTGGGCTCAGCCAATCAAAAACAAGCAGCAACCCTACCTGGCAACAAGCTACCTTGCTGCCTAGAAGCCAATCAGAAGCGACCCCTCCTATTTCCATACACAATAACACAATCAAAAAGTGATTTCAAGCAAACTTTATGCAAATCGAGCATTATAAGGGCAAAACAAGCATCTGTAGGGGCGAAACAGGCAGTCAATTGAAAAGTGGTGTAAGTGGCATCTGACAGAAGTCCGAGGTCCTATGTCCAAGGACTTATAATACATATAATTAGTTAATGTGTGCCATCTAGTGGGCACCGTAAGAATGTTCCATTTCTTTTAAGGGGTTGTTCTGGAATTCACTATTCACATTTGCAAAACAGAATTTTTCCAGTTAATTCAATTCGCAAGTAATATTTATAACAATTACAATATTAACAGTGTTTTTGTCCATTTGCTTATTTACTTTAACTTTTACATCATCTCCCCAACTGGTATTAATAACTCATTTCTCTCAGGTATTTTGTCCTCATAACTTCATTAAACATCAAATTCTGGTCATAACAGACTGTGATACAATTGAATCATCTGCAAATGACCAGTAATCCGTCAGTGAGATAAGAGTATAAAATGTCTATAGGTGAAATTAAGATTTACTACAAGGCCAGCTCAAGGCCTATAAGTCTCTTTAGTCCTATTTCATTGGCTGAAGTGAAATTTAAGTGGACTTTATGCTGAGCCATTGCCCAGGGGTGAATGTCACCCATAATGAACAATTAATTTGCCAACAGAGAGGAAACTGTACAGGCAGAGGATTCTGTATTCTCATGCTGTTTCCACATTTATCTCCTTTGAATGCATTTGTCTTGGAAAATTCGGTTACTGTTAATGATGGGATGTAGAAGAAATCAGCGAAACTGGGATTTCAATAGCTATGATTTGTCTCTGAAAGTCAGAATAAATCATAATGGTAAATATTACAGTGTGATTTATATTCAGGATATTAACACAAGTGTTCATCTCAGCTTTTTTCATAACTATATGTTTATTGTTTCCTGGGCCAATTCTTACATCTATTAATTATCATACAAGGCTCGGTACTCTAATTTAGATATTTGAAAATATTATTAATCATGGAATATATCACCATAATAGACGCCTTCATTTCCTGAGGACTTCATTTCTTTGTCAAGAATATCCCCTATCCTACAACTATGGAAATGTGAGTTACACAAAGCTAGTATTGCTCTCAACAGCTATTTTATTGCAAAAGAGGATGACTCAGGAAAAGCAGAGGTGTTTTTTTTTAAAAGATGCATACCTATATGTACTGTATTGGCCCAGTCTTGCACGGTGATGAATGTTCACAGTTTCCACTGGGCCTGATTGTGATCTCATGAGAATTATTCCATTTAAATCAATGGAGTTAAATCTGCCTGATGCCAGCATGATATGAGAATCAGGCCTACTGACTACAATCCTTAATATAAATATGTCAGTCCACTGAAGTCAATGAAGCATGGGTGATGTACACTAGCCGAGGAGCTGGGGCCATTTTCTTTAATGGGAGTTGAGAGAGCACTAGGAATATAGGACAGAGCCTGTAATCTTATGGCTGCTTTCCTTCATACCATTCTAAGCATCTCACGGTAAAACAGTGCAGCCAAAATTCTATTTAAAATTGCACTTATATAAAACAAGTACAAATATTAAGACACTCCTTTGATGCCGCACCAATGGCTTTCCCAAACAAAAGAGTTTGGTGCAAAATTTGAAAAGAAACTTGTTCTGTAACTCAGCAAAGACCTGGAAGTTGCACACTGCACAAACCTGGACCCAGAAAAAATACATAGCCATCACTCTTCTGCCTGAGGAAACCGTGAGGTGAGAATTCAACCTCCCTCAGAGGGCAAGAGGATGTCTATGATACCAGAAACTCAGTAAAAAGACATGAAACTCACTATTATGGTAGTAAATTCTGTGATAAAACCCTAATAAATTATAATGTAGCTATAAAGTAATAGTAATTTCATTTTGTTTAGCTTGGCTTTTTACCATATTTATTTAAGGACCTTTTTCTAGATGCACTACAGTGCAGATTATGATGAACCATTATAGGAGTTCAACAATAAGCATATATATTTGCTAAAGAAATAACACCACATAAATATAGCTGCAGCAGAATGTACATGTGTGCAAGCACCTAACCCCCACACTGATACTGGAAAACTGTTAATAAAAGAGGCTAAATATATCTGGAACCATCAAAAATGCATCATAAATGGCATTATTGCAAGGCCTAATCCAACTCCCCTTGGTGTCAATGAAATAACATTGGTGGTGTTTGGAGGTAACAAATACGATATCTGATATAAGATCAGATTCTGAGGAGGACAGAAGGAAAGGAGATTTCCTCTTGTTAAAGTATAGAGTGCTTTGCTTTTATTTAAAAAAAATTCAATTAATTGTACAAAGTACATAGGTGATGGGCCAAATTATTCCTTGGTGTAACTCCATTTATTTCAGTAGTAAAATGAATTAGTCCCCTTGTGTGTTTTTTGGTTTCAGCCATCTTTCCACATGTGCAATATTACTGGGTCTTCTAATCAGTCCAGGCCTGATTAATTTCACATGCATTTTCCTGCATATCTTATAACATTAAGTTTGTATACATACAGAAACTTCTGGTGTTCGTGAAAATGTACCTACAGATGTAAAATCAAAATCATGTCCTTGGACATCTTACTAAAAATAAAAATAGGGAGCCTAATATTTTTACTTTTTAAATATAAAATTAATTCTGGTCCAGATGTTGTAGAAACAATTTTAAAGCCATTAACACAGAATCCAGTTATTGAAGATAATCAGTAATGAAAGAATTAATATGAAGGAAGTGGGACGATATGTGGGTATGACTATGATAAGAGCACTTAGGACTGATATAGCACTTTACAAATGTTATCTAATTGAAACAACCAAGTGAGGTAAGTTTCCCTTTTTTGCACACAGAGAAACTGAGGCAGTGAGGTTTGTGATTTGCCGAAGGCTGCATAATAAATGGCAGAGAATGAATTAGAACTAAGCAGTCTTAGCTCCTAGCCTTGAACACCATGCTACCACCAGGGTTTATCACATTTTTTCATAGTGTGAATGACGGTGTCTTGTGAACTACCACTGCTCCCATTCAGACGTCACCTCACCTCAATTTTGTGCAAGCCACTTGCCCCTGAACTTGGGAAGACCACTTGCCATCCAATTTATACTGTGCAATATCCCAGTGGTAACAAATAATAAAGTATTTAGCTAATTGTTATTGTCCCACCAGTGGCTTTGCTTCCTGACAGAAGTTTCTCTTTCTTTGCATCCTCTTACACAGCAACAGATACTAGGGATCCTTCTTCTTTCCAGCTCCTTTTATAGGCATCTAAGCTGTTCTTTCAGTGAAGTACATGGATAAGTGAAGTGGGCCACTTCTAGCCTGTAAAAGTAGCTATAAAAAAGGAGCACCATGTAACCAACCAGATCTCTGCAGACCACCAGTGCTCCGCAGACAACAGTTTGATAAATGCTGTTCTGGAGCATGATGCTTGCCTTTGATTATGCTGGATGGATCAGGACATTGGCAGAAGAACATTTTTCAAGTTAGGGAGCATATCCAAAATACATCATTTTAATGGGTGCTTTTTTATAAGAATCCATTAACTTTGAAGGACTAAGCCTCCCCACGGTTTTCCACATAATTGATTTTGAAATTACTAATAGGATACAAAGCCATTCATCTCTAGGTTCACAGTCTACTTATTTTCATCAGATACCTGTTTTAAGGATCTGCATGGAAAATAATTTGGGATTCTCAATCCAATTCTTGATGGACAGCTGTCCATATCATTGGCACCCATGCGGGCAGTGTCAAAAGATAAGCCAAGGACTGAATAAGAAAGAATAATGAACTACAGGCCTACTTCAAGAGATGATCCCATAGACCAGATCTGAGATATATTTGCAGTGCTGGGTGCAAGAAGCTTGCCTGTTCTATAGATAATTAAAGGGTGTCATTCTGTAACATTGTCAGTCTTGTTTTTTGCACAGCACCACATTAACTTGAGTTTCTATTAAAACAGAGCTAAGATAATGTTTAAAAAATGAATATATCAGCATGATTCTTTGCCTCCACACACACTTTTTTTATAGGAGGAGGCACATATTTTAAGGGGAATTTTATGGAGTAACATACAATATATAGTATTGTTAAGACAAACACACTTCTAACATTTATTAACTATCATGAACAAAATGTTACTTCCACAGTTTATTGCATATGAAGTCCAAAACAGGATTCACAGAAGTCTTCCTCAACTGAATCCAAGATCAATGCTTGCATGGACTGTTCATAATGATGCCTAAGACTCGTGCACATTGTATTGATAATAATAAAATGAGATTATTTTTTCTGTATGCAAATCCCACATGCTTTAAACACATAATACTATCAACAAAGTATGTAAACTCAACAAACATGTAGATAACTGAAAATAGGCTTAATAAATTATGCAAAGTACAGAGTTTTGTCCCTGTAGTCACATACTCACTTACAGAATCATCACCTATTTAACCCTCCAAAGTTATTTTGCTAGTGTACAACTCTTCATCTTATCCATTTTACCAGTGAAAACTACAGACTAAGAAATTTCTTTCATTTTTCTGCTAACTAATGCCAGAGCATTTGTAACAGAGGAAGTGACTTTTTTTACATGAACGGTGGATATCTACAATAAAATGACTGCCTTTCAGGAAATGAAAGATTATACATTGTGGGATATTAGCTATAGCTCTGCAGTGACCTGGGATGAGTTCTTTAGTGAAAGAACAGAAAACTGTTGGCTGAATGCCTTCCTAGGAGTTTTATAAGAGAATGATGCTACAGTAGATGCAAAGAGATATACACATCTTGAACCACTAGCCAGAGGTTGGTCCCAAAACTGAAGAAATGGTAAATAATCTAGACAATAGGCACAGCAAGAAAACTCAGCTGTGATAAAGCTGTATGTGAAAGATAGCACAGTGACCACACAGCTGATAACGGCTTCAGAAATCAAGTCAGATTCACCCTTGATGTAACTTCATTGACTTCCGTGAAGTTATACCAGGGATTAATTGGGCCCATTGTGACTACAAGAAACAAACAAAAAATATCAAAGCTAGTAAATTACAAATCCCAAGACCACTTGATGTTTGGATGGTTTAAGTTTCACTCTTAGAAGCTGTTTCTGAACTCAGGGATGAGTGGCCCCCACTAATGAGAGCTTCCATATTTTTTTCACTTGTCAGTGAAGCATATATTTCTTATATTCCCCCATAATGACAAGGTTGCTGCCATCAAGTTCAATTTGAATGAAAAGTCCCTGATTAGCGAGACAAAACAAATGCAGAAATGAATTGGTAAATTTATCCTGGGTGCTACCGGATCTTTTTTGCAGTGTTGTTGTAGCTGTGTTGGTCCTAGGATATTAGAGAGATAAGATGGGTGAGGTAATGTATTTTATTGGACCAATTTATCTTGCTGAAAGAGACAAGCTTCCAAGTTTACAGAGAGCTTTTCATCAGGCCTGGGAAATGTACTCAGTGTCACATCTAAATGTAAGGTGGAACTGATCGTTTAGTTCCACACATTGGAACCATCAGTAGTAGTAATACCTATTGTAGGAGACCATTCAAGGTGAAATGGCCAGTTGATACTTCTGCAGTCAAAGTGGGGAAAAGGGTGATTAGTGAGTTAGAGATTGTTGTAATGAGCCATAAATCCAGTGTCTTTATCAAGTCCATGGTTTTTAGTGGCTATCAAAGTTATGAATTCAAGTTCCCAGGCTCATCTTTTGAAAGTTATTCAGGTTTCCTTTGAGAATGAGGACTTGAGAGGTCAATTAAAGAGTGATCACTCTTGTCATGGTATAATTCCCCACTCTGAACCTTAGCGTCCAAAAGATGGGGTACCAGCATGAATTCCTCTAAGCTCAATTACCAGCTTAGTACTTGTAGCGCTGCCACCAACCAGGAATTCTAGTGCCGAGTACACTCCGGTTCCCCCCAAAAAACCTTGCCTGGGGACCCCCAAGAACCAGACGCTCTGGATCTTAACACAAGGAAAGTAAACCCTTTCCCTCACCATTGCCTCTCCCAGGCTTCCCCTCCCTGGGTTACCCTGGAAGATCACTATGATTCAAACTCCTTGAATCTTAAAACAGAAAGGAAAATGCACCTTCCCCCCTCCTTCTCTCTTCTCCTCCCAGACTCTCCCTGAGAGAGACAGTAATCCTAACACAGAGAGAAATTAGCCTTTCTCCCCACCAATTTCCTGGTGAATCCAGACCCAGTCCCCTGAGGTCTCACCAGAATAAAAAAAACAATCAGGTTCTTAAACAAGAAAAGCTTTTAATTAAAGAAAGAAAAAACAGTAAAAATTATCTTTGTAAATTTAAAATGGAATAGGTACAGGGTCTTTCAGCTATAGACACTGGGAATACCCTCCCAGCCTAAGTATTCAAGTACAAATTAAAATCCTTTCAGCAAAATATAAATTTGAACTCCTTCCAACCAAATACACATTTGCAAATAAAGAAAACAACCATAAGCCTAACTCGCTTTATCTACCTAGTACTCACTATTCTGAACTTATAAGAGCCTGTATTGGAGAGATTGGAGAGAAACCTGGTTGCATGTCTGATCCATCTGAGCCCCCAGAGTGAACAACCACCAAAAACAGCACACACCCAAACTTCCCTCCCTCAAGATTGGAAAGTATCCTGTCCTCTGATTGGTCCTCTGGTCAGGTGACAGCCAGGCTCACTTCTTGTTAACCCTTTCCAGGCAAAAGAGATATGAAGGACTTTTGTTCTATTAACTCTTACTTATTTGTTTATGACAACTCTGAAGAGTTTTCATCCATAGGTGATAAGGGATGTTTTTGTCTTTTATCATTTTTAATTGAACTCACACAGAAAAATGTGTATGTAACTCTATAACATTCTGAAGAACCCAAGAGCAAGTAAGTCTGAGGAGAACTTTTCAACCTCATCATGTACATTTATCAACAAAGGGCAATAAAGTCATTATAGACAAACTATTTTAAAAGAAAACTACATTTTTCTCCTTTGTTTGTTTTACAGTGCCTTCAAAGCATGCCACCCAAAAATTAAGAGCTTTTACTTTGCAACTGACTGTCTTGAAGAAATGAATAGGTAAGTTACTTCTATTCTTCATAGGACTACCCTAATAATTTTACTGAGATATGTGGAATAGCACAATGTAAGGAAAATATTATATCAGCTCTTCTAGGAACACACATGTCACTGAGGGAACATCACAATGCACAGATTCACAGTGCTTTCAATATATGCTCCTTGCTTTGCTACTGATTTATGTGACTTTGTGCCTTTGCCTATAGTGTTATAATGTATGCCTAATTCTTCAGTTTATTCTATATGTGGTGATTGAAACAATACACGTGAAATGGTCTTTGCAATGCCACAGGGCCTGATCCTGTAAATATGCATATTAATAACTCTGCTCCGATGAGGTAATCTCATTTAAGTTCATGAACCTTCTCACTTGAGTAAAGTTTCTTCTGTGCATACATTTTGCAGGATTAGGCTTACAAATACTAAAGACAACATTTGAAGGCCAAATGCTTCCAGTGCCCAAGAGCTGTATATCTTAAACCAAAACTGCACACTTAGTAACCATACCACTCCATAACTGTGCTGCTATTATCACAATTATAGAAAGGGGCTGGGATTTTGATATTTGAAAATTTCACCTACAGTGTTTAATGTTTTACCTGAGTTTTAAAAAGTATAGGTCTGTATCTGAACTCAGCTGTCAGTTTCATGCATACAACCTGGGGCTACAAATGTGTACCTAAAAACAGAATTTGCTCTGTGCTCTAAAAGCCACACATTTCAGATCTCTTGTCAGCAAATGTGATTGCTTCCCCCAGCAAATTCTATTTTATAACTGTTTTTAATGTCACTATTGTCCTCCCTAATCTTTACAGCTGACACTTAACAATTTAGAACAACATATTTTGATCCAAACTCTCAAAGGTGAGTTTGCCTTATGTGTGTGCAGACCTTGGTGTACACATCCCTGGTGTATGCACAGCAGCTGGGGGTTGTTATTGCAAATTCTGGTGTGTGTGTGTGTGTGTGTGTGTGTGTGTGTGTGTGTGTGTGTGTGTGTGTGTGTGTGTGTGTGTGTGTGTGTGTGTGTGTGTGTGTGTGTGTGTGTGTGTGTTTTCCCTGCTTGTTTGCATACAATAAGGATTCATATGCCCAGATTGGATGTGAGCACTTTGACATGCACAATTTTGAAAACTAGGGACATGTATATTACAGATACTGACTCTTCCATTGAAGTCTATAGACCAGGACTGGCCCAATAATGTATTATACTTTATCTTCCTGCAAACTATGGATACAATGTGCCCCAGGTTCTTCTTTGAGTGGCCTCTGCATAGTCCCACTCATGGGAATGTGCCACCTGATGCAAACTAGATGGTAGAACCTTCTCTATCTTATCCCGTAAATGAAATGGTAATGGGATATTACAGCCTGGTACAGTTTATCAGCTTTCTTAGAAATGGGTGGACAAGAAGCTGAATTGGCCCAGCTAGTTTTTGCAGGCTGTTTTTGTTTGTTTGTTTGTTTAATCCAAAATTGGGATAGAAACTATTTTTGAGGGAGTTCCCAAAATATTAAACATGAGATGAGAAGCTTCCTCCATAGCCTCAAAAGGTAACTTTATTGTTGAAATCACACTAGCTCACACAATTGGAGAGCATCTTCCGAAGGAGAAAACAGAGGATATGCCCCCATTTTCGTTTGGTAACAAATCAGATTCCATCTCAATCTTAAACTCCTGATGTTCCATATGCTCAACTATTTCCTCATCTTCCTCTGACAAACATCACCTATTACAGTAGCAGCAAACTAACAGATCTGGGGCTATAGAATCCAGAGGCACTGATATGGTCTCATTCTTAGCAGCAGGAGCCTCTCTTTTTCAGTCATGTTGGGGAGATCCCATAGATGTCCTAGTTGGAGGCCAGTATGGCCATGGAGTTCAAGGCTGCCATTCTTGCCCAAACCACCCATATGGAAATATGCCCATGGGATAAAGAAATCCAAATGGTCCATAAACCCTGACCTAGGTAGTTGAAACCTAGGCTGTCTAGGTTGAGCAGATCTGTCCTAATCCTCTTCTGTTTGCAGATCCAATCTTGGATAGGTAACAGAGCTTTTTAGAAGATAACATTGGAACCAGAAGATAGGTAGGTCTGAATTGACAGAAAGATTTGCCTGGTGATCTCATAGGAACCTTAGCTGGAGACCATGACAACTCTGGAGTAAAGCTCAGAATGTCCTCCAACCTGCACCTCTAATGAGGAGTAGAAGATTGAGAAATAACCACTGCTGGAACCTCTCTCTTCTTTCCAGAAAAGATATGACACTCTAATCCAGAGGCTGATTTAACTGCCTGTGATGGACCACTCAGTCTTTCTCAGATCTGATAGTGGTGCCAAAGCTAATAAAACGGCTGGTATCAGCCTGATACTTTAGATGTTTTCAGATCTGGGGAAATTCTTGTATCTGCAGGTTCAGGTCCAAGGATGGGGGAGCTTCATGGACCCAATCTTGATGTCTGTCATGGAAAGGAGGAAGATGAATCCAAGTCAAATAGATTTGATGAATTGCCTGTCTGAGATCAGGCCCTGCTAACAGTGGCTCTTTTAGCAGCAGCCTTCTTCTTCAGAACCACAACTGACTGATCCAAAGGCTTAGTCTTATGCTTGCTCAACACCTTTGAAGAAAGTGCTCCAAGCACTTTAGAACCATTGAACAGATCTGAAGTTCTGGCCTCTGAGCATGTGAACATACATGGAGGCAAATCCAGTGCCAATTCAACATTCTTTCTAGGCACTTTAATTTTTTCAGGTGCTGAAGATAGAACCAACATAGGTCTCTTCCCTTTATACTCCAACTTCTCAGATCTGGAAAAGTTTAGCTGATGGGGTTCTTGAAGTAAGAGTGCCTGAAGTCTATTGAGTTTCTCCTAGCATACTCTAGACATAAATGTAGAGTATATGGTACATCTAGATGGATAAAGTCCCTCGCCGACACATGCTAGGTACCTTACATGGTCGTGGGGAAACTGACAGACAGGAAGCACATCTTTTGAAACCTGCTTACTACTTCTTCAGATCCTCTTCTGAAAGGTACTGAGAGAAAACCTATACTAACTTTATCAGTAAACGGCTAACTCTAAGAACAACAAAAAACTGCTCAGAAGAACTAGCTATTATTATGGTAATAAGAGAGAAGCTCCATGTCCATTGGATCCAGAGAGGTTCACTTCCGTAGTGTACTGTGCTGCAATTGAAAGGAACTGAGGCAGTAGAGGGCTCTGCGCCTTCTTTTATAGCCTCACCCTCAGAATGTTCATGAAGGGTAGGAGGTGGCATGCAGGCGCTCTGATAGGCACTGCTTGAGAAGGCTGTACCATCTATGTTACAGCGATTGGTGCATTCCCGTATGTATGAATATGCAGAGGCTCATCTCAAAGAACTCCAATTGCAAGTTAGTAACCGTCATTTTTATTGTGTGTATGTATGTGCATAATATATAATATGAACACACTTGAGTAGTCGAAGCTTCTCACTTTTTTTTTAATAAGAGTTAATTGAAATGAAACACATTGCATACTGTATGAAATTTGTTTTAATTATTTTGGTATTCATTATTACAGAATATATGGAAAGACATTTTAAAAAGGCAGTGAGCAAGACATTTAAAATAATGCAATAATATGTGAAAACCTCGAGTCAGGGATACAGACAGATGAATGTATACTATATATATTGATATATTATGTTATAATTCAGCAACATTTTTTTACACTAATTATACAGCATAAGACTTGCACATCGGTAATAAGAGAGGCGAGTCCCAGCCTGGTTCCTGTCTCCCACACAAATTTAGACACTTCCATGCCAAAACTGTCTCTCAGTTCCAAAGTTAAACAAACACATGAAATAAATATAAAAATATCATCCCAGTTAGATAATAGTCTGCAATGTGCAAGTACTAACAGCAGAGCTCTTCTACATAGGCCTGCCTGATGTTCTACTCTCACTGCAAATGTTCAGAGTATAGTGACAGCTTCTGCCATTGTACTTCCATTGTAATGGTCCCGTTCTTATAAGTAGTGTCTGAAAAATCTCCTTTTGTTAATGAATTTTTAACAAAGTCATCCAAATGAAATTGTGTGTGTTTGATTATAATTGTCTATAGAAAGCTCCAGCTAAAAGACCAAATGGCACTTTTTGTGCAGGAGATTAAAAGAATGTAAGTTAAAAGTATTAATCAGGTCTGCTGTTTTGTATATTTGTGATTGTATCCATATGTTAATACCTGTCTGCACATTGATCTTGAAATGTGGGTTGTCCTGTATGGGCTTTAATATTACAATTGATAGATTGAAGCTGGTGAGTGCTGTAAGTTGTTGTAGTATGTCCAGGTTATATTAAATACATGTCTTTTGTCTTGGGAGTTTTGAAAGGTGTTCCACCTAGTTTTCTGTGTTGAGTACTGATGGTACATATTCACTTTCACTGGAACTGTGTTACAGTGTATGTAGAATGCTAGAGAAGTAGCATTCCTCTGACATATCATTTGTATTTTATCTGAGAGAGAGAACTTCTTTTTTGGCCTAACAATGTGTTCATTATGGGCCTAATCCAATCCTATTGAACTCAAGGCAGTGGTGCAGGAGCACTTTGAATAGTGGAAGTGCTGAAAGCCAGCCCCCTTCCCCTGTTCCCTTCCCCCACCCCCACCCTGGAGCCATTAGCTGGGATCAGGAGGCCAGCAACTGAGACCTGGGGTCTTGCGGGCTGGGACTTGGGCACTGGGAGGCCAGCAGGCCAGGACAAAGCTAAAACCTGAGAGTGTTGGAGCACCCCTCTGCACCCTAGTTCCTGCACTTCTGACTCCAGGACAGTCTTTCCATTAGCTGCAGTGGGCTTGGATCAGGACCTCTATTGTTTCTCTGAGTGTTTCAATTTTCTTTTGTTTTCTTATTGTGCTCTTCTTTGTACATACATTTGAGACATAAAAGTACCTGCTAACATACAGTATGGGAAGAGTAGGGTGTTTGGGAATCTCTTGCATATACAATAGTCATAATTTAAAAGTCATCATTTTGTCAACAGTTATACAATAGGATGTGAGGTACCATAATTATTTCTCAGTACAGAAAATAATAGTTGTCTGATATATTACTATATATGGTAACAATAGGTAAAAACTGATCCTTTAATAGAGACCACTGTAGCTCACTCTAAGTGGGATGGTGGTACCATGATTACTTTTACTTTATCTTGCTACAAAAATTTACAGCACAGTTCATTATCAGTACATCACACACTTGTATGGTTTCTTAAAACTCTACTTGATAATGAAGCAGGTCTCTAGCTCTTTAAGAATGAGTTCCACTAATATAAAATACACACTGGCCAGTATAACAGTTCCCAATTGTCTCACTTCCAGGAGATTTCTTAAAATGCACCTCTACTGTTAGTGTTAAAATGTGCTTGACACTTCATCTGAGAATGCTTAAAAAAAAAAAAAAAAAAACCACCTCCCCCCCACACTCTTTGTAGACAATTCTGCCTATAAATCCCATTGTAGAAGGAGGCGTATTTATTTTCCCTTGCTTTTTTAATACTAAATTTATATTAAAATAGCAGCTTTGTTTTATAAAAGGTCATTTGTGCATGTGGCTTATTCCCACCCTGAAGTTACAGTCTGCAGTCTGTTGATGACATTATTACCATAGCCCCAATTGTGAAGTCAGAAAAAGAATTGTGATTTCAGGTAGAAGGTAAACAGCTACATAAATAGATAAACTAATAAGGAATAAGGGTGGTGTTTCTTATGCAGATACTCTTATTAATAAAGGAAAAGGCAACAGAACTTCAAACATATACATTATATTAACAGAATTCTCTCTAAATTGAATATGACTTAAAGTTTCCCATTAGGCTTTAAAAAGTCTCTAAACAGCTGCACTGTATAAGTTATTAAAATGTCAAGCCTTTCTGTTATTCCAAGATCTTTCCTATCTTCCTAATTCCCAGTATAATTCCAAATTTTGTGGATAGACCAGATATTTTGTTTTCTTGTTTTGCTGCTGTTTTTGTTGATATTAACACTAAAATTCCAGTCTCACATTCACAATCACGCTTAAAATAGTAATGCTCAAGGAATCTCTGCAGGCCATGGTTGAAATTTTATGTCAAAACTTCAATTCACTGTTACTGCTTTTGTAGTTGAAATTTCAGACTCGGCTCCTTTGATAGAAGCAGTGGGAACAATTTTGGGGAGGAAAATGATAGTACTCTGCTCAAACTCTATCCACGTTCTCAGAATAATGGAAAATTTCAGCTGCAGTTAAGAACAGTGAAATAGTTAAGAATGTTGACATATAACTCATCTAACACTTAATTGCCTTCAGAGTTGATGTACCCCATCTTAGAGTTACTGGATCACATGCTAGCCCCAGCTCTGTCCCCATTATGCCAGTTTGAGAATTCCAGCTATGGACAAAAACTGGCTTAGGTGACTCTATGCCCCCATCTCACTCTTCACCACAGACTTAGAGGGTGTTCTTGAGATAGCTTGGGGCTGATTAAGGACAAGTACCTATCCCCTCAGCTCTATTCCTTCACCATCGACAAAGGGATTCCGTGAAATATGAGGAAGTATTATCTTATAGAGGTGTCACTACCCACTCCTCCTATACCTGTAGGATTCCACTGAGTTTTCCATGGAGACAGAGGGAACAATCTGACCATGTCACTAGAGATTCTCTTATCCAAAACATAAGAACACATCCACTTTAGTCAATGGCATTTAGTTAATTTTACTTCAGTTTCTCACTCCAGATTCTGCATTTATTCACTTGAAAAACAATGAATTTATTTTTTTACACATGGCAATTATTCAGTTACTCTTTAATACTGTGTTCTAATTTCCTGAAAGAGTTAAGTACTGATTGGTAATGATTGACTTGTTTGCAGCACATACAGTTGTTCTGTTGCTGATTAACTGTTCCTGCTGTGTTGCTTGTTGCAGACAGACTTTGCTTTGCAAAATTAATGTGCACATGCAGTTTTGTCAGGTCTACATGAGTACTCTTGTGTTCTTAAAAATGAATTAATAAAATTAATTAATTCATCTCTCACTTGGCTTGGTTACTTGGTGGCTTATAAATTGATAAAAGCCTTGTGACACAGTAATGTTCGAAGGTGCAATCCAGATCAGTGAGGATATTTTGTCACCACTAGCCCTGCAGCCCTGGATGCCTCAGTGCTTTGCTGTTGTAGCTCCCAGTCATGGCTGCTCAGAACTAGCTTACAAGTGTCTGTGTGCTTAGACAGCCCTGGTTCAGCAGCTCTGACCCAAGCAGCCTGTCTACAGCCCCTCTCTGGCTTCCACCATCATTGGCGACAACCAGCGAGGTGATCCCAAAATACTGCCAATCCTGAATTTTTAAAAACCACGTACTCTGTAATGTCCAGCCCTTTCCTGAACAGTTCAAAGACATATGGTCTATTTGTTCCTCTAGAGACACAAACTTATTAACTTAACTTTCATTTAAAAACAGCATTGACTTGGTTTGTAGTAAATATAAAACAAATTTATTAACAATAGAACATAGGTTAAGTCAGAGGTTCTCAAACTGTGGTCCGTGAGCTCCATTCAGGTGGTCCACGGATAGTTCCCTCTAAGGTGCATGCCTGGGTGGCCACACTGAAGAGAATGAAGGGCCACCTGCCTAATTAATGGAGCCGCGTAGGCGTGGCTCCACTAATTAGATGCCTCGACCCCGGAGAAGATGCACATGTAAGGTGAGGTGGTGGCCTTGGGAGGAATGGAGGTAGGTGGGAGGGGGCAACTGGGGGAGAAGAGGAGGTGCCGGGCATTTGGGACATGCAGGGCTGTGGTTGCTAGAAAAGAGGCGACTTTCCTCAGCTCCAGTCTGCAGCTGCCGGGGAGAAACAGCCCTCCTTCTCAGCCCCAGCTTGGTGGCTGCTGCGGTGGGGGAGGGAGGGCACATTCATCACATTAGAAAGGTAACACTACTGATATTAAAATATGAGTTGTGCACTTTTATTTGTAGAACAAAAAATGTTAATTATGATTATGGTTTTATTAATATGGTGCTTTTATCCAAAATGCTTTATAATAGTTAGCTAACAGTGCAAACAAGATTTGGAAAGAACATTAAGTGGTCCATTGAGACCTTGAGCAATTTTCAAGAGGTCTGTAGAAAAAAAAGTTTGAGAACCATTGCATTAAGTGATGCCAAGTAAAAGAGTTACAAGCAAATAAAAGTGAAAATGCGCATCTAAAACCTAATACAGCAAGATAAAGGCTTTGTTCAAGATGATTTCTCACCTATATTCAGTTTCCAGAAACTTCAGTCCCCCTCTGGCTGAAGAACCCGTCTTTCTCAGCTTGCAAGATCTCTGTTCCCTTGAGTCTGTCTAATGATAGATGACTTCTGTCTTTGTTTGTATCTTCCAAAGTTCAATGACCATATGCTATTCTTCCCTTCCTGTGGGATTCCCATCCTACTGTATGTAAATTGGGTTTTGATTCCCCCATGTTTAATATACATAGGAGACAGGTAAGTAACTATCTCTGTCCTGTCTGGAAGTGAACTTTCTTCTCCCAGTTTGGTCAAAGACTTTAAGTCATAATATCATGAACTATTCATATTTCCTCATATAGTGTTAATACATAATATCATTGTGAACTGTAATCATGTGTCATTAGCTTTCAGATATCTCATTCTATATACTTTTATGATGCAATAATGTTGTATACAATAAATTGATTAGTTATCACTTGAGATTGAGACCCTCTGTCTTCATAGACCAGTAAACCTTTAAAATTGATTCTTTTGAAGGTTACCCCTCACAATAAAGTTTATTCAAGCTGTGAGGAAGGTGACATGGAGTCTGTGGTGAAGGAAGCTCCATGCTCTTTCTTCTCCCACTTTTTGATTGCTGAAATGCAAATTGTTCTATTTCTGCCATCTTCACCCACTGGTATCTTGATGGTCCTGTTTACATGTAAATTGAGGGAACACACATTCCTTTGTTTAAGATAAACATGTTTACCAACTCCCCCTAACATACCTGGTTTACTCACACTTGAGTCATAATGCCAGCTCATGTTCATAACTCTTAATACACTTTGTGTGATGTATGTGTGATGGGTTCCCCTTGGGGTGCCACTTGGGACTGGGGTACTACTGAGCACCCCCTGGACCACTAGACTACAGAGAACTGTACAGCATAAGCTCATGAAATTAACCCCCTCCCTCAATGTGGAGAGGAAATATACAACAGCTTTCTGCCCCGAGTTATGGCATCCACACACACTGGTTTTAGACAAATCACTGAGCAGCATGAAAGGTTTCACTTGCAAAAAACCCTGTTATCGGGTATCTTCTTTTTAACTCAAAATTTAGTGTATTTATTTAGATGTGCTGTTTTAGTAACCTGAACATTATGTAGTTCCTGCAGATATTTATTAGTGCTCAATTTAGCCCTACTATATTGGAACTGAGATTCTCTTAGGTTGCTAAATGAGCTATTTTCTATGATATTTCATTAGATTCAGGATGTATCCCTGTGACTGGGATCCCAGGGAGCCACGCTGATGTCACTCAATTAGGATGAACTGCAAAGAATGGGGCAGACCATCCCCAAAGCTGGTGGATATTCCAATACTTAGATTTACCAAGCCAGCACAAAACAGCTTCTATAATACCTCACTGGTTACTCAGAAGCCAACAACACAGTTCCTTCAAAGCAACCCAGCCTCTGGCCAAACCAGACACCTAGGTCAAATATGATGAGGATTACTGAAAATCTTATTAATCATATAAGAAAGTTCTACTCATCCCAAAGGATTGGACACATTACCTCCCAGATTAATGAATATTCCAGATCTTACCCAAATACATTCTTACAGCCAATTCTTACTAATTAAACTAAAATTTATTTTAAAAGAAAAGAGAAAGAGATCATTATACATACAGACAAGAGTGTAGTTCTGAGATCAAATTCATAGTAGAGATGGTGAGCTTTGTAGTGGCAAAGAATTCTTACAGAATTAGTCCATAGGTTATAGTCCAGTGTTCATTTTCAAGGTGATCCAGATTAGGACTGGACATCTCAGTCTTAGGACGTAAGCTTCCCATGCATGAAGTATAAGGCAGATCTGAGATAAAAAGGATCAGGACCCAAGACATTTTTATACAGTTCCAGGTGGTCTTTGACAGATAGGAGTCTGAGGTGACCAGTAGACAATCATGGAGACTTTGAAATAGACCTATTTCCTAAACATCACCGGTAATTAGCTACAAGGATTAACATAAGGCAATTGCCCATTTTCCACCATTCTTGGGGGATTTTCTGTATATTTCAATGAGAGATGAATATAGTGATATCACTATGTTTATAGTTCATTTAAATGTTAATATTTCCTTTTGATCTCTGAATTAACAGGATACAGCATAGACAGGGACTGTTTGATTACATTGTTAACCTCTAACAATATATATGTTGTGGCAAATTGCCAGCACTATTATGATGGCTCTTGTGCTCTCTCTTCTTTGGGAGGGGGTTCAGCACACCATTTCTTGCCCCTGAATTGGAATATTAACTGCCTCACTAGTGTCCTAGAGGAGGGGAGTGGAGAGGGAGGGACCTGGGCCCACCCTCTATTCCAGGTCCCAGTCCAGGGGCCCTGAGGATAGTGGTAAACCACTTGAACTGACAGTTCCTTCCCCTAGGCTACTTCCCTCTCCTGCCTTTCAGCTTGTGGGGGCTTCCTGCCCTCCCTATGTACAAGCCAGGTGCCCCTTTACCTTGGGTCTTGGACTTCTTAGCACACTTCAGCACTTCTCCAAACTGTCCTCTGCTTCCCTTCAAACTGTTCTCTGCTCCAGCACCAATCCTTTCTGCTCCAACTCCCACACTGTTTGATTGAAGCAGGGGGGTTTTATCATGTGACTGACTGCAGATGCTTTAATTGGCTTCAGGTGCTCTAGTTAATCTATAGCAAACTTTCTTCACCTTACAGGGAATAAGGCTCCCTTCTAACCCTCTCTCTCTTGCTGCCCTCTGGCCGTGCTGTATCACAATGTAAACACACAAAACCACAAATATTATCTACAAACCCTTTCTGGCCATTCATCACATTTTGTATAAGATTTGTTGCAATTATACAACAGTGGTAACAACAATGATTTGCATGGTCATACTCTAATCAGATAATGGCACAATCACATATTAAATCTACTGTGTAAAATGAACTTACTGAGTCAAATTCTGCTCTAAGGTATACAAGTACAAACCAGAATAACTCCTTTGGAGTCAGTGAAATTACTCTAGATTTAATAGATGGCAATAAATGGACAGTATTTGGTGCACTGTTTGAATGATAACATAGTATATGAAAAACTGAGTAAAAACTGTACCAACAAATGGAATCTGGGTTGAAATCCATCTTAAAAAGCAACCTATAATTTCTGTCCCATCCTCTGGATATTTCTCCTAACCAACCAATTTCATCTCCATCTTTTGTGGATTGGCTATTGGCTACCTGCCTCTCATCCCAGTTCCAGACACTGGGAAAGTAGAGAGACATTGGCTCTGAGTATTATTAGCATATTGGTAGCACTACAGCCCAAGCCTTCTAGTGACCTGTAGAGGATGGGAGAGTCTGGAGCCAGATGAGCCACTGCCCCAAACTGGATTTCATAATAGTTCTGCCATTGATGCGAGCATTCATCACCCACTAGTCAATTTTTATTCAAGCATATTTGTGTTTTCTCCTACACCACTGCTTATTCATGGGAGCTTCCTGTAAAAATCTGTAATACTACAACATTATCTTCCTGCATACCCACTTCTTTCTTAGCTGTATTAGTATTAGACTTAGTGAGTCTGACACTGGAAGGGTACATGATCACACACAATGGAGCAGGTCTAACATTCTATCCAGTAAAAGGGAAGTGGTACATGTATACAGAAGCTAATACTTGGCAGTAAAATGAGGCACAGAGAGTTTAGTTGAGGTCCAAATTAACATACAAGTCAATAGAAAATCTGGGAATAGAACCAAGGATTCCCGAGTCCCAAGACCCTTTCTAGCTGATAGCACTGATTGTACATCTGGTAGTATAAACACATACTAGTATTACAGATACATTCTATTAAATGGATTTGAAGCAAATATTGGAAAACAAGAGCCTAAATTTAGTTTAATGTTCTCATCTTAATTATTATAAACACTAATTACCAAATATCTGTAATCAGAAAATATATTATGGTCTATGAGATTTTTTTAATTTAACGATATATCATTGAGTGATTTCATTGGACGTAGTGAAAAGAACAGGTTACTATATTGTAGTGATTAAGACCCCAATCCTGAAAACATTTATGCACAAAAATGACTATGCACGTGAGTGGTCCCATTGAGCTCATTGTCACTATTTGCATCAACAAAATTACATGTGTTTAAAGTATCAGGCCCTAACATTGAAGCCCTATTCTCTCTAAAGAAAAACAGACTGGCAAATGAGGGGTGAAAGCCATAAGGAAAAGATATCTTTCACAATTCTAGCCTGAAAAATAATCAAGCTGCATATTTGTAGACAACTAAATCATGAAGATTTAAATGTTTATTTTCCTTTGTTGCATTTATTATATTGTTGGTGTGCGCTACCCTTTTCTTGGGTTTTACCCTTTTTATTGCTTCGGGTTTCTTAATTTGAAATGAAAATAAATTCCAAGGCTGAATAGTTCTGAGCCAAGCCAAGGGTACTACTGTGCCATAAATTTTTCAACAGAACTCCCTATGATTTCAAGGCTCACTGAGTTAACAGGAAGCACATTCTGATTACTATATTGTTTTTATTAAATATGCAAATGTTAAATGAAACAGAAGGGAAAACTCCTCCACAAAAATGGGTTGTAAAAATGCTGAATTGAAAATTGTTTAAAAAACATGCAAACCTTTATGGCCTTTCCTTCCCCACTCCGTTATATCATCTCTCCTACATTTTCCCCATTTCCTATTCCCCTCCATATGGATTGGCAACAATCTTCTCTCCACAATAACTTTAATATATTCTGGTTAATATTTATTTTGTTTCAAATCTGAGTTGAAAGAGGAGGGAAAACAGACTCATAGTACACAAATATTTAATGTTTTGCAACAAGGTCCCAGCCTAGCTTGTAGAGAGGAAAGAAGGATTGTGTGTGGAAGTAGAAGGATGACAAGAAAGGTCCTGTCCTGCTTCCATATGAGAGCTGAGCTGCATACAAAACTTGCACTGGTTTAACTAAAATTGTTTTTAATTGATTTAATTAAATCACCAAATATCCTGTTACTGAATTAAGCTATAGCAATTTAAATCAGTTTACAAATGGCTTCTGTGTGTCATAATGGGGTTTGCACCAGTTTTATGTGTAGACAAAACTCCCATTGACTTCACATGAACTGTGATTAGGCAGGGAGAAGGGAAGTGAATAAGTCTGAGTTTTTTGAACATTGTTTTATAAACCTTTTTCTTTTTCATGCAAATGTTGGAGTCTTTGCTGCTTCAACTGAAAGCAGTGAGAAGCTGAGGTAGCATCTTTGTTACTGGCAAACAGTTTTAAAGAACTGAATACCGGAAACAAAGCTGAGCAATTATAATAGTCAGAGGAGAGAACTGTGTATATTCAGAATATAGTTACTGAGTAGTAACCATAGAGTTATTTTGGGATCCAGTCATAGTAAACTGCATAGATATTGAGGAATTCACTGAAAATAAAACAAAGTGATTAGATAAATAACACCCTAGAATGAATATGAGGGCACAAAATTGCATAAATAAGGGGAAAATATAGCTATGTTTCTGTAACTAAACAGTATCTCTGCATTCTGAGTGCCTGAACGAGTTCCATGTCAGTATAATGAAAAAAAAACATATAAAAGAATTTTGTGAAAGGGACTATGTCAGGTAGCTAAAACCCAAAATTTAATTTTGGTGCTTTGATGAAATAAAATAAAATGGGGTAACAGAAATATTTAATCAGGTGAAGGGTGGTGGTGTTTGTTTTTACTTGCACTGAATACTATTGTGTTTTAAATTAAGCATTTCCCCTATTGTGGTAATGAAAATCAGAATAGAACTGGTCCATCTAATCAAAATGAAATGCAAAACAATACAAAATAAATGGTGAAATTATTTTTTCATTTTTAAAGTTACTGTATTTAGTTGTCCAAGTTGTTATTTAGGAGTACAGATAAGGATTTTTAAAAATATTTTAAAAATTATCTTAACAAATTCCTTTTAAGGAACAGCTTATGTTTCTGAGAGTCCTGTCCTGTGGAGCAGTGACCATTCTTTCTTGGATGTCTTGAAGTGCACAGAACATCGTGAGTTCTACTAAAACAAATATATAAATATTAGTAATAATAATGAGGTCCCAATTGATTTAGTGCCATGTGACTTTTTTCAGATTTTTAAAGCCACAATTTGTTATAAAATTACTTTTAGTGTATTTTCTATGGCACACTTGTGATTTTTGTGCAATATGAAGATGTTTTTCCGCTTTCAAAGCAGTAATTTCCCCTATAGAGATAATGGGCTTAATAATGCCAGCAGGGCAAGGAAAACAGGCTTCTGACTAAAACAACATAACTGTGCCTTCATTTGATAGGGTGACATTTAAAAAAGATTCCCATTTAATGCATAAAATAGATGCACACACAAAGAGACCATGAATTGTTATGGTTCACTTGTCATCTGTTAAGCTGTCCAGGGCTTATTCATCTGTTGCTGGCCTGACAAATTTAAGTAGACATTGCATGAAACAAGATCAACAGACTCATGTCAGATTATCAAATCAGAGAGAATACTTAGTTTTATCCCATGAGTGATTTCTACTTATCAAAATCCAGCAACTGTGACAGACACAATAGCAGAAACGCTGCACACTAAGAGTTGATGTATTTGGATAGATGAGCTCATTAATGTGAGTCTGTTTACCCTTTTATTTCTGAGTGGAAAGTCAGTTATGAGTTTTTTTCCTTCAAGGAAAACAAAGGACTGAATGTTTGTAAGACATGTTTCCAGTTTAGCCTTACATATTACATGAATGCTAATTCAACCAAATGTATACATGACCTATGCTACCTTAGAAAATGGTCAAAATAATATTTGCCTAATTTCCTGACATGCATTTGTTGAATATATATTTTAATCTCACGTAAAAAAAAAAGAAAAAAGAAGATTTTAGTGAAAAGCCAGGAGATGCAATACACAATTATTTTAAAGTGCTACTATATCCTATAGAACAGTGGTTTTCAAACTTGGGCCACTGCTTGTTCTGGGAAAGCCTCTGGCGGGCCGGGCCGGTTTGTTTACCTGCCACATCCCCAGCTTCGGCCGATTGCGGCTCCCACTGGCTGCAGTTCACCACTCCAGGTCAATGGGGGCTGCGGGAAGGGCGCCTAGCACATCCCTCGGCCCACGCCACTTCACGCAGCCCCCATGGGCCTGGAGCGACGAACCGGGGCCAGTGGGAGTCGCAATCGGCTGAACCTGTGGACACAGCAGGTAAACAAACCAGCCCAGCCCAGTCCGCCCAGGGCTTTCCCTGAACAAGCGGTGACCCAAGTTTGAGAACCACTGATATAGATCACTGTAGTTAGCACCATATTGTACTTAAGCACCTTGCTGTAGTGCAAGGATGCAATATAAAGTTTAGTCAAAGTGGCAATATAAATTGTACAGAATAAATTACAACTATTAAATAAATGACTTAAGGGATTCCTTATAATACTAAAGATGTATTTATTTGGTTTTACTTATGTTTATTATTTTCCATTCTAACTTTCTGTGAATTTTTTATAAACTCCCGAAAGCAGGGTAGGCACTTCACAAACATATAAAACGGACATATTCTCTGCCCTAAAGAGCTAGTTTACAATGCAAATATGAGATAAGCCACACAAGTGAGTTGCAATCAGTGTAGGGGAAATTGGGGAACAAAACACATGAGTTGAGAATATACAGATATGTGGTTACTTAGCATGTCTTCGCATCCCATGATATGTATCAATATGTATATAGGTAATTTTACAAATTATATTAGTTTTTAGATGTGAATGTTTTGGGAGAAAGAATTATGGTGCTATGAGTGAGGGAGTAGGGGGAATGTGTGAAAATAGAAGATAGCAGACAGGGAAATGCAGGGGGTGTGAGGAGGAACAGAAGGGTGTGGAGGGTCAGGATAGATGGAGATGTAAAGGTCAGGAGGATGAAGCTAGGAGGCATGATGATGTAGAGGTGTTTAAGGCTAGTGAGTTTATCCTTAGACTATATACCCCAATATTTGATAGACTATTTATTGACTGAAATTTTATTTAAAGGCTTCCATTCTGAATAATTAGCATTCTAACAGCAAGAAGCAATTAAAGGAGGAAGGGATTATGTCTTGAATTTAGATCTTTCTTGAATTTATGTCCATTCATTACTTTATTTAGCTGACTTAAACTGTTTCTTCTATATCCCTACTGTCCAGTGTTTAATGTAAGTACATCTAAAATTGGGAAAAAAATAAAATATCATTAAATAAAATTTTCTTTGGTCAAAACATTCCTTGAAGCAGGGACTAGATGGTATAATTGTTAGTACTTTTAGCCTTTCCAGACCCAAGCGTCAACTCTAGAAGCAATACAAGTGTGCAGATTAGGACTGATGGGCAAAGACAGAACAGCCTTTAGGAGTTAAATGGACTGACTCAAGTTCACTCAAATGTAAAACCTCTTGGATACTCTAAACCATGCAGTTTTGAGTCCACATGACCTCTCCTCTGTCGAGACTCTGTCCCATCAATTTATAAATCATGATTGGATGTCGTTCTAAAAGATATGCTCTAGATCAATCAGAAGTTATGAATTACAGCAATAATTAGTGAGTGATGCTCTAGATCTGCATTATGCAGAAGGTCAGAGTAGGTGAGTGTATTTGTCTCCTCTGGCCTTAAAAATCTATGAATCTGTGTGCAGATGTTTATTGGCTCAAACCTTAAAGCCTTGTCTATACCAACTTTTTTTTTTAATTCCCACAGTTAAATTCCACCAGAAATAGCAACTTGAGAAGCCCTGGTGCAGGCTGAACCTGCAGCCACCACTGTAGTAAGCACTGTGTCAATTAAACCTGCTATGAACTGATCCACGGATAGCAATGGCAGAGAACACTTTAAAAATATCTCTAGTGTAGACAAGAGTATTTAGAATCACCTCATGTTTTACACCTGAAGTCAGCAATTGCTTCAGAAATGTTAGTAACCATTGTTAAACAGTCTGTTCTGTTAATAAGTTCTAAATTATAACTGCCTTTAAATTCTAGTGAGAGAAATTCATACTCAACAGCTAAAAATATCTTCAAACTTTGGTTTTCTCCTGATTTTATTACAAACTATGGTAAATATGGTGTAATGGAAACAAATTTTCTTAGTTTATTGATGTATCCATAGAAATTGATATTTTGTGATTTAACTGTAGATTTTTATTTGAGAGTTCTTGACTCTTGTATTTACTGTAGGGATTTCAGATGAAATTGCAGATTAAAAACATTCCTTCTTAGGGAAACAAGAAATGTGAGCTTTGGCCAGGTAAAGGCTAATTAAATGCTTACTTCATTTGTTTAAATAAAAAAGCTTTTATTTATTTTCATTGGATCCGACAAGTTTTCAGCAAAGCATAGTAGGACTTGTGAAAATGCTTACCTCATTTTAATAATAGTCTAACATTTTTCCCTTCTTACAACTAAATACTCCATTTAAACTTGTCCTCTGATTCAGCTTATAGCATTGCGTCATACACAAACATGCAGATTTTGGGGAAATTGCCCCTCAGTTCAGTGATTGAAGGTATCCAGAGATGATTCACTCTCCAAGGGCAAGTATATGGATTATTGTCACAACTAACTGCACTTCTGACCACTCCTGGGCTCTTTAATGCACCTCTCAGGTCTCTATCCACCACCAATCTTTGGGTGAAATCACACAATTCTCCCACTCTCAGACAAGGCCTTGGTTTCTGTGCTCTGGAACTAACCAAGACTAGCTCCGTAGGTCTAACTTAGGTTCAGACCCTGCAGCTATGATAGTAGTTAGGTTCAGACCCATGAGCCATGATAGTGGAATCCAGTAACCAAACTGCCTTCTTAAAGAAAAATGTTATTTATTTAGAACCAAGAGAAAACAAATATAAGAGAAAACAAATCACCAGTATATGTGCATGTCTGGCTTTCCCTAAAGCTTACTGTTCCCTGGATCTGGAGGGACTTCTTAAGATTCCCTCCACAGATTCTCTGTGTGAGCCTGTCTTCTTGGACAGCTCCTGACAATTGGTCCTTTCCCCTTTCCCTGCAGAGAAGGGCTTTTTAACTGTTTAGTGTTCCGTTGGTCTCTGGGCTCCCAGCTTGACAAAAGAGTGCATGTATCTTCATTGGAGACAGGATATACAATTGTCATAATTTTGTTTGTTTGGGGAAAAGATTTTATGTATTGCTATCTTGGATAATTTGCAATGAAACATTGCAATTATATTGGTCTTGAAACATATAGGTACATATCTTAATACAGAATTACCAATATTAAGCAACATATTGGTAATCATATAACAATATATAATCAATATACATTTTCCTTTTTTCCAAAAATTATTTAAACACAGGGTGTGTGTGTGTGTGTGTGTGTGTGTGTGTGTGTGTGTGTGTGTATATGTATTTAACCAGCTCATGTTGAGGTAAGGGGATTAGAGGTAGGGGAGAAAGGAGGGGAAGCTGAGTGTTTTCCTAGGGCAGGGGGAAAGGAGGAGGCGGGAAGAGTCTCAGGAAAATAGATAGAAAGGAAAGCTAAGGGAGGAGAGGAGATGTAATTCAGTTATTATCCTCTGTGTATATCTGTCATAGTCAGGCTGCCCCAGCATGTCCCTTTGCAGTCAGGCATGATGATGCTTGATGAAGCCTGCCTCAGTTTCCCTTCACTCCAAATATAAACAAGTCCAAGCAGGCTTTAGAAATTAAGGAAGACCCTCTTTTGAGGGTCTCATTTATTTAACAGACAATCCACCACAAAGCTCAAACAAAACCTTCATCCCAGCTTCCTAGCTGAGACCAAATCAGTCCCAGTCCATCTACTCCACTACTCATCTCCATTCAGGCTCTTCATCTGGGTTTCACTCAGCTCAGGTCACCAACTCTGGAGTCAGGTCTCCTGCTGCTACTGGGCTAGAGTCTTTGTCCAAAGTCCGGGGTTTATGGAGGTCTGTCAAGAGTAGCTCTTCCCCAAGACAGCTCTTCCTCAGGAGACCTCATACTTCTGGCAGGCCAGACTTCTGGCTCTTGCTTGAGGGCTCCAACTGCAGCTCTCTCTGTAGAATTCTCCCATTTCTAGGAACATTCCTTCTAGGCTCCCAGAGAGCTCTCTGTCTCTAGGAGAATACCTTCAACTTAGCTCCCCTCCTCAGAAGTTTCCTCTCTCCTCAGGAGTGCCATCTCTAACTGAAATTGGCTGACCTTTATTAGGTCCAGTGTACATTTACTAATTAACCGTTAATTGGCCATGTGGGAAGACACTTCCCCTATGTGGGTCTTCAGACACGGCAGACTGGTGACCTGAACACAGACTGTATGACTCAGAGTGGCATAGATATAAATTCTCAGTAGCATAGAAAAGTGTGTGCCCTGCATGGTAAAAAGTGTCTATTGTACTCTGTCTATTCTGTGGGATGAAAAACAAATCAAAGAGAACAGTAAAACCCAACTAGCTTTTGTGGAGGAAGAGAGGTGTAAGGTAACTCTTCTCTTCATGTGCCCAGATATCTATGTCTGTATCTGTAATTTTCACTCCATGCATCTGAAGAAGTGGGGTTTTCTACCCATGAAAGCTTATTCTCAAATAAATCTGTTAGTCTTTAAGGTGCCACCGGACTCTTCATTGTTTAGGTGAAAGTCTGTGCTTCAGAGAACTGAGATTCACACAGACACATGTATGTTTGACATATGCAGACCTGTCAAAACACTTCTCTTCTTCCTGTGATCACACAGAATTCTGGGCCTACTGGAGAAGCAGCCATATTAAACAAGTAGAATATCTCCTGGTTTTTCATTGTGACAGGTATGGCACAGATAATTTCATTGCCTGATCTTTGATTAGACATGCAACCAGCTATCCCCAAGTGATTTGAATTCTGATATATATTCCCTCTATATTTTTAAGACTTGCCATTTGTCTACAAAATGTGCAATGAAGAGAGTTTGAAAACAAGACCCCTAAGCTTCCAAACTTCTGGAAAAGTTCAAACTTCAGTAAGGAGGATAGTCAACACAGCAGTCAAAACCAAACGATAAAAATGACAATGAGATCATTATATCCTGAATTTATTCTGAATCTGATTATTTTTATGGTCATTGTTTAGAAGGGGAGGGACTGATTTTACATTCACAACTGGGTTGTGTCAGAAACACAAAGAAAGTAATGAAAGAAACTTAGCGTGGAGCAGAACTCCAAAGGGAACACTTCTTTGAAACAGTGTTTCCCACACAGAGAAGCAAGAATGCATCTACTTCTTCCTACTTTACCGCCTTCCTCTATGACCTGTATCACAAGAGTAACATGACAGTATTGGATCTGGGATTCCCGTGTTAAATTTTTCCACCAGTTTGAAGGGAAGTACACATAGGAGCCTGAATTTGGCCCAGAGGAAACCAATGATTTACTCAATTATTTTTTTCCAAATACAGTTTATTTTTTTAATTCCAAAGACACATCAGCCTCTCTAAAATTCTTCAGAATTCTACTGTTTTCATGCTGTAGATTCCAATGCCCTCTAGGTAACTAACATTACAGTAGAAATACACAATACTGGTATTATAGGAAAACTATAATACCATTCACATTTAAGACTGTGTATTTGTTTCCTGTAGAGGCCTGTTCCTGTAACACGTCTGTCAAACATACACATTGCAACCCTAGATTTATTGACTGAATTCAATAGACTAAGGGAATGAACTGATTCTGTCAAGAAGATTAAAGGCTATTCATCATCTGTGTTACATACAGGGCATTCTTTAACATTGTTAGGAAAAGACAAGATGCATGTGTGAGGTAAAAGAGAGTTAAAGAAGCTCGTATTGACATATTCAATAGGTAGTTTGAGCTGATTTTGATTTATATTTATTGTGAAAGAACTAACAAATGTTAGCGGTAGAGTCAAATTTTCTTTGCAGCATTTGCCTTAACTTCTTATATATGTTTATCTCTTTAAGGTATTAGCTATATGCTTTTTAATAGGTTAAAATACAAAGGAAAAACAAAGCTTGTACCACTTTTTATCCCTTAAGAGTTTGACAATTAATTATTTATAATGAAAGACCGATGATTCCTGATGTTAGAAAGCAAGCTATCATCTCTGTGCACCATATGTATTTGAAAAAAGAAATGATAAAAATCACTGTGAACTGCTTTCAGGGACTTTATAGTTTAGAAATCTAACAATGACTAGCACAGGGTATTTTTTACAAATTGTATATTAGTACACTACATTTTCCAGTATTATTTTACAGCTTTGTGTTGCAGAACTTGAATCTTTACTTAGACTGAAATAAGAAATTTACCACACTAAATTCATCATGTTGTATAAGCTTTCCTATTACATTAATGATTCCATCTTAAATTATTTATCTTTGCCGTTCATATGTGTGTGTGTGTTGCTGTTGCCTTGAGAGCCTTCCAATGATCAGATATTCTCTTTGTTCTGATTCAGAGGCTCCTGTTTTCAAAATATGCAGAAGGCGCAATATTTTGTTAATTTCTATTGTTGTCTTGAAATCACTCAAGCAGCATAATAGGTTGTAAGCTAAGCTTCAGAAAAAACCTTGATGTATTTTGTAGTTATTTTTAGTTATATTCCTTTGTGAAGCAATTATGTTTTGTGATTATATGCAATCAGATTTTGTTTTTTTCTGAGTGACTTACTATGTTATGCAATATTTTAGTCAATAGGTCAAATACAGCCTACAAACCATTTTACTCTACTATAGTGTGATGTATAAATAATGCTTTTGACAACAAATTGTCCTTCATTACTATGAACCTTTAAAAATAAGAGAACCTGGACAGAATCTGTTAAATCACTTTACTCTAAGGATATGTCTATACTACCCGCCAGATTGGTGGGTAGCGATCGATCCAGCGGAGATTGATTTATCGCATCCAGGCTAGATTCAATAAATCGACCTCAAGCCCTCTCTCGTCAACTCCTGTACTCCAGCGCTGCAAGAGGTACAAGCAGAGTGGATGGGGGAGCGGCAACAGCCGACTCACCACAGTGAAGACATTTTCAAGAAAACAAACAAACCTGCATATCCACCTTTTGAAGGCAGTCTGGGAAATACCCTACCCACATAGCTGAAGTTGTGTAACTTAGATCGATTCCCCCACCCTAGTGTAGACTAGGGCTAAGTCTCTCTAAGGTAGTCGGAGGATGGGGAAGATTCCAAGGAGACTTCTCATGAAGAATATATATTTCTATAATAAGTAGGAAAACATCCAGCATCTCACATTTCTTAGCAATTGGTGTTGAAGGAAACCCTTGTAATCAGAACATTTTTGTTTCTTCTACAAGTGATTGTCCATATATATTCCACTCTTGGTTTGCATGTGGCCCATGTATCAAGAGTAGAATCTTTTGGTCAGCAGTGTCCATTGGATCACACCTGCATGCTGAGTGCCTTTATGCCACTCACCTGCATAAAAGGTAGAGCAGGGTCAACATCCTTCCATTCCTTCTTACCACCTGTGACCATGAGATGGAACTGTGAGCAGTGTTTCTACTCTTGTGCACTTGTGAATTTAAAAAGTTTTGTAAATAGTTGTTCCTTTAGACTAGTTTAGTACTTGGGTTAGTGTAGGATTTTTTGTTAAGTTTCTATTTGAGCCCTGTTTTTTCTGTTTTTTGGTTACCAAGCTTCTTCAGCCTTCATGACTGAACAACAAACTCCAGATTCTAAGTATCACACCTCATGTGAAGCAGGTATGACCTTCAATGACCATCACTCAAAATGTTTATTTTGCCTTGGTAAGGGGCACATCATAGACAAATGTTCAATTTGCTATTCATTTTTTTTTTAAATCACAACAAACAAGAGAGACTCTCTTGAAACTTTTTCTTCTGAACAAGTCTATGAAACCACTTCTAATCTGGGTAAACAAAATCTGCCCAGATCTGAACAGTCTTCCTCCAGAATTGCCATGATGAGCACTGGCTCTGCAGCCAGTACCAAGATTCCAGCTGCTTCAAAACATTCCTTTACAGTTCCTGGTTTCAAATCCTCTTCACTGGCTGACAAGGTAGGGTTCAGCACCACTCTTCTAAAAAGCACAGTCACAGGCCACCATCTGAGGTACCTAGCAAGAAAAAGAGGGAGACATTGCCTCATCCTACCTCAGTTAAGGGCAGCACAAGGACTGACTTAGGTCCCTCAGGCATCTGAAAGAACCCCAATGTCCACACTTCAATACCAAATAAAGACCAACTTCACTTGGTCTCTGGTACAGTAAACTAGAAACAGATTCAGAAATTTAGTAACCAGAAAGGTAGTTTATTTTATAAAGTTTAAAGGAACCCATTATTTTTTAAACTTTGTTAATAAAAGGTACTAACTGCAATTTTCAAATAGGTCATTATAGTTAAGAATACCACACCTTCTTCAAATATAGTAATAGTGTTCTTGGAAGTTAGTTGTGTTTCAGTAGAAGGTTTGTCATTTGAAAGAATTATTTATTTCCATTTTTAAAACATACCTAACTAGGAGTGCCCCATCCTATGATCTTCCAGTATTTAAAACACAATAACCAGCAACTACACTAAACCACTAACATTCACTGCCAAATACACTCATCATTCCTTCCTACTCTAATGAAATTGTCACAGTCTTCCATGTTATAAAGTGATTATGAAACATAAAAATGATGATTTCAAAGGATAGAATTATCTGAAGAGGACACAGTGTATAGTACTCCTAGATTCCTAAACCATATTTATTCATTATGATTGTCAAAATTTGCTGATAATAGCTCTTGCTATTCAAGTTTAAAAGAAAATAGCTCATGTTCAGATATGTACCATTAAAATATTTGTTTTTTAAGCTTCTAAAATTTTAGCCCAATGTTGTCTCTTCCCAGACCAAAAGGAACCATTTCTAGTAGTCAAAAAGAAAAGTTCTAATTATTCAGATTTTATTTTCATTCGCTTATTGGCTGCTAGTGAGAAAATGCCCAAAAGTATGACAATTAATCCCAGTGGTGATGGTCATTTTTATGACAACTTTCTGGTGTTTTATTCGGTTTTAAATTTTTTATTTTATGATCATTTACCTTGTATTGTATCAGGAGTATTGTATTGTATCTGGTGTTCAGATACCATAGGAATGAAAATTATAAAAAGGTAGAAAGATGGATTTTATTACTAATGTAGCATCTTGGGTGCCCTTGAAGTAAAAAGTGCTGAATATATGGATGCTTTATATATAAAGCTATGCACTAAGAATTGGACTGAGACCATCAACTCATTGTGGCCCACTAAAACAGCTATCAGATGGCAATGGCTATTGGTCACTACCAGCTGGAGCCAAATATGAAATAGTAACTTGTACATAGAGGACTGTTTCTCATCATCAATCCCTTTGGTCATCCAGTCCCCTGTTGACAATTTAATAGCTTATATAGTGAATTTGTTCAAACCCCAAAGGAAGAAAAGAGGATTCTAAAAATGTCTGTGATAGTTTGTTTCCATGAGATTGCAATGGTAATTCTGTATGTCAGCAACTTTCTTGTACTGCATTGTAACCCGAAGGTGGGATTTATCCCACCAGCATTAAAGCTCCAGGTCACTGAGCTTTTTTTTGAATCAGGGGAGAGAACCATCTTATAGTAATTGATTTTGTCATAACTCCCCTTAAGCTATGAAATGGCATAGTAAAATTTCCCCTTAATTCTGACATCTCTTTTAGGACTGAATAATTGGACCTACCAGAAATTGGTCATAAATGTCTCTACTTATCTCTACTTCATTGTTTTCTTTTGATTGTTGGTAAGGCCATTCCTTGCAGTCTTTTTATGACCCTTAACTTAGAAATTGAAAAACCAGCTGCTGAATTAGTGTATCTTAAAAGCACTGCTTTTACATCCAGGCAAGTGATCTCCTCCAGCAGAATTGAGAAGCCTCAAGGGACTGGATCTGAGAGCCATAGGGATCACACTTACTCCTTTCCTCTTTTCCAACTTCCTTGTTTTCTCTTCATCTGTTTCTCCTCTGGTGGGGCACCATTAAAACTGAGCCAAAATATCTTTTAAAAATGGATCTCTTCTGCTCCAGACATCAGAAGAAATATCTTACAACCTTCCGTCGTCTCATTCAGATGGACTGGCCATCTGATACATGATTTGACTTTCTGTGCCAGAAAAGACAATAAAATCAGGTGAGGTAGGGTGAGGTGAATTCTTATAGTTCTCTACTGGCTCTGGTTCTCTCATCTACAAAAGATGCCTCTATGTGTTCCTGGGAAGCTATACCTCAAAGATGATCTTAAGTGCAGGGTCCAGAAGTCCAAGATCCAGTCAAATTCCTGTTAACAGATTGGAACTTGAGAGGGTGAACCTCCAGGAGTGTGGATCATATCTGGAAGACCTTCTGACTCTTTCAATTTAGGTTACTTTTTAAAATGGAATCATCTTCACCGGAAGGGTCAGTGAGTTGATTGCATTCTGTATCAAAATACCTTTTTCTTCAACGTCCTTCACATCATGTAGTACTCAGGTCTACCCCAGAATTCCTGCCAATTGTAGTTTCTCTTTACAATTTCAATCAAAAAACAATTTGCCTAAACCTGCTAATCCTCAAGAGTCCCAATGGCTTTGTCTGGTTGTCTACAGAGCCATCAGATTCTTTCTAGACAGGACAAAATCTTTTAGGAAGTCAGATGTCATGTTCATCTCTTAATGTTGGCATGAACAAAAGTATCAAACCATCTAATACAACCACTTGCAAATGAATAAGATATGCTAATTTAGAAGATTATATAAAGGCTGGAAATACACCATCTTCAACTCTCAGAACACATTCAACAAGTTTTGTCTCTATATCTTTTCAAGAGATCTGCAGAGTGGCCCTGGGCACCCTTTGCTTGGGGAAGGAGTAAATTACTTCACTCATTTCCATGGATTAGCTTGCTTTGCCCCTGAGCTATTCTAGCTGGCAAGTAGGCTGAAAGAAAGAGGGATTCTGGGCCCCTCCCACTTCCTGCTTCCCTTCTCCACTTCCCCTCCCCCACTTGCTTGCTGAAAGGAGTAGAAGGCAAAGAGTCCCGGCTCTCCCCATCATGGCCAAAGTCACAATCAGAGCAGGGGGCCTAGCAAAAGAATAATGGCAGCCTCATTCACCCGTATTCCCTTGTGCAGCTCAGTAAAGGCTTTGACAGTAATCTAATACTCTGTGTCGACTGAGGAAATTTGTATTTTTTATAAGAATAACAGAAATACCTAGAATATTTCAGATGTATGCATTTTGCACCTTTGTTCCTAGAATTTACTGTATGTTTAGTTCTTCTTTTCAGCCACTTCAAGTTATATAGTATTATGAGGCATGGACAACGTGATAAATTTGGCAAGAAGAATTTTTAAGTGATTTATAGATTCAAAGGCCCGACGGGACCATTGTGATTATCTAGTCTATCTGACCTCCTGTATAACACAGGCCATAGAACTTCCCTAAAATAATTCTTAGAGCATATTGTGATGCTACACCCCATATTCTTCATAGAAATATTGTTATGATATGAATATGGCATAACTAAGATATATTTGATGCAAGATGGCTCATGTAAGATATAATTGGAAAGGTTATGATTTACTGAATGTGATTATCCAATTTGTATGCATGTGCCATTTTGGTATCTAAAGTTAGGAATATTAACTACATAACAATTACAACTGTGTGTGTACTTGGGGGGAACACTCACCAGTCAGTAGACAATCCTCCTGAATGATCCATTTAAGAAGAACAATAGAACTCTGAAGATACTAATCTCTCTCTTTCCTGAGAAGTGTCATGGGACATAGCTATGAACTACTAGGTCAGGTGGTCCTGTCACCTGATACAAAATACCACATTAGACACTGCTGGAACCTTTCCTCTGTAGATGGATGGGGATCAAACAAAGGTTTCCCACCTTAGGTAAATCCTTTTCAAGGCTGAGGAGGGGGTTAATCTGGACTCTCCTCCATTGCCTAACAAAGAAGAAGGACTGCTTAAAGAGCCTGAAGGACAAAGGAACTAAGCTGAAGGGAAAGGTGGGGGTGAGTCCAGACTGAGAAAGAAAAATAACTGCAACTCTAAGCTATTGAAACTCTGCAACTTACCTAAAATAACATGTAGGGTAATAATTTACTTCTTGAAACCAGTCTCTTTAAGAACTTGAGCTTAGTATGTGTGTTTTGTTTTATTAGCTCAGTAATCTGCTTTGTCCTGTTTGCTATCCCTTATAATCACTTAAAATCCACCTTTTATAGTTATGACTTTTTTTTGTTTAATAATAAACCCAGTTTTTGAAATTTCTAACTGGGGGAGGTAAGAAGTTGTGCATATCTCTCTTCACTTTGAGGGAGAGAGAGAAATTTTATGAGCTTGTGCTGTGCAAATCTTTTTATACAGCACAAGACAGTATTATTTTGGGTTTATTCCCCAAAAGGCACGTGCACGTGAGTGCTGGGTGAATCCTCACACAGAGATGATTTCAGTCTGTGTCTGCAACTGAGTGTGGCCCTGTCTGAGTGTGTGTGCTGCAAGAGGCTGGAGAGCCTAATTCAGCAAACAGGGAGAGGGAATCCAGGCTAGTGGAGCAGGAGGGGCTCAATAAAAACCCAGTGCATCAGGTGGGAAGAGGGGAGAGTCTAACCTGTCACAGTGGCATAGTCAAGCAGGGTAATGTGCACAGCTTATTGCTTTGAAACACTGGTCTAGATTTTAAGTGTTTTAAGTGTGTTGGCTGGAGAACAGACAAAGTGGTTACAGGTTTGTTATTTTCTGTTTGCTTATTTTGGGTAAGGAAAATAGCGGCAGAAAAGTCAGTAAATGAATGAAAGTGAAGCTATTAAAAAGTTGGAGCTCTACAGATTGCAGGTAGAAGAAAATGAAAAAATGCATAAGAGACAGGTGGAATTAAAACAGATGGAAATTGAAGCAGAAACAACCAGGCAGAAGTTAGCTCATCAGAGAGCCATGGAACTGAGACAGCTAGAGGCTGAGGAAGCCTGAGAACGGAGAAAGCTGGAGGCTGACAAAGAACAGGAAGCAGAAAATACCAGACAAAAGACAGCACATCAGAGAGCCCTGGAACTGAAAGACAACTGGAGGAAAAAGAAAAAGAGGGAAAGCATCAGCTGACTATAATGGAGTGGAAGAGACAGACCCCTACACCAGGAAGCTCCACCTCTCCAAAAATCCATAAGTGGGAGCAGTTGTGCTTTCCTATGATAGGGTGGCTGCCCCTCACTGGTAGGTAAGGGGTTGAAGTCACCCTGGGGAGGCTGCACAGGAGGCAACCAATGACTAAAAGCCTTATAGTGCCAACCAGTCAGGGGAAGCTTTATTAGACCAGCCTATCAGGGCCAGGCTGGCCCATATAAGAAGGGGCTACTTAGCAGAGGGCAGTCACTCCCTGGAGTTTGAGGGAGGAGGATGATGACTGGCTGCTGAGAGGGTTGGAGCACCCTGGACAGAACAGTGCTGGGTAGTTTCAGCAGAGTATGAGAAGCTCCTGGGTGACGGCTGCCAAACTGAGGCCCTGATACAAGAGCAGAGGAGGTGCTGGGGCTGTGGGGGAAGTGGCCCAGGGCAGGAGACAGTGCAGTTGGAGGAGGAGCAACACATGGTGGCCAGCTATAGGGTCCCTGGGTCGGGACCCAGAGTAGTGGGCTGGCCTGGGTGCACTGAGGGGAGTGGCCAGTGAATGGACTGCCGTTTGCCACTGAGACGAGCAGCTAGAATCGGGACTGCAGTTTGCCACTGAGGCAAGTGATTGGACTAAGGACTGTCGGTCCTCTGTAAGTGGGGAAAGGACTGACTGGGACACCGCCAGAGGGCTGTGTCCAGAAGAGGATGGGGGTGGTCCAGGGAGTGACACGGGTTCTGGAGGTGAAGACAGATGAGATGATGGGCAAGACATCACCTGAGAAGGGCATACTGGCAGCTGAGCTAATTCCCCAGACAGCCAGCAGGAGGTGCCATGGTGGTGAGTCCAGCCCAATTACACTTCCATACAGTGAGTCTAGGGAATTGCTGACTATTTCATCACCTTTGAGAGACTGCGTATACTCCATGAGATTCCAGAGGATCAACAGATGACCACTTTTGTTGCAAAGTTGACTGGGAGAGGTTTGGATATATGCAATAAGATGCCAATTGGTGGTGCTGCCGATTATGGTAAATTTAAGGAATTGGTTTTTAAAATGTTTCAGATTACACCTGAAATTTAGAGTAAAATTTAGAAGATTTAAGGGAGAGGCTGGATTAAGTAATGTGGTTTATGTGAATCAAATGAGAGATGTACTGGATAAGTGAGTAAGGGGAAAAGGAATTACAAGGTTTGAAGCAATGTTTGAAGCAATGATTTGGTTGCTCAGGAACAGTTCCTGAATATGTCTAATGATGATATAAAACAGTGTTTATGGGATAAAAAGGTAGAGACGATTGAAGAACTTGCAACTTTTGCAGATAAATTTCAACAATCCCAAGTACCTAGTAGGAATAAATCACAGGCAGAGGGGTTTAAGTTTAGAGGAAAGCAAGGTTCCCAATTTGCCCCTGGGAAGAAGGAGGGTGGATGGGAGGCTGGACACTCACCTCCCCAAGTTAACTTCTCCAGTCCTCATCCCAAATCTCCTGTAAAAGCAGAAGAGCCCAGAAGGTGCTATCATTGTAATTCCACTGAGCACCTGAGGAATAAATGTCCTATGCTGAATGAGAACAGGCAGCAGGTAACTCATGGAAATGATGCTACCCAGAGCACAGAGGCACCTCAGGCAGTTGCCACTTATCATACACGGTTTGTAAAGATTGCCACTGCACAGCCGGTTTGACTTAGTTGCTAAGTTTTGGAACTAGAGATTTTGTGGTGTGTCATAAACAGATAGCTAAGGGTTAATGTCTCTTTTACCTGTAAAGGGTTAACAAACAGGGAACCAAACACCTGACCGGGGACCAATCAGGAGACAAGATACTTTCAAATCTCGGTGGAGGGAAGCCTTTGTTTGTGTTTTTTGGGTTTTGCTTTGTTCTCTCTGGGTTCTGAGAGTAACCACACGTACCTACAGGGTTTCTAATCTTCTGTTCAAATTTAGTAAGTACAAAAGGTAGAAAGGCGGTTTAGTCTTTTTGATTGTTTTTCTTTATTTGCAAATGTGTATCTGGCTGGTAGAAATTTAATGTGTATCTGGCTGGTAGAGTTCCAATGTGTATTTGGCTGAAAGTATTTTAAATTGTATTTCTGCTGGAGGAGGCTTTTTCTCCAGTTTCTATAAGCTGACAGACCCTGTAACTTTTACCATCTAAATTGCAGAGATAACTTTTACCTTTTTTCTTTCTTTTTATTAAAAGTTTTGCTTTTAAGACCTGTCTGATTTTTTCCCCTTGTTGAGGCTCAAGGGAATTGAGTTTGTACTTAACAGGGAAGAAAGGGAAGGGAGTGGGAGAAGGGAAAGGTGAGTTTCCTCTTTGTTTTAGATTCACAGAGTTTGAATCTGTATTCCTCTGGGTGAAGGGAAAAGAGGAGGGGGGGAAGGTAACATTCCTCTCTGTGTGGTGATTCAAGGAATTTGGATCATGGTGATCTCCTAGTGTACCCAGGGCGGGAAAGAGCTGGGAGGAAGGAAGGAGGGGGAAGGGAAATGGTTTATTCCCCTTTGTTGTGAGACTCAAGGAATTTGGGTCTTGGGGTCCCCAGGAAAGGTTTTTGGGGGACCAGAGTGTATCAGGCACTGAAATTCCTGATTGGTGGCAGCTTATCAGATCTAAGCAGGTAATTAAGCTTAGAGGAATTCATGCTAGTACCCCAACTTTTGGACTCTAAGGTTCAGATTGGGGAAAGATATTATGACATGGTGTAATAAATAAATAGCATTCCATCAGTTCAGTAACCTTTTCTTATTGCGGAGTATGGGGGAGGTTGATAAAATCAGATGCTGAAACACTGTCTCATTAATAAGAATTATGGAGATTCGCCTTCATGATTATCTTTGATACTGGTACACACTGCATACTAAGGAAGTTAATTAGACTGAAGCTATAGTCCACTTTTACTAACATTTTAACCACAAATCTAATGCATGTAGCTAGAAAATGATAGACTGCTCCTCGATAACATTTATTCTAATTTCTTTTCTTAAATTCTTTCAATGTTGTAATTCTGTAGTACAAATAAAACTGAATTGTGCATAATCCTCTTTAGAAATTTCCCAATTTTCTTTGGAATTATATACAGTGATATGGTCTGTAAGGGAACATATCTAAATACAGTACTTTTGATAAACCTGATGGTCATACTTTCTTAATTCAAATAAGTCCCAAAATATTAAAGAAATTGAGATATTCTATGATATCAAATAATGTAAGTTATTGCATATCTACTCATATTGAAGCTAAAAATCTAATTTTTTTCAGATTACAAAAGAATAAAATGGCTATCCTTCCAATGTTTATATTATTGAGGTGAAATGGGATAACATCTGTATACAAATAGTTTTGCCTCTGTCAACTGAAGAGAAATTTTTTCAGTTTTCTCACAGTTTTTTGGGAAATTTTAATGCCCTGCATCATCTTCTCCAGCAACATGTTTGTAGCCTGTGATAGGGCCTTCTGTGGCTGGGCAGCCTAGCGGCTAGATCATTGGATAGGGGCTGGAGGGTGGGACCTGCCCTCCTTTCCCTCAGGTTCTAGTTCAGGGCCACTCACACCCCTAGACAGGGGCGCTGGATCTTGCTCCCAGCCGTGAGGGGGAGGCTCAGGACCTGTTGTCTGAGCTGCTCCCTATGTAAAGCCTTTAGTTTGGGCATGGCCCTGCTAGTCCAGTTTCCCCACAATTGAGGCTTGGTGGTAGATTTCCCTTGGCAGGGGAAGACTTATTTGCTTCCAGTGGCTGCGTTGGCAGGCAGGTTGCGTCTGTGCCTTCAGGCAGACACACACAGAGCTCTTGCCTCTTCACCAGTCAGCCCCTAACTGAGCCAGGCTCCCATCTTTTCTCCCCCTTCCAGGCCTGGCACTAGCTGCAGGTATAACAGGGTGTGGCTAGCTGAACCCACAAGTTTTCTTTAACCCCTGCTGTGCCTGGCAGCCATTTCTCTGCTTCTTCACGTAGCCAGTTTTGCATAAATACACTCTACATATCCATACTAGTAACTTTGTTCAGTGAATTTAATGTAAGTTTGAAGTTTTCATAAATGTCAACAAAAATAAATTATTATGTGTTTGTGACCAAATAATCTTCTTTCTCTGAATCATATCAATTATCATTCCTGGTCCTGCAGTCCTTATTCAGGTGAAACTCCAACTGAAAGTGGTTATTTTGCTTGAGTATGGACCGACGAATGAGGTCATAATTTATACTTAGCTCGCAAAGAAAATGAGATCAGTATCAGGTCATAAGTGTCTAAAAACAAACAATAACAGTATTTTTCTAAAGCAAGACACCAATAAAATGTTTCTAAAGGAAAAGAAACGTGACAAACCTCTCATATTTAATTACATAAGTGAGAACTTTATATTTACAACCAGTGGCATATTATGATCTGTAATTTCGTGATTCAAGAACATAATTTTAAAATTACCAACACATTATTAGTAATGAACAAAGGGAAATGAGATTTCAGTTACTGCAATAAATAATAGGTTTTGGCAAGAAAAGCAAGTATCTCACAAATTATAAACATGCCTTTTGTTGAATGAACTTATATTGCTGAGTATTATAGTGGAGAAAATGTTAAAGAACTGTTCATTGTTTAAAAATAACTTCCTGTATGTTCTCGAGGTCAGTTATTTGGGATGGCAAATCACATAAATTAGATGCCTGTAAGCAGTTCTAACATTTGCATCTGATGTTTGTGAAAAGTGGTCTGCATTTTCATTCCTAATTCTAAATGTCCCACCTTTTTTCATTTAATAACAATAATACTTAGCATTTTAATAGATAGTTTTTCATATCTTCACAGGTCTACAAATAAATTAATTCTCACAACACCCCTGTAATTCTGAAATTAAGTTGGTCATTCTTCTTATTGTACACCTGAGAAAGCTGTGATTCAGCTAAATTACGTGATTTGCTGAGGACCACATAGAAGTCAGTGACAGATTCTGTATTAGAACAAAAGCATTCCAACTCAGAGTCTTTGCTTAAACCATTAGACCATTTTATCTCACTTCTACATTGCCTTCTTTTTATGGTAGCAATGACTTTTCCCTCATTTTATATCCCTTTCCATATGCTGTACCATCAAAATACAAATTCAGTGAGTTAAAAATTTATTGTTAAATATTATTCTCATGTAAGTAGTTTAATATACTTCTTTCCTATCGTCATGTAACTTACACAGAAATCAACGTTATTGTAATACATATGTTGTTCATGAACGTTTGTCTCTTTATGAGAAGCCTTTGAAGGGTGATCTTGTCACATGGCTAATAATTTTATCCTTGGTTGATTAACTGTATCAGCTTCAAGTTGTGCCATTTAAAAGAGGGCAGAATTGCTTCCAAAAAGCATGTAATCTCACTGTATAAGGAAACTTATCTTTTAGACAGCTGTTAAGTCTTTGTTGATTAAGGAAATATTTGAGGTTGTAGCCTGATTGTTCTCAATTTCTATTATAAACACATTTTTAATATTTCTGAATGAGAGAATGCTTTTTTAGTAATCAAGAGAAATCTGGCATTGAAAACACCCTAATATGAACATCAGTATTTTCTTCATCCATTGTGATCTTGATGTTTCATTGTTGCTGAAAATTGGCTGATTCATTCAGTGTAATATGATCGTTTTATATGCAGGCAAAAGGAAATGAATTACCCTTGGTAGACTTCCTTCTGGAGAGTTCTATTTCAATCAAGTATCTTTACCTTTTCTCTAATTTTGTTCATTTTCTTCTTTTCGTACGATTCAAGTAAATATATTGTAGAAATACAAAATCAGAGTATTTCAATGAGGATGGGGTTTGGGGAATTAGTCCCAAAATATGCTTTATCTTATGGCTGGTTTTGTCAAATAAGGAGCAGCTCAGGAATAAAAGAGTAAATGTTTGTGCAAAATTGTAGCATGTTGTCAGAGTAATATCCCTTTATAGATTATATTATAGATGTTGTCAGGGTATATTCCTTTCTAGATAAAAGCAAGAAGATAACAGATCAAAATTTGCTTCTATGACTCCAGTCGTATGTACACCTAAACTAATACTTCAGAAATCAATCATATACTACAGTCTCATTTCAACTTTTAGCTTTCTGATTTGACAAGTACAGAATTTTCTTTCATAATTTGTCTGCATGAAATCATGAGCATCTTTCTGTTTTCATTTTAATACTGTCTTGTATTATCACCATGAATGTACAATGGATGTCACCATGGAAAATACTGTTGTTGGTTTCTGAAGTAATTATTACTTTAGCAGTAGGTGCACCAGCAATTGTTCCGTCTTTGAGCCTGTTATGTGGGCCATAAAGGGATGTAAATGCCCAGAAACAAGCAGAGGGGGCATCAGAACGAATGTAGTATGTTCCCCTCCCTGAAAACATGGAAGCTTTTCCACACCAGCACTATGCAGTTAGATTTCAATGTATATTTGATTGCATTGGAAGGGAGGGCGAACTTAGGAAGCCTCTGCTCTATACAGCATGCTCCCCTAAGTATCCAATGGAAATATGCGTAGAAAAGTCAGTGTTAATTAATTCTGCTATTTGCAGTATTAGCAGGTATGCTTTGCGTTTGCTGCTCCACTTTGGTGATGTGATAGAGGGAACATTGGCATCCTGGCTCTTAACAGTGCCAGGCTTGCACAGAGTGAGTTACAGAGAGAAGCATAGAGGGTCTGGTTCTCCACATGGATGCTCCACGAGCTGTGGATTGAGATCATATTTCTCCATGGCTCCCCGGACTCTTCGTGTCCTTCAGTGGCTGCATCCTCCATGTAACCTCATTACTCTGAACATATGAGTCAGGTTTTTCTCAGCTTGAAAACCATAGGTTTTTACACTACTACTTCTCTTCCCTCTGTTTTTTCTGCATTATAAGATAATGTAGGCCACCGCATTTACCACTGGAGACTCCTTTAAATGTTCTTCTTCCTTGTCTATTATTTTATTAGATGGATGAACCGTCTGGGTCTTGCAGCCATTGGTTATACACCTGATGACAAGAATATTCGGCCAGATGAAGGTAAGGCTTCTGTGATTTTAAACAAAATTGACTTAGAGGTCTGATAAGAAACAGAGGCTCCAAAAATGCTTCTGTTAACTGTGTCATCTCATGATTTGGACATAAATCACAGATATCTCACAATGAGTTGATTAATGTAGGCAGTATCTTTTTCTGTTTGTTTTCATAGATATGTGTAACCTCTTAGAAAATATATTTAGCTTTGCAAACAGAAGAAAAAATGAAATCCAGAATGATCATTTGAAAAAGCAAAGAAAATATTCTTAAGGCACTCTTTAGGAAAACAAGCATGATGAATAGAATTGCTATTTTACATTTAGTATAAGAATGCTAAGTGAAAGCAAGTGGCTCTGCATTGGTCTCTGTTAGTGCCATCAGCTGTGCTAATTCCTAATGGGAGAGTGACATGGGCATAGGGCAAGTTGCACTTTAAACCCCTTTTAGTCCTTCTTGAGTGCATTCTTCAAGTTACAGGCTTGGCTTCCTTCACCTCTCTCGGGGTGGAACCCCAAAGTCCAACCACCCTTGGTCTGGATTTCTGGGTTGCAGCCCTGATTCCAAACTGTGTTAACATAACAGGCCCAAATGTACTTGGCATCTGCAAGAAATTTCTCTTTAGGAGTCTGACCAGCAACTGATTTAAGAGAATTAAAAAGTTGTATCAAAACAAACAGATTTTTGTTCATCCAAAGATACATAGTAAGAAGGTAAGAGGGATAAAACAACAAAAGGCATATATGCCTCATTCTTACATCACTTTATTCTTTTCTTGCAAGTGTTGGGTAAGATCCACTCAACCCAGCAATCGCTACTCCTGGCTGGGAGTGATAGACGACAGGCTTTGCAGTATTCTCTTATGTCTCTCTCTATCAGAGGCTCACCTCCAGCCACTGCTGCCACTCAACACCCCCTTCCTCCCTGGGCTGGGAACATTAGTGGTTTAATATCCCCTTTGATGCCAGGTTTGGGCCTGAGAAGAATAAACCTTGCTCTCTGACAGTACCTTATTTTTGCCATTGTTTCATTTCCTGTTTGTTTCCCTCCTAACAGTCTTCTCTGAGTTAACTCCTCAAAATTAGGCAGGATAATATCAAGCCAATAAACTGATATGCAAGTGCATATGATGTTCATTAAAAATAATACAGATAACTCCCTCATTCTCCACAGAGAGACAGAGTAGTAGCCCTTCCCCCCATTTCTCCACCAGCCAGCAGAGCAAGTCACACACAGCTGGGGAGAGGAGAATGCACTCATTTAAAGAGAAAATAGTAAACAGGAGAGAAAAATGAACTGAGAAAAAGTGTACTTTGTTTTTCCATTATGCAGTCCAGATACAGTCTTGTGTATCATCACATACAGATTATGATAAAATACCAAGATTATGATGAAATACCGAATTGGACAATAGAATGACTTGATGATTAACTGAATATTTTGATATTGCGGTCTGTAAATGCTTTTGTCTTCTATGATGGAATACGCAACTCCTTTCTGATTATTACTGTTGGGGAAGAGAATTTCACTATAAGCACAACACAGAGTGCCTGATTTGATAGGCTATAGGTATAGTCCTTGGGTGAGTTTTGAGGCATTGAGCTGAAAGCAAAATGCCTTTCAGCCGTCCAGGAAGTCTGTCCATGAAAGTCAGTGGGTTGAGGTTCCTAAGGTTAGGCCTACGCTGAAAAGAAATCCCATGGCAGCAAGTCTCAGAACCATGGTCAACTGACTTGGGCTTGTGGGACTCATGCTATGGGGCTAAAAATAGCAGTATAGACATTCCTGCTTGTGCTGGAGCCTGGGCTTTGAGACCTGGCAAGGCAGGTGGGTCTCAGAGCCCAGGCTCCACCCCAGGCAAGAATGCCTACACTGCTATTTTTAGCCCTCTAGTTTAAGCCCCTAGAGCCTAAATCAGATGAACCAGGCTCTGCGACTCACAGCTGTAGAGGATTTTTTGCAATGTAGATGTGCCATAAGTGTCTGAGTACCAGATTTTCAAAGGTACTTAGGAGTTTGAAGATGTAGATTGGTAACTAGTGGGATTTTCAAAAGTGCCTGAGTGGGTTAGGCACTTAACTCCCTGTGAAATCAGTGGACTTAGATGCTTAACCTGCTCAGGCTCTTTTGAAAATCCCGTTAGGCACCTATCCATGTCTTAAGGCAATGGTCACCAACCGGTAGATTGTGATCGACTGGTTGATCCTGGAGCCTCTGACAGTCTATCACAATCTCCGGCTGCTAAAATTCCGGTGATGCAGCGGGGCTAAGGCAGGCTCCCTGCCTGCCATGGCCCCACGCTGCTCCCAGAAGTGGCCAGCACACCCTTGAGGCCCTGGAGGTGGGGGGGGACAGGGTTCTTCGTGCATCGCTCCTGCCTGCAAGCACTTCCCCCACAGCTCCCATTGGCCGAGAACGGGGAACTGCGGCCAATGGGAGCTGTAGGGGTGGTGCCTGCAGAGACAGGCTCCATGCGAAGACCCTGCCCCCTGCCAGGGGCCACAGGGGCGTGATGGCAGCTTCTGGGAGCAGCGTTGGGCTGGGGCAGGCAGGGAGCCTGTATTAGCCCTGCCGTGCCGCTGCCTGAGCTAAGTGCCACCCGGTGGGAGCCCACATTCCTCCCACACCCCAATTCCCAGCGCTGAGCCCCCTCCCTGGAGCCAGCTCCCCATACCCCCTCCTGCACCCCAACATTCTGCCCCAGCCCAGAGTCCCCTCCTTCACCTAGACTCCCTCCCAGAGCCCACACCTCATCCTGTACCTCAACACTCTGCCCTAGCCTGGAGCCTCCTCCTGCACCCAAACTTCCTCACAGAGCTTGCTTCCTTCACCCCTTCTTGCACCCCAACACCTGCCCCAGACTCATCCCAGAATCCCCTCCTACACTCCGAACCCCTCACCCCCAGCCAGGGCCGGCGCTACCATTTAGGCAGCCTAGGCAATCGCCTAGGGCGCCAGAATAATTGGTGGGCGCCGTTTTGCCGGAGGGGGCGGCAGGCGGCTCCAGTGGAGCTGCCGCAGTCATGCCAGTGGACAACCCGCAGGCGTTACTGCGGCAGCTCCACCAGAGCCACGGAGCACCGGACCCTCCGCAGGCACGACTGCGGCAGCTCCAGCGGAGCTGTGGGACGGCGAAATTGCCGTCCACCTAGGGCGCTCAAACCCCTAGCGCCGGTCCTGCCCCCAGCCCAGAGCCCGCACCCCAGTTCCCCCCCCCCGCCCCAGCCCAGTGAAAGTGGGGGGGAGAGCTAACGACAAAGCGAGGGGGGATGGAGTGAGCAGGGCAGAGCCTCAGGGAAGAGGCGGGGTACAGCCTGGGTTGCACTTAAATTCAAAAAGTGATCTTGTGCATAAAAAGATTGGAGACCACTGTCTTAAGGCATCTAAATATCTTAGAAAATCCAGCCCTTAGACGCTTCAGAGACTGGGATTTACACCTTGTCTAGATCAGAGAAAGTATCAATTATGCTTTGAAAATGTTGCCAATATTATCCTATGAGTAAATATTTCAATGAAAGGAACATTTTGTTTCCAGATTACTGGAGTGAAAGTGACCAGGATGATATTGATGGTTCCTTAACCCTGAAACAGGAAGGCCCTTCAGCACTATGTGACACCTACCATCGAACATCCTCAGTAAGTCATGAATAGTACATGCTGTATAAGGCCAAGAAATAAATGTCCATGCTTCTTTGATCGGTATTTTGCTTGTTTTATAATGGTATCTAATTACATTATGAGCAGAACAGAGGTGGTTCTCAGCTGTAAACTCTGAGAATATTATCATTTCTAGTGGCTAAGAACTGGAGTGAATGTTCTGAAAATAAGAAATGGGAGCACATAGAAAGAAGAGGCATCTGCTGTCTTACTCTGCTGTGTTTACCTAGTGTGGTCAAGCCATTTTTTTCTTTAAAAAAGAAAAATCCAATACAAAAGGAATACATAGATTTTTGACTTCAGTATGAATAAAATGTCTTGTGCTTGGTTCATCTCTCTTAACTGAGAGTTTATACTGTATCTACTGTGTTCCATGTTTACTGGAAATTAAGATTTTTAGATTATATGCATATAATAGTCATGATCTGGAGGAAACATACTTTATTTATAAGAAACATATCTTTAAAGACAAGCTTCTTTCAAAATATAGCATTTTGTAAAATACCCATTGTATCTGCAATATTTTTCTTAAGTGTTTTAAAGCAAAAAATAGCTGATAAAAGTTGTGTACAGTGTATGGGCAGGTTCTGATAACTGATAAAAGCACTGCTGCTATACAATACATGAGTAGGCTGTGATATTTAATCTTTGTTTCTAAGTGCAGATAGGACTGTTCTCTATTTTTCTTTCAGATTTTTCTTCAGCGTGAATGACACGATCCTCACACAACCAGAACCAAAGAAAGAATGACTGAGGCAACAGCATCACATGGGTGAAGTTCAGACTGATTTTCACCCATGTGATGCTGTTTTATCAACCGGGATACAGGTTAAGCCCCTCCCTTTCTGTTTTTCCACTTTTTTGCCTTTCTCTCTTTTTTTAATTAAAATAATACAAAGACCAAGCAGAATTTAATTAAAATAATTTGGATAAGCTCAGCAGTCCCCTAAAATTTAAGTTTTCTTGGATGCTGAAGTGTCTTTTTTTTTTTTTTTCTTCCCTGTTTGGCTGGAACATCTGCCCTTTGAAAAGAAAGGAAATCCAGTTATGGTTTCTTTCTGGGGCTTCCATGTCTTCTTCAAAACACACTGCTGGACTAGCTGTAAGCTGGTTAGGTCTTTGCAAAACCTATACCAGTGCTATCCTGTCCTTTCCAGCAGGAGTGGCTCTTGGGCAGAGAATGTGTCAAAACAAGAATAGGGAGTGGTTAAAAATATAGTGCTTACATAAAGTATTACACAGTTAGTTATGTCTTGCTCACTAAGAGTTTATATTGTGATATATCAAACTATACAAATCAGATCATTTGGTTAGTACTAACATATACTGAACTGTATCTGTTGTGGTTTGCCAATGTCTAGTCACAATTATGTCTTTATAATAAGATATTTTCATTCCTTTTTAGGTGAATTCTTCAAGTCCATTCCCTGAACCCAAACATGGTCGACACTTTTCAAGCGAATCTACCCACTCTTATTCTTCTGCAGAGGATTCCCGACAAGATGCCACAGGAAGTACACACTTGTCAGGATGCAGACCTCCCTATCGAGAGAGGCGCTCATGGCAGGACCTGATAGAGACCCCCTTAACCAGTTCTGGCCTCCATTTTCTTCAGACTGTTCCTCCTGACCCAGAATACATGAGTGGCCGACCTGGAATGTCACCAGAGAGGCGAAGACAGGCAACATTACCAGTCCAAAGACGTTACAATCATGAACGAGATGGACCTTTCCCTTTGGTGGAGTGGCAAAAAGGATATAGTTCTCATAACAGGCCCCAGAAGCAACGTAGTCAAAGCCTTCCACGAAACAGAGATGTCAGGGGCAAAGGACATGTGAAGTCTTCAGGCATAATAGAAGAGAAGTCTGAAGAGAAACTTATAAAAAAGCAAAATAGTTTCTGTGAAGAAGGTAAGATTTTGAAGGGACTGTGACACCAATACTAACCATTGACCTCAATGGGAGCTTTGCCATTGACCTCACTGATGAATGATCAGGCTTTATATGAATATCTTTGTGGCAGAATTATAATTTCCAAGAAAGCTGAAAATATGGAGATTGCATTAGTTACTACACCATAATTTTGGTTCAGAAAGTCTGTGTATGTTCTGATTCCAACTTTATTGTTGACCAGAACAATTGATTTTTATCAATTCTCCAATCAGGAAAGGATATCAGGTGGTTATTCTATAGGCAACTTTCAGAATTCTTGAGCTTTTCAGGATCTTCCAAAGTTGCCTGGATTGTTAAAAAAATATTTTTTTTTCCAGAAAACATAAAGGAAATCAGGGAAAGTACAGATGGTCTGCAAGAGCTGTACAAGTCTTTGGAACAAGCCAGCTTGTCAGCCTTTGGAGAGCAGCGTCTTTCTACCAAGCAGGAATTCCGGAAGTCTTTTGTAAAGAGGTGCAATGATCCAATTATCAATGAAAAACTTCATCACATCAGAGTTCTCAAGAGCACTTTAAAAGTAAGCTGTTACCATTAATGTTTATGTTCAACATGAAATTGTAACAGTGTAGCTTCTTAAAGTTTTCAGTGTATGGACTTTTATTTTAGAGAGAGAATTAGGTGACAAGGAAACTTTGGCAGTACTGAGAGAAACAGAAGGTAGGGGACAGTTGCCAACCTCACAACCATTGCCAGTATTTGGCACTCTTGTTACCTGTGTCAAGAAGGATGCCAAGGACTAAATTGTCAAGAAGACCTAATTTACTACACTTTTACAATTAGAGATGGTCACTGAAAGCCACTGTGGAATCATGCCAACGGATATAGATTGCCTTTCACTGTGAGCTGTAACAGTTCTGTGTATAGATAAAGGACCTTAGTGTGCATTGCAGTTGCTCTAGCACCTTTCGTTAGCGCTCAAGGACAAATAAAAGGCCAAGTACAACATGTCATTTAAATTGTATTTCTGAAATGTGCTGTGGTTTGTTTTGGCATTTAACAGGCAAAGGAAGGGGACTTGGTAACTATCAACAATCTTCTGGATGATCCCAACTTGACATCAAAGAAGTTCAAAGAGTGGAAGCTAAAGAACTATGAATTTTTCCTGGACATTTGTGAGTACAGCGCTGCTCTGAAACCTCAAAATGGAGCCGCTGAACTTATAACCCCCACACCACTGCTGACACACACACATTCATTCATTGAAACACATGTCTGACAGGACTAGCACCATGAACACTTGCTGAGTGCCATGAGAAATCCAATATGGCAAACTCTGTAATATTTGTAAATGTACTCAGCAGTACTGTAAATAACTTGGATAAGAGAATAGTGCCACAGGATGCCTACTACATTGCATGATAAGTATTATTCTGTTCTGAATTATTTTGTTTGCTATTATCAACCAACATGCTTATCAAGTTCTGCATTAGAAAGAAGCAGTGAAGAAGTGTAATGGAAAATATATACCAGTATATTTATTTAAGGACTATACTAAAGCTAAGCTTATAGTAATGAGTTCTTACAACCATTTTTATATATGTAAACATATCGACATATATAAAAGGTAACATGGTAGTTTATATTTTTTAAAATACCCTAAAATTCACCTTTTCACAAGTTTTTCTTGAAGGAAATAATATATATATATATATATATATATATATATATATATATATATATATATATATATATATATATATATATATATATATATATATATATATATATATATATATATATATATATATATATATAAAAATACATTGGCCACTCTTAGGGGTGCACATTTTTTTCCAACCTTTCCAAGCAGTAGTAGCTACCATCTTTATGAAATTACAGAAGACCAGAGTAATAAAGTCAACTTAACCACTTCCGTGTGCCTTACAGTGTATAGTGTATATATCCAGTAAATAGACTCTCCTTTAGCCCTATGGGTATACTGTACGTGCCACTTTGATGTTGTGCTTATTTTTAAAAGAACGAGCTTGCCTTTAAAAGAAGTGGCCACAGGCATGCAAGTGTGGCACAGAAGAGGTTAAGATACAAGTAAAAGAAAGCTGGTTGTTCACCGATGCTGTCACTTGATCTGACTTTTCTATCTACTTTGAAGTGTTTCATGGTAAAAGAAAAACATCTGCTTCTGAAGATGGTAGCTATGGCAGTTTTCATAATCACACCACTGTGAATTTAGTGCCACAAACCTGTGAGTCATAATTATTAAAATATTGTTATCTGAGGCTTCAAGATTGAGAATTAAGTAAAAGATTCTTGAACTGATCAATTGTTTGTATATCAGACTGTCATAGGTCTGGGTAAAGAATTCATATTCAAAATTATTCACCATATAATTCTTTATCTGTAGATACTTCATGAACAAGTTAATTGCAAGCATTCAATTCAGTATTTGAAATTCAATCTGTATTAGTTAGTTTTAAATGGGTGAATAAAATCACATGGTTTCTTTCTGTTCCCTGCTTAGAAACTTGAAGAATCAGGTTTTTGGAGTGAATACTTGCATTTATGAAAACAGAATCTGCTTTCCATAAATATTCTTGAATATGCACTTAAAACTCAAGTTTCTGCAAACGTTCCTGCTAGTGAACTTATTTATTAAAATAGTCTTAGAAAGCAAACAGAACAATCAAAGCAATTTCATATATAAATTTGAATAAATATTTGCCGAAAAATGGTTTTGCAGTATGTGCCCAGTTCTAGTTTCACAGAAGAAATCAAATTGTAAAGTTCAAATTATTTGTTATGATATGAAACGGGAAAAAAATGGCTCAAGGAGATAAATTTACTTACTTTAGAGAGACCAGAATTTAGTGAGAAAGCATCCTTTTGTTTAGTTCATTTACAATACGGTACCTGAAAAAAAGGAATACTACTTATTTTTCTGTTATCACTATTACACCATCATTTATTTGAACCACAGTGGACACAGTGGTAAAAAAATTCACCCTGAAATAATTCCAAGATATAGTTATATTATTAGTAGAAGAGTATTACTGACCTTTATATTGGGTTCTCTGCATCACACCAGCTCTTGAATCATGAAATCATTGCAGTACAATTATAATTACATTTGGATAGAACATACATTTAGGTCCCTAATTCGACAAAGCAATTAAGTCCATGCTAGGTCCCATTCAGGTCAATGGGTCCGTAAGCATGGGCTTAAAAGGGTATGATCCTGCTGCTGTTTAAGTTAATGGCAAAATTCCCATTGGCTTCAGAGGAGCAGGATTAAGCCCTAAGTGCTCTGCTGAATAGTGATGGATTTAAGCATGCACTTAAAGTTAAGCCTGTGCCTAAGTGCTTTGCTGAACTGGAGCAATAATGAAGGTGCAGGGAATAGACCAAGAAAAACTTGCCATCACACATTCACCAAAATCAGAGTTGTGATATTCATATACAAACAGTAAACACAAATCTGAATGTATTTACTATGTGAACATTTTAATTAGTGCACCACTGAATAGAAAGAGCATGAAAAGAGGTATCTTTCTAACTGTTGTTCATATCAGATCTATAAATATTATAGATATAGATATCTATATCTCACTATTTTTTTATTGTTGTCCTCCATATGGTGTGGAAGGAGTATTATGTATTGAAATAAGCAATCGTGTAAGGTGGAAAAGCCACTCTGAAATTGTACTGCATACTATATATGCACTAACAAGAAGCTATTGGTCACCGAATACTAATTAAATGGATTGTGCTTTTGGTGTTCTTACTGAGATTTAAACCATCTGCATTTTGGTTCAAACCCAAACCACAGTCTGTGCTTTTGTACTAAGATTTTAAAACAATACTCAAGAGGGATTCCACTGTATTATAACCCAAAGATCAAAAAATGCCACTTGACAGGAGAATTTGTTAAATGAAGTCTTCGGTAAACATTAAAAAGTGAACTTACACTCTTCTTCTCAAATATTAATTGGATAGAGATAAAATAGAAAAAAGAATATTTTTTCTTAGTGGATATGTGCCTCCAAAAATAAACACAAATGATAGCTAAGACACTGGATCGCAACCTTCATTTCTCAGAAGGTTTTGTATAATTAAAAGAAAAATAATCAAAGGTATTTCTGAAAGATAATGAGTAGCTGAAATTAGACTAGGCCATAAAACTAATTCCTCCCATGGCTTAAGAGATCACAACTTCTTTTGAACATATTTTCTTAAAGCTTTCCTCGGCATGAGTCTATTCGTTTTGAAGTTCTAAGTGATATGAGTCTATATTTTACTCTTGGAGAGTCATCCCCAGCAAGGAAGCTAAAATGTGTTTTGGTTATTCAGGATTTTTAAAAGTGGGCTAATAAGGAAAATGAACTATTTGTATAAATCTTTCGCCTTTTACTCTGGCGAGGTTTCTCATGGCTGGGGTTGAGACAAACTGGGAGATAGGTTTAGAGCAATGCTTAGCCCCTAAAACAGGGGAAAAAATATTTCTAAGTCTAAAACAGTATTTTTATTCTTTTAGCTTTTACAAATATCACTAACATTTCAATAAAGACAAAGAATTTTGACACATTTACTTACATGCATACAAAATTATGTACAATAAATAAGAATCAGTTAAAGCTGATTTGCTAAAAAAATGTCAACCAATGTATGCCCCTCAACTTCTGTTTAATATTAGGAGAAGCAGAGTTTAACTTTCTAACCCAAACAAGACAAGACTTTCTGTATTTAGGTTTTAAAAAAAAACACTTGAGAATAAAGATGTGGAGTTCTTTAAGTAAAATAAGAAATTGTTTTTAAAATGTGAATTATACATCCTACATCTTAAAAATAGCCTCTGTCTTTTCCACTGGATAAAATAAATTATTAGGCTGGTTAATACAGACATTTTGTTTGACGTATGAGGTCAGATATTTGGCTCTGCTTCTGACTATTTTGCCTTTTCAGGCTGTGAAAGAAAGTCAAAAAGCTGCCCTAAAAGAGGCTGTTAGAAAGTTATCTTGGCATAGAAGAATCTCAGAAGAAAAGAATATAGACAGATCTACTCCACCAGTTCTTGCTCCCAGTGTAAAACGTGTCATAAGGGCAGGGCTAGGGAACACAGCATTCCAGTGAACCTTGTGGCATAATGGCACTGAGGCTGTTCAAATTTGTGCTCACAGTTGGCTCAGCTCCTAGCTAGCCCTGAGGTTCAGGGAAGACAACAGATGCCTTAGAGACATCTGCCTCCCCATTGCTTCAGTTGTGCAAAGCTCTGCTCCAGTGCAATGAGGTTTGGAGTCCATAGTGACTCTTGGATAAATAAATACTGTGGAAGCTGGGTTTATTTATTTATCTATAGATACTGTTGTAGATATTATATGTTATACAAATTGTGCATAAACCTGCATTAGCACAAATTGTTTAGGGATTTGTAACCTTTAAGCCAATTGGAATGCAAGTTGTGATCCAAAGATTTTATTTATAAACAGTGGGCCTGATCGCATTTCAGTGAAATCAGTGGCAAAATTTCCTGATCCAAATTTGCCCTAACACCCCATAGAGTCCTGCTAACATCAATATGGTTGCATATGAGTAAGGGCAGGATTGGCTCTCTCTTGACTTCAATGGTGGCACAAAATCAAGCCCAGAATCGATATATATTTATTATTTCAACAGAATTCCTGCCTGAATACTCAGATGTATTCTCATTATCTTCAACCACATAAACAATATGTTTGGATGTATTTTATTTATTCAAATGTTTTCAAAGTTATCCAAACACTTTGAGGCTTTATTCTCACTTTCTGCCAGTAATATTTTTAACCAAAGATGTCACTCAATCAGCATGGCTTCCCTGCGACTCCACAAACTTCAGTATGTCTTTTTGTTGCTAGATGTTATTTTGTAACTGTATGCTTTTCACCAGCCACCCTCTTTTTTTTTATTATTGTTATTCTTCCATTTCCTCTAATATCATCCTGATATCTATCTATCTCAGTAGCACTTCCTGAAGGGTTTGAGACATTTTTTATTTTGTCATATTATGAAATGAAAATGTCCCTGAACTCATTCTGTTTAATAAAAAGAAATAATCAAAGGAAAAGCGAAGCTCTAACAAGTTGCAACATCAATATTATTTAATCATGGAGCAGAGATGTTGAGTCAGAGGCTATGTCTTAGCCCAGTTCCTACATGCAAAAGCAAATACAGGCCATAGGTGTCACACAAAGGGTGGAGACAACAGTGTAGAGCTGTCATCATGGGTATCAGAGGCATTATCTCCATAGTGCAATGAAGATTCTGGGCTGTGACACAGCCGCTAGACAAGCTGTCAGGAGGCTGCTGTAAATTAGAGTAGCTCTTGGCAGCTCTAATTTGGTTTGGGGACCTTAGATGAAAACTTAACTTTACCCCAACTTCTCTTTAATTATAGTTTTCTAGGTCAAAGTATGCATGCTGTATGTGTCAAAATATTGCAGTTTGGGGAAGGGTACCATTTGAAAGCTTTTACTAAGGAAGGTTTCAGAGTAGCAGCTGTGTTAGTCTGTATCTGCAAAAAGAACAAGAGTACTTGTAGCACCTTCTGTTCTTTTTACTAAGGAAGTTCTCCAGTTATTCTACAGAAATCTTGAGTCCTGACCAACCTCTTACTGAAGTTGATGGGTGTCTTACTACTGACTTTAAGGTGATTTAGACTGGACTGTTGAAAGGGTAGAAACTGGGAATGTTATCAATGGTGATGAAAGTGTTGACATCAAAATTAAGATTCTGGCAGAAATTCCATATCGTGCCTAAAGTACAGTACATCTCTGAGGAACATTATGAAACTCCAAGGGCCATTAAACTCAGATCCATTAAATCTGCTTTTGTACTTTTTCAGTGACACAAAGCACACTTAAGGCCATCTGATCTGGGTCTTTGAGTACTATCTCAACATGCAATCTCCTGCAATCCTCCAGTGGCATGAGGCCACCATGCTGTGTAAAGCCCTTTCACTCACCAACACAGTGCATGTGCCTATGAGAAAGGGAACATAGCTGGGGCTTCCCTATATCCTGGCAAACCCTGGCAGTCAGGCCCTTGGAGCTGTTGGAAGTCATTGTGAGACAGAGTTGTCTGAATGCCTAAGGTTGGCCAACATTTAATGGCCTTAGGGTCAGGGAGTCACAGAGGTGACTTAAAGCAATTTTTGCTCCCTTTTAAACACACTGGACTTGTGCCAAGTGCCACTCAGCTGCTCCAGAGAATCTGAGCCCAAAGGCTTAACTATCCCATGACACAGGTGTCCCAGAAAGACCTGTGAGACTTGAGATTGTATGTGTAATAACCTTAGTCCCAGATTTGGACCTTAGCGTCCAAAATATGGGGGTTAGCATGAAAACCTCCAAGCTTAGTTACCAGCTTGGACCTGGTACCTGCTGCCACCACCCAAAAAATTAGAGTGTTTTGGGGCACTCTGGTCCCCCTGAAAAACCTTTCCTGGGGACCCCAAGACCCAAATCCCTTGAGTCTCACAACAAAGGGAAATAATCCTTTTTCCCTCCCCTCCTCCAGGTGCTCCTGGAGAGATACACAGACACAAGTTCTGTGAATCCAAACAGAGTGAATCTCCCTCTCTGCTTCCAGTCCTGGAAACAAAAAGTACTTTCCTATTCCCCCAGAGGGAATGCAAAGTCAGGCTAGCAATCCAACACACAAATCTCCCCTTGATTTCTTCCTCCCACCAATTCCCTGGTGAGTACAGACTCAATTTCCCTGAAGTAAAGAAAAACTCCAACAGGTTTTAAAAGAAAGCTTTATATAAAAAAGAAAGAAAAAATACAAATGGTCTCTCTGTATTAAGATGACACAATACAGGGCAATTTGCTTAAAAGAATATTGAATAAACAGCCTTATTCCAAAAGAATACAAATCAAAGCACTCCAGCACTTATATTCATGCAAATACCAAAGAAAAGAAAACCATAGAACTTACTATCTGATCTCTTTGTCCTTACACTTAGAAACAGAAGACTAGAAAGTAGAGCTACTTCTCCAAAGCTCAGAGAAGGCAGGCAGCCAGAAAACAAAGACAAAAACACTCAGTTCCCTCCACCCAAAGTTGAAAAAATCCGGTTTCCTGATTGGTCCTCTGGTCAGGTGCTTCAGGTGAAAGAGACATTAACCCTTAGCTATCTGTTTATGACACGCCCCCCAAATTGCAGACAGTGGGGAAGCTCACTGGCGGCGATTTCCTTCTAGAACTTGAAAATAAACAGATTAATACAACACATACACCTTTACATATACTCCTAAGTATATAACTAACAGACTTCTACATTTTAAGAACACTTTTTAACTACTGAATTCTGGGAAACTCTCACGGGAGAGTGCATCAGCTACTTTGTTAGAAGCTCCTGTGATGTGTTGAATTTCAAAATCAAAATCTTGGAGAGCTAAACTCCAACGAAGAAGTTTCTTGTTGTTCCCCTTGGCAGTATGAAGCCACTTTAGTGCAGCATGGTCAGTTTGTAGTTGGAACCGCCGTCCCCAAACATATGGGCGTAGCTTTTCCAGGGCGTACACAATGGCGGACGAGTTACAGCATTTAGCTTACGGTAGTCCACGCAAAAGCGTATTTCCCCATCTGGTTTGGGTACCAGAACCACTGGAGATGCCCATGCACTGGTAGATGAGCGGATTATACCCATCTGTAGCATGTTCTGGATCTCCCGTTCTATAGCAGCTTGGGCATGAGGAGACACTCGGTAGGGTGGGGTTCTGATTGGGTGAGCATTACCTGTATTAATGGAGTGGTATGCCCGTTCAGTCCGTCCTGGGGTGGCTGAGAACAATGGGGCGAAGCTAGTGCACAGCTCCTTGATTTGTTGCCGCTGCAGACGTTCCAGGGTGGTTGAGAGGTTCACCTCTTCCACGCCACCGTCTTTTTTTCCGTCGTAGTAGACACCGTCAGGCCACTCAGCATCATCTCCCTGGACTGTAAACTGACAAACCTGTAAGTCTCTGGAATAGAAAGGCTTGAGAGAATTAACATGGTACACTTTAGGCTTTAGTGAGGAATTGGGAAATGCTATGAGGTAGTTTACAGCTCCCAGGCGCTCTTGGACCGTGAAGGGCCCTTCCCATGATGCTTCCATCTTATGGGCCTGTTGCGCCTTCAAGACCATAACCTGGTCTCCTACCTTGAAGGACCGATCTCTGGCATGTCTGTCATACCAGGCCTTTTGCTCTTCCTGAGCATCCTTTAGATTCTCTCTAGCAAGGGCTAAAGAGTGTCGGAGGGTGCTTTGTAGGTTGCTTACAAAGTCCAGAATGTTAGTTCCTGGAGAAGGCGTAAACCCCTCCCATTGCTGCTTCACCAACTGTAATGGCCCCTTAACCTCGTGACCATACACAAGTTCAAATGGTGAAAACCCTAAACTGGGATGTGGTACAGCCCTGTAGGCAAACAGCAACTGCTGCAACACTAGGTCCCAATTATTGGAGAATTCGTTGATGAATTTTCGTATCATGGCCCCCAAAGTTCCATTGAACCTTTCCACCAGGCCATTGGTTTGATGGTGGTATGGGGTGGCAACCAAGTGATTCACCCCATGAGTTTCCCACAGTTTTTCCATGGTCCCTGCCAGGAAATTAGACCCTGAATCTGTAAGGATGTCGCAGGGCCAACCTACCCTGGCAAAGATGTCTGTTAGGGCCAGGCACACAGTGTTAGCCCTGGTGTTGCCTAGAGCGACTGCTTCTGGCCATCGGGTAGCAAAGTCCACTAAAGTCAGTACGTACTGCTTTCCTCTGGGCGTCTTTTTTGGGAAAGGGCCCAGAATATCCACAGCTACTCGCTGAAATGGGACCTCAATTATGGGGAGTGGCTGGAGAGGGGCCTTGACCTGGTCTTGAGGCTTACCCACTCTTTGGCATACCTCACAAGACCGGACATACTTGGCAACATCCTTGCCCATCCCCTCCCAGTGGAAGGACTTCCCCAACCGGTCCTTGGTTCTGTTCACCCCAGCATGGCCACTGGGATGATCATGGGCTAAGCTTAAGAGCTTCTCCCGGTACTTAGTTGGAACCACCAACTGTTTTTGCGGCTGCCATTCTTCCCGGTGTCCACCAGAAAGAATTTCCTTGTATAAAAGTCCTTGGTCTATAACAAACCGGGATCGATTAGAAGAGCTGAGAGGCGGTGGGGTGCTCCGTGCCGCCGCCCACGCTTTCTGAAGGCTGTCATCCGCTTCCTGTTCAGTCTGGAACTGCTCCCTTGAGGCTGGGGTCACCAGTTCTTCCTCAGACTGTGGACTTGGGCTTGGTCCCTCTGGAAGCGATGTAGGTGATGGGGTTGTTTCCGTTGCTGGTGACCCGCTCTTCGCTGGTGCACCTGAGGGTATTTCAGGCTCTGGCTGAGCCTTTTGGGTATGGCTGTCTGTGGCTTCTGCCAGTTTTGGCTCGCTGGCGCCCTCTGGCGTTGAGTTTGAAGATGTAGTTGCACTTGCTGGTGCTGGTTGCTGTTCCAGTTCCGGGCCTGGGACTGGAGATGCTGTGGCTGTTTCAGTGGTAGGCATGGAATCCGGGTCCACTACCTCTGTCTGGGTTTCTGGTAACACAGACGGGGCCTCTGTGGACGGCTCAGGAACAGGAATGGGTCTGGAAGCTTGCCTGGTTTGGCTACGTGTAACCATTCCCACTCTCTTGGCCCGCCTCACCTGGTTGGCCAAGTCTTCCCCCAGTAGCATGGGGATAGGATAATTGTCATAGACTGCAAAAGTCCACATTCCTGACCAGCCTTTGTACTGGACAGGCAGTTGAGCTGTAGGCAAGTCTACAGCTTGTGACATGAAGGGGTAAATTGTAACTTTGGCCTTTGGGTTGATGAATTTGGGGTCAACGAAGGATTGGTGGATAGCTGACACTTGTGCCCCCGTGTCTCTCCACGCAGTAACCTTCTTTCCGCCCACTCTCAAATTTTCCCTTCGCTCCAAGGGTATTTGAGAGGCATCCGGGCCTGGGGATCTTTGGTGTGATGGTGGTGTAATGAATTGCACTCGCATGGTGTTCTTGGGACACTTGGCCTTGATATGTCCCAGTTCATTACACTTAAAGCATCTTCCATCTGATGGGTCACTGGGCCGAGGTGAGTTACTGGAGACTGGTGAGGTTGAAGGGTAGGGTATCTGTGGCTTTACTTGGGTGGTATGTGGGGTCTTTGGCTGTCCTCGGTTGTAGGGTTTATGGTCTGTGTGCCCCCTGGGGTAATCGTTCCCCTTGACAGTAGCTTTCTTGCTTTCTGCCAGTTTCATCCATTTGGCTCCAATCTCCCCCGCCTCAGCGATATTCTTGGGGTTTCCATCTTGTATGTACCGTGTGATGTCTTTAGGAACACCATCCAAGAACTGCTCCATTTGTATGAGGAGGTTCAGTTCTTCCAAGGTTTGAATGTTGTTTCCTGTTAGCCAGGCCTCATAGTTTTTTGCAATGTAGTAGGCGTGTTTGGGAAATGACACCTCTGGTTTCCACTTTTGGGTTCTGAAGCGCCGACGGGCATGATCTGGGGTTATCCCCATCCTGTATCTGGCCTTGGTTAGAAAAAGTTTATAGTCATTCATTTGGTGCTTAGGCATTTCAGCTGCCACCTCTGCTAAAGGTCCACTGAGCTGTGACCTCAATTCTACCATGTACTGGTCTTCGGGAATGCTGTACCCAAGACAGGCTCTTTCAAAGTTTTCCAAGAAGGCCTCGGTGTCATCACCTGCCTTGTAAGTGGGAAATTTCCTGTGCTGTGGAGCAATAATGGGCGCCGGGTTGTTAGGGTTGGCTGGCACATGCAGCCCAGCTTTTACCAACTCCAGTTCATGTTTTCTCTGTTTTTCCTTCTCTTCATTCTCTTTTTGTTGTTTTTCCATTTCTTTTTGTTGTTTTTCCATTTCTTTTTGGTGTTTTTCCATTTCTTTTTGGTGTTTTTCCATTTCTCGGTGGTGGGCCAACTCTTCTTCTGCTTGTTTCCTTCGGTAGGCTCTCTCTTCTTCTTCTAGTTTTCTTTTGTGTGCTGCCTCTTGGGCTGCCTGTTCTCTTTGGAAGGCTGCCAGTTTCATGCTTTCTTCCTTTTCTTTCATCTCCATCTGTCGCCTGTGTTCAGCTTCTTTGATTTGTTCTTCGGCGTCAATTTTTGCCTTAGAAGTCATGGTTCCTGTTTTCTTGTGTTGGGGTGCCCTCCGGTGTTTATCTTCTGAACTGCAGGTTCTGTTGCCTCCTGAAGTCTGCCTAGCAACAGTGCTTTTTTCCTTTTCTCTCTCTAGCTAATGTTCAATGAAGGGAAACCAGAAAAACCACTTTATTTGCATGCCTATAAGTGCTGGTATGACTCTCAATGGGAGTGCTATTGTGTGACAAAAGACTGTTAATAGTCCTTAACGACTTCTGCTTAACATGCAAGCCACAAACTGCCAGAGAGAGCAGAAAAAAAAATTTCTCTCTGGTTCCCTTTTAAAACCAACTGCTTCTCTCTGCTAAAAAGCCCTTAGCAGAGAAAAGAAAAATACAATATTTCTACTGGCTTCTGGATTCTGTCTATCTCCCACCGCTGCTACTCATGTAATAACCTTAGTCCCAGATTTGGACCTTAGCGTCCAAAATATGGGGGTTAGCATGAAAACCTCCAAGCTTAGTTACCAGCTTGGACCTGGTACCTGCTGCCACCACCCAAAAAATTAGAGTGTTTTGGGGCACTCTGGTCCCCCTGAAAAACCTTTCCTGGGGACCCCAAGACCCAAATCCCTTGAGTCTCACAACAAAGGGAAATAATCCTTTTTCCCTCCCCTCCTCCAGGTGCTCCTGGAGAGATACACAGACACAAGTTCTGTGAATCCAAACAGAGTGAATCTCCCTCTCTGCTTCCAGTCCTGGAAACAAAAAGTACTTTCCTATTCCCCCAGAGGGAATGCAAAGTCAGGCTAGCAATCCAACACACAAATCTCCCCTTGATTTCTTCCTCCCACCAATTCCCTGGTGAGTACAGACTCAATTTCCCTGAAGTAAAGAAAAACTCCAACAGGTTTTAAAAGAAAGCTTTATATAAAAAAGAAAGAAAAAATACAAATGGTCTCTCTGTATTAAGATGACACAATACAGGGCAATTTGCTTAAAAGAATATTGAATAAACAGCCTTATTCCAAAAGAATACAAATCAAAGCACTCCAGCACTTATATTCATGCAAATACCAAAGAAAAGAAAACCATAGAACTTACTATCTGATCTCTTTGTCCTTACACTTAGAAACAGAAGACTAGAAAGTAGAGCTACTTCTCCAAAGCTCAGAGAAGGCAGGCAGCCAGAAAACAAAGACAAAAACACTCAGTTCCCTCCACCCAAAGTTGAAAAAATCCGGTTTCCTGATTGGTCCTCTGGTCAGGTGCTTCAGGTGAAAGAGACATTAACCCTTAGCTATCTGTTTATGACAGTATGAGGTCAATTGACCAATGGTATATGAAGTATAATTTAATTTACAGACTAAATGCCAATTTACTGATGTGGGTAAATCAGAAAACTGAGCTACTACCATGAACCCAATCCTGAAAAGGATCAGCAAGGATATCAGGGATCTGCCTGCATGGATTGTTCTGCACACAGCACACCACAATTCAAACTGTGCAAATGTTAGTGTAATATCTACAAGAGAGAACTTCCTAAAGTGGCATTTAATTGGCTTAAGTTTCAAAATATGGAAACTAGGCATTTGTAGGGAAGACATAAAGGGTATGTCTACACTATAATAAAACACCTGTGGCTGGCCCATGTCAGCTAACTTGGGCTTGCAGGGCTCAGGCTACAGGGTTATAAAATTGCAGGGTAGACATTTGGGCTTGAGCTGGAGCCCGGACTCTGGGACCCCAGAAGAGGGGAATGCAAAAACTGGATAACAATGGTGATAGCAATATTAACTCAGCTAGGGATAACTTGGGCAAGGTGCTGAGCACTCTGGCCCATATCTATTAAAACATTTAAGAAGGTGCTTAACTTTTAGCACATGCAAAGTCCCACTGGAGTCAGTGGCACTATGCACTTGCTTAAAGTTTAGCCTGTGGTTAATTGCTGTGCTGGGGCCTTAGATTTTTTGTGGACTGTTACTTTTATGTGAGGAGAGGTATTATAGCTCCTTTTTGACCCATCAGATCTTATTAAACTGCCTGCTTTTACTTCTTCATTTATCAGATTTTTCTCATTAAACCTCAGCTGTGAAGAAGCTTTCATAGGTGTCCTAGATTTCGCTCTGCTTTTGTCTTTTATCTCCTTTTCCACCCAAATACATTTACATACTGTAGCTTGGAGCCTGCAAAGATGTTGTTTTAACACATACCACTTAGTATCTAAATCTAATCTCAGCCATGTTATCCATTAGTGAATGGAAAATTGTTTTATATTTCTTATTATTTAAGTAACAGTGTAATATTTTTCTGGTTGATTTTTAAAAGATTTTATTTCCTTAGCTTCTTATAAGCAGAACCAGTATTTTAATTATGATCAGCTCTATTTATTAATGTATAGGCATCTGATTCTCTAATCTTAATATAACTAATAGAATTAAGGAGCATTTTTTTAAAGAAAACTTATTTTCTACATGTTACAGTTTATGCCATACTTCCATATTTGGCAGGAAGATTAAAATTAATATTGTTTAACTTTTGTCTGGTTTTGAGATGGCTGATATACTATTGCAATCTTGTGTTAATGAAAATGTTACACACCTCATTAAAAAAAAATACTGACTGTATATTCACTGCATTCAGAAAACTTTTATAGTCATTCTTAATACAGGCCAGTGCTGGAATAGACAAATTGAACTGTCTATTTTTATTAAAATATGTATGCATACTGCATGCATTAAATGTGACAGTTGAGCATCGTACAGTGTGCATTACAGCCACTCTATATGCAGTACTTGATATAAGTGGTGGTGTTATACGAGAGAGAAAAAAGGTAGAGAACTATGTTACTTGACTGGAAATGCCCAATAAACTTCTATCCCCAAACTTCTAGAGTAGTATACAGTCTGAGGCATTTGTGGGGTCTCAATACAGCTGTTTTTACTTATTGTAAATGCATCTGGCAGACTGTTGCAAATAACTTACATTTCCATATGATCTTGATTCTCTCTTGCATTTTGTCACTAGCAACTACAAAACACGTCTGAACCAACAAATTCTGTTCACTGGTCAAAGTAACAGTGAGACCTGTTATAAATGCTAAATTAGGCTTAGTATCCAGTAAGGACTTCTGTTTTACCAAGAAACTGAAGCAATTGAGTCTAAGAAGCTAGGAAGAGAAGAAGATAGACAATAGAGGAAAACACTAGTGTTAAGGGTCCTTTTGCATTTGACACTGACGCTGTATTAATTAAAAAGAAAATATTCTCGTAACACCATAAATTGCTGGGTCATAGGGGACATCAGTCTAGTTTACTAAAGTAGATATTAAGACTTGTACAAATAGAGAGCCTATTTTAGATAATGCTTAAATGTATGACACCCTTGTACTATGGCTTGCACTTTACTTGCATATAAACTGTGAAGTAGGCGGTAGTAATAATGTCTTTGTATATTCAGGGGTTGAAATACCAAAGCATTAGAGTATTACGCTGCTGGTGTTCAACCTGTACTGTTAATCAAATCTGAACAAGCTCACGAACTGTATTTTGAAAATTCTGCTAACCTAAGATCATTAGCAAATAATGCTATGGAGTCTCCATGGTCTTTCTTTTGTAAATATGAACATTCTTACTATTTCTGTAGCAATAGGAGGTTATAAACCAAACTTTCACTAGGACTGTTTTCAACAACAAAAAATTCTATAGCGCCTTGTATAAAAATCATGGAGACTCCATGATTTGTGGGCATTTTTGTTTACAGACAATATGTATATATGTATTAGAGGCAGAACTGTTATTTATCACAAAGCTATGTTGTGGTTATTTCTAAAAGAAAATGTATGTTTTCTGTCATAAAGAGAAAAAAGGTATTTTAATAGGAGCCATCCTGAAAAGAAGTTTGAAGATTCAAAGCTTCACATACCAGTATGTCCACATTACAGGTGTTTCAGCCCCACCTGCTGTATGTTTTCCTAATTAGCTCTGAAATAAAACTGAGAGGTGATGACAAAATATCTATCTGAGCCAGGGAAGAATCCTGGATTGTATTCCAATTTATACATGGTTGGATATTTTGAGACTGCAATATAATAATTACCATCATATTTATATCTGAAGGTCCCTTTTTTGAGTAGGCACCATTTAGATTCTGTAGTAAATAAAGTCCTTCAGCTCACTGATGCTACAGAGATAGAAAATGAATTACTTTGGACTCATACAGGCAAAAATAAATTTTAACCCCAGGATAATACAGTACTTCTTCAGTTTCCCAACAGTATACTTTATTTTATACTTGACCTATGTTGGGAGGTGATCCACTAATTTATATAGCCTATGAATGTTAGTTTATTTTTATTTTCTCTTTTCAGATTAGTTCTGTGTGAATTATTGTAATTGGCTGCATTTTTTCTATCACAGGTTATCTTTTTGTGTGTCTACAACGAGAATTTATGAATGGAAAATTTCACTGTGTGTTGCTCACTGGGCATATACCTCATGGTACATTGCACAGACATGTAAGTTGTAAGTTGCACTGCAACATTAAAAAAGGAACATATTGCTCTTTTTTCAAAGATATTAACTTATTTAAAAGATATAGTCTGTACATTATGAAAAGGACATTTATTCCTCCTAAATTCAAAAGTAGCTTTTGTTTTGGGGGAAATAAGTTGTAAACTTCAGTTGTAAATTTGGACTTCAATAAACTGAAATCTCTGCACTTAATTTTGTGCTTCTCTCCTCTTTTGTCTTTGTGTCCTACAATGTAATTGAAATAGATTACTCAACCTAGGTCTCAGTCCCGCAAGGATTTGTGCAGGCATTAGGATCCTGTGTGGATTCAAGTATAGCACTGAGCCTCATTTTGTTAGCTATTATCTGAAACTTTGTGTGGTTACTATTAGGCACCCTGAGGTGGCTGTTTAAACAAGCTTTTTGGCCAAAGCAATTCTCATTTAATCAGCTTTTCCATTCCTTTCAAGTGAGAGATACTACCCACTTACTTAAATCGTAAGCATCAGCATTTGCACTAGCACTCAAGAAGTTCAGAAACAAAAGACATCAAATGGTCTTATTGCATGCTCCAGAACAGAAAGGAAGAAATTTGTATATATGAAAAATAAACCTTAATGTTTACTTTGGTGTTATCTAAGGGCCTGATCCTGCAAACAAGCACAAGAGTAGTTCACTAAATACAGTGGAACTATTCTGGTGAGTAAAGTTATCCGTGATTGTCAGTTGTTCACAGGATCAAACCCTACAACTGTTAAAGGAGAAAGAGAGAAGAATTTTTTAAAGTATGAGTGATGGTGGGAAGAGATCATAAAAGCATTTTAGGTCTGCCACCTTAAAGGTCATTGGGGAATACTAAAGCATATTTTCAATTTTACACAAAATTGCATCTCACATTAATCAGTTTCCAGTTAACTTTGATATTGATTAGCATGACACCAGATTCCTCTCGTAAACAAGGTGAGTTAGCACATTATTAATTATTTATTGTTACTTTCTATTTGTATTGCAGTAGCAGGTAGATACCTCAGTCAAGATTGGAGTCACATTTGCCTTTGCCCTGTTCAGAAAGACAGATTCCCTAGAGGCTCTGCATGGAACACTGGGTAGCCTCAGAATGCTGAATAAAGGTCTTTTTCCTGCAACTTCCTGCCTACCCCTGCTAATGAAACAGTTAGCCTTGCTCAGAAAGTGCATAAGCACCCATGCCACATACTTTCACACACCATATATCAAATAGTACTTTGCCATGCAAAAAGTCCCATTGCCCAGTGGTAGCACCAACTGATGTGGGTAACTGTATCAGAATCTGGACCTAGAAATGGTATTGTGCAGATGGGTCGGTTGTTAGCAGCAAAAGTTATACTTCTGGCTAGAAGAGCACGAGCCACCATTCCTAGAGCTATAAAAACCAGTTTGAAGCCACTAGTGGACTCATAATACTCCACGTAGTTCAGCCAGTAGAGGGAAACCGAGATCTTCATAGTGTGTGTGAGGCTTATGGAATCCTTAGATATATTCACTGTCAAGAATTTATGCTTTGTTGAAACTGTCAATCAGCCCTCATTTGTCTCCTCTTTCAGTGTAATCATCACTTTCTCACCTGCAGAGGAGAGTACGTCTGGGATAAATGGCAGAAAGGAATCACAGTGCAGTGACTGAGTTCATCTTGTTAGGATTCACAGAAAACCCGAAGCTGCAGGTTATCCTCCTTGTGATGTTTCTGTTGATCTACCTGCTGACCTTAGTGGGGAACCTCACCTTGGTCACCTTAATTGGGACTGACTCCCAGCTTCACACCCCCATGTACTTTTTCCATCAGCAACCTGTCCCTCTTAGATGTCGGATACGCCACCATTATCACTTTCAGCACACTGATTACTTTAGTAACAACAAGAAAAGTCATTTTGTTCACTGAGTGTGCTCTGCAATTCTTCTTATGCGTTGTGTTGTCCTGTGAATGCTACCTCTTGGGTGTCATGGCGTACGATTGCTTCATGGCCACCTGCAACCCATTGCTCTACACTGTCATCATGACCAAGCAGTTTTGCATGCTGCTGGTGCTAGAGTACTTCATGAGCTGCATAAATGCAATTATTCAAACTATATCTATATTTCATTTGTCCTTCTGCAACTCAAATGTCATCAACCATTTCTTCTGTGATGTGCCCCCCGTCCTGAAGCTGTCTTGCTCTGACACTCACATCACAGACGTTGTTCATTTCACCTGTACTGCTGTGGTGATAACATCTACTCTCCTGATCATCCTCGTCTCTTACACATACATTGTGGTCGCTATTCTAAAGATCAGCTTCATAAAGGGCAGGCACAAAGCCTTCTCCACCTGCGCCTCCCACCTAACAGCCATCACCATCCTCTATGGAGCAGGCTCTTTCATTTATTTAAGGCCTAGTTCAAAGTACCTCATGGACTATGACAAAATCATTTCTTTGCTTTATACCTTTGTGATCCCCATGTTGAACCCCCTGATCTACAGCCTGAGGAACAAGGAGGTTAAACAGGCCTTTCAGAGGATGCTAAACAGGAAGATTTATTCTCAGTGAATTTAAATGTTGGGAATGGGTAGGGGTGTGGAACAGTTTGTATAGTGGGGGTGCTGAGAGCCATTGAACCAAACTGTAAACACTGTATATGATGGAAACCACTTCAAGCCAGGAGATGCAGGGGGTGGCAGCACCTCCAGCACCCCTAGTTCAAGCACCTATGGAAATGGGTTTTTAACAGTAAATAGGAGCAAAAGTGAGGAGTGAGTTCTCTACATCATTATCTCGGTTTCTGTAGGTAACGAATCTTGTGCATCTTGCACCAAAAAGAACTAAGGAGCAGGTTTCCAACCAGATCTGTATCAACAGCTATGAGTTTGCCTCTTATCAAGTAACCAGATTCTCACTTGGATCCCAACAGGATCAAGTAGCCAGATTCTCAGAGCTGCTCAGCATCCACTGTGGAGCCATTTTATGCTAAGGCTGCTTTGCCAGCCTCAAGTGAAGGGTAGGCTGGTCCAGTGGTTCAGGCACTGGCTGAGGACATGGAAAACCTGGCTTCAATTTCTTGGTCCACAGTGGATGTCCTGTGTGACCTCAAGCAAGTCACTTAGCCTCCCTGTGCCTCAGTTCCCCACCTGTACAATGGAGATGGTGTTTTGTGAGGGTGGATACTTTAAAGGAAAAAAAACACACAGTGAAGTGCTGCGAGAGCTACTGATGTAAGAAAAAGGCATCAGTATTATTAGTAATTTGTTTTGGACGCATGGGTTGGGCCCTCTAATAATGAGAGTGTCTGAAAAATAATTTACATTTTATAATAATAAACACATGCACACACACAATTATTATTTGCCTTCTAGGTTTTGAATATTTGAGTCATTCAAATCACTGAATATTTGTATGAACTCCGGTCATGTTTACAAGCTTTCATTAGCGGGTCTTACCTGGAGTAAAGGGCATGCCTCATTGAGCCACTTTTGGGCATTTAAGCACTGCCTTATACAATGCTAGCCCACTCATTTTGTACAACATTCTACTTACTAACCAACGGTCCTTTCTGTTTCATGGAGGTCTACATATAATTTACCTGGTTGCCTGGTCGTCTATACTAAAAGCTTTGTATGGGTTTGTTCCTCTCATGTTTCTAAAGGGCAGCTAACAAAAATACACACAAAGCATTGTCATTAGAAGTCAATGCCTTCAACCAAGTTATGCTGGCTGAGAATTTGGTCCTGTATATACATCTGTGACAGACTTGAGAAACCCAGGCATGGTGTTGAGACCATTGCATCAACTTTATCAATGTTATCTGTTTGTTGGTGAGCCAAAACTCAGGAAACATAACAATAATTACTGTCATTTTAAGATGTGCCCAGAGAATATTCATAGACCTGTGCAGCAATAAGTGTTCTGTGTATTTGTGTGTTCTGGTTTCACTGGGTGGGTTTCCCGTGGCCTCTGGGGGATGAGTAATGCAAAACCTAGCCTTTGAAGCTTTGTCCTTTGGAGTAAGTGGCAGTGATTGGTTTTACCTGTTTCAGGAGGCCTCAAACAATGAAAGCCTTTTGGGTTTAAAGGCTGAATTTAAACTAACTGATGGGCCCTTGTTTTGATCCAGCAAACTGGCATGAGCCATTAATTAAGGGGGCAAAACCTACCTGAAGGGATTTTAAGACTGTAACCTGCCAGGTCTCCATGTGGAAGATGGTTGGCACTTGGGAAGCCAAATGTGCCTTTTTTAGACCCTTTGATTGTTTTATGATATGTTTTCTCTGTAAGGCTTCAACAGAGCAGGGGCTGCTTACCCAGCTGAAGAGTCGCTCCTGGCTGGATCCTCTGGAGATGTAGAAGAAACATCTTTGTTTTGCGTTGCTTTTCACTAGTGTCCAGGATGTGCACCCTGACCCTTGCAGGCATTCAGGGGGTTAGGAAATCAGCTCCCTTCACAGAGACGTTACCTGTTGCTGTGTGTGGAACAGCAGGGTAAGCCTGGACTGTTTCCTGGGCTGCACGAGTATTTTGTTTGCCTGTTTTCCATCTTGGACTACTGTCAGGCCTTGTAGGGAAATCACACCCCACCTCCAAATCAGTGCTACAGCAACAGGTGCAGGGAATGTGGGGTCTGAGCTCTGTGTGTGTGTATATATATATAATATATATATATAACAGTGCACTGAAGAGTAGAGTGGGAAATGTATATATCTAAGGACAAAAATCTAGGCTTACCAAATGGGGGACTCTATCCTGGGAAGCAGTGACTCTAAAAATGATTTGGGGGTCATGGTGAATAAACAGCTGAACATGAGCTCTCAGTGTGATGCTGTGGCCAAAACGGTTAATCTGATCATGGGATGCATGAACAGGGGAATCTTGAATAGGAATAGAGAGGTTATTTTACCTCTATATGTGACCACTGCTGTGAAACTGTGTCCAGTTCTGGTGGCCACAGTGAAAGACGGATGTTGATAAATTGGAGATGGTTCAGAAAAGAACCACCAGAATGACTAAAAGATTAGAAAACATGGTGTACAGTGGCAGATTCAAAAAAATCAATCTATTTAGCTTAACAAAGCAAAGGTTTGAGGGTGGCTTGATCACAGTTTATACAGCCAGCATGGGGAGCAAATATTTAATAATGGGCTATTCAATCTAGCAGACAAAGGTTTAACACAATCCAATGGCTGCAAGTTGAAGCTAAACAAATTCGGACTGGTAATAAGGTGTAAAGTTTTAATGATGAGTGTAATTATCCATGGTAACAATTTACCAGGGGATGTGGTGGATTCTCCATTATTGGCAATTTTTAAATCAAGTTTGTGTGATGGGTTCCTCCCTAGGTGCCACCTGGGACTTGGGTACCAATGACCCATGAGCTTGGGCTCCCTTTTACCTTGTACTGCTGTGACAAGCTGCCAATCCCTCTCCAGCCTGCACTTTCACCAGCATACATACAGGTAGGAACAAATTCATCTGCAGTTACCTGCAGGCAGGCTTTTTAATCAGCCCCTGCACGTGAAGGCTTCAGCTAGGGCACCTCTCAGTTCCTAAGGCATATATACAGATATATAAACCCCAAATATCATCATCTTGCACTGTACAGGGAACTGAACAGCATAAGCTCATAAAATTTGCCCCCCTCCCTCAATGTGGAGAGGAATATGCATCAGCTTTCTCCCCCTGAGTTATGATTCCCACACACTGGTTTTAGATAAAGAAAAACAAGTTTCTTAACTACTAGAGATAGATTTTAAGTGATTATAATGGATAACAAACAAATCAAAGCAGATTACCTAGCAAATAAAAAATGCAAACTAGGCTTAATATACTAAATAGATTAGATATGAATAGCATATCCTTACCCTAAGAGAGAATACAAGCAGCCTGCAGATTAAGGGACAAGCTGCGCTTGCTTACAGCTTGGAATCCCCAGGCATTCCATTCACAGGCTAAAAATCCCTTTAGCCTGGGTTCAGCATTTCCCCCAGTTCAGTCTTTGTTCCTTAGGTGTTTCCATGAGTCTGCTTGGGTGGGGAATCAGTGAAGAACTAAGATGATGTCACTTCCCTTCCTTATATAGCTTTTGCATATGGCGGGAACCCTTTGTTTTAAAGCCTGGTTCCCATGCCAGGCAGTGGAAAAATACTGACGTCCCAAAATGGAGTCCAGCACCAGGTGACTTGGTCACATGTCGCTGTAGTGTTACAGCAGCCGTTACTCAGAGGCTGGCTGTAGCATCCTCAGGAAGGCCCCCTAGCTGGGAGATAAGCTTTTCCTAAGGCCTATTGTTTCTTCCTAATGACTCATTAAACTGAGTGTGTGCTTCCCAGCGAACCATCTAGATGGAAAGCAATTTGCCTAGTGGGTGTAACTACATTTTGAAATACAGATGTATAGTCAATGTTCATAACTTCAGATACAAAAATGATACATGTATACAAATATGATAATCATATTCAGCAAACCGTAACCTTTCCAATGACACCTCACCTGACTGATCTTCCATAATACATTATGATTATGTTATAATCATACAATAATATAACTGTGAAGAACATGGGGCGCAGTGTCTCAGTTTGAATTATTTGTCATGCTCTTGGAATTATTTTGGGGACCTTCTCTGAGCTGTGTTATCCAGGAGGTCATGCTAAAGGATCACAGTGGTCCCATCTGTCTTTGATATCTATGAAACAGGAGGTCAAACCTGTACGGTGAGGGATGTTGAAGAGGCATTAGCTTTCTGTCCCCCAAAGCCCCATGTTCATATCTGCCCTCCTTCCAAAAATATCCCCATTGACTCCACACTAATCCCTGTACTGTTCCTGAATCTTCCAGACATCTCCTCAATGCGCTGATTTCTGCCTCTCAATGGGGAGGAGTGCTTAGGCAGAAGAGCCAGGCTGTGCTGGATGGGAGATGATGCTGGAGCAGTTAAGGGATTAATTTATAGGGACCAATACACTCTATAGCTGCATAAAAATGCCAGGGAGCGAGAGGCAGTAGAGGAGAGCTAGGAAATTAAATGCCCCAAACCTTTGTTAATGCAGAGATCTGATGAAAGGGTCATGTGCACTCCAGACTGCTGATAATTCCCATGGCAAGAAGACACTCTTTTACACCTACAGAGACAATCAACCACATTCAGCATTTAAATGAGGTTTATTTGATCCCAGAAAGTGCACATGCATCTCTTCTCATATCCCAACCTCTGCCAACCTGCTCCAAAAATCCCTCCACCATTTAATACAGCTCTTCTCAACCCAGTGATAGCAGCTGGAGTGCATGAAAAATGTTGGAATTGAAGACCAGTATTCTCCTTGCCTTTCTCTAGCCTCACTCTAGGCATCTATGCCAATGCCACTATGCATACGTGTACTGAATTCAGTCTGTCCTTTGGCCACTCCAATGTCCTCCATCACTTCTTCTGTGATATTCACTCACTCCAAGAAATCTCCTGCTCTGACATTCTCATCAATAAGTGAGTGCATTTCATCTTTGCAGCCATAGAAACAATAGGCACCATTCTCACCATCCTCATCTCCTACATTTACGTCATCTTTGTTATCCTGAGGATCCACTCCAGGGCAGGAAGGCACAAAGCCTTCTCCACCTGCGCCTCCCACCTGACTGTCATTTCCTTCTTATATGGGACCTTCATCTTTACATATTTATGACCCTCATCTGGCACCTCAGTGGACTGGGGGAAAATAGTGGCCGGGTTCTATATCCTTGTGATCCCCTTGCTGAACCCGCTGATCTACAGCCTGAGGAACAAGGAAGTGAAGGATGCTCTGAGGATGACAATATACCAGAAAATTATTCCTCGCTGGATGTAAACATGGGGACTGGTTTTTCTGATCAGTACTGGAGTGCAGATATGAACTAGTTCTCACTCATTAAGTCATTATGCAGAAATTTCTATCATCTGTGATTTACAAGGGAAAACAATATCCAAATGGAACTTGAGCCCGATAATAAAGGAAGGTGTCATGTCCCTTGAAAAACAGTGTCCAGTAACAGCTTCTCCTTTATGCACCGTTATGTGATCTCTGCAATATAGGCATCGCCCCGTGCTTGTTCCACTAACTTTTGAACTATGTTGGTTAACTTAGCAGATAATATAAAGAGGACATACTCAGACTGTAATTATTTCCCTTTGCCACCGCTATTATCTCAGTTCCCACAGCCCCCACCTAAAATCACTGTACAATTAATTAAAGGGAGGTGCACACGGAGAGGGGGTTTTATAGATATTCAGACAGATGGTTCTGTTCGGGGACAGACAGGTAGACACTAGATAGACAGATGTTTTTCTATGGGGATAGACAGACAGAGACATGGTTATGTCTGGGGTTAGACAGAAACACATCATTAGACAGACACAGGAGAAAGGAAGGATGGTCCAGAGGTTATCGCACTCACCTAAGACTTGAGGGGTCTGAGTTTAAATTCCAGCTCCACTGCAGACTTCCTTTGCGACCTTGAGCAAATCACTTAGGGCCAGATTTTTTAAAGGGATTTCAGTTCCTAATTCCTATTGAAATTTATGTGGCCTAAATACCTTTAAAAACCTAGGTTTAGTCTCCCTTTGCCTTTGTTTGTCACTTGTAACATGGAGGTAAGAGAAACAGTGTGTGAGCAAGACATGAGAAGTGATTCTTCTGCTCTACTCCGCACTGATTAGACCTCAGCTGGAGCATTGTGTCCAGTTCTGGACATCACTTTTCAGGAAAGATGTGGACAAATTGCAGAGAGTCCAGATAAGAGCAACAAAAATGTGAGTGCCATGTCTCCGTGTAGCTCGCAGAAGCAACGGCACATCCCCAATCCAGCTTCTATGCGTAGGGAAAGCCAGGAGGCTCGACATGCGGCCCATGCCCCAAATACCGGCCCTGCAGCTCCCATTGGCTGGAAACCATGGCCAATGGGAGCTGCACGGGTGTCATCTGCAGACAGGCAGTGCACAGAGCCTCCTGCCTGCATCTCCCTTTCTGCGCCCTACCCATGAGCTTCCTCCCACCCTCTATACCCTTGATTCCAGCCCAGAGCACCCTCCTGTACCCAAACTCCTCATCCCCAACCTCACCCTAGAGCTCACATTCCCCAGCTCCCATGCTCTCCCACACCTCAACCCCAATTTTGTGAGCATTCATGGCCCTCCATACAATTTTCTGGACCCAGTGCCCCTTTAGCTGAGGTGCTGCCACCTGGCAGTAACCCATTTCTCTCAGGGTCTCCCTTCCCCAGGAACCCTCCACCTTCTATCCCCACCTCATCTCAGTATATGGCTATTGCCAATCATTGTCTAGCCCCACACCCTGGGACAGACTGCAGTATCAGCCACTCATCACTGGCAAAGTTGAGTTTGGACCTGCTGCCTTGGTCTACCCCAGGGCTGCCCTCTGCAACCCCGAGGACCTCTTGGCCTTATGCTAGGCCGCAGCTTGGAGCTTTCCAGGCTGGAGCTCCCCAGCCCTGCTCCACTCAGGTATCCTGTCTGTAGCTCCCTGCAGCCAGGCCCTTCTCCCTGTATAAATAGAGAGAGACTGATCCTTCTGGCTTTCCTGGCCTTCTTATAAGGCCCTGTTGCTCAGTTTGGGGTGTGGCCCCAGCTGCAGCCACTTCCCCCAATCAGCCAGGGTTTTACCTTGCCCAGCCCCAGCCCTCTGCAGGGCTTTTCCAGCCCCTTCCAGGCTGGAGCGGGTGGTCACCCCGTTACACAGCACAGAGATAAAATATTTTCTTTCTATTAAAAAAACCAAAGGAAAATAACAAACAAAAACCCTTCATTTAACGTTACTTACATTTGCTTTCATCAATAAAATCATTAGGAAATACAAAATCAAGGTTTTTAAACAGGCTGGAAAGGTTACAAAGTGAAGCATTCTCAGATTAGCAAATGTCCAAAGAAGTGTTGCCCTCGCACCCTCAATTCAGTCCTCTTGAGCATTTGCAGGATGATGCAGACTTTAATGACATGATCCCATAGTATTTTTTCCCCCATGGGACCCCGCCTTATTCAGTGCACAGGGTTTTCTTCTCTGGGGCTGTGTATTGAAGGAGTCTTGCCTGTAGGATCCGTGCCTCATTTACTGCAGAGTTAACATTGCACAGGCAGTGCTCATTCTGGTATTTCCTAACTTGAGAGTGCTTTGCTTTGCAGCCTTTTATACCTCTGTGCATTTCCTAATGTTTATAGCTTGCTTTACTGATGAGAACAGTCTTTATGACAAAGGGTTTGGTTATTTGTGTGTGTGTGTGTGTGTGTGTGTGTGTGTGTGTGATGTCTCCATTATTTATCTGGTCAGTGTCAATAGTGTGCGCTTTACAAGACAGAAAAAGTAAGGACACTCCCTGATACAAAGCCCTTATGATCTAAGGAAGACTGACACATAAAAAGAAAGCAGGATATGTAAAAACTAGGACATTCTTTCTTTCTTTTGATGAATAGTCATTTATTTATTATGAATTATTATTATGATTAAAGAAAGGGTGGTGGATTGGGGAACTTGTTTGGTGAGGATGTTTTATGCAGAAGTTTCCATTGTTTGGCACATGCAGCTGATCTGAAGTGCCACACAGTGCTAGGTTTGGGGTAGCAAGCACTCTCACAATGGCAAAGAGCTTTTTCAGAACTCTGATGCAATCTTCCCTTGATGCTGATCATCTATGGTGGCCTTTAACCTTAGTCTCATCTCAGGTTCTTTCCACCTATGGAATGCTCTCTGGTGATTTGCTGCCTTCTCATGGCATGCCACATTTCTAGCTAGATTTTTCCAGTCCTTTGTTCCTGTAGAACGCAATGTGGCTGGAACATTAGACTGGAGGAGTTTGCAACAAAAACAGTATGTAGCATTCTGGGTTTTTGAGTACCTAAGCCTTGGCCTCTCCACTTTGTCATTGGGGATTTCACACCAGGAATGTGTTGGATGGAAACTTCTATTTTCATTGTTTTTGGGGAACATGAAGTTTTTCACTTGCTGGGGCCCATGCAGTACAAGGAAGTCCCTCATGCTATTGCTCAAGTGGGTCCACAGTCCTGGATCATCTAGACTTAAGGAACTAAACTCAGCAACAGCTGTTTCTTACACCTCCACCAAACTCTTCTCTGAGCTACACTTTTCTTCAGGAATGTGCGTGGTTACATCCATTTGAGATGGATATACGGATGCTGCAGTAGCTGCCAGGTCACCTGCACTCTGACTAACTGGAAGATCAGGCATCTCCTCACCACTCACATCATCACTGGGGCCAGAAAGCTCACTGTGAACATTTGTGTCTATGTATCTCAGGGGAGCTCCTTCCTGCTTAGACAGAAAAACTTCCTTTGCTTTCTTTTTCTGAATGCTGCCCCAGAGGGGCATTTTCTTCTTTCACTCATGACTGCTGTTCTGTGCCAGCTATAGTGGCTCTCAGCACTCCGTTGAAGGGGACAAATAAGCAGGGTAGTAACAGGGCCTGAGTGAGGGAAGATATCAGCGTCTTAAGGGCCTAACTGGCTCCTGCTACTTCAGTTGACTGCCTGTTCTCCTCAAGCGGGTTCAGGGAAGCAGCAGGAAATAGGAAGCTCCCTGAGAAGCTGGTGTTAATCAGTCCAGGCTCCTGGGGGTGCTAGATAGGTACATAAGAGGCTTCTCCTCCTTTCTCTCCCTGCAGCTCCTGCTGCTTTCTGTTATTCCCTCTCCCCTTTTCTCATGCCTGCCTGTTATGTCTCTTGTGCCCACCGTCCTCCAGCACAGCACTCCACCATCTGTGTGTCTAGAGCAGAGGGAATACATACACACCAGCACCAGACACAATTTTCTACACTCTGGGTCCTAGTGGTGCCCTCCCACAGTCAGGCACCTGAGGCAGCCGCCTCAGTTCACCTCATGGTAAGGCCAGCCCTGTCCTGTGGGCATGGAGAACCTAACTCCCATTGAGGTCAGCCAGGGAGGCTGAATGTGCACATTGCAGGAAATAGACGACAGGGCAGCATAATCCACTGAAAAAAACGCGTATTGCTAATTGCAACCCAGGCTCTCACTGTGTGGCTCTTGTCCTGCCTCTGTTGGCTAGAGCATGAGCAGGGCTTTCTGAGACAGCTGCTTCTGCTGTGGCCAGCCATCGAAGCAAGTTTCCCATCGTCTCTCTTCTGGCTGTGGATGTTTGACTGCAGCAGCTCTGCAGAGGTCCCAGCCTCGCTCTCTAATGTCCATTCTCTCCTTGCTTCCATGGCGCTTCATGGACCATTGAGTAGCCTCATGAAAACATCCCAGTTATGGACACAGGCACCTGCACTGATTCCCCAAGCTAAAGTCCCCTTTGCAATCCAGGGAAACAGCCTAGGTTGTCTGGAGCACAGGGTTTGGTCCATGGTGACTGCAGACACTGCCCCTGCTGCACTGCGACTCCTGGGACACCTCTAGCCCATCAGCACTCAGCTCTCCCGCATTTTGCTGAGCGGCTGAGATCTGGGGGAACAGAAACCCTTTGTTAGAGACGGAAAATCTCCTCCCAGGAACACTCTGTCAATGGCTGCCAGAGGCTGTCCCTGTGAAACCCCAAATGTGCAGCCCCTCGGATTCCCACAGGGGAGATCTCAGCTCATTCACTTGTCACCCGCGGCTGCAGTCTCTGACAGGGGGAATGTAGAGGGGTTTTTGCCAATGGTTCCTTCTACAGCGCACATAATGGGAGGAGGTTTGGCTTTGTGATGTGAGGCCTGGTCTGAGAATCAGGCCTCCTGGGTTCTGTGGCTCTGGAATGGAGCGTGGTCTAGTGGGTGTGAGAGGGGCTTGTGCTGAAGGACCTTGGGTCAATCCCCACCAATTCCTATGATGTCTACATGTGGCCATGATTTTACTTACCTCTCAATGTAGATTATTTAGCCCATTCCTGGACACGTGTTCCATCTGCTGCTGGCCATCCCTGAGATGTAGGTCCTTCATCCACTCAAGGACATGGCACATCTAGGTCAATCCAGCAGCTCCCATCTGGTCTTCACCTCCGCAATGGACGGTGAGCTCTAACCTGACCAGAGAAAGACAGGGTGGTGTTCTTCAGGGGAATCTGCTGGAGTTCCTGCATCCCCTGTTCCACCTCACACCTTGACATGCTAAAAGTTTTCCAAAGATACCACTAATCTCGGATAAACAAAGCAGCTGAGATGAGGTCAGTGTGGGTGGATTTACTGAGCAGACTGGTTCTAATGGAAGAACAGATTTCTCCCCTGCTCTAGGGAGATTCCCATAGGAAAAGTCTCTGATGGTGTGGGTGGGGGCAATGCAAACCCTCAGCCCCTTGAATGGCAGGAACTCAGGACTCGGGGAGTTAAGAGGTGTCTTTGTCCTGCTGGAGTGAGCAGATCTGGAGAGCAGGAAGAGCACTAGTGGCATTGTAGGAAAGACAGTGACTTCTACCTGTGAAGGTGGCTGAAGCTTCTGGCAGACATTAGAGTCCAGGATCCTTACACCTCCTTTGGGGATCCTTTTCCTAGGAATAAAATAAGGACACCACACAGAGAATGACATTTGAATCCCATGTCTGGGATCCACGGAAAAGGGATGATCTCAACCAGGCTACATACCAGGAACCCGATTTTTGCCCCAAGAGCCACAATTACCCAGATGAGCTTTTCTTCCCCATTTGCTTTCAGGTTGTTTACTCACAGTATTCATTTGTTTGCATTGCCAGGTCTCCACTCTCTGCAGCTGTTCATTGGTTTAAGCAACAGTCTTTCAGTTTTTGCTTGTTTCCTCTTCTTACAGTGTAGCACCTGCTTCGCACTTTTTAAAAAAATCAATTCAAACCAAAATCCTGATCCTACATTGAAGAGGAAGGTTTCTGAGAATTCGGCTGCAGAACTTTAGTGTCTGCATATTTCAGTCACTATTATATATTAAGGTGCAGGTCTGATGCAATCTGCAACTCCAAGAATGCCTATATGACACATGGAGGGCCCTTAGAATACCTGTTAAAAGAGAAGAAGAGACTAGATTAAAAGGTGGAGAAATCAACCAATGCATCAGCACTTCTCTGCATCATTGAAGCGCCAGGCATGGGAGCAAAACAGGTTAAAAATCCCCATGGTTCTTTCCCACTAGACTGACGTCCAAAAAGAAAAAGACCTTCAGCCAATTATTTCCTTACACTCTGAAGGGGTGAAATTCAGCCCTGTGCAGACAGCCAGGGCAAGGTCTGTGCATCACAGCGGGTTTAAGTGGCACTTCACTGCACAGGTGCTGGGAGACATCGGTGGCACAGTTTTCCTCCTGGATTGGAACAGCCAGCTGGAATCCTGTGAGGTACAGAGCAGAGAGAGGTTAGGGCCACAACGTTCAGCTCAGAGGCTGAGCTTCTGCAGACTTTTGGGATGTTCCCATCTGAGGAGGAGGATTTTGGCCAGCTCCAGTTCAGAGCTTTCAGTTACTTCAACCAGTGATTCTCTGGCACAGTTGATCTAAAGTAACCGAACTTTTCAGACCTTGCCACCGTCTCCGACCCCCCTCGCACCTCATATTGCCCTCTAACAGTCCTGTCCCTTCTCTTGATCCCTGCCAAGCCCAAATACAGAGCCTAGCCCATGCTCCTCTCAGACCCTCTCCTCACACGATCCTCCCCTACCTTTGACAGACTGATCCCTGTGCCCTTTACCCAGCTCCTGGAGAAATCATGGCTCCTCAGGACAACCTGGGAGTGGGTGGTTCCAAGCTCTGTGTGGGGTGCATGGTTTTCCATCTAAGCATCACTGAGAGCCAGCATGTCTTGATTTCACAGGATGAGTGAAGTCTAGGAAGCGCTGCACTTCTTGAGGACTTCAAACTTCGCTCCATTTATGAATGGCTTCCACCTTATTTGGATCAATCGTAACACTTTCTGGGGAGAGGATGCACCCCAAAAACTCTGTGGAGTGTTGGCTGGAGGTTCCGCTTTTCCAATTCTGTGTTGAGACCATGCTGCTGAAACCTCTCCAGTTTCGGATGTGCTGCGTGTGCTGCTCTGGGTTCTCCAAAAGAGACGTATGTCACCCGAATAGATGACATTGTCCCCAAATACATCACTGATGAAGTGTTGCAAGGTCAGGGGACTGTTAGTTAGCAGAGAACATCTCGGGGCTAAAACAAAGTCCGAAGTTCTCACGGGGGTGATGAAGGAGTCCAGGTTTCCTCTCAGCAGCCTTTCCACGATTTCTAAAACATGTGTCCTTGGTAAGAGATGGCCTCATCTGTCAAGTGCTGGGACTTATGGGGTAATGGTGCTGCATTCTGATTAGCAGAGGACCTTGGGAGGAGTTCTGAGTGGGGTCATACGACCCACTTCCAGACGGGTCACCCTGCCCTGGAATTCTCCCTGATTGGTCAAAATCTCCTCTTAGGGCAGTCCTATCGGGTCAAAACCCATCCTAATTGGTAGATGGCGGTGGGAGGAGTTCTTAGAGGGGGTCAACGACCCACTTCTGGACAGGTCACCCCACCTCGGAACTCACCCTGATTGGTCAAATCTCCTCTCAGGGTGGTCCTTTTGGGATGAAACCCATCCTGATTGGTAGAGAGTTGTGGGGAGGAGTTATTAGAGTGGTACATGACCCACTTCCGGACCCATCACCCCCACACATCAAATCTCCTCTCGGGATAGTCCTTTTGGGGCAAAATCCATCCTGATTCATAGAGAGTGGTGGGAGGAGTTCTTAGAGGGGTCACATGACACACCTTGCTTCCAGTCATGTGGCCACCTTGACCCCGGAATTAAAACCCTCCATGGGGCGGGACTTCCAGTAACAGGTGGGAGAGACTAAGGGGTCAATGGGTGGGGCTTGGGAGGGTCAAGGGGAGAGGTTAGGGTTTGATTGATGGTGGCGTTCCTGATAAATACCAAGGTTACATAGATACCTTAGAAAGAAATGTGAACTCGTTACCTCTGGACCAGGACTATGACTGCCCTATTGACCTACCACCTTGATTGAAAGTTTCTTTTCCCTGTATTTATGAATTGTTGGGACCAGAATTAGTGGATCTCCCTGCATAGAAGTCATGAAAACTGGTCCTAAGAGCAGGCCCTTTTTGAGAAGAAGAAATGTGGGACTCTGCTACGCCACTCTTTAGACAATCAGCTCCTGAACAAAGTGATCATTTGAAACATTACCCTTTGCTGTGAATCCCACAATTGTTGACTCACAGGAAATCTGCAAAGGTTTTCATCAAACTTCATCTGCAAAGATTTCCAATCTAACGCTCGTTTGGGCAAGGGACAAATGGATGACAGATTTCAAAATACAGAGAAAGATATCACACAGATAAATGAATGATTAAAAAGCAATCGCTTCTCAATGGGTAAGGAACCGGGGGTTGTGTAAATCTAAAAACAAGCTGTCATAAACAGATGGTTACAGGTTAATGCCTCTTTTACCTGTAAAGGGTTAAGATGTTCACCTAGCCTAGCTAACACCTGACCAGAGGAACTCATGGGGGAACAAGATGTTTCAAAAGGAAGGAGGGAAGTTTTTCCTTTGTTTAGCATTTCAGTTTCAGTCGGAGTGAAAAAGATCAAGGAACCAACCTCTCATCAGAGTAGTAAGTTTTAGAAAGAAATAAACAGGATTATGTTTACTTCTTTGTAACCTGTCTTATGCAATTAGAGGTAGAATCAAACTGGGTATTTGGGTATTTCTTTGTGTAACTAAATTTGTGCCCAGGGGAACATCCTCTGTGTTTTGAACCTGTTGTCTGTGAGAGTAGCTGGTATGCTAATCTCTCCCAGAGGGTTTTCTTTTACCTTTCTTTTCTTTAATTAAAAGCCTTTTTCTTAATACCTGATTGATTTTCCTTGTTTTTAGATCCAAGGGGATAGGATCTGGATCCACCAGGAGTTGGTGGGAGAAAGGAGGGGGGATGGGTAATTTCTCCTTGCTTTAAGATCCAAGGGATTGGATCTGGACTCACCAGGGAATTGAAGGAGTCTCTCAACGCTACCCAGGGAGGGGAAGGTTTTTGGGGGAAAGGGAGTGATCCAGACACTGAAAATTCTGGATGATGTCAGCGATACCAGATATAAGCTAGTAAATAAGCTTAGAAGTGTCCACATCTGTACCCTAAAGTTCAGTGTGGGGAAGGAACCTTGACACAAGCAGTGAGGTGCTTACACTGTTTCTGTTCTGAAAATCTCTCAACAGCTCGATGATGCCTTTCTAGAGGACCTGGAGGCCGTGGGCAGCGTTGCATCGAGCAGTGAAAATGAACCGGGCCCACCTTGGTTTTGCTCAACGCCAATACAAATTGTTGAAGAGGACTCTGAGAATGATGGTGTTTAGGAGGAGGCTTGGCATAGAACTAACTGAACCAGTGGAGCCCATGACCATGCTTTTAAAGAAAATAACCTGCTTACAGCTGGAGTGGAAAAATTGCAGGCACCTTCTGGTTTGGTTATTTTCTTTAAAACACAATCAGGGTCTCCACTCACTTGCACAGCATTTCTCCAGTTATGGCAATCATGTGAAGAAGGACATGTATATCACTAATTGTGGTTTTTTGCTATAAAACCTGTTGAAAAATCTCTATTCAAGGGGGCGCCAGTTCTCTGGTCCCCCCCTGCATGCTCATAATAAAGGGGCCTCGGGCGATTCTGATCCAAACACACCGCAGGGTCATTTTTCCACGACACGGATTGATTTTGGCTGTCTAGTCCACACAAAAAGTTACAGATCCCATTTTAACTATAGTTGTGCTTAATATTGTTTTAAAAAACTTTAGTTATTACACAGTTTGTATAGGGATTTGGTGGCAATAGTAACTAACATTTTTGCTTGTTCTTTAACCAGAAGGCCCAAACACACATGGGGGGGAACGGAACAAGCATGTGCCTGCAACACTTTCTCCCATAGTGAAAGGGAACCTTTTTGCAAGTGGCTTTTAAAAGCATGGGCGGGGGGGGGGGCGCGTATTGAAAAGTATATGGAGGCAAACTTGGTTTGGTGTGTTTCTAAAGCTGCTGATTTGTGTGTGAAAGGGGTCTGTGCAAGGCATAGGTGTAGGGTTTTAAAAGTACTTAGTTTGTTTCAAACTAAAAAGTTTTTATTTACTGTGCCTAATGTGATGTGTTTTTAAAAATGGGTTTGAGGCAATTGTGGGGAATCATCCTAACTATCCCAAAGGCCCAAGCACACATGGCTGGAGGACAGAACAAGCAGGGGCCTTTTAAATGCATGGGCGGGGGGGGTATTGAAAAGTATATGGCTGCAAACTTGGTTTGGTGTGTTTCTAAAGCTGCTGTTTTGTGTTTGAGAGGGGTCTGTGCAAGGCATAGGTGTAGGGTTTTTAAAGTACTTGGCTTGTTTCAAACCAACAGGGTTTTTTTCCTGTGCAAAAAGTGGTTTAAAATGGATTTTAAAAGCAGTTTGGTTTTTTTATTCTATAAAACGTATTTGTAAAAAATGTTTTTGAGGTTTTTGTTGTTTGTTTGTTTGTTTGTTGTTTTTTGTTTTGTTTTTTAAGTGGTAGAAATAAACTTAAAACCTGTGTTTGTCGTACAGCCTGAAATGGATGATTTGTTTTAAAGCTGTGACTTTTTAAACAGAAAAACACCCTAATGAATATTTAGTTTTTAAGTTTACAAGACGGTTTCATGTGTTTTATAATAATGCTCTTTGCTCCACAGTACAGTGAAAACATGAGAGATCCTTAGAGCAGAGGGAAAACAAGCTCAAAAGAAAAGGGAAAGAGACAGCTGAAAGGGAAAATTCACCAGGATCAGTAACTGATGGATGGATGAAGCCCAGTAAATATATTTTGCTTATTGGTTGGGTTGTTCTATGAGGTTTTGTATTTTAAGTGAACACATAGGTGTGGGTGGGAAAGATGGTAAAGTTCAGTTTTGTAAAATGGTTCCCCCCACCCCTCATAGGCATGGCCAACTTTTCTGACAATGCTTAGTCAGCGCTACAAGAACACCTCCTCCAGAACTGCCAAAGAACCAGGAATCTGCTTTGAGACTTTTAACAATGCAAAACAGCACAAGAGTGCAGATGAAGCATCTGGGCAGTCCAAACCTCATATCCGTCAAACCCAAGGGCAAAACAAGACTCTGGGAAAAAACAATCACACAACCACAACTTCAGTTCCTCAGCGGCCACTGCCACACCAAACCCTGAGAAAACACATTCACAAACCCAGAGCATGCGCTCATGGGGCTCTGAACGTGCGCAGAACCCCACACACTTTCACAAACCTGGAGCACACGCTCGAGGGGTTGTGAATAAAACACCAAGGACTGACAAACCATTCTCCCAAAACCATAAGTTCGTCACTGCTCCCCTATATTCTAGTATTTGGGAACAGTGTGATGCTTCATTCAGAAAACTGATGGACGCTGTGTCCCCGAGGGGCTAAAAGAATGGCATTCTAAAAAGAGTTGGGAAAAATCTGACACTTCACTCAGAACACTGGTGACCTCTGTATCCTCAGGGGGCCTAACGACTGACCGCAACTCGCTTACTGGATGCTGAAATGAGTCTGTTCTTCAAAGAACTGACTTAGCCGAATACTAAAAGGCTAAACCTTACATCGCCGAGCTTCAAAGGTGCCTAATGTACGTGAAGCCGAGTGACGTGGATAAAGTGAAAATCAGTCTGTTTCTACCAGAACAGGGACAGAATGTAACTGCCAACCCCCAGAAACACCAAAGACCCCAGACTCTGTTGCTCAGGAGGTGCTAGATAATGTGAAGAAGCGTTCTAAGAAAAATGCATTAGTATTGCTAAAGAAGCTGGGACAGGCTACAAATCTCTCTTCATAGAACGATAAAGGGGCTTTTGTGTACAAAGGCTCTGTGGTTAATGGTTCTAACATGCTAGACTTAGTCCGGGCCGTGACCCAGAAGTGCTCTGTACCTAGCAGACATGGACCTTAAAGATGGGATGTGTTTATGAATGTCATAGCGGAATGGAACGTACCACCTTCCCTCATGGGCACTGCAGCCAACAGAGCTCTATTGGAACATCTCACGATCTCGACAGTCACTTAATCCAGAGGTGAAAGTAAGCCAGTACGGTCCAGTACGGAGTACCAGCCAGAGCCAATACATCATGCCAGACTGCACTGGCTTCCTCGGCGCAGATTTAAAGGGCTCAGAGCTCCCACAGCTGCAGGGAGCCCAGAGCCCTTTAAATCCCTCCCGCAGCTCCAGCAACCGGGCTGGGGCCAGGATTTAAACGGCTCAGAGCAGGGGTGAAAGTAACTTCCAGGACTTACCGGTACTGCCGGAGTCCTGAGGGGGCATGACCTCAACCGGAAGAGGCAGGGTCTCTCAAGATTTAAAAGTTCTGGGGCACCAGCTGTGGCTGGGAGCCGCAGGGCCTGTAAATCAACCTAGGACTCAGGGGCAAATTAAAGGGCCCGGGACTCTGGCCACAACGGAGCCCCGAGCCCTTTAGATTCCCCCTGCAGCTCTGGCAGCCGGGTTCGGATGTGGATTTAAAGGGCCCGACTGCCCGGAGCTCCCACTGCTGCGGGGAGCCCGAGCCTTGCCAGGCTGGGGCCGGGTTTTGAAGGGCCTGGAGCTCCAGCCGCTGCAGAGACCCCCGAGCCCTTTAAATCCTGGCACCAGACTGGCCGCCGGAGCTGCGGGGGGGATTTAAAGAGCTCTGGGCTCCCCACAGCCACAGGAGCTCCAAGCCCTTTAAATCCCCGCCGAGGAAGCCGGTGCAGTTCGGTACGGCGTACTGGCTCTGGCTGGTATGCCGTACTGGACCGTACTGGCTTACTTTCACCTCTGGCTCAGAGCTCCCACGGCTGCGGGGAGCCCAGAGCCCTTTAAATTCCCTCCAGCAGCTCCAGCATCCAGGATGGGGCCAGGAATTAAAGGGCTCAGAGCTCCCACGGCTGCGGAGAGCCCAGAGCCCTTTAAATTCCCCCTGCAGCTCTGGTGGCCGGGCTGGGGCTGGGATTTAAAGGGATTGGGGCTCCCCGCAGCGGCGGGAGCTTCGGGCCCCTTAAATCCACACCTGAACCCAGCTGCCAGAGCTGCAGGGGGAATTTAAAGGGCTCAAGGTTCGGTGGCGGCCAGAGCCCCGGGCCCTTTAATTTGCCCCTGAGCCCCGGGTTGATTTAAAGGCCCTGGGGCTCCCAGCCACAGTCAATGCTTCAGGACCTTTAAATTTTGAGAGGCCCCGCCTCTTCTGGTTGGGGCCACGCCTCCTCAGGACTTTGGCAGTACCGGTAAGTCCTGGAAGTTACTTTCACTCCTCACTTAATCATTCCTTTACCTGTGTTCACCTTGTCTGCTGGTGACTCCCCCGAGCTGCAATCACATTCCATCTCTAAGGGGGTGGAAAAAGAGAGGCCACCATGCTCATTGGGGTGTCTCACAAGCAGTTGGATTTTGGGTTCAGGTTCCAGCGTAACCATCAACGTTTGGGCCAAAGGGCTCCCCTCGGTCGCTCCCTCCTCCTCCTCGGGACTGTCGCTGATGTAGTGCTTTCTCCGCGCTGGTCAAAGACCCTTGGAAGACAGAGTCCGAAGTTCTCACGGGGGTGGTGAAGGAGTCCAGGTTTCCTCTCAGCAGCCTTCCCACAATTTCTAAAACATATGTCCTTGGTAAGAGATGGCCTCGTCTGTCCAGTGCTGGGGCTTATGAGGTAATGGTGCTGCACTCTGACTGGCACAGGGCCTTGGGAGGAGTTCTTAGTGGGGTCATACAGCCCACTCCCGGACGGGTCATCCTGCCCCAGAACTCGCCCTGATTGGTCAGAATCTCCTCTTGGGGTGGTCTTGTCAGGACAAAACCGATCCTAATTGGTCGAGGGCAGTGGAAGGAGTTCTTAGAGAGGTCAAAAGACCCACATCAGGACGGGTCACACCCCCACCCCAGAACTCACCTTGATTGGTCAAATTTCCTCTTGGGGTGGTCCTTTTGGGACGAACCCCATCCTGATTGGTAGAAAGTGGTGGGAGGAGTTCTTAGAGGGGTCAGATGACACACCTTGCGTCCAGTAATGTGGCCGCTTTGACCACGAAGTAATACTCCCATGGGGCAGGACTTCCAGTGACAGGTGGGAGGGACTCAGGGGTCATGGGGTGGAGTTAGGGTTTGATTAATGGTGGAACCTTTCTACTGCTGCTGGGTGTCCAAGTCAAGAATACTTGAGTATGTCCAGGCAGAACCAGAGCCAGTGTCCAAATCCAGGCCAGAGGTCAAAGCCGGATGGTCAGAAGTACGAGCCAAAGTCCATATCCACGCCAAAGGTCGAATCCGTGTTGTCGAAATCTGAGGGGTTGGGGAAGATCAGGAGGAGGAGGAGGAGGCAATGCTGTGGAGTGGGTGGGTGGAGGGCCTGGAGTGAGGCTAGAGAAAGGCAAGGAGAATACTGAGCCAAGGTTCATAACCAAAATCTGGAGCCAAGAAGGGTCACACCAAAGTCATAGCCAGAGACCGGAGTCAAGAGTCCAGCCAGAGTCAACAGCGACGAAACTGGAGGGCAGGGCAGGGTGGCACATGCGGGCAGGAATGAGGATGACTTACTGGAGCCCTGGAGACCCCTCATCAGGGGACTCCCTTCCTAGCAATAAAAGAAGGACAGCAGGATGACAAAGATGTCTCTGAGCCTGGGGACCAAGCCAAGGGGAGCTCCCATCCAGGCTATGTGCCAGGACCCTGTCACCCTCCCTGTTCATTTCACACTCACAGACCCCCTAGCTGGAGGGGAGAATAAAGGGCAGAAAGCGAAGGTGCCCCTGGGAGAACAGCTCTAGGCTGGGACCCAGTCCACTTCGCAGTTCTACACAGGATTGTGTGACCAGGACCACAGCCCTTCCTCTGCATCTCAGTTCCCTGCCCCAGAGTGTTTGGGGGGAGTTTCATTCCTGGCTGGGAAGGGTTCAAATACCAGGTGGGTGGATTGGGCCCCAGGTGGGGGATGGTCGGACATTTGCTGCATCAGGGGTGACACAGGCCATGGGAAGGTCTGAGCAGTGATGACAGGGGAGGGGCTCCATGTCAGGCCACCCCTCCCAGACTGCAATGGCTATTGAGCATAACCCCTGCTTCTACAGATGCTCTCACTTCTGGGCCAGCCCCACAGCCTGATTCTTCCAAACCAGTATCTAGCCTGGCCCCAGCTCCAGGGGTTGGGGTGGGGCAGAGTGTTCAGAGCGAGGTGCTCGGCCTTGGTTTCTCTCAGTGCTGTGGGCTCTATGGCCTCTCCCCCAGTCCTTCCCCCCAGGCACAGTGAGACAGAGCAGTACCTGAGGCAGGGGGGTGGGAGCTGGTCACGCGAAGGCGGTGGGGGGTCTTCAGTGCTGCCCCACGGAGCACAGCCCCTGCAGGGCTTTGGGGACCTGGCGCAAGCAACCTGATGGTAAATAGCTCAGCCATGATCTTTGCTGTAATGTCCCCCTGTTGCAGGAGAACAAGGAGCAATCAGAGACTCGGACACCCACGAGAACGAAGGGTATTAACGGCACCAGGAGCCAGCAAAATTTCCTCTCCACCTCTCCCCATATCTGGGGGACGGAGTCCCCCGCCCAACCCCCGAGGCGAAATCTTCTCTCTTCTCTAGTGACTTCCATCCCCTCTTCCACCATTGTGGAATGAACTCCTGCCCCCACTCCTCTCAGTCCCCTCCCACGAGAACGGTTCTACCTCCCAACCCAGCGGGAATCCAGCTCCGCTCCCCAGAGTCCCCTCAGCCACCCTCGCCCCCTCCATCTGAGCAGCTGGGAGGCTTTGGGCAGCAGTGCCGTGAGGTGAGAGGAAGTGGACACCTTTCTCCAAGGGATCCCTCATCCTTAACATGATGCCATGGACAGTAGCTCTGGTGAACGGGGCACTTAAGCAGCCTCTGCTGACTGACTCCTCCAGTTCTCCCAGAGCAGGTGGTGGCTGGGATAACATGATACCAGAGCACTAGGAACGAGCCTGAGGCCCGGAGGGGGATGAAAGGCTCATAGAGGTGGCTAGGGGAGTTGGCAGCCCCTAGCATGAGCAATGGCAGTGTCGTGTTGATGTGATGTCTGTTAGGAAATTGCTCTGCTGGGGAGCTGGGTCTGCCCTGCTTTGAGTTGCTCAGGGGACAAGCTGGCACTGACCAATGGCACCTGCCTGGGTCACCCTCTCCTTGCTTCCTGGTCAGCGCATGGGGATGGGATGGGAGTGATTTTCAATGGCCTGGAGGTGAAAGGGCCTGGGGCTCCCTCCCCAGTTGATCCCTCTTTGGTTACCTTGTCCCCTATCAGCTGGCTGGCTTCCCCCAAGATGGAATACGTCAGCACCAGGCCAGCCTGGCTGACATGGAGCAGGGGGTCGTGGATGGCCAGCAGCCCCGCCTGGAGGAAAGTGCTCTTCTGGTCTTCGGTGAATATCTCTCTGAAAACCTAAAACCAACAGAACCAGAGCCCTTGCAATGGCCTAGAACCAGGCTCCAAATCCCTCTAGTGTCTCAGAAGGTGGAGAAGAGTCCTGGGGCAGCCAACCTTCGGGGTTCCATGGACCAGGAACCCCCTTCAGTAGGAGGCTGCAGGCACTGAGGCCTCAAATAGCTCTTTCTGGAGCAGGATTCACTGCAGGTGGCATGAGATGCTGGGAATGTTTCTGCGCGCTCTGGAACCCAGCTCACACAGACAACCCAGGACCCCTGCTGCTCCCAGCAGCGATAGTCCTGCAGCTCACCCACTAGAGGTTCGGGGTCTTTTAGCTCTGGTTCATTCCCACGCCTCACCCCATGGACATTCCCAGGAGCCTCACATACTCTGCTGGAAATAAGGAGCAGGCTCTTGCCCTGTGTCCATGACACACTCACTGCAAGGGGAGACAGCTCCACACCTGAGCTGCTGCAATGCACCGGTGGAGAGTCCTTACCTCTCCCACCCTGGCCACGTTTCTGTACTCCAGACACTCAGGGTCCTGGAGCCCATCCCGGCACCACAGGTCTGGTGCCTCTCTGGTGTTGAGCCCTGGGGGAGAAAGACACACCCACTGGGTAGGTTTGGCCTCCTGCTTTCAGTGCCTGTTTCCTTCTAGGTGCATACTGGCCAGGCTCCTCGTGGCATCCACAGCCCAATGGAATCGCAGGGTCTGTACTAGGCGGGTTAGTACCAGAAGGGGGATTTGTTTCAGCCATCACAGTTGTCATGTGACCCTTGCGGTCATTGTGCTTTGGGAGTGGGTGCCTGTTCATGGGGGTGTCTAATACTGAGAACCCCCCACACCCACTGAAGTCAGGATTTGGCCCTGGCTACCCCACTGGTGACATCCTACAAGCTTTGTGTCTGTCCCCTGTGGTCCCAGCTCCTGCCTCTGCCCTCATGATGGGCTCTTTTCCTCCATGTGTCTCAATAGCTCCGTTCCTGTCCCCTGACGAGCTGGCTGCCCCATGAGTGGGCTGATTTCCCTGGGCTTGGGGACAGAGCTGGGCTCTGAGATAAAGCAGCCCATTTCCCTGGCACGTTCACACTCATCTCCCTAATTCAGAGAGAGGGGGAGAGAAAGAGTCATCATCTAAGCTGGGGTGGGTCTCAGAGGAGGGGGCTTCTTTCTGTAGGGTCCCATTGCCCAGCAGAGGAAGTCTCAAAGGAGGGGCCTTGTTTCTACTGGGGTTCCTCTTCCCGCTACAGTGGGTCTAAACAGAGAGGTGTCCCAATGGCCAGCTGGAGCTAGTCTCCGAGAGGCTCGTTTCCATGGGGTCCCATTGCCTAGCTGGGTTTCTTACCCCTCTTCTGAAGCAGGAGCCAGTGAAGCCAATATATCCCACCCCTGGCTTGCCGACTGATGTCACTGGCTGGGTGGGATATACGAAGACCCAGCTGCAACACGAATTCGCCTGCCTTGGAGAAGGCGGAGGAGGTCTAGTGGAAGGAGGAGGAGAGGGGAATCCATCAACAGTCTCCCTTCAGCTCCCCAGCGCCCCTGGACCTGAGCTCTGCTCCCACCCCTCTGTAGGAGGTGCTGGGGGAGAGAAGCGAAAGCCCTCTTCCTCTCTGCCCCCCAAGGGAGCATGGAGCAAAGGGACCAGGGCAAGGGCCCTCTTTGAGCACTCGCTGCCTCGTTGCTCCAAAGGACCCTGAGGCCAGGCACGACCCTGCCAGCCAGCGGCCTATGGAATGCAGTCCCTTGCGGACCCGGGGGGACCAATTAGCCAGGGAATGAAGAACTTTACTCAAGCCCTGACTCTGCAGTATGCTGGGGTCAGAGGTCACTTACGTCAAATCCAGGCAGGGAAGTGGCAAACTGGAGCAGGGCAGCGCTGGTCTGTATGGCCCTGGTTCTCTCCTGGGTGTTTTTTGACTGGAGAGAGAGATGGATGTGCTGCGGGAGAAGGAGGCAGGGGAGGGTCAGCGGGCAGGCATACATGCTCTACAAACGAGCCTCTCCCCCTCCCCAAGGGGCTGAGACTTTGTGCTCAGCGTGGAATAGCCGAGCCCTGGTTGCAGAGCTTGAAAAGGGGGTTCATGACACTGCCCACGTCTTGCTGGGCACAAGCTCCTTGTCTCTCCAGGCTGGGACAATGGTCAGTCTTGGGGCTGGTCTATTTGCTCTGAACCCGATCCATGAACAGCACGTCAGGCTCAAGGCACATGCCTTGGACCCCAGACCCCAGCTGCAAAGGCCTTGATAGGATGGATGGAACGGTCGTGAGGACAATCCCTCCGGGAACTGCAGTGTTCCTAGGACAGAAGAGCTGATTCCCTGAGACTCCTCCTGTATCTCAGGGTCTCCCTAGAGAGGAGCCAGTGACTTTTCTCAGAGGCCCATGTCCTGCATCTCACAGAGGTTTCAGCCTCTCAGTCCCCAGCCAGGCCTGGTGCTCGCTGTTAGTGCTTAATGCAACCGTGCAGAGCTCTGACTGACAGTCTCAGCTCCTTCCCCCTGCACTGGCAGCTCTGGGAAGCGTGGCCGGCTGGGTCCAAGCTGGGAGGACACAATGGAAACATGGCGCTTCTAGTCTCTTCTTTGCTGCCCTCCCACGGCAATTGCACCCCAGACCATCCCATTCCACTCACCTCCAAGAGATGCTGCAGCTTGTCCATGGTGGGGGTCTCTGTCAGCAGGACCCTGAGCAGGATGTCCAGGATCTGTGAATAGTTGTTGTACAGAGCCTGCAAGAAGAGGGAGCACCCATCAGTCATGGGACATGGGGCTACACCAGTCACGGGACAATTAGGAGGGTTCTCCAGGAGCCCTGGCAAGACTCAAAAGGCACATTCTGGCCTCTCCCATTCACATCACTCCAGGGATACTTAGCAAGAGTTCATGGCTGGATGCCTGCTGCCTCATCAGTCCTTGCTCTTAGCAGTTCTCTTTGCAGGGCCTGGTACCCAGCAGACTATGGACCAGCCAAACTGCAATAGGTGGGAGGCAGGATCCCCGGGAGAGTCCAGGCAGGAGATCAGAGAATGAGGAGAGGAGGAAGGTCTGGGATCAGCCACGGAGGGGTAACACAATCCCCTCTGGAGGAAAGGGCCTCCCCCCTGCCAGTTTGCCCTGGGCCTGTTCCCAGCTCTGCTCACCCCTCCCCTAGTCTCAGCAGCTCTGTCAATGCGAGGGAGCAGGGACCAGAGCCTGCTCCTGCTCCTGGGCCAGAGAAGTAGGATCAAGATCTACCTGGAAGTGTGTGGTGTCCTGCCCAGTGCCCAGGGTTTACATCCTGTTCAGAAGAGCCCACAGGAAGCGAGATTCCAGCTCCAGGGCAAGCGGTGGCTTCAGTTTGCTGGCAGGAGAGAGGAGCCTGTTGTACACTTTGCAGCACCAGCGTGGCGCTGGCACTGCCATGGGCATGACCCCCTCCCCTGCAGTGATCCCCTCCCTAGTGAAATCAACACCCCAGCCAGGAAAGAGGGGACGTTCTCACCTCCTCTGCTGGGGCATGGGAACAGCCACAGCTGGGGGTAACCTAGGTGGGGAAGGAGCTGTGACTCCCGGCTCTGGGCCCGATCAGCACCAGGGTTGGGGCCGCTGGACGGGAGGACCCTAGTACCTGAGACTGCAAACTGCAGCCTTGGAGCTGGGCATGATGGAGCTTGGCTCTGACAGACCAGGGAGATTTTCAATCAGCTCCTGGGAGACCCCAAGGAAACAAAACTGCATGTGAGACTCAGGCCTTGCAGACGCACTGGCACTTCCCTGGGAGGAGCCCAAAGTGCTCTGCAGAAACAGCCACTGTCACCCCCACCCCCAATCAGCTGGGCCCCCCCATTCCTTCCATCCATTAAACTTCCTTCCTCCTCTCCTCTCCAATTCCTCCCTCCCCTCCCCCACTGTCAGCTCCCCATCAATGTCACAGTTCTCCCCTTCCCTGCTCCCTAGCCTCCGCCCCAGGAACCCCTGTCTTCTGCTACCCACTCCGGCCTCACTAACGCTTTCTCCCATGTCTGGCTCCCTTGCCCCAGGGGCTGGGCATGAGGTCCCACTCACCGCAATGCTCTCCACGAGGGCCACTTTGGAGACCAGGGGCTCCAGAGTGTCCCGCCCCTGCTTCTGTGCTGAGAAGCACAGACGTGGCACAGCGTGGAGGAAGCAGAGCTATTTTGCCCTGTCCACCACCAGCTAGGAGTTGGGTGGGGGAAGAGAGAGAGAGAAAGCTTGTTACATAGGGACCTCCCCGCCCAACCCAAACCAGCTCCAGGGCTCAGGACCTCCATGGGGTTGGACAGGGAAAGCGGCCCCCTTCCTGAAACCAGCGTCGCCCTGCACAGACATGGGGTTGTAACTGGGATAGTGTCTGAGGGGAGCGGAAACCTTGGCCTGTGTGGGACAAATGTCCCCACTTTGGGGTGCCAGATAACAGAGGAGATGTGTCCCTCCATTGGGGGTGAGGGATTTTCTGGTACAAGACCCCCCTGCCTGGGTGGGGATGGAACAAGGAGCAGGACAGACTCGGTGGCAGCACAGCTGGGGGATTTTTGTACCTCAGCTCTGCCCTGGAGGTGCTGCTGGATCACCGTGATGGGGGACAAATCCTCCTCCTCCTCCTCCTCCTCCTCCTCACCCCATGACACCTGGGCACTGGGGGTCTCTGCACCAGGGAGGGAAGGAGAAAGTTTAATCCTTTCTGCTGCTGGGGGGATGCAGTGGACAGAGAAGACTCCATGTTTCCCCTTTCTCTGTAAGGAGCCCCATGGCAGCGAGGGCCCCACCCTGCCCCTCCCAGAGATGCCCTCAGCCCCATCAGCCTCAGGGCCCCATGGCAGTCAGCACCCCACCGACATGAGGCTGGAGCTCCCCGACTCCGCCCAGCATCCCCTGCCATGGGGTGTGGCTGTGCCACTCCCACTGGTGTTAGTGGGGCTCACATGGGTCAGTCCCGGCATCTTGGCGAGCCAATGGGCACAGGATGTTACCAGTCCCCCACCACCCTAGTCCTCTTCCCTTTCCCCTGGGTTTCCCCTCACCTCCAGAGAGGGAGCCTTCAAACTCAGGGCTGCCAGACCCCATGGAGGAGCTGCTAGCCCTGCGGGAGTATGCGGAGCTGCTGGTGTTTGTCGCGCAGTCACTCAACTCCTGGTCTGGGCTGGCAGGAGGCTCCGCAGTTGCCAGGGTGGGACTGGCATGATGCTCCTCCGTGGCCAGGGTGGTAATGGTGGGAGGCTCCTCGGTGGCCAGGGTGGTAATGGCGGGAGGCTTCTCCGTGGCCAGGGTGGTAACAGCGGAAGGCTCCTCCGTGGTCAAGGTGGTAATGGCGGGATGCTCCTCCGTGGCCAGGGTGGTACTGGTGAGAGACTCCTTGGTGGCCAGGATGGTGCTGGTGGGAGGCTCCTTGGGGGCCAGTGTGGGGCTGGCACAGGGCTCCTCAGTTGCCATGGTGGTGGACGGCTCCTGCTGGGCCCTGGGGCAAAGCTCCTGGCTTCTTGGCTTTCTGTGACGGAAGCCCCAGAGCTGCCTTCCCCGGCTCCTGCCCTCTCCTGGCTCCTTCCTCCATAGCTGTACCAGGGGCCACCTCCATTTTAGCCCAGAAGGTGCCTCAGGGTCAGCTAGGGGAGTTGGTGTCTTCCTCCTCCTCCAGCATGCGACGGAGTGCCTCTCTTTACCCTGGCCACAAGCCTCTTCCCTGCCCGTGGGGACAGAGGGGCTGCTCTCCTCCTGGGAAGGCTGGCTGATGTTTCCTGCTGGCTCTGGAGCCACCTGCCCGGCCTTCCTCCTGAGCATCCGTTTTACTCGCTCCATCCTGGAACTGAGTGGGGAGCAGCCATGAGTCTGGCTTCAAAGCAGCCTCTCATTAACGAGACTGCCTGCTCCCCTGCCCACCTCCCCTCTGCTAAGGAAATTTCTCCTCCTGACACATCCCACCCCAGGGCACAGGAACCTTCAACCTGGGGAACAAACCCTGACAAGGGACGGACTGGGAGCCCTATTGGTGGGATATTCCTGGCTTCCTTCACCCTCCTCCTCGATCTCCTGCACCCAAGTGGCCTGCAAAGGGTGCCGCACAATGCCCTGCCAGCAGGGCAGGGGGTAGAAGCTAGGAGATCGAAAGTGGCTGTGAAAACAATATAATGCCACTAGCGGAACACTCCCTTCCAGAGCTAGGAAGTGCCAGCAGGACTCTATTCCCAGTCTCCCTGGCTCCGAGTGTGACCTGTTGTAGTGACTGATGGATTTGCTCCTTGTCCCCCATCCAAAGCCAATAACACATCTCTGTGTTGGCAATCATGAGTTAGACCTTCTCAGCACCCCTCTGTCTCCCACAGCCCTCAGGTGTTCCTTGCATTACGGTGGCCTGGAAGGTAACAGGATTGGATATCGTTACTGGCTCACTGGGTGGTTCTAGCCAACGAGGGTCTCAGTCTAGCTTCAGAGGTCCACTACAGATCAGTGTGGATTGATTTCATTCCAAATGTTTTGTATTTGTATTTTTGAGATATTTTCCTAATGAGAGATTGATTCTCATGAAATTCTTAGTGGCGGCCAATAACAGAACACAGAGCAATGGTCTCAAGTTGCACTGTGGAAGGCTTAGGATATTAGGAAACACTATTTCACTAGGAGGGTGGTGAAGCCCTGGAATGGGTTATCTAGGGAGGTGGTGGAATCTCTGTCCTCACAAGTTTTTAAGATCAGGCTTGACAAAGCTCTGGCTGGGATGATGAAGTTGGGGTTGGTCCTGCTTTGAGTAGGGGGTGGACTAGATGACCTCCTGAGGTTTGTTCCAGCCCTAGTCTTCTATGATTCTATGAATAGGGATCCATTAAAACATGTTGACTTGCTAGTTTTGCAGGATACATAAAAACAAAAAGGTTGACTGAAACATTTTTTTTTCATTTCAAACAAACTGAAATAAAGAAGTATTTCTAGTTCGTGCACTGAACTAATTGTTCCTGGTCATAATGTCCTTCCAGATTTTAGAAGTAGTAGCTCACACCTCCTCCTCTCTAGCGTTTATTCATATATTACAAGAGGAAAAGAAGCCTTCATGCTTTTTAAACTCCCAATCAGTTTCTTACATTTGAATGAAGTAGCTGCATCAACTGAAATGAAGAAAATATTCTTTCTGCACCTTCAGAAAAGGCTTTTGCTGCCAAAATCTGGCTGAGTGTTTCAATAACTTCTGGACCCCCAGGTGCTTAGGCAATGATTTCCAACAGTTCAGTGGTTTGACTTCCTCTGACACTTGGCAGCAAACATGGACTTCTTCACATATGTTTTCATTTAAATTACTTTAATAGGCTGGAGCAACTAGAGGCCTTAACATAGCTTGTCATAGTTTCACATTTTATAGTTGATAGGTTTAAAAAAAAACTTTTTCAATTTAAATTTTAAAAACTCAGTTTAAATTAAAAAAATCTCTTCGGGGGGTTTTGGGTTGTGAAAAAGCCATTGATTGGTATTGCCCTTGATTTTTAGAAGTACTACTTCATCTGAGAGAATCAGAAACTGTTTGTATTCTATTCAAGAAGAGAAGGCAGCAAAATTCATCCTATCAGTAATTTGTTGGGCCTTATTTCCTCAGTCTTGTGGCTCTTCTGTGAACCCTCTCTGATTTATTGGCATCTATCTCAAATTGTGGACACCAGAAATGGACACAATATTCCAGGAGTGGTTGCACCAGTGCCTAGTACAGAGCTATCGAACCTCTCTACCTCTATCTTAGAATCTGCTAGGACAGAGTCTCTATTTCTACATAGAGCCAGTGGTGAGCTGGAGCTGGTTCGCACGGGTTTGCAGGAACCGGTTATTAAATTTAGAAGGCCTTTTAGAACCGTTTGTTCTGGGACGACCGGTTCTATAGGGGCTTTATTTAATAAAAGCTCCCGCACTCCGCCTGGGCCCCAGCTCACTTCCCACTCCTTTCCTCAATGCTCCACCCCTTCTCATTCCCCTCCCCTGCTTCCCGTGAATCAGATGTTCGCGGGAAGCCTGAAACAAGAAGCAGGCAGGAAGGTAAGCTGGGGCGCGGGGGGAGGGGAGGTGTGGCCGGCTCAGTGGCTCTCTCCAGCCCAGCTCCTGGTCCCAGCCAAGCAGCCCCAGCCCGGTCCGGCCAAGTGCCTCTAGCCCTGTCCTTGTCCCGGCCCCAGCCAAGGCTCCCCAGCTTCGGCCCCATGGCTCTAGCCCAGCCCCTACAGCGCCGGTGCTGGGCCTGGCCCCTGTGGCTCCGGCGCCAGTCCTGGCCCAGGCCTGCGGCTGCAGCTCTGGCCCTGTGGTGCTGGTGCCGGTCCTGGACTGGCCCAGCCCCATGGTTGCGGCTCTGGCCCTGCGGCTCCGGTGCAGGTCCCAGCACGGCCCCGTGGTTGCGGCTCTGGCCCCTCGGTGCTGGTGCTGGTCCCGGCTGAGCGGCTCCAGGCAGCGTGGTAAGGGGGCAGGGAGCAGGCAGGGTTGTGGGCGGTCAGAGGGCAGGGAACAGGGGGATTGAATGGTGGCTAGGGTCCTGGGGGGGCAGTCAGGAAGAAGCAGGGTTTGGAAGGGGTGGCGGGGGGCAGTCAGGGGCAAGGATTCCAGGGGCGGTCAGGGGAGAGGGAGAAGGGGTGATTGGATGGGGAAGGGGTCCCAGGGAGCAATCAGGAATGAGAGGAGGGGTTGGATGGGGTGGCAGGGGATAGTCAGGGGACAGGGAACTGGGGTGGATGGGGCAGGGGACCTGGGGGGGTGTCAAGGAATGTGGGCGGTTGGATGGGGCAGGAGTCCTGGGTGTGAGGGCGGCCATGACCCCCCCGTGGGGTGAGGAAGGAGGAACCTGTTGTTACTATTTTGGCAGCTCATCACTGCGTAGAGCCTGTATTTTTTCTTACCTTCTACACAGATGATGATTTCTTTCAAACGAGTCCACACAGAAATGAAAAACAATCCCACAGAATCTCCTCCACACCCACCGTCTCTTGGTCCTCAGTGAGAGACCACGAGATGGAGGCTTGCTGCAGCAAGGCTACAGGGCTTTCCGAAGTTCTCCCTGCCCCACATCCCTGTCTTGCCTGGCTGTTGGCAAGGGAGCTCTGTGAGGTCACAGACGTCTCATCATCTCTGCTCAATGGGCTGAGTTCCTGCCAAAGGCCTTTGTGAAGTCACTGCCACACTTACCTTTCCCTGGCAGGCCTGATGTCTGCCCCTGGCCAGCCCAGTTGGATGTTTGAGCAGCAGCCCGGATCACCCCACTTGCTCATTATTGATTCTGGGGAGCACGTAGGCCACCCGGTAAAACAGCAGAGTCTGTTCCGTACCCCACACTGAGCTTTTCATAGAGGCATCGGTTGTGAAACATTTCAGTCTCCTAATGTGGCCTCTATTTCACGGGCTATGAAATTTCACACTCTTAGCACCCTATTAAGCCCAGTTGCTTGTAATTCACTAAAAAGCACCTTCCCAACCAGTTATTATGGTAGGACACCAGGAAACAGAGACTCCACCTCTCTCTTGGGTTATTTGTTCCAGTGGCTAGTCTCCCTCACTGTGATAATTACATTTGAAATTGACAACCTCTGATAAGGGTCAAATTTATGACAATCTTTTAAATAATTTAAATAGAAGAGAAAAAATAACATGAAGTGGAACATGTTCACTGCCAAGTTTTTCAGACAGTCATACCACTGACATGATAGCTAAGACCCTGGAAGCGAAGTTAGCTGAAATGCTAAGCCAGCTTTGGAGAGCAGTAGCTTCCTTGAAAGGTGCAGAAAATATTGTCTTCATTTCAGTTTATTCAAATCGTTCAGTTCAATCAACTAGTTTGTTGAAATTCAAGGAAGCCATTGGGAATTCACAAAACAGGCAAACTTGTTTTCCTCCCTCAATCTATGGATAAAAACTAGATGTGAGGGGATAGATCTACTGGTCCATCAATCTAGAAACACATGGAGACAAGAAGGTATCATTTCAGTTCATTAACCACACATCCAGTTGCCTTTGTTTAAGAAATCAGTTAGTGTGAAATGCAAAACATTTTGATACAACTTCTTTCTTATGCTTCTCTTTCTAGCTCTGTCATGACCTTGCTGTGTGACCAAAGAGAGGTCACTTTTTTTCTCTTTCCCTCTGTATCATGGGGGACGGAGAAAGTTCTCTCAGTCCTAACAGGGGAGAGATTTGAGCAAGTCGGCGTGTTAGGGCCCTTGTACTCTAAAGGACAATGGGTGATCGTTGTTTGGGGCAAGAATCCCAACAGATTTGCTACTTGTCCCTCAACCAAAGCCAATAACACATCTCTGTATTTTCAGTCATGAGTTAGACATTCTCAGCACCCCTCTGTCTCCCGCAGCCCTCAGGTGTTCCTTGGATTAGGGAGGCTTGGATGCTAAGAGAACTGGAATTATTTTACTGGCTTCTTAGGTGTTACTAGCCCATGAGGGTCTCAGTCTGGCCCCCAAGGCCCACACCCCCAGACATGAAAGATCAGGATGGATTGATTTCACTCAAAGTTTTTTGTATTTGCATTTTTTAATTATTTTCCTAAGGAAAGATTGATTCTCATGAAATCTTAAAGATGGCAGATGACAGAATAAGGAGCAATGATCTCAAGTTGCAGTGTGGAAGGCTTGGATATTAAGAAAAAAAATTTTCACTAGGAGGGTGGTGATGCCTTTGAATCTGCTAGGAAAAAGTCCCCTATCTTGTATCTATATCTAGAGCCTATATTTTTTCTTACCTTCTACACAGATGACAATGTCTTTGAAAAAAATCCACAAGGAAATGAAAAATGATCACACTGAATCTCCTGCACACCAACGCCTCTTGGTCCTCAGCGAGAGACCAGGAGATGGAGGCTTGCTGCAGCAAGGCTACAGGGCTCTCCGAGGTTCCCCCTGCCCCACATCCCTGTCCTGCCTGGCTGTTGTCAAGGGAGCTCTGTGAGGTCACAGACGCCTCATCATCTTTGCCCAGTAGGCTGAGTTCCTGCCAAAGGCCTTTGTGAAGTCACTGCTACACCTACCTTTCCCTGGCAGGCCTGATGTCTGCCCCTGGCCAGCCCAGCTGGATGTTTAAACTGCAGCCGGATCACCCCACTTGCTCATTATTGATTCTGGGGAGCAAGCAAGCCACCCAGTAAAACAGCAGAGTCTGTTCCTCACCCCACACTGAGTTTTTCATAGAGGCATCGGTTGTGAAACAATTCAATCTCCTAATCTGGCCTCTATTTCACAGGCTATGAAATTTCACACACTTTGCACCATATGAAGCCCAATTACTTGTAATTCACTAAAGGGCACCTTCCAGAATAACAGGCAGTTGTGACGTGAAGACACCAGGAAACAGACTCTACCTCTCCCCTGGGTAATTTGTTCCAGTGGCTAGTCTCCCTCAGTCAAAAATGTGTGCCTTCCGTCTCATTTGAATTTCTCTGGCTTCAGCTGGCAGCTGTTCATTCTTGTTGTGCCTTTTTTGGCTAGATCGAATTAGCCCTTCCCTGTGAAACCCGATCTCTCCGTCCTGCTGGGAGCCCCCCAGCCAGGAGAACCCTGTAGGGGCCTCCAAGCTGTTTCTTTGCCCGGCTATGGACAGGACTTCCTCTCTGTGGGGATATCAGATGCACCTGCAGAGGCAATGCTGAAGGGAGTGCGCTGCATCAGCCCAGCGTTGGGCTCAGGGCTTTGGCCTTGGCAGCTTCTGCTCCAGTCACGTCTCTGGGTGCCTGGACTCAGAACTTCTGGCCCCCTGTGGCTGCAGCCAGTGCTGGGGCACCAGGCTCAGGACTTTCATGTCCCTCCCCACTCTTGCCGGAGCTCTGGGTGCCTGGGCTCGGGGCTTCTGCCTGGCATCTGCAGCGGGAGCTCGGGGCTTCCCTTGCAGTTCCTTCTGGGGCTTAGGTGTCCATTTCTCTGGATGCCCCGAAAATGGTAGGAGCTGAGGTGCTCCCAACAGCAGGGACCCACCTGCACATCTGGGCACCTCCTCTAGCTTCAGAAAGGTTGCTGGCTGCTGCCCTTGGAGCCCAGGTCTGAAGGCAACACAGAAGTGAGGGTGGCAATGCACCCCACAACAACCTCTGAACTCCCCCATTCTCCTAGTTTGGCCGGGACCCCCATGGTTACAATACCATGAAATGTCAGGTGGAAACATCGAAATGGTGACGTTGGTCAATTTCAAGGCCAGAAGGTTTCTAAATTAGTCAAAGTGAGCCCTGAATGTGGTAGGGACCTGGCTATTATGGAGGCCTGAGCAGGTTTGCACTCCCAGTTCTCCTGAAAGGCCATGGAGCATTCCTGCTGCCTGAGAAACTTCCCAGAATAAGCTACCAGGACTGGGGGGAAATGAAGGAAACCAAGCAAAGCCTGAGCTAGGATGGAGAGCATTGATCCAAGCGGTGTTTGAACCCCTCCACCCCTGCCTGCGGTGAAACGGACAGAGGGGCACTGATTTCTAGTTGTGAACTTGCTACAGACCGTGGGCTTCAGCACAAGCCATATAGCCCATACTCTGAACTCTTGGATAAACAGCAAAGCTGGCTTTTCCGAAACCTTTCCCCCCAGTATTCTGCATCCACTTTGGATTGTGCCCAGCAGAGGCTGATGGAAGGGAGGGGAGGCCATGCAAATGTTGTGGCGTCTGCACTACCCCACAGACACACACACAGCAATGCAGGGCATAATATCCAGGACAGTAAATTATTTGGCCACAACCTACAATATCCTCAGTGTTGAAAGTCCAGTTTCTCTAGAAAACAATGGGAGGGAGGGGTTAGAGAGTTGCAGTAACCACCTGGACTTCCAGTCTTGGGCCAGGCACATCCCCCTCTCCAGAGTTTTCATTGATATCGTCCCCAAACTGGTCCTCCTGATATAATCTGAAGTCACATCCTGGCCTTTAGGATCTTCCCAGTTCCCAGCTGCAGCATCACCCTCGTTATCCTGCCAGATAAGGATCCCACCAGGGCTCAGCTAAATGGCATGTGGCATGACAGGCTCTTTGCTGAGGACCCTTGACAGCCCAATCAAGATCTGAATCGGACGGGCATGTGCAGGTGCATTTCCTGACTTTTTACTGGACTCCTGGACCCTCTCATGCTGCTGCTTCAAATGTTCCTTCTCGCTAAGCGCTGAGCAGCAGAATGCTCATTGCCCTTTGGCTGTGCAACACACAGACATTTAGTCAGGGCTGGCTCTAGGCACCAGAAAACCAAGCACGTGCTTGGGGTGGCACATTTTCAGGGGCAGCATTCTGGCCATCTGTTTTTTTTGCTTTGGGCAGCAAAAGCCTAGAGTCGGCCATGGCAGCAGCAGCAGCACATCATGCGCCGGGGGCACCCTGGGGCTGCTGTGGTTTGCGACGAGGGGGAGCAGCACCCACACCTTGTGGCTGGGCCGGGCAGGCTCCGAGGGGGACACTTGGGTTGGAGGCTGCCCCGTGGGGCACATGGAGCCACCTGCAGGTGCCACAGGGTGGCCACCCCCCAGTGCCGCAGCTGGGGCTGGGTGAAGCAGCCCGAGCCACCCAAGGACTGCGGCAGAGCGGCCACAAGGAGCAGCCGCAGTGGGGCCATAGAGGGCGGGGAGCTGCCCTGCAGGCCCATGTCCCGCTCTCTGGGACTCCGCTCCCTCTGGGGCTACCGTGCCCCAGCTCCTCAGCCCCCTGCCAGGGCGGTCCCCTGGCTCTGCCCTCCTGGCTGGTCCTGGAGGCGGGAGCCTTGGCTGGAAGGACCCTGGGCTGAGGGTTTATCCAGACCCTGCCAGCGCCGGACCAGCTGGAGGCGAGGGGGTAGCAAGCAGAGTCAGCACTGGTAGGTGGGAGCCCAGTGCTGGGGTGGCAGGGGGTGCAAGTGGGGGGAGGGAAGAGAGAGCCCAGGGCTGGGGCAGCGGGGAGTGCGGGTGAGGGAGGGCAATAGTGGTGGGGGGGGGTGTGAGAGCCCAGGACTGGGATTGAGGACAGCCAAAAATCTTTTTGCTTGGGGCGGCAAAAAAAACAAGAGCAGGCCCTGTGTCTAGTCCTGCTGCTCTGAAAGAAACCGTGTTCACAGCTCTGATCCTGGCAGATACTGATTAAAATCTTACTGTGCTCCTCTAAGTGTATTTGTGATTGGACGTGCTTCTTGCTAGGGGGGATTTTCAGAGAGATGAACTGCATAAAATAGAGGGAAAGACAAAGAGAACCATCAACATGTCTAAGAACTTGAACAATATTTGAAGATCATATATTGGTGTCTAACTGCCTCCTGCTGCTGGGAGACGCAACTGGTATTTTAATGACACACACACTGTACCTGTGCCTGACCTGAAATTCAGGTGGGATAGCTCAGTGGTTTGAGCATTGGCCTACTAAACCTAGTATTGTGAATTCAATCCTTAAGGAGGCCATCTAGGGAATGGGGGTAAAATTTTGTCTGGGGGTTGGTCCTGCTTTGAGCAGAGGGTTGGACTAGGTACCTCCTGAGGTCCCTTCCAACCCTAATATTCTATGAATTCTGTCCTTTCGTGTTGGCAGAACAAATAAACCCCACCTCCAATTACCCCTTACACAATCCATTTGAGTTCAAGAAAGAGAGATCTCTCTCGCAACAAGTTTTAACATTACAGGGCAAAGACTAAGGTGAGTGATCTATTTTTCTTTCAGTTCTAATACTGAAGGAGATCTCCAAAATCCATTCTATCTACCAAGAGAAAAGATTGTTTTTTTGTTCTCAAAATGCTGATGCCTTTGACCCCAAAATGTTGTCTTCATTTTCTCTCACAAAATAACTTGCAGTGAAATGGGACCAACTGCCTAAACTAACCTGAACACTGCATGTCAGAGTTTGGGAATATCAGGATAGATCATCACCTGGCGTCAGTTGTCATGAATCCATCAGCATCAGCAGAGCTATGGTGATTTATACCAACCGAATGTCTGGTTCATTGTGCTGTACTGAGTTAAAAGATTTCATACGCTGTGCATATGAAGATGATAATAGTCTGTTTAAAATTACCCCTTGGTTCACAGAATCTTGTTTAATGGAGGGTTTTTTCTAAAAATGTGCTTCATTTATTTGAATATCAAACATTTACATTTAAAATTTCCCAGAGTAAGTTTTGTGCTGGTGAAATATTCCCAGTTGACAGCCCTGGAGAGAGAAGATTGTGAAAAAAGACAGTACAGTATGGAATGGGCAGCACTGGCTTCCCCAGTGCACCATTCTCTGCCCCCACGGAAGGTCTCATGGGTTCAGGGTGGATACACACCGATAATGGAATGAAATCTCTCTTGCATAGTTGAGTTTTCTTCTTAGTTGAAGTGGGAGAAGGAACAGGAACATCTGGACCCACCTAGCTTCCAAGGGAACCATCTTTCTTGCTGTTTGACCTGCAATTCATTGTGGCCCTTTAGGTGGAGATCAGTGGGTATTCTCTAGGAAGCTGCTTTATGACTCTGCTAAAGAACTATCTTCTGAGAAGGACAGGCTGGTCCTCCCACTGTCTCCACTCACTCGTGGCAAATTATAGAGATTTGTAGCTGTAGGTTGTACAGGATGATAAGATACTACATGTGAGCACGGGAGAGAGAGAGCTGTTTTACTTAGTATTCATTAGGATTCTTTCCTTTAGAGGTGGAAGCTTTTCCAAACTCATTTGCTGCCTCTGCTTCCCCACTGCAGAACTCCAGTTTTCGGCTGTGCAAGAAGCCAGAGCAGGCATGAGGGTCTCGCCCATTGTTTTAATTCAGCTCCTGCTGCTTAACTTTGCTCTTCATTCATATCTCCTCAGTTAATATAGAGTAAACCAGTGTGAATGTAATCTTACTGATTTCAACAAGAATGCTGGTTATTGAACGTAATCTGAGTTTATTCCTAGTTTGTGGTTTTAATTGACTTATTATAAATAGCATAGCTCCTGGTTTAGTTATGGAAAGGTGCTAGAGTGCTAATATGAGGCTTAAATCTACCACTCCAAGCACCGCCTGCCATAGATCAGGTGGCTATGGTGACATCTAGCGTTTTAGTTTCCTAAGAGGAAAATTATATTTGCAATGACTGACTTTGCATTGTTTGTGATTGGCATTTCTAAAATGCTGATTTGGGAAAAAAAAACATTTGCAATTGCCAATTGCTTCGAAGCAAGCCGCCTTTGGAAATTCCAAAACGCTTACCTCCTTCTTTTTAAAGTAATTCTTTTTCTCTGCCATTGTCTTTCAGTTCAGTTTCTCGAAATAGCTACAGTATTAGTGTGATTCACTTAGAGATTAGATGTTTTCACTTACTAGCAATTTTGGCTCTTTCTCCCTAAAAATGATTCTTGAATTAATTTCTTTTCTATCCCACATTACATCACAATTAGGAGGGAACATGGCATTTGAAAGTGTTCTGGATATTAGAAAGGGTTGAAGATGTTTTAGGACCAGTTCTGAAACCTGTAAATGATAACGGATATAATAATATATTAATATTAATATAATAATATATTAATATTCCATTTGGTGGAAAAAATCCTTTATTTTTCAATTGTCTGTTTAATATAATGTTTTTTTCTCTTGATGTTTTCTGATGGGTTCCTATTATGGTGAAACGTGATTAGTCCCAACAGGACAATTGAAACATGTGCATCTGTGTATGTGTGTGTGTGCACATGTGTTTTAATTTTTCACATTGATAAGGTAAAGAATTGTAGAAATCTAGTACCAAAATAGTAACATTACTAGGAAACAGGGCTTCCAGATGAGTGTGACTTTATGCTTCCATTTCCATATGGAAATTTTGATTCCTATCTTTGGTGTTTCTTTGTCTCATGGAGAAGTGCAAGAACTTTGTTACTGGTGACCTTGTTCATAACCATAGATGGGCAAATCTGAAAAAAACTAGGAGCTGTAATAAAAATCAGCCAAAGAAGACCAGTTTGTGCAGAAGATGCATATCTCAGGGAAATGACTGAATATTCATGCAAATATATTGTTCACCATGTTTTTATTTTTTATTTGCAAGACTTTAACCGAAAATGATCTCAAAGTATTAAAGTGCTCGAATGAAAAGTCCACCAGCTATTCCAGTTTATAGCAGCTCAGGCCCTGTCTCCATAACTTTACCTTTAAAGAGATTTCAGGTAAGAGCCCAGTAGAGAGATGATTGGATAGGTCTGGCTCTATTTTGTATTGGCTGAGTTGGCCAGTGGACTGGTCATGCCATTTTGTTATGGATGTTGTTTCATTAATGATCTGGAAGATGGCGTGGACTGCACTCTCAGCAAGTTTGCAGATGACACTAAACTGGGAGGAGTGGTAGATACGCTGGAGGGTAGGGATAGGATACAGAGGGACCTAGACAAATTAGAGGATTGGGCCAAAAGAAACCTGATGAGGTTCAACAAGGACAAGTGCAGAGTCCTGCACTTAGGATGGAAGAATCCCATCCACTGTTACAGACTAGGGACTGAATGGCTAGGAAGCAGTTCTATAGAAAAGGACCTAGGGGTTACAATGGACGAAAAGCTGGATATGAGTCAGCAGTGTGCCCTTGTTGCCAAGAAGGCTAATGGCATTTTGGGCTGTTTAAGTAGGGGCATTGCCAGCAGATTGAGGGATGTGATCATTCCCCTCTAGTTGACATTGGTGAAGCCTCATCTGGAGTACTGTGTCCAGTTTTGGGCCCCACACTATAAGAAAGATGTGGAAAAATTGGGAAGAGTCCAGCAGAGGGCAACAAAAATGATTAGGGGGCTGGAGCACATGACCTATGGGGAGAGGCTGAGCGAACTGGTATTATTTAGTCTGAAGAAGAGAAGAATATGGGGGGATTTGATAGCTACTTTCAACTACCTGAAGGGGGGTTCCAAAGAAGATGGAGCTCGGCCATTCTTAGTGGTAGCAGATGACAGAACAAGGAGTAATGGTCTCAAGTTGCAGTGGGGGAGGTTTAGGTTGGATATTAGGAAACACTATTTCACTAGGAGGATGGTGAACCACTGGAATGGGTTACCTAGCGAGGTGGTGGAATCTCCTTCCTTAGAGGTCAGGCTTGACAAAGCCCTGGCTGGGATGATTTAGTTGGGAATTGGTCCTGCTTTGAGCAGGGGGCTGGACTAGATGACTTCCTGAAGTCCCTTCCAACCCTGATATTTTATGATTCTACTAATCAATTAAAGGCAGGTAAAGCTGTCACAAACATCTTGGGATTTTAGACTCTGCTTTCAATTTCCTCATTTCAGTGCATTCAAAATCTCATACTGAATAGTTCAGTAAAATAGGAAGTGCTTTTTCCTCTCTGAGTTCATATACATTTATAATTCGGTGTGAACTTTACTAATCTCTTTGCTTTGAAGATCTCCTCCTTTAGGGAGTGCAGAAGATTCAAATACACTGAGTGTTACCTTGCCTTGCTTCTCACTCTGCTAGCTGGAAAGATGATTAAATCTGATATTAACAAATAGCCTGACCCAAAGCGCACTGAAATCAATGGAAAAACTCCCCTTGGCATCAATCTGTTTTGGATCAGACTCTCCTACAGTGAGTGGGAACACTACATTCCTAGGAAATAGATGAAAATTGCCCTCCTCCCACAAAAACAAACAAATCTCGTTTGCATTGAACTTTTCCATGGAAATGTCAGCATTTTTACATAAAATAAAATAATAATAATCAATACAAATATTGTTATTCGGGAGTCCTAGCAATGTAGGGTGGAAGGGACCTCATGGAGTCAAGTCAGGCTCCCCATGCTGGGGCAAGACCAAGTAACACCAAGTAAACATCCTGATGGGTGTTTCTCTAACCTGTTCTCAAACACCTTCAGCACTGAGCAGTCCACATGTTGATCTGTCTAGCTGAAGTTCCTCATGCTTCCATTCTCCTTTATAGGCCAGTCTCGTTGGTTCAACTGCATCTCCCAGTTGCTCCATTTCAAAACCAAAATACTTCAGATCTCAGCCAAAATAGACCAGTGCCAAAATAGTTTGGATTTGAGGTTTTATTCATAAAAGCTCAAAAATTTCCAAGGGGATAGGTGGGAATTTTGACCAGCTCTACATAAAAAGCCTCTATTAACAGGGAGGGTGATTAACCCTTGGGATGATTTACCAATGGTCGTGGTAGATACTCAGTTTACGGACAATTTTTAATTCAAGATTGGATGATTTTTTAAAAGACATGCTCTAATTTACAATGAAAACTATTGGAAAAAAATTATGACCTGTGTTATACAAGCAATTAGACTAGATTGGGGGAGTTGAATTTATCGTCTGCGAACACCGTGGGATCCACAGACTATATCTAAGGGGTCCTCCAAAGGTTGTTGTTACCATAGAACACTGCTTTTCAACCTGTGGTCCGTGGATTCCTGGGGTCCACAGATTGTGTCTACAATTTCCACCTCCATTCAAAATGTTTGATTCATCTACAAATGAGAAAAAAAACACTGGTCTAGATAATCAAAATGGTTCCTTTGGGTTTTGGAATCTATGACTAAATTGAATTTCTGTTGTTTCAGCATCTCTTAAGAGATAACACAAGTCTCCACTGTACATCAGATTTATTGTCGTGGTACCCATTGCTTCTATCCCCTCCTCTGCCTCTTCTTTGACACCGAGCACAGTGGCAGGAGAAATGGCTGCTGGAAACTGCACCAGAGTGACTGGCTTCATTTTCTGAGGAACAACTGACAGTCCAAAGCTGCAAAACATCTTCTTTGTGTTCTTCTTTGCCATTTATTTTTGCACCCTGGTGGGAAAGGTCTGGGTGATTGTGCTGATTAGCGTTGACTCCCAACTCCACAGCTCCATGTACTTTTTCTTCAACAACTTGTCCCTCTTAGATGTTGTCTGCTCCTCTGTGATTGCCCCCAAGGCAATGCTCAGTTCCCTAGTGACGAGTAAAGACATTTCATTCTCTGGGTGTGTGGTACAGTTTTCCTCTTCTCTTTCTGTGCCAGCAATGAGCTTTGCCTCCTGGCTGTGACGGCCTACGATCGCTTTGTGGCCATCTGCACCCATTGCTTTATTATGTCATCACGACCGGGAGTCTGCTTCCAGCTGGTGGCTGGCTCTTCCCTATGCGCCTGTGCCAATGCCACTGTACATATGTGTACTGAATTCAGTCTGTCCTTTGGCCACTCCAATGTCCTCGATCATTTCTTCTGCGATATTCGCCCACTCCAAGAAATCTCCTGCTTTGACTTTCGTATCAATAAGCGAGTGCATTTCATCTTTGCAGCCATAGAAACAATAGGCACCGTTTTCACCATCCTCATCCTCTACATTTACATCATCTTTGTCATCCTGAGGATCTGCTCCACGGCAGGAAGGCACAAAGCCTTCTCCACCTGCGCCTCCCACCTTACTGCCATTTCCTTCTTATATGGGGCCCCAATCTTTACATATTTAAGAGCCTCCCCTGGCAGCTCAGTGGACTGGGAGAAAATGGTGGCCGTGTTCTATACCTTTGTGATCCCCATGCTGAACCCCCTGATCTACAGCCTGAGGAACAAGGAGGTGAAGGATGCTCTGAGGAGGACAATATACCAGAAAATTATTCCTCACTGGATGTAAATATGGGGACTGGTTTTTCTGATCAGTACTGGAGTGCAGATATGAGCTAGTTCTTGCTCATCAATGCTTTGTGCAGAAATTTCTGTCATCATGTGATTTACAGGAGAAAACAATATGCAAATGGAACTTGAGCCAGATAATGAAGGAAGGTGTCATGTCCCTTGAAAAACAGTGTCCAGTAACTGTGTTACAGCTTCTCCTTTATGCACTGATATGTGATTTCTGCAATATAGGCATCGCCCCCTGCTTATTCCACTACCTTTTGAACTATGTTGGTTAACTTAGCAGATGATATAAAGAGGAGATACTCAGACTGTAATTATTTCTGTTTGCCACCGCTATTATCTCAGTTCCCACAGCCCCCCCCCCCCTCAAATCACTGTACAATTAAATAAAGGGAGGTGCACACGAGGAGGAGTTTTTATAGATATTCAGACAGATGG